>NC_045704.1:22057252-23257252 GCF_009834535.1 Camelus ferus | reverse complement strand
GACCGTCGCTGAGTGGCGGTGAGGGACGGGTGCTCCCCTCTGACCCCAGGCCTGCCTTCCACGACGCCAGGGCCGTACCCCAGGATCCGTGTACTCGGCACTCGCCTCTGCCTCTCCTCTGGGCATCTTGCTGTGACCCCGGCTATCTTTATTTACTCTTCCCTGGACGGCGCAGGAAGCAGTCCTGAAGTCTCAGTGGGTGTTTGTCTTGGCCCGGGAGCCGAACCCACAAACCAGGGGCATTTCCGCTAGGTCAGGGCATGGGGCTGACCTGGCCACGGCCTCCGCGCTGCTATGGGGAGGTGACCCGCCCCCATCTGAGAGCAGCTCTGTGGGCACAGGACCCCCACCCTGCCGGGCCTGCACCGCATGTGACCCACAGGGAACTGTATGTCACAATCTTAACATACTAGGTAGGGGGTGGAGGGGTTCTGTGGGGGCTCTGCTCTATCTCCGCACCCAAGGGAACCTCGAGGCCCCAGTCCAGGTCAGGTCTGTGCCCGCAGTGTGCTGGTGGGGGCGGAGGGGGGCCCTGCCCCACAGTCTGCAGGGACCAGCTCAGCTAAGCGTGGCCTGGCTGGGCCTGAGGCCCGATGACTACATCCAAAGTGACATGGCCAGGCAGTCCCACAAGACTAGGGCACCAGGACCACGCACCAGGTGGACTGCGCACCTTTTCAGCACAACATGGGGCCCTGGGGATTCTCTGTGCCTGGCCACTTTCTGAGCAGAATTGTGGTTGCTTTGTTGGCCAATCTAGCTGGCCAGGACACCAGCTGGGAGGTGCCATCCTGGTCCTGCCCAGGCCCCAGCAGGCTTTCCCGTGGGTGTGTGTGTGTGTGTGGGGTCGGCCAGGCCTTGGCCACCACCTCATTTCAGCACCGGGCCCGGGCTAAGTGCCAGGGGCCCGAAGATGGAGCTCTGAGGTGAACAAAGAGACCCAGGGGAGACACTGTCCCTCCAAATCCCCACTTCCCGCCAACCCTCCCCACCAACCACTGGCCATGTCTTGGCCCCACTCTGCCTGCCCCATCATCTTGAGCCTGCAGCATGGTAGACAGCCCTCCATCCTTCTGTACTGCAGCCCAGCGGCAGGCTCGTGTCCACGCAGGCCCACTCCATGCTCCCGGAGGGACCTCCATGGCTCTTGGGTGCACAGAGGTCACAAGGCTCACTCAGAGGCTGTCCTGGGTGAGCGCCCTCCTCCGGGGCCACACACCTTCTCTGATCAGCCCAAGCCTTTTGTAGCATTTGAAGTGTTTATCACTTAAGTGACTGATGTTCAAAGCTGAGCAGAACCTTCTATTCCTTCTCTCCCTGGTGTGAAGCAAGGATGTAAAGGGAAGAGATGAAGTGCCCCTGCTCCACAGAGCTGGGGTTTATAGGTCACAGGGCACACATTCTGGGCCTGCATTAACCCCTCCTTGTCCCTCCCGGAGGTCCCTGCATTAACGCCTCCTTCGAGGCGGGGCATGCTTTTTAAACGCAAGCAGCACAAGCTGCTGTTTCCTTCTGCGGTCACTGAACCAGGCAAGTCCCATAGACACTGCCACCCATCAGGAGCTGAGCTCTGAGGGTTCCTTCGTTGTCTCCCCTTTGGGGTGTACCTGAGTTCCCCATCCGTGGGTTTATCTGATCACCAAGCTCTGTTCCCACTGGACACGTGAGGGTGTGGGGCTGGGCCTGGTGTTCCCCCAGCGTCCCTCCATGGCTCCCTGGCCTCTGGTGGGCCCCAAGGCTGAGTGGGGTGTCCAGAAAGCCCTGCTCACAATTTGCCTTCTCTGAAGGCGGCAGCTGCTGAGGACACTCACAACCAGCACTTGGCCAGCGACGACTGGCCATCAGGCCACAGGCCAAGCCATTGGGTTCTGGGCCTGCAAGGGGCCACATGTGGGGACTTTTACTTTGGGAGCTCGAGATCTTTTTTCCTTTTTGTGAATAAAAGCGTCATGGAAGGTTGCAAATCTAACTGCCTCTCTTCGGCATGAACTCAGAGTCCAGACTTCAAAGCCTGTCTCGCCAGGTCCTCAGATGGCCCCACAATCCTGGCTCAGCTTCCCCAGACACTTGGCTCCCACCAACCCTGCCTCAGCCGTTGGCCCCAAACAAGAGGGTGCTCCACACCCAACTGGATGCCAGTGTCCATGCTGGCCAAGCCCTCTCCGGAGTGGACTCTGTTTTGGGACAAGACAGGTGATGGGGCTGACATCCCACTGGCCAGTGTGGGCATGGAGATGTGCAGGTAGAGAAGGTCATATGGGACGTGGGTGACCTTGGGCTGAGGGCCCCCACCCCTAGCTCTGTCCCTCCTCAGTGGTCAGCCCTCTTTCCCAGGAGTGGCCCTGGGGACCTGACACCATCTGGAACCTTACTGGCTACACACGAGAGGGGACAATAGATTCAGGTCACAGAGTGTGAGTCCTGCTTCTCAGAGGTGCCCTGCCACCCAGCCACCCGCATCCCCACGCCAGGTGGCCCTCCTCGCAGGCCCCGCCCCTGCCCTCACCTGGCTTCATGGCGCGCATGACGGCCCGGCAGCTCCGCAGCACCGCCTCGTAGATGGCCTTCTGGTCCTCAGTGAACTTGCCGTTGGCGGGAAAGGAGCACGTGATGTCGGAAGCAAAGCAGTAATACTCACCTCCCATGTCGAACAGACTGTAGGGAGGGCGGGGCGTGAGGCAGGTGGGACGCTCGGGGGAACCCCCCTCCCCGAACAGGAGCTTGCTCGGTGCACAAGGGGACCAAGCCCGAGCCTTCTCAAAATACGGCTGATGCAGGCAGCAGCCTGGGGCCCTCCGACTCTGATGTCTCCTCACGATGAGCGAGCAGCAAAGGGGCCGGGAGACCTCCAGCCCCAGAGCAGGGAGGGCGGGCTCTGCCCACACTGCCTGCACACCTCACCCTCAACGGCCTCTGCATGCCCGGCTTTAGGGACCCCCCTGAGGGAGAGGCAGAAATGTCTCCAGGCCCCCCGGGACACTCTGACAGACCCAGGTCCTGGGCCCACCCTGCACCCAGCATGGCTGCAGCTCCCAAGGCAATGCTCATGGGATCTGGATGAGGCCTCGGGACAGATGCACCCCCTGACAGAGGATGTGGGCTGAGCTGCATGGCCTGCCTCTCACAGGCCCCAGTGTCCCCATGAAAACCCAGCTGACAGCTCTGCTCCAGCTCCAGGGCTCCCTTGGCCAGAAGAGCGTGGCCCTCTCCCCACTGGGGTGGGACAGTGTGCTCCATGGGGCCTGAGGGAAAGGCAGGGAGAGGGTGGCAGAGGACAGCCCTCATGTCCAGCAGGGCTTTCCTGGGGCTCAGCCAGACAAGCCCCTGACTAGGGGGCCACTTGGCCCCCAGCATCCCCAGGTGGCAGAGGGGAGACCAGGCGGCACAGAAGGCGGGAGAGGAGAGTGGAGGACAGAAGCCAGGAGCTGGGAGCACGAGCCAGCAGAGGCAGGACGGTGCCGGGACAGAGAGGCAGGGCTGCTGAGTCAGGAGAAAGGCCGAGCTGAGCCTGCCCTCTGGACACCACGCGACAGGGCCCCAGTGCGGCGGGCCGAGCCTCACTGCTGCCTGACCGTGTGCACATGGTCCAGGGCAGGCAAGGATCCTGCCCCAAGCACCCAACACGGTGGGATGAGACAAAATAAGGGAGGGGCTGCCGGGTCCAAGCCTGGCTCCCACTGGGTCACCCACGTAGTTGGGGGCCCAGGATAAAAGGAGTGGGGTGCACAGACTGAGGGTCTCCCCATCCTGCCCCACCCCAGCAGGCTGCTTGACAGCAGGCACAGAGAGGGGCCCCACCAGCCACCTGACCCTTCACGGGGTCATGGCCAAGTCAAAATGCTTATGGTGACAAAACCAACTGAGGGACATCAGTCCAGCCCCGGGCCCAGCCCCTGCTGTATTCAAGACCAGGCGACCACAGAAGCAGGTTGGGCAGAGGTAGTGGCGGCTGCCCTCTGCGACCGGCTGGAGCCCAGCTCTGCTCCACGCCTGGCTCTGTCCTCAGCTCAGCTTCCCGTGGAGGACAGTCTGCCGCCGCACAAATCCCGGCAAATCTGAGCCGGGGCCATGGTGGGGGGGCGGTAACGGGTAGGGGTAGGGGCAGAGCCACGCCTCCCATGACAAGGGCCTCTCACCCAAACCCAAATTCTAATGGTAAACACAACGGCTCAACAAACATTCCAGAAGCTGCCTGTGTGCCCATCTCTGGGGACCCCTACCCCTCATGACCAGCCCTACAAGTGGAGCAAGGCGTCAGGCCCTGCAGCTGGAGGGTAGCACCCGCGACTCCACAGAAACAGGTTTCTAAACGGAAACTGTGAACGCTCAGGATCCCCAGACACACCGCTGGAATCCAAAGTCCTCACTCAGGCGCTTTTTAATCTCCTGTCTTTTTCCAATTGCAAAACACCATAAATGGTGTCAACAGTGCAAAAAGCACTAGATAACAACTCAGGTGATTCTCATGGGGAGGGGATGAGCCCCACCAGCACGGCAGGGGGACTTCGGGTTGGGTCTCAAAGCCATGGACTCTGGGGGACCGTGCCTGGGGCGGGCCAACGGAGGGCATCTGGGCCTCACTTGAGGGGACTCACTTGGCCTGGGGCGAGAGCCTGGGGAGGGAGCCGAGTATGAAACAGCGGGAGAGGCCCTGAGCTGACACGCCCAGGCATCTGCTCCTCCGGAGGTTCCAGATGCACCAGGGTGTTTGGGCCGACAGCTGTCTGCAGGTTCACTCTTGCCCGGGGCACATTCCCCCCAGAACTGGCCAGGAGGGCGGGGCATATCTTAGCCCTAAACTGCAGAGAAACTGAGGCTCTGAACACTGGTCCAGCAAAGTTCCGGGTCCCAGGGATGGGGTCTCCTGTCCTGGCTCTGGTAATCAGCCTTCAGGGCCTCAGTTTTTCCACTTTTAAAATGGGGACGCCACCATCGCTGGAGGTTCTCGTCCTCCAGGGCCCATGTGCAGGCAGCTGTGGGAAGCGGAACCTCGTGGGGCCGCAGCCCAGTTTCACTCAGTGGGCAGAGCATTCTCATTTGGGCTCCTCAGAGGCAACAAAGGAAAACAGTTTGTGGTTTGTTGTTTCAGAACATCCAGGAATGGCCCAAGCAGACAGGACTGAGCCAGGAGCGTAGGGACACAGATTCCTAGGGGCCACCACATCACAGGACAGCCTGCATCAGTAACCCCCGGGCAGAAAGTCCTATCGGACTGTGCAGATCTCAAAGAGAAACAGAAATTGAACTGTTTAAAAAGCCAGGGAGCCCACAAGAGCACTGAAAACTAGATTCCTCCCCAGGGCAGACGACACTCCCGCAGGGTCTCCAAACTCTCCTCAAAAACACAGAAAGAACGTGGGAAGGTAGATGCTGGAGCTCCTGGGCCAGCCTGACCTTATCATTCAGATTCTAGAAGACTTCAGCTGTATTTTTCTGTATTAGAATCATCCGCTTTCTGGAGAAGGAAGTGTATAGCCAGCCGGCCAGCTCCATCCTGCCCAGTGACGCCCAGCACGGGGCTGGTCTATTTTCGTGTTCTCAGTTCCCTATCTTTTTCTGCTTTTTTTTTTTTTTTTTAAATCCCCCACAGAGTTCCTACATGTATAAGTTATTCAGATTCAAGCCATTCTGGAATCCAGGGACGAAAGCCATCTCTTTCATAAATCATCTCCCTCCAACTCCTCTGTGTCCACTCCATCCGTCCTCTGGATGCACGCTGACAATGGAGGATTCGCTCATACTTTGGCTCCACCGAGAACGCAGGATCCCTCCTCCCTGGCTGCCGGGGGACACCCACTGGGGATCCTACCATCTTTGGCAGAGTGAACGCGTGTGATAATGTAAACCATCTGGGGAGATATTACACATCTCCGAGCAATATGCTGGCGTCTCATTCCTCACATGTACTCATCTGGTTCTATTTCTGGCTGGGAGGAGAGGTTCTGTCTTCCGTTGGCTTCTCCTGGGCAGCTTCAGGCCTGGGCTACCTGCCACCACTGGCCCACCCAGGCCCTCCCCAGGCCCCCCTCAGCTGCCTTGGCTGCACCGCAGGGACCAGCCAGCCCACAGGCAGAAGGCCCACGAGATGGCTGAGCCAGTCATAGAAGCCTTGGGAAGAGTCTGGGAGAAATGCTGTGGTGTTTACACAAGGACCACTGTGCACTCAGTCTGCTGCTTCATTTTAATCTCCAGGGTTGTGGCCTGGCTCTCAGCTGCCTCTCCCCACAGACGGGCACTGTGCGCGCGCACGTGCAAGCATGTGCGCACTCAGAGACTCACTCACCATGGCAGGAGCATTTCAGACCCCAACCTGCACCCGCCGCAGTCTGCTCTCCAGACCAGGCTGGGGGATTTCTAAGCTGCAGGAAACTCCTGCTTCTCTCCAGATCTCCGCGTGAGATAGAGAGGAAGGCATACCAGTCACTTTCCTGATCGTGTGCCACAGTGAGCATCCCCTCCAGACGCCTGCCCACTCCTAGCCAGACCTTCAGTGCAGTGCTGACCTCCAGGTGTGACCAGTGGGGCAAAGGCCACCACTCGGAGCCCTGGAGGCTCCCTCAGCGCCACAGACTGACTCACCAAGTCGACCTCTCCCCAGTGCCTTCTGGCATTCCTGCTCCCCAACCCAGCTACGGGACAACTACTCCTGTGGGGCCTGGGCAGACGGGAGTCACCCAAGCAAACGAGCCCCTGGACCCTCAGAGCCAGCAGTCCCCGGTGCACACGGTGACAAGAGCAGGCAGGCTGTGGGGCCCCTATGTGTGGGGATGGAGCTGCTGCTACCTGTCTATGGATGACGTGTGGAGAAGCAGAACACCAGTGTGGGCCACGTCCCCAGGAAGGACACGACGCGGAACCCGGCCTGGTCTGGGGGCGGGACATGGCAGCCACCCACCCCGGGGCTTGCTGCCGCCACAGCGCAGTGGGGCGAGGGCTGGGCGTCAGGGGCAGCGGCCTCCGCGGGGGAGGCAGTGAGTCGGCATCACGCGCACAGCACATGAGTCGTTCCACTTTTGGGGTAAGCAGTGTCCCGTGGTGTCTGTGAGCACGCGGGCTGTCTGCACTGGTGCTTTCACACTGTGGGTTGTGACGTCAACTGCGTGGGGTGCGGGGGAGGGGCATAAACAGACGAAACAGGACGGCCAGAAACCCCAAGGTGAGGGTGCCTGGTGATCATCTAGGTGTATCTACGTGCACGCTGCTGGGGTAGACTGTAAGGGGTGCTTCATCCTGGACGGCAGGTTGAAGGCCACGGCCACTGGTCTGGACAGGCGGCTGACCAGGGCTGGTGCCCTCCTGAGAGTTCTCCTGCCCCTAGGACTGGGGCATGTCCTTAAGACCATCAAATCTTCAGGATGGGGCTGGCTGGTGACAGCTGAGTTGTCCTCTGAGGAGACAGCAAGGTTGGGGAGCGGGTGAAGTGTGGGCTGGGCCTGACATCAGGAAGTCGGGCCTGGAGGTGACACTCACTCTCTAAAGCTGACCAAGGCCTCAGGGCAGCCCCTCTGCCAGCTGGGGAGGAGCCCCAGGCACAGACTTGCCCCACCATGGGGCAGCAGCACACAGATGCTAGACAGACATCAGACCAAGGAGGAGGAGCCAGGAGCCGGCAGGTCGTCCCATCCCAGTCTGCGGAGCCCAAGATGCCAAGAGGGCTGCCCAGGCCCTGGGTGAGCAGCCGGCATCCCACAGCCTGTAGGGGTCAGAGCGGGATGTCTGTGAGGAGACGCAGGCTGCTCCCTGAGGCACAGGGGCCCAGGACGGAGGGGCGAGCTTCCCCAGCAGTTTAAACTAACATCTAGTCCACAGTAAACCTGTGGAATTAACAGGGAACTAACGCGAGACCAGAGCAGGAAGGAGCTGGCTGGTAACGGTGCCGGAGCCAGGAAAAGGGTGGCCAGGTGGTGAGAGAGCCTGCTCAGGCGTGACCCCTCACGGGCCCGTCTCCTCATCTGTGGGAGGAAAGGACGGGGTGGCTCGGGCAGCCTTGCAGGAGGGCCTGACGACACCTTGGCTCAGGGAGCATGTAGCATCCACACTGCCAGCAACGCTGCGTGCCTCCTGGGTCTTCCCTGGGAGGAAATCCCTCATTTCTCTGGGCTTTTTGGTCCACGTGAGCAGTGTCCGCCCTCCGCCGGTCAGCAGGGCAAGGCCACGGCTTCAGGCTGACCATTATCAGGGCAAGGAGACAGAAGGGGCCCTAGTCCCCCGACAGGGAAGGAGAGGAGATGACACTGGCTGGCTGCTTAGCATGGGGCTGGGACAGGCCTCTCCCTGACTAGCTGGGCTGGCTGCCCCGCTCCCATGCCCCAGGACACAGGGGCCACTGCCAGCAGGGAGGAGCCTGGCAGGCACGTCCTGAGGCAACACTGCCCTCTTCTGGCCAGTGCTGGGAGGTCTGGCTTGCCACCCGCCAGCCACATCCTCTCTGCAGCTGGGCAACCCAGGCCTGAGCATCCTTAGCCTGGGGCATCTAGAAGGTTCTGAGAGGGGCCCCAGGGTACCCTACCCTAGGAACCACTTCCCCTGCCACCTGATCAGATGGTGGGAGAAGGAGGAAGTGGCAGGTGAGGAGGGGTGTCCCAGCTGTTTTCCAAGTAAGAGTCCACTGAAGGCACAGCCTGGACCCTCCCCACCTATGGCCCCCAGGGTGAGCCTACCACTGGACCCAAGGGAGGTGGGGAGTTCAGCTCAAGAGTGGGTCCAACTCTGGGTGCACTCCTTCTGTCTGGACTTAGACACCAGTGGCGCTCCCTGGTGGTCCATGGGCAGTGCATCAGCCCTTAGAGCCTCTACCCACCTTGGAGACTGGTTTCCAAAGCCCAGACTGGGAGGACAGGGCAGTGCACAAGGGCTCAGAGGACGATCAGGGTGGGGGTGGTAAGTCTGTCCACACCTGTGCTCACACCCACCAGGTCAGAGTTGATTGCATGTATGTGGCGGGGCGGGGGGGGGGGGTTCCTGGGGCTCCCATCCAGAAAGGGCCTCCAAGGACTTTAGACACCGTCCCTTGTGTGAGCACGGGAAGAGCATTCACAAGAAGTGAGCCACCCTTCTCCACCCTTCTGTAACACTGTTTCAGAAGGTCTGCCTGCTTGCCTTAAAACAAGAACAAAAAGCAACTAATGGCTTCTCTAGGACAGTGACTTGGTGATGGGGTTTCTGGTGAACCCCGAGGGCCACAGAAAAAAGGGCTCTCAGAGGCAACAGCATAGCCCCGAGAGGCCTCACGAGGGACCCTGTGCCTCTGAACCCGCCAAGAGAAAGGGCAGCTGGGACCTGAGGCCACATCAAAGTCCAGTTCCCCACCCGGGGGTCCATGGGGAGCAAGTGGGGCAGCATCCAGCCAAGAGAGATGGGGTGGGGCCCGAGGGTCTGGTGTGGTGCCAGGTCCTCAAAATACTCTTCTCAGCTCTTGGGTGATGAGTCTGACATGGAGTAAGAACCACCACATCTAACTTATAGGCCCCGATTTCCTGGCCCAGCTCCTGGGAAGCTCCTGGTATTGGAAGAAGAGAGGTGTGGAAGGTGGGCCTGGCCAGCTTCACACACCCGAGGACAGTTTGGGGGCTGGAAACAGAGCAGGCAGACCACGTGACCTGAGAGCTGTCTGTGAATAAACTAGGCCTGGCTCTGCCAGTGCCTCTCACCACCAGTCTCTGTCCTGGAACCAGCTGCTTGAAGGCAGGCCTCGGGGGCACAGGAAGGCTGCTGGGGAGCCGCCGTGTTGCAGCTCTCTCCCGCCAAAGGCCACCTGTGCCAGGCTCCACACTCAACGCTTTGCCCTTATTATCAGTGAATCCTCCCAGAGCTGGGTGCTCTCTTATCTCCAGTGACAGATGAAGAAACTGAGGCTCAGGGAGGGTGGCTACTCAGCTAGGGAGGGAAGAGGACAGGGCCTTGAACCGGAGACCCTTTGTGTTCAGGGGACATTGGGGACCAAAGGGAGAGGGATGGGAAGGGCTGGCCGCCCCTCAGCACCCATTCCCCACCTTTTCCGGTGGAGCCTGACTGCCCTGGACCAGCTCTGGCCCTCAAACAGCCCCATTCTTAAGTGTCAAACTATCTCTGGGGCACTTTAACCTGACATCAAAGCACTGGGACCCAGAGTATACCACCCCGACAGGTACCTGGAAGCAGTCCTGGCTCTGCAAGACACTCAGCTTCAGGAAAAATTCTGCACTACGCTCCTATTTTGGTTTCGTAACTTATGAAGTATCGTGACTTTTATGTTGGGATAACAGAGTGATTTATTATTTACCGAACACAGTAGGCGCTCGGCAGATCAATTTCAATAAAACAATGGATTATAAATGCCGCCAGCAATCTGGCAGGAGCAGTAATCAACAAAACATGTTGTTCTAAATGCTGCATAATAAATTGACTATAATAAACTCATAATTATTCTGCTGGCTACATTTCAAAGTGAGCACTAGAAAAATAAAATCACCAATTTGGGCTTGGCATTAACATCCATGGGACTCCCTGGATCACTTCTGCTCTAAAGCTGCAACCAGGAGATGCAGACGTCATGCTGCGGCCCAGGAGGGTTGAGGCCACAGCATCTGGACGTGTTGGGGCCTGACACATGGTGCCCCTGGTCAGCCAGGCCCCACTGCCTCAAGGTCCCCAGAACACAGCTGGATCCAGCCTCTCATGGGGTGAGGCCTCTCTTGGGACAGATAAAGAGTAGAGAAGCAGCCACTTCCTCTGGGGTGTGAACTCAGAGAAGAAAGACTCAGAGCCACATGGGCCTGCCGCAGGGCCCTCCAGCAGGGACAGCTGGGACCTGCTGGTGTGGCTGGGTCTCGGCCTTTGCCTGGGTACTGAGTTCCCACAACCTGTCCTCCTGGCCCAGCCAGAATGAGCTGCAGAGTCAAAGTGATAGGTAACGTTCCAAGAGGTGAGTCCCCAAAGACACTCGGTGGCCCAAAGGGGAGGGCCCTCCCCTCCTTTCCTTAGTCTCCAGTTGAGGCAAACCTGAGGCAGATGACCCTCTCCCCAGATCCTGCTGGCTCTGCGCCCGGATGCTCCGTGTGTCTCAGAGAGCTTGCCTGCACATGGAGGGGTGAGGAAAGGGGGTGATACCCACCTCATGGGATCAGGGTGAGCAAATCTACGCAAAGAGACGTCCTGGCATCAGGCACAGAGGAGAATCCTGTCAAGGTCGCTGCATGCCGTTGGCCCCAGGCCAGGAAGGACATTAGACACTGGGAGAGCTGCAGTGAGCGGCAGTGGCCTCTGTGGCCACTCTGGGTGTCCCTTTCTGCGTGCTGCCAGCCCAGGCCCCCAGAAGAGAGCATATCGACCCAGCACTCGCAGTCCTGATGCGTCCCTGCCGCTGCCCCATGTGGTGCCGAGTGCCGGGCACCACTTCCACCGACAGAAGAACAAACTGAGGCCCAGAGAGGGAAAAAAGTGGCTTCATTTCCCCCTGGAAGCCTAAGCTGGGCTCCTGCTGACAGTGGCCCAAGCCAGAACATCCCATCCAGCTACTGGTCCTGGGTGAGCGGACGCTGTAGCCAGTCAGGTGCTTGGCGTGCCCTGAAGCAGGGGCACCTGGGATTGGGCAGGTTTCTGAAGCACTCGGCAGTGGCAGCTCAGAACAGGGTGGCTGATGGCTGTGGGCCCGGGACCCCCAGGCGCAGGCGCCCTCACTCCCTGCAGCAGCCCTGGGCTACACCTGCGTGAGGCTGGGTCCTGGACAGTGTGCGGGTGTGACGGGAGCTCCAGCTCGAGGACTGAGTCTAATGGGGCAACACATATGACCCAAGGGGGAGGCGGCACTGGCCGGAAGCAGCCCTGGGGGAGCTGACTCAGGTGCCCCAGCAAGAGGACGGAAAGGCACCAAAGGACCCGGTGGGACAGTGTGCACTCCCCACCCGCCCCTCGTCTGTGGGTTGGTGACCACCACAAGATGTCTGCAGGCTAGGACAGGGGTCCCCGTGGGGCCTGTGGCCTCTGGGTGGCTCTCAGTAGCCCTCAGCAGCCAGGACTGGTCCTGCTGGATGTCTGGGTGGTGGAGAGGACAGGCAGGGAGTACTGAGTGCCCACGAGCTGAGGACAGGGCTGGCCCACGTCAGTAAGGCATCCACAGACCCCTGCCAAGGCCAGAGCGGCCACCCAAGAGGTGGGGCATGTGCCTAGTGTGAGCCCTACACACTGGGGCTCTGGGAGCAGGATGTGTGACTACACCAAACATCGGAGGGTTGGAGGCTGTGGGTCCCGCCTATATCTGCTTAGCCCCAGGTCCACGAGGAGTGGTGAGTGCATCACACTGCTCAGGGAAGCCCTGCAAAGAGCCTTGAGGGTCAAGCACCACCTCTGACCTCCTGAACTGAAGACCACTTATGCCGAGCCGTCCTGCGGCTGAAGCCGGCAGGTTCAGTGGGCGGGAGGCTCCCTAGGGGTCTTCCCTGCTCCAAACTGAGGTGCCTGCCCTCCCAGAGCTGAGACGGAGACGTGTGCTGGGCGCATCTGGGAGCGTAGTGCGTGCTAGGTGCCCGTGCAGGCCCTTCTCAGAGGTCGTGCCTCACCCCACAGCACAGGGGCTCCCACTCCCCTCCCACAGTGCCTCCTTGGCCCTGCAGAGGAGGCACCATGCAGGCCAAAAGCTTTGGCTGACAAGTCTGGGCCCAGAGCAGATCTGGGGACCTCGCTGTGGTCAGCCTGAGGTCCAAGAGCGAGACCAAGAGCCCCTGGTCAGTCACCTTTGGGATGAGTACTGCCATGGCCCCGCCATTCACACAGAGAGCCAGGGCAGCTTGGGGGCGAGTCTCACTCACCACATGTCTCCGTCCTGGATGGTCCGGTCGTTGGGGGCCCCGGCATGTCCATAGTGCAGCACGGCCGAGTTCTCACCGCTGTGGAGTACCAGGGGGAAGTCAACAGCCCATCCTCACCCAGCAGGCCCGGGGCTGGTGCCCCAATCCTCTGCCCCATGGGCAGGACCATCCACCCGGCAGCCACAGCTGGCGGCCAACCTCTCGGCTTATGGCAGGGCCTCTTGTGGTGCTTCCTCGGCCGAATGCTGGTCAGGTAGGTGCCCCAGAGCTGGGGATGTGGGCCTGACATGGGAGCAAGGGCCTGTGGGCCCAGGAAAGGGACTCCAAGGAAGCCCTTATCTCCTGGTGGCTAAAGGGGGAGAGGAGGCCCTCTGGGAAGGGCCCGAACTGTGCTAGAAGCTGCCATGGAGGCCCAAGGGCCAGGGCCACGGACAGCGAGCTAGTGGCTCCTCACTCCTCTGCTGGAGAGCGCTTCCCTAATGAGCGATGCCTTTAAGAAAAAAAGGACTGTTAAGTCTGTCCAAAGGGGGGGGGAAACCCACCTGGGTGTAATATTTATGGCCCCGTTTGGGAGTCTCAGGAATCATAAAAGTAGAAATAATGATTTTTCTCTCTATCCACCAGAAAAGAACGTTGCCAAGGACTGAGAGGTTCACATGTATTATTCATGTGCCAAGGACGTGCGCATCACCAGAGCTGCCGGCTCCATCCTGGTCGGGCAGAGGCCTGACCCTCTGACCCACGGGGAGGGCACAGGGGACTAGATGGGGGTGAGCCTGGGAGACGAGGGGCCCCCCTACAGCCAGGACGTGTCCCTCAAAGACACACCTACAGTGATACACACTCACAGCTCTGCACACCTCTGGAGACCACAGCAGTGCACACTCACGGCCATGAGCTGCCCCTATATTCATGGTCAGTTCTACCCTGTGCCTCCAAGCACACCCAGCCAAGGGCAGGTGACACACACAGACATACACAGAGTCCCCCACCTGCAGCCACAATGTGCCACACACACACCTATAGTGACACCCCCCACCACAGAGCCCCAGACCCACCCATAGCCGTGCTGTTCCCCACACAGCCACACATACGCGCACGTGCGTGGCCTCCTGCAGATACAGCTCCTCCGAGGTGGGGTCCCTCCCCTTCCCCCAGCACCCTCTCACGATCGTTCCCACGTGGCCCAGGAGGCCCACTTACCTGCCGCAGATGCAGGTGTAGGAGCTGTGGCGCATGCCACCCCGGGAGTAGCAATAGTGCTCGAAGAGGCTGCAGGGAAGGAAGATGTGTCAGGGCGAAGTCACCAGAGCATGCACACCCCTGCCCCGAGACACGTCCTCAGCCAGGCCTTGCTCAGCTGCGCCCGCAGGAAGACTGAACCCCCCAGCATGGGTCTGTGAGGCTGGCGGCCTGGAGCGCAGGGTTAGCCACAGGCACAGAAGCACAGAGGTCAGCGCTTCCAATGCCACGCCTTTCAGGCCCACCAGGGGGACAGCCTGGCCCTGTGGGGAGATGGGCAGGGGCAGAGGCCGCCTGTTTCTGCAGGGCTGGAGGGAGTGTCTCCCTGTGACTCCTTCACCAGTGGCCACATCCTACCACAGCAGGAGGGCTGGATGCACAGCCAGAGAGGGACGTGGGCTCTCCCGGCCCCAGTGCTGGACTCAACCCGGGGCCCTGAGCCTGACCCTGCGGCAGTTCGCAGGGAAAGGAGAGCAGGAGCTGCTGGGCTCTGGTCTGGAGAACAGGGTTGAGGGGCAGGCCCTCGCGCAGACAGGGCAGGGCAGGGTGGGCTCCAGGTGGCTGAGAGTCAGGGTCTGGGGGCAGGCCTGCCCTCCCCCTACTTGGGACGAGCAGCAAACTGGCTGGCTCCCTGTACACGCTAACACACCCTGAGCAGGGGAGGCCAGGAGCAAGGTCGAGAGGGAAAGACAAGACCCCAGCGTGGGTAGCCAGTAGACTGCCCCTAGGCTGAGCCCAGACAGAGCCAGAGCCAGGGGAGGCCTCCAGGATGCAGCAGAGCCTGGCAAACCCAGGAGTGTGATGAGGGTCAGAGGGTGAGACAGCCTTGACAGAGGCCTGGGGCAGATCCTGGAGATGCTGCAGGGGCTGGTGGACCAGCCCCACCACATCATCACCCCACCAGCAGTGCTGATCCCTTGGGAGACCATGCTGCCGAGAGCTCTGGAGAGGCCAGGACCCTGCCTGCCCCCGCCTGCAATACGCCCCAGGATCTAGGGGTGGAAGGTAGATCGTCTGAGTGGGGGACTCGGCACTCCAAGAGCTCAGCCTCTGCAGAACCCAGCTGGGGAGGGGGGCAATGGTCGGGGGGCTGCCCTCACCCCCTCCCTGAGACCTGGGCAATAGCTCAGGCCCAGCCATCTGGGCGGCCCCAGATGAGAAGCAGGCCCAGGTGGACCCCACCCCACCTACCGACCACCAGGGCAGGGGAGACTGACCACAGGGTTGTGCTCAGAACACCAAGGCCGCCCGTGGGCACACTAAGTGGCAATCCTGCCCCACATGTTCTAGGCCTGTTCTAGAGAATGTCTGTGTGGAGAGAAGTCTAATCTTCCAGACACTGTAAACACTAATTATATATAATTGTTATGATTGGGTATTAAGGAGCTGTCAGGCAGGAACGGTTCTGCTATATTCCATCAGCTTTCAGACTTGCTTTACAAATCTCACAGGATAATTGGGGCTCTGCAAATGAAGTATTTCCTCAACACAAAGGATTTCAGGACCTGCCAGGGAGGCGAGGAAAGCCACACGCTCCCCTCATCAGCTGCCCCCGTATTCACGGCAGGAGAACTTGGGGGACTGCAACCAACTTTGGCCTCAGGTCAGGGCCCTGAGGCGGCTACACACTGCCCGCCCAGACACCAGGACCCCACATAGCAGCCCACGGAGCCACAGGGCCCCCCGAGTAGCCCTGCCCGGACGGAAGCAGGCCTCAGGGGACCACACAGCCATTCTCTCGGTGATGGGGACCGTGGGCCTCTGCTGGGACTGGGGACAGGCAGGGGGCAGTGGAGGAATGAAAGGAAACATTCTATAGCAGCCGGAGGAAACAGGGTAGGGTTGGTTGCCTCGCCCACAGCCAGTCTCAGCTGCCCTGTAAGCTACTGGATAGAACCAGCCTTCATTGCACATCCTGGCTTCTGTTTCAGTAAAAAGCCTTTTAGAGTAAAAAGCATGGCTTACAGAAGCACCGGACTAAGGAACGGAAGGCCCAGTTTTCACCTACAAACCGCAGCCCAGCACTGGGTGGCTTCTGCTGGCCACGCGGACAGTCCCTCACCCCGACGAGGAAGAGCTAGAAAGGGGAGGGGACGCCACGTGCTGGAGATCCGCTCTCCCTGGGTTTAAGTCCTTCACACTGGACTTCAGCACCTAATTCTGTTTCAAATCAATTTGTCTGACATGACGTGAGGACAAACTGGTGCTTTGGTGGTGTTAACAGGTGGACGCAACGGGCCCCATTTCTGCTCACACGCCTCAGGGGACCCTCTCCCTGGGACCTCTGGTCTGGGTCCTGGACACCCAAAGGCGTCCAAATTCTGAGGCAGGTGCTGTGGCCCAGGGGTCTGTGCCAAGATGCGAGCCTGAACTATTTCTGATTCTCAAGGGGTGGGGGGAGTGAGGACGCGCAGAACTGGGGCTCCTGCACAGCCCGTTCGGAGCTTGGCAAGAATGGGCCTGGAGGACAGACGGCAGCAGAGCCACCCCGTTCCCACTGGAGGGCTCACAGACCAGGCGGCAACAGCAGGACGCTTAATAAAGACCTCGTGTGATCTTTACAGAAGACATGGCAAACCGCGAGCCAGGTGAGGGCCCAGCCGACATGCAGCTGGAGGGGCTTAACTGCTGTCGACAGGCATCTCTGGCCAAGTCCGGCTGCGAGGTACCGATCAGCAACTCTGCAGCCACAAGGAGATGATGGCCCTGAGTACACGGTCAGAAACCGTCTCACCCCCAACCCTCAGAGGTGCTGATTAAATGGAACAAGCAGAGCCCCGTCCACAGGTCAGGAAGGAAAGCGAGGCCAGAAGGGAAGAGGGAGCTACCAGTCTTGTTAACCTGGAGGCCTTGGCGTGCACTGCTATGTGCGGGCAGCGACGAGGCCTCGGGCAAGCCAGGGGTAGGGGACCAGAACGGAGACCTCTCCTCCCACAAAGCTGGGGCCCGGGCAGGGATGCACCCTCGGGGGAAGGACGGACTTGGAGAAAATTCGCCAGCATAAGAGGCAATCAGGAAGCTTTCTTAGGCTCTGGGAAAAAATAATAAACATTCCCTCGGAATTCACAGCATAGGTCTGTCCATGGGGTTCAGGTTCAAGTGTGAACCACCTGCATGGTTTGGAAACCTGCCAGCCAGGACATTAACAGAAAACTTGGTCCCTGACTGATGATACCTGGAGCCAAATTGACAAAGCCAAACTGGGCAGCCACACTCTCAATTCAGGCAGGACAGCCACCGTCTGTGCACCGGCACACGCGCGCGCACACACACACACACACACACACACACACACACACATACATACAGGTACACACATGGGTACAGATACACATAGACATACACGCCCCACACACTGAAGATGAACTCACAACCTGAAAATAGTCCACAAGACTGTCAGACATAGCGAGCAGCGGGCTGAGACCCCCAAGGACTTCCGATAACAGAACCATCAGATGGAGACTATAAACCATATAAGAAAATTAACACCTAAAAGTACAGTATGAAAACAGAACAGGCAGACTTTACAAAGAACCAACACACAGCTGCTAGGAGTGACCATTTATCCATAAGAGGATGGCAGACGGGGAGGCGGGCAGCAGTGTGAGCATCTCCCCTGGCTCTTGCAGTCCGTCTGACTCTCACATGCATTGCTGGTGTCAGGCTAGGCCTACCTGCCCCTGCTCCCTCCTGCTCACCTGGATGGAGGATGGGTGGGGGGCACCCCGACTAGGCACATGGCCCACAGCCTCTCCCAGCAGCTGGAGGGGCTCCCTGACCAGCAGAGGGAAGGGCCGGGTCCACCCACATCCTTGCCCCTAGCCTGGTGTCGGTCCCCGAAACTCCCCTGTGTGGCCATCCCTTTAACACCCTTGCTTATAAATTTCTCCCCTGCAAGACACTGGTAGAAAACGCTTTGTATCCAGGAGTAGATGAGAACCTTTAAGTAACTGGGAGAGTCTGTGCTGTGAATAGCGACGTGGATTGAGTTCCTGCAGTGACAGTGGGGCAGGCCCATTTGTCAGTGCCTGGAGATGACGAACAGGGCAGGGACAGAAGATTCCAAGGCCCAGATCCCACTGCAACGTTATCTCTCCAGGGACCATACTACTGGGCCACCCCAAGGGCCTGCAAATCCATCCCATGGAGCCTTCCAGGGCACACGGCTCAGCTTCCGCCCTCTGAGGTTTACCATCTGCTGGGGAGATGGCCACGGCCCCAGAAAAATGCATCAGCCGCCCAAGATAATGGCAGAAGGGCTGCCCCAGGCAGCAGCGATTGCCAAGGTATCCGTTCAAGGGTGAGAATCAGCAGATCGGCCAGCCAGGGAGGTCAGCAGGGGCTGTGGGTGACACTGAGCACCCTGTCCCCCTCTCAGGTTGGGCTGTGATACATATCAGGTTCCCACATGGCCTGAGCCACCAACAGGAGTGTGGAAGGAAAGATGGGAAGGGTGGGAGAGGCCACTTGGATGAGCAGAGGGTCTAGGAGAGCAGGCAGCTAGGACACAAGGTCATAAAGGTGGGCAGAGGGCCAGAGCGTGTGGGCCTTCTGGGGAGAGGGGTACTGGGACTCAGGGGTGAACTGGGGGGCTGCTTCCTCGCCTTCCTCACTCAGGGCCCCCCGGCGGGGGGGGGGGGGGACACACTGCACGCCAGGGAGCCACCACCTAGGCTCTGAGCAGGTTTTAAATAAGCAAGTAGCATTCACACGGTCTGTCATCAAGAAGGGATTGATTTAAAGCCTTGGACTAAACCCAGAAGTGCATTACTGATAAAACCAGAGCTCATAGCACAGCTTTGTGGCCCAGCCTGCACAGATGCAGCACCACCAGGGACACAGGACCATCTGCAACCCTGGCCAGACTGGGGGTGACCACGCCTTCCCACCCAGGACCTCCCTCAGACCCGGCCAGTAAGGAAGCCCTAACAGCCACCTGCAGTATTTGGTGTCTGCAACAATCCTTCACTGATGAGGAAACTGCGGGTCAAGGCAGTGGTGTGGTGGGGTCAGGGACCCCCTCCAAAGAATCCCTTTGAGTTTAGAGTCCACGCGGGGTTCTGAACCCCAATACCCTCAAAGCCTCAGGTCTGTCGGCAGTGTGGCTGGAACAGCACCTGCCTTCGGTGGGGCCAGGCTTCGTGTTCCTGAAAGACCACTGGTGGAGGATGCTGTGTTACTCCTTCTGCAGTCCTGGCCTCACATCTGCTCACGGGGCCCAGACTGAGCCAGGATGGTCTGGAAGGACAAACAGCCCTCAATCCCAGCTGGGCTGGTGGAAGGCAGGAGCTGGTGCTCCGGGAGGGGCCCCGGGAGATGCAGAGGCCCTGGAAGGGAAGGACCCACCAACCAGAGGCAAGAGCAGTGCAAAGACGGCGGTGGTCAGGGCAGAGACGGGCAGCACCGGCGGGAAGCCACTCACTCTCCCCGAGAGCAGCCTTATCAAGATAATTAGCATTTTAATTGGATGATAGAGAATTCTGAGTTGCCTATCTTGTATTAGGCATAACTGAGGACATAACATGACATTCAATTAACAAATATTCCCCTTTTTTCTTGACATGCTTGGTTAGGCTGAATTCCTGAGTTCCTGGGTATTGCTTTTCTGGATAAAGCACTATATCCTTTGAGCCGTTAAAGCCCTGGCCGCACCAGACTGCTAATAAACCTCAAGTATAAATACATTTGCACATATGCATGTAAAATGGAAAAGATTTTAGAAATCTTCTATACAAAGGAAAAAAATTTAAATCACCCTTAATCTTACCGCTGAGAAATAACCTCTATCAAATATTCTGTTGAATATTCTGCCAGATTTTTTTAATGCATAAACACAGATTTTTAAAATAAAAATAAACTGAACTTCTTTTTTGAGAGTCACCTCTTGACAAGTCTGACAAACACACAGAAAAAGACCCAAATCATAAGGACGGGGCACAATGGCCTGTTGCGAGGTGAGCATCTATGTGCCGAGCACCCAGAGCCCCCCCCCCAACCCCCACCGGTTCGGTCCTCCCCGCAGCAGGAGCCTGACTTCCAAGACGGCAGGTTAGTTTGGCCTATTTTTGAACTTGATGTAAATGGATTAAATGATGTGAGCAAGGTGAGTCTGGCTGGGTCTGGCTTCCTCCGCTGCTCCACATCACGCTGGTGAACCACCCATCCCTGTGGCGGGTCGTTGGCATTTGCTCCTTCTCATCACTGGCAGCGTTCCGCCGGGTGAGTGTGTCCCATTTTTGAACTGTCAGTGACCAGATCTCTCTGTGGTTGCTGGATTGGAGCGGTGGTGACTAGTGCTGCCGAGCACGCTCTCTTGCGGTCTTTTGGGGCACGTGCGCACGCATCCCCGCCAAGCACAGAGCCAGGAGTGGAAATGCTGGGTCGCCGGACTTCGTATAGGTTCAGCTTTAGCAGAAAAAGCCAGCCTTTCCAGGTAGCTGGAGCCATGTATTCACTGGCTTCTAAGTTCTTCCACGTCATCCCTGTGCACAGGGCCCAATTGAGCTGAAAAGGGTCTGAGGGAAGGGTATAGCTCAGTGGTAGAGTGCCTGTTTAGCAGGCACGAGGTCGTGGGTTCCATCCCTAGTACCTCCATTAAGAATAGATAAATAAAACCCCCTGAAAAAAAAGTTTTTAATTGTTTCATTAATGGGCACATTTGAACATGCTTATATGTTTATTTCCTGGTATTTCTTCCTTTCTCAGTGGCCTGCTTCTATTTTAGAAAACTGAACGTTCATCTTTTTTTTGTTACTGATCTTTAAGGAATTTATACGTGAAGGAAACCAGCTGGTGGTTCTGACCGTCATCTATGTGGCGAGCAGCTGGCCTGCTCTGATCCTCTGCGGCACCTTCTTTGCTGATTCCCCAAAAGAAGGACAGGGCGCCTAGGGCAGGTGCTGCAGTCACAGGCGGGACATGACTGGTACCCAGGATGGTGACAACACACAGGAGGATGAAGAAGCCTGGATCGGCAGCACACAGCTCAGGTGGGAAGATCTAAGACCTGTGAATCCAGACCCCTTTGGGGCTGGCACTCTCAAACAAGTGAGAGGCCCCAGCTTTGGAAGGCCCTGGAAGAGCCGCGGAAACACAGGCACAATCCGCCAACTGCTCTCCGCCTCTGTAGGAGATCGACGTCTGCACTCAATGGTTCTTGCTGATGTCAACAAGAAATCCTTTGTGGCCCCAAACAGAAAGCTTCCCCTTTAAACATGTCCCAGGCCACCCTAGGAAACAGCCAGGGAGGCTCAAACCACCCGACCAAGAAACTGGTGAGGGGAGATAATCCTTGTTCAACCCGATCTAGAGGCTACTTTCTCTCCAAGGGACGCCAGCACCACCCCCTCCCCGGGAAGGCGCAGGGCAGGGAAGCTGGGACACAGGGAGACTCCGGGGGTGGGGAGAGGGAGGAAGGGCCTTCTCTGAGCTCGTATTTCCCAAAGCATGACAAAAGTCCGTGCAAGGACATTATGGGATGGGTTACAGCGATAAACAGGTGTTACGCATCAGGTGTTAATTCTAAAGTATTATCTTCTACTCTGGCACATTATTCTGGGTTTCACTCATGATGGAAATACCAAGTTTCTTTTAAAATATATTTCAAGAAAAAGTAAATAAACTATTAAGCAAATAATACAAGGACTTGGCAGAAGTTCTCGGAGGAAAAGCCTGTTTTTAGTTCTGGGTGGGAGCACATTGTCCAGAAGCTCTCTGTCCCTAGATGTCCCCCAAATCTGCCAGTCTTTGGAAAACAGCTGGTGGGGTGGACTCCAGCAGAACCCGGCTCTTTCCTGTGCCCCCACTTGCTCCTGCCCGCAGCTCAGCAGCCTCAGACACCAGGTCAGTGGGGACCCCTGGACAAGGGCCAAACTGGCCCTCGGTCCTCAGCACCTGGGGTGCCGAGGGGTCTCAGGGAACAAAGCCCACCTCCGGCAAACCTGGTGGCTGAGGGTCTCGGACAAGCAGATACCAAGCTCTCACCATAATATTCTGCTTCACTGCCAAGTGCAGGTTAAGTGAGAGCTTCCCCTAAACCCAGAATCCTGGCTGAAGCCTCACTTGACACCATTCCTACCTTCTTTTATCATAAAGTCAGGTCATTAGGCGGAGCCTGGTCAAGGCCATGACCGTCTTGCTGGATGCCCGCATCAGACCATGGTTGTACAGCTCCTCGGGTGCCCTGGCAGCTGACTCACTCCACCCTGGGGTGTCCTTGTGGGCACCAGCTGCCATGACTCTCCTCACTCCATGAACTCCCTTCCCATCCCCGGTGGAAGAAACAAAACCTAGAATCCTCCACCAAACAGGTGCTTCATGAATACCAATCCTGCAGGAGACAAGGGCCCTGGATTCCACACGGCGTAGTTAGGACAGGATGCCCTGGCCAGCCCTTCTTTCTTTCTTTCTTTCTTTTTTTTTTTTATCTCTTCTTTCTGAATCCCTCTAGGGTGTTTTGTTTCGTTTCTATAGATTCCAGTGCTACTTTACTTCCAAACATCAAATTCCTTTCTCAGCCTTACAATCTTAAAATAGTTCACAAACATGTTGTTTCAGATAGAACCATTTCACATCAATGACTTTCTAACATGGCAGCCCCAAGCACCGGCTCCCTCCCCCCTACCCTGGCTCTGGCTCTGGGCAGCCTACCTCCCCCCACCCCAAACCCCGTGGCCCTCATCTTCTGGGTCGGAGACTCGCAGCCGGGCCCGGCTGATTCTGGTTCATCTTCTGGGTCTCATGTCCACATCCTCCCTCCCAGCTGTCCCCTGTGCCAGGCTCTGAGGGGAGAGGAGAAGAAGCGGCAGGCGCCGCCCCTGCCAGGCCCAGCTGCACACAAACCACTCTTGGTGTTTCAAGCACAGGCCACTGGACAGAGGGAACTGCTCACCCAGGCGGTCAGTGTGCAGCAGGACCCCGAGGCTGGAGGGACTTGGGTCACTGCAGCCCAGGACTGCAGGCCACAAGAACTGCAGGTGCCTTGCTAGGTGACTGCTACCCGGGGTACCTGTTATATGACGTCTCTTCTTTGAGAAGATTCTCCTAAGAGCCCAGGAGCCACAATGACCAGGTCAAAGCCAGAACAGCAGCGGAAGGAGGTCTGGACACCGTCCAGCAGGGCCTGGATCGGCCCTTGGTGGCAACAGCCCTTTTCGACCTGCATGTGGCTGTGTTGTAGGGCACGCTACGGGCTGTTTTGTGTGAGCCGCTGAAGACCCCTCCTCTAACGAGCCTTCCCACCCCTACTCACGACTCCAGATGTTATTTTAGTCACATTCGGCTGAAGGAGCAATAAGAATGCCATTCATCACTTAGAAAGTCGTCCTCCACTTAAGATGATAAATGGGGGTTGTGCTCCCGCCACCCAGATAGAAAGACCAGCCCTTAAAGGAGGAGGTGCAGGCGGTGGGGACTCTCTCCGAGCACTGGGTGGGGGTGGGGGGAGAAAAAGGGGCAGGGGCCTGGCAGGGCCGGCAGGGCCTCCCACACTGTGGGGACCGCATCTGTGCTCCGGTGGGAACCCATCAGTGGGGCCTCCCTCAGACACAGGCCAGCACAGCGAGGACACGGTCAGGGAGAGGTGCCACCTTCCAGGGCCTTGGCACCTGCTCATACCACGGAGGCAGGAGGTGGGGGAGGTGAGACAGCCACAGGTGCTCCTCACTGCCCCCAACCTGCCGTGGGGTGTCCCCACTGGGTCCACAGAGGACAGATGTGATTTAAGAACTCACTCACGTGGTCTGAGCCTTTCACCTCCTGACAGCCCAGAGCTGCAGGCCAGGTCCCTAAAAGTACTCCTCTAACCCCCATGAATTCAAAATCTTGGTAACTTAAACCTAATTATCAGTAGCTAATTAGTAAGGTCTAAGTCCCACGATAACAGGGTGATTAAACTGTTTCCAAAATAATCCATTTTTAATTAAAATGATACCCTCTCTTGGTTTCTGGATAGATTCAAAAGAAAGCCTTAACAGATGTCTTGTTTTTAAACACACATTATATAAAGCCAATACGTAGAAGAATTCATGCTTTTAATTGGATTTTAATTATTCTTTGCCTATTGATGCAAAGTTAAATATTCTTTCTTCCTTGTACTAACACTGCTAACCAAAGCCAGCAGACAACTGGCAGGAACACTTTCGGGTGTGAACTCCCATTGAGGGAGCTGTATCACAGCAAAGGTACTACAGGAACTCTGCCCTCGTCCTGGCAGACGGCAATCTAATTACAGTGAACTGCCTGGTCTGGAAGTGCCCTCCTGGGTCACGGCCTGTAAGAGTCACGCTCCAAGGTGGACACACCAGTCAGGTGATGAGGGTCTGGGTTTCCCCTTCTGCTGTGCAGCCACGAGGCAGAGAAGTCCCTTGACTTCTCCACTCTCCCTGCACACCCTGCAAAGCGTCGCAAAGAGTTAGCTACATGAGGAACCAAATCACCTGCCAAAATTCAGAAAGTTCACAAAACGCAGTGAGAGCTTAAGAGGATGAGGAAGAGCGGGGTCTCCCTGAGATGGTGTGTTTTCTCATCTGCCACGCTGGCTACCACAAGAAGCATCTATACACTACCGAGCATGCCCTGAGCTCTCTGCTCCAGGATCTGTCCCCAGCACCACCCACTGCCAGCACCCCGTCAGGTCCCCTCTCCCCGGGACCACTACCGTCCCTCCTCATGGCTCCTTCCAGTCCACCTGGCTGCCCTGCTAGCCTTAACCAGGTCCCCTCAGGACCCACCCATCCACCCAGGAGGGATGGAGGGTAGCTGGAGGGAGTTCTCAGTGATCTCTCCCTGTCTCCCCATCAAAAGTCCTTCATTGGTAAGCCCCCCTCCTCCTCTCTCTCTCTCCCTTATACACACACACACACACACACACACACATCATCATCATCATCATCATCATCATCATCATCATCATCATCATCATCATCATCATCATCATCATCATCATCTGTTCAGGCTGAGCCCCGGTCATGTGCTCACCACTCCAGTTCCTCATCCTGGGCACATTTCTCAGCCTCCCTGCAGTTAGGCTGGGACAACGGGACTGACTCGCCAGTGGAGTATGAAGGGAAGGGACGTGAGCTGCTTCTGGGCAAGACTTTTAAGTGTGGAAGTAAGTTCTGTGTGCTTTCTCTCTCCCTTCTCAAAGAGGGCAGAGTCAGGCAATGGAGCAGCCCCAACGCTGCTGCAGGAGAGCCGTGGGGCCCGCTCAGACTGCAACATAAGTTAGAAATAAACTGTCACTAGGCTGAGCCACTGAGATCTGGAGCTCTGTTATTACGCAGCAATGGCTATCCTATGCTGACTAACACATATAACAGTTTAGAATACAGTGAAGGTGGAGTTTTAAGTCAGTAGGGCAAACACATTATTCCAAAGACAGTGGATCTACTTGTCATTTTGGGAGGGCAAAAAACCCCAGAATCCTTGCTGGCTCATCACTCTCAAATGCACTTTATCTAAAGAGTTAAAAATTAAAAAACGAAATCACATGGATACATGGATGTATCATACTACATACATCAGTGTTGAAATATTTCATAATAGTACAGAAAATATTTTTTAAAAGAAAATCATAAAATTATAAAGATCGAAGAAAACATGCAAATGATTGAATTGTACTGAGGTAGTACAGATGGTCTACATAACTATCCGAAAGGCATAAACTATACAAGAAAGGATCAATTTGACTTTATATTTGAAATTTCTGTATATCAAATGGGGAAAAATACTTTGACAAACAGTAACATGAAGAGCCTTATTATGAAGTGCTCCTGTAGATCAGTAAGTCAACCTACAAACGTCCCAATAACAAACTGCCAAGGACAGACAAGCCACAAAGGCAAATGCCCAGAAAATACCTGTAAGAGAAGTTTAACCTCGCCAATAATCAAAAAAGTGGAAATAATGGTGCGGTATTACTTTTCCCTTATCAGAGTGGTAAAGATGACTAATAATAAAAACAATATGGTTAACTTTGAGGCCCGAGTGGACACACAGGCTTTCACAAGTGTGTGTGTGTGTCCAGCTCAGTAGCTGAGAACTCGGTTTCTGGAGAGAGGTCACCTGGCTCCTCTAAGAACCATCTGCCTGCTGTGAGATCTTGGGCCAGCTCCTCAAAGCCTTCCTGGCTCTGTGTGCTGTAAAGTGCAAAAGACTGCCGCTCTGAACCTCATGGGATTAAAATGAGAGAATTCCCAGCAAGCACGCAGTACGTGCTCACCAGACACCGACATTAACGCCACCCAAGCTGTGATGGAGAACAGCTTCTAGAGGGCAGTGGGCTTTGTGCATCAAACTCTCCACCCACCCCTCAAATTTCGTTAGCAGGAATCTACCCCAAAGAGATCATCAGTTAACACCCAAGAGGTGGCTAGATAAGGCTGATCATCACAGTGTTATTCACGCTGTAAAGTTGGAAAGCACCTGGCCGCCCCGGTGGAGGGCTGCTAAACGGATTACGGCGGAGCCCCGCAAGTGCAGAGTGCCCGAGTTGAGTTCACCGACAGCAAGAGATTTCCACTTCACAAAGGAGGAGGAACGACTCGGCCTAGCGTGGTCCCAGCAGATCCAAGTCTGTCTGTCTGTGCCGCTGGAGAGCCCCAGAGCATGTCTGCTAAAGTGGCAGGGGCTAGTGAACCTTTGTATCCTGGACTCTTTTCATATCTTGTCTGTGATGCTCAGTGTTGACCGAATTTCCTGCTGGCACATGTAATATCTTTTTATCCGAGAGAGTTGTTTTCCTTTTAGAAAATGTTTTGGAAGAAATGAGAGCTACCTGTTGAAGACCAGCTTCCCTGGACCCAGCCTTGCCCCACTGGCCCCACCAGGCCGCTTCCCCATGTGCTGGGCCCACTGGACAGGACCCTCACAGCCACAATCCAGGACGACTCTGCAAAGCTGCCACAAGGGGTCGCAAGTGCACACCGCCTGCCACCCATGCGGAGCACCTTGAGAAACCTTCAGCCTGGCTGGAGGGACAACGCAGAAAGAAACTCTGTAGACCAGGCTCTTTGGTATGGGGTGTGGAATACAAGCCACAAGAATGTCTGCTCAGCCCTGCTTCGAAAGCCCGCCTGTCTGTCTTCTCTGGAATGGGATTCTGTCCCCGTGAGGAAGCTTCCCTCCGGCAGCATGAGTCGGGGATGTCAGAGACTGGCTGGAAAAGAGTCTCACCTGTTTCCTCTGGCTGCCCACCCCACAAGTGCTGCCCTCCGTGGACCCCCCACACCCAAGGAAAACAAGAAGGGCTTGGCCTCCTGATGAGTGGAGGGAGCCAGTGACAGAATAGGGCTGTATGTGCAGCTCTGAGAGGCCAACTTAAGAAGCAAATTTGCCCCTGGGAAACCCCAGCTTTATCCCCACTGGGAGCAGAAGGAAGCCTCTCTGCCTAGAGGACAGTGCTGCTCCATGGAAATGAGCCTGCCGCTGTCAACAGATTGAGCAGGTACAGGGCAAACCTCCCCTAGGACGTATAAAGCATGACAGCCACCCAACGCCCCTGGAAAAGGCACCTGGACTCAGCAAACAGCTCAGATCTGAAGGATTTCCATTCACAGCTTCTAAACCCCTAATGCAATGCACTGCTGCATGCAAAGGTGAGAAGTTGGGTCTCCCAGAGGCCCTTGAGCCCCCTCAGCTGTACTGCCTGTAGCTGCGATTGGGTGTGTGGCGTGAGACCCTCCAGCCACCGGCCTGCAGCAGGGGGAAGACACTTTAAAGGGAATTGCTTCCCACTCCCCGGATCTGGGACAACTGGTGGGCCCCAGGGCCCCAGGAGCTACAGGAACACTTGTATGTGGTACCCAGTCAATTCCACCCCAAGGGAATCCAGCTATCTCTCCTGGCCTTCCTTGCCCTGGTCACAGGACAAGGCTGGTGAGGTCACAAAACGCCAGCCTCCCCAGAAACTTCAATAACTAGGAAAGAAGACTTCATGAAATTTTTGTGGGCTGGTTGCTAGCTCTCGCCTCTTCCAGCATGAGCAGGTGTTTCATCCTTAAGGACGGAGCCTGAGCCCTGCTCCCTACTCTGCACACACACAGGGCACACCGAGGCCCTTCAGAGTGTCTTAGAATAATGATGCCCACTTGGTACCTCGAGGGCACTTAACTAATTTATAAGGCAATTTTAATAATAACTATATATTAATTTTACATTCCCTTTTTACCTATTTCAGTGACTACGAACTGGTAGGAATTAGGTAATATATTACAATAGGCTTCTGGGGACTTTTTATTAACTAATGCCCCATATTTAAAAACCTTCCTGTCAAATGAGAAACATTAAAAAATGCTGTCCCTTTTATAATTGCTTCTAATAGACTCAATATTCAGGTCCTGGCCTTAGCAGACAGCCCAGGCGGTACTTTGCCAAATTACACTTAACTTTTCATCTTCTCTCTGTCATCGCCAACAGGATAATTCTGAAAGCACACAAATGGTCATCTTACTGTGTCTGCCTGTAGCTCCCGAGATGCCTATAAATTTGCAAGGTACAAGGGCCACTCAGGACAAGAGACAAGCCCATACTGTTGCAGCAGCTGCCCTGCTTTGAAGAGTTGTTTTGGTTTTTTCCCCCTAAACCTATTTATTGAAATATAATATACACACAACACACTGCACACATCTTAGGTGTCCAGATTGACGAGGTTTCACAAATGTACCCTTTAGATCAAGATGCAGAATCTTTCTAGTCCTCTGGCAGGCGCCACTGCTGCCCCCTGCTCCTCCATCACCAAAGCTTTGCCTGGTGGGGAACTTCAGGCAGTGGAATGATTCTTCCTTCTCTTGACCCTGCCTTCACGGGAACGCCCGCCCCTGGCCTTGGGTGCAGCAACAACCTGTTCGTCCTCACTGCTCAATGGTGCTCATCTTACAAACATACTGCAGTCCACCCATATCCACACGAGGCTTTGGGTCCTGCCGGTCTTAGAGAACTCCCAGCCCACATACACAACATTCTCGCACGGGTCTCCTGCTGTGTCTGCTGTGTGCCACGTGGAACTGTGGGTCACCAGGCGTGGGATGCTCAGCTTTGGGGGTTGTTGCCATTCATCCTCCAGTGACCATTTCAGCGCCTGTTTTCATGTTTGCTACTTTTTCCCTGGCAGAGAAGAAACACTGGAACCCATCCTTTTATGAACTAGAGGCTTGAACCCGAGCGTCTCACCAGGCCTGGGTCCTGCCTCCCTCGGCCAGCTTGGGCAAAGCAGGCAGAAACGGCCTTCTAAAGTCAGACCTACCCCGTGGGACGACAGCATAGCTGGCCTTTCCCTGGCCCCAGAGGCGGGAACACGTGTTTCTGCAGATGGACTCTGACGCCCCTCATCTATAAGGAGAGACCTCTGCAGAAATGGAAACTTGATCGGGGACGAGGCAGAAGGAGTGGAAAACACAAACCGGTTCAACTCGGGGAGGAAGGTGCCAGATGGGGACATGCAGAAGTGGCTGGGGAAGGTCCTGCCCTCTGAGTGTCCACTCAGCCTCGGGAGCAGGATCAGGACAGGAGGAAGTACAGGGAGCGACATGTGAGGTCCAGGCCTCCCTGCCCTGAGTGAGGGACTGAGACAGGGCCGCCGGGGGCCACACAAGCACTGGACAGGTCCAAACATTTGAAGAGAACCAGAAAGAGGGAGCCTGGGAGATACCAGCTTCCCAGGGGAAGAAGCCCCGATGTGCTGGCCTGCTGCGCATGCGGGGCACTCAGGACCAGGGCACAGGCCAGAAGAGATGCTGAGGGACGAGGTGGGACCAAGCAGGTGGCAGAGAGGGGGTGACCAAGTACAGGCAGTTGAGGGGACAACTTCTTGTCCAGCCGGCACTTCTAGGCAGAGAGAACAGACCCAGCCTCTCTGGGCTGCCAGGAAGCCACCAAGCCCAGGGTCCTTTGTTTTCATTTCCGAATTCAAAGGGCCCTCAGCCAGCATCAGCCAGCGTCTGATCCCGGCTCAAAGGCACAGCGGATCTCTGGTGAGCCCGACACAGAGAGCCTCAGCTGTGCCAGCCTGGGGGCTTGGAAAATTAAGGCCGCGGAAGCCACTTTTAGAAGTTTATGAATAATAAATGCAATTAATGTGATGAAAAACAGGATCTGGAAGCCAAGCGGAGGCCCCGGGGTGAGTGACTCAGCAGGTCTCCTCCTTTGTCATTTCCCGCCGTTCAGCCCCTCAGAACAGACAGGTAGTCAGGAGGTGGGGGCACCAGGCCCCTCACCTGGCCACACCCAGGGCAAAGAACAACTGGTGCCTGGGTCTGGCTGGGAGACAGAGGCCCCACTACCCACCCCCTGGTTCAGTCTCAGGCAGGGCCCTCCCTGGTGGTAGTGGTCCTGGCTCCTGAGCAGGCCTCTCTGGCCTCAGTCCCCTCACCTGTGAAATGGGAATGACCACCATACTTTGGATGTTGTCACGTAAGTGCTGATGCTATGATCCTTCGCTCTCACTCATATCAGCATTCTGGGGGTCAGAATCTCCAAGGGCTGCAGGCAGAGGGCTGCCTCCAGTCCCTCCTACCACATTCTCACAGTGTCCCCCACCTGGTCTCTGCCACTAGCCCCACCAAGGTGCTTGCACTAGTCCAAGGCCCATTTGCAGGTCTGCGTCCCCCCCAGGCTCTCAGCAGATCCTCTGCTGGCCTGGTACCTGACACTGAACATCCCTCAACAAATGTCACTGGATGATGGAGCAGGTGTGGAGGAAGAGGCTGGCCTCCAGGAAGCAGAGAGGAAGAATAAAAGGCGGGTCAGAGCTGGGGGAGGAGAGGAAAAGCTTGAGGTCAAACTGGCCCAGAGCCTCCCTAACTTCTTGGCTCCCAGCTTGGTTTCAGGGCTGCTTCTAGCTAAGAGGAATCAGAGAGAGGAGAAAAGGTGATGGAGGAGTAGGAGGGAAAGGAGGGAGAGGTGGGAGAGGTCGGGGGAGGGGGAAGAGGAGGTGAAGGAGGAGCAGTAGTGGAACAGGATGAGGGCTCGGACGGGCAGCCTTCCCCAGCGGGCCCCACCACCTCACATGGAGGTTAGACCAAGCCCCCTCCAGCATCTGCCACTGGCCCAGGACAGGCTGTTCTTGCCTGACCAAGACCAGCGGGGCCAGAGCTGCAGTCCTACCCATGCTGAGGGGACACCCGCCCCAGAGTGGGCCATGAGCCTGATGCCCACCAGGGGGAACTCGGGCGGCTGCCACAGATGAGGTCGCCCGAGTGACTCTGTCTACTGTCCTTGTAGGGGCTTGGGCCCATCAGTGAAGACGGGTAAGGAACTGCCAGGAAGGTTCTCTTACTTACTATAAATTGCACCTTTATGGGAAAATCAATGATATTGCCTCCTCGATCTTCCCCACTTGTTGCTGCTCTAAAGTAATTACTCCGCAGGGCGACGGGCCAAAACCAGGCCAGTGTTCCCTGGCGCGCCCACCCGTCCCCACCCCTGCATTCCTGGAGGACCCAGGAAGGGAAGCTGCCAGGAGAGACCCATCACACCCAGCTCCCTGGCTCGTTCATCAGGCTATCGTACACCTACTATGCGCCAGCCATGATGTGCTGTGACCATGGGATGAGCAGGGCAGACCCAGGTCCTCAGTCCACGGAGAGGCTAACAGTGACCGCGTGAAGCTGGACAAAGCAGGAGCCACGTGCTGCAAAAGCACAGCCAAAGGGATGGGACTCTTGGGAAGACTTCCTGGAGGAGGGGGTCTGCAGCAGAGGGCAGAGCAGGCAGGAGATCCCGAGGTGGAGAAGCAGGACACATGAGAGGAGAAGCGACAAGGCCTGAGGAGGCCGCCAGAGCTCGGGGGCTCTGACTCTCAGAACATCTGCATCGCCCGTTCCTGGCATTCTGGTCGCCAACTTCTCAAAACAGTCTACTTTTTTTCTTTCAAGGTTCTTGTAAACGATAGCTTGTTTAACTACCAACATCAATTGGCCAGCAATTCCATGAACAAATGGTTCTCTGCTTATCTCCGAGTTCAATCACTTTTATTTGTCCCCAAGTATTTGGCAGGAGCCACTTACATCAATAAAAAGACGTCAATTTTTAACAGCCACGTGAGACGCAAAAGCTTCAGATGGATTTTCCGTCGGCAAAGAGGGCGCCTGGAGGACTGTTATTAACAGCCATTAGAGACACACGGGCAGGCCTGGGAGACAGGACTCCAGATTTAGACTGGATTAAGGAGATCCCGTAGACACTGGACCTCTCAGTGTCATAAATAATGCTGAAATTTTAGACTGTGGTTGAACTCTCTGTTGTCACAGTCATTTAGGCCACGGTGTGTTTGATGTTCTATAGCAAAATGACAAATCTCTTTCTCAACTGCTAAGTACAGAGAGCCCATCGGAATAAATCCAACCAAATTGCCCGCTACAGGTAAGCAGCCAGTGACATGAGGGGGTGGTAGGATCAGAGCTGCTGCGACAGTGATTTCTGGAGGTGCGTGGGGCACGTGGTGAGGGGCCTGTTTTCTCGCTGACCCTCACCACATCCTGTCATGTCATCGCATTGTCGGAAGAGGTGGGGTTCCCAACGCTCGATAACACACGGGATCAGATACCCAGCTCTCCCCAGCAACCACCAAGGCACAGCAGAGCCAGTGAAATGGGCAGAAAGAAATAATGCAGGAGGAGTGATGGAGTGAAGTGTCCAGCCGTGAAATAAAAGGAGAGAAGTGCATTAAAGCAATGGGTGATCCCCGCCCTGACAGCTGAAAATCATCCTCCACATCCCGCCGGCTGGCACACTGCCCAGAGGCAAGCCCCGAGGATGTCGCCAGCCAAGATTTTGTGGAGCATTCAGGAACCAGGAAGGGCACTCAGAGGACAGCCCCCCCCGGGGGGGGGCAGGGCTTCTGGCACAGTGAACAGACCCATCGGCTCCCTGGGCCTGGAGAACTGTCCCAGAGGCAGGGGCACCACACCCCAACTCCCATGCTGTGCCCATTCAGCAGGAGAAACAATGCCGGTCTTACAATCCTGTGCCAGCTCACAGCCCCAACCAACACGCCTGGCTGCTCCCTCTCTTGGGCCAGACTGGCCCGCTTTGGAGTTGCCAGAAAAAGGAGACTGCAGGGCATCAAGAGAAGAGGCTGGCCAAGGGTTCCACTGGCCCTTTAGCCCTATTACATGCAAGGCTAAGACCTTTGCTGGGGGCCACGATGCCCCCAGACTCATCTACCACTGAGCTCTACCACTGTCCAGCCGGCCACGCCAAACTGGAGTGGCCCTTGGGTGATGGAGGTGGGTACAGCAGGGTCCTGCCCACATCATGGTCAGCCCTGGCAAGGCAACTGTTCTGGAGGAAAATCCTCTTCCCTCACTGATCGCTCTCCCTGGTGCAAACCTGTAAAGCCTCAACCAATGACTCCTTTGGGGCTGAGGCATTCTCTTACAGGAACACAGGAAACTAGCAGAATGCTCTCTAGCAAAGAGGGACCTGTGCTCTAGGACAGGCCAGCGATACAGTTCTCCTCCTGGGCAGTGTAAAAGTAGCTGCTCTTGGAGGGGCTCTGGAGTGGAGGGTTAGGGGCTGCTCCGAATGGGTCATGGCCTGGGGACAGAAAATCATGATCTGGCCAGAGCTCCCAAAACCTGCCACGTCTCACATATACCCATAGGACCCAGGGTGTACTGGTAGTGCCTGGGGCCTGCACCTCCTGGCCCCACCTCCCCTCAGCTGGGCACGTAACACAAGAGGTCCCCGCTGTTGGTGGCCATGACTTCTGCCAAGTTTGGGGAGCAGCATCAGACCCCCCGCCCCATCCTGTCCTGGAGGGACCAAACCTTGGACAAAGAGAGGTCAGCACAAAGGCTTTCTCCTCTGCCCAGGGCAGTAGGGAGGAGGACTGGGCACGGGGCAGGCTGGCACACCCATCAAGCCTGCCCAAGCAGCTGGGTCTCTGAGGGGGGCCCAGGCAGTTGGTTCCAGATTCCTGGGGTGCTCTCCGAAAAGAAGAATCCCAAGGTGAGAAGGATCAGCCAAGAGATGACCACCACAGCTGGCTCGTCAGGTGTCTGCGGGTCACGCAGCCCAGCACCATCCTCGGGAAGGGTGGCTGGCGCCCCCAGCTGTCAGCGCCTGTGATTGCACCTGCTCACAGCCTCCCAGGTGCTGCCACACTCAGGCCTTGATTACGCCTTTCATATGCTCCCCAGAGCAAACGTCAAACTTTACCAGACACGGCTCCAAGAAATGTCCTGAATGATTTTATGCTGGCTTTTCCTTATGCATAGCAGTGGTTCATTTATAAAAATTCTAAATGAAGTCCAGGGGGACCTGTCACAAGACGGGTGACCCTGGCTGGAGACGACTCTTTCCCCTGCTCTCCCCTCTGCTGCCCCAGTCCCCCCAGGCACAGGTGGTCTGGACTCTACCCCCAGCCGGTCTCCCCCACTCATTTCATAGCGATTCCATCCTTCCAGGCACTCAAGTCGAAACCCTGGAGTCACCCTTGATCTGACAACAAATCCTGCTGGCCCTACCTTCCAAATCACACGAAGACCAGGTTCCTCCATAACCACTGAGTCTTTGGGTTCACCAGGCCTGGCATAAAACATGCCCAGAACCTGCCGGCTTCCCATCTCGAACGTCCTGACTCCAGGCCGGGGCCCTGTCAACTCCTCACCACTGTCACCTCCTCACCGGGCCACTGCAGTCTCTGCTCAGCACAGCCGCCAAAGGCCGCCCTCCACCACCAGACAGTCCCTCCTCTGCCCGATCCCTCGCCTCTTGGCCCTCGTCCCCCAGCCCTCTCTGCTGCCCCTCTCCTCCTGCGGCCCCCTCTGGGTCTTACTTGGCCCCAGTATCACCCTATTCAAAACCACAGATCACTCCCAGGACTCCCTCAGTCATCTTTCCTGGTTTTACATTCTCCACAGTATTTGTCAGCATTGAATACACTGTACGTTTTACTTATTTTGTTTCTCTTCCCTCTAGAGCTTCACAAATAGGTTTTCCTCTCCTCTGTCTCCTCACTCCTAGAAACTGCTTGGCATCTGTGGTTCCCCAATAAATGTTTGTAATCCAACGAACTGGCCCAGGCAAGCTGGGGGTGAGCCAAGGTGCACTGGCCGGAGGGCAGGGTGGGCCAGGGGTGGCCTGCTTGCTAAGGACAGGCAGCGTGTGGGGCAGCACCTGTCAATCTGATCGGCCAAGACCAGCGAGAGGGTCTGGGGGCTTGTGCTGTCCTCCCGGGGAACCCTCTTAACGGTCAGATCAGAGCTCTCTGAAATGGACAGCCCTAAATGGAGTTCCTAGCCAGTTCTGGCTGCACTTACTACATCTGGGAACGGTTCTGGAAAATCACGGTCTTGAAGGGGCCATGAGCCTGGTTGGTGCAGGTTCCACCAGGCCCACAGAGGTCAGCTCTGGCTCACCCAAGCCTCCCGAGATGGCGTCTTCAGCCTGCCCTCTTATGAACATCTTTCCAGTGAGGCTGGCCTTTGTCTGGCCTGGGGACCACCTGTGAACGATTGCCACACGCGCCTCATTGCGACACCAACATGCCCCTTATCTGCCGACCCAGGGGCATGGGCCCGATGCCTTGATAACCACTGGGCCGCCGGGCGCACCAGGGCGGGTGACCACAGCCACAGGAAGCGAGGCTGCCTGGGGGAGCACACAGTATGGGGTGGGATGGGGCGGGGCACAGCCTCTCTCTGACATGCATGACTTTGGCCCCAGCCAGCTGGACACTCCTTGGACCCTGAATCCTCCAAGGGTTGAGTGAGGAGCTGGCCGAGTCCTCCTCCCCCTCCTCAGGAATACTTACTGAGCGCCTGCTGGATACCAGGCTGCCGCAGGGCCTGTTCCCTCTGCTCTGTCTACGGTTCCAGAACCATCCATCCTGGCTGGTGACCTCTGCCACCCCTCTGCGCCCTCTTCATGTCTGCCCCACCTCTCCCTGCCCAGGCTGTCTCTTTGCTCTGGACCTGTTGTCTCTAAAGGGCCAGAGAAAGTCGAAGAGGCTGCAGTAACCTTTGAGGGCTAAGCCTTAGCCTCAAGACAATGGCCTCCTGGGCGTCCTGGCCGAAGCTGACCTTGACCGGGGGGGGGGGGGGGGGGCAGGGGGAGGGGGTTGGACGTCCTGCCATTTCTTAGGCAGTCTCTTTCCACTTTAGGAGGCAGAACCTTCTTCCTTACCTAGAGTTGGCCAGATTCCCCCAGGATTCTGGCATGAGGTTCTATGTCATAATTCATAAAGTGATAAGTATTGGTCGTTTTTCATTTTTATGGGTATTTAAAAAATCAGAACTCCCACAGAAGGTAACTGGGCCTTTCTGGCACCCTGCGTTGTCCAGTGATCACTGCCAGGTCCAAAGAAGCAGGCCCCCATCCCCTGGGCAGCGGTCGCTGCCGCCAAGCAGCCAAGATAGCAGGCCCCAGAGCATTGGCCAGGGTTCAAATCCTGGCTCCTCTGCTTGTCAATGGGACAGCCTTGGACAAGTTTCTGAGCCTCTTTGTTCCTCACTTTCTTTGCCTGTAAAAGAGGTTTAACAATAGCCCTTACACGCAGAAGGTTGCCATGAGGATGAAACACACCGTACCCTCACTTGGTCTCAGGAGTACCAGGGCCCAGGTCTCTGGAAATGATGTCCACTGCCTCTCTCCCCAGGACGAGCTCCAGGGGGGAGGGCCTCTCCTTCACTGCTGCACCCCGGGGGCTTTAGAACAGTGCCTGGCACACAGTAGGTGCTTAATAAATGCTTGCTGAACAAATGGGCCGAAAGAGGAGTGGTCTGACTGACAGACACTCAGGGGTTTTGTCTCCTTGAGTGCTCCCTGGCTTCTCCTTGAAAACAACCAGCTTCCTGTCCACAAAGGTCACTGATGTGTCATTTCCAAGACCCCAGACCCACTGCCCCTGGGCTCCTCCTCACTCCTCCAGATGGTGGCCCCACGAATCTGCCCTCTGGAGAGCTGGCCCATTGGTGTCATTAGACTCTCCTGCCCGAGGCCTAAGGGAATCTGCAAGGGCCAGGCCTGTGTGCTCTCAGGTGGGCAGAGTAAGGGGGCACACACACACTGCAGGGGTGTGCCTACCACATACCACACACACACACACACTAGACACACGCACACCACACAAACAGCACACACACACACCTCATAACACACCACATGCACACCACAGACACACACCACACACACACCTCACACACACCTCATACATACCACACGCACAGCACACAAACACAGCACACACACACCTCATACACACCACACGCACTCCACACAAACACAGCACACACATACCACACACACACACACACCATACACTCAAGGTGGGGTCATGAAATACAGCCAGGCCCTGAATGAAAGTGCAGCAGGGCCCCAGGGATCTCTTTCCCTTCCAAATTCATGGACCTCATAAAAGCACAGCCCGAAGGCAGAGTTTCTGTTTCAGGCCAGAACGACAATGGTTGGGAGGTAGGAGGCAGGAGCAAAGGAAGCAAGCAGTCTGGGAACAAGCACCCGGAGCTGCCTGGACCAGACTTGCCTGTAATGGGACGACAGGCAACAGACACCGGGAAGCGTGACTCGTCTGCACAGCAGGCCCGGCACCACCAGGCAGCAGGTCAGAAGCCCAGGACTCCACCACTCCCCTCCCAGCCCTGACATCCCATCTGTCGGCGAGTCCTCAGATCCAGCCCCAAACATCCTCCAGCCCACCCTTCTCTCCTCCCGCAGCCCTATACCCAGCCCGGCCCCCTCACTGCCCTCCTGCTACCGCCTCTGTCCACTCGCCACCCAAAGCCACAGTCTCACCAGGTCAAGTCACTTGGCTCACAGACACTCTGAGGGGCGTCTCACCGAGACCTCAGCTGCCACCGGCTCCACTCTTACCCACAGGGACCCGCCCTCTGTGCCCCTTGCCGAGTGGTCAGTGCTGGGCTGTCAGCTCCCTTTCCCTTCCTGGACTCCAACTTCTCCCCACAGGTAATTCTGCCTGTCTGCCTTCCCCTCTGGCACATGAGCTGTGCGTCTGGTCCCCGAGGCTACCCTGAGCCCCCCAGAAAGTGGGTCCTTCTAAGTCACTGGTTGTGAACCGGCAGACACAGAACCAGGCCTGATTTCTCCAGGGAGCAAAGGTATTCTTATAAGCCAAGTTATGTGCCCCCAAAATTCATATGTTGAAGCCATAACCCCAGTGCCTCAGAATGTGACTGTATTTGAAGATAGGGCCTTAGGGCCTTTAAAGAGGTGATTAAATTAAACCGAGGTCATTATAGTGGCCCTAATCCAATCTGACTGACATCCTTACAGGAGGAAAAGACGAGGGCACGGAGACACCAGGGATGTGCGCCCATAGAGGAAAGGCCATGTGAGGACACTCTGCAAGCCAAGGAGAGAGGCCTCAGAAGAAAGCAAACTTGCCCACACCTTGACTTTGTCTCTTCCAGCTCCCAGGACTATCAGAAAACACGTTTCTGCTGCGTAAGCCCCTGGGCTGCGGCATTTTGCTATGGCAGCCCTGGCACACTAACACAGGTGCCTTCAGGCCAGAGGGATGAGAGGCCCCGGAGCTCTCAGAGAGGCTGTGGCTGCAAACCTCCAGGGCCTAAATCACCCTTGACCCGGAAGCTGAACCAGAGTCTTACCAGGGTCAAAGCCAAGACCTCAGAGGCCACAGAGAGGATGTGAAGAGCCCCTCCCCCAAGCCAGCTCCAGCCATAGCACAGTCACCTGCCAGGAGGGGCCTGCGTCCTCACGGCAGAAGGGAGAAGCAGAGCCCTCAGCAGCCCGCCCCCCTGGCTGGGGTTCTGGCGCCCACCCCCACCCCCACCCCCAGGAAGGGCTGCCAGTCCGAACCATCCAGACTGCAGCCTCTTAGAGATTCACTTCTTTCCTCTTCAAAGCATTATGGATTGATTGCCAAGTCTTGCCGTAAATCAAAAGAAAGTCACTACTCATTACCTACTTAGAATTCCCTGAGTTCTTCCCAGGAAACCATTTCTCAGCTGTTTGATCTCTGAGCCACCAGCACTATCTCCAGGCACGCCACCCATCACGGCAGCCACCAGACACTTTTTTCTTCCAGGCTCCTTTCTCAGCACCTAGATGAATTTTTACCTTTCTCCAGTTTCAAGAAGAGCTGCCAAGATAAATGATTCAAAGACTCCAGCTCGTGCTGAAAATATATGGACTGCAGAGAGCCTGTTCTGAACAGCCCCTCACTGAGGCGAAATGTGGCCACCACACTCCAGCCGAGACTCGCTCTGGCATCTGCACACTCCTGCCTGTGTCTTTTCATCTATGGGGGAGTGACACTCATCCAGCTGCAGCCAGAACCAGTGGCCTGTGCCTCCTTGCCTCCTGCCCCTCAGCAGAATGTTGCCCAGGGCCCAGGGACACACGCCAGCTGGCTGTGGCAAGAAATAGCAAGGAGGTGCCCCATTTGCAAACTGTGTGTTCAGGAGGACCCCCTTTCCCCAGTGCTGCAGCTGGGACCCCCTTTCCCCAGGAACCCCTACCTCACAAAAGGCCTACTCACCACCCAAGGGGTCAGGGCCCAGCTGACATCAGCCTCCTGGACCCAGAGTGCTCATTTTCAGAGCCACCAGCCGGCTCCAGGCTGAGCAGTCAGACCCTACTTCTCTTGCTGGAATGAACACCAAGAAAAAGTGAAACAGCAGAAACAAAGCCCAGCCAGGCCCTGAGCCTAACAGCCATCAGGCAGGGTCGCCAGCAGCGGGATGGGAGCGCTGGACAGGCAGGGCTCTCCACCAACCAGCCCCAGTCACCCCAGGCCTGCCCTGGAGGGATGGCTACAGCTCATCTGGCCTTTGCCAGGACACCCAGGAGAGCAGCCAGGCAGGCTACCGTGCTGCTTCTGAGGGTCATGCCATGAGAACAGCCCCACCCCAGGCCAGGACACAGAAGGGAGGCAACCCCCATGCCCAAGTGAGGGAACCCAAAGTGCTGTCACGAGTGCAGCCCCCAGGGTGGGTGTGGCATGCTCACAGGGGCGGCCACAGGGGGACATACGATGCAGGAGGAGAGGGGAATGAGGAGGTGTGGGCACCGGGCCTCGGCCACCGCAGAGCTGGCTTTTCTAACCCAACAGCGGAATTAACGTGAACGCAGTCAGCTGGATCTGTGAGCAGCAGTAACCATGCCAGGTTCCCACAGGTGCCGAAGCCAGGAAAAGCCAGCCTTTGTGGCCAGGGCCTCGCCCACAGGCAGAGGCCATCGTATCATCTGGTCAGAGAAGCAGGGGCCAGGAGGGGACTTGGGTCATGGCAGTGCAGGGGACTGAAGGAACCCAGGACACTCCACAGGAATGACATGCTAGCCCAGATCCCTGGCCCAAGGCCTGTCACCAACATCGGACACAGACCCAGTCACCCTCGTCTCTTCCACACCTCAAACCGTGCAGGGACTCCCAGGTCCCTGAGAGCTGCAGGAGCCCCTCTCTGACCGTCCACCTGACCCTGCACCTTTCCCCTACTCTTCTGGGTTGGCTGAGTGAGGTGGAGGCCACAGCCAAGACCATGACATGCCCATCCACAGCTGTGAAGGCTCAAAGGCTCACACTGCCCACCCTCCACACCACAGACCAAGGGGAGTCACGGCGCAGGGCACAGAGGCCAGCCTGGCCCCAGGGGCTTGTGCGCGACACAACTCTGGCTTCACAACAGCTCCAGGACACGACACCTGTTGTTGGGACCTCTAAGTGGGAAATCCTCTCTGTGGTTCCATCATAAACTACCTCCAGGTTTTAAAAGCATACGTGCCTGCTGGCAGATACAGAAACGGCTTTCAGAGTTCTTGGACTAAACCCTTCATGACATCTACAGAATTCAGAGTTAGGAGGGAAAAACTCGCAGCCTAGAATAATTGCTCCCATAGGGAGCGTCTTTCTGTACCAGAATATAAGAGGTCTGGATGAGAATTTTCTAAAAATCGGCACCAAACCTTGCAGCAAAATCACAGCCGTCTGCTTGCTCTGGGAGCCAAACAGAAATGACGGCTCCTACAGGGTAATGCCCCGCCAGATGCTCCTGAGACCTGGACCGATGCTTTCTGATCGTTAGGCTCAGACAGGACCAACTCCCCTCCAAAATGGGCCCCTGGTCCACACCCTGCATCCTCACCCCTTCCTATCTGCCACGGCGCTCCTTCACAGGGTGTATAGAAAAGCAGGAAAGCTATTCTGGGTTGGGGGTGAGGGAGAACCAGCTCAGAGGCCTGGGGGCATCTGGCAGGTAACTTGTAAAGGAGTAAAGCTGACCAGAGATTTACACACAAAATATGAGAAACAGTCCTTTTTATTTTTCCCCCATAGCTCTCTCATTTTTCTTGAAATACATGACCCTTTGACTATCTTTTTTTTTCTCCCTTCTTTTGATAGAAACACTGATATGAAAAACCTTTCTCAACTATGAAAGAAGCAACAGCATGGGAACCATGACAAAGGGAGATAAAAAGGGTCTGCCTTGGTGCTGGGGGAGGCAACAGGGAGGGGCATGGCCTGCGGCATATTCCCCAAAGGCTATTCCACCCCCACTGGGTTGCTGCTCTATGGGAGTTCCCAGGATACTATAAATTTCAATTTCTAGGGAAACCTAGAAGCCTCGATTTTTAATTGCTGACTTAAAACAACTAAAACAAATTAAAAAATCCCATTGTGTAGACCAAACTAAAAATGCTGCCTGTGCCCTGGGTCCAGCCCAAAGGCTACCTATCAGTTAATCTCTAGACATTGTCTTGCTAGAAAATTTCTCCTGGGAAGTGAGAGACAGGGAAACCAGAGGTTCTCCCCCAACATGATCCTAACCTGACAGAAGCTTCTGGAAACCCATAGGGGCTGCAGCCCACTCTCCCTGGGGCCCCGGGGGGAAGGCAGGTCGGCTAACGGGGTATGGCCAAAGCCAGCACCAGCAGTGCCCAGTGCAGGGGCGATGTCTCCCACCGCCAGAGAGAGGAGGCCCTGCCCTGCAGCACCCCCTGTGTGGCTCACACCCTCTTCTCAGCTCCTCTGGGTGGCTCATCTGGACAGCAAATCCACAGGCAACCCAAACCATCATCCTGCCTTCTGGGCCTGAGCAACAGCACCCTGCGTCTTGGGGGTCAGTCAGTCAGCTCTCGGTCAGTGGTGCAGAAGGAGGTCTCCCTGTGGGAAACGGGAGGCAACTTGGAGAGAGTCTCCAGCCCACGCCTTTGCGGGGTCCATGAGGACAGCACATCTGAAGAGCAAGAGCAGAGACGTGGATGGAGAAGGGGGCACGATTGGAAGGGGCTCTCTAAGATGTCAGGCGTGGTGGCTGAGTTATAAAATGGGCACCATCATAGAGCCTCAGAGCTGCTGGAGGAGGGTGACAGGAGGTGAACGGGCAGACAAGTTGGAGAATTTCCCACTGACGCAGAAGTGGGAATTATGAAAGAAAAGATGAGAGCCCAGAGGCAGCGGCCAGGGACCCAATACGTGTGAAACAGGAATTTCAAAGGCGGCCCTGAGGTGAAGAAAGGTTTCACTTTTCAGATTAGAGAACCGGTTCCCAGACCTGTCTGCACAGCTGCTGGCGCCTAGTGGGTCACATTAGCTCCTGTGACTGACAGGAAACACAGAGCCTGTGACACTGTCACTTGGGTGTGCACATGGCCACTGCCTCTGGCCTGTCCTCTGTGGGCAGCCCAGCCTCGCTGGTGGCCAAGCTGCTCCCAACTCCAGAGCGCTGGGGCCACCATCACCGGACCTGTCACCTGGATCACAGTCAAGCTCGTCTGGTCCGTGTGTAGGTGTGACTGCTTCTCTGCTCTGCCTCTCACTGGCCTAGGTCAGAATACACCTGATCTGCGTCTCGCCACCTGGGTTGTGCAGCCCCCCACAACAACCCGCCGCCCGGCTAGAGAACCGTCGGCCCAGCTCATGCCTCTTCTCAGGGAGCGGCCTCCAGGGCCCGCAGCCCAGCGGGCGAGATGGTAAGTCCCGAAGCACGACTGAAACATAGAATCCACAGGAAACACTGCTACTCTCCGGAATCCTATAAGCGCCAGGCAAGAAAATTAAAAGTTCCCTGGAAAGGGGAAGGAATATGATTTGCCTAAGATCTCTGGCAACAATGGAGGAAACGTTTTCATGGAACAAAGACTCAATACCCAGTCAAGCCATCCTTCACATGGGAGGCAACGAAAGGACTCTCCAACATGCAAGGTCAAACTCAATGCATTAGAGGGACGAAACAGGGGTCCACACTGGATTCAGTAAGATAATGAAGTCTAAATAACTGTTATTAAAATAATTATAAAATAATGCAAATGCTGAAAATAATTGATGGAGAGAAAAGTTATTTAAATGCAAATTCTACAATAAAAGTGGAATGCATCCACTTTTGATCAATTAAAAAGAGATCAAAGGAAATGTTGCCAACTTTCCAAAGACAGAAAAAAAATTTCAAAGCCAGAAACACAGAACAGAAACCAGAAAGCACCAAATGAGACTCTAGATGAGAGCACAAACATACTTGTCAGTCATCATGACAGATGTGAATGGCTCTCCTAACACTGGGAGGGGCTCCATTTGGAACAAGTAAACTGCAGCTGATGAACAAAGTTGAAAATAAAGCAGTAAGCAAAGATACACCAGGAAAAGGCAACAAAACATTTAACAGGAAAACCAGTAGCAGAGAAAGTCAGATTTCAGACTTAATAGGCATCAAACTTTATGCCTCAAGCAAGTCGATATGGAAATGAATCAAACAAAATCTACTAGGAATCACAAAGAGGGATTTGTAAAACCATCTCTCCTCATCTTAAATATGCAAACATAAGGAAGAAGGCAGAAAACTGGAAAGATAAAAAAAAACCTGATTTAATGTACACCAAAATATGTACTCTACAAATAAAAAATAAACATTTCCCAATACTCCATTAAATGTTCACAAAAATATTTCTAAATAGGCCACAAAGAAAAATCTCAAAATTAAGGAAAATAAAATTTACATAGCCTGCATTCTTTCACTACAACGGTGATAAAACCAGAAACTAATAAACAAAAAGTTAACCAACCACATCTACCTAGAAATGAAAAGAAATGCTCTTGGTTCATTTTTGGGGTCAAAAAACAAATCAATCAAACTTCTCAGAATAGAACAAGATTGTACTGTATAGCACAGGGAAATATATACAAGATCTTGTGGTAGCTCACAGTGAAAAAGAAAACGGCAATGAATATACGTATGTTCATGTATAACTGAAAAACCGTGCTCTACACTGGAAATTGACACAACATTGTAAACTGACTATAACTCAAAAAAAAAAATTCTTAGGACATGATCAAGGCAGCATTCAAAAATATATTAGCTAAAATTCACTTATATTGAAGAAGGAAAAAATGAAAATAAACTAAGATTCAACTTAAGCACATTAAAAGATCGATGTTCAGAACAAGGTCAGGAAGGGAGGAGAAAAGAATTAATAATAAAACAGGGACTTTGTGAGTTAAACAAGCATAATCAATAAATATATTTAATAGCTGATTTTACGAAAATACCAGTAAAACTGGTACACTTCTGGCAATGCCATCAATAGAAAAAGAACACGAATGCATAATACTAGTAACGAGAAAGGAAATACAACTATAGATATAGAGAGGATATTTTTAAAACTTAAGAGAATAAAATCGATAACTCGGTTTAAAGAAGTTTAAAATCCTTGACGAAGAGAAAAACTTTCCTGGAATATGTACTGTACTGACTCTAAGAGGGACAAAGTCGGAATAAAACTCTCTCATAGGAAAGTCTGAAAAGGTATCAAAGAAATTTTCCCCAAAGAAACAACAGGTTCTGATAGTATCAAAAGACTTCTTTATACCTTCAAGGGACAGACAGGCCCTATGGGTTTTTTTGGGGGGGTAATAATTAGGCTTATTTATTTACTTTTTTTAGTGGCGGTATTAGGGATTGAACCCAAGACCTTGTGCATGCTAAGCACACATTCTACCACTGAGCTACGCCCTCCCACCCTATGCTTTCTAAATTGTTCCAGAAAACAGAATAAAGTGGGGAGCTTCCCAAATCATGATCTCAAAAGCTCTGACCTCAAAATATGGCTAAGAAAGGTTTAAAAAAAGTTGCATACCTCAGTCCCCTATTTTGAGCCTATATTCCATGCTAGTAAAAAGACTAACATCAAAACAATCAGTATGATGCTTACTAGACGTCCTGTTCTATATATCGTACATACATTAATTCACCAAATCTTCCCAACTGTCTTACGAAGTGCTATTACTATCCTTTCTTCCAGAGGAGGAAACTGAGGCACAGTACGTGGCACAGCTGGGATCCAAACCCAGGTCACCAGTCGCTAAAGACCGTGCCCTAACTACTAAAGAATCCTGCCTCGCCATTTCGGTCCTGCAGTGTATTAAAACAGCAACCCACCGCAACAAAGCAGGGCGCGCCAGGGATCCCACGCTGGCTCTGCACCGGGAGGTCTGCCCGTAATGTTCACCTATGGTACACCCAGCGCCCAACCTTGGTATCTAAGACCATGCTCCAGTAAAAGGAACCATGGCTCCTTGAGGAAACGGCTGATTCAAGGGTGGAGCAAGGGATGTACAAGATGAGCCTGGAGCATCCTGCAGGGCCAGAAAGTAGGGAAGTGCTCAAAAAGCAAAATGATGGGATGTGTCAGGAGCCAAATGAAAGAGCCCCCAGTGGCCAAGCTGGAACGATTTAAGCAACAAAATGATACAATAATTGGATTATAACCCAAAGTATGAAATACATATCCATGAGTCCATACAGATATAAGTAAATAAATGGTTGATAAATAGATGAACAGGAGACAAGAGACAAACCACCCGTACAGAAGAATTATAGTGAATGCAGATACCCCCCGCCTAAGTCCCCACTCCTTCAGTGCGGGCTGTGTACAGTGACTTCCTTCTGAAGAGTACACGGGGAGGGGGAAAATGAGCAGGTCTACAGTGGAGAAACCTGACAGACACCACCTCAGTCAGGTGACCAAGGCCAACATCAGTGATAAGAGATAAGGCTGATCACATGCACCCTTGATACCCTGAGATAGAAGTGGCACTCTGCCTCTGTGGTCCTCTCCCAGTGACACGTATCTCCAGTCTAACCATGAGAAAAACATCAGAAAAACGAAAACTGAAAGACAGTCAACAAAACACCTCACCCGTACTGCTCAAAACTGTTAAGGTCACTGAAAACAAGGAAAGCTGGAGAAATGGCCACAGCCGAGGGGAGTCGAATGTAGGAGACACCCAAATGTAATGTGGGGTCCTGGAACAGAAAAAGGATATTTGGTAACAGCTAAGGAATCTGGAATAAAGCATGGGTTTTTTTTTTTTTCCCAGGGGATAATTAGGTTCATTTATTTCTTTCATTTATTTTTAATGGAAATCCTGGGGATTGAACCCAGGACTTTATGCATACTAAGTATACACTCTACCACTCTATGCATTCTATCATTGAGCTATACCCTTCCCCACTAAAGTATGGGTTTTAGATAATAATAATGTATCAATACTGTTTATGAGTTGTGACAATGTACCATAATCATATTAGCAATAAGGGGAAAAAGAGAACTGTCTGCAATATTCCTGCAACTTTTCTGTGATCTAAAACTGTTCTAAAGTAAAAAGTTTATTAATTGCTTAAAACACACACATAAAAGGCCAAGGGAGACGCTAAAAATACAGCAGATAAAATTCAACATCCTTTCCTGATAAAATCTCCTACCTAGTAAGCCAGGGAGAAAACAGTACTTCCTTAAACTGATGATAAATATTTATCAAAAATCAACAGTCGGCACCAGGTTCAATGGTGAAACGCTAGAGGCAAATCTATAAAGATGCCTGCCGGCTCCACTGTTACTTGATGGGATTCTCAGGGGCAATTCCCCTGGCATCTGAAAAGAAAACACCTATTTCGGTTGGCTTTGCCCCCAGAAGCTCTAATTAGGGCTGCACCAACCAGACTGCGCGTGTGCAGGAGGCTCTTCCCTCTGGCTCTCTGCTCAGCTCTCCCGCTGGATTATCAGGCTAGTTTGCACCCCAAACGTGCCCATTTCGCAGTTACTTGTCGAGGCAGAATGAGCAATCGCAGCTTTAAGTCACGGATCCCCACAGCCTCTCTGCCCTCAAGGCTCAGCTACACTCTCAGACACTGTGCTCTGCCAAACCTCATGGTTCCACTCTCTGATGTTAGGTCTGTAGACAGAGCAGGACCTGCCCTGCCTGGTACTGGTGGCCCAGGATGAGGGAGAGGTGGCTCAGAACTCCCAGGAATTCTCCACCAGGGATGGCCCTGACTCTCACAAAGGGCTCGGCTCAAATACACCGAGGTGTGGCTGGCGGGGTGCAGGGCCCGGGCTGCCTTCCTGAGGGGTGCACCAAACAGCTGGGGGTTTCCTGGCCCTCTCGTGGTAGGCTGTGTGTGGCCCATCTCCAACAGCTGAGGAAGTGCTGGCAGGAAACCCGCATCAGCCTCACAACACCAGGCGAAGAGCCGGTTTCGCCACATCGAGACCTGGGGGTCTCAGCGGGCCCGACCGCAGCCCCCTCCCTCAAAGTGGCAAATGAGAGTAAGTGAGAGCTGTGTCTGCTGCGGAGAGAGCAGGGCACTCACTGGCCACAGACAGTGACCAGGCCCACGGACAAGGCTCCAACACGTCTGTTCTTACCCAGGGGCTCTGGTCTCAGAGGTTGCCTGGACCTAGACCTGCCTTAAAGGCCCCAAGCCAAACTCTAGCACCTTGCTAGGGTAGGTAAACTGAGGGTGGCCTCACTGAGGTCCAGGCTTGCCTCGGCTGAGACTAGATTAGGTTGGACCAATCCCAGGTAACTGGAAGCTGTCCATTTCCAGAACCTCCAGAAGGCGGGAAGTAAGGGCCTCTTGGTGACATCTATCATCAACGAAACCTGGATCCTCAGCATGAGCCTTGTGGGGTGGCCAGAGACGTACAGGGCCATGTGTGACCACCACGCCCAGCGTGCCGGGCAGGGAGAGCCCGGGGCCAGACCCAGAGTGAGGGAAGGGTGACGCAGGCCCAGGCCTCTGAGAGACGGCCCCTCGGGGGTTACAGTGTACCACGAGGGATGGACAGCGAAAGAAGAGGGTGCTAACCTGCAACGGCTCAGTGGTCTCCCAGCGTGGGAAACGCAGCTCCTGCAGATCTGACAGAGAAGCTGGTCCAGACCAGCAGGGGGGTGAGGGGGGATGCAGAGAGTAAAGGGTAGGGTCAAGGGTCAGCTGTGCCAGGAGAGACCAGAAAAGGTCTGCCACAGCTGCCTGTGCTTTCTGCAGCCACAATCACCATGGCTTAGTAGGGCTGTGGGGTTTCCCATCAACTCTCCCACCTTCCAATTCTCCTCACTGGAGCTGAATTTTCTAATCCTCAGGAAAAACAAAAAACAAACAAAATATGGGCCTTGTTTAATAAGAACACATTAAGGGTTTTGCAACCTGCTCCCTGGGGTGGGTAAACTGAAAGATCAACCACCTGATCCAGCCCCACGTGGCTGGGAGGGAATCTGTGTGCGGCGTGGTGTGTGGTATCCGTACGTGGTGTGGGGCATGTGTGAATGGTGGGGGGGGGGGTGTGTGTGCGTGCATGTGTGTGTGTGTGTGGTATAAGTGGTGGGGGAGGTGTGTGTGATGTGTATGTGTGCGGTGGTGTATGTGCAGGGAAGACCCCTCCACCTCCAGCCTGGGGAGAAGCCCCTCAGGCCGGGTCCGCATCTCCTCACCCACAGTCCGGACCCAGCAGGCACACTAAACACACAAGAGTTGTGACTCACTCCATCTGGCCAAAGGGCAGAGAAGAAGCAAGGGGACTTTGAGCACAGAGTAGCCTAACCTGGCAGTTTGTCATTAACAAAGATCGAAAGAACACAGGGGAGTATTATTGTGGGCTCTGCCTGTGACAGAGCACAGGAAAACCCAGGTCTTGTCAAGAGTCTCCAGATGGGGTCAGAGGGGTCTGCCCAGAAGGACCCCAGGCCAGGGAGGAGGACGACACCTCACAGATCTTCTGTCTGTTAAATGCCTCCCTCAACCCCCACGGAAGCTGCCATGAAAGGGCCGGAAAAGTCCCATTCACAGCCTGGAGAGAGAACGAGCGAGCATGATTTCAATTATGGTCCCAGACTGTCAAAAACATCAAGTTATTAATCTCCTTGTGGCAAATGTGAACCGGGACCTGCTTACACAGCCAATTGAGCATGCTCTAAATTAGTGTTTGCAGGTAATTGATTCAGCTGCCAGCCCCATGGCCAGCCAGCTACAAGCTGGTGACGCCGCTAACATTAAATAATACAAGGCGGTAAAATGGACTGCCTGATTGGGCCTGCAGTCAGATGCTGTTAGCGCCCGATTTACCCAAACATTAACATCTTATTGGCTTAACGCAATTTACTACACCTCAATTGTGGAAAATGATTTTCATTTCCTCTGGAACCCGGCTCACGGGCACCGCACAAAGGAGGAGTCTTAATAAATGCCATCAGCTCACTTCCTTTTTTCTAACGTGCCCTCAAGATTTTATGACAAACCTTTGATAACAGAACAAAACAAAACCAAAAAATGAGGCTTAGAACTGGGTCTCTTGGGGAGGGAGGGTATAGCTCAGTGGTAGGGCACGTGCTTAGCATGTTCAATCCACAGTACTTCCTTATAAATAACTAACTAAATAAATGAAAAACCTAATTACCACCATTTCAAGTTAAAAAAAAATTAAATTAAATAACTAAATAAACTTAAAACAAAAAAACTAGGTCTCCTAGTCAGCAGACCCTGTCTGAGTCTGAGCACCACTATCACAATGGTACACCCTCCTTCCAGAAAATCAGCCCCGTCTCCTCGCCCACCCCCACCCTGACACAGGAAGTCCCTGCCCTTCTTGTCCTGTGTCCCTCTGTGGGGCTGGAGTTGGCCATGCTCCCAGAAGAACGTCCAAAAGGTTATAAGAAGTTCTTTTGACCCAGGGATTGGTGGCCTCACCGGAGTCGCTGCCCTGGGCCTTCCCAGGCATCAGTCCAGCCTGTGTTAAGAGGGCTACGCCCCCTGGGGAGCTGCCACCTACTTTAGAAGAGATTTCATGTTCCCACTGGGTTAAGAGAATGCTGAAGTTCACAGTGGCAAAGAGGACAGCAGAAAAACGGTTCGGGACATTTCCTTCTCTCTTCCGTTCACCCATCTAACCCACCCACTCGTGTTTCCTGGCAGCAACTATGGGGCGGATGCTGCCAATAAATGAGATGGAGCCTCCAAGAAGAAGCCCCCAGGCTCTCAAGGATGCAGACACAGAGCAGCATCGCCCGGCTACCTGGGCAGTGACAGAGACGTGCCAGGGGAGGAGAACGAGCTGGGCAGAGACATCAGCCCACCTGGCCACTGCAGATGCCCCCCGGCTTTGGCTGGCACTGGCAGTGGGGGTGGGGTGTCCTTCTTAAATCTGGCCAGAGACACCCCAAGATGCGACAATGTCCTAGGACAACGATCTTCCCGCTGTCTCTTGGAGGGTGACACTGTCTGTCCTCAAGGGTCACCCCACCCTTCAGGAAGAGATTGTACCTCTTGTTCTCAACATCTCTGCCTCAGCTTTTCCCTGGCGGGAAACCCCTCTCCACACTCCACCCCAGGAACCCCCCTGCTCTCAGCTCTCAGGGACCCACGGATCAGGTGGCCCCCCTGCTGGGCTGAGGCTGCGAGGGCAGGTGCTGTGAACTCTCTGTATCCCCTCTGCCAGCCACAGTGGGGGGCACGGCACATAGTAGGTGCACAGTGGTGCACACGGGCACGTTGAGCTGGACTAATGCCACTCAGGGCAGCTGCTTCTGGCCGAGAGCCTCAGGATCATTTCTCTGAGAGCCTTGTCCTCAGAGGAGGCAGCAGTGGGGCCGACCTGGGATGAGGGGTGGTGGGAGAGGCTGAGCAGTTTTGTAGTCAAACATAAGATCTCCCCAGAGCTCAGCTTAACAAGAGACTCTCCACCAAATAACAGCCAAATGCAATGTGTAGACTCTGGATCCCAACTCACACAAATCAACTCTAAAAGATAATTTTAGACAATGTGGACCAGACGTTGATAATATTAAGGATTGGTGTTAAATTACTTAGATGTGATAATGACACATTGGTTATGTGAGAAGGAAAAAAATATCCTTATCCACTGAGACACCCACTGACGCATTTACAGGTGAGATGACATGATGTCTGGGGTTTGGTTTTAAATTCCCAGCAAAACAAAACTAAACAAAAACATCCTGACGGGGACTCTGTCATTCATTATTCTATTCTATGGGGGGGGGCAGCTATTTAGAATATTCCAACCAAAGGAAAAAAAAAGACCTCCATTACCTTGGGTGGGGCAGTAGGGAGCTGGGGGTGGTATTCCCTGGACCAGAGCTCACACGCAGGCCTGTCAGGCTCAGGGACACTGAGTGGGAGGACGGCCCAGGCCCCTCCCAGGAGCCACCTTCCGAGCTAAACCTCCTGCAGCGCGGGCACAATGCAGCCCGTGGCAGGACTCCACACTGGGGCAAGCATGTCCTGCTCCACCTTCTGGGTTGTTTCACTAGAAGCATCAGCTGTGGGGGAATATGGGCAAATTCAGTTGGGAACAGGTTTCTGGGGCAGTGCCAATCTGAGGGACCCACTGTCCAGCCCACCTTCCTACAGCCCCACAGAACTCCTCTTGTCCCCGCTTTGGGGGAGAGGTAGGGCCAGGATCCTGGGACTCCCAGAGCAGACACCGCACTGCAGCAGGAGACCACAGGGAGGCGAGACCTGGGATGGTGCCACGTGCCCTTCCCCATCCTCCCCTGCGGGCGTGATAGAGTTGGGTCCTCGTTCATGCCCCCTTCTGAGAATCCACGGCAGCGGAGCCATCCAGGCCATGTCAATCTCTTACGTCTCTTAAGAGCAGAGAAATATAGAAGCTCCCTGTTCAGAACTCCTTTCAGGGCTAGACTTTGAGAAAGACACCTCTTCCTGAGCCACGTGTTGGTGGCTGTACACGCCCGCGATGCCCACTGCCAACTCCGTCCGCACCTCACCCTCCCCTGCACTGTTAAGGCAGGCAGGCCAGAAAGGCTGGGGGACGAGGGGGCAGAGCACGCCCTGGGGGTACCTGGGGAGGACCTGGGTGGGGAAGGGGCAGTAGACCTCTTCAAGCTCAGACAGCCCAGGGTGGAGGATACAAGGTAAAAACGCAACACTTCTGACACCAAATGTGTAGGTTTTCCACACTAAAGCAATTCTCCAATTCTCCCTCTGACACTTACTGCCGGAGTTAGGACAGACCCCACAGGTTACGGGCCCAGTCCCACAAAACTGCCCCCCCTTCAAGGCACCAATCACAAGTCCGGGCCCCCATTACCTCTGACTGACTGGCCTTTCATCAGGGGTTCCCACAAAACCCAGCTTTGGGTTTCATAATGGGCTAGAATGGCTCACAGAACTCAGGAAAACACTTTACTTACTATTACCACTTTATTATGATGGATACAACTCAGGGAGAACCAATGGCAGAGAGGCACAGGCACCATGGGGGAGGGGCACGGAGCTTCCTCTCCAGGTGCTCCACCCTCCCTGGCACCTCCACGTGTTCACCAACCCGGAAGGTCTCCAAACCCTGTGGTTTAGGGTCTTCCAGGCAGTTCAATTATCTCCTGAGAGGCAGGACTGGTTAAATCATCGGTCAGAACTCAACCTCAAACTCTAGATCCTCTCCTCTCCTCTCCTCTCCTGGGAGTTCGGGGCGGGGCTCAAAATTCCTGCCCTCTAATCACCTTGTTGGTTCCTCTGGCAACCAACCCCATCCTCCAGGAGTCCCTCATTAGCATAAACTCAGGTTGGGTGGAAAGGGGTTTATTATAAATAATAACAGACATTCCTCTCTATCACTCAGGGATTTTCAAAGGTTTTAGTGCCAGGAACTGGGGGCAGAGACCAAATTCGCATTTCTTATTATGTCACAGGGGGAGAAATGGCAGCCTCTTTGGTGTCCTCTCCCCCAGCGGGGCTTCCAGTCGGGGCACTCACTGGTGGGAGACGCTGGAACAGGGACTTCCCGCCCCAGGACATAGGCAGGAAGGGAGCCACTGGAGCATGCTGACCCCGGGGTCCTGGAGCAGGGCAGAGGGGCTGGCCAGACCACACCCATCATAGCAAGGGCATCGGGGAAGGCCCCTGGGGGGCACCAGGCTTCCGGCAGTTTAATTGGAGCTGAAGGACGATGGAGATCTCCAGAACGCTTTATGAGCCACTTAACCATCCCGTGACCCAGCAGTCCAAGCACCACAGACATAATGGCAGTGTTTACACATAAAAATGGCAAGCTGTTTTACTAGCGGCTTTCAGAGTCACAATAGCGGCTATTTGGTAAAGTTTCCTGCAAATTGCAGAAACGAAGTCCAAGAGTGGAGTGATGGGGCACTAAACCACCCTGAAAAGTCATCAAAGACCATTACCATCAAACACTCTGCCAAGAGCCAGGGAGGTGGCCACAGTGGGAAGAAAAATCTTCTTTGCCCACAATGCCGAAGCCCGGCTCCTAATTCCTACTCAATCTGTGTGTGGTGGTGCTGCGTCTCATCTGTTACTTGCTCAGGGTCATAAATTGCTGAGGTTTTTTTTATTTTAACATTTTAATCTTTACCCAGAGAAACACAGGAGCTTACCTTTCCATCTCATATTCTTTCATTCCCACTTTTACAGCCTTCATTACCTGGAGGATGGATATTAAGCACAGACATTTGTATTATGGAGATAAGTAACACTGCCTTATAAATAATGTATAGTACTTTTTCAAAAGAATCTCTTCTTTAAAAAAAAATATGTGCACACAGTGATGCAGAAATGTGACAAATTAGAACTTTTTTTTGTAAAGATCCAAAGCCACACAGTTTATTTAAACCACTCTGGAGCATTTATATTCGGAAGCCGATAAACACCTCACTCGGCAGGCAAGTAAAGATTTAACCAAGGCGTGTTTGGTGAATCCTTAATGCTCAGGGGGCTGTGACAACTATCCTAAAAGGGTCCCTTCCTTATAAAGCACAGAGAAAATGAACTCACACAAGAGATTCTGGTGCTTCCAATGACCCCCGTCTGTCTCCTGACACAAAGCAGCAAATGTCAGTGAGCAGGCGCTGGGCTATCCCAATCGCCAGGACCTTTTTCAAGCAATCCACTTCCTTATTTGCTCCTGCTCCTCAGGTATTGAGTGTGAAGGTTTGGGAAAGAACCATGAGAAGGTGTTTTCAGAAAACGGAAGATGGTAATAAATGAGCCTGAATCACGGTTAAGGACCAAAGATTCTTTAAGAGAAGCTGACACTGCCAGAACACCAGGAAGGAGACCCCTATCCTTCTGGACTTCTGGCTGGGAAATTCCCTGAGGGTGGGTCCATTACGGTGAGGAACTGAGGCAGGGCCTCTGCCCCCACTGCCCTGTCCCCACTGGGGAGCAGTAAAGACTCAACACCCCATCTCCAGCCTGCAGCGACACTTCCTGCCTGCTGATGTGGCCGTGGAGACCAGAGTCACCCCAGAACTGTCCATCTCAGCACTGTCCTCTTGCCCCACACAGAGCATTGCTGCTTCCCCAACCCACCCGAAACAGCATCTCCAATGAGCCAGTGCCCAGCTTACCTCCCGGTGGGCATCGCTGGAGATTTTATTGGTGTAGCGCAGGACCTCCAGCTCCATGTCCGTCTTAAAGACCCGGCTGCAGAGAGGAGAAAAACGAAACAGCAAGTCAGTGACTTCCAGCAAGAGTTGGCGGACCCCTCCAGGGAGACCTCCACACTCTGTCCAGCCTGGGAAGGAGCCCAGGGCTGCAGATGGGCTGCTGGGGCGTGGGGTGGGGGTAGGAGGGGCCACCAAGCCGCCGGAGTGAGAAGCTGCACTGAGCATGGTCCATCCCCACCCAATGCCAGCCTCAGGTGTGCAGGATGTCTCCAGGTACAAGATCTGGAAGCCGCTGTGGGTGGCAGAAGCCCAGATTCTGTAGCCAGACACACCCTGCCTCGCTGAGACTGTTTGCTCATCTATTAAATGGGGATACAATCTACATGGCAAGGCTGTTGGACCTGAGTCTTAAGTGTGCTGACTCCCAGGACTCTGCTCAGATGGCTGAAGAGTCCTCCCATTTCCTCCCCATCCCACCCCACCCCCATCTGCCAGAAGGTGCTCTGGAAAACCCTGGGACTCAGGCCCCCTGAGTGAGGCAGGGTGGGGGTGGGAATGGGGGTGGGGCAGTGCTGTCATTTCCAGCCCTGTGTGCAAATTGTGAACGTGGAAACAGGGGGTCTGCAGAGAAGCAGGAGACTAGGAGCAATGAGGGAGGGCGCTTTCTGTGGGGCAAGGCAGTGCAACCAAGAGAACCTGCTGTCCCTTCAATGCTCAGCTGGGCCTCCTGCCAACTGAATTCCAGGGGAGTCCTCACAATAAACTCATGTTAATTTGCCCAAATTTAGTTAGCTTTCCAGTCTTTGCAATCAATCTCAACTCCAAGACTTCTTCAGGGAAGCTACATAAATAGTCACTTTTATACTTCTACCCATTTCATGTAAGCAACATTTCATGTAAGCAGCCCTACCCAGTCCTTAAGTGCACAGAGTCCTTGGTGCATCCCCATGGCCCACTCTGCTCCCTTTACGAGAGGTGACCTGCCTTCACTAAAGCTCCCACATGGCCACCTCCCCCTCTCACAAAGGGAACGCACTCAAGATCAGCAGAGCTGAATGTCTGACGGTGGCAGGTTAGCACCTGCATCTCCGTCCATAGTGTACCTGTCATCCAGCCGCCGTCCACCTCTGAACTGTGATGGCCCTGAGCTGGCCTCAGCCCAGACAGGCTGAGGACAGTGGAAAAGGGGCTCCCACCCCCATCACAGGCAGCCACTGACACACGCTGTCTCCATGGTGCCCAGCTGGGACAGCCAGCCACTCGTCACTCAGGAAGTGAGGAAGGCATCTTCCAGCACAGTGACGCCTTCCTAAGACTGTAAAATCTTCCGAGGACTGTGGGAAAGACAAACCCCCAACCCACTGAGACTTTGTTCAAAACTTCTTTCTCGAGGCGCAGACCCTGAAGCCTAAGCCTGCTCTTTATCATCAGAGAGGTGCCCCGGTTCCACCTCCGGGCACTGGGAGCAGTTCCACCTGGGGGAACAGAAAGCTGTTCCTGTGCCCCAGAGGGTGGGGTCCAGATCCACATGCAGAAAAACCTAGTGGCCCCTGGTGCTTCGTTCCTGCCCTGCACGAGCCCGAGGACCTGTGGGCGGGGAGCGGGCCTCTCTATCCTCCGATGCGGTAATGACCAGAGTGACAACACAGGTGGGAACCAGGCCCAGGCAGTGCCGCCTCTGACTCTCTGCCTCTCTCTCTGGCCTGGAGCCCTGGCCCAGTCTCTAGCCACCGCTCTTGTCAGCACCTTAGACCCCTAGGCCCTGAGCCCTTCCATCCACGCTGGCTTGGCCAAACCCCGACGAGGGATGAACCGGAACCCGTGCCTGGGCGTGCAGGACACGAGGGTGGACAGGAAATCACACAGCTGGGCGGGCGGCCCAGGCAGCCCCCAGGGGCCTCGGCAAGCCTCAGCTCTGCCAGGAATTACTCGGAGCAGGCAGCCTCCTCTCCACTGGCTCCACCTCGGAGCCCTCCCAGGGTTCCTGCTCAAGTGAATGAACTCCACTGCTTCATGGAGAACACAGAAGCCAGCGGGTGGGCATATTCTCACCTCTTCTCCAAACTCCCATGCCTTCCCCTCCTCCACCCTCTCCTGCCCCCACCCCTTACAAGGGAAGGGATGCCCTCCTGCCAAGGAGGTTCAGTCCCTCCCAACATACACACACCTGGGCTCAGATCCCAGCCCTTAGCCACCTCCGTGCACCTGCCCCGCTTGCTGGAAACTCCGTGACCACTCACTCACCTCCTCCTCCTCCAGCAAGCTTTACCCCTACTACCCAGCCAGGTCTCTGGAAAGGAAACCCTCATGGTCCCTGCCTTGGAGAGGAAGGAAAGCAGCTTTCACGGACCTTCCCCGTCTTCTCACCAACCCTCTCCCCTCTCCTCTTCTCCCTTTACCCCTCACCACTCTGCCTGCCCCCCCAAACCAGTGTGTGGGATAACGACCCCCAAGGCTGCCAAACCCAGAGGCACTGTGAGCCCTGCCTCCGCCAGGCACGCGCTTGGCTGCTTCCCCTCCTCTGTCTCTCCGACAGGCCCTCCACCTGCTGCCCCTCAGCCTTGCCACTGCATTTGTTTCCAAACCCCTGGCCCTGGCACCGGCCTCTCAGCTGTGTTCTACCTGCAGATCCCCAGGCACCTCCAGCTCAGCAGGACAGAAATTCCCACCTTCCTCAGGCTCCCCGGCCCCTGCTGCTTAATGCAGAGAGCTGGGTGCCTCCCTCCCATCTGGCAGGCACTCTCACATCTAACTGATGACCAAGGGCTGCAACTCCACCTCTCCAACCACCCACGCCTCCCTTCTCTCTCCATCCAGACCTCACTGTCTCCAGCCTGGACAACCTCTCCTGCCTCTTTGGGCCTCCAGCTCTGTCTGCTCCCTGACAACGCTGCGGACCTTGAGGCAATGCAAATCTGATCGTGCTTTCCGTTGCTTAAAACCTTGAGCAGCCTCTAGATGTCGTCTGGATGAAGTTAAAACTACGAGGTGACCAGGAGGCTCCCCAGGCCCCACCCCGTGTGTCTCCACCACTTACCCCATCCACCCCCACAGGGACTGGAACTGGCTCCTGTCCTCTCAACTTCTATGTCTCACCTTAAAATGCACCTTCCTCAGAAAAGGGGGGTGGGGAAGGCTCTCTCCAGCCCCTCCCCAGGCTAAATCCCTTCCCTCTCTTCCCTGGGCAGGCTATGTGAATCCTCAGTAAGTTATCACACTTGTCATTTCATTTTCATTTAAGTTTCCTCCTGGGCCCACAGCCCCAGAGGGCAGGGTCCCAGGGCCAGAACAGAGCCTGGCCCAGAGCAGACACATAGTAACTACAAGTTAGGAACAGTGCCTGGGCATTGCACCGGAGCTGGAAAACACCTACTCCAGTCAGGAGAGATAATGGCTCATTTCAAAAAAAAAAAAGGTCTCTTGCATCCTGCCCATGCTGGGTAGCTCACCAGGTCAGCATGGGATGTCGTGCAGCCTGGCAGACCCAGGGCAGGACCTCCCCAAGGCCTCAGCAGCTCAAACTCCCACCACCACTGCCTCGCCCCCAGCCACACAGGTAGGAAGAGGCAGCCCCAGCATTTGAACCCCAGGAGCCCACCTCACAGGTTCGCCACTGGGCCTCCTCCCTGCAGCGTGAGCACCTCTCATCCTGAAATGAGCCAGGAAAAGACATCATCCAACCAAGGAGAGAGGACGCTTGGGGCCCAGACCACGCTCCCTGCCCGTCAGAGACGATAAGCATGCTCAGCCATCGAGGCCCACAATCCTGCTTTCTTTTCCAGTTTTACTTTGGGGAAGGTGACAAGCTAAACCTCTAGCTGGTTTGCTCAGGCCCTTTGGCCTGGCTGAGTACTGGCCTGGCCCAATTTAATCCAAGCTTTAAAGGCCCTGAAAGTAGATGGCTGGCGTGTGCTGGCTTCACTCAATTATCCACAGGACACTCTGGGCCTGAATTCTCGCCCTGGCACCAGGCGTCCCAGCCTGGCCCAGTTATCCCCACGCCACCAGCACCAGAAACTGTTTCTGAGGTTACTGCAGAAAGCAGTAAGACTTTTCAGCATTCGGCAGTTTCTCCTTATCTGCTGGAAGAAGTCACTGCCCTGAATCTGATGAGGCCACCTCCTTTACTCCTGAGCACAAAAAGGCAAGGAGAGGGGACTCCACCCTGGTTCAGCCTCTGGAGGCCTTGGAGTGAGGGGTGCTTCGTGTCACACTCAGCCCCAGCCGTCTCCGGCCCGAGGATGTGTAGGGTGGTAGTTAGAACTAATAATCCATGAGCTTTCTCTCCCCAGGAGAGGATGAAGGCCACCTCCGCCATGAAGCATCAGAGGACCAAGGCTCAGGACAGGGCAACACGGATGCCACTCAAGAAGTCTGGGCAGAAGGCAGTCAGGCTCTTCCATCAGCAAGAGGAGGTGCCTGATGTGTGCGAAAGACGCAGACACTCAGGCAGAGTCCCAGGCTCGTGGCCATGCTGGTGAGGATCCCCACACCAAGGAGAAAAGCAGCACCATGGGCCAGGGCGGGTGGGCGTGGGGGGCGGAGGCTCCTCCCCAACACCAGTCCAGAGTCCCCTGCTACAGGCATAAAACGGCAAAAACTGGACTAGGCTCAGATTCATTTGTGCAACCTCTTTTTTTTTTCCCCCTTAAATATTCCCAGGTCACAAAACTGCCTCTGGGCATTAAACTCAGGATTAAGACATCAATTAAGTGAGGTCTGAATGCTCCACTGATTAAAACAGCAGCAAGACAGGATGAAGGATTTCCAAAATCAGTCTCTAAGTATCAAAGTGCCAGTGTTGAACAAAAACCCATTTGAAGGGACAGGAATTCCATCTCTCCTGGAGATGTATGTGCAGGGGCTGGTTCTGAGGGAGAGGTGGGTGGGAATTCAATACCCTAGGAACCCCACGGCCATTCCCTCCCTACCCCGTGACCCCAGGATGCAAGGGGTAAAATCCCAGAACAACAGGAGGGATAGAAAGGAAAGAGCTGGCTGGAATTACACAGGCCCAGGAGGCTCAATCAATAAGTCCTCTCAAAGAAACCAGAGCCAGGAAGAAAACGGTGGTTTAGCTCAGCTGTGAGCTGAGGGTGCCTGAGACCTGACCGGGGCCAGGAAGACATAGATCACATGCAGGAAGACCCGGGACTGGGGCCTGACGCCCCCACATCCTGTGTCTGACCTTCTGGTGCACAGTAAGCCGGGTGTACCCCCCACTCTCTGATCCTCTCTTTCCTCTTGGCTTTCTCGTTGACTTAGGATTCAACGCCTATTCATCGGGAGACAAAGGCAGACGCCTGTTGGAATACTTTCCATATGCACACCAAGAATCTAGGTCATCATCAACATACCTTTTCTCATTTCGGACACGTTACCCAGGACGCAGGACCCTGAGATGCGTCTGCCCCAAACCATCCACACCTCACCGTCTCCAGTGCACAGAAAGTTAGGGGAGTAGAAATAGACAGGTTACCCCACTGCCTGATGAATGCGCACAGGACGCCTTGGCACTGTGTAATCAACAGCTCTAACACCAGCATGTGACTCAGGTTAACATGGTCGCACTTAAAACCCACAAAGGTGCCTGGCGATGGCTGACATGCTTGTTTTGTGATGCTTCCAGAGGTGCTTAATTGAAATCCATGGCGCTAAGCTCTTAAGCAGTATAGAAGTATCTCCTTTTATTTCCTACCCCACCTTCAGATCAGTTTCATCATCTGCCTAACAGGAAAGCAGAACCACAGCCTAAATTATGGAAGTGAGACGCCTGCCCTTATTAAGTTTCAGTTTTCGACCTCCACTTTCAAGCTGCAATACCCAGCACAAGGAAAAGAATGATCAGTTATGATCTCATGTTTGTGGGGAAGAGGAGTCTGATTATAGAGGAATTTACAGGAAATCAAAAAGGCACTGCTGGAGAGAATAGAAAACAATAAAGCAGTCACAGAAGGGAAATGAGTGACACCCAAACACAAATGAGAGTGGAAGCTTCCCCTGTGCTAGAAGAGGCTGCTTGCTGCCTCCCCATCAGACAGGCTCCAGGAAGAATCCCAATTCCCCAGCCCAGCTGCCACCGGGGAGGCAGGACGCGGTGCTGGAGGAAGTGCAGAGGCACATCCCAAGGCCCTCCACCCCACCACACCCTGGCCTGACACGAGATCTATTCTGGGGTTTCTGAGCAGGTCCAGTGGCCAAGAATGAACCCAGAGACAGGCTGACACTCAGACAGCTCCCCATCACCCCCAAATCCACGATGTTCCTCAGAGCCACACAGGGCAGCACAAGGGCCTAGAACCACTGGCCTGGGCTCAGCTCCTGGCTTTTTCTTGGGCAAATCCCCTCCCCCTGCCTCAGTTGGCTCATCTGTAGTACGGGGATAATCAGAGCCCCTACAAATGAAATACCTCTTTAAATAAGGTGACGTGTATCCAGTGCTTAACACGGCACCCTGTACACAGAAGGTACATCTCAAAAGGTGATGGCTAATATTACTGGGATGTGTTAGCACTTGAGCTATGCTCTCACTCAATCCTTGAGCCATCCCTCGAGGGAGACCACTTGCACTTTTCAGGTGAGGAAGCTGAGGCTTGGTGCTGTACACTGAATGTTGTGCTTCCTCTAAAATTCACAGGTTGACTCCTATCCCCAGTGTGACAGTATTTGGAGGTAGGATAAAGCTTTGGTGGGGTGGGGTGTGGCTTGGGTCATGATGGAACTGGTACCCTTATAAAAGAGACCCAAGAGAGCTCCCTCGCCCCTTCTGCCATGCAAGGACACAGCAAGAAGTTGGCCATCTATAGACCAGAGAGTGGGTCCTCACCAGACGACAAGTACATCAGCACCTTGGCTTTGGACCTCCCAGCCTCCAGAACTGCAAGAAATCAATTTCTGTTGTTTATAAGCCACCTGGTCTACGGTAATTGGTGGGCAGCATGAGTCTTCACATCCACACTGTGAGTCAGGCATTACTACATTGCAATTTCATAGATGAAGAAGCTGAGACTCAGGAAAGTTAAATGGCTTCCTGAGGAGGGTTGGGGGTGGGCGGGGGTTAGGATTTGGATATGCCCGAGTGGACAGTTTTTCCATTACCCGAGGCAGCCTCTCTCTAGGGGCCTAGGGAGAGGGGGTAGTAAAAGCATTCAGGACACAGGGACCCAAAGACACCTCAATGAGTCGTAATTCAACACCATGGAAGCCCAGTCTCTCCTGTAAATGAGGGGCCTGCCCGCCATCCCCTTCCCCAGTCCTTCCTTCAGTTACTGGAGGGGAGCGATGACTGTGACCCCTTGGATCTCGCCAAGAATGACCACAGTCCCTGCAGAGGCCAGAACCCATGCTGCTAAAACACACCCCTGAGGCAGTTAAGGACAATGTGACATTTCTAAAATAGTTCTACTGCCATCAAATGCCAAATAAGTCCTTCTGCTGCTGGCTTTAATAAAATTGGTAAGTATCTTATGAACGCAGACTCTACCTCAGAACCTTGGAAATGTCACTGGAATTAAAGCATGCTTGTTCCAAAGTGACAAACTAATGACTTGTCCCTCGGGAGATGTGGGGGTGCACAACCCAGACCTGGTCTCCAGAGCATCCGGACTATAAGCAGCTGTGAGGGATGTCACATCTGGGGCATAAGGGGACAATGGCCCATTCCTGAGTACCCAGGATTTGTTCTTCTGCCAAGTGGGGGCTGCAGATGGGCCAGGCATTTGCTGCTTTACAAAAACAAGGAGAGGCAGCCAGGAACAGGATCACAGAGTGTGTGGCCACTATGGGCACTGGGCCACAGCTGCCAACAGAACTGCTAAACGGCCCACCCTCCAGCTCTCCCAAGGGTGCATACTGGTGCCTGAAGACAGCCCTCAGATCTTCGTCTGTGGCCCAGCCTCTCTCCCACTGGCACCTGCCTCAAACTCAACATACCTCCAAGCCCCTCATCTGCCACAGCACCTGCCCCTCCCAGCTGTTCAGGACAAAAACACGGAGTCACCTTCCACTCCAGCCTTCTCTCAGGCATCCAGGTTAGCTCCTCCCAGGAGCATTCCCTGTGACCACCCCTTACTCTCTACTCTGTCACCACCCCCTCACTGCCACTGGGACCCCGCAGCAGCCTGCTCCCACTCCTGCCCCACAACTTTTATTGACTGATTGACTGACTGAAGTAGAGTTGATTTATAACGTCATGTTAGTTTCTGGTGTACAGCATAGTGATTCAGTTACACACACACATGTATTTCTTTTCATATTGTTTTTCATTATAGGACATTACGAGCTATTGAATGTGGTTCCCTGTGCTATACAGTAGGATCTTGTTCTTTGTCTATTTTGTGCACAGTAGTTTGTACCTGCTAAGCCCAAACCCCTAACCCACAACTTTGAAAAATGCAAACCCGATCCTACCATTCTCCTGCTTAAATCCTTTAGGGTTTCCCCTGGATCCCATTTCTCTCAAGACGACGTCCAGGCAGACACCGTGGCCGAGCTGGCCCCTGCCCATCTGACCAACATCAGGCACCACTTCCGCAGTGTGTGGCTCTACACTGTCCACACAAGGCCACCAACCTTTCTCGTCTCCAACCTTGGAATAAGCAGCCCCTTGGCCCGGATCATTCTCTCCCCTTCTCCCCCACTCTGCACTTCCCTCAACCTCACCAGCTGACTCAGACTCAACCTTTAGGTCACAGTGTCCCCAAGCTCCAAGCCTAGGTGAGCAAGGTCCCCCAACCAGACAGGGAAACTTGATACTCGGCCTTTGGGTCAAACGTGAGACATCCACACACCTCCCAGTCAGGGGATGATGTGGCGAAGGCCCTGCCTCTCCTCTCTTCTACATTCAGAAGACGTGCAGCCAGACAACAAATTTTAAAAACAGTTTGGTGCTATCAAAGAGCAACTCGATGGCTTAGGAAGAAAACTGGTAGCACATCAGAGTTGGAGGGCCTCTTCCAGGGTCCACAGAGGCGATGCTCAGCCAGAGACAGCTCGCCTGAAGTGACGTAACAGAAACCATTCTACACGAAGGGGCTGCCAGCACCAGCAAGGGAAGAACGCAGGCAACACAAGACGTGCAAAAAGGATGCCAACTAGGAAAGACATACACGTGACATGAGGAAAGTATGTTTACCTCCTGGCAACAGGATTACGTATGATTTTCTTTTTACTTTTTTCACTGTCTACTTTAACTGAGCTATGTAAGTTTGGCTTATTTATGGTAGGATTTTTTTTAAAACTCCTATATAAAGAAAAAGAGAAATTTTATTAACATTTGAGTAACTCACGCCATTCTGGAAAAACAGACCAATTGACACAGGAAGAAACCCAAACAAAACAGAAGAGGGGCTCTCTGAGAGGGAGTGGGTGGGAACAGCCTGCTGAACAGTCTCTCACCCTCCTGAACGGAGCACAGCAAACAGCCAGGGTGGACACAAGTCCTACTCACCACTCAACAATCTCTGGGTGAAGAATGGTGTTGTTGACCTTGAACCTACAGAGAGAAAACAAGTCAAGCCCATTAGTTCAATGATCTATCATCTCTCAGCAAGAAATATGTCATTCAAGACATATTGAGAGAAGGGCCCCAAGCTTTAACTTCATGACTCCCTGGACCATGGAAGGCCTGCTGCTCACTTCCTGCAGCAGACCTGGCAGCCCGGGCCAGGTCCCCCAAGTGTAGTCAGTTAGAGACCAAGCTGCTTGGCTGTAAAACACCATCCTCCACCCTCGCTAGGCAGACACAGCATAGCCTCTTCTATCAAGTACACCAACATATACATAATAGGAGTCCCGGAAGAAAAGGAAAGAGATAATGGGGAAGAAGAATATTTGAAAATATAATGGCTAAAAACTGCCAGTTTAATGGAAAACATTAATGTATACACAGCCATAAAGCTCAATGAACTCCATGTAGGATAAACTCAAAGAGATCCACATCCAGACATACAATCAAACTGTCAAAAGAAACATTTAGACATTTTAGACTCAAAGACACAGATAGCTTAAAAGTGAAAGGATGGAAAAAGGTATATTGCGCAAACAGAAACCAATATAACCACAGACTGGAATATTTTTCAGCCATAAAATAGGCAAAGTACTGATTCATAGTACAACATGGCTGAATTTTGAAAACATGCTAAATGAATGAAGCCAGATACAAAGGGCCACGTACTGCATGATTCCATATATATCAAATGCTAGAGCAGGAAATCCTCAGAGACAGAAGGTAGATGAGTGGTTGCCAGGGGCCAGAGGAATGATTGCTAATGGATACAGGTTTCTTTTTGGGTGATGAAAATATTCTAAAATTGATTGTGATGATAAGTACGCAAATCTATAAATATACAAAAAGCATTTAATTGTACAGTTTAAGTGGGTATATTGTAGGGAATGTGAACTATATCCCGACAAAGCTATTTTTAAAACTTTACTGAATTATACACATAACAAATTTTATTATATGTAAATTTTACTCCAATACAATTGATTTATAAAAACTGACAGAATAGAAATAAAAAACAGACAAATCTACAAGCATAGTTTGAGATTTCCACATACCTCTTCTGTTGACAGAACAAGAGAAATCATTAAAAATGTAGAAGATATGAACAATATAATTAACCAACTTGATTTCATTGATATATACACAACACTACAGCCAACAACTGCAAACTACATACTCTCTTCAAGTACACATGAAATATTTATCATAGTGATCACAGGCTGGAAGTTCCAACAAACTTCAAAGGATTGAAATTCAGAGAATACTGATTGATTACAGTAGAATTAGACTGGAAATCTGTAACAGAAAGAAAACTATAATGTCCAAAACTGTTTGAGAATCAAGCAATAAACTTCTAAACACCTACTGTTAAAAAATAACAAGGACATTAGAAAATAAAAACATGAAATAGCATAACTGGTGAGCCGTAGTTAAAGCAGTGCTTTGAGGACAATTTATAGCTCTATGTGTATGGAATAGAAAAGAACACTGAAAATCAATGATCTGAACTTCTCAGAAATACCCCTTTCTTCTTTCTCAAGAAGGTAGAGGAAAAAAACAAACGAAACCTAAAGAAATTAAAAGGAAATTTTTAAAAGCAGAATTCAATGAAATAAAAAGCAAACACACAATAGAGAAAAACCTATAAAGCCAAAAGTTGTCCTTTGATAAGATGAATACAACTGAAAAGAGAACCCAGGAGACAAAAGAATCAGGTTGGGGTACATCACTGACATTCGTGTCATGTGTGGCCCAGAGCTCAAGAAATCAGTTGGTGAGACAGCTGGGGAAGCACAACGTGGCCCAGCACAATGTACAAGCTTCAGCAGAGAATCCTTGGCAAGCCTTCAACCCTTGGGATTCTGCCCCCAGCTGCATCTCAGTCACGATATTACACATGGGGCACACAGACTTGTGACCAACTGGGGACTCTCCACGGCCTCGTTGACTGGTGTCTGAAGACACCTATCTAATGCCGTGGGTGTGCAGCTGGCACCCCTACTCCTGGCTGAAGGAGGGACAGGGAGAGGAGAGAGAAGGGGGTGATAGCAGGCTGAGAGAATTCCAGATCTTCAAAGCTTTCAGGATCCCTAACTACACAATTAAGACTACTTAATTCAAAGTCAACTAAAATGTTGTAGAATCAAGCCCTACTTGTGAAATATCAAAGAGACCACAGACAGCCAAGTGGTTCAGAGTGAAGAACAGAGCAGCGGATGACATAAACAAAGACGGCAACACAGACTCCGACTCCCATTCTGCCAAATGTCACTCTGACGCCAGGAAAAGCAGCGGCCTGTCTCCTCAAAAGCCAAACATGACAGTAAAATCTCACTTTACAAAATGTACGTATAGACACACATACACCCGCCCACGCGCACAAGCAGCAAAATGACCCAGCACACAGACACAGATGCAAACACACACACACACAGAGATGAGCATACACTTAGCCTAACACACAAAGATCCACACCCAAATACACACACACACAACCACACAGGCTCACACAAATGCACACTCAGACACAAAAACACTCAGAGAAACACACGCAGAAGAGCCCAAAAGACATGCACTGTGGTGGTGACAGTTTAATTCAGGGTAATGGAACTGGAACACGCCTTACTTTTGCCTATGTGCCAGTTAAGAGTTTTCTACAACCAGCACGTGATAATTGTGCGAAAACAACTATGAAGCCCACCAGAGCCCATGACGGTGGGGAGTGTCCTGGAAGCAGAGGGTAACTCCCTGGTGGGCTCTACCTGTGGGCTGGGTGATGAAGGCTGAGTCGTGTGGGACCGGCCAGCCCTGCCTCCCTGCAGTTTCTAACCCAAGGATGGAGAGCAAGCCTCAGGAGGGTCCCCTCACCTGCTGGGGGCGGGTTCTTATCTCTTCAGGAGACTCATGGAGAAGCCCAATCCTAAATATTAACTTGATACGTAAGTTAACAGTAACCAGAAAACCAATGGTCCCCACACCACAGACTGGCATTTTATTGTGACTGTCAAATTTTAATGATGTCCCTCTGTTTCGTGGGTTTAAAAATTCACATCACTGAATATTAATATTCCTGCATTAATAACTGCCAAAATCAGCAATTTCATATTTAACTGCTTATTTAAATGGAATTAATTTGTAACCAATTGTCTTCAAATATGCAAGGCAATTTAAGTAAATGCCAAAAGATAAGAAATATGCTTATCCTGAGCACCCAGCTGATGTAAAATATCGACCATATTTCTCTGTCAGACAGTGGCATGAAACAGAGCCCTCAGCACTCACTGCCCCCGCCCAGGGCCCCTCGGCAGTCTGCATGCCTTGGAGGGGACTGTCTCAGGCCAGGAAGGCAGCCCACAGGCCACCTGGCCCCTGAAGGATAATCTCTTTCCCTTCATTGTCAGAGTCTGTCTCTGTCTCTCTCAGGAAAATCCGCTCTCTAGTTGACCTCCTCAGATGCTAACAAAGATTTATCATGTCTGCCTTTGCACCCAGGCTGCTGCTCCAGGCAGCTGTGTTACCTGCAGCCCCCAGGAAGAAGCTGTCTTTACTGCAGGGCTACCTTCTCCACAAAACAGCCCCGGCCATGCCTCGCCAGGACCTGGCAATGAGCGCCTGACCCTATCCCCTGGCCAGAGCCCAAACTCAGCATGAGGACTGTGGACTGTCCCCACCTGCTCCCTTCACCCCAGCATAACCACAGCCCTGGCTCTCTGGGAAGGATAAAGCCACCCCCTTGGTGAGTCCAGGGACCCCAGGCCATGAGGAATCTCTGGGTACGTCTCCCACCCTCACCCTGCCTCTGCCTCCCTGCTCCTAGTCTTCTACCAATCCCATCACTGTGACACCTGGCACACTCCCTGCAGGGGGCAGCCGGTGGCCTGGCCCTGATCCGGGAAGGCTGAGGGAAGGCTGAGGTCTCCAAGGACCAAATGCACAGCTCACAAAGGTGACAGACCTGAAGAAGCCAACCCTGAGGAGCCACCCTTGGAGAGAAGGTCACAGGAAGACCACTCGACTGGACCAGGGCCCAGAGGGTCTGGCAGGTGAGGCCACTGTTCCACCACAAGCTTCCCCCACCTCCACCCCCAGGCCAGGAGATAAAGGCAGCCTGGGTTGGCCCAGCAGGACACACTGAGAGGCCAAAACCCAAACTTCTGTCAGAGCAGGTCAATCAAGGAGTCAAGGTGGGAAGAATCACAGAGAAGTTCAAAAGGGTCAAAAACAAAAATTCCAGGAATAAGACACTTCATTAGGACAGTGAGGAGAGACCAGTGACAGAAGCAGTTGAGCACTGGAAAGCAGGACGACAGCAAGATTCATCTTGCTTAGGAAACAGGCTATTATTATCCCCGCAAACAGCTGGAGAGGCTCTCGGCAGGCAGGTGAACGCGGTCACCCAGCCGCAGCGGCTCTGGAGGACAAGGGCCTCCCCAGGCTGGCACAGAGGCTAGAAGGTGGCAGAGCTGAGGTGCTGGAAGCCGGGTGGGTAGGAGGCAGGGGCTGAGCTGCACCTAGACCCCAGGAATACAGACGAGACTTTCTGCAGGAAAAGTGTCGGCAGGGGGCCCAAGGTCAGCGGTCATGGCATGGGGGGTAGGGGGCACCCAAAGGGAGCAACCCCTTGGGGTGGAGCTATATGAAAGGTGCCACAGCGGGATGTGAGGCCCGGAGCAAGGTGTGAGGGGACAGGAGGGCAGGAGTACCATAGGCAGGCCAGGGGACCCCAAGGCAGAGAGACACACGTGGGGGGCTCTCACTTACAGTACATTCTCCAAGTCAGAAAACCTAGCCCGACAGGAGGGTGTGGAAACAAATCCCCCATATGGGGGCAGGCGCTCAGCCCAGCAGTGAGGGGCCTGCGGGGCAGCCCATCGTCAGCCCGTCAGGACTGGTCCATGGGTTGGGGAGGGCCAGCCCAGTGTCTGGGAGAGTGTGCACAGTTAAGGTAAGCCCTGGCTCTCCAAAAAGCCCCCCAAATGCTGATGGGGGGGTGGGTATTGGCCAAGCATGGGCTCCTCTAGGCCCTTGGCAGGGACTCTGGGTCCTCAGGGAGCAGCAGGAGACAGAGGCTGGGGTCTACTCAGTGGAGGGAGAAGTTGGTTCACAGTGGGACTCCTCCCAGGAGGAATGGCGACGAGGCCTCAGCTTCCACTGCTCACCAACAGTGATCGTGTCCCTAGGAGCCCCCGGCCTTCCCCCAGAAAACCTTAGGGAGCAGCCAGGAGAGCTCTGCTCTCAGGGACCACATCCTGAGCTCCCAGCCAGGAGCCATATCCATCACACCACCCACCAGACCTGTGCTTCCAGGGTGCTAAGGAGGTGTTCTCCGCAGCAGAGACCTCGAGGGAGTAAGGGGAAGGCAAGGACACCATAGCCAAGAAGCCCCACGGCTCTCTGACATCCAGGACTCTTGTCATCAGAGATCCTGAAGTCCACTGGCCCACTACACAGCTGGGGAAACTGAGGCCCAGAGGGGCATCAGGGCATGGCAGGGGTTTGCTCACAGGCAACTGTTTCACTAAGTACCAGCTCCAAGCCAGTTGGGATGAGCAGGATCTCACTTCATCCCATGGCAACTCCAAGCAGCATCATATTACATGGGGGAGGGGAGGGGCAGCTGAGGCTCAGAGGCAAGTTTTGCCAAGGTCACAGAACCGATCAGTGTGGCAGCCACCAGGGCTCCCTCCTCCCAGCTCAAGGACCTCCCAACAAGGCACAGACCCCAGCCAAGGCCAAGGGGACCAGCCCATGGGACCACAGACACTCCACGGTGTTGGTGGAGGCAGGCGAGCAGGGCACGGGAGCCCTGGCACCTGGCAGTGCTGGGGGACCAGGAGGTCTCGGCCCAGGACAGGCAGCAGCCGGCTGCGCCCCGCAGCACCCTCCTCAAGGGCCTGGGGAAAGAGCGGCTCCACGGCCGGCATCTCAACGAGCCGGGCTAATCACTGCCGGTGTGGGAGGCAAGGCCGCTCCGGGGAATTCCCAGAGGATGCGGAGATTTGTGCGGTGAAAAGAAGCAAACCTGATACCCGCTCCCCCTGCCCCATCGTGCTTACCACTGGGGGACGTGATACATATTTATAAGCTCATAATCCCTCCTAATCACCCTACATCACACATACGCACAAACCCCCGTGGCTCAGGCTCATGCATAATTATAAGGCGCTTCCTCTGCCACCGCCTGGGTCCACCAAAGGACAACAGAGGACACAGCGGTGCAGAGTATGTGTGGTGGGGGAGGGGCTGGGGCTGGAGGTACAGGAGACCCGGCGGGTGGGAGAGCTCGCCACAGTCAGCAGCCGGAGGGAGCAGGTGCCTCCCCTCAAGGCTGTCTGCTGCAGACAGACCCCCCTGCAGGGCCAGTCACCAGCCAGCCCAGGGACACAGGCACAGCTGGCAGGCGGCACACTCCAGGGGCCAGGGCGTGAGGATGAAAGCAGGTGAGGCGCCGTGCTCCGTGCGCCCAACACCTGGCCTTCTGCGCAGAGGCCCAGAAGGGGGAACGGGGCTTGGGGGCTCGACCTGGGGCTAAACTGGGGAGTGAGGGCAGGTAAAGCGGAGGGGCCCTTTCTGGGACTGGAGCAGCTGGTGAAGATGTGAGCTGGTGGAGGATGAAGGAAGACAGCTCTCGGGGCCCCAGCACTCACTTGCTGATGCCCTCGAAGGACGCCTCCCTGCAGACACTGCCGCTGTCGGTGTTGACGCCGCGCTGCGGAGAGAGAGGGAGCTTGAGGGCACAGACCAGACACAGAGGTAAGAACGGGGAGCCCCCACCCCAGCCCGGCCAACCCACCACTTCCTGCCTTTCAGGTGGCTCCAAGCCAGGTCCCAGCAGAAGGGCAGCTTCAAAAGCAGAGAAAACAAGGCTTCCTCCATCCAAGCCCTTGGCTGACCCCAGCTAGGGCTGCTCGGCCACTGGGTGGGGCTGGGGGAGAAGAGTGCAGACCGGCACCATCCCCAACCACAACCTGCCCTCCCAGGCTGGCCTGTCTCCCTTGTGCACGCGTGTGCGCACAAGCTCCCCACGAACAGTGTCCCGACCAGCACTGTCAGATCCGGCCCTTCCAAAGATGGGGGCAGGACTGGACTCAGGCAGGATGGGCCTTTCTCGATGACACCAGGACTCTGTTACCTTTCTCTCCTTTCCTAATCATAAGGAGACTCCAAGTGGAACTGAGACAAAACAAAAGATTCAGAGGAAAACCTGCCATCCCCTGAGAGGCAAGGCCTTCTAAATCACCACTTCGTCCACCAGAGCTGCAAGGTCGGTGTCTAATTGTATCCCCCTCCCCACCCCGATAAAACACACTGGACCCTCTGTGACCACAATCATCTAACCTTTCTTCTCAGCCACCAAAATAGTGGAGAGGGGAAAAGAGACCACGCGAAGTGCTAACAAAAATAACCGAGGGGAACTATTTCTGTAAAAATCAATTAATGAAGGAGAGAAGGGTCACTCTGGGAGGAAAGAAGGGCTGCACACTCTTCATATTTGAAGCTCCCCAAGGTTGAAGAAATATAAGAGAGCAGGCTTCTCCGCTGAGCCATTCCACAGCCCAAACACCCTCAACACCCTGCTAGGGTGCACCGTGCACCCCTGTCCACCCAAGGCTGCAGCAGGACCTCGGTCATTCAGTGCCCCAAGTCCAAATCAGCGTTACTGATGCCACACAGCCCAGGATCCTCATGGCAGATGCAAAGGGTGTGTTTTTCAAATTCTGTTAACAATGGAGGAGACGCAGGGTGGAAGCAAATTGATATTCTGCATCCACAAATCCCACCAGCTCAGCCTGACAGATAGATCACAGCTGGGTTTTAACCCTTGCAGTGTGTGTGGCGTCTTGTCCACAGTGGCCTCAGGACAGGACACAGCACATCCCAGGGCGACTGGAGAATCAAGGACATGGTCTTGGACATATTCAACTGTTCACACTGAAGTGTCACTACTTATCACCAATGATTGTTGCTCTCAGTTCTCAGTCCTCCCCTACAGCTCTGACCTCTGTAGGGGCAAGCAGCTCCCTGAAGCCCCTCCCCATAAAAAAATACTGCTTGGTCCCTGGACACAGGCCACTTACCAAAGTGAGGAGGACAGAGGGGCTCCGTGACGTTAGGACACTGGCAATCTGCAAGGTCAGAAAGAAAAATCCACTTTAGCACAACCCACGCGAAGTGTGATGGAGATGACATAGCAGCGTTACTAAACAGTGACAGCTCACATGGATCAAGCAGATCCGTAAAACAGGAGGCATTACAGAAAATAAGGGACTTCTGAAAGCCACACAGCTCTCAGTGGCAGAGAGGGATTCAAATCTGAACTCAGCATACCTCCCCACATGTTGCCCTGCCTCCACGTCCCATGCAGGTCCCAGCTCCAAACAGCTGGACCCACCCACCCTCCAAGGCCAGCACCTCTGTCCATCTGCCAGGCCCCTCCTGAAAGACCCCTTGTGGCAATCTCTCAGCCACTGGCCCCACCAGCCTCTGATTCCCAGGTAGATGCCTCTCCTTCCTGCCCTCATTCATCTCCTGGACCATGTGGGGTTAGGTTTCCTCCTTCCCTACAGCCCACTCAGACCTCATACCCGCCACACACACCAGTGGCTTCCTACCTAGCCCCCCAAAGGAGCAGGCCACAGAAGCTCATCTCTCCATGCCTTCGCCAGGGCTCTTACCTCCGCCTGGGATGCCTTCTCCCCATCTCAGCTGCTTCATCAATTTGTACTCAGGGTGGAAGCCCCTGCCTGCTGGCCTCCCCTATCCCCATGCAGCAGATTGGTTCATTCCCTCCTCTGCTGCCCCCCGACAGGCCTTCCCGTGGCCAAGTGCCCATCACACAGCATCAGCCAGTGACATCCATACCCCAAGGGTGCCCACCACCCTGGTGGGACCACTTTCCTCCTCCCCTGGCCCCACCCCTCAGCAGGCGCTGCGTCTTGGCTGCTGCAGCTCCTACTGTACTTGAGCTCCCTCCCGACACCCCACCCTAAACTTTTAACACCCTGACACAGGGAGAGAGTGAGGAGGACTTCTTGTTTGTTGTTTTAACAGCTTTATTGAGCTATCACTGACATCCTCTACGCTGCACATATTTAAAGCGCACATTTTGGTAAGTTTTGACATACGTATATATATGCTTTTTAATATTGAGAGGCTCCCAGAGTAAACCTGGAAGATATTGAAAACTATAAAAAGATGAAATACACCTACAAAAACCATCCCCCGAGACTTTTTATCTCTGCACATAAAAACAGAGATCTGTAATGACATTTGGATCATATGAAGTTACACGCTTCGCTTATTTCCTGTCATTAAGTATTCTTCAAACACACCATTTTTACCAGTCACTGCCACTGGGGATGGTAAACGTCCAGGGAGCCCGGGATTACAGCCTGTGCCAGTCATGGCGGACACCTCTCACATAACCACCCACGAAGGTGGTGCCACAGACGTCCAGATTTCACAAATGAAAAAGCTTATGGGTTAGTCTGCCCAGGTTCAGAGCTGAAAGAGGGCACAGCCCAGAGTTATGCCTATGGCTGTATAAATAGTCTCGTAACAGACCTGGTATAGGTCATTTATTCATTCCTCCACCGGGCACTTACATTTTTTCTGATGATTATTATAAATAACATCCTGATGGATGTCCTCATATATAAGTTTTTATTTCCTTAAAATAAATTCCTTAAAAAAATGATTTCCTTAAAAAAAAAATCTGACCCAGTGAAACTGCTGGATGAAAAACCACATACTTCATCAAGGTCTCAATGCTCACAGTCAGATGACTCTCCCGATGTGCACCAGCTGCCCTCCCGACACCCCGTCTCCCTGCACCTTCCTTGTCTGCTCAGTAACTGCTCCGAGGACAACTGAATCCCAGCCTCTGAGCTGCACAAACAACGGTGTGGTGAGCGGCTGGCACTCCCCAGGCTCTCCTCCAGGAGGGGAGGCTCATTAAGAGGAACAGGAGCCGCACTTGTGGGGCCCTGGGTGTGCTGCTACGTCGACGCGAAGGGGCTACATTCATCAGCACAGAGTGGGTCGGTTACGGCAGCAGAACCGGAAAGCGAGCAGGCGCTGGGGGACTGCATGTGCTATTGTCCTTGGGAGAGGGAAGCAGGATAACAAATGTGTGAGCTGATGGTTTTTCTCTTGGCTACGACTCAGGACGTGCTGGCTGGGGATAATGGGGGAGAAAACAGACGGAAGGAGGCCTGATGCAGCAGGTGCGGCGTCTGCAAGTCCGGGCAGAACAGCATCTTTTATCAATCACAGTGGACCACGTGAGTGGGCCCTGGTTACCTCTGTGTCTGCAGAGCCTCCCCGAGCCGGGCGGCTGCACGTGCCCTTCCCGGCAGAGACCCGTCAGTGCTACACTCTCATCAGCACACCCTGATCCCATGGCTCTGAAATTAAGGTGACATGAGCAGCTCTATGTCATGAGTTGGAAATGTACACAAGGTGGCATGGCTCTGTCAACACAAGGCCTCATTTCCACAAAAGGTGGTCACTGGGGACCCATCAGTTCTCACAACCGGCGCTGTGAAACGCCCCTGGCCTTGCTTTATGCCACAGCACCATTTCCCAAGTAGCTAAGCCTCTCCGGCAGGTTGAGGTGGACGGCACACACAGAACTTTCTAGAGCCCTGCAGACAAGGGTCCTCTCCTGGGGCTTCCGGTGGACACCTCACACGCACTCATGGCCAGGGCTCCAACGAGGCCTGCAGGCCATTCTTCAAGGGTGATGATCCAGAAAAAGGGGCTAGACAATCCTCGACCTGTGCTGTCAAGAAAGCCTGCACTGCTCCAGGGAGCTAGGATCCACCATGCAAAAAGCAAAGCTATTAAAAAATGAACCTTTTTCACGGCAGTCTGAAACAGGGCTACACACTGGTGGCTGGCAATGCATTTAAAATTTTCAATTTGGTTCTTAAATTTAAACATCAGGAAAGACCACAGACAATACGGATGTGCAGCCACTCCTGAACAGCTGGAGTATCTAGTAACCTTGCACCAGCAATGTCACAAAACGTAGCTGTCTGTTCAGAAAGCCTGCCACAGACCCCACCACTCCCTGATGCCTCAACCCACCGGGGCGGAGAGGCAGGGGCATCCATCACTGTGCTGCCACCAAGGTCTCTTATGTCCATCCTGCCTACATCTGAGCCAGGGACCCTGGTGCCCCCCAACATTCACCAGGTGCCACAGAGAGCACAGAATGTTCCCTCCCCCTGGCCAGTTCCTGTCCCTGTGAATCCCGGCCTTTGCACTGCACCTTAATGGCAATGCCTTGTAGCACCTCTCAAGGTTCTCCTGAGCGCCCCCCTCTCTACCATTCATGGAGCCACCATTCACTCTACCTTCTCAATAACTAAACTCAGGATCACCTATGGGAGGAGGGGAACGAAATAGCCAGGTGTGCTGCATCAGACACCTGCATTTTACATGCTGTATCAAGTGACGGTCCATGACCTGGGGTGAGGGCTTCCCATCTTCTTCCAGAGGAGACAGTGTCAGCTGCTTCCTGTCTGTGATTTGTACAGATGGCCAAGGCTGCCCGAGGTTAAACCAAGCTGAGCACCAGAGAACTGGTCCAGGGAGCCCTTCCCCAATATAAAAGGGCTTTCTGTCACCTTCCATGATGGAGCAGGCCCCAGGCACCTCTAGCCTCCTAGCCCAGGTGTCTGTATTTTTGTCAGGCTCCATTTTGAGCCACAGAAAATCAAAGGCACTTGGGAGCCTTGTCACCTCCACAGGCATGTCCTGCAGCACGCCCCCACTTCTGACAGGGCAAATGCAGAGGTGGAGGGCAGGCCTCTGGGGTCCAAAGGTCCTGGGGTCGCATCCCAACTCTGGCACTCCCTGGTTGTGGATGACGCCCTTCACCTCTTTGAGCCTCAGCCCCCTCTGTCATGGGGAGAGAGCTGTCGCCCACCACAGGACAGGGTGGGAGGGAGGAGGGGAGCCGTGGGAGCTGTCGAGGTTACTGGAACATGCAGGTGTCGGCCTAGACTGAAGCACCTGTCCCACAGTCCACAGGAGCCCTCATTTCAAATAAGAACCATGGCAGTGATGGGCACGACAAAGCCAATTAACGATGACAGTGACAATGGTGGGGCATTGCAGAACGCTCCTGTGCCCTGAATTCCACTGAAGCCTTCACTTAAGATTCCACTTCATAAATACAGACTCAGGATGAGCTGATCTGCAGGCTGTAATTCTACACTATCATTATAGGCTTTTGTGTCCTGACACTCAAGACCTCCTCTGTTTCACTACATTTGGAGGCCTCTCCCCAGAAATCACAGTGTAAATGGAGTTGTTTTCCCCAGGCATAAACACAAAAATGTCAGATTGCAGCTGGGAGGCTGTAGCACAGAGATACTCTGACTGTGCCACATCTCAGGCTGCCCTCTCCACGTTTCCCGCCGACGAGACCAGGAAGGTCAAGGTCCCAAAGAGCAATAGTGTTAAGATGCAGTTTACAGAGGCAGGAGGGATACACCTGCCAAAAGAGAGGGTCAGAAGAAAATCAGAACTAAGGGTGGGCATCCCTCCCTCTCTAGCAATTGGAGATACAAGGTAAGTGGCAAATGACCTCGTCAGGAGCACGCAAATAAATGTTCAGACTACTTGAGCTCCTATACTAAAGAAAACAATACAACACGTCACATGTATATTAACAGACTCTTTAGATGCTATGTCACCCCTCCCCCAAAAAACTCTGTATGGAATCACATGACATAAAATAAAGATCCACTAAAAGTGCCCCCTTGCTTCACAATCCAACCAGGCAGAAGGAGCTGCAGACACAGGCCCCGAGGCCCCAAGGATGTAAGCAGTACTCCTTCAGGCGGGCCTCCTGACCGAGCACCACCACACTGCTGACTATCCACCCGCTCATTCACCTTCTGCACCAGATATGCCCCTGGCTGCTGAGTTCAGCCCTGGGTCCCAAACACTTCTGAAGCCTACCCGTCCCCATGACTGAGCAGGCAGAGAGCGTGCTAGTGAACTTTGGGGGGAAAGAACTGGGCCTCAGCAACAAAGACAAGACAGTAAAGGGCAGGGCACAGACCAGAACACAGCTAATGTCCACAACGGGTCCCAAGAGCCAGGGGAGGGTTGTCAGTATGGACCAGAGTCGGCAGGGGACACAGGGGGCTGGTACAAGGCCTTGGAGGATGGGTAGGATATGGACAGAGAAGTGGGCATGGCATTCCAGGACAGCAGAACCTAAGGAGGACTGTCCTCTGTGTAGGGTGGTACTGATGCTGGCCTGCCTGGGGCAGGCACACGTGTTCATCAACGTGAGCTGTCTGCCCCCAAGCAGGCTGGGCTGAGACACCCTGGTTCCACACAGCCCTGCGTGTCTGGCCAGGATCCCCGAAAAGCAGCCTCTCACTCAGTGCTGTCTTTCCCTGAAACAGCCTGTGTCCTGCCCAGGGAAAGAAGGGCCGCTCAGCCTCCAGCTGGCTGGCTCTGCCAGCAACTTCCATGCTGCACCCAGCTCTGTGTATGACGACCTCTGTCTGGGGAAATGTGGCACAGAGGGGCCCTGTCCCAGCCGACCCTGCCAGGCCGGGGCTGCATCTCGGGCAGCAGGCACTGACCTCTCAGTGTTTATGATCTATCCAGCACTGACCAGTACAGAGCATGAGGGCTAAAACAGTGTCCAGGGATGGAGCAGAGGCCCTGTATGTGCCTGGTGGTGGTGCAGTATTGCGAGGCTTTGGTTCCCAAGGAGACCCCAGGGGCGCTCAGCTGTGGTCTCACCTCTGCTACGGCCCTGCCCTATCAGCAGTGGAAGGCAGGGGCTGCCTCTTTCGACTGCCTGCACTGGGGACAAAGTCAGAGCCCCAGGAGGACAGTCACATAACTATCCAGTCCACATGGGCAACCACTGGGAAGAGAATTAAAGCCAGGGGACCTCCAACTCCACCCTTCTCACAGTCTGGGCATCCTCTGATGACGGCATCTGCAGCTGATGAGGGCCTGTGAGAAGGGTCTCCCGACACGTTAGAGCCCAGCCAAGCCTGATCAGATCTTCACTGAGAAATCCTCTCCCCCGTGCAGCTCAGCCACATCCCAGATACTGACACTTTTGGCCACCAGTCAGGGGCACTGCCTGGGCCAAGCAGGGGCCTCCCAGAGAGGTCTGAGATGCATGGTTCCTGCCTGTTCTTTCCAAACAAGAGCAGCACTGAGGGGGCTGGCGGCCAGGTCATGGTGTCCCTCGACGTCCAGCCAGGCTCGGCTAGGGAGGAGCAAAGGGATGACTACTGACCTCATCTGAGTACTGGACGTCGTCCACGGCGTACTTCTCCTTGAAGTGCTCCTTGGAATGGATCCTCAAAGGGAAGCACAAGGAATGCTGGGGTCAAGGTTTGGTCACGGCTGGGCCTAGGCTGCCTTTCCCCCAAAGCCCAGGCCAGTGAAGCCCCTGGCCCATCCCTGCTCCTGCCGGCACCTAGCAACCAGCCGGTCTGCCCAACCTGGCCTTGGGGGGACAAAGGGCACTGGCCAGGGAGTGACCGCTGAACCCCACCTCCTCCCTCCACCTCCCCCAGCCAATCTCTGCTCCTCCTTCCAGTCTGTGACCCTGGCTACCTACGGCCGTAGCTGCAGACAAACCTCCCTCCACCGTTAGTGAGAGCTCAACAGGCAGGCAGCCAGCACACCCCACTCCTTAGGGCATGAAATAAGCTGCCTCCCCTCCCAGGCCCCCACGGTGCTTCTTTAAAGGAAAGTTTAAAATGTAACATTTTCAAGAAGTCAGTATCAGTATTACTCACTAGGATGAGAAAAATTCAAGCTTACTCATCATCCCTGAAAAATCAGCCCATGAGATCACAAAGAGACAGTGCGAAGGAGGCTGGCAGCCCTTGCCCATCTTACCTGGTCACGGCTGCACTGGTCAGGGATCCCGTGGCGTCCAAGTAGCACCACCCCTGCCCCCCAGCCTGTTGGTCAAAGTATGAGTCAGTGTCACTGCTGGTGACACAGCTCGCATCAGGAGCACTAGTAGCCTGGGGGGAGAGTGCCCAAGCCTGAGTGTGGTGACGCACACACACCGTCCTGCGCCATCCCACGCCTGTGCACCACGTCAGCTCGGGAGGATTTACGCTGTCCTGCCTATGATTGCATGGTATTCTAGTCACCAAGTGTTAGATCCGAAAGAGGCCTCAGAGAAAACAGCAGATGGCTTTCTGACTGTGCTTCCTGGGCTCTCCAGGGTGAGCAGATGCCAGGGAGGTGGAGGTGCCAAGGACAGTGTGCCTGGGGAGGCCCAGAGGGAACAGGAGAGGGAGCACGCATTGGGACTTGGAGATGACCACCTCTGAGAGTGGGCCCCACGTGCCTCTGCAACACCAATGACCAGGAAACAGATTCCCACTTCCCTCTCTGAGCCCTGCACCATTTCCCTCTCCACCCAAACAAGCGTCCCAGACAGGATCGTGGCCAGGAAGCACAGAGAAGGACAGAATGGAAGACAGAAGGGTGGGCCTCAGGAACAAGCAACAGGGAGCTCACAGCCGCAGGCGGTGAGCCAGGCTGGGGAGACCACGGTCCACTGGCGATGGGTGGCTCAGTGCCCCAGAACCCTTTTTGTTTTATCTCCCATTTGGCTTCCCTGAAGTGGGCACTGGATGTCAAGCTCCTGTCATTAGTTAAATTCAACCAATCTAGCTGCATTAGCTTCCTCGTTTGAAATACGAAAGTTAAATGGCCAAAGTCTGGCTGCCTCCATTAGCACCGCCTGAAGCAGCTATGGAGCAGGGACTAATGACAAGCACTGTGCCTGGATACTGGAGGCCCCGGTTCCAGGGCTTACTGCAGAGAGCTCGCTGACCCTCTGCCACCAAGCGGTGACACTCTCAGCAGAGCTGACCCTGCAGCCATGCACAAAAGCACGTGCCAGAAGGGCCAGAGGCAGGACCATCAGCGTCATCACCACGTTCACTCTGACTGCCCTGCTCCAGGACCAGCTCCAGGACGATGCCCAGGTCCCCAATTCAGTTGTGGTTCCCAGTCATTTCATCACCTCCAGCTGCAACAAGCATCAAAAGTAAACTCCTAAAAGATTCAGGAGGAGCCAGCCTCGATGACCCCTACAGAGGGGCGTCTCGGCCATTAGCCTGGGCACTAACCTTTCACCTCCCCTCCCATCAGGGACCCTAACCCTCCCAGCTCACTGAAGCCATCTTGCTGAGGGACCTCCCAGGAAGGTGTTCCTGCCGGCCCTGCCCAGGAGTCTTGGTGACCAGGACTCAGCAGAGACCTAGGATACTTGAGACCTGGGAACATCTCCATGTATTCAGGCTGATATCAAGGTCGAAACAAGGTGGAACCAGAGGAGGTAGGGGGAGGAAGGGCAAAGGAGGGGAGCACACAAGGTGGCTGTGATCTGTGGGGGCCCCACGGCTTTATGCTCAATTGTCCACCCTCATCAGGCAGTCAAGAGCCATTTCACTCCCTACAAGAACCAAGGAGGGGCAAGGGCCAGCCAGCCCATGGGAGAGCCAGCTGCTACCAGCCCGATGTCCGAGAGGAAGTGAGCCCCGGTGCCAGCCCCACCAAAAGCCCTTTGCCCTCCTCAACGAGGTCAGACGATGCAGTCCAGAGCACACACTGGGCCTTACGGGCCCAAACTGCCCAATGAGCCACAGGCCTGGTTCTCAACAGGAGAAACCATTTGACAGATACAACCTGAAAAGCTGTGAGCATCTCTCTCTGGCACTTTGCGTGTCCTTTTTTTCTAAATGGCAGGGATAATTAAGTTTGAATAGTACTTATTTCTCATGTTTCGGGGCCAATTACAGTAAAAATCATTTAAATGTCATTCTGAGGGATAATAAGTGTGCCACGTCAAGCCAGCCGACAGAGGCCTGGCAGCCACGATCTGGCGGGTTGACTAGGGAAGGGGAAGGCTGTGGAAGTCACCAGCCAGCTATGTGCCCACTGAGGGCCAGGCTGGCAGTGGCCACGCAGAGGGCTACAGGCTACACTGCCCCAACTTGAGTCCGGGGTCCAGCAGGGCAGCTCGTGCCAGATTCCGGTCATATGGGAGATCCAAGTAGAAGCAACCGACTGGGAGAGGGTGGGTCAGCAGGGAAGCCGACCCCACCCCAGAAACTCTCCCTTCTAATGGAAGGGACAGCTCTGGCAGGAGCGAGGAGGGAGTGGCCCACTCAAAGGGGCCTGTGTCCAGGCACCCGGCCCACGCAGGCCTTCACCATGGACAGTTGGGCCTGGCAGGAGGTGGGGGAGGCCTTTCCCAGAAGTCACGGTCAGGGTGAGTGCAGTGAGTGCCAACACTCTGTGCGGGGCCTCCTGTGAGAAGGAAACTTTCAATTAATGCCCACGGTGCAGACATGATGGAGCCCTCTAGAAAACGAAATTTCCAAGCACCATCTTACCCAGGCTAGCTGACCACTTGCGTGCGGTTAATGAATAAGTAATAGAGCCAAATTACAGCCGTCATCATCAATTTCCCGCAGCCGAGTCTGCTGGCGGCTACCAACAATGCCGCTGCCTCTCAGCCTGCTCACCGCAGAACACCCCGCACTTGCGAATGAAGTCAGCAACCATTTCCCGGTTCTATTAGCGTGTCAGAGAAAAGCAGACCTCTCTGAGGCTACGCAGGCGCCCGATCCTGGGGGCCGCGCCCATGATCGAGATGGCGAGGCAGACCTTCGCAGAGAGGCCGGCAGTGGGAGACCCGCCCCGCGGGAAGGAGAGGTGATGGAGAGGAGGCCCGGGTCGGTGGAGCCCAGGAGAGGAGCCCGGGAGAGGAGCCTGGCTGAGCTTTCTGGTAGATGCCTAGTCAGGCTCGGGCCGCCAGGGATCAGACTCCCCACAAACCACCCAGGGAAGAGCCAAAGGAATTCCCTCTCCTCCAGGGAGGCCTGCACCCCTCACCCGTGCCCCCCATGCCCTCCTTGAAGACATAGGGAGCCAGGGCCAGGCCACCAGGCAGGCCGCGGCAGCCTGTGTCCTGTGACCCACGTGTGTATGGGGTGGGGGGCAGTGGCTGTGGAAAATCACACTCCACACACCCCTCACATACACAACGTACATACACACCACAACCACACACCATACACACAGCACAATCCACACACCCTACGCCCCACAGCCTACATAAACACACATCACACTGCACCCCATGTACACACACATCACACACAAGGCACCACACCGCATACCCCCCACATACACACTCCCACACACACCGCACCACACATACCACACATCGTCCCACACATCTCCCCCCACACTGCACATGCAGACATACCACACACACTGCAGACACGTACACACATACTGCACCACACAGCACACACATACTACACAACACATCACATTCTTCACCCCCACACACCACACACCACACACACATTGGTTCCCATACCAGGAAATACAGTGCTCAGGGCCTCAAGGCCTCAGCCCTGAACAGAGTCCCCTCCTCCCAACAAACCCCAGGCCATTCACATTCTCATATTCCAAACCCGAGGTCTCAGCCCTGGACAAGAGCAGAACGCAGCCAGGCTGCAAAGGTTCTAGGAGGGTCCCCCAACTTGGCCCAAAGTCGCTCACCCTCTGACGGCGCCAAAGCTGCCCAGGCTTTGAATCACAGAGACAATTTCCTGCCCGTTCAGAGGACCCTCAACACCCCGGCAGCCAAAACTGCCATCAGCTGAGCCTGATCCTGACAAAAATGATGGGAAACACTCTCACATCAAAAAGGCACCAGACTTTTGCAAGCACAGACTCCAAATAAAAACAAACCAGAAGCTACCAAATGCCCATCCCCAGAAAGGCCTGGGGTGAGAACAGGCCGGGCAGCAGGCTGCCCATGGGCCCTCGGCAGTGTCTGCAGCCCTGACAACGGGACAGGCTGTTTACACAGGAAGTGGCAGATCTGCAGACGGGGGTGTTGTTTCCCTGGGCGACTCTGGACTGCAGTATCTGCCAGATGGATTTTCAAAAGCCATCAGATAGTGACTCAAAAGGAAGCTGAGGAGCTGAAGGTCAAATGTTCAGTCTGGTGGGTTTTGACTGCAAAGGCCAGGTAATCCCCATCAGCCTGGCTCCTGCCCTATTGATTACGAGTGTCTGGAAACAGCTACACACATCAGACCTGGCCGTTCCAACTCCAACCCTTCGCGACCAACCAACCCCCTACCCACTGCCCTGTCTCCATTGTGCCTTCTCTCCGGAAGGCTGAGAACATGGGGACTGGAGATGGTCACACCAGAGGAGAGGGAGGGAAAGGCCTGCTGGGGGTGGGCACAGAAGGGAGCCAGGTCTGCAGGAGACAAGGGGCTAGCTCTCTGCGGTGGAGCCAGAACACCCCGTGGGAACTGCCTGCTTGGTCTGCACACCACACACACTGCAGCGCCTGCCCAGAGCCTACGTGGAGGCTTTCCAACCAGGAGACCTACCCTGCAGACCCATTTGTACCCTCAAAAGTCCTCACCAAACAATCAGCTGCCCTGGACAAGCAGAGACAGACTAAAAGAAAACTTTTAAGAGTGGCTCTGAAACCCAGCCATGGCCACAGTGCAGAACGTCATGCTTGTATTATTGGAGATTACGCTCCGGGATAGCCAACCGCTAACAGATGCTCCCTGACCGATCATTTTTGAGTGAAGTGTTATTTAGCCCCCCAGATGGTGGATTTGCTCAATTTCCCACTGGACAGTGGAGTCCTCGAGGCAGGGCCCCCCACCCTGGAGGATGTCCATCCTCCACTGTGGACAGGCACTCCCTGACTTCTCACAAGAGTCAGCTTGGCATAAGAAGCAACACAGACCGAAAAGGTGGTGCACTCAGGGCCCCCCATTTCCTGCCCTGCACCTCCCTTCACGTCCATGCCCTCATCTCATGATGCTGCATCTCTGACGTTGGTGCTGGCTCCAAGTAGTGGGGCATCTCAGCACACCCAGAGCCAGGAGGCAGGGCCAGGGGGAGGCTGAGAGGGCACAGGGGCCTGGCTACTCCCAGACGCATCACTGGCAGGGAAGGCTGAGGCTACAGCTCTGTGATCATCTCAGGGTGCAGGAAGGGCTCTGGGTGAATCCTCTTACCAAGACAAGATCTAAATTCTCACCAGGGAACTCCTCCAGTTAGCAGGGCTTCATGACAAACCACCCTGACATGCAAGGAAGTAAAAAGGCATGTATCAAATTCACGGACTCTGAAGGTCGGGGCTCAGGACGGTGCTGGTTGTCAGCCGGGGCTCCGCTCCTCTCCACGTGGTCCCTCCGCAAGGGCAAGTTTGGGTTCCTCACTACGTGGCAGCTGGGCTTGAGGGAGAGCATCTCAGGAGGGAGAACCAGGTGGAAGTCATAGAGCAATTTACAGTCTAGCCTCAGAAGCCACACAGTGACCTGGCCATGGTCATGCATCGGGGCAGTCACCCCGGTCCTGGCTGAGTCAAGCAGGAGGGACACGATTCCAGCTCTCCATAGGGAGTGTCCACAAATATAGCTGTGGCCGTCTGGACACTACAAGCTGCCTGTCCCTGGCACCCTCACTATCTCATTTCAGTGTCACAAATGTAGCCACCCCACAGTGACCATCGCTCACAAGGAGTGTCATGGCTGTTCCACAGATAGGACATCGGAGGCCGTGACGGTGGCCAGACTCGCTCCATGAAGAGGCCTGCGGAGCCGTCAGGCCAGCTTCCAGCAAGACCAGGCCACGGGAGCCCATGTCCTCTTTAAAACACAGCCATCGTTGTAAGGATTCAGACAGAAATAAAGGTCAACAGAAAAGGTCCCGACAGGATGGGAGGCAAGCGTTGGGTGAGGCAGGAGCCACCTTCCCAGGAGCACCCGCATCTCCTGGTCTGATCTGCTGATGCTACAGGATGAGGGGCCGGGGTGTAGGCACCGAGGAGAGCCCACACCAGGCCAAATCTGAAGCCAACTTCTCTGTAGGAACAAGACACACTGTGGCAAAGTGAGCAGGAAGGTCCAGAGGACAGAGCGGTCTATCACACCGGCCTCCACTCCACACCCCGACCCAGGCCTGGTCAGTGTGGAGCCTACAGGGCCCTCACGGAGTCCCAGCTCAGCCGTGCCCGATGCCCGGCCCCTCCCTCTGGGAAGAAGGCAGCACAACCCGTCAACGCCCACCCTCACCCCACATGGAGGCCAGTGGGAGCCTGCTCGTTCCACAGCAGAGACACGTTTACATCATCTGCCCCAGGAGCCTCCAAGGCAGCCAGAACCTAAGTGGCCACCCAGGCATCCATCCCAAAGGCCAGCTGGATGGGGCAGGTCCACTCCCCGCCTTCCCTCCCCAGGGCCAAGCCAGGAAAACACCCCACCCACCAAGGGAAGCACAGCTCACTTCTCTTCTGCTGCCAACTCTGCTTAAAGCTGAGTCTTCACAGCAAAGCTGAAGGCCAGGGCCAAGGATCCTGCCAGGCATCCTCAGAGCAGAACTGTTACCAACTTGAGAGCTGAACCCCTCACCCCAAGACAGCAGAAGAGGTACATGCCAGGCCAACAGAGGAGGCTTTGGCGTTTGCACTGACGGGCCAGTGGGGGAGGGCGGCACATAGAGGAGGAGGTGTGGGGGGCCATGCCCCAGGTCTCTGCACAGAGCGGGGTCCCTGCAGCAGCCAAGTGCCTTCTCATTCAAACCAGCCACAGACCTGCCAGCCACCTGGTAATGAGCATTTGGGGCCAAGAGGCAGTGAAGGCTGCAATTTATACATCAGCCCAGAATAAGCACTCTCCAGGCAGAAATGAGAAGCTGGAAGGTGGTGAGATTTTAGCGCGATCCTCTCATTACCTCAAGCATCCCTGGTTAAGTACAGCTTCCGTCTCAGTGCCTCTGAGCAGGCAGGAATGGCTCCTGGGAGGGGCAGACACGGCCACGGGCCCTGAAGCTGGCAGGCACCATGGATGACGGAGAAGGCAGCCTCTCAGCAGCACTCAGGCCTCTGGTCCCACACTTCTCACACAGCACAACCTTAGAGCATGACCCTGTCTCCCAGGTGGGCCAACTGAGGCAGGGCCTACATCTGCAGCCCTGCTTAGCTTAGCCCAGAGGCAGACTCAAAGGAGGCACCTAGTTATACCCTACACATCAGAGATGAGCCTCAGAGCGCGGGCCCAGGCTGCTCTCCTTAACCCGAGCCAACCCCACCACACTCAGGGAGGAGCCCCCTCCTATCCATGCCATGCAGGAGTGATGCGTCCACCGGGGCCAAAGCCTCAGGTATTTTTCTTTTTTAATGGAGGTACAGGAGATTGAACCCAGGATGTCGTGCATGCTAAGCATATGCTCTACTACTGAGCTATACTCCTCCCTGGAAGCCTTGGGTATTTTAACAAGGCTGGGAATCTGGAATTTCAAGATTAATAAATAGTACCTCAAAACAAACATGACCACAGTCCGTGGCTCTGGCTATGAAACCCCTACCCAAGGGTTCAGGGCTCTGGACCAGAGCAGGCCGTTAACAGGTCTGACCACTAACCCTCCTTCTTGCTACTCTTTCTCTCCTTGCCACCCACAGGCCTTGCACTGCCCACCAACCCCCACCACCAGCCAGCGGTCGGCAGGCACCGTCACACGCCCTGGAGTGCTCCTTACTTTCCCATCCAGGTGGCATGGCTGGGAGGAAGTCTGGGCACGAACAGAGTCGACTTCCCGGTGTCAACGTCGATCACGCCGTAGCAGCCTGGCTCGGTGACACCGAATGCCCAGTGAAAGAAGGACTCCTGTGGAGGAACAAGGACCCAGGTCACCCAGTCAGCAGGACTGAGATGCTAGGAGAGAGGAGGGGCATCTGACTGAGCGCCTTCCTTTCCGCATCTCAGAGAGTCAGCTCAGGCCGCCGACCTCTCAGAGACTGACCCCCACCCAGCCTCACACCGCACCCCTACCTCACCAGCCCTCAGGCGCCTGGCAGCACAGGCTAGGACATGGGTGCCCACCAGCACCACAGGTGTGGCTCAACCCTGCCCACACCCCCCCGCCACCCCAGCTCTCTGAGTATTCCCACTGCCCGCACGCTGGCAGGATGCCACCTTGACTTAGACGCCCAGGCCGGACGTCTGCTCAGAAATGGATTCCCCCTTTTAGGACGTCTTCCTTCCTTTCCCACCCCCGGGGCAGCTGATGACTTCAGCGTTTAGCATTAAACACGGAGCTAAAACCGCGTTTTAAAGGTACGAAGTGGAGGAGGCTCTCTTCTAAAATTAACCTTGCATAACATCAGTAAGGGAGCCAAGAGCTGAATTTAGGAGATCGGTTTTTAAGCTACAGAATACGGAAACCTCAAGAAGCATCAAGGCTAGTCGGAAGAAAACTTACTTAGACCTCCACGTCTCTAGCAAGCCGGGGATGGCAGGCTTGCGGCTGCAAGAACGCTGTGGCAGAGGGAAGCCCTCCAGTAGGAGGCACTTTCCATAGAAAACACCATGTAGTGGCTGTTGGCAGTGGAGCTCAGCCAGCCTGTGCCCTGCGGGGAGGACGCTGCCCAGCTGGGGAGGCCATGCCTTACCACCCACTCTCCACACTCAGCTCCCCTTCCCGTTCCCCTGCCTCCTCCCTGACAGGGATGCTGGACAGCCATGTCCCCAAGGCTCTGCCTGCCCAAGGGAGTTCCCAGTACGTCAGACCCCTGCTCCGGGCACCAGACTTGGAATCAGGCGATGGGGCTCTAATTAATCCCAGTTCCACCTTCGGCAAGTCATTTCCCCTCTGAGCCTGTTTCCTCATCTGTACAGTGGATGCCTTACTAGCATCAATAGAGGGGCCAGCTCAGGGCCTCCCTGGTTTTCTAAAAGAGTCCCTCTGTCCAATGTCCTTGTTCCTGTTCTTGGGAACTGAGTGATGCCAGCAATTCTCAGCTGAGGCCACCACATCCAGGCTGGTTTCCTGCAGCTGGGCAACCCGCCACCCCACAAGGTTCCAGTACTTTGAGGAGCCCCTGGGCCATTTCCTAGGTGGGGAAACAGAAGCCCAGTGAGGGTCACAGAGTCAGCATTGGCCAAGCTGGGACCGATTACCATTCCCCCGACTCCTGCTCAGGCCCTGCTCACACGTCTCCTCCCAGGATGTCTGCAGCCCCTGTCCTCCTTGCTGTGGCAGAATCTGGCCCCAGGAACTCAGCCCTCCCCATCTGCACCTCTCACAGGCCAGGGAAAGCTGCCCAGTCCACTCTCTGAGGTCCAAGCCTGTGGATGCCATCTCCCCACCTGGTACACCCACCCTCAGCTACACCTTTAAGAATTCATGCTGGTCTTCAGGGCCCACACCAAATACTGCCTCCTCCATGAAGCCTTCCCTGAATGCTCCCCTAGGAACACCATCTCTCGGTACTCTGACCTGAGAGAGCTGAGGCTGGCTGGCAACAGCTCTGCCCCCAGCCACAGCTGGGAGGGCTCTGTCCCCCTGAATGTGGGCTCCCTGGGTACCCAGGCCTTGACCTGCCTTCAGAGAGCCTTTTCAGGGTCCCCCAGGGTCAGAGTTGTCCAGGCTCACCAGCCCCAATGCTAGAAAGGAGCAGACAGCTCACAGGAGGCCCAGTGCACACTCAGAAATGCAGGAAGCTGCCAGGTGGGCTCACCTGGCGGAAGAGGACGCCGGTGTCGGTGCAGTAGCGCTGAGTCTCCTCCCCACCCTGCAGCACCACGACAGAGCCGGCCTGCATGGCTGGGTTCCTTCGCAAACGCTCACACAGGCGCTGCCTGTTCAGGGCAAAGAGCGCCAGTGGCACCTTCAGGGTCTCATTCCCCAGCCAAAATGAGGGTCTGCAAAGACATGAACACACATCACCATGTAGGCTTCTGTTAGCACCTCCAAGCATGTCCCCCATGCACAGTCCAGTATCGCTGGGGGACTGAGCCTGCCATGGGACCCCAGTAGCACGTGGCAAGCTGATACAACCTCGACCTGCTTGTGACTCAGAAACAGCCCCTCACTGAGCCACCCAAAGACAACAGGGGTTCGTCAACCACATCCTCCCCTCCTATCCCTGAGTGCTGGACCAAAAGTGGGGATGAGGGAGAGCTGGGTCTGTTTAACCAGGAGAGGTGAGGCCATGGAGGGAAAGCCTGCAACGGTGTGGAGACGCACCCTTCCCCAACACCTGCTGACAAGAAGCTTCCCATCTGTGCGAGATCCAGCCCAGATGACACTAGGTCCCTAACCACGTGTCTGCACGCTGCCCTCTTCTCTGCAAGTCCCAGACCCGGCAGCCTGGGCTGGCTGTTCCTCACCTGAACCGGGCACCCACCTATCCCCAACACACACACACACACACACATCCAGGGCACTCAGCACCAGGCCCTAAGCTGGGCCAGGCTAGCACACGCCAAGTGACCGAGGGGGACCCATGGCGAGATGGACCTGGGAGTGGCAGCCACTAGGGTGCTGACCTGAAGCAGAGCAGCCAGTAACGGATGAGCTGCTGAGACCTGATTGAAGGCTGGGCGGAGCCAGGCCTGACAGAGCAGGTCAGTGTCTCTCCCTATCCCCACCCCATCCCCACCCAAGGCTTCCCTTTTCACTAGGCAAACACTGCCTAGCCTCCTGGCCCCCACTCCCCAAAGCCCACCTGCCTCAGAACCCTCCAAGCAACTGCCCCCACCTGAGGCTTCCCCTCCATCTGGGCGTGGCCAGCCCTGCCCCCACGCCGAGTTGCTCCATCATAAATTTTCCCCTCAGGATCATTTTCAGCATCCAGCATCCAGACACACAGGAATCTCACCTGGCTTTAAAATAAATAAATAAAAGCACTTCCCTTGATTCTCATGCCCTCCAGCAGTCTATTTCTCTTTCCTTTTGCAATAAATTTCCTCTGAAGAGTCACCCAGGCCCGTCTCCATATCCTGGCCGCCCATGCTCTCCTCCATCCACCCAAACTGACTTCAGCCCACCCACTCCCGCACTGCAGCCCCTACCAGGCTACAGTGACCCCAGGCTCCTGGATCTGCAGGTAGGTGCCCAGTCCTCAGGGGGCCTCAGTGCCCAGGACATTAGAGGCTATGCTCTCTACTGAACCCCTGCCTAGCACCAGCCCCTCCAGGCCCCTCCATCCTCAGTCTCCCTCCCTCCTCAGCTCACCTCCATGCTGGTGCCCATCTCCAACTTTGGGCCCCCGGACAACTAACTACAGGAACTCTCAGTGGCTCTCAGTCCCAGCTTCCCCTACAGCCTGGTCTGTACCCACACAGAGGGACCCTTAAAAAATGCAAGTCCCAGCAGGTGCTCCCCTGCTCAACCCCTCCCCACTTTCGAGGGCACTTGGAACACAGTGCAGACCTCCTCCCAGCTAGGAGGCATTCCGGCTCTTCCCTAATCGCCAAGGACACTCCCACTTGGGGCCTTCCCAGCTGCTGTTCCCTGAGGAACACTCTCTCCCAGGGCCTACCAGGCTCCGTTCTCACTTCACCCAGGCCTCTGCAGAAATGCCCTCTCTTCCCAGAAGCTTTTCCAACAACCCCATCCAAACCTCCCCACCACTCCCTTCCCTCCTCTCTAGAGCACGCTGCCTAACAGTATATATTTACTTGCTTGTTGTCTCCCCAGGTAGAATGTAAGCTCTGTGAGGGTCTCGGCACCTAAAGGGGGCTGCATGAACGACTACATGGAGGAAGTGTGGTCCCCGCGAGGGGGCTGGGGGCTAGCAAGGCCGGACCCAGGGCATGGGAGCTAGGCAGGTGTGTGTGGTGTGGGCTGGAGGAGGCCCTGCAGGCTCTGGCCAGCAGGGAGCAGGTGGGCATGGAGGTGAAGAAGGGTAGGGGCAGCCTGGAGCTGGTTCGAGAGAGGGAGCTGGTGCGAGAGAGGGAGCCGGGCCTGCGACTGCGGTGAGAGCCAGGCCGATGGACCCTCCCTCCTGGCCCAGGGGCACCTCCCGCACTCACCTGGCCCTGGGACCCTCGGAGGCAGGTGACACCTCCTGCACATCTTGGCTCGATGCCACTTTCTCAGGATGGCTCTCCCTGGCTTCCCGCTTTAACCCTGCAGCGCTCTCCCCGGCCTGTCTCCCCACTTCGCACTGGGCTGTGTCCTCCACTTGTGCTCTCAGTCCCACCCCCCACCCCCACTCTGCCCAGGCCTGGCCTGCGAGGACTTCGTTAGCTTCAGGAGGATTTAGCCACTGAGAGGCTGGAGAGTGGGAGACGGGGCAGGACAGAGAATCCATCCCCAGCTCCCTCCCTGGGGGAAACTGGAAGTACAAAGGCAGTGTGTTCCCTGACCCCAACCTGCCCACATCTCTGCAAACTGACCCTGCAGTACACTCTCCCCTGTCTCCCCCTTAAAGTGAGACTCGTCCAAGTCTCTGCTGAAATGACACATTCACTTTCCAACATACTTGTGTGCTGGTGCTCGCTGGTGAGGTCGGCCTCCGACCACTAGAATGCAAACCCCGTGAACACAGAGACCCATGCCTGCTCTGTGCTGGGCACGCGGCAAGTGCTCAGTAAATATCTGCTGAGTGAACAACTGTCACAGCGTGGGGACACACACAGCTGTGCAGGTCAGAAGCTGCCCCAACAGCCCCAGCAGAGCAGGAAGCTGCACCCTCGGGCCAGCCTGGCCAGGAAGGGTGGAGGGGTCTTGCCCACCCCACACATGCTGACAGGACAAGAGCTGCCCTCCCGCCCTCCACCCCGGGCACGGGCCCTCGCTCACCCTCCCAGAAGGGTGGACACCAGGGGGCCAGAGCTTCCTCTAAGCTGGGCCACTTTCCTGCCGTGCTCAGCCACAAGGATGAAAGGGCAGAGGTGACAGCTCGCTAATATGCCTGCATCCCAGCTGGCCGTGCTGGCAGGAACTGAAAGTGCCAGCGCCAGCACCCCTGCACAGTGTTCCCCATGTCCCCTGATTCCCCTCACTCAGCAAAACCCACAGAGAGAGGGGGCACAGGGAAGAACCTGGTCTCTACAGATTCCCAGTGGCACAGATGGAGCATCTGATGCCAATGGCCTTGGCCAAAGTTGCCTAGATTCGTGCAGACTCAACAGCACAACTGCCTGAAAACGCCATCTCAGCCCCAAGCCTGCAGAGCCCCACCCACCACTCCTTAGCCACAGCAGGTGCCAGCTTCACCTGGACTGCCAAACCCCACCCACCGTCCTACCTGGAAGGCTCTCAGAAGGGCTGGGCTCTCAGAACCTTCTGAGAGACCTAAATTCCTCAGGGTACCTGGACAGGGGCCTTCTGGCCCAAGGGCCAGGCAGCACAAGTCAAGACAGGAAACTTGATAAAGCACCCTCTCTGTGAGCTGCTACTGCAAGGGAAATCTACAATCCTTCCTAACCCTCCATGGATCTCAGCCAGGACAGAGAAGGGCAGGCCAGCCAGAGCCTCCAGGCAGGCCTGATGGCTGCAGTCATTCCTTACTGCAGGGCACCCCAGAATTAAGGTTTATAGAGACATGCCCTTTGATTTCTCATGGCATAAACCAAACCCCCAGAGAGAAATGCTGGGCCCAGAACCAAGGCAAGTGACTTCTCCCTGCAAGTTCAGCAAAAGCAGCTCTAATAAAATATCTCCAACTGGATTCTGCTGGAGCTTTTGCTAACTGGTATCCGGAATTTAAAAGGCAAAAGCCAGGTCCTAGCGTAAATAAGGCACACTTTACTGCAGGCAGCCAAGGGCACAGGCAACGCCTGGGGAAGACCGCAGGGGCTGGTGGACACATCAGAGAGGCCCACAGGACAAGCTCTGGCCCCCAGGGGCCAGCCCACCCCCTGAGCCCAAGCCCAGGAAACTGACCAGTGACCAGCCCCTAGGGAAGGGGTGATGCCGCTGCCCCTGCAACCCGTTCCTGTGCTCCCAAATCAGTACTGAGCCACCTCTCCCTTCACCCTCAATGGTCACCTGCAGGCTTCTCACCCAAGGCCCATGGATCCTTGGGGATTCAAGCAAGGAATTTAGGGATTCCATCTACTTGGATGGGAAAGCAAATTATATCTTTATTTTCTCTAACCTCTCCTTCAAATTAACATTTTCTTCAATTTTTAATGTAAACAGCTAACCCCAATATCAGCAGTGTGTGAATCTGTCACCCACAGAAATCAGAGGTGTTTTCAAGTTGTATTATTGATGTTATAGTCTGTCAAAACACCACTTTTACTCATCACTACTTCAAAATTAAGGTGGTTTTTAGAACTGCTGCTTTTATTACTCAACATGTTAATAAAGAAGCACATACTACCATACCACAAATTTATTTCTTAACATCTTTATAATCATATTTCAATGTAATTGGTTTTCCTTATAATCCTCTGTATTTTATTTCACATTATTTAAAAACATCATGCTGAGAAGGATGCCAAGGTCTCACCAATGCCCTTGGGGTCCACAGCACAGATGAGGACACGATCCCTTCACTAGAATGTAACACCACTTCTGGATGAGGCCATGCAGCTAAAGCTCCCAGCAAGAGAGGCCAGTCAAGGACCCGCCTGCTTCCCCAGCCTCAGCCTCCATCTCAGGCCAGGCACCGAGCCCTTTGGCAAAAGCCCTCTCACCTTGGCTGGTGGGGCCTCATGGCCTCATGGCAGCTGGTCAGCATCTCCCACCCTCCCTCCCTCCCTCCTGAGGAGGGTCAGATGGGCTAAGTGTACACAGAGACCTGTGTGGAGTCAGACCAAGCCTGGGGAAGGGCTGGGAGGGCAAAGAAGGGCTCAGTGGCTGGCCTGCCTCCCACAGACTCCCCCCACCCCCAGCCCCCAAGGTCAGTCTGATGCCTCTTCTCCAAGAGCACAAGGTTCATATCAGGGTGGGGATGGGCTCTGATCCAGAACTTGACTCCTCCAGATAACTTCTCTCCAGAAATGCTGACTCCAGCGCAACCACAGGTACACACCCAGGGCAGCTCACATGCTATTTCTCACTGGGCAAAGGCCCTCTGGACAGCAGCTTCCCTGGGAGTCACTCAGTTAAAGAATTAAAGATATTTCTTCATCCTGTTCAGAGTTCTGTTCCCACTCCCACCCACAACTCCTTTCCTCAATCACTGAGAGCCTCTCTGGAAAGCTGGATGGTACACTGAACTAATTTAGAGTAAATCCTCCTTTTATTCATTTGGCAGTGTGTCATCCAGCACCAATCACAGAGCAGACACATGGCCCTGGAGATACAGACTGAACTGGTCCCTGGGTTCCAAGGATGCTGGCAGAGGCATGAAGGGAAGCACCCCCTCACCCAACCATGATAGGCATGCATGCAGATGTAGGAAAGCATATGCTGCCAGTGGGTAAAACTGGGATTCTCTAGAGTTCTGAGCAGGAAGCCTTTACTGGAGGTCAGAAGGGGAGAGGGGGTGTCAGGAAAGGCTTCGAAGAGGAGGAATCATCCAGCCTGGGTCTGCAAGTTTGTGAACAACAGATCAGAGGATGAGGGCACTCTGGGCCAGCAGATGAGTGGACAAAGGGAGGAGAGAAAGGAGGAGGGCAGGTGAAGCAGGTCTGGCTACAGCAGAGAAGTCTCTAATCTGTCCATGGAAAGCTCAAAGCACGACTGAAGGAGAAGGCAGGGTTCCCTCCCACCAAGCGCTATGGGATAGGGGGTGGAGGCATGGAGGTGATCTCACAGCAGGCCCTCTGGGGACTGAGGGACCCTCTGACTCTAACTTGAAGTCCCTGCCCAGGCTGGCAAGACAGAGCAAGATTAACCCTGAAACACATCCCAAAGGAGTATCTCAAATTTCTAACTGAATCTGAGATGCTAGCTTATGACTTCCACTGCTCCCCAAATCACAGGGAGCACACTCCAGGCTCCCCAGGCCTCTCCTGGCCTCCCCTGGCCCAGGCAACCAAATCCCACTCCCGGGGAGCCCGTGGCCATGACTTCATGGTGCGACGCCTCATTACGCCTGACACTCTGATCTGTCCTGTGTGTGCAGCTGGGCACCGAACTTTGCTGGAGGCACATTTAAAACGTCTTCCTCTTAAGGAAGCTGCTGGGCTTGACCTCGGGCTCAAAGTGTCCAGCAGGGCAGCTCGTACCAGCCTGGGATGGCTCTTGCCAAGGAGGCCCTGTCAAGCTCTGGAAGCTACCTGCACCTGTCAGGTCTCCCTTCCAATTACGCACACCTCTAAGACCTCAGTCACTCAGTTGTACCGCCCCATGGCCCAGAGAATCTGCTTTGCTGTGAGAGCCCTCCTCCCAGGATTCAGCCAACTCCAGGCTCACCCCCAACCAATCACCATCCTGGCTCCCCTGTACCTTCAGGAGAGCAGCAGACCTCAAGCTAGCATGGAGACCTGCACCTAAACCCAGCCCCTAGAACTTCCTATGACCACCTGGCAGCCTAGATATAGGGGTAACAGACCCACTTCTGGGCTCTGGCCTACATCTACTGCTTACTCTGCTCTTTAAGACAGGGTCACAGGCTAGGTTCAAGGATCTGACACTGGGTTGCTTGACACTCATCTGGGACTTTGCAAGCACAGTTCTCTGCCTGAGGGGTGCTCAAAGACTAGCACAAATGTCATCCAGGAAGTGAAGCCTACTTGCATTCTCCCCTGAGCTCAGAATCCATGCCCTTCTATGGCACACACAAATACCAGAGGCAGACAGATGGATGACATCTGCCCCAGGGGCCAGTGAACACCTAAGTGTAGGCCCAGTACTGTTTCTGGAATACAGCAGGTGCCCACTAAATATCTGATTTGTATGTCCTAAGCTCTTCCAAACTTGCAGGCCAACTGAGGGGGCCATTTTCTGTTGCCATTCTCCCTACCTCCCCAAAAGAGAGACGTATTTAGTTTACCAGTTATCCCATCTGATCTCAGTTTCAGCCTGGCATCCGGGGCAGTGCCCTCCCTCTATCACTACCCTTCCCAGCCCCCAGCAACATCAAGCTCACGTGCTGTCCCCATAATTGGGCCTTGACCTGAACTCACAGATAGCCCAGGGGGCAATCGCCTAAAAGGCAGATGTGAGCAGATTAAAATCCTTGGAAGTCTCAGTCCCTTAGGGGAAAGTCTGTAAAAGCCAGCTGGGACACCACACCCTCCAGCACAGGGATGCACTCCCCTGCCCCTGTCCCTAGAACACTCTGAACTCTCAACCTTTGCTCGGATGTTCCCTCATCTGGGACTCTCCCCAACGCTTCAGTAAGCCTATCTGTCCACACTTCCTCCCACTAGGACCACTCATCCATTCTCTCATTCAGCAGAATTTATGAAGCAGCTACTGTGTGCAAAGCACTATGCTAACAAGGCTCAGGAGTGAACCAAAGGCCTTGACCTCACACTCTAAATGGAGAGAAGACAAGAAACAAGTCCTTTTTGTTGTTCATTAATGTACTATATAGCTTACCAGGTGGTGACAAGGGCTACAAAGAATGGGAGAGCTGCTTACGGAAAGTTTCTCTGAGGAGGTAACACCTGGTCCCTGAAGGGAGTGGGGAAGTGCCCCGATGGGGAGGGGATTTCAAGCGCATCTCTAACACTGCCTCCTCCAGGGAGAGCTAGGGTCCTGCAACACCGCCTTCCCACCTGAGGGATGTGGCCGTGACCGCGCGTGTTGACCCGAGCCCCGACCTCGGCCGCGGAGTGGGGACGCCACACGCGCGGGTGGGGCCTGAGGGCCACGGGGTCACCGAGGGCAGTGGGCAGCAGCCGGGGGGCTGACTCGGACGCGCAGCCAGCCGCCCCGCGCTCGGACGCCAGACCCGCGAGAAGAAGCGCGCTGCCCGCGGCCACAAGGCGCGCGCGGCGGCGGGGCCCTCACAGACTGTGCAGCCTGGAGGCCCAAGCCCCCGGAGCGCACAGCGGGGCAAAGGCTGGGGACAGCAGCAGCACTCACCCGGTGGCCGCCGCCATGCTTGCCCAGCTCCAGCGTCACGTGAAGTGCGGCGTCAGCTGAGTTCCACCGGAGTCCCACTTCGCGGGGCGGGGCCTGGGCGGGGCCTTAAGCCCCTGCCCCGCCTCTTCCAACACTGGGCTCCGCGGGGCCAGGAGGGGCTTAGTCCGGCACAAGGAGGAGAATCTGTTTATTCAACGGCCTCTGGCAGCAGGCGAGGAGCGGGGCTGGGGCAGAGGCCTTTCCAAAATAAGAAGGAACGTCCTGAGGCAGTAGATACCTTGATTCAGCCCTACCTTCCCAGCCCGCCCAGGGGGAAGGTCACCAAGGGGCGGGCAGAGGTGACAGCTTTTGCTGAAGAAGGGAAATGGCTTGAGCAAAAGCCGAGGCAATTGGAGTAGCCTAAAAGTTCAGTGCCCAGGAGAGGGGTGTGGGAGTGAGAGGTGCAGCCTCAGGGGTAAGCAAGGGTCAGATCTCGCAGCGCCTTAAATATGGCACTGGGGAGTTAATTCTGGTAGGACCTTTCCAAGCTCCCTCAACTGCAGAATGAAGAGGGACCTGGAGGCAGAGAGGCCAGTGAGGAGGGCTGGGAAGGCATAGGCACATGGAGGGCACAGTTGAGGAGGGAGAATCTACCAGAATCTCTGCCCTTCTGTGCAGTCGTGTTGGATGCAGGGTCCTCCAGGGAGTTGGGGAGGGGACAGGGAGGGGGATGGGAAGTAGATGTTCCAGGGGAGCTCCCTGTGCTGTGCGTGCCTTGGAGTAACAGTAGTACTAACCACTACTGCCAACAAATACGGAGCAGTAATTGTGTCCTGATGCTTTGCAAATGTTAGTTCTTTGAATCCTCACAACAGCCCTGTGAAGTAGGCTCTATCCTTAATGCCATTTTACAGATGAGGAAACTGAGGCCCAGAGAGGTAGGTAACTCGCCTGAGCTCACATAGGGGCTGAGCTTGTGCAGCAGTGGCTCTGGGGTGACTCACACTGGCTCTCTAAAGGAAGGAGTCCCAGGGCTGGTAGGAGGGGATACCTCTTGAGTTTTGGGCCCCACGAGGGTATGCAGATGTGTGTGGACAGGAAGGAGGCTGTGCCCATGGAGCCCCTGACCCTAGTGCCTAGCTATCTCACGGCTGGAAGTAACTTCTGCTTGAAGAGCTTATTTCTTTGTCAGGACAAGTATGTGGGTCACCATGACTGAACTAGGAAGCATCAGGGACTGCAAGATGGCAAAACAGCTGCTTTTTGACCCTGTAAAGCTGGGAACAGAGCAGGCCCCTTAAATAGGGAGAGGAATCAAGACAGAGCATAAACAGGATGGACGACACAGTTTGCCTCCTTGAGTCCCAGCATCATCCCTGGTTTCATCATCTGTCAGGTGGAAGCTAATGGTACTCACCTCATGGGGCTGCTGCAAGATTTCATGAGCAAATATCTAGGCACCTCTAGCCTGTGGCACAGCTAAAATGGCCCAGAGCTGTAAGGAGGAAAGTGGCAGCCCTTCTCACTTCCCTTACCCAGAGAAGGCTGAGGAAGAGGGGACCTCGAACCTTCCTCCCCCTTCCCACTTCCTCCAGGCAGGACCCCAGAGAGGATGGATCAGCCCTCTTGTCAGTTTCCAGGGAGCAGAACAGAGGCCCAGGCCCCACACTCTACTGGCCAGCCCATTGTCCTGAGGACTTGGACCCCCTCTTCCCATTAAACAGTTTCTCCACCTTCAGCTAAAAAGACTTGATTCTCTAATAAGAGACAATTTTTAAAAATAAAAAGGGTGAGTAAAATGATCTTTTCATGCTATTTTGCGGAAGGAAAACCTGCCCTGGAGATAATCACAGCCCCTCTACCCTTTCTTTTGACAGGAAATATGTCAAAATTAATCCAGCTCTGAGTGTTTATTAATATGAAAAAGAAGTAATTAACCTAAACATTCACAAAATAATAGGGGGAGGGCATCTGCCAAATGGATGGAGAACCTTTGTTTGTGAGCAGTGCTGGGGAGGACCTGCCCACACCTCCTGCCCACTCAGGCCTGTCTGGACAGTAGGCCTGCCCTGCCCATGTTAGGTGAGCCTGGCACAGAGGGCTGGCTGCCACTGCTCACCCCTCCCATCAGAGACTTTGGCAGGGCTGCCTCCACTCCCACCCCTTCTCATCAGGGCTCTGGCAGGGGCTCCAGGAGAAGCAGCCCTAGGAGTGGGAGAAGATTGCATAGTTACTCATGCAGGGCCGACCCTGAGCGCTGCCAGGAGCCAGGAAGCAATTGGGGAAAGATTGATTTTAGAGAGTTGGAACTAGAGTGTGTAAATCAGCAAGGGAGAGCTCCAGCCAGCACACTCGGGCCTCACGCGGCGTCCCCTCCGAGGTCACGGACCCTTGGCTGAAATAGTCTCCTCTCGTAGTGACCTACATGTGGCTGAGAAGTGTTTGTGCTCAGCCGGCCCAGTAACCAGAGCATCACGTCTCCCCAGAAGTGCCCTGCTCCGGTCAGAGATCCACAAAAGAAACTTGGTCGTGGGAAGTCTCCTCCTTAAGGCCCCCAAGGCTCCCTTTGTCCCTGTGACGCTGTGTCCTGCCAGGTTTCCCTGCTCGGCCCACTCTGCCCAATCCAGTTACCACGGTGTTGCAGCTCCATGGACACTGCTGACAGCTGGCTGCCTGGAGATGGTAGGCTCAGAGTTGGCGACCAGCCAGACTCTGACTTGAGGCCTTGCAGGGGCATCCCTGGAAGAGCCAGGACACAGGCTCCGTCCATCTCCTGCTGCATACTGAGGACACTGGTCGGCCAGAAGGCTCTGTGGGACCACATAGGAGGTGACCTGGCACCAGGTCTGCCTTTGCTAACAAGCTGTCCCATGGTATCACTGTGTCACACTATGAGGGGATGGGGCTCAGACCCTGCCCTGTCCAGGAGCAGAGAAGGAAAAGGGGCCCTTAGCCCTATCCCCAAGGAGCCCACCATCTGGGAGGGCCAAGAGAAGAAGGAGTGTGTGATGAGTGGGGCGTCACTGAAGGATCCTCAGCAGGAGAGCAGTGCAGTCTGAGCCCTTGCCAGGAGTAAGGAGCTCGGGAGGCTTGGAGGAGAGAACTAGAAAGAGCTGGCAACAGGCTCTGTGCCAACTGCATGGGGCACCAGCCTCAGGGGGTGAAACCCCCCAGGGGACATTATGTGGGGGTTTTGTGATCATTTGCTTTTGCTGAGACCAGAAGACTGGGCTCAGAAAACCAGCACCAAGTAGACTGAGCAGAAAGAAGAGCGGGGTATGGGTGTGTGTGGGTGTGAGATGGGAGGCAGGGGTGTCATATTCCAATCCAACCTCATCTCGAGCAGGGAAGGAAGGAGTGTGATGGAATGAAATGCCCAGGAGGCCGCCTCTCCATCACGGTTCTGGCAGATCCCAGCCCTCAGCCTTTGCAACATCAGCAGCGGTGGCAGCCGTGGCTCTCCCACTCCAGGGGCCAGCCTGGCCTGCTCCTTCCTCCATGCTCCATGCCACAGCTGTCACCAGCATCCGTCAGCCCCCCAGAGGAGCCCCCACACCACGCCACCCTCCTCCTGCCCTTCATCACCCCACCCAGCCCACCTGGGTATCCATCTTCCCGCAGAAAAGAGGCAAGCAGCAGCCAGGGGAGGGGTGGGGGTGCCCCTTCCCTAGGAAGCCCCGTCACCGCCTCAGATGAAGTGGTCCCCGCTGAGTGCTTTGCCAGGGTCTACGAGGCAATTCAAGATGAGAAATGGAACGGTGGCTTCGGAAAGTCAAATCATTCCAATAGCACCTTAAAAACATCGAAGGAAACAAGCTCTTTGTGTGTGTGTGTGTGTGTGTGTGTGTGTGTGCGTGTGTGCATTTGTGTGTGTATTGTGTGTGAAAATGGGGAATATATTGTTTTCCACTGTTCGGAAGACTGTTTTCTCATCTTGAAATCACAAGCTGTTTTCTTCTAGAGAGACTTATAAATACATCCAGTTATCGACATCTGATATAGGAAATAAAGTTCTGAAACAGTTTTCCTCCGTGCACGCGGAGTGGGCTGGCCAGGATGGGCAGGTGATAATTACTTTCATTTCTTAGGAGTTGTATCAGTGTCGAGTGGCTGGTCCCTCCACCTTTTATTGCTTTCACCTTTATTGCATTTCCCATGTCGTGCTGGGCTATTCATCGGTGTAACTTTATTACCACATTTCAAGATCTTGATAAAATGAATGAAATTCCAAAGCATAAGGGTACAGTCCCAGAGCAGGGAAACTGGGTTCTGTGGCTTGTGACCCAGGGCATGGGCTCTCCCTCTGTGCAGCTCCAAGATAATGAATGTCTCTGACATTCCTATTGACATTCACAACTGCCCCTCTCATTGGTGTCATTTTAAGGAGGATGCTTTTCAGCCCATAGACTATGTCCCCAGTAGCCACCTAGCCTGTCCATGCTACGTGCAAGACTGGGGTCACCTGTGACTCCTTGCTCTCCTGAACTCACACCTGTCTGCTCTTCCTCCTCAGTGCCTGTCGTCCCCCGCCCCCTGCCATTTCCACCCCCACATCTCCCTTCCTGCTGCCCCTTCACCACTCTCCCGTGTGACTGCCAAGGCTGCTTGTAGTCTCTTCCCATTTTGAGCCCCATGCTTATCAGGGTTCTTTGTAGCAAACAGCCCCCGAGTCTGGCCATCTCCAGCAGAGGAGGATGTGTTGGGGAATGTCCAGTGGCACATTTGAAGGCAAGGCAGGCTCAGAAAACTGGCAGGAGCCAGGCACACTGGTGGCCAAGCACACAGCCAAGCCACACCACACACTGCTGCCCCAAATTGTTGCCACCACCCCTACTCTTGGACATCACTTTGGACTGACACGGCATCCAGGCTTCTCTCCCTGCACAGCCAAAGCCTTTGGTGGGCAGTGCAGTCACTTGCAGAGCCCAAGCCTCATGCCCACTCTCTGGCCATCTTGTCCCTTTGGGTTTCTGCAGGCAGGAGGGGAGGGTTGGGGACCTGGCATCTCACCCAGTCTTATTCTCAGAACAGATCAGGGTTAACATGCTGGGAGATATACACAAACTCCTAAGACACATAGTCTTGTGGGTACCAACTTGGGGTGCCAGCAGCTCCCCCCAAATAAAACCTTGGAAAGTTTGACTTGAACAAACTTGTCCTTAATATTACGATCAAAAAGTGTAGAATGGAGCGATTTTCATTTCAGCACAAGTGTGAGTTTCTCGTTTCATGGTTTTTCTTTGCAGTTTACACAGGAGAATACATCATTTTCATTTCTTCAGCTCGCCCTGCCTCCATATCATTGCCAAATAAATAGCCCAAAGCACCAATGGCCCATTAGAAATCACATAGGGGAGAAAGAAAAGAAGTGTGTGGACTTCAGAATCGGAAGCCTGGGTCCCGTGACTTCTCTGGACCCCACTTTCCCCATCTGGAGGCAGAGACAACAAAGTGCCTTTGTTTCCCTTAAGAGGCAGTTGCAAGGGGCAGAGGATTCCTTGAACACCAGGGCTGGGGGACAGTTTAACACTATTCAAGTGAGGCAGTGGTCACTTCCCTTACTCTGATACTTATCTTACAGCATGTACATGGAGGTTAAGGCTGTGGATGCAGGAGCCTAGGTCTCATTCCTGGCTTCTTCTTCTTTTTTTTTTTTTTTTTTTAATTTGCTCACTGTGTGGCACTGGGCAAATTACCCAACCTCTCTGAGCCTCAGCTGCGTCCTCCATAAACTGGATGTGATGGGCCTCAGCTCGGAGGACTGTTAAGGAGATTAGGTGGGTGGTCCTGTGAGACACTCAGCACAGCCCCTGGCTCGGGGTGGCTGCCATCCTTATTTCAGTGCTAACGTAAGAAGTACGGGCAGCAGGAAAGCACCAGGACCCTTATCCTCAAGGCGTGCAGGTGGGTGGGATGCCCCACGAAGTCACTCTCAGTCCACGTCTAGAGCAACTTTGACCCAAATGGGTGAACCCATAATCCCAAGCCAAGGTGCTCAGAGCTGTGCTTACTGCCTTCAAGAGGACTGGCTGGGTCCTGGGGCTGCCTGGCTACCAACCTTGAGCCAGCCCTGCTCCCTCCGCATGAGCTGGCAGTCTGGCTAAACACAGAGATGCTGAAGAGATGCAGGGAAACGAAAGTGAGTGGGGAAGGCCGCAGAGAGGGCATCCCTGGCCGTACCCAGGGCATTTGGCCCCACCTGTGAAGCCCACAGAGCTCTGCTCGTAGGTATAGATTTGCATGTAGGGAAGAAGGGCGGCAAGGAGGTTTGTGAGAGGGGTTAGGGACATACAAAGGATTGCAAAATCCGCCTCACATTCTCTTCCCTGCTGTGCCCAAGCCCTTGCTTAGTGATGCTGCAGCCCCTCTCATCCAGAACTAGAGTCTATTTCACAAGCCCTTGAATCTGGAGTGGCCACATGACTTACTTTGGATGATAAGACATTCACAAAAGCAGAGGCCTTGGAAAGGGCTCACCCACTGGGGTTGAACCTCTAGCCGCTCTGGGAAGCCCTGGCACCAGGTGAAGATGCCCTAGTTAGCCTGCCAGGGTATAAGATACCTGTTTGATAGCCTGCCAACCAGCAGACATACAGGCAAGGCTAGCTTAGATTATCAGCCTCCAGCCAACCTGAGGGCTGACTGCAGATCCACGAATGAGTCCAACAGAGACCTGCCGAGCCACCCCCAGAATCCTGAGCTATGTAAATGATGGTTTTGAGCCATTACATTGGGCAATTTGTTATGCTGGGTTATCACACAGGGCAGAGGGAGAGGGGCCTGGGACCACGGCCCTAGAGGGGAGCCTGGGGACAGATGTGGTAGGGGCTGTTTTCACAAGGAACTCTGGGAGGTGCAGAGTCCCAGCGGAACTGCTGGGGGACCCTGGGGAGAAAGTATGACCTTCACGTCACCTCTGCCTGGTGCACAGCCTGGCTGTAGGGACCTCGATTCCGCCCAGCACCATGTGGTTGAACTGCCTTGGGGGCCCCAAGAGGCAGCACCCCCACTGGGCAGCGGTGGTGCAGAGACATGGTGCCCCTAGTGGGGCTTCCTGGGCAGCTGCCTTGAAGCACAAGAAACGGGAGGATTCTGAGTTTCTGTAAGAATCCCTCTGGGGACCCCCGGAATACGTGGAAGAGACTTTCAACGGAACTTGATGACTCCTGTATAGAGATGGGACTGGTGCCAATTAAATCCAAATGATTATGTTAGTAGAGCCTTGAGTGCACCGAGAGCCAGTGAGCCTGGCCTGGGAACTTGGCCTGCAGTGTCACAGCCCAAAGCAAGGCCAGCGCAGGGTGTACACAGCATGGGATTGTACCTGGGTAGCCTGGATGGGTAGCTGAGAGGGGACAGTAATCAAGGCTAAATGAGGTCATCAGGGTGGAGCCTTGGTCCAATAGGATTAGTGCCCTTATTGGAGGAGACACCAGAGAGCTCCCTCTCTCTCCCCACCATGTGAGGGCACAGCAAGAAGGCAGCCATCTGCAAGCCAGGAAGAGAGCCCTCCAGCAGGGAGTTCACCTCGAGGCCAGCCTTGCTCACACAGACCCAAACCTCGTGGGAGGCCAAGCACAGAGCACAAGGAGAGCCTTGCTCCTCCCAAAGCAAAAGCACCTTCTTACCTAAATGAAGACAAGCATCCTTCTGCAGAGACGCCTGCCCGAGTCCGAGGCTCGGACTGTCCAAGCTGAGCACCCACCACACTTCCAAGCGCTAGTCATTCTGTCCGGAGCATCTTTTAAAAAGACTTGCAGATACCCAAGGCGTTGCCACTGCTGTACTCAGTCCAGACAGCAGCACAGTCTCTGAGTCAGACGCTGAGTTAGCCGGCAGCTTCATGAGACGGCAGGGGTCTCGCTCGCTTCCCCATCCTGTCTGGATGTTCCGTTCAAACAGTCTTTGGGAAAATTACAATTTTATTTCCAGAGCTCAGAGATCAATATTTAGGGCTTGAGGGAAAATTTACTGAAAATCATCTCACAGTGGAAATGCCAGAGGCGGAAGCTTCTGCACAGGCAGCTCCTCCCAGACCACGAATCCTCCTCCTACAGGACCAGCTGCCGGCCCAGCACAAGGCCTCCCCCAGCTGCCTCTGGGGGAGGCCAGGCAATCAACCAGGGCTTCCCAGAGCCGCAGCAGCAGCCCGGGTCGGGGGTGGGCAACCAGGGCTTCTTTACGGGGACCTGAGAGGAGGATGGACCTAAAACTTCCCCCTGGCGGCAGCTCTGCTTGAGGGAGGAGGCGGCCCAAACTGGGTTGAGAAGAGCTCCGGGCTTATTTGCGGATGCTCCCTAAACTCCGTCTGCAAAATTGGCTGAACGGAGAACCAGTTTTAGCTTTGGATCTGATGCCAAGGGCAGACTCTGTCCCTTCTGTCACCAAGGGCACTTGCTATGTGAAGACTTAGGGCCCCTTCTCAGGGGGTCTGTGTCTGCTGGGGAAGGCTCACCCACAGAGGGACAAGCCCTCAGCTCTCTCTGTGTGGTTTTTGGGGGTGGTGGGGGGTACCCACCAGAGATCCTGAGTTGGTGGGATAAAGTGTGGCCCAGGAGCCTGGACTTTTAACCAGCACTCCAGCTACCTGTGGTTTGCGGCCAGGTGTGGGGTTTACTGTGTGGACAGCCACCCAAGGCAGCTCAGCCTCCATTGTGTCTTGAGTTCACATGTGCTACTCTGCCGGACCTGTCTACTGCCTCTCCAGGGAGGAGGCATGGGCCCCAGGCATCAGTCCTGAGTTCATCACCCCATCACCCACACATTTATTCCCTCCCTTCCCTGCAGTAAGGGACCTTTCATGCCTCACTTTCCCACCCCTTCCTTCCCGCCCCACTCCCAGCCCAGACAGGAAAGCTCGCTGGCTCCACCAAGGGACCCAGCCCCTGCTGGCTAAAAAGCCCGCAGCTCAACCCTCCCACCCCAAAGTGGGCATCAAGTAAGAGCTTGCTGGGACCAAATGTTCTAAGGTTGTGGGAAAATAAACTGGAACGCCTACTTTGGAGAGCGCTTTGGGAATATCTCTTAAACCAAAAAATTTTAAACTAAGCCTTCTGACTTGTAATTGCAATTCTCATTATCTACCCTAAAGAAGCTCCACCTTGTGAGTACAAGAAGCTATAAACCAGCACGCACACTGAAGAATCATTTGCAGCAATGAAAAACTAGAAGCAGTCTGTGTGTTCATCCACACGTGAACCCTCATCTGCACGCACTTGAGATCCATTAAAAGGAATGTCCTAGATCCACAGGTATCTCCGTGGAGAAATCTCAGTGGCGCTCTGTTGAGTGAAAGAGTTGAAGAACGGTGCATCTTGTGTTACATCATTATGTTTACAAACCTGTGAAACAATAGACATCCTATGAATTCTCTACGGGCACATGTTTATGTTGTAAAAAAGCTGAGAAGGTCTGGAAGAAGATACACCAAAGTGTTGTCTTTGGGGATGGGGGAGGGGGTCGTGTGAGGATGTGGAAGGGACTATACATTTATCTCATGGTCAATTTTTTTAAAAAGGAGAATATATTCATGCATTTGTGTAATTAAAAAGAAAGAAAACCACTTAAAAAAAACCCCTCTATCTCAGGAATGCTCTGCAGTCCTTTGCAAACTAGGGAGCTTGCTTTAATCTGGGAACCCGGAATCTGCTGGATCCTCCCCCAGTGCTCCCTGCACCTCCTACTCTGGCCTGCCGCCCCCCCCCCCTCCCCGTCCTTAGCTCCTGAGTCACACAGACTGTCTGGGAGGGGAGGTTGGTTGGTTTGTGTTTTGAAGGAAAAGGCCTGGTTATTACTTACGAGGATCACGGACAGAGCCCTCCGGGGCAGTGCCAGGAGGACAGTTGGGTGGTTGGGGCCATTGGGGGTGGGGACAACCCTGGCTCATGGGAGCCCAGGCCCGGTGTAGCCAACCCCACCTTCCCAGCCCCTGATCCCCAATTCCTGACCCCTGCCTCCCAAACTCTGCCTCTCTCCACAACTGACTCGCATCTCCCAACTTCCCAGCCCCAGAGCCCTGCCCCCTACCCTGACCCTTGCCCCCAACCCCAGGGCCTGCTGGCTCCTCCCAGAGCAACAATTCCCCTCCCGATGTCCCTTCCCTGCCCTGGAGAGAAATGGGAGCCCAGCCCTGGGGTGGGGGGAGGTGGCTGCCACTGAGAGAGAAATGGTGTTTCAGGCTTTTACTCATTGAGGAAGGGACTGTCCGCCCTCCCCCTCCCCAGGGTTTGCAAGACAGTGCTCAGCCCCCTCCTTCCTTCTGATTTCTGCCTCCTCTGTGGTTTCCATGGATTCAGAGATTTCTCCCAGCACCTGAGCCCAGAGTGAGGGGGAGGGAAGTGAGGGAAGTAGCCCAGTCAGCTGGGGAGGGAGGGGGGCTGCTCCACAACAGTCCCCACAGGCCTCCCTGCCTGCTCCCTCCTCCCAGAGACCTGGAGGGGCACCTGGGCTACGGGGGGGGGGGGGGGGGATGGCTGGGGACTCCCTGGGATCCTGACATGCATATCTCATCTTCCTGGGTGGCCCCAGGGGGTTCCAGGAAACATGTTCTGCCCTGATCGACCTCAGAGCCAGCTCACTGAGGGACTGCCACGTCAACCACAAAATGCCAATAGTGACCACAGCAAGAGGGGACACTGTCCAAACTGTGTGGTAAAGGTCACACTGTTGGTGAAAAGAGTGAGATAGTTTAGGGAAGGGGCCTAGGACACTGCTGGTCAATCTCTGTTCTGCTGGACCCAGGGGCCCAGCTAAGAGCTCACTTGGGTCCCATGTTTCTTGGGGCTTAAGTACTGGCTGCAGAATCTGGGCCACTGGAGAGAAAGTGGGGAGTCACTGACCATCAGCCACTTGGGAGTATCCATCCCGCCCAGTTTAGCCCCTTCCTGATCAGGCAGAGAATTCCCTGCCCCACCCCCACCCTGCTAGCACTCCTGGGCACTGTCACCACAGCTGCCCTGTGCTCCAACACACTTTTCTCCTTCGAGGGCTGCTGGGTGTGCAGGCTCCAAGCATAGCCAAGCCAGTGCCCTGCCCAGGGCTCCGCTCAGGCAGAAAAGATTCACTCGGAGCCAGCGCTGACAGCTGGGCAGGCTGCGGAGGGAGCAGGTGCTGTAGGCTGCCCTCCGGGGGTTCCTCCCCAGCCTGGGTCTCAGCAGGTTCCGAGAGCTGCCTCACACCCTTCCAGGAGCTCCTTTCCGCATACCTGTGTTTAAGTCCATTTTTGTCGTTTACAACGGAGAGCCCTGCCGGACACAACGTTTGCCAGAGGGTGGGTGGTCTTCAGTGGGCACCCAGATTCTTGGGGACCAACTGTGACCTCAGGGACCACTACTGCATGAGGCTTTGTGGTCCTCTTCCCTGGCTCCCACTGGAATCTCCCGGACAATCTCTCAAAGCTGCTGGTGACAGAGCTTCACTGCATACGCTGCATAACAACTGAATCAGAATTTCAGATTCTTTGAAAATTCCCTGGTTGATTTTGCTGGGAGCCAGGACCAAAAAAGTTTCAAGACATAGTCCTCCCTGGCACTGTCAGCAGGGACAGTGGGATAAGGGTCCCGTAAGAGGGAAGCAGCGGTGGTCCACGGGCAGGATCTTCTCTCTCCCGACCAACTTCACACTAGTTTCCCCACTGGGTCCCCACCCCTCCACTCTGCTCCGGCCTCCTGAAGGTGGCCGAAGGGCTCTGCTCCCTCATCCTCTTGTCCCTCCACCACTCACCCCAAATTCTGTCTCCATTTTCACATTCAGCCTAGACAACTCACAAAACCTGGAAAAGAAAGCATTCATTTGCAGCCTTAAAATAGTGCTCACCTCTGACCCAATAACCCTACTCCCGGGTGAGCGAGCACCCAGCAGAAATGTGAGCATCTGTCCATCGGCAGACACGAGCACGGCTGCTTGTAGCTACTCTGTTTGGAAAAGCTGCAAACTAGAACTACCCAAATGCCCATCAGTGGCAGATGGGATAGAGTGATGTTCTTATGCAGCGACTCACGGGGGGAGGGTATAGCTCAGTGGTAGAGCATATGCTTGGCATGCATGAGGTCCTGGGTTAAATCCCCAGTACCTCCTCTAAAAATAAATTAAAAAATAAACCTAATTACTTACGCCCCCCCCCCAAAAAGGTAAGCTTCCATGCAATAGAATCCATGCTGCAAAGAGAGTGAACCTCAGATAAGAGGATGAATCTCAGAAACACTCAACACAGAAGAGCATGTGCTATGTGAGTCTATGGCTGTTTTTGCATGACAGCTGCAGACCTGAGTAATTGCCACAGAGACTGCAGGTCCTGCAAGCCTAAAATATTGATGATTTGGCCCTTTTCAGAAAAATTTACCAACATGTGATTTATAAGGTAGGTGGAATGGAAAAAAGACAGGTGGAAGGCAGACTTCTCAACAGACACACTCTTTTATGTCACTTTGGTTTTTGAACTGTTAAAAAAAAAAAAAGAAAAAGAAATAACAGGCCAAAATGGAGTCACCTGTGCTCAGCCTCAGCGTCAGCAAACAAAGACTCAACACCTAACCTAACTGCTGTTTCAGCCTCTCCCAGGAAGGTGACCTTTAACCAGTCAGCCGGGAATGACTTGGTCAGCACAGGTGAGGTAATCTGGCTGATAGACGCCCCCTTCCCCCAAAGGAAGTTGACCTTGCCTGAAACAATCCACTCTTTGCTAGAATAACTTCTTGCCAGACTCCTTCTGCCCGTAATAGTCTTCCATTCTGTACAGCTCGTCAAAGCTCCTTTCTGTCTGCTGGATGGGATGCTGTCCAATCCATGTATCATTGAATAAAGCCAGTTAGAGCTCCAGATTTACTTGGTAGAATTTTGCTTTTTATCAGGACTTACGAATGAATATATTGCCTGTTTATAAAAAATAACGTAAAAACAAAATCAAAAAAAGGGAAAAGTTTAAAAAGAACACTGGAAAAACTCATCTAAATGGTTACAAGTCAGAATCAGGCACCTATGGTCAGTAGTGCCTAGAAGAGGGGACAGGAGAGACTTCTGGGACCAGTGAGGTTGGGTTGAATTCATTGGAGTGGTTCCATTAGTGTATTCAGTTTGTGAAAACACATGGAGCTGCACACTTAGGATGTGTGCACTTTCCAGCCTGCGTGTTAGACTTGAAGGAAAGGTTGCTGTAATTAATCAGGCTGCCCTGGACAGGACACGAAGAAGAGGGAAACATTTGCATTCCCTCTTCCTGAGGCAGAAAAGGAGAAGAAACCTAAATTCTGAGGTATACATTTCAGTGTGGTGGGAGCAGTATTTAGGTTTATTTACTTATTTATTTATGGAGGTGATACTGGGGATTGAACCTAAGACCTCGTGCATGCTGAGCATGTGCTCTACCACTTGAGCTATACCCTCCCCCCGAGGTTTCCATTTTAAAGCCAGCTGAACATTTACATCCTGCTGGAGATATCTCTCTCTGTGCCCCCAGAGCTGCCTTTTACCCTGACCCCTGGGCTGCCTGGGGTTCCAAGTAGGAGGCAAGCCTCAGCCTGGGGGCCTGGAGGTGGGGATAGGAGGAGAGCCCACCCAGCCAAGCCCAGCCTAGGCTCCTTGTTCTTCCAAATCCATCAGACACCTTTCACCCTCGTCCTGCTCAGCCTCTTGGCACCTTACGGGAGGTGACTGAGGATGACTCTCTCCTTCTTGAAACTCTCCCTTGGTTTGTCTCCCACCTGCCCTCCCTCTCTGAACTTCCTCCTGCCTCTCTGGCAAGTCTTCCTCCAACTGCTGAGACTCAGCCCATCCCTCCAAAAACGGAGCCACCCAGGGCTCTGTCACAGGCCCTCCATCCTCTAACTGCTGCCCACATGCTGGCAACCGCAGCAGCTTCCTCCCCAGCTGAGAGTCTCCCCTTGGCCCTATTTCTGTATCTCCCAACAGCACGTCTCAGGTATCACTGGGCAAGACAAACAGTCACTACTGAATGCTCCCTTCCCATTGTGATTCCTCATCTCACTGGCCACGCAGCCAGCTGTCCCCACAGAAATCTGGTGTCACCTCACCTTCACAGGTACATCCCATCTGTCTCCAAATGCTGCCAGTCCCCCCCCCCCCACCAGGTATCCCTGGAACCCTTCCTCTCTCCCAAGCCCACTGCCCTAGACCAGGTTCCCTCTTCCCTCCCCGGGTTATTGCTAGAAACTTCAGCGAGGCTCTGCCAACTTCTGCCCAGGGATCCTTTAAATAAAAGAGATCCAACCTTGTTCCTCCCGGCTATAGCCCTTCAGAGATGTCACATTACCCTTAGGCTAGAGCACTCAGGTCTCAAACAGGGCTGCATCTTATAATCACCCTGAGAGCATTTGGCAATGTGGTATCTGCATCCCACCTCTGGGCAGAGGGCCCCAAACGTTGGGACAACTCCACCTGCCCCCTGTTGTCAGCCTGGGTCCATCTTTCACTGCCCGCACCCACCTCCCCTAATTCTACATTCCTGCCACCCTGGCTCTTCTGCTCCCAGGCCTCACACATCAAATATGCAGCCCCCCCACCCCCACCCAGCCACACTCCCTGCCACCTCTGCCCTCATCACCTTCAGGTACAGCTTGGACTGTCCCTCCTTCCCTGAGGGCCCTGACTCCTGCCTCATTAGATGTCCCTTCTCTGTGTGCCCCGACCCCACCCCCAACTCCCACTCCTGCATTTTCCTCATCACCCCAAGCTCACCCAAGGCCCCGAGGCCCTGCCCCACCTGGAAGATTTGCCTTCACCACTAGAACTCCCTGCTGGGAGGGCGGGGCCCGCATGTGTTTCCATCTCTTGACAAAGACTCTCACTTTGGCAGAATTCAGGCTCCTCTGAACCCTCTTGTCTACTGGCCCCAACCTTGGCCCTTAAGGACCGCAGCCTCTCAGCACAATTTCTTCCACTCCCCACACCAAGAGAGCTGTAGCTCAAGGCCGTATCTCTGGGATACCCCGGCCCCCCTTAAGTTCCTGCCTGGGAAAGCTCAGGGCTGCCAAAAAATGCACTGTCTGTTCCAGCCGACAGTCTCCCAGTCTCTGGGGGAGGGTGGGAGCCTACATCCCAAAGCTCCAGTGAGCAGACCCAGAGGCTTGATCGCCTTGACCCACCCCACCTTCTTTTTGCAGTTTTTCACTTCCCTGACTGCCCCAGCCCCTGCCCATTCCCCTGTCCCTCCCTCTTTCTCCCTTTAAGATGTCCAATGGCCTCTACACCAGGAGCTGAGCTCAGTTCTACACCCGAGTCTCTTTCTCCTCCTGCAGTGTTTCCTCAATAAGATCTATCTTTGCTGCCTTTATCTGGTGTCTAGCTTTGCAGCTCTTTGACATCCTCTAGAACTTACACTTGAGTGAAAGACAGGCAGGGCGAGAGCAGGCTCCCTCCCACCTCTCCTGAGCCCATATGGGAGAAAGTGACACATAGCTGGCCCGGCCTCTGGCCCCCGGGGGGGGGGGGGCTCCCCAGATGTATTGAATTCCTCAGACCACTGTAACAAATTACCACATATTGGGTAGCTTAAAACAACAGAAATGTATTATGTCATGGTCTTGGAGGCCAGAAGTCCAAAATCAAGCTGTCTGCAGGATTGGTTCATTCTGGAAGTTCTGAGGGGGAATCGTTCCCAGCCTCTCTCTCAGCTTCTGGGAGCTGCTGGAAGCCCTTGGCGTTCCTTGGTTTGCGGTGGTGTAACTCCAATTTCTGCCTCTGCCTTCACTTGGCCCCCTCCCTTGGGTTCTGCATCTTCTCCTTTTCTGTCCATTATAAGGACACTCAACGTTGGATTTATGATCTCATCTTGAGATCTTTAATAAGGTTCGCAAAGACCTTTATTCCAAATCAGGTCATATGCCAAGATTCCAGGTGGACCTATCTTTGGGGGACCAACACTCAACTCACTACACCGGACTCAGTGAGCACACATCCTTCTTTCTGGCACTCTGCTGGGCATTCCCAGGATCATAAAGCAGATCCACGGGGGAGAGGGCCAGTCAGGGAAGTTTCAGGAGTGTGGAAGGGATAAAGAAACTGAGACCCCCCCAAGTTCTGGTCCACAAACCCTCCCGGCCTCTGTCAACTCCTCCTCAAAGGTGAGCACTCAGCTCAGAGTCAGGAGACCTGGATTCAAGGCATGGCTCTGCCCCTTGACTTGCTCTGTGATCTCCGGTAAGCAGGTCCCCTCTCTAGGCAGAGATGGTGCTCCAGTCCCTCCTGCAGCCCCGGCTCTGGGACTGTGCATGTAAGCTACAGCCCCTCTGTTCACATCTCAGAGAGCCTGGCATCCCGCACATACCCCGGCATAGAAGGTATGAAATGAGTGTCTCAGTGTGCCTGGGGGTGGGATATGCCTGAACTGGGCATGTGGCAGGGCTTGGGAAGCCCCAGAACTTCCCAGATGGTTGTGTTCCCATGGTGGCTGGATGTGAATAGTTTCTTCCAGCATCAGTTGAGTTCCCTGCAGGCAGTGAAGGATGACACATGGTGACCAGGCACAGAGCAGGATGCAGTCAGCCAGACGCCACGGGGAGTTCAGCTCCTCTAGTAACAAGGATGGGGTTGTGAGCCTTCACAGCTGGGCCTCCTATAAAGCCACAAATGGGGGATGATGTCCAAGTCAGGACATCAGGGGACTCATCTCCAAAGGAGCCTGTGGGTTACGGAGGACCTGGGGGGAGACAGGAGATTCATTTCCAAGACACTTACACTGACCCGACCCATCTTAAGGTGTGCAGAGTGAGAGAGAGAGAGCACACATCTGTCCAGCCCACCCCCACATGAGATGTGCAGCCTTTTCTGCATGGAGGTGACAGTGCCTCCCAATACACCACTGGCAGCTCAGGGTTGGACCATCCACGTTCTCTTGATGGAGGTCTCAGGACATGGGGCTCAGCCAGGTTCAGAGGTGTGTGGCTGTGCCTAGGTAGTGGTCAAGGTGGGAGGGTGAGGAGAGGACCAATATTTCCCAGTTCCGTCTCATTTCAGTCTCCTAATGTACTGATGAAATAGGTACCATTATTATTTCCATTTTATAGATGAAACTGAGGCTCAGAGAGGCTAAGTGACTTGCCCAGGATCACACAGTTCTTAAACAAATAGGGCAGGGCTCCAACCATGTTGGTCTGGCTTTAGAGTCATTCTTTATCACCTGCCTCACCCTTGCCTCAGAGGCCTGACCAGGGCCTCAGAATAATGAGTGTGTTTCACAGGATCATCAACCACATCAAAGACTCTGCCATCATTTCCCCCAAATAATACTTTTAACAACAGTGATGTTAGGATCTGGGACTTATAAAGGATATTCATCTGTTTTCCAAATGTTTGTTAGTGTAGTTATGTTATCTTTATCGGATAATCATCACTCAGAAGAGGTTGCTCAGGAGACAGGCCAACCATTCACAGATTCTCCAGGCCCTCAAAAGTTACACACCAGCACTACAATTCTCTGCTTTCACACAGAGCTGTTTTTACCAGACTACATCTGTGCCCTCAGTTTCTGCTGAGGACCAGTACATGCCATGCACACGTGTCAATGGCCTCTGCATTTTCCATATGACTGCTCCCGTGGATGCTGTCTGCTGTGATGTTCACAACCCTCTCAAAGATCCAACTGACAAACTCTGATTAGATTTACAGCTCAGGGAAACACTCTCTTGATCAACCCCAAAGCTCCTAAAGGGGCCAGCCATGTCTGTTTGCACTCACGTTGCTTCCAACATAGTACTGGACGTTTACTAACTGCTCAAACATTACTTGTGGAAGAAGAAGAGAGGAATTTATTGACTTGCACAACTGAGAAGTCCAAAGGGGTTGTCTTGCTTCAGGTACGGTGGGATCCAGGGGTTCCAAACGATAACATCAGGTGTCCACCCACCCTCTTTTGGCTCTGCTTTCTTGTGTTCTTGGTTTCATTCTCAGACAGGCTGACTCCCTTTGGCAGCCAAGACAGCCACAAGTGTTTCCTAAAGCACTTCCACATATCAGCTTGTGATCCCAGGAAAAGAGAAAGCCTCACCCCTTGAAGTCCCCAAAAGGACTCCTCTGGTTGGCTGGCTTAGGTCACGTGCCCATCACTGAGCCAGGGAATGAGGTCCTCTCATTGGCCAGGTCTGGGTCAGGTCCCACACTTGAAGCAAGGGGTGGGAGTCAGTAAGCCCGGAAAGGACAGGCTCTGTCACCAGAGGAGGACAAGAAGGAAGCACACTGAGCAGACAGGAACTGAGGCTGCCCCAGTCCAGAGAGCGTCCCAATACTGGATTTTGCCCCCTCTAACCTGTACTTCCCCAGTTCGATAAATGGTATGACCACCAACTACTCTGTTCTCAGAGCCAGAAAGTTATAGACTTTTTTCCGTTCTTTTCTCTCACTCCCCTGTGAGTTGATGGAAACTCGGGGCATGTGGCTACCAGGCCCAGCCACCCAGCAGTCCAGCCCCAGCCCAGTAACTGCTTGACCCCCAGGCCCTTCACAGCCCTCACTCACAGCTCTGAGAAGCCGGGAGCAGAGAAGGCATTATGCCCATTTCATGGATAATACCCTGAGGCCACATTGAGCTAATGATGTCTCTCTTAAGGACCCATAGGAAGCTTGTGGCAAAACCAGGGCAGAGTCCAGGTCTGAGACCTGTTAAGAAATAAAATACACCCACTGCAGCACCACCCTATGGCAATGGCCCTGTGCACAGCAGACCAGCAGTACCAACAAGCCAGGAACTCTCATCCAATTGTCCCCCACCCCCTACCAGCCAGCCAGGGCCATGGCTTAGGGGCACTGGGCTCCCTCAGCAGGGAGGGGAAGGAGGCAAGTCTCCCGTGTGGATAGGGACCTGCAGCCACTGCTGGGACAGCACTGAGGACATCTTCCCTTGGGAGTTCCTGAACACTGGGTTCTGAGGGTAGCCATCACCACACCAGGCTGCTGGATGCCTGGGCAGCTGCCAGGTGTATCTGCACATGAGCTGGGCTCTCCATGAAGCAGGCTTAGAAGACCTCAAGCCAGGGCCAGTTGCTGCTGGGGACAAATGTGCTATTGTTCATCGGGTCCCTGGAGTTGGGACATTTTAGTCTCTGAGACGGGAGAAAGGTAGTGCTGTGATGCAGAGTCCACCACAGCTCGAGTGGCCTGAGACCCACAAGACGTCTGGGCAGGTGCGAGGCACAACTCCAGGCAGTGCTGCCCGCTCTGTTCTAGGTGGCAGGTGCCCCAGGAGTCGTGCTTCCTGGCCTGGCATTCTCACCTTCTTCCTGGCAGCTCCATGAGGACAGCATCCTGTCATCTGTGCCAGATGGGTCCTCCAGGAAGCAGGCGCAGGGAGGGAGTGAGAGGTGAACAGGTTCATTCGGGGGTAATATATGAAATGATATGATATATGATAACAGGAGAGCAAGTGGTTGGGCAGGGAGAGCCTCAGACCCCAATGGTGATGCAACAAATTTTCAGCCAACCTAATGGAGAGCTCCCCAGCGAAAATTGCCTGCTAGAGGACCAAAAAAACCAGACAGGTCCTCGTACCACTGCCATCCTCAGTCACCAGCTAAGGGATCCTGGGAAGAACCTGGCTGTGGCTTGACAGCTTCCTGCAGCTCAGTGACAATTTCTGAAGGGAGATAGGAGGCACTCCATGGCAGCCACGAGACCATTCCACAGCTGCAGACTCTGGGGCCCAGAGAGGGCGATGACTCCCCCAGAGGCACACAGTGCCGTGGCAGAGCCAGGCCAGCGTGGGGAGCCTGGCCCAGACCCTGCTCTGGCCAATCCCTGGCAGCGCCCGGCTCTCAGCTGCTGGGACGCCGTGCTCAGAGTGGGGCCAGTACTTGGGGTTTAATCTCTGTGGCCACCACTTTATAACTTTAATCTTTGAACTTGTGTTTTGTAAGTGAAGTTCAAGGGACAATGGAACATGTGCTGGGGCTTGGAGTCCCCTCCTCCCCCCACCTCCCACATCCCAGGATGCATTCCCAGCAGCCTACTCCCCGCCCCTGCCCAGTGACTGCTCCACCCTCCACTCCCTGTGCACAGGCAACAGGAGGCCGGGTTAAGCACTGAGTTGCAGGCAGGGGTACTCCGAGCACCCCTTGAGGATCTGCTTCACCCTCCAAGGTTCCCCGTGCTCAAGGGAAAGCAGCATTAAATAGCAAATTAAAAACCACCATGACAGGTGGCCAGAGAGACTGTGGAAGAAAGGAAGACGCTTTGCCCTGCTCTTTGAACAATGGGCCCCACAATTACGGAGACACTCTGCCTCCAGGGGCCACTGATGATTTTTTTTGCAGACCCTCCAGGGCTCCATCCAGGGCTTCCTACTGGCTGCACCGCAACTCCTTCCCTGAGGGCTTCCTCTGGGGAGTGTGGGGGCTGCTTTATGCAGCAACCTCACCCCCAGCTGCAGAAGACTGTCTCCCCCACCCTGTCAACCTCTCAAAGCTCACACTCTCCACTTTCCCCTCATTCCCCACCCCTCAGCCTCTTTCCCATCCTCCCCACCTTGCCATTCCCTTTGCTTAGCCTGCTCCTTCCAGCCTATTCCACGGCTCGTTCCTTGGGCTCCCACTTCCAAGGCCTGTTTCGGAGGGGCCCTCCTGAGCCCTGTCGCACTTCCTCCATAGCACACGTCTGTCTCTGAAGTTCCTTTCCCGTTGATTGGATGATGTGCCTTGGGTGCCCTGCCCCTCACGCTCCCTCCGCACTCCCAAAATGCAGAGCTCTTTCTGTTCGGTTCACCGATCTGTCTCCAGAACAGTGCCAGACACACGGTAGGAGCTCAGTAAATATTTGGGGAAGTTGCAAGCAGAGGTCTGGCTTAGTATTGGGGCTGTGAGTCTCGGTCTAAGGGATGGATGATTTACAAGGTGCTGGACCAAGACTGAGCTGGATAGACCCCCATCAGGCTGGCCAGAGCAGGAGGGTGAGCTGTATAGGACTCATTATAAAATGCCCACCTCGTTCTGCAACCCATTCTTGTCAAGGTGGCAGGGAACACCAGTGGCCCAGAGGGAAAACCAAGGCTGCTTCATCTTGAATGACGAGGGAGGAGGCGAGGTGTTGGACACACTCAATTATCACCCCAAACCCTATCATCGCTCATAATCTGCCGGAGATAAATCACAGGCAGGTAATTATTATGTCAGGCCAGGTAACAGAGAGAAGTTTGAAAATAGCAATCAAAGAACTTCCTGGTTAATTCAAATCCATCCTGACTCCCTCCAGGGGACAAAAGTGCTTTGGCTGTAGAATTGACCGGGTGTAGAGAAATGCTATTGCTCCACGCATTATGGGGACTCCTGGACTTAATGTTTCTCTCTGTCAACTTTCAGAATAGTGCACCTGTCAGGAGTCCTAAATCAATGATCACTCACCCGGAGTAAATCACATCGTGGTGATGTCCTATTTCCTGGGTGTTAAATCCAAACTCCCCAGCCTGCTTGCCAGTCTCCTCCCACCTCTGCTTCTGCCAGGTCTCAGGACCCAGGCTCACTTAGTCTTGCCTCTGGTCTTTGGTCCCTGGGCGTCCCACACCAGCGTGTCTTCCCCCATCCAAATGCCACCAAGGCCCAGTGCAAGTCACTTTGCCCCCAGGCGTCCTGCACCCCAGGCAGTCTTGAGGCGCATCCCTGGATCTGCCTCAGGAGCTCCCGACTGCTGTCCGGATCCTCGAAGGACAATGCTGGGTTTATCTCTCCCTGCTCTGGTCAGAACCCTGGGCTTTCCTGGATCTGGGTATCCCCCTTCTTGTCCACTTGAACAGAGCAGCCGTCTGCCTCCTCTGCCCAGCAGCAGAAATTGCTTTGGGCTAACTTAAGCCAGAAGACTGGGAGAAGGTTTGCTGGAAAGACGTTGGACCTGGGGAGGTCTCTTGGGGTGGCCAGGGGTGGCACACCCAGCCCACTCCGGACTCAGTCAGTCCAGGGCAGACTGGCGGGGTTAGATTCAGCCACTATCTCTGGACTTTGGACTGTGGGCTCCAGCTGACTCTGTTGCTGACATTCGTGGGTTCCACGTAGGGGCAAGGTCGTTGCTCACACTGGTCCAGGTGCGGGTCTATTAGGACATGGTGGGCACCACATGCCAGTGTCTCAGACAAAAACCCTGGGGTTAGTTCTAATGGGGCCCAGCCATGCGGCCAGAGTCACATCCACACCCCAGGGCCCATCACCGTGGCACAGGAGAGCAGCATTCTGATGGGCTTGAGGCCTGGGTCACAAGCTGGCCCCACGTAGCACAGCTCTATCCACAGCATGTAGGCTGAGAACACAGGAGGAGTGAGTCCCATGGGGGAATCAGGATCCTGAGAAGAGGGAACGGGTGCTGGGCAGCCCCACACTGACAAACACCGGGAAGGTGGGTCTCTGGACCAGGGAGGGCTGAGCAAAATCAGAGTGGCCTGAAGCCCTGCAGGCTGGAGTTCCTGGCTCCTCCTCTCCTGAGGGCTGGCCATGAGCAGGCCACTCAGTTTCACCACCTCTGGTTCCCGAGAGAGAGAAGATCCGCTTGGCCAGGCCTAAGTCCCGGGCGAGGCTGCCGGGGCCTGGCTGGCTGAGTCCTGGGGCCTTCCCAGAGAAAGAGCAGGGCTCTGAGAGCAGGGAGACATCCCACCAGCAGCTGCTAAAATGTGCATGCTGCTACCACTGCAATCCAGGCCACCTTAACATTTTTTTCCCCAAATTGAAAATTGTGCGCTCTTCCTTTTAATGTCACCAGTATGTGATGCAAGTCCATGATGAAGGTTTATCAGAGCAGACAACTGCCCTTGGAGTATATCCTCCCCTGACTGCTGGAGGCCTGGGCATAGCCAAAGCCACAGCAGGGATGGGTGGTCATTTTCTCCCCTCCCTTAGTGAGGAGGATCCATATTTCTAACTGGTCCAATCCAAATACCATAAATTTATAGGTGGTGGACAATCCCAGAGAATGTTCTCAGCTCCCCTTCTCCCAGGTCGTGATCTTTCTTATGTGCGCACCTGCCCCTCACCCTCAGCCTGAGACCCTCCAGATCTCAGCTCATTACCTTGGGCCTCCCTGCCACTCCCCCATCTGCCTGCAGCATCAAGTCCTCTCCCATCCAACCTGGAATCCTGGGACGTGGGTGGTCAGTACTCCTCTTACACCTCTGGGCTGCTGTTCCCCCATCTGTCATGCTCTTCCCATCTTTCCACCAGGTGACCCCGACCTGTCCCCACAGTGCTTCCCCCGTCACAGAGCCAAGCAGGAGGGGCTGCTCTCACCTTCAAGCCCAACAGCCACCTCACCTGCCACTGCTGCATGTCTAAACCATGGACCCAGGCCGATCTCGCTGCACTGTGAGTGCGTGTCCTCCCTCATCATCATCTGGTCTTCCTGGACCCGCAGTTGCTGTGCTGGATGTGGCCAGTAGTGGGTGCCCATTAACACATGCTGAGTGGGGGATCAGATGGCACAGCTGAGACGTGGGACCCCGGTTCTACGTTCCAGGACTCCAAGGATCACGGAGACCACCCCTACCCTAGGCTGGGCCTGCCACCCTTTGTTAGGGATCACCCAGATGGATCATAGATCAGGAAAGGGGTTCATCCCTGTGGTCAGCACTGTGGCACCCAAGGACCTAGGAGCACTCAAGAGGAAGTACATGGGGACCAGTGAGGAAAATGTCCCTTGGAGCCCCCAACACAAGGAGCCCTCAGAGCAAGCGGAACTGGCCACCTCCATCCCCAGCCTGGCCCTGGAGGCCCCTGAGAAGAAAGAGAGAGTCCGGGGAAAGGGAAGGCATTTGGAAGCATGGGCTTACTGAGGACCAAAGCGCCACCTCTCTAGGAAGGCCGGCAGGTGTGCACGGGACAGTGAGCCATTAGGGCTTCATCTCTGGGGCTTCACTGAAAAGCTGGAGGTGACCCCTCTATCCATGAGTTTTAAACAAAAGTTCTTGGCCAACACGGTAAGACTGGAAATGAAGAAAAAGGAAACTAAAGATTAGAAAGGAAGAGAATGTTTTCATTCTTGGCAGACAACCTATTTATGTTTACCTAGAAAATCCAAGAACATTAACAGCACAACAATTAGAGCCACCAAGAGAGCCTGGAAAGTTGGGCTGACGGAGGATACACCGAGAAAAATCCACAGCTTCCTCTTGGCCAGTGAAATGAAAAAAAAAAAAAGAGCCTCATTCACAACAGCAGTAAAGCTACAAATGATATAAATTTAACATGAAACATGCAAGAGCCAGATGAAGAAAACTCTAAAACACTGAAAGGACAAATAGATATGCCTGACTAGAGAGAAATAATTCTTTCTGGGGTGGGAAGTCTCACTTTGTGAAGATCCTGGTTCTCTCCAGGTTTATCAGTGTTCTTACCGCAATTCCAGTTCTTTTTTAAATTTTATTTTATTGAGTTATAGTCAGTTTACAATGCTGTGTCAATTTCCAGTGTAGAGCACAATTTTTCAGTTATACATGAACATACATATATTCATTGTTGCATACTTTTTCACCATGAGCTACCACAAGATCTTGTATATATTTTCCTGTGCTATACAGTATAATCTTGTTTATCTATTCTGCATATGCCTGTCAGTATCTACAAATTTTGAACTTCCAGTCTGTCCCTTCCCACCCCCTCTGCCCTGGCAACCACAAGTTTGTATTCTATGTCTATGAGTCTGTTTCTATTTTGTATTTGTGTTCCTTTGTCTTTTTCTTTTCTTTTTTAGATTTCACATATGAACGGTCTCATATGGTATTTTTCTTTCTCTTTCTGGCTTACTTCACTTAGAATGACGTTCTCCAGGGACAACCATGTTGCTACAAATGGTGTTATATTGTCATTTTTATGGCTGAATAGTATTCCGTTGTGTGAATATACCACATCTTCTTTATCCAGTCACCTGTTGATGGACATTTAGGCTGTTTCTATGTCTTGGCTATTGTAAATAGTACTGCTATGAACATTGGGGTGCAGGTGTCTTTTTGAAGTAGGGTTCCTTCTGGATATATGCCCACGAGTGGGATTACTGGGTCATATGGTAAGTCTATTCCTAGTCTTTTGAGGAATCTCCGTACTGTTTTCCACAGTGACTGCACAATACTGCATTCCCACCAGCAGCGTAGGAGGGTTCCCTTTTCTCCATACCCTCTCCAGCATTTGTCATTTGTGGACTTTTGAATGATGGCCGTTCTGACTGGTGTGAGGTGATACCTCATTGTTGTTTTGATTTGCATTTCTCTGATAATTAGTGATACTGAGCATTTTTTCATGTGCCTATTGGCCATTTGTATGTCTTCATTATAGAATTGCTTGTTTAGGTCTTCTGCCCATTTTTGGATTGGGTTTTTTTTTTTTTTTTTCTTATTAAGTCGTAAGAGCTGCTTATATATTCTGGAGATCAAGCCTTTTCAGTTTCATCTTTTGCATAAATTTTCTCCCATTCTGTAGGTTGTTGTTTTGTTTTGTTTATGGTTTCCTTTGTTGTGCAAAAGCTTGTAAATTTAATTAGGTCCCATTTGTTTAATCTTGCTTTTATTTCTATTGCTTGGGTAGACTGCCCTGGGAGATGTATGTGAGATAATGTTTTGCCTGTTTTCTTCTAGGAGGTTTATTGTATCTTGTCTTATGTTTAAGTCTTTGATCCATTTTGAGTTCATGTTTGTGTATGGTGTAAGGGAGTGTTCTAGCTTCATTGCTTTACATGCTGCTGTCCAGTTTTCCCAACACCATTTGCTGAAGAGACTGTCTTTATTCCATTATGTGTTCTTGCCTCCTTTGTCAAAGATTAGTTGACCAAAAGTTTGTGGGTTCATTTCTGGGCTCTCTATTCTGTTCCATTGGTCCATATGTCTGTTTTTGTACCAATACCATGCTGTTTTGATTACTGTCATTCTATAGTATTGTCTGAAGTCTGGGAGGGTTATTCCTCCAGGCTCTTTATTTTTCTTCAGTAATGCTTTGGCAATTCTAGGTCTTTTGTGGTTCCATATAAATTTTATTATGATTTGTTCTAGTTCTGTGAAATATGTCCTGGGTAATTTGATAGAAATTGCATTAAATCTGTAGATTGCCTTCGGAAGTATGACCATTTTAACAATATCGATTCTTCCAATCCAGGAACATGGGATATCGTCCCATTTTTTAAAGTCTTCTTTAATTTCTTTAATCAATGTTTTATAGTTCTCCATGTATAAGTCTTTCACCTCCTTGGTTAGATTTATTCCTAGGTATTTTATTACTTTGGGTGCTATTTTAAAGGGGATTGTTTCTTTACTTTCTTTTCTTGTTGATTCATCATTAGTGTAAAGAAATGCAACTGATTTTTGTATGTTAATCTTGTAACCTGCTACCTTGCTGAATTCTTCTATTAGTTCTAGTAGTTTTTGTGTGGACCTTGCAATTCCAGTTTTCAAAATCCCCAAAACATTTCCCCTGGAGTTTGAGAGGAAAAGGCTCAAGTTCATCAGAAAGAGCAGGCATGGCCAGGCTGAGGGGCACTGCTGTCCCCACACATCAGACGCGTTCCTGCCCCACCCCAGCCCTGCAGGAACATTGTGGCCTCACACAGCCACAGTGTCACCATGAGGCCAGGAAGTGTGCCAGCTCTGGGTCCTCAGGTGTTGATGCTGTTTCCTGGGTGGGTGGCCCAGGACAGACGGAGTCACCTGCAGTATATACTGAATTTGAGGCAGGAAGGTGAGGGTCTCCTGAGGGGAGTGGCGGTGGGCCCAGCGTAGGGGCTTCATGCCTGGTGAGGTCTCCTTGGCCTTGACAGGGCAGAGGGGGCTGGATTGGACTCACAGGGGTCTCAGTGGCTGCACAGATGCTCAGAAGAGAAACGGGGGGAAGGGCAGGGCAGGGAGGACTGTAAGGACCTAGCTTCCCCGCTAAGGACTGGCTGTCCCCACTCCATCCTGCCCTCTTCTGTGGCTTCCTGGGAATGGGTTGCAGAGCTTGGGGATCCCCCTGGTCAGCCACTTCTTTTGCTGTGTGACCCTGGACCATTCTATGCATCGATGTCTCAGTTTCCCCATCTGTAATATGGGGGAGTTGGCTGGATCTCAGGGTCTGGGTCTCTCCAGCAGGACTGCCTTTCTCAGCAGGTGGAAACCATCCTTTTATAAAGGGGATCCTGGGTGTCGGGCTGGCTGGGAGGGCTGAGTGGGCCAGACCAGAGCCGAAGGCCCAGGAGAGCCTGGGAGAACGACCCAGAGCGGGGCTATTCCCGACCCTGCAGGTCTCAGGCCGCTACAGAGGGACCGACAGGCACACTGACTGCAAGTGGGGCGGGGACCCGTAAGTGGGTCAGTGTCCTCAACTCCACGTACACATTTCCTGCAGGGCCTGCAGGCCTTCCCTCTCCCAGCAGGCCTGGGACCAGCTGTGGGAGATGAGGCCTGCCACAGGCAACCCAGGGAGCCTCCCTCCCCTTCCTCCCGGGCTCCTGTCCCCAAGCTGGAACCGGGGACATTCTGCTGCAGGATTCATGGCTGGGCCAGGCGGGAACTGCTGGCTTTTCTGCCTTAGAACTGAGGTTGATCTCAGATTCATGGGAGCCATAAACCCGCGCCCTATTTCTGCTCTAATTGAGGCTATTTGTATTGTGACTAAAACAATCAGAGACAATTTTATTGGTGTATTTAAAAAAATAATTGCATCCTGTATATTTAAGTTATGTAACTGCAGGGAAAATCTGATTGGGCTCCCAGGGTCCGAGCTTGGAGCCTGTGCTAGAGGACCCTGTCCTACCCTAGCACCCTGCACCTCCCAGAATTGAGAGCAGAGGTGACAATGACATAAACGGGTCCCCAAGGCTTGGGCCACCATCAGGGGCCATGCAGTAAAGATTTAGGGGCAGGCATGCCAGCCCAGTGACCCCAGAGCACTATAGGGAAGCAGAGATGTGGGGCTTTCTGGAGTCTGCCCAGACCTCGGCTCAGATCTGGCTTATGTGATGGGCATCTGTGCTTTGCCACCACGCCAGGAGTCATCTGCCTCCTGGCCACCCCATTCTTCCCTTGGGAACACCCACGGTTTGCCCTCTGGCTTCTGGAGCCACTGACACTCTGGCCAATCAGAGCATCACACTCCTCAGCCATGGTGATCGGTTCTGGGCTAAGCATGTGACCGCTCAGAGCCCTGGGGCTAGGGCTGATCCTGGACGGTATGGCTACTTCAGCCAGCGCATTCCACTTTTGCCTAAGCCTGTTTGAGCTGGGTTTTCATCCCTGTAACTGATATAACTTCTGTAAAGGGGGAGAGCAGTAGCACCTGCCATGTGGGTTTGTTACGAGGATGCTCGCAGAGGAGCTTGTACAGTGCCTGGGACAGCACCCAGCACAGCGCCCCTCTAAACAGCCACCATGGCTGTTGTCAGGGGCATCGGGGAACACGGATACTTGTCCCCAGTGTAAAGAAGGAAGACCAAGTTGAGCCTTTGAGGGGACTTTGCAGCCCAGGAGGGACTTGCGTCTTGCTGGGAGGCCCCAGCCCACGTGCTCCTGGGTGGCAGAAGCAGCTTTTCTGCAGGCTCGGCAGCACTCCCTTGCCTTCTCCATCAGGGCCCCTCCCACGTGGGCCTAACTCGGCTGATGGTGCTCAGCCCAGCGCCCCACTAGGCTTCCTCTCCTCCTTCCTCCTCAGCATCTCCTGGCTCTCGGCTGAGCTGATGGATGCCTCAGTGTTCCCACCACACTGCGAAGCTTCTGGGCCCTGCATTTAGAGCTAAGCAGGCCTGGCCTGCGTGCCCACCAGCCCCACAGTACCGCCAGCCACCGTGGCCAGAAGTGACTCTAAACCCCTACCCACTCTGAGCAGGTTTTCTCTCCCAAAGCAGCCATGTGCCCCAGGAAGCCACATCTGTCAAAGTTGCTAACAGGCAGCGGGAGCCTTGCCACCCTGCTCCAAGAAAGCTTTCTCTCTCTTTGCTGGACTCAGACCTGTCTTGGTCTTAAATGGCAGTGGGAGCTGCGGGGAAAGCCTCCACTGTCTACCTGGGGGAGCAACACTGGGGCTTATCCAGTGGGCCCACTGCTCAGGGAAGGAAAGGCCAAGAGAAGTGCTAGCCTGGGACATCCAGCTGCCTCCTGGGACTCACTCCTGGTCCTCCAGGCTGCATGGTTCAGCAGTGACACCCACACTCGCACACGTGCACACGTGCACACAGGCACCTTCACGTACCCCAAAGCACTTGATCTTTCTGTCTGTACGAGAGCAGACAGAGCTCGGCAGGCAACTGTCTGTGGCCCTCTACAGCAGTCACGAGTCCCAGGCATGTGGGAGGTCAGCCTGGGAGACCACCTTCTCCTGGAAGTCCCAGTCCTCAGGGTCCCCAGCCTGACGTAGGTCAGCTTCAGTTATCTTTGCAAACATTGACTCCACCGACCCAGTGAGATATTCTCTCCACCTGGCCCCAGGAGCCTCACCAGAGGTCCCTGATTTCAAACCTTCTTCTCTGTCATCAGCCCTTAGGTGTCATAGATGGCTTTGAAAATCCAGCCACCCTCACCGGTCCAGACATGAAGGTACAGAGGACACCAGGCCCAGTAGGATATAAAATCCTTGCAGTCACAGGGAGACACGCAGACCTGGGGGTGCCTGTGGTACAGCAAAGCCCCCGGGACTCTGTGTGTGTCTGATGGAGGCACCTCCGCCTCTGGTCTGCATTACAGGTCTCCCCTTCTTTGGGTCCCCGAGGGCACAGCCCGGCAGTGGGCACACCCCTCCCTCCCCCAGCAATGACTTCATTCCTATGCCCACAGTGATGGCCTTGGGGATTCCTAGTCGGTACCCCTCCCTCTGAAGCCCTCCCCCCAGCTCCCACAGAGCCATCCTCCAGACAGGTGGACACACAGACCCCTCCGACCACCATCTGCACACCCAGGACAGATGGTGCCCCACCCAAGGCACTGAGTAGGTTCCTCTCTGCCCCCTGTTGTCACCGTGGGTCCAGGACATGAATCTTTCTGATCTCAGATATTACCATTGGCCCCACCAGCCCACTCTGGGAAGAATTTCCTCTCCACCCCAGTGCAGCCCCCCCCCCCCCCGAGGGGGCCTTGTGTCTCCCACCCACATGTGACCAGTGGGTCTGCACAGTTCTTCCCTGACTTGGGTGTGGCAGAGATCAAGAAAAATGGGAGTGCCCTGGGGGACCGGGCAAGCCAAGAGTCCTTCTTGGAGGAAGGGTCCCCACCCCCTTGGCCTCCAGACCAGCAGGAGGCCTGGGTTATGATGGTCAGCAGTGTAGCCTGGGGCAGTGGGCAGGGACCCAGGCCTGCAGGAGGGCAGAATCCTGAGGTCCTGCCTTCAGGCCCCTGATATGGGCTCTTCAAGGGCTCTGGGACATTATCCTTGTGCCCTGCTGGTGGGGATGGCACACACAACCTGGAAGTGCCTAGAAGAAAGAGAGAGGGAGGGAGAGAGAGGAAGAGAGAGAGAAAGAGACCCTCGGAGAAGCTGACGTGCAGACTAGGGGCTGGAGAGGTATAAAGGGAGCCCAGGTGGGGCCCCTAGAGGGACAGGCAGAGAGCAGATTGGACCACTACCCCTGGCTCCCCATCTGGGCCCCCATGGAAGATGAGTAGGTCCACACCAAAAAGGGCCCTGAGAAGACTCTGCTCCCAGGATGTCTGGGCTGACAGCCCTAAAGCCCCCACCCCAACCCAACTCCTTGTACAGAGACGGAAACTGAGGTCCAGAGGCAGGAGGAGCTCTGAGTTACACTGTGGGTCGTGGGTGTCTAGAACTCAGACCTCCAGTCTCCCAGTCCTGCACTGGGCTCACACCAGTGACTGCCTCACACCACGGTGCCTTTCCCTCCCTCAGTTGTCCTCCTCTGCAAAATGGAAGCATTGGGCCAGAAGGCTGCAGATGGCTTTTCTGGCTTGGAAACCTAAAGACTTAAGACCCATTCCTCCGAGTCTGTGGGAGTCCAGCAGGTGCCCTGACGGGTCCAGAGTCCCCTCTCTTCCTCTGCTCTTACGACTCAGGATCTGACCCTTTTTAAAAATCAGCTCTGTCAGTTACACAGGTCATCACCTGCCGGCTTGTGAACCTATCTCCAACAGCCCAGAAGATACACAGTGGAAGCTGGAAGTGCCTCCCACCCCAGCCCATATCCACCAGGAGTCTGTGGTCTATGCAAATACAGCAAACCCTCCATTATCTTTCTAGGCCCCTCTTTCCGCAGAGTCGAGGATAGGCTGGAGTGGGTGAACCCGGGACAGCCCTGAGCCCAGCCCAGTGATCCCACACGCCAGCCCCTGCCCGCACCAGCCCTTCCCTGTATGGCCCCCCTCCTCCTGCACCAGCCCCCTGCGCCGAGCCCAGGGACAGGGGCTCATTATCCCATCCTGCCTGCTTTGGATGCTGCAGAGTGACAGCTGTTCCGTGTTTAATTACTGATGGGCTGCGGCTATGCCGACCCATGAATAAAATTACAGTTGTTCTGCAATGCAAATACCACGGCGCCGAGTCTGAGGGTCTGTGAGGTGCTTGTTTTGATTGGCTGGCTTTTTTTTTAATGAGAAAAGTTTTATTACATTTTAAAGAACATTAGTAATGATGAAACTCGCACACCTAAAGATTTATATAGCACTGCAAACAAGCAGCAGAGAGAAAGGAAGTTATTTATAACTTCAAATATGCTCCTGCCGTCTGATTGCATTGTTTTACAGAGCAGGCAGGGCATTTTTTAGCTGATAATTGTTTTAATGATAAATGTGGAAACTCAAGAACCAAAATATCCGAAGGGTCTTTAAGAGGCAAAGCCTCAGCTGAGACTGGGGTGAGTGTACCTTATTTAGGGGAGGGGATGGAGAAAGCAGAACTTGACCTCACCAGGGTGCATGGGATAAGAATACATTACGAACATTTGGCATTTGCAGACGTTGGCCATCTGCAGGTGCCCACTGGGCACAGGCTCAGCCTATGGACATGGAAACAGAGACGTGACATCCTTCTGCTGGAGCCACCACCATGGGAATATTTCCCTTCTGTTGTCATTGAACGTTTCCCTTCAGAGTGATGTATCCTTGCCCATTTGAGCCAAAGCTGGATGATAATACAAAGTTTTGAGCTAATGAACTGAAATTCTTATAGATTTGAACACAGAACATCTGATCTTACGTGCCCTTTCACTTAGAAAATGGACCTTCCTGAGGAAGGTGGGCATTTGCAGATTAAAGGAGATGGCGTTTCCCTTGCTAAGTTTTTCCTCCAGAGCCTCCCCTCTGGGGACAGAGATGAACTCAGAACAGTATGGCAGAGAGGGAAGGTTCTCCAGCCAGCCTAAGTCCCTGTCTCCAAACAGAACAGAACTGATTTCAACTTAGCACCTTTGGTATATTCATTTGTTGATTCATTCCGCCAACATCTATTTATTGAGGGCTTACCACCAGCCAGGCTCCTGGCATCTTCAGATGAGGAGGATGGAGCCTGTGCTTCCAAGAAGGGCTTAATGGGTATGGCAGAGAAAACGGAGCCACACTGAATGAAGGTGTGAGCAGAACAGTCCCGGAGGTAGGGACACCCAGCTCAGGAACAGCAAAGAGACAGCCTGGTGAGGGAGGGGGGCACCAGAGAAGGGGCCATCCAAGACAGCATGGAGGGGTACATAGGAGTCTGGAGCTGGTGCCCACCACCTGGAGGTCTGGGGGCAGAAGAAATACTTGACGTGCCCAGAGCACAGGGTAATGTCCATGAGGGGGGCAATTTGGGGTGAGTGGAGCATTTGGCCAAGGCAACAGGGCTTGGTCTTAAAGGCATCTCTGCAGCTCAGAGCTGGAGTTCAGAGTGACCTGGAGGTTGATCCCCTGGGGGGCAGGGAGGGAGCCTGGAGAGAAGGCCAGTGCGTGTGAAAAATAGAAGGCAGAATCAGCGTTTTCTGCTTCCCTTCTCTTGGAGGTCAGCCAAGCCAGAGTGTCTCCTGTCTGTTCAGCCTGGAACGAGGCAGCAGAAGTAGTTGGGGCAGGAATCCCAAACCAGCTTTGGGTGTGGTGCATGCAGCCTTGTTTCTGTGCTTACCTGGGTGCATGTCTCTCTACAAGTGTGCGTGTGCATGCCTGCACACGCTTGTGTTTGTGCTGTGTGTGAAAATGTGTATGGCATGCTCACATCTGTGTGAGTACATGTGCATGTGTTGGTGTGTGTATCTCTCATGTGTGAGTATGTGTGCTTGTGAGTGCATTCACATGCGCAATTGAGGATTCATGTGTGTAAAGGATGTGTGTGTGCATGCACATTCACCAGAGGATCCATGTCTAGACCAGACTCTGGGTTTTTTTTGTTTTTTTTTTAATAAAGCCTGACACTCTGGAATTGACACAGACAGACACCACCACTGGAGCTTCTCAAATGAATCTTGTACAGCTATATGCACCACTCATACCCTTGGGCGGCTCGTGTTGCTGAGGTCTCCTTGGTAAGAAGAAGAAAATGGAAAATGAAATAACAGTGCTGCCTCCTGGGACTGCCCAGGCCAGGCTCCGGGGGATGTGGGGGGCGAGAGGGCATCTAAGGACAGTCAGGCGGATCCTGCCCCGTTGGTCCACCCAGGCCCAGGGGCAATCTCAGGGGTCCTGCAGACAGGAAAGGCACCCAGATGCCTGTGTGCCTGTGTCTGTGCACATGGGTGTGTGTGGTGCATGTGTGTACATACACATAAGTGTGCATACATGCATACCTGTGTAGGGTGTGTATGCACAAAAGTGCGTGTGTGCACACAGATAAGCATATTGGTGCCTGGATTTGTGTGTGCTCATGACCTGTGTTTGCTGATCCAGGAATATCTGTCTTTGTTGACCACAGAGTTACCCAAAGTTGCATCCAAAGAGGGTGGGGATGGGGGTGCGGGGCACATGTCTGCACCTGCCCTCCCTTACACTGGCCTTCTGATCCAACAGCGTCAGTGCTGTTCAGGGAACAGACTGTGCTAAGGGCTGGAAAGATTGCCCAGCGGGTGCAGGACAAAGCTCAGGTACCCTGTGGCACACCACGGTGGGATGGGAATCCACTGCCTGCACTGGAGGCCCATTCTTTTCTTAGCAGCTTGTTGGGCATTAGCGAATGGCAGGGCCTGCAGGTACAGGGTCATTGCTAGGCTTAAGGAATCTTTCTTGGGCAGCTGAGTCACCCGAGTTCTGTTTCACTTCCCTTGTTCAACCTGAAGGAGGTGGAGGGGCGGGCAACAGGGGGTGGTGGGGTGGGGGGTGGGCAAGGGACTTGGTGATTGAGTGGAACTGTTCAATTTTGGTGAAAACAGCCAGGCTGTGCTGTGACATACCAGCTGGAGGGAGCCAGGGAGTGTTTGGGAGGGGAGTAGGTAGAGTCACGGGTGTGACATCTTGTCAAGTGGCCAGGCCAGAGGAAAAGGGGGAGGTGACCGCCCAGGCAGGACTCATAGAGTTGGTCCATCTACAGAGCACTTCTCCCTACACATGTCCTCTTCACCCCGGAGCAGTGCTGTGAGCCCATATCACAGGCCAGGAAACCAAAGCTCAGAGAGGTTATATAGCTGCCTGTGGCCTGCACTGAGGTCAGCTGAGCCTACCCTGCCACCTCCTCCATGAAGCCCTCCTCTCCTGCCACTCCAGCCAGACAGCAGGGCCCAACCAGGACCTCAATGTGCTGAGACTTCCTAGCTCAGAGTCCAGGAATGGGGAGACACCCTGGTACAGACACTGAACAGCTGTGATGCACAGGGTTTTCCTTTTATCTCAGCCCCAGGCCACACATCCCTGTTTGCAGAGTTGTCTCCATTTGCCAATTTTGCTCTGAGGGGGGAAAAAACTCCCTTATTTTGAATTTTAGGAAAAAGGCGGAGCTCTGGGCTATATTCCAGGATTCAGAGGTTCTGAGGGGAGAAGGGCCAGACTCCGGGTCCCAAAGAGGAGCCTAAACTATATTCAATGTGGTTGGAAAAAGGATTCAAAAGCTAGGTATAAATTAGTCCCTCTAAAGTCATTATTATGTATGTATATACACATATATAATATGCGTATATAATTTATATATATGCATATACACATATATGTGTGTATACATTTATATATGTATTTGTAACATATATATGTATATGTAAACACATATTTATTTATATACACACACATATAAAATTATATACCGACATTTTTCATATATATTTACATATATAAAATATACACACATATATATGTATGCATATCTATGTGTGTGTATCCATGAGTGCGTATATATAATTTATTCTTCCTCGAGAGTGTGGGGGCAAGATTAGTTTTATAGGATAAACCTAAATAGCACAGTGGCCTTTCACGTCCCCTAGGAAGTGGTATACTTATCCACTGATGTTCTTTAGTAACAGCTTGAATCTGAGGTAAGAAGATAATCCCATCCTTAGGCTATCTGTATTTTGGAGACTTGCAGCATATATCACTGTACATACAGAATGCGATTTCACCATAACATAGTGATTTAACCAAAGGAGGTCGTGTTATAGCAGGAATAGGAGTGACAACTTTTATTATAATAAATAAAGCCTAAGTGCCACTTATTGATCGCTTCCACGCGCTGGGCACTGTTCTAAGGGCTTCACAGATATTGATCGTCTTAATTAATTCAAGCCATAGAACCTGAGGTAGGTGCTGTTATTTTGCTCCCTTCAGATAAAGAAGCTGAGTTTATCTCCACATTTCCCAAAGATACACTGTCAACCTCATTACAAAAAAATGTTTTTGTCCCTTATTAAAGTTTCATTGGGATAATTGCTCAAACTCTTTAGCCATTGACATGTGTGGTTAAAAAGTATCCGAGGGCCTTGAAGGACACAGCACATAACAAGCATGAGACGTGTAAAGGGAGTGTTGGGAAAGAGCCCACAAGCTGAGTCTCAGCTGTTCAGGGTTTCCCAGAAGGAGGTCCCTACCTGAAAGTGGAATTTGGACAGATAGAGACCAGTCCTTCTGCAAATTCAGGTCAGTCGATGAGATAAGCCCTGAACGGCAAAAGTCATGTAGCTAATTTGTCATATTTTAGACCAAATGGCGTCCTGCTCTCCTGAGCCAGGAAGGCCCACTGGGAACTCGCCCAGGCTAAGCTGGATAAAACTTAACAGGGTGGCCAAGTCCCTGACCACATACCTACCCTATGACCCAGGGAGAAACCAGATGGCATCCTCTGCAGTAACTGTTGCCTGGAAGGATAAGAAACATAATTAAAATCTCAGGTGTTTTTCCCAAGGGTCATTCCAGCTGGAGAGCCTAAATATCACACAGGGTATGAATGTGCTGCATGTATTATTTTCACCATGGAGACGCCCAAGAAAATTGACCTTTTCAGCTTCAATAAAAACGGATTTTCCTGTAGATCCTTTGACAGCAGCTGCAATCATGAGTCAGGACTGAAACTCAATATCAAACACCAAAGAACAGAGAAAGGAAGTGCCTTCCCTTCGCCTGTGAGGGTAGTAACACCTGTTTGCAGGCAAGTGTGTGGGGGCCTGAACCCAGCTCAGAGGAGAGGCCCACCACTCCTCTTGAACCCTAAAGGTTCAGGCACCCTCCTGGCATCATAGGTGCCTGTTATTCATGCATTCAGTTCAAGGCAGTTTAGGCACAGAACAAAGCCACAGTAGCAGGCTGCTTAGGAATTCAGCAGGACTGCGTACTGGCTTGTTTAGGATCTAGTGTCCCCTCCTGTAATATGCCAAGGAGCCCCCAGACATCTCACTTTGACTCATCTTTCCCTAAATGCAACTCAGGGCTGGCTATCTTGCCATTACATGACCACACTGCTGGGCAAACCCTTGCAAACTGCCTATTCCACCATTTCTCCTGACCATGATAGCCAATACATAGAGGAACACAATGACAGTCAAACAGTAACAGTGCTGCCTTGCACTAGAACAAGGTGTTTAGCAGTAGTGAAACCTGGTGTGAGTTCCTGTTAAAAACCAGTGATGTGACCTCAGGCATCTTCTCCTCCCCATCCCAACCTTGAAAGTAAGGCAACTTAAAGGGGGAATAAACCAACAAAGACAAAGACGGTTGAGGGAATAGTAGCAGTGAGAGGTTTCAATAAATTTTGGAAGGCAGAAAGTAGAGTGAGGAGTGCATTCTGATTGAGCAGAGCAGAGAAAATAATGTCAGAGGTGCATTGGAGGGGGACACTGGTGAGCAAAGCCACAGAATGCCTAGGCTCAGGAAGGGAGGGGCTGGGTTCTAGAAGCTGGGGCTGGGAGTGTGCATTTAGGGTGATTAAAAACAAGGGGGGTTAGTAATGTCACTAAAGATGGCAGGGTAAGAAGCTACAGAAATCTGTCCCTCCATCCACACAACTATTGAGCTGGTTGGAGTTGTCTGAAGCAATCATTTTGGAACTCTAAAATCTAGTTGAACACTTGCAGTGTCCAGGGGAGAGCTTGATGAAACTGGTAAATTGCTGTAAAGTCTCACATTTTACATAGTTGTTACTGTCCTCCAGCCACCAGCCCCTTGGCAGGCAGTCCTGGGGATGGCATTCCATGTTCCTAGCATGGCTTGCTGGTGCCAGGATAGGCAATAAGGATCTTGTCCTTCAAGAACAAGGGTTGTGTGTTTTGATTGCTGAACACTGCTTCTGATCACTGAGGGGCTGGCACAGTGGTCAATCATTGTTAGAAGCCCCATGAACTCAAGCAGCTTCCCCACCATGAGGGGTAGAGAGTACTCCCCCTAGATATCTAAGAGGATCTTTGTCAGGTCACTGACTGATCACAGAGACTATGGAACAGAAATTTCAGTGTTCACACAACAAAGAATACACACTTTGCATAAATAGTTTGAAGAAATCACAAATAGATGGCCTCGGCCCACAGCATGCAAAAATCAGCAATCTCTGAGGAGTGGGAAAATCTGAGTAAAAGAGTTACCACAACATAATACTCAAAATGTCCACTTCTCAACAAAATATTAACAAAACATATGAAGAAACAGGGAAGTGTAGCCTATTCACAGGAAAAAAAGAATTTTATAGAAAGTATTCCTGAGGAGGACCAGACATAGGAATTATTAGTCAAAGACATGAAATCAACTGCCTTTATTACATTCAATGAGCTAAAGGAAACCATGGACAAAGAACTAAAGAAAATCATGAAAATTTTGTCTTAAAAATGGGAATTTCAATAAAGAGAAGTTATAACAAGGGACAAAATAGAAAATTAAAGTATAAAAATACAATAATCTAAATGAAAAACTCACAGGAAGGGTTCAACAGAAGATTTGAGTAGGCAGAAGAAAGGATCAGTAAACTTGAAGATAAGACAATTAAAATTATTCAGTCTGAGGAGCAGAAAGAAAAAAGAATGAAGGAAAATAAACACAGACTGAGGGACTGATGGGACATCATCAATATAACAATGTATGCATTATAGGACCCACAGAAGAAGAGAAAGAGAGAAAGGCAGAAAAATACTTGAATAAATAGTGGTGACAACTTCCCAGATCTGATAAAAGACATGATATAAACATCCAAGAAGCTCCAAGTAGGATAAACTCAGAGAGATCCACACCAAGATACATTATACTCAAATTGCTGGACCCAAAGAAAAAGAAAGAATTTTCAAAAGCAGCAAGAGAGAACCAACTGGTCACATACAAGAGATCTTCATGAAATTAACAGCTGATATCTCACAAGAAGCCATGGAGAGTAATCAAAACAGTGTGGTATTGGCACAAAAACAGACATATGGGTCAATGGAACAGAATATAACCCAAAGACCCATAGTGAACTAATCTTCGACAAAGGAGGCAAGAATATACAATGGAGAAAAGTTAGTCTCTTCAGCAAGTGGTTTCAGGAAAACTGGACAGTAGCATGTAAATCAATAAAGTTAGAACACTGCCTCATACCATACACAAAAATAATCTCCAAATGGTTTAAAGACTTAAATATAAGACAAGACACAATTAACTTCCTAGAATAAACATAGGTAAAACATTCTCTGACAAAAATCTTAGCAGTGTTCTCCTAGGGCAGTCTACTCAGGCAACAGAAGCCATGGAGGGCAGAAGACAGTGGGATGGCATATTTAAAGTTCTAAAAGAAAAAAAATGCAACCAAGAATTCTACATCTGACAAAACTATCCTTCAAGAATGAATGAGAAATTAAGTGATTTCCAGATAAAAACTGAGCAAAAACATTACCAATAGACTTTCTTCCAAAAAAAGAAAAAAGCCAAAGAGAGTCCTTCAGGTTGAACTAAAAATATACCAAAGAGTACCTTGAAGCCATAAGAAGAAATAACACTGGTAAAGTTAACTGCATAGGTAAGTATAAAAGCCAGTATTATTGTACTTTAGATTTGGTTTGTAACTCCTCCTCCTCTTTTCCTATATTATTTAAAAGGCAAATGCATAAAACAATAGTTGTAAATCTATGTTAATGAGCATATAATTTAAAAAATGCAATCTATGAAAACAATATAAAGGAAAGGGATGGACATGTATAGGAGCAGAGTATATACTATTGGAACTACGCTGGCATTATTCAAATTAGATTGTTATAAGTTTAAGGTGTTAATTGCAATCTCGAGGTAATCACTAAGAGAATAACTTTTAAAATATACAAAAAAAAAAAAAAGGTAATCAAAATGGTACACTACAAAAAATCAACCAAATACAAAAAAAGCAGTAGTGAGGAAATTGAGGAACAAAAACTATAGAAGACATACAGAAAACAAATAGTTACATATTTGTTTCTATTTACAGAAATAATACAGAAAATGGCAGGAGTAAATCCTTCTTCATCAGTAATCACATTAAATGTAAATGGGTTAAACTCTCCTACTAAGAGAAAGAGATCGGAAGATTGGTAAAATAAGACAAGATCCATTTATATGCTGTCTACAGGAGACTCACTGTAGATATAAGGACACAAGAAGTTGAAAGTACGAGGATGGGGAAAGATATTTCATGCAAAAAATAACCAAAAGAGAGGTAGGGTGACTATATTATTGTCAGACAAAATAGACCTTAAATCAAAAAAATATTAAAAGAGGCAAAGAAGGAGAGGAGAGAGAGAGACAGAGAGGGAGAGAAGATTCAATACAATAAGAAGCTGTAACAATTATAAACATATATGCATCTAATAACAGAGCCTCAAATATATGTGGCAAAAATTAACAGAAATGAAGGGAGAAATAACTCTATAACAGTAGTTGGAGACTTCAGTGCCTCATTTTCAATAGCAGATAGAACAAAAAGATAGAAGATCAAAAAGAAATAGAGGACTTGAACAACACTATAAAGCAATTAGACTTATAGCCATATACTTAACACTCTATTCAACAACAGCAGAATACCCACTCTTCTCAAATGTACATGGGACAATACCTAGGGTAGATCATGTGTTAGGCCACAAAACAGGTCTTAATAAATTGAAAGATTGAAATCATACAAAGTACCTTTTCTGATCACAGAATGAAACTAGAAGCCGTAACAGAAGGAAAACTGGAAAATTCACACATATGTGGAAGTTAAACAACACACTCTTAAAATACTAATGGGTCCAAGAAAAAAACCACACAGGAAATTAGAAAATGCCTGACACTAATGTAAACAAAAACATGATATATCAAAACTCATGAGATGCAATGAAAGCAGTGTTAAAAGTGAAATTTATAGAAGCCAATACATACATTTAAGAAGAAGAAATATCCCAAATCAATAACCTAACTGTATACTTTAAGGAACTAGAGAAATAAAAGCAAATTATACACAAAGCAAGTAGAAGAATAAAATAACAAAGGTTAGATAAATAGAGAATAGAAAACTAAATTCAATTAAACCAAAATTGGTTCCTTGAAAATTTTTTAAAAAATTGATGAACTTTTAGCTAAACTAACTAGGAATAAAAAGAGAGTCAAGTTACTAAAATCAGAACTGAAAGTGGGCACATTACTATGGATTATACACAAGTAGAAAAAGATTATAAGAGAATACTATGAATGAACAGTCATACAGCAACAAAGTGGAAAACCTAGATGAAATGAATACATTTCTAGAAGCACATTAGTCTACCAAAACAGAAAAATAAAATCTCAGTAAACCCATAATTAGTAAGTAGACAGGATCAGTAATTTTTTAAAAAGGCCATAACAAAGCAATCCCAGGACCAGATGATTTCGCTAGTGAATACTATCAAACACTTAAAGAAGAAATAATATCAATGTTTCCTAAACTCTTCCAAAAAACTGAAGAGGAAACACTTCCTAACTCATTCTATGAGACCAGATTTTAATTACCCAAAGCCAGTAAAAGACACTATAAAACAAACAAACTATAGACCAACATCCCTAATGAATATCAATGCTGAAATCAACAAAACACTAGCAAACCAAATTCAGCAGCGTATAAAAAGGCTTATAAATCATGACCAAGTCAAATTTATTCCCAGAATGTAAAGATGCCTCAACATTTTTTAAAAACCAGAAAAGCAAAACAAAACAACCAAAAAATCCACAAATAAAACCAATCAATATAGTATACCACATTAATAGAATGAAGGAAAAAACTTGATTATTTCAGATGATGCAGAAAAAGCATTTGACAAAATTCAGCACTCTTTCATGATAAAAACACTCAGTATATCAGAAATAGAAGAGAATTTCCTCAATATGACAAAGGCCATAAAAGAAAAACTCACAGCTAACATCATACTCAATGATGAAAGGCTGAAAACTTTCCCCCTGAGAACAGGAACAAGACAGGGATGTATGCTTTCAACAGTGGTATTGAATGTCTAACACAACTTCTGTTCAGTAGCATTGGAAGCTCTAGTCAAAGCAATTATGCAGGAAAGAGAAACAGTGCATTCAAGCAAAGAAGTAGTGATCTCTGCTTACAGATGACATGATCTGGTATGTAGAAAACTCTCAAGTAATTAAAAAAATTTAGAGCTAATAATCAAATTTAGCAAAGTTGCAGGGTATAAAAACATGCAAAAAATTTTGTTTTTCTGCACACTTGTAATGAATGATTCAAAAATGAAATTAAGAAGACAATTCCATTTATAATAGCATCAAAAATAATAAAATATTTAGGAATAAATTTGACCAAGGAAGTAAAAGACTTGTCTATCAAAAATTACAAAACATTGCTAAAAGAAATTAAAGGAGGCCTGAATGTGTTCATGGATTGATATTACTAAGATGACAACACTACCCAAAGTGATCGACAGATTCAATGCAATCCTTATCAAAATCCCAATGGTCTATTTTACAGACATAGAGAAACATTCTAAAATTCATATAGAATCTCAACAGACTGGAATAGACAAAACAATCTTGAAAAGAAAAGTTTTCTTGGAAAATTCATACTTCCTGATTTCAAAACTTTCTACAAAGCTATGGTAATCAAAACAGTGTGGTACCTGCATAGGGAAAGACATAGAGACCAATGGAATAGAACAGAGAGCTTAGAAATCAAATCTCATAATAGACGATCAATATAGTCAATTGATTCTCAACCTAGGGTGCCAAGACAATTCAATGGAGAAAAGACAATGTTTTCAACAGATGTCTTATAAAGAACTGGAAATTAGAATGGCATCAGACTTTTCAATAGCAACAGTAAAAACTACAACACAATGGAGCAATGTTTTTAAAATTCTGGGAAAAAATTATTTTCAATATAGAATTCTATACCCAGCCAAACTGTCAATCAAGAATGAGAGCAGAATAAAGGCATTTTCAGACCTTCAGGCACTAAAAAGATTGATTTTCCAAATCCCTTTTATTTTTTCAGGAACCTGAAGGACACAGTCCAGCAAGATGAGAAAGAATATGGCATCTGGGAAATGGTTGATCCGCACAGGACAAGAGTGAAGGCTGTTCCTAAGGTGGCAGCTTCACAGCAGATTGCAGCAAGAACGAGAAAGTTCCAGGAGGGCAGTCCTCAGGAATGAGACAGAGTGTCTGTATTACAGCAGAGGTTCCCAGATGTTCTTCGTTCCTGGTGTCCTTGTCTTGGTCATTTTTTCTTCATAAGTCTAGGCCAAAAGAAATACCTAATGGTTCTATTTACTAAATAATTAGGCCTGAAAAACTGACTCAATATTTACATCCTAACAACACAGTAGTCTTTTGAAAAACCAGTACACATAAATTGTAATTAAAATATTTGAATTTCATTTTTAATATCTATTTCCTATTGAGATGTATACCCACAACTTTTCAAACTTTTGAATCAGATTATACACCTCCACCCTAATTTTCTGTTTCACATTGGTATCTACCCAGTACTTGCATATTATCCTAGTCAATGATGAAAACCATCTTTGGAAAAATGTGACATCGCTTTAAGGAATGTAGTTCATGCTAACATTGAAACAGTGAACTGCTTTGTGCTAGTAGTTTGTGCTAGCTAACAAATATTGATTATCACTGCATTTCTCTCACATATTAAAAATATCCCATGATGCTTCTGTATTTTCACTCCAATGTCCTGGGGTGTGTTGGTGCAGTTTGGACATGTGATATTATAGTGTGTCAAAAAATAATGTTAATAGGCTGTGGCAGAGGTTTCAAAACACGTAGAAAAAATTAATGATAGGTACATCCCAAAGAAGACATACAGATGACCAACAGACACATGAAAAGATGCTCAACATCACTAATTATTAGAGAAATGCAAATCAAAACTACCATGAGGTATCACCTCACCCCAGTCAGAATGACCATCATCAGAAAGCCTATAAATATTAAATGCTGGAGAGGGTGTGGAGAAAAAGGGAGCCCTCCTACACTGTTGGTGGGAATATAAATTGGTGCAGCCACTATGGAGAACAGTATAGAGGTTCCTTAAAAAACTGAAAATAGAGTTATCATATGATCCAGCAATCCCACTCCTGGGCATATATCCAGAGAAAACTCTAATTCGAAAAGATACATGCACCCCAATGTTCATAGCAGCACTTTTTACAATAGCCAAGACACGGAAGCAGCCTAAATGTCCATTGACAGATGGATGGATAAAGAAGGTGTGGCATATTTATACAATGGATTACTACACAGCCATAAAAAGGAATGAAATAATGACATTTGCAGCAACATGAATGGACCTAGAGATTATCATATTAAGTGAATTAGGTCAGATGGAGAAAGACAAATATCATATGATATCACTTATATGTGGAATCTTTAAAAAAATGATACAAGTGAACTTATTTACAAAAAAGAAATAGTCTCACAGACCTAGAAAACAAACTTTTAGTTACCAAAGGGGAAGGGGGGAGGGATAAATTAGGAGTTTGGGGTTAACATATATAAAATAGATAACCACAGCACAGGGAACAATATTCAACATACTGTAATAACCTATAGTGGAAACGAATCTGAAAAAGAATAGATTTATATATTTATGTATAACCGAATCACTCTGTTGTACACCTGCAACATTGTGAATCAGCTATACTTCCATTTGAAAAAATGAGAAAAATTAATGATAGGTATATTGAAAACCAGGCAAATAAAAAAGCAAAGCAATTAATAACTCTAGAGGGAAAAAAACAAGGTTGGCTAAGAAAGGAGATGAGATGATGATATATTCTTGACTCAACAATAAACAATATTTGTAGTCATAGTAATAAACACTGCCCAGAATATTAACCGGAAGTGTGATGGGGGATGTTGGAGAAGTAGGGAGGGGGTGCCCTGGGAAGGGGGACTCATTCGCATGGTGGGATATCAAAATAGAACAACAGAACCCACGAGTGAAGAATCAGCCATGGTTGTGAATGTGGACTGGAAACACGGAGGTGAACACGGGAGGGAGCAGGGACAGGAGGTAAAAGCTCTGTCTCTGGGAAGAAGATTGGGATGCAGGGAAGTAAAGCCACTGTTCCTTATTATAATTCTTTTGGTACTATTTGACTTCTTGAGCTAGGTGCATGCATCGCTTTAATAACAACATTTAAAAATTAAACCAAACAATATTAAAACCTAACAAATGTAACCCAGATGCCCCTTATGGTCTAAATACTATTTCACATGCAACAGAAAGTCTCATAACTCTCCTGAGAGTTCTGCACGTTGGAGCCTGAGAGTGGGGGTGAATTATATGCTCATGTCGCTTCAGGCTCCAGCTGCAGCCGCTGCTGAATTCTTGTCCTCTGCTCTCTGTCATGCCTCTGTGATTTAGTCATCATGGTCTACCCTCCCCAGCCTCTCCAAATCAACTGAGAACACAAGCGGAGGCCTGCGACCGTGTGGACCTGTGAGGAGGGGCTGCCTGTTAGACACCCCTTTTCTCTGTGTCTGCCCTGGGCTCCCACTTTCTGGCCACGACCTCTGCCCCCTGCCCCCTACCCCTGTCCCAGAGGTGGCTACCCCCAGGAGTTCAAGCTCTTACTCCCACAGGCACTCCCAGCCCACCATCGCTGTGCTGAGCACGCACACACACACACACACACGCACGTGAGGGTCACTGGGGCAGAACCAAGAGCAGACCCTCTGAAAGAACGGTGGAGACCCTCGGATGGTCATCTTTCCTTCACCAGGCTCCGCACCCCTCCCAAGAATAGAATGATAGTTTTAAGCTGCAATTCTTTTCCTCCACTGCGTGTTAACCCCCCTACAAGATTAACAGCAGCTGTGCTGAGACCGACTCACAGCAGTCTGAGGATGTGATCATAACAAAGCTCTTCCCTGACAACTGGTGATCCCCATGCCCTGGGTGCCTGTGAGTGGGGAGCTGTGCGGTGAGGCCTGGCCGCCGCACACCTCAGTGGAACACTAAGATGAATGATGAATGCACTGACGCCCAGACTTCAATTTCAGCAGCCCCAAATGACTCACTCGGTAGGCTCCTGGCGGGAAGCCCGTGCCCACGTTTTACGTGTATGGAGTTGTGCCTTACTCACCCAGAACAGCTGAGATAGGACTTTGGATCCCTCTGGCGCTCCCGAAGGGAGGGTCTCCTTCCCATGTGGACCAAGGACCCCAGTTTGGAGACGCTTTCTCTGTCCCTGAAGCACTCTCCTGAGCTCGTGGAGAGTGGCACTTTTGCCTTTCCCTCCTTCTCCCTGGCAGCATTTCCTGCAGCCCTGATGTGCATGTGGAGGCCAGTCCTTCTTTCTGCCCCAGCTTCGGCCCTCCTGGGCTCCCTGGGGATGCCGTCTACACCGATGTTCCAGAGAGGTGCTGCCTCGATGGCAGCCGCCTGGCCCTTTGGCTGGGTTGGCTCACAGGGGAAGCTGCAGGTCCCACTTCTCCTCCAGGGGGCGCTGCCAAGGCTCCCCGCGGACCCAGCAGCCTGTGAGAAAAGGGCTCAATGTTCCTGGCCAACCCAAGATCTTTGGGCTGCGCATTCACATGACCCATGTTTAAGTGATCCTCCCCACTCTGTCCGGGGCGGCTGCAAGGAGAGGGCACTGGAGGGAAACACCCAGCCTCCATGATAAGGATAAACCTCTGGTGTTGGCCACAAAGGGAGCATCCCAGATAGAGCACGCCTGGAGGCTGCTCCCAGTAACTGCTGGCCCAGCTGGGGCTCCTTCTTGGGCCTGGTGGGTCTGCTCTCCTCCCAGCTGCCGGCCCACCTCCATGAGCATTGTCGGCCTGGGGCCCGTCATCTGGAAGCCACATCTCAGGGCTTTTGCCTCCTTTAGAATCTGCCTGCCCCTCCTCCCCACCTCTCACGCCTCCCAGCTGAGCAGACACAGTCTCCACTTGTCCGGGCTTCCCTAAATGAGGCTCTGAAGGACACTGGAACCACACTGCTCTTTAGGAAGAAGTTCTGCCCTACACACCCCAGCCCCACCCCCTCCTCACGAGGACCTGCTTCCTGAAAATCCAGCCACCACAAGGCAAGCAAAGGGGAGCTAGGGGCCACTGAGGATGCAATGCCAAAGTCCCACACATCCACAGCTCAAATATTTTCCCTGGAGCAAGTCTTATAGCCAGCATCAGACACTCCAGGGCACATGGGCTGGTGTTGGGTCCTCCCACCTGCAGGACTGGTGTGCTGAGCCGGGTGACTGATGCTCTCCTGAGCTGCATGCAGTGGGACTGGTCCCTTCCATTTCCTAGGATTCCCCAGCTCGTAAGTCCACGGAACCCTCTTTGGCTTTGGACCTGGTCTTGCATCCCAAAGGCATCAGCTCTAACTGCCTGAGCTACCGCTCTTGTGCCCCAGCCTAGCACAGGGCAGTGGGGGAGCACATGCTGTCCTGAGACGTTCTGCGTCAATTAAAACCTTCAGTGTCTGCGAGGCAAGAAACACTCTCCTTCCACAGGTGCGCCTGGTTGTCACCGGCCTCCGCACCACTGCAGGGCCAGAATCAATACCAGTGTGAGCGGAGCTCCGTTCTGAGTTGTTAGTTGTCCTTTCTGGTTTGGGGCGTAATCCATAATGTTTGGCTCCTGGTGGCTGGCTCCCCACAGGCTCGGGGGGTGTGTGTGTGCAGGAGTGGGGTGTCCAGTTGGGGTGGAGGGAAATAGTCCTGGGGGCAGTTCTGGGAGAACAATGAGGGGCATGGGGGCTGAGCTCCTCCAGCAAGGAGCCTGGCTGCTCCTGATGTAGAGGGCACACGAACTCCTCTCCCCCACAGTACCAGATGCCTGGATCCTCCCCAGACCTCCTCATGCGGCTGAGCTGCCCACACATCCCTGTCTGCAGAGCTTGCCGAGGACAATTTGTTAAGAACCGTCTGTTCAGCCAATAATGAGTCTCGGCCCTTCCGCTCCGGCCCTGGTCGGGGGTATTTCAGGGAAACAAGCTTTCCAGGGATGCTTAGGCAGGGCCGTGCCGTATCCTGGCAACCAAACCCAAAGCCAAGTCCTCCTAAGACCCCGGCTCCAGCCCAGTGCTGGGCAGCACAGGGAACAGCAAGAGCACACACCCCACCTCTTGGCTGGACCCAAGCTTTGCAGGGGTCCACACCCCTCCCTGGGTGGCCACACCCTGAACTGGCCTGCTTTTTCCATCACCGCCTCTCTGGGCTCCCAGGGTTGCCTTTGGCCATAACCTCATCTGTAAAGGGGCGGGAGGCAGGCGGTGGGGTGGGGTGGCGGGTGGGGACAATTCCTCCAATTACTACCCACACCCCTCTGCCACTTCTGATTCTCTGGATAATTTGTTTATAAGCAACAGCAGTTGAGGTGATGGGGATGGGGGTGTGGGGCCAGAAACACACCTCTCAGGCTCGAGACAGTCCTTCTCTCCAAGCCAGGCCAGGCCTGGTCATTCCTGGGCAACTCTCTCTGCTTTTCTGATCCAGCAGCTGGAAAGGGAAGCAACATGCTCTCAGCCACAGGCCCCCCACCCTCTGTGGGAACCCTTCTCAAAAGGTAAACCTGCCACGGTCTGCTCAGCCCAGAGAGGGGCAGAGCATTCGCTGAAGTCCACCTTGCTCAGGCTGGCTGACCGCCTAGTCAATCTACTCTGCTTTCTACAGCAAAGCTCTGGAGAGACAGGCCCCAGGCTGGAGCGCCCCAACTCTAGTGTTTCACCTTTGACCCTTAGTGTTCCCCCTAGCCAGGTTTCTGTGAACATCTCCTTCTCTGATATCTCTCCCATTGGCAGCACCCCCACCCACCCATCCCCGCTTCCCTGGGGCTCCAAAGAAGGAATCTCCTTGAGGGGTGAGTCCATGCCAATGGCCTTGGATCTGCGGCTCCCAGGGCTCCCCCTCAGCTCCTCTCCTGGGAGAGTCACAGCAGCCGGGAGTCTGCAGGAGAGGAGATGTTCCCATCTCTGCATACAAGGGACACCGTTGTGCGCCACCCAGACCCCCTCTACAGGGCCGACACCGTCACCCCTCGGCTGCTGGGAATTTCACTGTGTCCTTCAACAGGCATTACCTCGGCAGCCAGCAAGCACCTCTCCTGGAGCGATTCCACAGCCAGTGTCTGGCTGATGCCAGGATACAATGGCTTATTCCTTGCATAGATTCGGGGGCAACTCTGAAGGGTTGTCCCAGCTCCAGACCTCTCTGTGGGACTGGCTGAGGTCTTGGTTATAACTCCACTGGGGTTGGCTTCTCTCTCTGTCCACTCCTGCACTCTTCACTTCCTTACAGGGGTCTGTCCTGAAAGCCCTCAGCACAAACTCCCTGCCCTGAAGATGCCTTTGCTCCGGGGCCAGCTGGCTGTGGGTGTGAGGGCCTGGGGGATCCCATCATTTTGGAATTTTCGCTGCAGACTCAGAGTTGTAACTTCACGTCTTGACCTCCAGCTGACCATGGCATTGGTCTGACCCCACAGGCCTCCCCCGGCCCCCACCTCTGTGAAAGCCTCCCTCCGTGGTCAGCACAATTGATGTTCCTCCCAGAGCCTCTCGGAGCCCCTTTGCCATACCTGGGCATCTGTGCCCCAGTCCTGTGAGCTGTACCTGCAACTTCTCGAGGCCTCCCTGGGTTACAGGAGCTGCTCCGCCCCCAGACACAGAGAGGTCATGTCCCTTGGGCAACCCTTAATCAATGACTGACAGATGCAGGCATAGGAAAGCCCAGCTTCTTTGCCTCAAGATGGAAATAGCTGGGACTTTGCCTGAGATGGTCATCTTCTCTAGCTTCTGCCCTGCCCTGCCCTGCCCTCTTCCCTCAATGCATTTCCCTAAGAGTGTATCCTTAATAAACCACACGGATTCTCATCTTGGGGTCTGCATTTGGGGAACCCTATCTAAAACACTCCTGTCTTATAGGAAAAAAAGTGGAGTGCAGAGAGAACCCACACGCCCGCCCTTGAGCCCGGGGGCCTTGGATTTTGTAGTTTTCATGTTTATCTCACACATGAGCCACCATGTGAAGATCATGCACGCATGTTTCCTTCCATTATTTTTGAAAGCTTCTGTTGTTATAATTAAACCTTTAACCTACTACTTGGAATGTATTTTGGTGCATAGTATAAAGAAGAAAACTAGTATTTTTCACAAACAGTTAGCTAATTATCATAGTACCACTTATTTATTTACTTATGTTTAAATTAAAAATGAATTAGTATAAGAAATGATCTCTAAGATGTTATTAAGTAAAAAAATAAAAAGAACAAACATCAAAGTGCCAAACAGTGTGTATAATATTTGTTTTAAAAACCACGTACAAGTGCTTCTCTATGCATGGACGGTTCTGAAAGGGCTTATAGAAAACCTTTCTATAAACTGTTAATGGTGGCTGCCTCCAGAGAAAGAGACAGGGGTCTGGAGTTGAAGCCAGACCTACTTTTTCTTGACTACCCTTTGACCTCTTTGAATTTTTTATCATGTTCAGTTATGACCTTTTTAGTAAAAAGTAAATTAATTTTGAAAATTCAAGACTCTGTAAGTTGCAAGTAAAACATAGCCGGAGCTAATTTGAGCATAAGGGGACACCTATTTTGAAGGAGGCAGTAGTCAACCCTGGAGTTCCAGGCTTGGAGGGCAGCCTGTAGTAAGAGGCCTGGAAATAGGGACGTAAAGCTAACAGGACAGCCCCTCCTGCCTGTCCATCAGTCCCCAACCTACATCGGAGGACTTCCTCCCAGTGGAAAGGTAATTAAAACTCACCTGACCCTGCCACCCTGATGCCCTAGGCAGTGACAAGGCTCCTCTTCTCAGAGCTCACCTTCTTTTTCTAAGGAGCGGGTCACTTGACTACTCCATCTATGCCCAGTGCCACCCTAGGCTGACATCCCAGTTACAGTGCTGAGTTTCATTTAGAAGAGGGGACATGTTAAGAACCTTCTAGAACAAAACTGCACCCCTCTCAGTTGCCAATCCAAAGCAGATACCATTTCTTCCTGCCCAGAAGGAACATGGGAGTGATGGGACCAATGGATTCTTGCCTTCCACAGGTGTTTGGTGGCTCGCTTCCCTGGCCAGCAGCCACCCCAGGGTGGAATTCCTGGGGGGAATTGGGGGAAATTCCTGATTCAGTGTCCTGTGGGGACCCTCCGAAATGGAGCAGTGAGGAAGAGTCCCCCAAGGAAGTGACTGCCTTGATGGTTCTCTCCCTGCTAGAGCCCAAGCTCAGAATTGTGGATTTTTTGAGGGACTAAGAATTATAAGCCCCTGTCGGCCAGGCTTGCTTTCTTTCTTTTTTTTTAAGGAAATTTTTAAAAATTTACAATGTTGTATTAGTTTCCGGTGTACAGCATAGTGATTCAGTTATACATACATATATATACACATATACACATATATACACACACACACACACAAACACACACATATTCTTTTTCATATTTTTTTATTTCAGGTTACTACAAGCGATTGAATATAGTTCTCTGTGCTGTACAGTAGGACTTTGCTGTTTATCTATTCTGTACACAGTAGTTTGTATCAGACCAGGCTTTCTTTATCTGGAAACACATCTCTTGTGAAAACCTGAGCCATCTAACTATAGGCATGTCCTACAGCCTTGTTCTCTGTTAGCCCTTAATCCTAGACCCAGGGGCCAACAAACACCATCATTGCTTCTCTAATATTTAACCCAACTGGGAGGCTTCTCAGTGTTGGGCGGGATACCTCACTGTGGTCATGTCATCTTCACTCTCATCCTGCCTTGTCTTTCAAGGACTGTCCCCTTGTAACTCCTCTTCTGGTGCCAAGGTTATGTGTTAATATTCCTCTGATTATACCATCCAACTAGAATAGGCTTAAACAAAAACATGGGTTTTTCAAGGCTACAGAACCTGTGAGCAGGAACCTTAGGAAGGTCCACCACTTAGAGCCCAGACTCCCATTGCCACGTGGTTAAAAACATGGCTTTCCACCTTTCCTGGCTGTATAGGTTACAGGTGTAGCCACGGGAAGGATTGAGTTTCTCAGCCTGAATCAAACTCCTGGCCGGAGGATCCTGACTGGCCCAGCTTGGGTAACTGCTGTTGACTGAAGTTAAATGCACAACCGAAAAACTGCAGGTTATGTTTTTATTTAGGGACCTTACTGAGGACAATAGCCCAGGAGACAGCCTCTCAGATAACTCTGAGGAATTACTCCCAAGAGGTAAGGGAGGAGACAGGATGCACAGGAGTTCTTTGCTGGAAAAAATGTAATCAAACATCAAAAGATTACTGCTAATCACAAAAAACAGACATTTCAAGTTAAGGATTTTAGTGCTTTTCTGTATATGTGACGATGCAAGAGGCTGATCTCTTTGAAATTATCCCTTAGATATGCAAGTTAACTGTCTAGGGCCAGTTCTGAAGCACAGGACGCTCCCTGTTTTTCTCCATCCTGAATTCCCCTCAGGGTGCACAGGGTGGGGATGGGAGGGGTGGAGGGGGGCAACAGTAGTGGCTGCTGGCTTGATCCTTGGAGAACTAGAAGGGTGGACAACATTCTTTGTTTACTGGAATGGCAGGCAACGTTCCCCCGTCCACACTGCCCACCCCTGGTTCAGCTCCTCAGGCCAGGATGGAGGTAGGTAGCGTTGGGGATTGGAAGCAGGTAAGCGCATGGTACAAGATGGTTGCTAGACACCCACCAACACTGTCGAAATAAGGGCTAGGATTAGAGATGATTTTGAGTTGAGGAGACACCTCTGAAAGGCAGACAACAATCTAAGTGTATAGAGGATTGTTTCTACTTCAGAAGAAATATATGTAAATTACAGGAAAAAATCATGAAATTCAAGAAAACAGGAAACATCCTTGATCCTTTCTATTCAATTACTATTAACGTCTTGTTCAACTCTCCTGCCCCTCCTCCACTTTGTCCTTGGGTGCACATCCCTCCAGTCTTTTTTCTCTGTTACTTATAATACATTTTACGTATATGTGGTAGCAGACTATGCATGCTCAGCCTGCTTCATTAAAGAATCTAAGCTCTTTGATCTTTTTTCTTTTTTGTTGCATTAGAGAGACAGAATGCAAATATTTCATCTCTCCTCCGGCAAGGTCTGCATATTAAGCCCTTCCTGCCCTTGAGGAGAGAAAGGGTAACCAAGTTTGGGTTGCTAAATGATGGGCTTAATGGCTCATCAAATCAGGTCTATTGTGAAAGAATGAGAGAAGATGAGGTGTTCGTTGGCATTTGAGGTGAGCATTAAACAATACTCTTCTCTCCCTATCAAGTTTTGAACCAACTGTGAAACAAAATTCAGTAATCAGACAGATGGAGTTGAAATCGTCAGCTTTGGGCATGAGGAGGCTGATGTGAATTTCCAAGGATCTGCAGCCCCTGTTGGGCTTCCTAATATCATACCTGCCACCAACCCCCTCCCTAATACTCAGGACAGCTGTTCGTGACACCCTCTGCATATGTATCTACAAAAATGGATCTGATCATATTCAATTTGCTCTGAAACCAGTTTTGTCTCTTTGTGAAGCTCCATTAATTGGCGTCTGAGGTGTTTTAACATGGGGACTACAATGAACATCCTTATTCGTATGTTGCCTTCAACCTGTTTGACGAATTGCTGATTTCCTTATGATTATTCCAAAGAGTGGATCACATTACATGTAGGTATACATTGCTGCTATATTGGTCTCAGAAGGATGGTAATAATTCAGAATCTACCTAACAGGGTATACAAGTTCCGGTTTTCCACCCATGCTCATCAACATTGGTAATTATCCTTTTTCACTCTTGGCAAATATCAGAGACCAGAAACATATTATTTTAATGTATATTTCTGATGATATTAAAGTTGAATGTCTTAATGTTTGTTGTGTAGTTCTATTTCTTTTGGAATTGATAGCATTTGTTTGTACATGTTTCTCTTATTGATTATTAAGGGCTCTCTACATGTTGAGGACAATAACCTTTTGCTCTCTGTAATATGTTGCAAATCACTGCCCACATACACATTCCAGTCGAATTTTGTTTTCTGGTTTTTCAGATGGTGTATGGGAATCATTTAGAAATTTTTCAGTATTCACATGCTAACTACATTTACTAAGTATTTACTATGTGACAATTTACTATATGGCACTGTTCTAATTAGTTCACAGTTATTAACTTATCTAATCCATACAACAATAATCCTATGAGGTACATACTATTATTGTACCAGTTTTATGGTACATAAAGTACCATACTTTATGGTATGGAGAAACATCTTGCCCAAGGGCACACAGCCAGCAAGTGGAATTTAAGCCATTGCCCGTCTACGGGTTCCTTGTTCTAACCATGAGGTAATGCCACATGTATTCACTCTCAACCCTGGAGAGTCTGAAATATTTCCTTGGGATGTGACTGGTATGTGCATATTGAAAAAGCTCCCCAGGCAGTTTTCACATATCCTTGGGACTGAGTACCAGTTGTTAGTGGTGTTTTATTTGTTTGTGTTTTGCTGTATGGAAGTCTTGCATTTTTACCTAGCCAAATTTATCCTATTTTTGTTGTCACCAAAAATTTAATAGTCAATCTAAGAAAGAGTGAAAAATTCTATTTGAGTCAATCTGAGGATTATAACCTGGGAGACATTCTCTCAAAGAGATCTGAAAACTGTTCTGAAGAGGTAAAATGGGAGGCCAGTATGTAAATGATTTTGTCAAAGGGGTCCGTGCAATCAAGTTCACACCTTGGTAGAAGGTTGCCCCTAGCCATGAGGAAGACATCTTAGGTAATTGGTTTAGTGCTTTTCTAAGTATGGGAAGATGCAAGAAACTCAGTTCACAAAATCTTCTCCTGAAAATGTCTAACTATCTGAGGGCCAGTTCTCAGTTTTCCCAAAGCACAAAGCACCTCATCCTGATCGTCACCCTGAATTCCTTTCAGGGTCCACTGTAGGTCAGCGACTGCAGTGGTTAATGACTTGATTCTTACAGAACTTGACAGTGGACAGCATTCTTTATTTTACAAGTCCCTTCCCTTTTGGCCTTAATTTCTACCAACGTTTGGGAGGCATTTCATGACCAATTTGTCCCATGGTGCTAGAAATGCTCGTTCCTAGGTCAGGCGAGGATTTCGTTGACAGGTCACTTGATGTGATTAACAGTAGCCAAAGGCCACTGGACCACCTGTCTTACTAGTTGTCATGGTCCAGGAAACAGTCCCCTCTTTTTGCTTCTCCCATGTCTAGAATTACACCAATTTTTGATTACCACAATCATTGGTCTTATAGAACTATATTTTAATCAATCATTTCAAGTCACCTAATCATTATTAATTTTATCAGAGGCTCAGTCACTATTTGGAAATGCAAGAAACAATAATCTTGTAACATAGACAGACTACAAGTAATATAGCTAGTAACATAATATGGTCATAATTAAGCATTTAAGCCAAGAACTTTCTTAGGTGCAGCCCAGTATCTCCCCAGGTCATCTGACCAGTCTGTTCTGCACTATCTTTAGGGGAAATGATATATTAGCGTTGTAGATAAAGTTCACCAGAGATGTCTGCGCATACAAGATGAGCGCAGGGTCATCGTGACCCCTTACAAGATTGAGAAAAGAATGTTATCATCTAAGGAGCTACATGGCTGGTGCCAGAATTTTAAAAAATGATCTTTATGGCTGAGGAGGTATTTCTGCCACCGGGGAGGTCTGGTTAACGCATAAAGCAGGTGCACAATTCACACTGGAAGGGAGAGAGGAGGCCAAAGGGCAGAGGAAAAGTTTTCTGTTTAAATTGTTCTTGTCTTGCCTTAAAATGTGAATTTTTACTTCATCACCATCTATTTTTTCTTTACTACTGCAGAAAGAAAAAATAACCTTCCTCAGTCCAAATGTATCAGTTATCCATTGCTGCACCACCCTTCACTCCAAAGCATAGTAGCTTAAAACATTAACCATCTGTTCTTCGTTATGATTCTCTGAATGGCATTTGGGTGGTTTTTCTGCTGGTCTCACCTGGGATCACTCATGTGGCTAAAGCTGGCAGTTGTTGGTTCTGGCTTTGGGCTGAGGTGCTTCCAATACACGCCCTCTCCTACTCGAAGAAGCTAAACTGGCCTCCTTCGTGGCATGGTGGTCTTAGTGCTATGAGAGGGTAAAGTGGAAGCTGTGACTTCTCTCCAGTTGGATCAAGAGGATCTAGACCTGGCCCGGTGTCACTTCCCTGAACTACATTTGATGGAAAGAACTACTCTTGATGGAAAGAACACTAAAATCACATGCAAAGAGGCACAGCCCTAGGAAGATGTGATTCAGTGTCCATTACAGTAATGTCCATTACAGTAATGCCCTACCACAATATGTTAAAATTACTCTTTCTGCGGAGTCCTCTAGTACATTTTTTTTTAATTGGGGGTGGTAATTAGGTTTTATTTATTTAAAAAAATTTTAATGGAGGTACTGGGGATTGAACTCATGACCTCGGGCATGCTAAGCATGCACTCCACTACTGAGCTATATCCTCACCCCAATACTTTTTTTTTTTTTTTGAGGTAAATTTCACATAAGATAAAATTAACCATTAACCATTTTAAAGTGTATAATTCAATGGCACTTAGTACATTCACAAGGTTAGGAAACCATCATCTCTATCTAGTTTCCAAGATATTTTCATCACCCTAAAAGAAAATGCATATTCATCGAGCAGTCACTCCCAAATTTCCCCCACTTACTCTCAGCCCCTGGTAGAAACCACTGCTTTCTATCTCTATAGTTATTTATTCTGGGTGTTTCAGCTAAATGGACCTGTTCAACATGTAGGCCTTTTGTGTCTGGCTTCTGTCACTCAGTATAATGTTTTCAAGTTTCATCCACATCATAGCATGTGTCAGTACTTCATTCTTTTTCATGGCTGAATAATATTCCATGACAGGGCCATGCCACATTTTGTTTATCCATTCATCAGTTGGTGGACATTTGGGTTGTTTCCACCTTTTGGCACTTGTGAATAGTTCTGCTATGAGCATCCAATACCCTTGATTCCATATCTGGGATTCAATTTTGTACCCGATTGAGGTAGGAAATCTAATTCCATTTTCTTCCTTTTATCCTATTGACATGTATTTATAGACTATCCTTCTTACACCAACTTTATCTGTCACTCTTAACACGTAATGGCGTGTGCCGTTGGGCAAGTTATTTAACCTCTTTGTGCTTTTGTTTCCTCATCTGTAACTTGGGATAGTAATAGTAACCAACCTCACAGGGTTGTCATCAGGATTAAATGAATTAATACACATAAAACGCTTAGAACAGGGTCCAGCGCCTGGGAAGTACTCAGTAAGTAACTATTATTATTCTTAGTAACCCCAAATTTCTACATAAGCCAGAATCCATTTGGGGGTTCTTTTCTGTTCTGTTGTTTTATTTGTCTACTTCTATATTTAAGGAGCATCCTTTTATATTCTATTTCAATAGCCAGTAAACCAACTCTACCTTCCTTGTTCTTTTTTAAGAAGTTCTTAGTTCATCTTGGTTGTTTGGAATTCTTCCAACTGAATTTTATCAAGTTCTTCTCCCTAAATCCTGCTGGGATTTTTATTGGAGTTACATTTATAGATTAATTTAGGGAGAATTGAAATATTTTTATTACCAAGTTTTTCTATGCCGTAACATGGCTCTTCATTTATTAAGCTCTTATTTTATATCTCATAGTACAGTTTTATAGATTTTTTTGGTACAGTTATTGCATATTTCTTTTGGTTTATCCCTGGATATTTTATATATTTTGTTGCTATGGTAAATGGGATTTTTTTCATTATATTTAATGAGTTACTATTTGTATATAGGGAAACTATGGATCTCAGTTCTTTTTTTGTTGCTACAGTTTTTTTCTCTTTTTTCTTTTTTTTGGAAAAGCACAAAATCTTCAAATAATTACCTTCTTTTCTCTTTTTATACCATTATATATACCTATATATTTTTTTCTTGACTTATTGCACAGGCTAAGACTCTCACAACATTATTGGATAAGAGGCAGTAGCAGGTGCAAGACGGTACTGAGGAGAGGCAGTGGGTGGCACGGGAGATATTTCAGCAGAACAGCATGAATGGGAATAGGCATGAAGAAAGCAGGGATGTGTCTAGAGAATGGGGCAAAGAAAGGAGAAGCTGGTCTTAAATTCCCAGAGTGGGGATTATGGATTTGACGTGGCAAGTGGTGGACATCTGACTGGTGTGACCAGGTTGTATTTTAGAAGTATGGGTCAGATCATGATGGAGGGTAGACCACAGGGAGGTGAGACCCAGATAGGGTGATTAGTTAAGTCCTCACCAATCATCAACGGGTTGATGGTGAGGACAGGAGCTGTGTAGTGTCTGCTGGTGCCCCCTGTGGTAAGCAACACTAAGTCTTCTGTTGAGATTAGGGTTAGGTACTAAAACCCCAGGGCCCCATGCAGCATGGGGAGGTTCGTGTTTCCTCCTCCAGAGGGTCAAGTGTGGCAGGATCAAGCTGATAGCCTGCCCCAAGGGCAGCCTCTGCCCTCCCTATCTCGCCCTCCAGAAGAATGTCTACATCCTCAGTTGTACTACCCAGTAGAGACGGGGTTTTGTGGAATTTGTGGGTGTGTGTGTGTGTGTTTTTGGTTAGTGGTTGTTGAATGCATAATAACGTAAATAGTAATCCATAAAAACTCGAGATTTCAGGCCTCCAAGGGCTATGGCCCCAGCCTTCAGTGTAACATCTGAGACAACAGAAAGCGGTGGTAACTTTCTCCTACTGTGGTCAAGGCTTCCCCACCTGCCTCTTCGATTATCTGACCTTGGCTAGTTCAGCCCCATAACAGTCTGGGACATCAGTGGACATCTCTAAGTTAGTGGGGATGGCTGGACCTCAAGGGTGTGGTGTGAGAATAGAAGCAGGTCTGGGAGAGACTGACTCACTGTGGTGCCAACACCTCCCCACTCCCCCCACAGTCCCCAGGGCAGCCATTCAGGCTCCTTCCTTCCCCTCCCTATCCAGCCATCACAGCAGCAGAAGTGCAGAAGGCAGCCAGAGGATGAGCCCAGACCTGGAGACTGGAGAGAAGGCGGCTCAGCACCAGCACCACAGCAGCCGGGGCAACAAGGAGCAGGCGGGCACCAAGCAGGCAAGGGAGGAGGGAAAGCCCAGAGGGGCAGAGAAGTGGGTGGAGGGCAGCCCTGTGAGGAGACTGGGAAGTGGGCTGTGTGTTTGAAAATGGGCGTTTGACTGGGGAAACAGGGACACTTCAAAGTCCTTGAAGGGGAGTTGGGGGTTTTGAGGGGCACGAGCAGCTCGTTCTCCTTGCTCAGCCCAGCAATAAACTTTCTCTGATCAAAAAAAAAAAAAACCGTCCTCAAGGGAAATTAACATGGGGGAGGACAAGTCCTGGCACAGACTCCTTTGCTCCTCTGACCCCAAACTCCACTAAGAAGCCAGAGCCCCGCTGGTAAGGAGTCTATTTGGACCCCACTCCCAAGCTTCTCTCTGGTTCGACTTAGCTTTCTGCTGTCCCTAGTCATCTTTGCTCACGTAAGCATTAGAGCAGAGCAAGTGTCCCCAGCTTCTGAGACAACAAGGTCCAAGAATGATGGTGAACAGGAGATGGACCCTGATTTTCTGCCCAAGCCCAGCCCTGGATTCCTAGTTGGGAACTTTGAGTTGATAGTTAGCAAATAGGTATCTGGTGATGATGCAGGTGGTGGGCTGCTGGATGAGCAGGACTGCTCCACCCACACCTGCTGAGGCTCCACCCACACCTGCTGAGGCTCCACCCACACTTGCTGAGGCTCACAGCCTCATCTGGCAGTGCTCCTGGACTTACCTGGGTAGGGCAGAAACCCAAATCTATTTCTGGCAATAAAAGGTGCAGACTTTTTTTTAGAGGCATCCAAAGCAGACCCCAGACTCTGAATAAGGTGGGAGACCACTCACCCTGGCAAAGTACTCGTTCTGATCACAGGGATCATGAGCTCCGCTTCAGGGAGGGGCTCTGAAGTTGCAGCGTTCTTTCTCTGTGCCAGCCCTTGGCTCACAGACAGTGCCCCCACCCCATCTCTGCTTGGCTTGTCGCTCACAGTGGGCGTGAAGAACCAATCCAAGTTTGGTTTTGGCTTTATTTTTGTGCACTTACATTTGCTGGGAGGAGAACCTATTGGAAATCAGCATAGAGGGAGCATTTTAATTAACGTAGCTGGTCTGAAACATTAGACTGACGCAACTTTGCTCCATTCTAGGGATGATCACAGTTCAACATCAGAAGAAAGCAATGAAGGAAATAGATCAGATGAGGCAATACTGGGAGTTTATGAATCCTGTGCATTTTCTTCTGGCTTCATAGTGATGGCTTTTAAACTGGCTGTCACTCATGCATGAATTACGGCCTCAACCTGGGAGGATGGGGAGGCCGACAAGATATACACCCCCGCATAGGACATGGGCACTCACCCGGCTCATAATTCTTTCTTAGGCTGCAAAAGTGGAGAGCACTGTGATGGCAAAGAGAGATGTGACCCTTATGATGTCTTTGGAAAGAAAAAAAAAAAGAACCAGAAAACAACCCTGGGGGCAGGGGAGCAAAGAAGAGAGCTAAGAAATAAATAACAAAGCGGGATGCTATTTACATACCCAGGGAAGGCCTCTGAGACTGCGCTCAGTGCCTTGGATGTCAGTAATAACTTGGTGATGGAAATAAAGAGACTCGGCTGCAAACCCAGCTCGCCCAAGATGGTATCAGCACTGTTTTTCCCTTTGTTTCCAGACACATTCCAGCACAGCAGTGGGCAAGACAGGCCCGTCAAAGGAAAGAGTGAGGTGGGGGTGCTGGTGAGGCCGGTGGTCCCCATGAAGACTCAATTATGTTGGCTGTGAAGAGATTAATTAGAATTGAATTTTCTATTGATGTAAAACTGCCTTTTGCACCTGCTGCTGGCATCCTCATTACTGGTTTTCTATTACAAGGGATTACATGATGCAGTGAAATAAAGTTTATGCTTCCTGAGAGATGCTCTTAAAATAGGTTTACTGTACTTAACTGGTGGAGAAGAGGGTTGGTTACCTGAGTACCTGGGAGATATATGTCAATCCATTTTTTTCCTCTTCTTTATTAAGCAAGGGAACATCTATCCACTTCTCGAAATTGTGATGCGCAGACGTTCTAATGTCCTGCTGGTCAGGGGATAAGCTCTGCGAAGGGAGGTCCAGGCTTGTCTTGCTCACTTTGTGCCTGACATTTACTAGGATGATGACATTGAAGGAGTCAACTCCCTACATTTGGATGAGTCACAGCAAGTGACTCTCTGGAACAGGAGGCCCAGAGATCTGACTGTAGGGAACCGGAGACCCTGGGATTTCTATAATTTATCTCTTGGAAAGGAAGGTGGAACTGTGCGCGGAGGGGCACGCGGCATCCGTGGTCTGGGAAGAGAACTGCAAACAAACGCCAGGTGAGTGGAAACTGCCTCCTGTCCCTTGAACCACCCGCTCCTCTTTGCCAAAGTTGAGGTCGGAAGGTACTGGGGTGAGTGGGACCATCCCTGCCCAGGACGGGCTCAGTAAACTTTTGTTAAATGGAAACAGAGGCATCACCCTCAAGAGCCCTTAATCCTCTCCAGTTGGGATAATGACTAACCCTTTGGCCTCTGCTGTCCCAGCTGGTAAGTGGGCATAAACCAGGATAAAAGGGGCTATGGGAAGCAGTTAATTCCAGCAATTTTGTTGCTGAGAATTATTCAGCAACAATGCTACCTTCCAAACTTGCTCTGAATTTGGGTCTCCAGGGATGCCAACGGTACCTTGTTTGTATGCAGGTGCACCCGGAATCGCCACATTCTTGGGGACATCTTGGGGCAGGGACGGGAAGCAGAAGTGGCACCACCAGTGTCAGCCCATGTTGTCTTTCCCTTGTGTTTTCAGGAGGAACCCTCTTGAGCCCCAGAACACACAGATATCCCTGCTTCTCCTGAGCAGTCACCATGGTGAATGCTTCTCCAGACAGGGGGACATGGAGACCTGGGCAAAGTCTCTGAAGCATCACCAAATTCTGGTTCAGAATGAAGGCGAAAGATGATCCAGCCGCACACCTGGCCCAGCCTGGCCCCCTCTTCCTCTAGGAGCAGCAAGGCATCCTTGATAGCTGTGGTTCACCAAGGAGGTTCACCTCATCCAAGTAGTGGGAGGGGTGGTGTGCAAAGGTGGGCTAGGAAGTGACCTCAGAGATACAGATATGACTGACTCAGAAACAGCGAGGAGCAAGGCCTTTTTATGATGGGGTCACAGTATCTTTTATGTGACTGATTATACTATACATTTCACCCCGACAGAGTGAAACCTCTGAGTCCAGCTTGTGTCATACAACCATTCAACGAGTATTTATTGAGCACCTACTACGTGCCAGGTGCAGCTGGGCATGCAGCTGTGAACCTGGCAGGCATGGTCTCTGGCCTTGTGGAGTGTATATCCTGGTGGGTCCATGGGTCTCTCTAATTAGACATTCAGCGTCCTTACTCTGGAGCAAGATAGAGCCCTAAGGCATCATATTGGGAAATCAGTCACAGCCACAGCCATTGCCTCTGGGCATGTGGAGAATGAGGATGAAACTGGGGATTGGGAGAAGTTTTTAAAGAAGTATTTTCATTGTAAAATAAAACAGACAGAAAAAAAAATCAGCCAACCAATTTATAGCTTAAGGAGTTATCATAATAACCACCACCCAGATCAAAGAACAGAACTTCTCCAGCATCGCTACAAGGTCCTCACATGTCTCCTTTCGATCTCAGCTGCCTTCCTCCCTGCAGAAGTGACCGCTCTCTAGGACCCCAATAGAAATCTGGTCTCTGTCTTCCTTTATGGTTTCATCACCCGACTGCCTTCCTAGACACGTGTTGTAGTCTTGCCATTTTTCAAAATCCGATCTATCTTTTGAGTCTTTTTTAATCTACAGGTTTTCCCCCTCCATCCCTTCCTATTTTTTACAATTTATCTGTTGAAGAATCTGAGCCTTTTGCCCTCACTTTTCCACTGTCTGGATTCTGCTGATTGATACTCTTGGTGGAGTTCAAGGTGTTCCTCTGTATTTCCTGCAAACTGGCAGCTGAATCCAGGGGTTGGATCAGACTCCAGTTCAGTCGTTTTGGCAAGACCATAGGTGGCGGTGTATTCTTTCCTCAACAGACACATAATGTCTGTTTGCCTCGCCTTTTGTGAAGTTAACAGCTGTTGCTGCACAATATCTAGCTCTGTTCATTCACTGGGGGTTTAAAATGGTGATAATTCTATCATTTCTCTTTCATATATTAACCTGAGTACCTCTAGAAAGCGATGCTTCCACTCATCAACTGTCTGGCTACCCAGTGGCACAGTTCACATATTAAAGGCAGGATAAATGTTTGATTCTTTCCCTTTATTTACCAGTTTCTGAGAGAATAAATTTGTTCTTTCTCCTCTGAAGGTGACTATGCTTTAAACAGCCTTATGAATTAAAGGTTTAAATACACTTGATGGTTTTAATTCATTATAATTATAATCTTTATTAAAGCTCAAATGGTTCCATATTTGGCCACTGGGAGCCTCTTACAGATGGTTTCCGTGTCCTTTTGGCATGATCTTTTAGTCTCTGACAGCCTCCTTACTATCTGCTAGCTACCTAGCCTCCTTGCTCTCTGTAGATAGGGGACTCTATCTACCTATCTGTCTACCTACCTATCTTTTTAAAAAAAAAGTCAAGAAAATGAGAAGACAAACCATAAACTGGGAGAAAATATTGTAAAATACACCTCTGAATAAAGGACTGTTATCCAAAATGTACAAAGAAATAAAAAGAATATCATAAAGATCTATGAAAAAAACATAAACACATGTTGCTAAGCGAAGGAAGCTAATTTGAAAAGGCTGTGTCTGTATGGTTCTGACTATACGAAATTCTGGAAAAGGCAAAAGTACGGAAACAGTAAAAAAGATCAGTGGTTGCGAGGGGTTCCGATCAAGAGGCGGTGGGGGAGGGATGAATAGGAGGAACACAAGGGATTTTTAGGACAATGAAAATATCCTTCGTCACTATAATGGTGGATTCATAACATTATACATTTGTCAGAATCTGTAGAGTGTACAGCACAAAGACTGAACCCAAATGTAAACAGTGGACTTTGGTTGATGTTGGTCAACGTTGGTAGGTGGATTGTAATAAAAGTCCCCACTGACACTGATGGTACAGGAGATTGTTGGGTGGGGGAAGGGGGTATCGGGGAACTCTCTGTACTTTCCACTCAATTACACTGTGGACTTAACTCTTAAAAATTAATTATATTAATTTAAAAATCATAAAATGCCTCACGAGTGTATATCAGTTCTTCCAATTCAAGAATTATCGAGTGTTTAAAGTCTTCTTTCTTATGCTAAATTCCTTTTCTCACCAAAGAATTGTAGTTCTCAAGAGCACAGGAGATGACAGAATTAGAATATCCAACAATTACTTATTTACTTTATTCCATACTATACGCAAAAACATCTAAAGCACTAACACTACTTTAATCAACATCATTATTGAAAATAATTTTTTAAAAAGAAAAATAATTTAAAAATTTCCGTGTGCTTTCTTCATTCTCTTATTCCTCCCATTTATAAATAGCTGTACTCTATATTTTCAGAGCGTACAGCCATTATATACTACACTCTTTCCTTTTTAATCCTCATTTATTCTTAATTCCATAAACAACCAAATATTTGGTGTTCATTTCACTTCCTTATGCTGACATTTCTCTAGTCACTTTGGCTCACTGAAGCTCAGTCTCTGGTAGATTCCGCAGGAAGGGCTCAATATTTCCTGAATTTTGGGGTAGTGGTAACAGTTTGTATCCTTTATACTTTTTTTTTCAATTTTTTTTTTTTTAGATTGGGAAGTAATTAGGTTTATTTATTTATTTTAATGGAGGTAGTGGGGATTGAACCCAGGATCTTGTGCATGCTAAGCACACACTCTACTACTGAGCTATGCCCTCCCCCTGTTCCCTTTATATGTAAAAGTCAATTCTCCAGATCCTTGGTTAGTATGTTATTTTGCTGAGTATCTTCAGTACAGTACTTAATTTTCTTGTGGCACAAGTGTTACAGTAAAAAAGTGGACGATAGTCCAATTTTCTGTCCTTTACAAATCATATGCTATATTCGCTTACTCAAAGGAATTTTATTTTTCTTTAAAGTTTCATTATTTTACTAAAATTATATAAATAAGTATATATATAAAACTTATATATATATATATATATATGTGTGTATATATATATATTTATAATTATATGTTGGCCATTCTGGGTCCATATTCTCAGGAATGTGGTGTGACTGTTCAATTGTAGTTTCAACCCTTTCTTATTTCTGAAAGGTTTTCTTGAATTATAGCTTTTAATATTTGTTCTGATCCCTACTTTTGTTTTTGTTCTTCAGGGAGTCCTATTCTCCGTATATTGAGTCATCTTTACGTGGCTTCAACATTTGTCACTTTCTCTTGAATCTTTTGTATCATGATCATTTCTTTGTGCTTTTTAATATTTTCTGTTTTTCCCATCTCCTATTTCTTCGAAGGCATTATCTGTCATGTTTATTCAGTCCTGGATTCTTTATGATTTAGTCTTAATTTCTGAAATTTTTTTTTCTTTTAAGCCAAATTCCTCCCTGAGTCTGTCATTTCATTTCCGAGTTTTTTTCATTTCTGATTTGTGTTGTTTGTTATACTGTTCCCTTAATTTCTTATAGCTTTTGGAGGGGGGGATAGTAGCTTATTGCTTTTTATTTGTTTTGTAGGCATGTCTTTCTGAATGCTTTTTATTATCTGTAGACATGGTATTCTGCTCCTTTTTCTCCTTTTTCTTATTTTGTGTGGGATATGACATTGATCCTTTTCTTCCGCTCATTTCTGTAAAGATGAAATTAATTTTTCTGAACTTTTAGAAGGCGGCTTAGTTCAAGATAGCTTTTCTAACTTCACAAAGCTCCCTGTTTCATTTCATGCGATTAAAAGATCTGGCAGTTTGATTTCCAAGATTCTGGCTCTTACAAACATGTCTCCACTTGTATCTGGATCTTCTGTTTCCTTCCCCTCTTTTGTCCCTGATCTGTTCAATTCTGATTCCTCATTCAGCAGTGTCTCCTCTGTGTGGGAGCCCTGTCCTGGAAGGGAGACCTGGCTGGTCAGTTACAGGAAATTCGCAGGAGCTGGGCTGCTCCATCCCCTTTAAATCATCTTACCTGATGCCCTTTGCACTTACATGCTGTTGGAGGGGGCAAGCGCCTCCCAGCTCCAGCCACTGTTCTAAAAGGGGATCTCTGTGCTTCCCAGAGAATACCTGCTGGCTGTTTTGAGGGTGTTCCTGCTCTCAGGCGTGACAAGCACCCTGTTTTTTTTCCCCTTGCTAGTATTTTGATGTTTGGAGGAATACATTGTCCTCTAGTTTTATTGAGAACGTTTCCCACAGGTTTTAGGTCTGCCTATCTGGTTCGTCTGCCTGTTTGTTTTTCATTTTTTAATGGAGGTACTGGGGATGGAACCCAGGGCCTCATGCATGCTAACCATGCGCTGTACCACTGAGCTGCTTCCCTCCCTGGTCTGTCTGTTTTCATTAGGAGATTCAAGGATATTCAAAAATATACTACTAGGACTGCTGCCATCTTCTCAAAAATAGCACAGGGAGAACTTTTAACATTGGCACTTTAACACCACTGAGCGATGCTTCTTTTGCACAGTCGAACCAGAGGAGAAGAGCCATGTAAACAGTCATTTGTGTAGAGTGTCTTGTGCTGACTATGACATTGCAGCAGACCCTGCTGATCCCTCAGCCCATCTGAGTTCAACCCAGGAGACGGTTCCAACCTCAAGCTCCTGCATCTCTCTCCTCTCTAGAGCTTTCCCTGGTGCCACCAAAGCTTGCTGGCCTGACTTGGGCTTCCTGAAGTCACTCTCAAATAAACTACCCAAGCCCAAATGCTTGTCTTGGGTCGGCTTTGGGGGGAAAAAGCCCAAAATGGAGACTAAGCTGTGTTCCAGGAGCCTTGGCTGTTTCAAACATCCCTCATGTGGTATAACCTGCTTATGACTGTCAAAAATAGAATGATGTTGGCTTAATATTTTTAATAGCCTTTGGTGAGACATCTTTTATTCTACACAAATGAAATGTTTGTCTTTCCTTGTCTATGCCCCCTTTACTTCCTCAAAAGGCCCTGGTTGATTAGCTGTTTCCCCTTTACATTTTTTCTAAATGCTAGACTTGTTTTCCAGAATTCAGCAATCCTACCTTCTAATTGTAGAGTTGACTTTTTTCTGGACGTGGAAGTGAGACTCCTTTATCTATAGATGCCAGAGTATTCTTGGTGTTGAACCAAATATACATTGAATTATTGTCCCCCTGGTTCTCTGTGGCTGTGAGTCTTATGAGTAAGAACAGGCAGGTGAGATTAGGTCAAGTCAAATGCCACTTCCTCCAATAAACCCTCCCTGATTCCTCGGGGAAGGCAAATCAGCCACCTCTCTCATGATTCCATCATAATCTGCCTTGTATTTTAGTCTGTCCATCTACCTTCCTCGTGACTGTGAGCTGTTCTCCCCTTTGCCTCCCCTCATCCTGTCCCTAGCAGTCCTTGAGTGAAGGCCGGGCTGGGCAGTCTGTGCATAAAAGCAAGTGGCCAGACACTGTAGAAGTGGGTAGACTTCACCCTGGTGCTCATCTCCAGTGAGTGCATCATCTCAGCACACCTCTCCGCAGGGCTGAGCTGGGCTCATGTCCCATACCTCTGAATCTTGGGACAAGGCAGCAAGGCTGGAACAGGCACAAAGGTGGACTTATTTGAGCCCAAGACATCACTGCTAAAAGCAAGCAGCTAGGAAGCCATGTCTGAGGACAGAGATGGGGGACAGAGTGTGACAGGCTCCATGCTGGGAACTGCAGGGCTGCCTCCATGCCACAGGACCCCTTGCGTGGTGTCAAAAGAGGAGATTTGGGTTGTCTTGTTTTTTTAAAGCTAACTTTAAACACTACTGACAGCAAGATGTCTCTGGCACAAAAGCCGACAGAGAGGCAACGGCTTACTGTTTCCATAGCTACTGACAGGACGCCACTGGGCAGCGCTCTGAACTCCAGAGCATCTCAGGCTCTGCCTGCAGGACGAAGTTTCCTGGGATCTGGGAGAATGCGACAATCAAGTGGCAGTTGCTTATTTGAGCTTCTGCCACCACTGCCTTCTATTTTCAGTGACAGGGTTTAATTTCTCCAGGTATCCAAGGGTTTCCCTGCAGAACACTCCTGCACCCAGAAATCCTGGGAAGCTGGAGATGTCTCTTCCCCCGCAAACCTTCTGCAGGCCATGTCATCTGCTTCCAAAGCCTGGTGACCTTGGCACGTTCTCTGTGCTGGGGGATGGCTTTGCAAGTCTGGGAGGGGAGTCTGGGAGGGGAGTCTGGGTGGCTGGCTGGTTCTCAGCAACGTGCTGGGGCATGGGAGAGGAAGGGCTGACAGTAAGTTTTAGCAGGACCTGCTTCCAATCTGGAAAACCTTGGAGGGTCTGAGGGACCAAACCCGCTCAGGCTTTTCAAGGTTCTCCTTCACAGGGAACCTGCAGGAGAAGGGTTCATGTCCTTCCCTCCAAGGCTACCTCGGGTGTTTCCTGTTGAGGTATCTTCCCACAGAAGACTGAATGGCAGAGGGTGCGGGTCAGGGACCCAGCTTGGGTGCTGGACTGGGGACAGGCATTCCTGATCTGCTGGCCTTAGATGTCCCTCTGGGGAGGCACGCTGCCTGATTGACAGCATCTCCCGATCTGTTTCCTTCGATGCGTCATCCACCAAGCTTTTGTTTTCAGTCCCGGTGGAAAGATGCTTGCCGCCAGGCGTTGTGTGGGCTCCAGGCACACTGTGAAAATACCACTTGCTCAAGACTGCCTGGAGAAGAAGGGCAGTACCTGCCGCTGTGTTTCCATCTCTGCTGTGGCCGCCCACATGGCTCATGGCACAACTTGCCTGTGCCCAAAGGGTCTGAGAAAACCTTGAGATTAACCCACTGCATCTGGGAGATTTTTGGAGTGTCTATCCTCAAACAAACATCACTACTGAAATTCATGACCTTCTTGCTTTCCAGCTCTGAGGGCGTAGACACAGATCTGCTCCTCCAGAATGTGGTTCTCCTAGCCTGGCTAAGAAATTGCCCCTTCTGAGTCCTCTTTGTGTCACATTTCTAGCTGATCTGATGATAAACCACCCCCGTCAGGGAAGTCTCAGGGTGTACCTTCTTAACCTCATGGCATGCCCCCAGTGGCACCTGATAAATGTTTCAGGAGTGTTCCTGTGTAAATACTGTGTTCAGTTCAAAGCAATCCTTTTCTTCAAAAATCTCCAAACCTGATTCTTAATACTAAGCATTAAATTTGGAACAGCATTCAAGTTGGTGGTTATAAAAACTGCTTTTAGCTATCTCAGGAATTCAGAAGATACTTAAGCTCCACTTTCTTACCCCACAATGGAAAGAGATGATTTCTGACCCTTGGTAAGAGCATATGGGCTGCTGAGGCTAAAGAGTTCCTGCCCTTAGAGATCCCGCTGCCTCTCTCAGACCCCACAGAGCCCTGGACCAAGCTGAATAACCTACAGCTGCTCTACTCCGGTGGGGCGGGGGGGGGGGGGGGAGGGCGGAGCGGTGACCGGCATGAAAGGAGGCTGAGTCGTGCCAATCGGGAATAAGCCAGAGGGTGTCCTAGAGAATCAGCAAGCTCTCCCAATTAGGGATTGTTGAAAAAGAAGTGCCATTTACTTATGTCATACAGTGATTTCCTCATTTTAACAGTCACCTCAGTTAATGACTAATAACACATAGCCCCCTCCCAAAAAGGTCAGCCAGTGAACTTGATTGAATAGAGGGGACTCTTCACAATGAGCTCGTTTGTATCTGGCTGCAGATAGATGCACAGAAACACGACAGTGGCAAGAAGAAATCAAAACCCATTTACTCTCTAAGGCAGGGGAGACAAGCCCCTCCACCAGCCTATTCCCACTGTCTTTGACCGACAGTGAAAGAGTAAACTTCAGCCCAACCCTGCATGACATGAAAGCTGAATTCATTTACTGAATTGTGACGTATAGATATTCTAGAGCTTTACACTCTTTACCCCAAAGTAAAAAGAAAAATCTCTACCGTTTGTGTTCAGGGTCTATTGGATCTTCTCCTGCAGACAAGCCCCCACCTTAGACAGTGTCCTCTCTTCACCATAGGCAGACCACCAGAGGATGTTGGGGCTCAAGGATTCATGGGAACTGAAGGAGTGACCAGCAGCTGACTAACTCAGGAGTGTTTTGCTTTTGTTTTTATTTTTAATTAAGAAGCATCAAAATGAACTTGAAATTGGCAAGACCTCAACAGAGAAACCCGGCTGGCTCCAGGCCCAGTTTGCATGGATGGGCTGGACTTGGATCTGGTTCCTTCTTGGACTCTGGAGTCAACAAAAGCCCATCTGCAGACCTGCAGATCTTAGATTGGGGCAGGGTGTCCCTTCCTGGAGACTCCAAGGGTCTTCTACCCTGCTGCCCTGATTTCCCCCCTACTCCTTCCTGGATGCTAGGCTCCCCCTCTGCTCTGAGATCCCCAGTATCCTTTAAGGAAGCCCTCCCTTTTTACTCATTAGCCACAGTCTGTTTCTGACATGTGCTACCCAGAAAACCCTATTTGTTCCCCAAGTCTTGTCGTGTTAAAGACAGACACTGGTATCACCTTGGCCTGTCCCAGAAATCTGGTCTTTAAAAAGGAACTGTTCTTATGATGGTGAAATTTCAGAAATTATAACAGGTGTGTGGGATGCGAGGGTGCCTGGAACCCCAGCAACGTTGCTAATGTAGCCAACTCTCCCACAAGCACGCTGGCATTCAGGAAATTTCAGGCAACTCAACACAGAAGGAAGCAAAGCCACCCATTCCATCCAGCTCCTCAGAAACCCATGGGGGACAGGAAAGAAGAAGGATCATGAGTAGTAGAGGAAAAGGGCAGGGGAGGGACGTTCATTTGGTAAGTTCCCAAGTGCCCAAAGGAAGCTCTGGGCTTCCTTTCCAGATGAGGAAATTTTAGGAATCATGAAATCACAGCTCAGGCCTGGAGGGGCCTCAGAGACCTGGGCTGCACTCCCATCCCTGTTCAAATGGCGGGGAAGGCTTGGCCACCAACCCACAGCAGGGCCACAGCAGAAGAGGCTGGGAAGAGTCTTCCATCTGAACGGTGCTTGGATCAGCATGTCACGGTGTGTTTAACTGACTTCGGGAAACCTTGGGATCACGATATTTCAGAAGCCAGTACACAGCCAGATGCTGGACACCTAAGCCTTGAAGTGGCTGATCTGAACATGACTCAGAACAGACCTACTTTCCAAAATGCTTTCACACCCTTCACCTCACCAGGGCAGAGTTTATTGTTCCCGTTTTGCAAGTGATGGGGGACACAGGCTAGGGAGGGCTAGGAGACATGCTCAAGACCACCCAGCCAGCCCTTTGAGAGCTGAGATAGACCCTTTGATCCATCCCATCATTCTCTTTTTTCTCCCATGGAATAAGGGAGACAGACCTGCCATTCCAGATGGCTCCCATTCCCCTCCCAGAAACAGCGCCCGAGTTCTGCTCATTGCAACAGAATGGAAGGTTTAGGACTTAGGAGTCAGTCATACCACTGGGTTTACATGCCTTTCATCAAATACAAGGTGCTTTGCACACCCCTCCCCTCTCCCCCTCCCCCTCCCCGGCCCCATGCTGCCTTCAGCTCTCTGCCTAAAGGCAGCAAGAATCTTCCATCCAGGGAATGGTCTGGGGCCCAGCAGGGAGGAGTGGTTTGCCTGCCATCCTTAGCCAAGCCTCGTCCAGTCCCCTCCTGCATCCACCCCCTTGGCAGCAAACAGAGTGTCTTCTGAATCTCCGTTACTTCTCCTGGGGCCTGGGATATGGACTCATGGGCCATCCAATGCAAATGGCTTTTTGCCTTCATTGGGTTGCAAAGGGACAAGTTTGCCACTAATCTTTCAGGGGAGACACACATATCAAAAACTGTAAGCGAGCACAGGGCTTCATGCCTGGGATTTGCAGCATTTCTCCGCCTTCCTCTCTGCAGAGACCGAGTCTGACTTTCAAAAAAGGGCACGCAGCCCTGGGCAAATCCCAAGGAGGAAAACTCAGTGTCTGCTGGTGCCAGGGACTTCAGGCCCCCTTCAGGGCTTTCCCCGAGGGCCTCTCAAAACAAGAAGGAAGTCTGAGCGAAAAATCGAACATGTACATATGTCAAAGGAATGCAGCGCTGTTGATTCCTAGTGGGTCTGCCTGAATATTAGATGCAATAAGTGCTAATAAGCACAGTTGGAAAAGCTAATGGAAAAACCGTCCTTCCCAGCAGGATCACTGCACACAGATGCACAGGGCAGCCACACTCGCTGCTAGCCTGGCCACAGTAAAGCCTGTGTAGACTCGTCCTGCAGACATACAGCCTGTATAGACTTATCCTGTGGAAGCTCTTGTGGTGGAGAGCCTCCTCCTGGCTGCGGGGATGGGAACTCCTCTTCCCATCCTTTCCCCACTGCCCAGTAAGTGTGCCTGTGTGCCCCCGTGAGTGTGCACAGTACTGAAGAGGTTCCCTTCACCACTGGGCTTCTTCAGCAACCAGCCTCACTGCCCAGCTAACCAGCGGCAAGGACCCCAGGTGGTGAGAGGGGGTCGGAGGTGTAGGGATGAAAGGGCGCGGGGGCAGGTACAGGGTCAGGGCATCCTGGGCTCCTCAGACAAGTAGCTTTCTGCTCACCTCACCACCAGCACCCCCACCCCTTCTTTGTCTGCCATCTTCTTTCCTTCTGCTCTGCTCTGACAGCTTTTGGTCACAGGATGGATAAGGATGCCACTGTCCTGCTCTTTCTGACATTTGAGTCCTTTTCCCTTATATTCAGGCTTGTCTAATATGCACCTGACTGAGGCGGAGGAGGACAATTTCATCCGTCTACATATCCTTCCCCCCAATCCACCCCCCCCCACACACACACACAAGTAACACGCAGCCAATAGAGCGAGGCTGGGCCTAGCACCCTGGATCTGACAATGTCTGAGCTCAGTCTTGGAGAAGGAACCCCGGTCCCAAACCTATACAGCTGTGGAATCAATCCTGGTTCTGCCGTCCTTCAGATGTGTGGACTCCAGCAACCTGGGGCTTGGTGGCTTGTCACTTGTCTGCTTGGGGTAACCTTGTAACTCATCCATAAAACAGGAATAATGATAATGCCCGCTTTGTTGTTGCAGGAACTAAGGGAGATCATGATACTTTATCAGCAGATAAAATGAAAGGAGGGTGAACACCTTTCGCTTTATTTTACTAAAGGTTTCTCTATAGGTTTTTTAAAATACTGAGTGGCCCTTCAAGAAGAGGTGACGGATTTAGTTTCATATCGTTCCTGTGAAAAGCCAGACTGCCTTCCTTCCGGGCACCTGCTTGCCCCCTGCAGATGGGGGCTGCCTCTTCTCAGGAATAACAAGGACCGAATCAGAGCATCTCACCCACCCCCTTTATGTCCCTGCTCTGCCCTGGCGCTGTGTAGCTGTAGATCTGTGACGTGCCCACTCTGTTGTTGAGGGTGTTTATGCAGAGGGGTTGGTTGACCCACGTTGACCTCGTTCACAACCCCTCCCTGCTCTCAGGCCCGTGACCCAACAGGAATTTCAAGGAGAGCCTGGGTCATGGGGCACTTCCAGAGCCCCAGGAATTTGGGGATCGGTCCGGACACCAGGGCTCGATGCTGCCCAAGACCTTGACCGAATTCCACCGAGGCTGTAGCCAAGGGATCTCACGGAGTCTTCCTGGGATCAATCCTCTGCTTTTCGCCCGCCCCACGCCCCCGCCGCGTCGGGTCACAGGCGCGCCCTCCTGCCCAGCGGTGGTCACGGCCCGCTCCGGTGACGCCTCGTCCTTTGCCCGGGTCGGCGCCGGCCTGCGACCCACCGAGGCAGTGGCAGCACTCTGGCTGCGGTCTGGAGCCAAGTGGCAGCCGGGAGTCCGGCTCTCAGGGAACCTGGGAGACAGGCGCCGCCCCCAGCACCCCCAGTCCCACCCCCGTGGCCGCCGGACCGCGCCCAGCGGCGTTTCACTGCGAGCGCGGGGCCCCTGAGGCCGCCGGAGTCGCAGAGCGCGCGTGGGCGCGGCGCGGATGAGCTCCCGGGAGGGCCGAGCAGATCGCAGGAGTGATCCTCTCCCGGCCCGGCCACCGCCGTAGCCTACACCACCGCGGGGCGGGGCCCAGGCCGGGGGCGGGGCGCCGGTCGGGCGCGGCGCTATTTCCAGCCTCGCCGGAGGCTCAGCTCGCACTTCTCTGGGAGCCCTCCCTGTGCGAGAGCCGATCTGGCTGCTCCGTGAGGAGAAGGGAGACGGCGGCGGCGGGAGGCTGGAGGTGGGAGGGGGATGGACGGGGGCCAGTGACCGAGGAGGAACACGCCACCGCGCCCTCTCCCTTTTCTGCGCGCTCCGGCCGCCGGCCCCACGCGTCTCGCCTGACAGACCTCACGGGGCTCCGCTCGGAGCTGGAGGAGGCACCGGGCCCGAGCTGGGGCGGAGGTCCTCCCTGCAGCCCGTGCGTCCCGGAACGGAGGATTCGGCGTGGAGGACCGCGCCCGGGCTGGAGGCGTCCGCGGCCCCGCGAGCGCCGGCTACGCCAGGTAAGTGCGCTGCGTCCCGGCCCCACTCCTGTCCCCGCCCTATGCCAGCTCCCGCCGGGAGCGGCGCCCCGAAAGGTCCCGGGAGGATCTGGGACTGCACTGCGCCCCAGCCTTGCGAACCGACGCGGATAAGAGTCCGAAGCCGTGGCGGAGATAGGGCGCACGGGGTTCCGGTCTGGCTGCACTTTGGGGACTGGCTCCAGTAGCGGGAACTTTAATTAGACTTTTACTTCTTGGATTTCACTCGTCGCCGCGCGTCTGTGAACTGCCACCCCTTGGGCTCTCTAGGTCCCTGCGGATCCTCCGCTCCTCTTTCCCGCTGTAGATGCTGGGCACGGGGAGGCAACGTCCGGCTCCGAAAGGGCGGGGCTGGAGTCCCCGAGGCGCCTAGGGCTTTCCCGCGCGCTCGGGACTGGGACTCGGGGACCGGTTGTGGCGGGTAGGGGCGAGACAAGAGTTCGAGGCTGCCTTCTTGGCTTCCTGCCGAACGGCGGAAGGTGCCTTCCCATTCCATCGCATTCATCCCCATCCCGCGACTCTCCCGGGCACCCGCCTGTTTTGAACTCGAGAAGAGTGTGTGTGCGTCAGTGATCGTGTGAAGGTGCGTGCGTGCGTGTGTCCAGGAGTGCAGGCGTCGGAGTCTTGGGCGGCTCCGGAGGAAGGGGAAAGGATACGCTTTGCCGCGGGACGCAGCCGAGCTCTGGCGGCGGCTGCGACTCCAGCTGCTGGCTGCTAGTTCTGCACATCAGTTGTGGTCTCGCAGAGGCAAACCCAGACAGGGGAAGGCGAGTTTCCGGGGTTTGACAGTGCCAGTGCTGGCGCTTGGGTCAGAAGTGACCCCTCTCTCTTCCTCCGCGCAGGACTCCTGCCGCCCTAACTTTCGCGGTACATCCGGGCTCCAGGCCCAGCGACCCCGACCAGGAGTGGACTCGGCATCGGTGCAGCGCCCTGGGCACTCATTGCCCGGCTGTCTGTCCCAGCCGGTTATTGGGGGCCAATCTTAGGACTCCCTGGCCCTCTACAGCCTCCGGTATCGCAGTGGACCCCGGGTCCTTGGGCCCCCTCCCAGCTGAAGCCTGAGCCGGAACTGGCTACACTAAGGGGAGCCGGCTTGGCCCTCTGTATCCGCTTGGCCGGCATCTGGCCTGGCAGCGGAGCCTGAAGGAGAGGCCGGTGAGTGAGGGGACCAGTGTTGGGGATGAGGAGGAGGCGCGGGGGTGTTGCAGAGGGGTAAGCGGCAAACTAGCCCCTTCCCCATCCCTGGGCTGCTTACAAGCTGCACTACCAAGCCCACTCTCTTTGGCTAACCTCTCACATCTAAGTTCACCTTGACCCTTGCTCATGGGATGGAGAACTTTTCCTAAGTCCTGCCTTAGAGCAGTGTGGCCTCTGAGGCAAGAGTGGCCTTTAAGAGTCCTCTTTAAAATTTCTCAACTGTCATGGCTTCTTCTGCCCATTCTCTGCCCCTGTCCCAAAGGCAAGGGAGACAGGCTATCAGAAAGGGTGACACTCTGGTCCCTGGAGGAAGCCCTATTTTCATTCAGACAGCCTACTACGACGTACAGCAGGACAGGTTCCGGGGAGATTCTGGGGGGTGTGGAAGCACATCCTGGAGACTTCATCAGATCTGCCTCTGCGAAGTAACCCACAGTGGGGATAAAATTCAGACCCTAAAGAGAGTTGAGCCACGTAGGATGATCGATAATCCAATAGCAGTTGAACACAGAGAACCTCCAAGTCTGACCCCATCTATTGCCTGGCCCATTTACCCTGGGAATCAGGGGAGGCATAGCTTATTTATTTATTTACCCGGAATCAGACTCCACAAGAGTGAATTATGTTCCCCCAATATTGATTTTTAAAAAGACCCCAAATTAAAAAGTCAAGTCCTTTCTTAAAGCAAGGTCAAGGATTAATCATTTATAGAGAGACATCAATCAGCCAGTGCCGGGGCTCACTTCTAAATTGCCTGAGTGGGTGAGAGGAACATCTTCTGATTTTTCCTGACTCCGGCCGGGAGAGGAGCAGCTTTGTCTGACCTCCTGGACTGGGCAGAGCTTTCCTGGACTGTGACCAGAGGAGGATGCTTTGTAACTCAGCCTGCTATTTGAGATGCTTTTTTAATCTTGTAGCCAGAATACCACTTGGGAAATTTCATGCATATTTGCTGTGTTTCCATAATGAACATTTACTGATTACAGAGTATCAAGGGAATTTCATTTTTTTAAACATTTATTCAAATCTCTGTTTATGTAAGCTAATAAGTCTGGGAAAGTTTGGTAACTACTTTTTCACCCTGTGGTTGTTCAGAAAGTGTGCCTGGTGGGCTTGTCTCAGAATTCCCCTTCAATTCAATTAAAAGGAGGAATGTCAGATCCTCTTGATTCGGAAACATTGTCAGGCTCCTTCTCTGCTCTTTCCTCTGGTTCGTGCCAGTGGTGGCCTGATAGGCTTTTTGCGGTTTTGCTGATCGAAGAGATGGGAGCTTAGAGCTTTTATCGTTGTTTGCTGATGCATCCGGTTAAAGACACCTGTGGTGGGCACTGGAGTCTTATGGGGGCTGTTAGTTTACTTATGGGGGGTTGAGGTGCCCCATCTCCTGCCTGCTGCCCGACCTGGAGTCTGAGACTTCTATTTTAGCAGGTACCTGCCACACCTCCCTGATTTATCTGTGCATGGCAGCTACAATGGAGAAAGGTGGAGCAGGGAGGGAGCCTATGGGCGGGAAAGTGGACAAAGGATTATTGCAGCTCCTTTGTGAGTAACTATGGCAATTAGATAACACTGTGAAACAAGTACCCAGCCTTTCAGCTAATCAGAAGGTAAGGAGTTATAAACAGGAGGTTCATGTAGTGCTGACCCAAGGAGATCAGCGCAGCTCTGACATGGGACAGTGAGAAATAAAAAATAAATGGAGGATAGTTGTCTGGATGTGTATGTGGTGACTATGTCTGGATGTCTGGGAGTCTCAGGAAGTTTGCTGGGGGCAGGCAGCCTGCGTGGGAACAGTGTGGTGACAGTAGGCTCCCCGGCACTGTCTTTGGAGTCTTCGCCGAGACTCGTCTGACTCCAGAGCAGCTGTGTTCCCTCCCTCCTGGGAAAAGGCTGCCCAAAAGCAGAGGAAACCCTTGGGCTCAGACAGCCGGGGACACATTAGCTCAGGTAGCAGAGGACACGGGAGACGCCGTCTCATTTCTTTCTGGCTGGAGGATGTGTGACCTGTGCGGTCGGTAAATCACTGTGGCAGAAGATGAGACTTACAAATTGGTCATGGGAAAAAGTTGTGACTTTTACCCTTTATGGAACTTCCTGTCATCTGTGATCGGGAGCTCTGGTCTGCGCCTGCTGGCCACAAGTGCAGCCTCGGCTACCGGCAGTGGGGAAGCCTGTGTCTAGGCGGGTTGACACCAAGAAGCCAAATTATATCTCAAAAGCCACCTTTTGGGAGGTCAGAAAGTGTTTGGAGGCAAGGGGCTAGGAGCGCAGACAGCTGCCCTCCCAGAGGCCTGGGTCTTGGCATTCTTAACTCATACCCTGAAGGACGTGCGTTTCTGGGAAATCAGTGCTCCTTGCTCCTGGTGACTGAGAGCAAGACACCCTGTCCCTGGCAACCCAAGGCCAGAGCTGGCCCTGGTGAGTGACATTTATTTGAACTAAATTAGAGTTGTCAGCATTGAAACCTGATGCCAAATAATGCTCCATCCCACCCTCCTAGCATCAGGCTCATTGTCACTCTCCATTTTGCTGTCAGTGAGCGTTTATGAGTGCATATTAACGTCTGTTCCTGGGTCAGGCTCTGGGGAAGGCCAGCCCGAGAGTGGCCGTGCCCTGGCAGGGTCTGCAGATGGTGGGATAGAGGCTTGCTTACCATCCTCTCATCGCACACTGTTTCACGCTGCGCCAGACAACACCATTACTAGTGTTGTCTAGGCTATGATAAAAGTATAAAGGAAACATCTGGGTGGTTATGAGATATAAAATAGGATGATCTGACCTAGGCTGAGGGCTCGGGAGGACCTCCCTGAGGAGGTGACTGACTCTTCAGCTGAGCTCTGAAGGAAGAGCTGGAACTAAGCATGTGGGGGTGGGAGGGGGAGCTTCCTGGCACAGAATGTGAGTGAGGGAGGGAGATCGTGGAGCGCCATCCAGGAGCTGTGGGAAGACCCATGGGGCCAGGAGAGTGGAGGAGACACAGGCCATATAGGGCCTTGCAGACGGGGGGAGGGACTTGGGACCTACCAGCAGCTGAGAGTAGGGAGCCCAGTGGGGGGGGGGGGCTGCAGTAATCCTGGAGGAGGACGGCTGTGGTGCTAAAGAGGGGTGGGTGGACATGAATCTGCCAGGGCTTGGTGCTGGGTTAGGTGCCGAGGGGAGGTGGTGACTTCTGGATCGTGACTGGGTGCCCCTTGGACCAAAATGTCCAAATGCCCATTCACTCTAGTTGGGTTATATCCTCCAGGGCCAGGGAGGGAAGGTCAGGCAGCCACTCATGTGGCCCTGCCTCTGTGCCCCTGCCCAGCTAGCCCACCTTCCAGCTTTCCCCTGAGCCCCTGGACCTTCTGCTCCCTCCCACCATGTGTTCACCATTGAGCCCTGGCTCATGGCAGGCACTCAGTAAGTGACAGCCCAGTGCCAGTGTTCTCTTGTGAGCGTAGGCTGCTCAGACACCCACCTGCTGGCCAGAGGTGGCCTCCGCCTGTGTTTCATCCACTTAACTTCCCGGTTCCCTGGTAGGTCCTCAACCTCCCACCCACTTGTATTGTCCTGGCAGCTAGCTGGTGCCTGCCCCAGAAAGAACTCCTCTCCTGTGCCCGCCCCTCATTCTCTGTCCCCTCTCCTTCCCTCCTCCCTGGGGAGTCAGGCTCTACCTGCTCCCACCCTCTGCGATGGGCACGGTCCTGAGCTCCCAAACCCCCTCCAAAGCCAGTGAATTCCTTGGGGCTGTGTGAGCTCAGCTTGGGCCCTGGCTTCCCCGTGGACATCAGCTGGGTCCCTCTGGCTCTGTCTTCCAGAACTGGGGTGGGGGGAGCAATTCTGTGAGTCACCCTGCATCCCATTGGGCCTACGCTGCTGGCTTTGGGCCCTGAGCCGAGCGGCCGCTGAGCTGCAGGCAACAGCCCAGGTCACTGTCACCCTGTCCTCACTCTGCCTGGACCTGAGCCAGTTCCTCCCTGGCTGGGCTAGACTCTGGGACAGAAGGGATGAGAGCCAAGGAGAGGATGCTACAAGGTACAGATCTACTCCACGGGCTCCAGGCATCTCTGGGGCTGATTCCTCCAGCCCCTGGGCTCTTTGCCTGGAGTGTGGCCTCACCAGATGGGCTTTCTTTCTATCCTGGCTGCTGCCTTCACCACCGTGGACCGCTGGTCATGCTCTCATGCTCATCAGCAGAGCCCCGTGCCAGCAGCCCCTAGCCCAGGCTCAGGCTGACTCATCCTTGGCATACTGGTCGTCCCCACCTTCAAGGCTGCCTCTTCTTGGGGGCTGACTCATCTCCCTGGACAAGACCCATCTGCCCAAGCCTGTAGGACACTGAGACCCTCCTCCAGCCCTGAGATGCTGGGGGCTGTGCAAAGGGGCTTTTCTTCCTGTGCGCCTGAGGGAGCATCCAGAACCCAGCAAATTCTGATGGGGGTCCCTCGTGTGCAGCACCTCCTGCCGTGTCGGGAGGAAGCTAGCTGAGCTGGTGCAAATACTGCTTTCTCCTGTGCCTGGGCCGTGATGAGCTCAGCATGGAGAAGGTACTCAGTGATTGCTGCTGGCAGGCGGAGTGAGCTTAACTGTGCCGTCTGTCTACACCGTGGCCAGCGTGTGATGCAGGTACTCTGTCTACACCAGCTGAGCCAGTACATGGTGCAGACAGTCTGTCTACACTAGTTGAGTCCAGGGTGAGCACTGGAAACTTCCATTTAGTCTGTGCCTGCCTGGCTCTCTATAGGGTCTTTGCACAGGCTCTGAAACGCTCTCTGGCTTTGGGGACTTCCCTCAGGCCTCCGCTTCCCCTTGGCCATGGCCCTGCCCATCAGGCTCTGTCTCCCAGAGCTGGGGTGGTTGAGCCCAAAGTGCAGTGCAGTCTGTCTACACTGACTGAGGCCAGTTCATGGTGTAAGCCATCTGTCTACACTAGTGGAGCCAGTAGGGGATGCAGTCAGCCTGTCTGGGGCTCCTTCTGACACTTTCCCCAGGAATACTCTTTTCTACCCCTTCCCTTATAAGGAGCCTTACTTCCAACGGGCTTTCCTTGAGGGTTCCCTCAACTTTCCCACGTCTTTTTAGGATCTTTGGCAGAGGTGTGGCCACTGGGCTGGAGGTGGTGTCACATGGGGTGTGGGGACCTGGTGCCGTATGGTGATCTCACCTAGACGCCCCCTCCCCTGTCACTGTGCTTGGGGGCTGAGCCAGCTGTCAGTGGTCATGGCCCCCTGGGCATCCTTTGCAGCAGCCACTCCTGCACATTTTTCTCATGAAAGTCTTTTAAGCATGGATGACTGCCTTGGTGTGCAGGGTGAACCGCATTTCTCCAGATTGGGTCCATCTTGCCATCTCCTGCTTAGATTTTGGGCCTCCCCATCCATGGATGTTATTTTACCTCCTGAGGGTTGGCCTCATGTGCAAATTTAATCTCATGACCTTTCATCCCTGTGAAAACACAGTCTGCCTCCATGAATTAAAGTGTCAGTGTGCAGCCATGGCAACCAGCTCCACCCCTCACCCCACCCCATGCAGCCATCTCAGGGTTGTGACTGAAGCCAACACCTGGAGTCAGACTGCCTGGGTTGAAATCCCAGCTTCACCATGTGGTCCCTCTTGGACTATAGACTCAGTTTCCTCATCTGTAAAATGGGGATGACAATATTGCCTAGACCTCACAGAGCCGTAGTGCCTAACAGATAGCCAGCCCGCAATAAATGGCAACCGCCGTTATCACCAGCATCAGCATCTCCTGTGTTTGGTCTTTCAGCCAAGGCTCAGTCCTTCTCCCTCTCGGATGCAAGGAAGCATGTTGATCAAGGGCCTTGTCTGGTGATGTGACAGAGGCTGAGGGGGCATGTGGCTCCACTGACTGATGTCTTCTTTCTTAGCAGTTTCCCATGGATGCCTTTTCCCGGACTTGCGTTCAGTACATTTGAAAACTTTATTTGAAGTGCTGTATGCACACTGAAAAGCTCACAGATTGTGTGTACAGTGCAGTGAATATCTGCAAACAAAACAGGCCTGTGTGCCCAGGGCCAGAGCAGGAGTCAGAAGGTGGCCAGCATCCCTGTGATCTGTTCCTGATGCTTCCCTTCCAGCACCGGGAACCGCTCTCCTTACTTGTGATGGTGTGGATTGTTTTTCTTTGTTTTTAAACTTGACAGCAGTGGAGTCATAAGTCTGTGTACCTTTGTACATCGTGTCTGTGAGTGTCACCCACGTTGCAGTGAGGAGTTGTAGTTTGTTCCTGTTACTGTCTAGGATTCCAGGGTGTGAAGGTGCACCGTTGTCCTGTTGATCGACATTTGGATCATTCAGAGTTTGGGGGTTTATGAACAATGCTGCTGGGACATTCTTGGATCTCTTGGGCATATATACAGGTTTTAATAAGATATACCTCAAAGAGACTTGATGGGTCTCAGAATATGCATACCTTCATCTTTTGTAGATGCTGTCAGTTTCCTAAAGTGGCTATACTAATTCCCATGGCGCAAACCATATATGAGTGCCAACTGCTCCACATCCTTTCCGGCACTTTGTGTTGTCAGTCTTTTTCATGTTAGCTATTCTATGAGCATGCAGAGTTATTACACTGTGGTTTTAATTTTATTTCCCAGATGACTAATACAGTGTGTGTATATATATATATATATGTATATATATATATATTTTTTTTTTTTGCCAAGGATATGTTGAAGTTGAAAACATTTTTCAACAAATTTGAAAATTCACTTCCATCTCCAAATTGTGTCTTAAATGTCTGGGGTGCTTGTGGTTCCCTCAGCCATGCGGGTTTGAAACCACCATGCTCTTAGGCATGGGTGGAATAGACAGGTGTTTCTCTGGATGAAGCTGGGGACCTGGCCACCTGCCCCAGAACCACCAGATGGATTTCCATGGTCCATCAGTCTCTCTGGGGCTTGTCTTTCTTTCCCTTCACAGATTCCAGGAGCATTGAGACTTCCTGTCTGTCACGTGCACTGCTGTGTGCCAGCGCCTAGAATGGTCCTGGCACAGAGTAGGGCCTTGTAAATACCCACTGAATAAGAGACAGAGGATGGAGTGTTGCCTGTTGGCTTCTGTCCTCTCCTACCCCAGCTGACCTGACAGGGATTTGTTGGAAGCCTGGGTTGCTATGGGAAGGGCTCTGGAGGGTGTCCCATCCTGATGCTCTGTTCCTATAAATGACCCCCCCCTCCTCCAAAGTCATTTTCCAACCGAGGTCTGCGGTTCCGAGCCCCAGGCTCTGTGCTGATGCCCCCAGCAGCCATGCTCACCCTCAGCGCTCCAGGCGCTGGCCATTTAGGAGCATCCCTTAGGGGACCTCATCCCTGATGGGCTCACCTGTCATTGGGTCCCTCCAGAGAAGCCTGAAAGCCCCGCTGAAAGCAGCACTCCATCCCTGCTCCACGCAGCCTCCTCAGCTTTGCAACACCACCTCTTCACAGATGACATGAAAAGGGCATAAATGATATGCCCTCCGGTCAAGTGAAAGTCAGAGCTATGTCTGTTACCAGCCCACCCACTCCTGCCCTATCACATTTTGATGCGGACTATGATAAAGCCTTTCTTTGGGCTTGACTAGTTCCCTTTCTCCTCAAGGGTGGCATAATTGTTTGGAAAGCAGCATGGCTGGGGGCATGAGAGTTCTGGGTCAGACCCCTCAGGTTCAAATCCAGGTTCTTTTCTTATTTCGTTTTGAGACCAGCTGTTGCCCCTGAGGGAAGATTCATACCAACTCCGATGCAAACAGTGGAGGCTGACTGGGAGAGGCTGAGATCTCTGAAGTTGGGGACCGAGAGCAAGGGATTCTGGTTGGGGCATCTGCTGGGGACTTCACAGAGGTGGGAGACCCAGGCTGGTCCTCATAGATGGGAAGCGGGGAGATAACACCTCATGGATCACTCAGTGTCAGCCTCGAGGGACCAAAGCATGAAGTCCTCAGGGAAAGAGGTGCACTGAGCCCACAGGAGACTGTGGTCTAGTTGACATGACACACAAGTGTATAGAGCAGTGATCAGAGTTCATTGGTGAGTTATGGAAAGCTTCCTGGAGGAGGCGTGCTTGGGACTGCATGTTAAAGGCAAGAGAAGAAAATTTTATCCTGGTGCTGGTAGAAATTCTCTCTAAGCTGCGGGATCACGGGGGCAGGGACAGTGTGAACCAAATACCAGTCGCTTTAAAATAGGGCAACAAAGAATCCATGACACACACATTGTTTATGCGATGTGGAGGCGGGTGTGCAAAGATGGAAGAGCTAAAAGCAGTTTGGGAAAAACAACACCTTTTTTTTTTTTTATGGGAAGACAGATTAGAAAGGTTTATGCTCTTCTGTGATAACTAATATGAAAAGTTTATCAAAGTTAAAAAAAAAAACCTTGACGCTTACTCCAAAATTGATTTGAAGAGTTGGCAGATTTGAGGAATCGTTCAGTAACGTTTTATGAGTTGATGCTAATTTGATGCAGCAGCCCCATGCATCGCGCCAATTTACTGCCAAACCAACATTAAGCACGGACCTTTCGTGCAAGGTTTATAGGCGGACAGCTCATAAAGATGCATGCTTGACAACGATTCTGCTTCTCTTAGAATGTGCAGTATGAAGTGTTTCTCAAAACCCAACTAAATCGCCCTGGCCTTTTACTCATAAACAATCTCTGGGGACTTCAGGCCTGGATCCCATGCAATATTTCATGCAATATTTCACCAGTCTGTGTCCTGGTACATGGGGAGCCTATGTCTCCAAAAGTCCCGGGTACTGGGCAGTGGTAGGAGAGGGAACCCTTTGGGCTGGAAGATGCCCTAAGGGACCACTTTGGAAATGACTTGTTACCCAGGTCATGGGAAGGCTAGTGACACTCTTCCTAATGGGATCTCCTAAAACAAATCAAGGGTTGCACCTAAATGAGATCAGTGACCCCAAGGAAATACATTTCCTGCTTTCGTTTTTGTTTCCCAGGCTGATGTGTGATGGATCACTGCTCATTACACATCTCTCTTCATCCAAACACGCTGTCAGAGCCTCGTCAGTAAGGAGATCACTGAGTTTGTTTTGCACGCCTGAAAGTGTTTAACAATAAAAATTATCAAAACTCCTGTCTTGCACCACTGAGAACCCACTGCTTCTGTTTTCCACAAAAGAAAAGTGGACTTCTGTGGTGTCAGTCTGCATCACGCCCATCCCTGGGTTCCGCCGATCCAGTGTTAATTACCCGGGTTTAAATAGAGAAGGTTGCTGTAGGGGGGAAGTGCGCAGACCGCTGTCAGCACAAAGCCTCGTGGGGTTTCGCAAGGGAAAATTTGATCTTGGGCAAATGTCAAGGCGTTTTTGAAATCTGTGTTATGCTATCAGCTCATTGCCAGCATAGGGCTTCATCTGGATTTCATAAATATTGTATGGGGTCCTTTTCCTGCCACCTCGGCCAGCTGGAGAACACAACAGCCACCCCTCCTACACACGCACACACACGCACATACATGCACACACACACACACACACACAGACACCATCGCAGTCGCAATTTATTGCAGAGTTGTCATGAAAAGCCAATTGGTGATATTTCAATCACAGTGTTCTTGTAACAAATCCCATTCAAATTCCATTGGAACGGGAGTGAAAGCTTCCTCCTGCTGCTGGGAGAATCGTATGCTAAATGTAGCCTCCTAGGGCCCTGGCAGCCATCCAGGGCTTTGTAATTTATAGTTCTCCTTCCTGGTTCTCTGAGTGACCTTGGAACCTCCGTGCTGGTGGATTTCTTAGGCTTACACGTTGCCCTCTCTTGTCGTCCTCTCTTGTGAGAACGTTTCCCATGTGAGCGCTTCCAGCACCCATCAGGCTGGCGCTTGAGAGAGAGGATGTGATCAGGGGCACCCAGGGAACACAGAGCGGGTGATTGGAAGATTGCTTGTTGCTGCTGACCTTTCCTCTGAAATTTATGTCAGCCACGAAACAGTCCAATATTGTGTTTAGAGGCAGCCTGCGGGTGACAGGAGCCTCTCCAGCCCCAGCACACAGCAGGTGATCCTGGAAAAGAAGGGGAGGGACAGTCTGCAATTACATTCATCAGCTCTTTTTGGTTGAGGAATAAACAAAATGGCCCAAACTGCTGCTGTTACAGATTCTCGCAGAGGAGTGGCGTGTAGGAAAGATTAACGTACAATTAAAACCCGTGTACTGGTAAATTATAGGGTGACAGCTATCTAATGCAAACACCGCAGACGTGTAATTAAGAGGAGTTACGGGCTCTCGAGGATGGATTTGCTGAGGAAAGTGCTAGGGAGCTGTCTGTGGAGCTGGAAGGCCAGGACGCACACTGGGACAGCGTCGGGGGGTGGGGGCCAGTGCAGGTGGTGAAGAGGACCCCCCCCATGCAGCATCCGGGGGACAGTCTGGGATGTGAGGGGACCACAGCTCCTTTGGGTGGCGCAGCCTGCCTCTCCGACGTCTGCTGGGTCTTGTTCCAGTCTTCCAGCCCTAACAGGAGCTATCCTGCTCTCCCCCTCCTCACCTTTGGCTTTGTGGCAGTTAGCACCCATGGATGTCTTTTTTTTTTCACGTTTTTAATTCCTTCTGCTTTGTCAGCTTTTTAAGGAATATGTTACATTATGTGGAAATTGGATGCTAACAAGATTTGTATGAATAAATTAGACTCTTAACTTTTTATGTTATTACAAAATTGAAATGGACTCTAATGACAGTCAGAATTAATGTTCTGTTTCAAATAAATGCTGGGATGTGACTGAATTTTCAGTGCAGTCTCCTCCTCTTGTGTCTCTAGCTCTTCATAGAAGGCTTTGCCTGAGAGAGAGGAGTCTCTCAGGGATCCCTGACCCCTTCTGCTGAGGCTGCCTGTAGCACTCAGGCTGGCACTGTCCCCAGCACTCAGGCTGGCACTGTCCCCCTACGACCCGTCCCTGACCATCCCCCCCACCAAGTTGTGCTCTGCCCACATGCTCCCATGGGAGCTGCTGGGAAAATCTGCAGCTGATGCTTCTAGTGGCACCCCTCCCCCACCAAATTGGAACTGCCCTTGGCCTCAGGGGGTTCCTTGCCCAAGGCTACACTCATCCTGCATCCAGTGACTGGTTGTGTCCATCCCTGCTCCAGAGCTCCCTGTGGGACCTCTTCGCAGAGCCCTTCCCAATAAACCCCAGAATTCCCAGGGAACTCAGTCCACAACACTGGCTCTCAGGGATTTCAGTTTTCCTAAACCAGTTGTCTTCCAGGTGAGTCTCTTCTGCTGGGATCAGAGTCCCCGAGGACCAAGATCGTCCTTTCTGCTCTATGTTCCCTTCTTGAGCCCAGAGCTGAGGTGAGGCACTGACAAGGTCTTGGTCTCAGTCCAGGTCCCCCTGGGTAGGGTCTGAGCAGCAGCAGGGCCAAAGGGCTCCCCGAGATCTGAGCTGTCACACCACTCGGCTGTGGGTAGGAGGCAGACTTGGAAGGATTTTCTGCAATGAAAACCATAATGTCCCAAGGGGGCAGGTCAGAACAGGGGTCAAGGGCACCGGGATATGGAGCCTGGTTCCCACAGCTGACGGTGGGAGGGGAGAGGGTCCTGGTAAAGTGGGGAGAGAGCATGATGTAGCGCAGACATGGAATAGCCCAGGTGTAAAATTCTGCTCCCATTGCAGTCAGGCCTCTTGAAAAGGAAGTGGTGCAGTTTGGGATGCCCGGGGACACCTGCCCTGTTGGAAGGGTGTCAGGGAACTCAGCGCCAGCTGTCACTGCAGAAACTGGTTGGGGTTTCGGGGTAGCCAGATATTCAGATATTCAAGAATGGGTAGATTTTTATATGACATCTCTCCCCTTCTGAAATCTGGAGACGAATTCAGAATTTAAAATCAAAGTCTTCCACCGACCAAACCATATACCTGTGAACTGCATTTGGCTTCTGGGCTGGAGGAATTTGGAGCCTGGAGCTTCACTGGCAAGGTGAACAGTTCGCCACCTGGAGGGTGAGAGCCAGAGCCCCAGAAAGGGACAGTAACTGCCAAGGCTGCAGGCAGCTGTGGCCTGCCCAAATGTAGCCTCTGTCCTGGGACCCCAGCCCCCGCCGCCATCTGCCGGAAGGGGGCTCTCACTGCCGGGGCTGCAGGCATCAGGTCGCTGGCTGAACCCCTAGTGCAGTTGGATCCAGGCAAGTCCAGCCGTGGCCGGTTGGGCCACTCAGCTTGGGGTTTGGTGGGTGAGTGGGTGGCAGAGGGGCATCTCACCTTGGCATTCCTGCCTTCACCATCACAAGTCTTAGCAATTCCCTGCAGAAATTCTTTAATAAAAGCAAAAAGCAGAATATCAAAATCTTATCACCCAACCCACCCTCTGGATTTGGGGCTCCCGTACGTTGTCACCAAGTGGGAGGATCTTATGTTTAAATCCCTTTATGTATATAAACTCATAAGTCATATTCATTTTACTAAAAAATGCAATAATAATTTTTATGCCTACTGCATCTAAACTGTTTAATCACTTTATGCACCACGAATGCCTTCCCCTGGGAATGGGTCTCTTTCCCTCCTGCTTTTGACACCTGCACAGCATTCCTTGGTGTGAATTTATCATAATTTGTATAAACCGTTCCCTGTTGGACATTTTGGGGGGAACCTCATTTTTGTTTTTCAATTTTAAACAATGTTGACGTGAGCGTTCTTGCTATATTCCTTTGTGCCATTTCAGGATACATTCCTGGAAGTAGAATTGTTGACTCAAAGGGTAGGCTTGCTTTTAAGACTTTTAATACTTCCTGACAAATCACCTTACAGAAGGACCCAGTGGTGCATACCAGCAAATCCTCATTTTTAAAATCTTGGTCAATTTGACAGGTTAAAGAGAGGCATGCTTGTTGCTTTTTTAAAATAACTTTTGTTTTCATCAAAGTAGTATGTATGTGTAGTTTTAAAAGCACAGATAATAAAAAGTGTGTAATAAACCCAGCAGTTCCCTGCTTCATTCCTCAACATCCCTCCCAGTCTTGCTCCCCAGAGACAACCCCCAGGAGCTGTTTCCCTGGCACGTATTATGACTTCTATATTTATTTCCACATCACATGCGTGTACTGCAGGTGTAAAATGGCCAGCCAATTGTCCCAGCATTATTTATTGAGCTCTCACTCTTTGCTTACTTACTTTTTTTAAAATGCCAGCTTCGTCATTTGCTTAATTCTTGTATTCACTGGGGCCGCTTTGGGACTCTTCTGGTTTAGTCTGTCTATTCCAGTACTAGAACCCACTATTTTAATAAGTGGAGCTTATGAACACATTTGTAACATCTTAGAGGGCAAGTCTCCCCTCATTATTTTTGTGTGAGATCACATGTTTATTCTTTTAGGTACACTCTTAGAAATATCAGCTCAAATCTCACATAGTATCCCGCAGAGATTTGTACTGGGATTGTGTTTCATTTTAGACAAATTTAAGATTAATTTGCAGATAAATTGACCTTTTACTTTATGTATTATGTTTTACCATATTGAGTCTTCTGGTTCACTTACTCAACAAATATTTATTGAGAACCAGTTGTGTGTCAGGCACTGTTCTAGGCACAGGGGATACACCGGGAAACAAAGCAGAGGAAGATCCCAGCGCCGCCTCCCCCCCCCCCCCCCCCCCCCCCCCCCCGTGAAGCCAACATGATAGTTGCTCTGAAAAGCCAAGCAGGGTAAAGGGGATTGGAAGTGCGGGGTCAGGGGGAGGGGATGGGTGGGTCAGAGTAGGCTTTGTTGTGATTGTGAGATTTGAGGGAAATGAAGGCACAGGCCATGCAGATGATCTAGGCCAGTGGTTCTCAAACTGGGGCAGTTGTGCCCCCCCAGGGGAATTTGGCAACATCTGGGACGTGCTATTGGTATCTAGTGGGTACGGGTGAGGGATGCTCTGACCATCCTCTGATGCACAGAACTGGCCCCGCAACAAAGAATTGTCTGGCCCCAAATGATAGTGCTGAGGCTGAGAAATTCTGATCTAGGTGAAGATTTTCCAGGCAGAGGGGCACTGAGGGAAAGTCTTGAGGCAAAATTAAGGAACATCAAAGAGGTGAAGAGATGGAGGGGGAGGGTAGCTGGGAATGAGGTCATGGGTGGGAGGGTGGATGGAGAGACAATTTGGGTTATACAGGGCAGGATAAGGCATTTGACTTTACTTCATATGAGGTGGGATTTTAAACAGGAGTATGTTTTGAGAGCATCCATGATGAAGGACAAAGAGAGATGGCAGTCTGTTGCAATGAGAGATGATGTTCTGGGTCAAGATGGTGACAGTGACATGGAGAAAATGAGGTCACATTCTGGATATACTTTGAAGGCAGAGCCAACAGGATCTCCTTATGGATTGGATGGGGGTGTGAGGAAAAGAATGTTTTTGTCTGAGCAACTAGAAGGATGGAGTTGCCCACAACTGAGATGGGAAAGGCAGTAGGCAGAACAGGTGTTGGAGGGGGTTCAGCTAAGGACACACTGCATTTGAGATGTCCTGTACACATCGCACTGCAGATGTTGACTCTTTGGTTGGATATATGAGTCTGGAGTTATAGAGAGAGGTTAGAACTAGAGATATAAATTGGGGGGGGTCATCAACAGATGGTTTTTGAAGCCATAAGACTGATTGAGGTCAGTAAAGGAGTGAGTGCAGATAGAGAAGAAAAGAGAACCAATAACTGAGACCTAGAATTTTCTAACATGAGGCAGTCAGGGAGATGAGGAATCAACAGAAGAGACCAAGAAGTGACCAGTGAGATAAGAAGAAAGCAGGAGAGTGTCATGACCTAGAAGCCAAGTGAAGAAGATATCTCATGGAGGAGTGTGTGTCAAATACTGGTGACAGTTCAGGGAAGATGAGGACCGAGGATTGACCAATGGATCCACTGTGTTCCCTGGCAAGATGGCGTTGGTGGGAGGAACAATGTTCTGGTTTAAGTGGGTCTTTGAGAGAATGGCAAGAGATGAGATGGTGAATGTGGGTAACTCAACGTTTTGCTGAGAAGGAGAGCAAAGAAATGGAAAGCTAGCTGCTGAGGGAGGAAGAGCTGAGAGAGGGTTTTTTGGTTGTTGTTTGGTTTTTCTGATGGGAGAAATAACAGGAAATGTTTATGTTGATGGAAATGATCCAGTAGAATGTGGACAATTCTACAGGTAGGAGAGGAGAGAATTGCTGGAGCAAAGTCCTTGAGAAGGTTGGAGAGCATTGGAGCTGGTGGAAGTGGAGGGATTTGCTCTGGGAGCACAGACATGTAACCTCTGACAAAAGGATAGAGAAGGCTGAGAGGGCAGAATCATGGATGCCCAGATGGTGACTGGAATCTGGAATTTCTCTGTCTCTCTCTCTCTGTCCCCACCGGCCCCACATAACTTTATTGAGATTTAATTACATACTATATCATTCGCCCATTTAACATGTACAATTTAATAGTTTTCAGGATGTTCACATAGTTGTGCAACCAATTCTAGAACATTTTCATCACCCCCCAAAAGAAACTCTGTACAGATTAGCAGTCACTCCTCATTTACATGTCCCCTAGTCCTATACTAATCTACTTTCTGTCTCTATAAGTGTGTCTATTCTGGGCACCTCATATAAATTGAATCATTATACGATATATATATGTGGTCTTTTGGTTTTTGGCCTTTTTTTCCGTAGCAAAATGATTTCAAGTCTCATGCATAATGTGACATGGCATTCTTTTTATGGCTGAATAATATTCCATTGCAATGTATATACCACATTTATTATTTTAGCCTTTTATCAGTTGATGGGCATTTGAAATGTTCCTACCTTTTGGCTTTTATTAATGAGGCTGCACTGTACACATTATGGGACAAGTTTTTTTTTTGTGAATGTGTGTTTTCATTTCTTTGGGACATATATAGAGGAGTAGAAATTCTGGGTCATTTGGTAACTCTGTGCTCAGCCTTTTGAAGAACTGCCAGTTTTCCAAAATGACTGTACCACTTTATATTCCCACCAGCAATGTGGGTGTTCTAATTTTTTCACCTCTTTACAAGTTTGTTATTGTCTGTCCTTTTGATTTTAACCATCCTAGTGGATGTAAAGTTGTATTTGATATTTGACATGTATTTAGTATATTATTTCATTGCAGTTTTGATTTGCATTTCTCTAATGATTAATGATGTTGAACCTTTTTTCATGTACTTATTGGTCATTTGTATATCCTTGGAAAATGTCTATTCAGATCCTTTGCCCATAAATTGATTTTTTAAATTATCGAAATTATAAAAGTTCTTTGTATATTCTGGGTACAAGTTCCTTATCAGATATATGATTTGCAAATATTTTATCCCAGTCTGTAGGTTATCTTGTCACTTTCTTGACAGTGTCATTTGCAGTGCAAAAGGTTTTAATTTTTATGAAGTCCAGCTTATCTATTTTTTTCTTTTGTTGCTGTGCCTTGGTATTGTATCTAAAAAGGCCTTGCCTAACTCAAGGTCATGAAGATTTACTCCTTTCTCCTTTTTATTTATATATGTTTTAAAATTTAATTTTCCTTTCTAATTGAATTGGCAAGTCTTCCCAGGACAATATTAAATAGCAGCTGGCTTCCCTTGTTCTTTTCCTGATTTTAATGTTTCTAATACTGTCTATGGGAAAATATTTTCAGAACTTGAAAAACAAAGTGTCCCATATTACTAATGTTTGTATATAATCAAGGACTTCTCCCTCTCCTGCAAAGGTTTAATCTATCTATGGAGATAAATATGGTTTTTATCCTTTGACCTATTGATGCAATAAATTATATTAATAGATATTCTAAATCTGAGCCATTCTGTAATGCATTTCTGGATTAATCTTAATTTATTGGGGTACATAATTATTTTATTATACTGCTTGTTCAATAGCCAAAGTTTTATAATTTCCTTTGTGATTCTTTGACTCATGAATTATTTAGACTAACAAGCATTTCAAGGGCAAATTTTTCTTTTCTGCTTCCCAGTCTTGCTGCATTTTAGCCAGAGACTGTGGCTTGCATGCTATTGATTCTTTAATTTTAGTTGAAAATTGTTTTGTTTTCTGGTTAGTATATGGGTTTTTTTGTTGTTGTTGTTGTTCCATTATGTTTGAAATAATGCATACTATCTAATTGTTGGGTGCAGGAGTCTACATATATCTTTATGCATTCTTTAGCTTAGTCTTCTTGTATTGCTTGCATCTTTATATCTTTAAAGCTTTTGACTGCTTAATTTATCAATTTCAGAGTGAGGTGTATTGAAATCTCCTAATATGGTTATCAACTTGTTGATTTTTTTCTTTTTAAACTTATCAACTTTTTGTCCATATTTTTTTAAAAGCTATATTATTAGTTGCATACAGGTTCAAGATTGTTATATCTTCCTAGTGAATTATCTTTTTCTTTGTGTAAGAACTCTTGATTCCCATTGATGCTTTTTTACCTTTAATTTTGTTTTACCTTGTATTACTATTGTAAAAACCACTTTTTCATTGTCTTTTATGTGGTATAGCTTTATAGCATTGCTTGACTTTCCACATTGCTGCATCATGTTTTGGAACTTTCTCATAGCAAGAATAATGTGTGTGTGTGTGTGTGTGGTTGCTGGTGTATTTGCATTCTTTTTTCTGTTTTATTTTGTGTTTTCTACTTTTCTTTCTTTTTCAGTGTTTCTTTTTAGAAAACCTTTTCTGCTTTCTAAAAGATTGCTTGTATTTTATTTTTTCCTTTTTGCTCCCTCTATTGATTTGAAAGTTACACATTCTCTTCTTTATTCTTTCAATGATTACCTTTAATTTTTTAATATACAGACTTGCCTCCACTCAGTATGAATTAAGTAAAAATCTCTACCTTTCTCCAAAGCAACACTATAATTGTAGAACACTTTAATTTTGATTATAGTCCCATCCCATATATTTTGTCTAATTTTAGAACTACATTGTTAATAAATGCCCCAATTTTAAAATCATTATTACTATTATTATTATTTTCAGTTAATGATTATTTTGATTTACAACTTTACCAACTTTTTGCTCACCTTTGCTTATTGCATCTTACTCCTCTCTAGGTTCCATTTCTAACTACCCCTCATAACCCTTTAGTAGTTCTTTCAGAGAAGACCTGTGTAGAAGACCAAAGACTCTCTGGAACTTTGTTCATTTAAATATGATTTTGCCCTTAATGGCTAAGCTGGGTATAGAATTCTGGGATGGTAGTTGTGTTCCTTTAGCCTTTTGAAGACTTATTCCTTTATTTTATGGTTCCTACAATTCCTCAGAGAAGCCTGGAGTCAGTCTGTCTGTCCTCTGTAGATAATGTCTTTATCTCTAGTTGTTTTTATGATTTTTCCTCTCTGTTTTGATATTCATCAGCTTCACTTGGATATATCTAGGTATGTAATTTTATTTCTCCTGCGTGGAAGTTGAAGTGCGTATTTATTCAACCTGATGGATTTCTTAAGTTCTGAAAAATTTTCAGTCATTGTCTCTTCAAATAGTTCTTTCCCTTTCTTCTCAATATTGGCCTTTGAAACGCCAACCGCATGGATAGGGACAGTATAGCATGTGGTTCAGAACATGGACTCTGCAGATAGCTCTGACTCTACTTCAGTGCTTCACAGCTGAGGAAAATTTCATAAACTCTGTTTCTCAGTTTTCTTGTCTATAATTTGGGCATAATAATATTACCAAACTCTTAGTTGTTGTGATAATAATTGAGTTAATGTATGTAAAGTGCTTAAAATAGCTCCTGGCACATGGTCATTTCTATGTAAGTCCTAGTTATTAGTGTTCCCTGGAATGCTCCAGAGACCCTACACTGACACTAACGTGTTTGCTTCAGAATCATTATTGTGAGTTTTCTAGAAAGATCGAACTTTGTTTCAGTCCCTAGGGATGCATTTCTGCCAGAGTCTCCATGATTATTAGCATTTTCTGGGGCCTTCTCATTATGTTCTCTGCCTTGAAACCTCAGTCTCATAGTTTCCCTATATGCATTTTGGGTATTATACCAGGTTTATCTCCTGGATCACTACATCTCCTGGTTTACTAGTTGATTTGTTATTAAACTCTTGTACTATGTTTTTAATTTCAATAGTTATATTTTTTATTTCTAGAAATTCTATGGAGACCTTGAAAATCTACATGCTGTTTTTTGTAGTTTTTGTTCTTTCATTGTTTTTAGTCTTTCTTTTACTCACTTAATAATTTAAGACATATTATCTTTGGGTTTTTTTTTTTTTTCTTATTGCATTCATGGAGCACTAGTCCTTCTGTTTGTTTATCAGTTGATTTTCCTTCTTGGTGAATCATTTCCTTGAGCAGACTATAATTTCTATATGATATTCTGGGGAAGCAAAAATTATCCAAACTAATTTAAGCTTGTTTTTTGTTTTTTTTTTTTTAATGGTAGCCCTGTGCTTCCTGGGTTGTAAAGTGTTGCTTCAGAACATTTCAAAAATTGTTTCTCCTGGGAGTCATGTGGATGCATCAGTTGGGACCCACTTTCTCCATTATTTCTACATGTGGGGATTCTAACACCACATATGTAGTGTAAATTTGGACTCCATGACCATGGTACAGGCTTGGGATTTCCTTTCTTTCTAGAAACCGCCCCCTCCCCATCAAGATCTTTTGTATTTCCTCAGACAGGGGTTGAGTGTTCCAGTCCCCATTTCACTCAGGTGGGATCCCCTCTAGAGCCCAACCTTTGTACAAGAGCTCAGTTCCAACTCCTCCTCTAAGGAGAGATGAGAGCCAGGCTGTATCTCCAGCCCCTTGTGGACACTAACGCCCCAGCCCTGGCCTCTGGGGTCTGCCATCTGTTGTTCAGGGCCTCTGGGGCACCAGCTGACTGTTTATCACTCCAGCTCTCACATCTCTTCATCTTTTGCACCAGAGGATTTCCTTTTATTCCTTTAGCTCAATTATGTATTTAATTATTTTATATTATCTTCTATCTGGCGTTTCCTTGCATTTGGAACTGGGGGTGGTGATGGTGGGGGCTATGTGTGTCTGCCATGATCTTTTATTTAGGATTTTTACATCTAGAGTGACAAGCAAGATTAGTCTATGATTTTATTTTTGTTTCATCTTTGGCAGGTTTTGGTGCCAGGGTTATGCGTTATTCATAAAACTAATTAGGAAGTTTCTCTCCTTTCTTTATCCTCTGGAACATTTTAAATAGCATAGAAAATTTCTGTTCCTTGAAGGTTTGAAATTTTCCAGTGAAATCTGTCTGAGGACAACGCCTCTGGGGGTGGGGATGATTGTTTTCCACACTTATTTTCTATTCAGCTTTTCTACTTCTGAAATCAGTTTGTGTAACTTCTGCTTCCCTAGACTATCATACATTTAATCAAGATTTTAAAATTTATTAGCATAGAATTCCATGTAGTATTCTTATATTTTAATAATTTTTTGGCAGCTCTGGTTGTATCTCTTTCTCATTAATGCTTTTCTCTCTTTTCTAAATTAGACTTACCAGAGATTTGTATATTTTATTGACCTTTTCTAAGAAACAGGTACTGAATGTATTCATCTTGCTATTAAACTCTTTAAATTCTGTAATTTCTTCTTTCATCTTTCATCCCCCTTTAAGGTTTATTATCTTGTTCTTTTTCTAATTGTAAGTTGAATATCCAGTTCATTTATTATCTTTTTTCTTTAAGAATGAAACACTTAAAACAATAACATTTCCTCTGAGTATGGTTCTGGCCACAGTCCGTAAGTTCTGATGTGTGTAAATTGTTATTATCATAATTTTTCATAGTCTAAAATTGCTGTTTTTATTTCTTCTTTGATACAAGAGAGGTATTCAGGAGAGTATTTTAAACCTTTTTCTTTTTACTTTTGTTAATAATTTCTAGTTAGATAATATCATATCACATACATTTTTTAAACATTTTTTATTGATTTATAATCATTTTATAATGTTGGGTCAAATTCCAGTGTAGAGCACAATTTTTCATTTATACATGAACATATACATACTCATTGTCACATATTTTTCTCTGTGAGCTAACATAAGATCTTGTGTATATTTCCCTGTGCTATACAGTATAATCTTGTTTATCTATTCTACAATTTTGAAATCCCGTCTATCTCTTCCCACCCTCTGCCCCCTTGGCAACCACAAGTTTGTATTCTATGTCTATGAGTCTATTTCTGTTTTGTATTTATGCTTTGTTTGTTTGGTTTTTTTTTAGATTCCACATATGAGCGATCTCATATGGTATTTTTCTTTCTTTTCCTGGCTTACTTCACTTAGAATGACATTCTCTAGGAGCATACATGTTGCTGCAAATGGCATTATGTTGTCAGTTTTTATGGCTGAATAGTATTCCATTGTATAAATATACCATACCTTCTTTATCCAGTCATCTGTTGATGGACATTTAGGCTGTTCCCATGTCTTGGCTATTGTAAACAGTGCTGCTATGAACATTGGGGTGCAGGTGTCATTCTGAAGTAGGGTTCCTTCTGGATATATGCCCAGGAGCGGGATTCCTGGGTCATACGGTAAGTCTATTCCTAGTCTTTTGAGGAATCTCCATACTGTTTTCCACAGTGGCTGCACAAAACTGCATTCCCACCAGCAGTGTAGGAGGGTTCCCTTTTCTCCACAGCCTCTCCAGCATTTGTCACTTACGGATTTTTGAATGATGGCCATTCTGACTGGTGTGAGGTGATACCTCATTGTAGTTTTGATTTGCATTTCTCTGATAATTAGTGATATTGAGCATTTTTTCATGTGCCTATTGATCATTGTATGTCTTCCTTGGAGAATTGCTTGTTTAGGTCTTTTACCCATTTTTGGATTGGGTTGTTTGTTTGTTTCTTATTAAGTTGTATGAGCTGCTTATATATTCTGGAGATCAAGCCTTTGTCGGTTTCATTTGCAAAAATTTTCTCCCATTCCTGATGTTGTCTTTTTGTTTTACTTATGGTTTCCTTTGTTGTGCAGAAGCTTGTAAGTTTCATTAGGTCCCATTTGTTTATTCTTGCTTTTATTTCTATTGCTTGAGTAGACTGTTCTAGGAGAACATTTTTGAGATGTATGTCAGATAATGTTTTGCCTATATTTTCTTCTAGGAGGTTTATTGTATCTTGTCTTATGTTTAAGTCTCTGATCCATTTTGAGTTCATTTTTGTGTATGGTGTAAGGGAGTGTTCTAGCTTCATTGCTTTACACGCTGCTGTCCAGTTTTCCCAACACCATTTGCTGAAGAGACTGTCTTTATTCCATTGTATATTCTTGCCTCCTTTGTTGAAGATTAGTTGACCAAAAGTTTGTGGGTTCATTTCTGGGCTCTCTATTCTGTTCCATTGGTCCATATGTCTGTTTTTGTACCAATACCATGCTGTCTTGATGACTGTCGCTCTATAGTATTGTCTGAAGTCTGGGAGGGTTATTCCTCCAGCCTCTTTCTTTCTCTTCAGTAATGCTTTGGTAATTCTAGGTCTATGAACAATTTTAAGAAGATAGAAATTATCTCAAGCATCTTTACTGACCACAATGCCATGAAACTAGAAATCAACAACAGAGAAACAAAGGAGAAAAAAAGGAAAGCATGGAGATTAAACAATATGCTATTAAAAAACCAGTGGGTCAATGAGGAAATCAAAGCTGAAATTAAAAAATACCTTGAGACAAATGAAAATGAAAGCATAACAACACAAAATTTATGGAACACAGCAAAGGCAGTGCTAAGAGGGAAGTTTATAGCGATACAGGCCTTCCTCAAAAAAGAAGAACAATCTCAAATAAACAATTTAACCCACCAACTAAAAGAATTAGAAAAAGAAGAACAAAAAACCCCAAAAGGCAGCAGAAGGAAGGAAATTATAAAGATCAGGGAGGAAATAAATAAAATAGAGATTTTAAAAAACCGTAGAAAAAATCAATCAAACCAAAAACTGGTTTTTGAAAAAGTAAATAAAATTGACAAACCTCTGGCCAAACTCACAAAGAAGAAAAAAGAGAGAGCACAAATTAGTAAAATAAGAAAGGAAAATGGAGAAATTACAACAAATACAATAGAAATACAAAATATCATACATTGGTTAAAAAAACTACCATAGTCACATGAAATTTAAATCAACGCTGACTGTATTGTACACCATTATTTTATATTTCAGTGAGAAAGAAAAAAAAAAACTGCTAGTTAAACTCTTAACATTCCAACAATTGTAAGATGTATCTTGGCTTCAGAGACGATGTGAAAAAGTTCATCTTTGAATGTATGAAATAATGGAGTTTATCATTCATTTTAAATTTAAGTACATTGTGATCAGAGAATATGATCTGTAATATATTAGGTCCTTGCAATACATTGTAACCTGGTATGTGATAAGTGGCAGTTTTTATAAATGTTTTACATTATTATTATTACATTATTATTTTCTTGAAAATTATGTATCTTCTCTATTTGCTGGCTATGGAAATGCCCAGAGAGCGTGCACACACACACATATTTCTGTATGTTCCACACATACACATATGCACACACATGCATATATAAAAATCAGTCTTGAAACTGTGCTTCTCAAATTTTTTATCCCTTGCTAATTTTTTATTGGCTTGATCTTTCCATTTCTGAGTGAGAACTATTAAAATCTTCCACTCTGATGGTAATTTGTTAATTTTCCTTGTGATTGCCACTTTCTGCTTTATGTATTTTGAGGTTCTGTTGTTAGATGCCTACAAGTTCCTACTTGTTATACCTTCTTTTTTAGATTGTTCTTTCTCTTATTATGCTGTACCACTCCTTACCCCGATGAGGTTTTTTTTTTTGCTTTGAAGTCACTTTTATCTGATAATACTACCACAATGTCAGCTTTCTTTTGGTTAGTACTTCCTGGCATTCTGCTTTCTAACCACTTACTTCCAGCCTTTCTGTGTTGCTTTTAAAAGTGTTTTACGACCAAGATTGATGGTTTTCATTGGGCTGGCAGTGCGCTCTCTTTGTGTGCAAGCACCTGCTTCTGAAGGCAGCAGAGAATGTGAGAAAGCGCATGGGCTGGAGAACCTGCATGTATCCTGGCTCTATTCTCTGCCAGCAGCGGGTACTTGCACATATCCCTCAACCTCCTGGGGCCTCAGTTACCCCATCTATAAAATATGATCATAACAGTACCTAACTCATACACTTGTTTGGAAGATTGAAAAAGCCAATACATGTGAAATGCTTAGACCACATCTTGGCATATAGTGAGCATCGCTAAATTTTAAATGGGTTTTATCCCTTAATGTTTATTGTCATCACTAGTATTTTGGATTCATTTCTATCACCTTATTTGTGGCTTCTGTTTACTGACCTTTCATGTGCTCAATTCAATCAATATAATTTTCTTTCTTTCTTTTTTTCCTCCATTGATTTGAAAAGTATATTTTTTTCTATCATCTAACTGAGTACCCTCAAAATGTTAACAGACATATTTGACTATAAATTTTTTAGCAAATCTAAGCTTATTATCTCTGTCATCCTCCAAAACAATCAAGGAGCTTTGCACATGAGGACTGCACACCAAACACCCTCTCCCTCCATCTTCCTTCTTGTCATAGTTGAGAATTTTTTTCTACCTTAATACAAAAATAGTATTTTTAATATGTTGAGATAGTTAATTAAATTTCCTAACAAATTTTACCAGTGTTTGTGTTTTTAAAATCCCACTCATTCTCTCTGGGTTTATTTTTCTTGCAGAAATGTATCCTGTAGTAATTCTTTCATTTTAGCTGGCACACCCTCAGCTTTGAGTGCCTGAAAATGTCTTTATTTTGCCCTCATTCTTGAATAATTGAATAGAATGACTCTTATTTTCCTATAACACCTATGAAAAAATGATATTCCTGTCCTGTCTTCGGGGCATCTCTTGATGCTAAGACGTCTGCTGTTTGTCTGTTGGTAGATAAGATTTTCTTTCTGTAAACTTTAAGATTTTCCTTTTTGTTTTTGGTATCCTGTAATTTTACCAAAATCAGTGAATTGAAACATTTAGCCCTGTGTGTAAATTTTCAGTACAAAAAAAAATCACATGTTTCTTCAATTCTGAATCATTCTTAGCCACATTTCTTCAATTTATTGTTTTTTTCTACCAGTACCTCATTCTCTTCTTCTGAAACTCTGTATTAGATGAATGAGGTGATTTTTTTTTTCCAGCAATTGAATAGGATTCCAGAGTTTGGGTGGACCAAAATTTAAACATTCTTCTACTAATGGAAATTTATATTTTTGAACTTTTTTTCTATTGAAAACAATGCTGTGACCAACATTTTTCATCTTTTTTGTTAGATTCTATTTTTATTGCAACATGGCAAAGTAATGACTTCTATTGAGATTTTTTCCCTGTAGTCTAATATAAGCCCGTATTTCTAACTATCCTATGAGTGACTGAGAAAACTGTATTTTGTTTGCTGAGCACGAAGGTGTGAGAGGGAGTGCCAGATTTTATTAGTCAAATCTTTAATATTCTTATGTAATTTTGTTTGCATAATTTGTTCATTTAAAAAGTGTTAAAACCTTTATGGCTGGGGATTTGTCAAATCTTCCACCCTAATCATTTGCTTTATAGAGTCTGAAGCTATGTTGTGAGATGTACTGGTGCCCATCTATGGAGGTCACTCCACGGGGCTAACCGCTGGTGTCCCCCTAAAGCCTTTGTGGACCTCCTTCATGGCCCTTGGACTCTGCCAGGCGCTCTGACCTTTCAGAGGCTGCCCTGTCACCTGTCCTGTGCCTGTTGCACTGGGCTTGCTGGAATTCCTGGCAGAGCCCTTACCAGCTTTCTTCTGTGGATATAGGCTCCACTCCCACCCTGCCCATGTCTATATTTATTTGATCCTTTCAATAGAAGTTTGGAGGGAAAGAAGTTAGAAAAATGGTGCTTGTTTGCATCCTTAACACAGAAGTCCTTCGTCTTCTGATTTCTGCTTTTCCAAGCTAGAAAGTTCTTTCTTTACTCAGCTCGACCTTTTTCCTTAGCCCCAGCCTCCTCACATGTCCAGGTGAATGCTATCCATTTATACATGCGTTCATGGCAGGAAGGAAGGCTTCTTGCACCCCTGGCCTAACATAAGGGCACAGAAGCTATGTGGAGCTGGCAGCCTGGTCTGGAATCCAGTCGATGAATGAAGAAGGACCTGAGGTTGAGCCCCATGTGTGTGGTCATCCAGGTGGTCAGTGGTCCAGTGGGGTTTTCACCCAGGTCTTGTTTTCCTGGCCACCTCATAAATTTCAGCTGGAGCAGAGCTCAGCACCCCCTGAACCCCTCTCTCCTCCCCAAGGGAGGGGCAGTCTGGCCCCTCATGGCTGAATTATCCTTGCTGGACCAGCAGGAGCGAGGCGGTGCCCACCTCCCAGCCACACTCTTCCCTGTAGCCTGCACAGCCCCTGCCCAGCCACCTGTGGGACCCCTGCTTCTTTGGCCGGTGTTTACCCAGGGCCACTTGGGCTGCCCCTGGGTGGGTGGAGTGGATGGGGGGACAGCTCCCTCCCACAGATCTGTTTCCCACAGCAGCCAGAGTGGGTCTTTTTAAAGGGAAAATTGCACAATCTGGTGGGAGAGGTTCATAGTCATCCCTCATCCCATATCTGCCCCACCCCTCCTTCAGTTCTCACGTTGCATGTGCCAGGCACAGGGCTTTTCCTTTGCCAAGACCAGGGTCACATGCTGTGGTCTCTTGCCTCGGAAGTGTCTTGGCATCACTGGGAACTCTTTGAGGGTAATATTATACAGAATGGCACATAGTAAGTGCAGTGTTCAGTGAGGGTTTTGTGGAACCCTCAAAGGGAGGCGTTGAAGGCGGGGTGATGATGAAGGCAGAGGGCGAAGAGAAGGAGACAAAAAGGTGGAGGGAGGGTGCTCTTGAGCCAAGCTCCAGGCTCCTCCTGTTCTGAACGCCTGCCTTTGCCGCACTGTTCCCAGTGGGTGCCAGCTCTGAATGCCTGTTTAAGTCACTCCACGAAGCTCAGCTTCTCAATCTGTTTTTTATTTGCAAGGGCCAGATTCATCTTCCTTTTATAAAGTCAAGCTTCTGAGAAAGTCATTTAAATTCACAGTGATTTTCCTTTCAAATAGCTCCTTTGAATGGGGTTTTTGGAGTCATGGATCTTAGGGACTCTGCCAGGAGGGGCTGAGGGTCATAGACTCCTTGACAGGGCACGAGTTGTAGACAAGGACCAGGGACTCCAAGGATGGGGACTGTCTTCAAACAGATGGGATGTATGTGTGCCAGGAGCCTGCAGGGCATCAACTGAAAGATGGTTTTCCGAGGTGACCTTTGGACATTGGGCCCTCTTTCCTGAGAAGAAGGGAAACTGGTTATGCTAAGCTCAGCGGTCACTCTAGGTGTTTGTGTACATTGAGATTAGAATTTGCAATACCCAACATTTGAATATTCTGGATAGTTAAAAAGCATGAGGTAGATCTGGATGTACTTCCTGGGAAACATGGCCAAAACATTTTGTTAAGTTAAAAAGCAAACTTGTGAACGGTATGTACTTATATTACCATTTATGGCTAAAAAATATGTACATGCAAAAAACTCCACAACTGTATATTCTCTGTTCACGTAGTCGTCAGTACACAGCTAGAAAGAAGTCTGGAAGGAATTGCACCAAATTATCCCAGGATGGAATGGACTGGATTGGGGTGGTTTTTGAAGGGATCTTTGCTTTAATTGTGTTGTGTGAAGTCTTTTCCTATGAGATGCAGTTGGATGACCCTTAGGGGTTTAATTGATCCTTAAGACACAGATGGGTATGAAAGTAGAAAAATGGCAAATGGAAATATTTTAGGCATCTAATCAGAATTATCATATTGAAAGTGTTATTTGGGAATTTACAAAACTGAAGGATAAAAAAGATTTCTCAAATCCTGTCCTGCTAGACCAGGGTGAGGCCGGGCTGCCAAAGCCCAGGAGGGAGGGTGATGGCTGCTCCTCTGTGGCTCCTGCCGGAGAGGCAGGTCCTCTGGGAAGTGCTCCTTGACCCTGTGCAGGTCTGGGAGGGATCTGAGCTTGCACATGGTTGCACTCAGGAAGCTTTGGTGTGTGAACAGGGCTCTGACTGGCCTGCCCAGCCCTGGGGAGCCAGTAGAAGGGTCAGGATAGGGCAAACATCCTCAGGTTTGGAAAAGAGTCTAGTGGCACCCCTGCAGCTGGATGCTGAAAGCCAGGCTTCTCCGGGGACCAGCCTCAGCCCTCCTGGATGGGCCTCAGAACCGCTCTGCCTCTCCTGGCTTTCTCCTGGGCTGGGGAACTGAGGTTAAGTGCAGTGGGCTGCAGGACAGGAAGGACCCATTAGGGCCCGGCTGTGTAGACCACATTCATTTGATATGTGGCTCGAGATGGAGCACTCGTGTCTGGACTGAGTACCTCATGCCCCATGTGACCAGGAGGGTCAGGGGACCCCGAGAGATTGTCTGCTTCTTCTCCTTCACGCTGAATGAGCACGTGTGTGTGTGTGTGTGCGCGCGCACACACGCAAGCAAACACAAACGGGCACCCGCAGATGGATGTGGCTGGGAAACAATCACTAATAGGCAAGGACCCCAGCATCCCCTCCTCCCAGCCTCAAGAGGAGAATTCTGTCTGCCTGGCGTTTCCCAGGCCTCTGTGTGGTCAGGGTAATGAGAAGAAGGAGACAGATCCCATGGGTCCTGAAAGGAAGAGGGGACATGGTTACCCAGGGAAGTGCAGGGAAGAGAAGGGATGGAAGGTGAGAGAGGCCAGGCGGGCTGTGGGGCTCAGGGCTGGGTGTGAAAGGAGAAGGGGGTTGGGGCATTTGGAGCGAGGGAGGAGAGAGACGAGGGGAACAGCTTGCATGTGCATACATGCAAGATCTGGAGACTGGATTGGAGACAAGAGGCAGCTGGGCATCACCCATAGGATCCCTTTTATTATCTTGGTGAGCTTTGGGGATAGATTTAATTAGAGGTTGGTTGTTAAGTGGGTATTTTTAAATTCAACTTATTTAAGCTAAGAAAATGAACAAACAGTTGACCATTTCTCCCACCCTCTCCCCTCTGGCAACCACCAGTCTGTTATCTGTGTCTATGAGCTTGTTTCTGTTGATTTTGTTTTTGGTGTCAGATTCAAAAAAGAACTATATCAAAGAGCTCACCACCTATGTTTTCTTCTAGTTTTATGGTTTTGGGTCTTACGATCTTTCATTTATTTTGAGCTAATTTTCGTGTGTAGAGAAAGATAGTGATCCAGTTTCACTTTTTTGCACGTGGCTGTCCAATGTTCTTAACACCATTTATTAAAGAGACAGTCCCTTCGCCATTGTATATTCTTGACTCCTTTGTTGTAAATTAATTGATCATATACATGTGGGTTTATTTCTGGGCTCTCTGTTCTGTTCCACTGATTCATGTATCTGTTTTTATGCCAATACCATACTGTATAAATTACTACAGCTTTGTAATATAGTTTGAAATCAGGGCAAGTGATGCCTCAAGCTTTGTTCTTTCTCAAGATTACTTTGGTTATTTGGGGTCTTTTATGGTGCCATAGAAATTTTAGGATTGTTTGTTCTGTTTCTGTGAAAGATGTCAAAATTGAATTTTTGCTAGGGATTGCATTGAATCTATAGATTGCTCTGGGTAGTATTTTAACAATATTAACTCTTCCAATCTGTTAGCACAGAATATCTTTCCACTTATTTGTGTCTTTTAAATTTCTTTTGTTAATGTCTTATAATTTTTGATACACAGGCCTATCACCTCTTTGCTTAAATTTATTCCTGTTTTATTTTTGATGCAATTGTAAATGGGTTTTTTTTCTTAATTTCTCTTTCTAATAGTTCATTATTAGTGTACAGAAGTGCAACAGATTTTTGTGTATTCATTTTGTGTCTTCCATCTTTACTGGCTAGGACTTCCAATACTGTGTTGAATAAAAGTGAAGAGAGTGGGCATCCTTGTCTTATTCTTGATCTTAGACGAAATGTTTTTGGCTTTCCATCATTGAGTATGATGCTAGCTATGGGCTTGTCATGTATGGCCTTTATTGTGTTGAGGTATGTTCCTTCTGGACTCACTTTGTTGAGAGTTTTAATTTTTTTTTATCATAAATGGATGTTTAATTTTGTCCAATGCTTTGTTCTTTATCCATTAAGATGATCATATGATTTTTATGCTTCATTTTGTTAATGTGGTATACCACACGAATTTGCAGAGGCCGAACCATCCTTGCATCTCTGGAATGAACCCTACTTGATCATAGTGTATGATTATTTTAGGATTAAGTGTATGATTATTTTAATGTACTGTTGAATTTGGTTTGTTAATATTTTGTTGAAGATTTTTACATCTATTTGGCCTATACTTTTCTTTTGGCATCTTTGTCTGGTTTTGGTACTGGAGTAATGCTGGCCTCATAAAATGAATTTAGAAGAGTTATCTCCTATTCTCCCCTTTGGAAGAGTTTGAGAAGGATTAGTGGTTGGTTGGTTGGTTGGTTTGTTTGTTTGTTTGTTTTAATATTTGGTAGAATTCAGCAGTGTCTGGTCCTGAACTTTTGTCTGATAGGAGGTTTTTGATTACTGATTCAGTCTCCTTACTAGTAATTAGTCTGTTCAGATTTTCTATTTCATCATGATTCAGTCTTGATAGATTGTATATTTCTAGGAATTTATACATTTTTCTATGTTGTCCAATTTGTTAGTATACAGTTGTTTATAGTACTCTCTTATGATCCTTTATGTTTCTGTGCCATCAGTTGTAACATCTCCTCTTTCTCTTCTCATTTTATTTATTTGAGTCCTCTTTTTTTTCTTGGTGATTCTAGCCAAAGGTTTGTCGATTTTGTTTACCTTTTCAAAGAACCTACTCTTAGTTTCATTGATCTTTTCTATTATTGTTTTAGTCTCTGTTTCACTTATTTCTGCTCTAATCTGTTTTATTTCCTTCCTTTTACTAATTTTGGATTTTATTTATTCTTTTTCTAGTTCCTTGAGGAGTGAAGTTAGGTTGTTTACTGGAGAATTTTCTTGATTCTTGAGGTTCCTGAGATTCTTAGATCTGCTTTTGCTGCATCCCATAAATTTTGGTGTGTTCCATTTCCATTTTCACTTGTCTCAAGTATTTTTTGAATTCTCTTTTGACTTTTTCTTTCATTCTTTGGTTGTTCAGCATGTTGTTTAATCACATAGTTGTGGATTTTCCAGTTTTGTTCATGTAACTAATTTCTAATTTCATGCCATGATGTTGAGAAAGATGCTTCATATGATTTCAACCCTCTTAAATTTATTAAGTCTTGTCTTGTGGCCTAACAAATGATCTATCTTGGAAGATGTTCCATGTACACTTGAGAAGAATGTGTATTCTGTTGCTTCTGGATGGAATGTTCTATAAACATGTTAATCCCATATGACCTAGTGTGTCATTTAACCCCACTATTTCCTTACTGACTTTTTGTCTGGATGATCTATTCATTGATGGAAGCAGAGTATTAAAGTCCCTTGCTATTGTTGTATTGCTGTCATTTCTCTCTTTAGGTCTGTTAATATTTGCTGTATATATTTAGGTGCTCCTATGTTGAGTGTATAAATGTTTACAGAAGTTATATCTTCTTGTTCAATTTACCCCTTTATCATTATGTAATGCTCTTCTTTTTCTCTTATTACAATCTTTGTTTTAAAGTCTGTTTTCCCTGATATAAGTATAGCTACTCCAGCTTTCTTTTGATTTCCATTTGCATAGAATATCTTTTTCCATTCCTTTACTTTCAGTCTGTGTGTGTTCTTGCATCTAAAGTGAGTCTCTTGGAGGCAGCATATAGATGGGTCGTCTTGTCATTGTTGTTGTTGTTGTTGTTGTTGTTGTTTTTAATCTATCAGCTTTCTATGTCTTTTGGTTGGAGAATTTAAAGTAATTATTGCTAGGTATGTGCTTATTGCCATTTTGTTAATTGTTTTCTGGATGTTTTTGTAATTCCTCTGTGTTCCTTTCTTCTTTTGTGGTTTGATGACTTTCTTTAGAGGTATGCTTGTATTCCTCTGTCTTTACCTTTTGTGTGTTTACTATAGGTTTTTGCTTTGTGGCTACCAGGAGGTCTACATTGAATAGTCTATTTTAAGTTGATAACAACTTAATTTTGCTCTCATTGTAAAGCTCAACATTATTCCTCCCCACCTCCCCCCCACCTTTTATGTTTTTGATGGCACATCTTACATCTTTTTAACTTGGTGTATCCCTTAACAAATTGTTGTAATCACAGCTATTTTTTTTTTTACTGCTTTTGTCTTTTAATCTTCAGTCTAGCTTTATAAGTGACTAAAGTGGATTAAGTGGATATTTTCCTGAAAGGGACCTAAGACGTGCCAAAGCCAGCTTCATGGGCAAGCCCCAGTGTGATCACAGTTGTGTGTGTGTGTGTGTGTGTGCGTGCACGTGCGTGCGCTCCTAGGTTTGTACATACTAAGGCTGGCCCAGATAGGTGCAACCAGCATCATTTAGCCTTGAAGAGTGAGGTTTGTAAAAGGAGGGTGAATGGTGCATTCACTGTATCTGTGTCCTGGCACACAATAGCCAGCCCTATGTGGATGCTGCCCAGAGACCCTTTTCCTGGGTCTGGACCTGACTGTGGAAAGACAGAGGGAGAAACAATGGAGGAGGAAGCCTTAATGCAGCGCCCGAATGGAATCTCCTCCTCTGCTGAAAGTTAGATCCAATTCACACCCTCGCACAGCCTGAAGGCTGGCGCTGGCTCTGTTTGGTAACATCACCGCGAACGGCAGCCTTGTCTCTATTTTGGTTCTTGCCACTGCTGCCTCTCTCCACACCTTTCAAGAAGCGCTCCTTCCTTCTGGAAGGCTGAGGTGCCAAGCTCCCCTGGCTCCCTCCCATTTTGGTAAATTAAGGGACAAATGGTGCCAAATTGTTCTCGTCTCTTTCACGAGATTATTCGTAACCGGCTTATTTTCTTTTCCCCCATTGAGTGAACGCATTAAAACTAAAATTAAATCATTACCCAAAGCACAGACGACGATCCCCTACATAATTACATCCTCTTAATTGGCATCTGAGGACTCAGCTCATTTTAATACTTGCTGGAAAATGTCTCAGACACATTTAATTTTTTTTTTTAGGTTTAAAGGTCAACAAGAATATCTTACCTTAATTTGACAAGTGTGCAAGAAATAATGCAAGACTGGCTTATGTTCAGGTAATGCACAAAGAAATCTATAAATCAAGCTGGGGGAATATTAGATGATGCCATATCGGAACCATCTGCCTTCATTCTCAGAAGAATCGATACCACAAAGAAAGCACTGAAGATGTAGTGATTTATGCCTTTGTGCCGGGGGAGAAATATTGGCCATCTTTAGAGTCACTTCATATCATCCTAAAACAACAGAGCCTGAGGGAAAGAATGAGAGTGGCCATAACCCTGCATGTGTCAGAGAGCAAATCTGACCCTTAGTTTTTAATTGTCTCTGCTTGAGACAGAATGATTCTGAGGTCCCTTCGCGCCCATGACTCTGCCCCCTCTGCTATTGTATGCGGGAAGGCTGCCATGAATGCTGAGATGATGTGGAAGGGAATTAACTAAACTGCATCTGAGTGATTGCTGCCAGGGGTTGGAGGCTTAACACTTGGGGATCCTGGGTTTTCCGTGCTAGGCACGCTGCTTAAACCCCTGCCTTCCTTCTGAGAGCCCTCACTGGCTGTTTTCATCACCGGGCAGGGAGAGCACACAGCCTCCGGGAACTCCACCCTCTGCCACATTGGATGTTGGGACTTGGTCCCGACCAAGTTGTCTGAGATGGGAAGAGGTGCTGTGGCTTTGTGGGGAAGGAAGGAATGTCTCTGAGCCATTAGGGTTTGGAAAAACAGGTGGAATCATTTCACCGCCTTCCCCAGCGGTGGTTATCCACAGCACACTTCTCCAGGGAGATGGGAGAAAGCGGGACAGAGCAGGTGAAGCTCAGGCACTTGTACCAGTATCTGGGGAGGGAGAGGAGGATTTGTAAGGCTTGAAAAAAGAATATTTCATAATTGAAGAGGTGTTTTGTGGGGAGAGTTCAAAGTATAAAATTGTATTTTCATAAGCAAACTATAGAAAGTAAAGCTTTTCACTGTCTTCCTGGTGGGTGGGGTCCTGCAAAGTTTCTTACGAAAGAGATTTGGAGATGTTGCTCTGTGACCCTTGTGTTAGGTGCGTTGTGGGCTGTCTGTGTGTCTGTGTTGCCGTGTGTACTGTGGTTCCTGTTACAAGTCATAAACATAAGCATTTTCTGTGTTAAGTTGAAGATATGCTTTGAGGAAAAGTTTGATTTTTGTATTTACTATAGTGTGTAGCACAAAAAAAAAAGGGACTGTGAGCTTGTTACATCTTCAGCGTTATCCTTTCCAAGAGTTGAAGTTGGTCCTAACACGACACAAGCTGGAAAACGAAGTAAGATCATTTCCAACACCACAGGCACTAGCACACTGTGCTCACGACTTTTTATGCTAAACAGACCCACGGCCACATTCCGGCTTCTTGGAGCCTGGGCGTGAGTGGATGACTGGCCTGCCACACCCCCACCCTCTGGCTACTGGCCGTGGAGGTCACGTTGCCATTTGCATATCAAACTTGAGCATCAGGGCTCTGATTTTGCTGTCTTTGTCACACTTGGGGTAGCTGATGATGATGCATGAGGCTCATCAAGGGTAGATTTATGTCTGCTGCAAAGACAGGGTGCACCTTCCTTGAGGCATTGGCAGATTCTGGGCAATCAGGCCAAACCACATTCACATCTTAAATAATGTTGGACCAAGATCATGTGAAATTTATTCTAAAACCTGTGGGTATTTTTTTCTCCCCTCCCTCTGCAAAACATCATTCTCTGCCTCACATGAAAGAAACTAGCAGTGGAACACACCATCAGCATCTGAAACATTTGTCACCAGTCTGCACAAAACTCCTAAATGCTGGTAGGAAGGTAGAGCTCAGTGGTAGAGCATGTGCTTAGCATGCACGAGGTCCTGGGTTCAATCCCCAGTATCTCCGTTAAAAAAAAAATAAACAAATATAAGCTAATTACCTCCCCACAAAAAAAAAAATTTTTTTAACTCCTAAAGGATACAGATTCTCGCCTTATTAGAAACTCCCATGAAACCTGCACTGAGGTCAGCCAGACCTTACCTTAGTGACGAAACAGAGAACACATCCTGGAGGAATTCATTACAAGAGTGGCAAGCTAAAAGTTTTGCAAAAGGTCAGATCTATTATTTGGCTACTAGCTGTGATGAATGGATGATAAAGGAAACCATGCCTACCTACTTAGAGGTGTGTGATGCATGACTCAGGGGATGATCAGAGAGGAAGTGCTGCTTTCCTAAGCTTTGGAGACTACCAATAGAGTTGACTATGTCTCTGAACCAGAGTCACACTTCTTCAAAGTAACTGAGTCGAACTGGAAAATAATATTAGACTCCCATTATGGGGGTTCTTGCAATACCAGATTCAAGATGAAGACTGTGTGTATGTGTGTTTCTCTGTCTCTATGTGTGAATTCAAGGGAAAACCTCTCAAATATTTTCAGAATATCCTCCATCGTTCTCTGCCAAGCTTCAGCGTCTAACAGTTTGCCAATTTTTAGAAGATTTCAACCTTGCTAGCAAAATAATTAATTATGTTAAAAAACACACATACACACTACAACAACCAAAAACACCCACCCAAACCGAATGCATTGGATGCTGTGCTGTTTTCTTAATTCTGAGAAGATTTGCACGCCAGAGAATTTGGATTGCATGCTGAGTTCTTTCGGTCTGAACCGAAATGATCAAAGGTGCTTGGTGAGTGTATGGGCTGAAGGTAGAGGTTACCTATTTTTAATCATCCGGGAAAAGACCAATTGCATTAAACTTTCAAAAATTGATCATTCTGAAGTGTTTGGCACACTCAGCAGACATGACTGAAATAGTTTTGCAAACAGGGAACTTCAAAGTAAATACCAACCCCATTGTGCATGGTGACATACACCAGTAGAGACAGCCCAAGGCCAGTGCTGGCTGCAGAGGCGTGGTGCCCAGAACAGCTGCTCCTTTTTTCCAGTGGATGAAGTGCTCAAGACCCAGTTTCATGGAAGCCCTTTCCAGACGCATTGCATTTTTCTCTGAATCTGTCTGTAGCCTGAGCTCCTGAGATGTTTCCCGGAGACCCCTGTTGGAAGCTTCCACGGCTCCCGTTTCTTGCTGGCCTTCAGGCTTTGCTGGATGATATCCAAAAAGTGGTTGTTTCTCCAGCTCCAGGTTGATGGGCTTGCCTGAGAGAGAAGCACTTTGGGGAGCTGAGTTCATCTTCCCCAAAACAATCAGTAACATGACCGAGCACCCGCTGTGTGCCAGGCACTGCCCCAAGAGCATCACTCTTACTGTTTGTTTAGTTTTTATAACAAGTTTGAGAGGTAGCCGGGTTTTTTTTAATTTATCAAATTTATTTTTATTATGGATATTGTTATAGCAGAATATAAAAATTAAATGATAAAAATTTCTTCTAAGAGTACAATTTAACTTCAGCTTAAAAAAGTTCTTTTTTTTTTTAAACTATACATACTCAGGTAGAAAAAATGCTCTTTGACTTAAACTTACAACTTCAGAATTAAAGTCTAGAAATAAATGCTATGGCCATCCAAAAGTTTATATTGACAAATTGCATACATTTTCAAATTATAATGCAATATTTGTACACAGAGTAACTATATATACACTTCAGTTACATTGCTGATATATTTTAGATGAGAGATGTTGACCATGAGGGAGTTCACTGCTGTGCTCAGTTGTAAAGGTGGAGGAACCCTGGTCCAAAGGAGGGGATTGCCCTCCATCCACTGGCCTCAGTGCGGCTCAGGTGAGGATCTGACTGAGTGAGCGAATGCAACCTGGCAGTTTGGGAGGCCTGAGTGGAGGGGAGGGAACAGCACAGCTTTAAGACGAGGGCCCACTCCCGGGAAAGGGACCATCAGGACTTGGTGCTTGGTCCCCTGGCTGGGTAAAAGCCCCTTGTGACGTGATGATTCTCATGACCTCTTCCAGGAACTTGAGCACTTTTAGCATCTCCACCATCTCTTATAGACTACAAGGCTCTCTCTTTCTTCAGTTCTTGGACGAGAAAATTGATTTCCTTCCTCGAACTCAGGTTGACCGGCATCAACTTTCTGTAAGTGTCAGCGAGGCTGGGTATACTTACTGGCTCCGTCTCTAGCCTGACATTCTTTAAAATTGTCTCCATCCTGGCATGCTCCTTTTTAGCCACACAAAGCTTGTCAATGAGGTGGCATTTGTCCTCGATCTGCGCAGCCAATGTTTTTGCCAGTTATTTTTCACATCTTCTATTAAGTTGACTTCTAACAGACTGAATAAATCTGAAAGTAAGTAAGACACCCAGCAGTAAGGTGAGGACAGGCAGACTCAACACTATCTCCAAGCAGAAGCTCTGGAACATGAACTGGGAACACAGGCCATTGGGCAGCAGCAAAACCAGGACCGCACTCAGCTTCCTAAGGATCAGCCCAAAGCCAAGCTCCACAGAGGACGGCAGCCCCTCCATGGCACTGGTCTACCACAGGGCTCTGCCCAGTTACCATGGATCCACCAGCCACAAAAAGCCCCAGGGGACACCCCAACATTCCACCCGGAACCCAACCAGCAACTGACATCCTGGATTGGTCAGTTATCTGGTCAGTGTCAGTGGGGAGGAGGCATGGTTGTCAGAGGAGAGGTTTGTAACTAAAATGTCATTTTCTCCGTTATTGTCTAATGGTAATTTTTTCTTACCTCTTTCTTTTTGTGTTTATATCTGTATACAACAAAATATAGTGAGATGTGTCCATGTAAAGTTTATGATTTCACAAATCTTTCAAATTCCTGACCCTGGACACTATCGGAAAAGTCAGTGTTTGAATCACATCCATTAACACAGAATATATATGAGAGGTAGCCATTATTACTCTCATTTTGCAGATGAGAACATTGAGGCACAGAGAGCTAAAGTCACTTGCCTAGACACAGTGGGTAAGTGATGGAGCTGGGATTTGGACCCAAGCAGCCTGGCCACTCCAGGGCCCACCTCCCTGTCATCACCTGATGTCTCATTCCATTTTGCTCACATATACCAGGCAGCTGAGTTTCCTGCACTTCCAGGTATGAAAACCAGCTGTCAGGCCAGGCTTAATGTGAAGAGTAACTTACAGATTTTTCAGGATCCAGAATACTCACGCGGGAAAAGCTCAGCAAGTGGACCTGAGACATGTTGGTATCAGAACATCAAAGTAAAAATATGTGTATTTCAACATCATAATAAAGCCCTCTTCTAAAAGTGCCAATTTTCATGAGACTGGCAGACACGGATTTTCATGTTGTAGCAATTTTCACTTTGTAGACATTTCTCACCTAAACTGTTATCGTTGCCTGTTCCCTGGCTTCCCTGCCTCTGCCCTTGCCTACCTACATGGCTAGTGGGACCCTGCTTGAAATACAAGTCAGATAATGTCCTTACTCTGCCCCTATCTCACTCAAAGTCGAAGCCAATGTCCTTTCAATGGCCCACCTGACTGTACCCATACTTAGTTCTTTTATCTCGTCTCTCCTTCATCTTCCTTATGTTCACTCCTCCCCACACACACTGGGTATCAAGAATGTTCCCACCCCAGGGCCTTTGCTTGTGCTGTTCCCTAGATCTCCATGTAGTTCAAGTGTCAGTTCTTACTGAGACCTACTCCCACATGCTTAGGTCCTAAGACTGCCTGTAGCTTCCAGTCCTTCCAGCCCTCTCACCTTGCTGTTTTTCTTTTCTCTGTAACACTTATCACCCTCTAATGTTATTTATAATTTACTAATGTATTATGTTTGTAGCACTGGCTGTCTCTCTCGTGGTTGCAATTTGATTTTACAAGGGCAGGATGTTTGTTTTGTTCACCAATAGATCTCAATTGCCTAGAATAGTGCCCAGCACATAGTAGGTGCTCATTAAATATTTATGACACGTAGTTACCTCAAGAGGGGAGGGAGCAGGGAAGTAGCAGGAAGGGGTACAAAAGAGTCTCCAAATATTGGTAATTGTCTTATTCTTTAAGCTAAGGGTGAGTGTACTGGCTGTTCTTTATCATTTTTATATATCATTTATCTATCTGAAATGTTTCATAGCGAACTTTTAAAAATCAAACTGAGTCAAAAAGTAAAATTTATATATTTTTGTGTCAGTGGGATGGTCCCCTTCTCCATCCAAACATATAGGCTCATTTTTGTGTAGTATTTTTGTCAATGGCTGAACGTGCGGGTTCTTAGGCAGATGCGTTTGTAACAGAGGGATGTGGAGGGACAGGAAGAGAAGGTGAGGCAGAAGCTCTGACCATCAGGGCAGCTTGATGGAGGGTGAGCAAAATGAAGGGAGCCCCGGGCTGACTTGCAGAGCTGACCATCACAGCATGTTGGGGACAGATGAGAAACAAGAGCATAGCTGCCTGGGGTCAGCTTCCGAGAGCAGGATGCTGGCAGGGCGGTGATGACCCTTGAAAGGAAAGCTTCCATCCTTTCTGCTTGCCAGAGAAGAGACAGAAAGAGAAATGATGTTTCCTGAGCCACGAGGAAGGTGCAAAGGGCTGAGTTCAGGGACCTGGTGGAAGATGTCTGGCAGGGACTCCTCTGGGTTGGGGTTGACCTGAGAGGAACAGAACTCAGAACTCAGCTCCATGACTTCCTGTGGCCCCATAAGATCCCCAAGTCCATGAAAGGAGAGCCAGTTTCTGGATCTCTTTTTAATCATGTTCAGTTTATGCCTGTGACACTGAAGGAATGAGGGTCTTGATGGTGTAGACACTCTGGCCTGCGGGCTGTGGGTGCGGTGAGCTGGTCGGTGTCCAGGCTCGTGGCTAGGAGGACACATCATGTGTGCATGCATGCCAGGCAGCTTCCAAGACATCGATCAATGCCTCTGGTAAGCATAATTCCTTCAGAGGGAGCGCCATTGATCAGACCCGACGGAAAACAAGTGGCCATGATCGGGACTGAGTGAATATTCATTTGAAAGTGTCAGTAAGCATGTGGAGATTATGCCTGTGGTGGCTGGCCAGGCAGGATCGATTCAGGACATGAGGTGGACCAGATATCTACAGAGATTGAGGGCTCAGGCTGGGGCCCTGGGAGGAGAGGGGACCAGAGATTGTCTAGAATAGCGAGATTGCCATCTCCCCTCTCACCCCCAGCTCCCTGGATGCTGACTGAAGCTGGGGCTGACGGAGTGGTTCTTGGGGGGTGTAGGGGTATCCTGTATGGGACCTTAGTCTTCAGGTGGGTCACTCCCTGCATAGCAGCCACCAGGTTTGGGGACATCTGTGTGGGTGGAGAGGGTTGAAGGGCCTCAGGACATGCAGCTGCTGGGAGAGAGAAGGGGTCTGCTGAGTCTGAGTCTAGTCTCTAGCTGAGACCCTTCTCCCCACTCCATCAGTGCATCCTCTCTCTGCACAAATGGGGCTCAGGCCAGGGAGGCTGCATGATTTCAGACTAGGGTCCTGTGTTGTGGTTCTCCTTGCCCTGGGATGGATGGATGAATGTTTGGATTCACCCACGTCACTCTGGGACCCCTGGTCCTTGGCTAGAAGCTTCCTAGATAGAGGTGAGAGGTCATTACTGCTGCCCTGGGAGGCCAGGAGTCCTGCAAACTCACTGAGAGGGACACTTTCACCTAGATGCAGCCCACCTCTCCCCGCCAGCCCCCATTAACCATCTGTAGGAGCTGCCACCAGCATGGGGAAGGAACTCAGTCCCTCTTCACTGTACAGACTGCTCAGCTAATGAGGGGGTTTGTGAAATTTTTAATTATGGCTTCCATGTCTAGCTAATTATTTGCATATGGCTTTTACAACTGAGAAGAGGACGCCTGCGTGCAGCGTTTCTCCTCAGCCCCACGTTTGACTTTAATTAAAGGCAGAACCTGAGGTCTTTCCATCACTAATGATCGTGGAAAATTAGCTTCCGATTCCCAGGGGTCTCCAGAGTGATGCACCCTGAGGCAGAGCGGGAACAGAGGGCGGTGGAGCGGGAGGCACAGATGGCAGAAGGCCCTGCTGGGCTGCTACCCCTGAGCACCCCCAGCCCACCCTCCCACCGGCTTCCCTCCAGACCTTGCAGAAAAGGGAGCCTTGCTCTCCCCTGCCGGGAAGGAGGCTGGACCCCAGGCAGTGGCAGGGGGAATGGGGGAGCACTGTGGAGCTGGGAGTGAAAGCTGCTGTGGTCCTTGTCCTGGTAACCAGGAGTTGGGAATGGCCTGGGCTGCAGCTGGACTGCTCCCAGCTAGTGGCCACAGGGGAGAGATATGGGAGGTTCTGGAACACCCACGCACGTGCACACACACATGGACACATCCACTCATGCACATGCTCACCCAGGCATGCATACACAGGCCGTCACACTCCATCTACAGGATGGAGTCACAGAGACACATATGCACGCTGACACATGGGTGTGCCCGCACGTAGTCACAGACGCATTCATATATGAGCCGCAGGCCCTCTCAGGGCCTTCCTTGCTCTCACTGTCCCTCAAGCCCTCACTGAGGCCGGTATCTGCTTGGGAGCCCGTGGGCCATTGCTGCAGGCAGGATGTGGCTTGGAGAGGGCTTCTGAGAGCACAGAGCCGCCCTGACCCCCTCCTCATTGACTGACACAGGTCTGCACTGGAGTGTGTCTTGGATGTGGCTTCTTCAGTAACAGGCACAGTTAATGCCAGGACTCAATAGGGGGTGGTGGAAAGCCCGTCCTTTGAACTTAGACTTGAATTCAAGTCTGGCTCCACCACTTCCTAGCAGTGTGGCCTTGGGTAAGTTACTCAGCCTCTCTGAGCCCGTTTCCTCATCTGTAAAATGATGTTATAGTTGTTTATGTGGCTTTTATATGGAGCAAAGGGGAGAATAGTGATGGACTTGGTGGCAAGCTCCGTGTTGCCTCTCCGCCCCCTGCCTTGCCCCCTGGTCCTTGAGTTTGGGAGGCACCCCCCACCCCTGGCTCTGGAGAGGCCAGTTCCATCCCACTGGTTCCAGTAACCCAGACCCGCACCCACCAGCACAGGGCATTCCCCCAGCCCCAGAGGTGCTGTCAGCCTAGGGTCCAAGAGTTTTGTTCCATGGTTGGGGCAGGGTTCCCTCTCTCCTGCTGGACTTAATGAGGATGCTCATGGGCTGGACTGTGGCTCAGCCATCATACAACCATAGAGGGGACATCTGAGGATAAAATCTGCCTGAGGACGGGGAAGGGGAGCCACAGGAAGGACCTGGGTCCTGGTGACCCCGTGGAACTTCGGGATTCCCACCAAACTGGGTTTCCTGTTACTCACTTGCAAACACATTCTGGTTGTCAGGGGGCTCGTGTCAGATGCTTGGCCTGACACTGCACACAGCTGATGGCAACCACTGAACCCGGCAAGAACCTGGTCTCTGGGCAGCACCCCCGCTCCTTCAGTGTCCCTGTGAGGATGCTGCCTGTAGGTCAGGGCTGAGCCTTCTTCCCCAGGGCTCTTTCCTTTGTTGAGGCTGACATAATGAAGTGCCACAGACTGGGAGTCTCAAACAACTGGAAAATATTGTCTTCCAGTTCTGGAGGCTAGACGTCTGAGATCAAGGTGTCAGCAGGGCTGGTTTCTTCTGCGGGTGATGAGAGAGAATCTGCTCCAGGCCCCTCCCCTAGCTTCTGGGGATTGCTGGCAGCCTCAGGCATTCCTTGGCTTGTAGATCTCTGCCTTTCTCCTCACAGGGCATTCTCCCTGTGTGCATGTCTGTGTCCAGATTTCCCTTTTTATAAAAATGGTGTTTTATCCTATTAGATTAGGGGCTTACCCTACTCCAGTGTGACCTCATCTTAGTCAGTCACCTCTGCAACGGCCCTATGTCCGAGTAAGATCACATTTTGAAGTACTGGGGGTTAGGACTTCAACATATGAATTTGAGGGGCAGGGGGACACAATTCAACCCATAACAGGTGCATATGAGTGTGAGTCTGTGTGTGTGTGTGTGTGTGTGTATGTGTGTGTGAGCCATTCCTGGGTGGAGGTCCTATGTCACTACTCCCCTGTCCCACCACAGTGACTCTCCAGGCAGAGACAGATGCCCTATGCTGGAAGCCCGTGTTGCTGTGTGAATGTCATCCAGTTACAGAGCTGTAGGGAGCAGCTCCTGACCAGCGAAGCTAATGCAACTTCTCTCCACCGCAGCTGACTCATACACCTTCTCTCCCTTCAACTGATTTTGCACAAAATTCATTGAACATTTAGGCATCATTTTCATCCAGAGGTCAGGTGCTTTTCCCCAGTTTAGGCTATGTTCTTCATGGCAGAGGTGGCGAAGGGTGGACCTCAGGCCAAATCCGACTTGGACATGAGTTTTTATTGGCTTAAGTCAGTTTTTAAAATGTGCATTGCCTGCCAATTTGAGAATCAGGAAATTTCAAGTTAAAAATCCAGATTTCCAGACTGGAAAATCTGAGGGTCATTTAAAAATAATTTCCCACAGGGAACTATATTCAATAACTTGTAATAGCTTATAATGAAAAAGAATATGAAAAGAAATACATATATATATGTATATGAATCACTATGCTGTACACTAGAAATTAACACAACATGGTAAATCGACTATACTTCAATTAAAAAATTTTTTCATATAAAATTGTCATACGGTAATTACAAGAAACAGGCTACTTCAAACGAGCATCCATTGAAGGCCAGCTATTGGCCAATCTGAGTCTCATCAAAAAAAATGTGTATTTGCACCTGTGTCTTCCTCTTTTCAGCAACCATGTAAGAAGTCAAGGCTCAAGTGACCCTTCACATGCAGAGTGGGACAAGGGCACAGCTTGGGACCTGTGGAGATGCCATTCTGCTTTCAGATGCTCCCAGTTCACTGGGTGTTGCCTACTTCCATGGCCCACCACTCCAGCCTGGCAAACATGCCACAGAGTGCCATGTTCAAGGACTGTAAAGGTTTAACCCCTTTATGACACTCCTGCCCTGTGTCCTTGAGGCTGAGAGATGAAGACATACAGGACCCAGGACAGCAGAAAAGAGGCTGCAAGCTCAGAGGAAGGAAAAACAACCCCTCTCCACCATGAGTGTTATTCAAGTTAAGGAAAGAAGTCAGCAAAACCATGTGGAGAGAAAGGCGAGACCAACCGTGGGGAGAATGTACCCTGCAGGGAAGGGACTGGGACCCATAAGCCCACTCCACTTGCCCTGAGCCTCTTTCCTCCGCCCCAGGACAGCATCCCATCACAGCAGGAATCTTCACAAATAGCCCTGCGGTATCAGTCCACCAGGGACTGTCTTCCTGTTTGGGAAAACTGAAGCTCAGAGATGTAAAATCATGTTGCTCAAAGTCTCCCAGGGAGAAGATTTAATGCTGAGTAGCAGACACTCAAAGCCCAGTGGCCTTTTCTCTACACTAGCCTCTCACTGTTACCTGTGTTGGAGAAAAGCCCAGGGGCTCTTTGGAGCATACTGGCTTGTGTCTCACATGGCCTGGGGGCTGTCAGGGAATGGTGAGAGATGAGACTGGATACTCATGGACCTTGTGGAACATGCTGAGACATTTAAACTCGGACCATTGGGCAACTGGGACTTCAGATGGTTTTGAACAGGGGAGGATTAGCGATAGCAAATACACTGCAGGGAGCTGTCCAGGACACTAGTGCTGAATCAGCTGCACTGAGGGGCTGGAAAAGACAGACAGGACACAGGGAACCAAGTCTAGAGGTGGGTGTCGGGAGAGAGGAGAGGGAGGGTTAGGTGGTCCCAAATTTCTATCTTTCCAAAACAATGTGGATAAAGAGGAAGAAGGCATTGAGGGTCACTGGGATGGAAAAGACTTGAAGTATAGGGGGGTCAAGTAGAGGGAGACATGAAGCAGAGACTTATGGAGAAGGCAGGCTCCTACCTCATGCATAGCCACTCATTAGAACTTCCAGGTCACTCCCAGCCTTGGCTCCATCCTGATAGCCTGAAGGAGACCCAGTTTTCAGCAGAACAATCAGGACAGAGTCCATAGTCTTGACTGATTGTTCTAACAGATTCTCAGTCCTTAAGCCCTCAGATTTTAAGAAACCAGGCTGTACTGAGGAGAACTCTGGGGAAAATCATGCTGCACTGGTGAGGATCAAGAAGGCGGGGGCTGGGGGGAGGGTATAGCTCAGTGGTAGAGTGTGTGCTTAGTATGCAGGAGGTCCTGGGTTTGATCTCCAGTACCTCCATTAAAAATAAGTAAATAAATAAATAAACCTTAAGAATGTGGTGGTCAGCCTTAGAGCCAGCTTAGAGAGGACACCCAGGGCACACCTGCTGGGCTCCACATGACCTCAACTCAAAGGACCCAGCTGGCCCTAGTGTGCAAGTATCCCTTTCCTTCCTCCCTTCTCTTATTAACTCTCTCATCACTCACTACACATTGCACGAGTATGTACCTACTCAGTGCCAGGCACTAACTGGCAGTTGGAAACACAAAGACAAGTCCTCTGGGGCTCCCTTGTGTCAGCCACAGGGAAAGGGATTTCCTGGAAGGAAGCCAGACCTCCTTGCCATCCTCTCCTCCTCTGGAGGCTATGGATTGCTGTTTGCAACTTGGAGGCAGCTGCACCCTGCCAGGGGCCAGGGCATTCTGGGTTTACTCATATACTCCTTTTTGTCCATATTATACCCCAACTTTCAATTTTGAGAGGTAAATATGCAATTTTTTCCTCCCTGTAATTTTCCCTGCTGTGGCTGTGGATGTCAGAGCAGCTGGAAAATGTGAATAGCTCAGTGCTTTCTAAAAGTAAAAGGAGGCTGTGCAGCTTCATACATCGTCTGCTGCTCTTGGCAAGATCCAGCAGCTCTACTTGGGGGGGCAGGGGGAGGTTGTTCTCCAGGCTGTACTGTCAGGGGAACTTTTAACCCAAATAATTCATGTCCCCACCTACTATTAGCAATGAGATAATTGCCAAGAAGTAGGTGTGTGTATGCTCATGCAGATCACGCGTGTGTGTTGCAGGGATGTTAGCAGAGGTGAAACGAAGGTATCTGCTTACGCAGTCAAACTTTCTGCATGTTCCTCTGGAGACTTTCAAATCTTTGTGTCTCAGTAACTGAAGGTCAGGACAGTCTGATCTATGATTTTGTTTGGGAGAAACGACTCAAACAGATCTGGGATGGCTTCTTTACGGTGTAACCTTGACAATATTTAGTCTCTCTGGGTCTGTGTAAAACAGAGCAGTGGAATTGGAGATATGCTGCCTGGATCCCCTTCCAGGAAGGACTCGCTGACCACTCATGAGACAGGTGTTCAGCTGTCAGCAACTTCAGGATGTGCAGCAAACTGCCTCATCCCAGGTCACACCCTTCCCTGGGCACCCCACATCTAATTACTGAGTAAGGTGGAGACATGAAGGCACAGCCATTTCTGCAGAGTGCTCTGACAGCCGACACTCACTCCAGAGCACCCATCTAGGCTTTGTTGGACCTGTATCCCTGACCAACTTCACTTCTGCCCACTTCCTCTTCCTCCCTTTGCCCTTCACAGGTGTTGATCCTTGATAAGCATCTTGCACCCCGAACTCCATCTCAGCATCTATTTGTAAAGAACTCAGCCTGGGAAAAATAAGGATGAAGATTTTGACTTCAGGAGATTAGCTAAATGAGAAAGCTAAATGAGATGTTTCCTTAAATAATTATTTTTTAATTTGGGGGTAGGGTAATTAGGTTTATTTATTTATTTTTAGTGGAAGTACCAGAGATTGAACCCAGGACCTCGTACATGCTAAGCACGCGCTCTACCACTGAGCTATACCCTCCCCTTCTAAATGAGATGTTTATGTCATATCCAACGTAGTTCATGGAACATTAATGAGTGTGACAAATGTCTATTCCTTTTCCTTTCCTTCCACTAAACACTGTGACACTAAGTCCCATTCCCGGAATTGAGGAGTTGTTCATGTCCTGTGCTCTGTAATATCAATTTGAATAAAGCCCAAAGACAAAAATGTCCCTGAAAGTTTATCCCAGCTGCTAAGTTGAAGGGCCAGGCGGGGGACTCTGGAGCCAGCTTTGTCCCTGTGAAGTTCATTATCCGTGGATCATGTCAGTCCTCTTCAAGGTTCCTCACTGAAAGGAAATCGAGCATGCAAATACTCTTTTATCATAATCACCACATATCCACAGGGTAATTCATATAAGAGCTGGAAATATATTGAAATTCAATATTGTTTTAGTCCAAATCAATATTAATAATTGTTTGCATTTTTAAAGTGCAATTTACAATTGAAAAATGCACAAAGATCAACCAGTAGTTGCTAACACATCAAATTTTCCTGTTAAAGGCATAGTCCCCTAACTTTAAAATGTTTCTTATATGAGAGAGGGTGGCGCTGATCCATGAAAACTGTTATCTATTATTTACAGTGCACAACATTAGAATTTGCTTCCATTATGTATGAGCTGAAAGGCCAGTGGCTTTTATTTTTAAGTTCTTGATTTTTTAAATTAAACTTTTTATTTTGAAATAACATTAACATGCAGTTATAAGAAGTAGTACAGAGAAATACTGTATACCCTTTATCCTGTTTCCCCCAATAGTAACATCTTGTAAAACTACAGTCCAATATCACAATGAAAATGTTCACATTGATACAGGCAAGATAGAGGACATTTCCATCACCACAAGGATGCCTCATATTGCCCTTCTGAATTCTTTAAAAATTAAAGATTTTTAAATGGCAAAGATGACCGTGGATACAGTGGGTTCCAAATCATTAGCCCTGTTTCGATTTCTGTCTTGAAATGATTTCCATCATAAATGAGGCACTGGGCTCAGTGTTGGGGTTCAAACATAGATCAGTGGTCACCTCGGTAGAGACTGGCCCCAGGAGAGACTGGCCTCAACTAGGCAGGTCTCAGGGGAGCATGGCTTTGCAGATCAGAAAGAACATGAGAACACATTTTCCAGTTTGACGCTTGCAGGAAGGCTCTTTGCCCCCTCAAACAAGGACAGAGTTACCTCAAAAGGACCAAAACAGCTTGGCAGCTTTGGTCCATCAGAGCACAGCAGGGATCCAAATCCGTGGCAAAGGACAGTCAGCAGATGTGGGTGAGGGACGCCCTTTCCAGAGGGCCACTTGCTCTGCTCAAAAGTGGCCTCATGCAAATGAAATTCACAAGGTGCCTTTGTGTTCTCCAAGACTCCTATTTGTCTCACATCAGAGCTGCAAGGAACTTGGAAACTCGCCTATAGTGGCTATTTTGGATGTAGACTCATTCCAAAATTAGGAAAATCAAGTCCTGAAGGTCAACAGCTAATTGGAGAGGCAACCAAGCTGGGAACCTGGGCTCCCCACTCTGAGGCTAGTGTCCATCGCATGACATCTGGCCACTTTTTTCGGGCTACCTGGGTCTATAAGCCCAGTTCCTCCATGTCCTAATCATGTTTCACACATGAACTTGACCGTTCTTGTCCTCCTTAGCTCCTGGGCCCACATCCAGTCACCTGTGGAATGAGTGAAACTATCAGAGTGATTTCTGCTCAAGTTTGCCTTCATTTTTTTTATTGTGGTAAAATATACATAATATAAAATTTACCATTTTAACCAAATCCAGAGGCATTAAGAACGTTCACATTGTTGTGCAGCCATTACCACCATGCATCACTGGAACTTTTTTCATCTTCCCCAACTAAAATTGATAACCAATAATCCCCATTCCTCCCTCCCCTGCTGCACCTGGTAACCACTATTCTGCTTTCTGTGTCTGAATTTGACTACATGGGATCGTACAACATTTGTCCTATTGTGACTGGCTTGTTTCACATAGCATGATGTCCTCAAGGTTCATCCATGATATACCATGTTTTGTTTGGGAGTTTCCTAGCATCATACTATATTTTAAACGTTTGGGAATCACCCATTTTACAGCATCTAAATTACTTGTATTTGTGTGTGTGTGTATTTGTGTGTGTGTGTGTGTGTGTGTCTTTGTGTGTGTCTTTGTGTGTGTGTGTGTGTGTGTGTGTGTGTGTGTGTGTTCTCTGTGTTAATATACCTGTATATATAGAGTCATCATTTACCTCTTCAAGTATATTAGCCTTCAAGCCCCATGATTTGAAATCTGTCCTACCAACATGAGGATACAGAAGTGGCATCCTGGTGGTAAGGGGGCCTTGGGTGTTTAGGATCTGTCAAGTCCCATCGGACTCCCTGGTGGAGCTCAGTTCCTTGCCTCTTCTTCTATCATAGGGTTGGACTCCTCGTCGGGCCTAATTCCAACCCAGACCTGATCAAAACAAACCCACAGCTCCCTGAAACATAAATGACCTTTTTAAAATTCCAGGTTTATGGAGTGCCTCTCTCCAGATGGCCCAGTCTCCTCTCTCTATTAACTCCTACCCGTTCAATGTGCAGCGAAGTTTATCGATCACCTGTGCCAGGCACTGTAGGTAAGTGCTGGGAATTCAAAGATGAGCAGAGGCCCCAAGAGTGTGAGACAGACATGTGAATGCTCTCCACACAGTGGGGGAAGGGCTGTAACTGAGGTACACATGCCCCCAGGATTGGAGATACTGAGTCCCTATTCCAGTTTCTGCCAGAGTTAGGGTGAAAAGGGACTGTTTCTCTACCTGCAGAATTACTACCCCATACCTTACCCCATTGTCATAAAATGCCCTGAAAATGTTAAGAAGTTCAAATCAGAAATAGCATGGTGTGGTTTACCCCTGATAGCAAGTGGGGGGCCTTGTGTCCTGTGACACCTTGGCCAGGCTCTCGGGACCCCCTTGCTGCATCTCTGTATTTGCAAGCTTCCCCTTATCCTCTTTGGATGAGCAGTGGTGGGAAGCTGGGCTGTGGTGTTCTAGTGGGGCTGTGGGGACAAGGCTTTGGGGCTGTTTGAGCCTGATTTATGCCTCAGCCTTTGCCTGATGGTCCCTTCTCTCCCCCTGCAGAGAACAAGGTGTTTTGGAGGGAATCCCTCCCTTGTAACAGGAGAGTGGATGTCAAGTGAATTGCATCCCCCAGGAGTAGGGTGCAGTCATGCCCTCCTGGATGTGCCAGCAGTCATGCCCTCCTGGATGTGCCAAGGCTGGTCCCTGGCCATTTCAGGACCCAGGTCAGCGCTCCCCTGAGTCAGTGTTGGGGCAGGAATCTGCAGCCCCACCTCAGCCTCAGCACTTGCAGCCATTCCTCATCTTCATCATCCTCACAGAGCATTGTAACTTTATGTGTACGCATAAAAACTGGAGGGACTTGTCTTAGAGTTTGCTGCTGCCACCACCGCTGCCGTTAGAGCAAGTTTAATTAGCTGCAGGATTTTAATGAGCTGAAATCAAGAAGAACCCCATCTCAGAAGTGAGCAGGAGCCGCACACACGGAAGAATTCGTCTGACAAAACAGATGGAGGTGGTATTCTCAGGGGACTGGGTTGTGTGCTTTGTTTCAACAAAGAGCAAATGAGTTACTGGGGCCAGGAGGCTGAGGCAGGCAGCCGGGGAGGTCAGCCTCAGTGCTGGCCTCAGTGGGGGCAGAGCTGGAGGTACGGCCCCCGCTGCTGCCACGGCAGACTGCTCGGTGCCGGATTCAAGGTGACGGCAGTGCCTGGCTCCATTCTCCTCAAGTTGCCATAGCAGCCTCTCTCCCGATGAGCAGCTTCTCCTGGAGCCCTCAGCTGGGAGGGACGTCATTGTTCGTTCCTGCCGGTTTGAGGAGGAGACTGGCTGGACAGAGAACTTTCCCAGGCCTGGGGTCTGCACACCAAGTGGGTTCACCCACAGGCATGTGGCTGGATGCCTCCTGCTGCCTCCAGTGGGGCAGTGGGTGGGTCCCCACAGCCAGAGGGGTCCTCTGAGTGACTGGGGGAAGTGTCCAGGCCTTGGAGCAGCTGCAGCCAAGTGTGCCCTTGGAACCATCCGTCCGTCTGCCTGCCGGCCCTTCACCATTGGAGGTGCGTGTGTTTTGGCTGAATTCCCAAGTCCTTGCTTGTGCCCTGAAGTGAATTTTCTGAAGAGGCAAATTTTTAAATCAGATAAATAAGGAAATAGGAGAAATCCTTGGTCCTGCCCTGTGTCCCAGGAGGTGTTTACAAGATTAATTGGATTTCTCTTTCTTACTGTAAAAATTGGTGACGCCATTTGGACCTCAGGGAGAGAAGCCTCTGGGAGGACCAGGGATTGTGAGGAGGGCAGGACCTCGTGAAAACTCCATGGGCTGTTTATTTTTCTTGCCTTACCCCTCCCTCCTCCACCCCCAGCTATTTGAATTTTTTTATTCGTCTGTTGGTCTTGGAAGGGAAGCAGGGAAGCAGGGGAGGGTTTTCCACTTGTGATTGGAGCTGAGTGTGATGCAGTGAGTGGTGAGGATGCACCAGTCCCAGGTCGGGGCAGAGGCCTGTGAATGTGTGCATGGGGCCCCGGGCAGCCCAGCCCCAGCCTGGGACAGGGCGTACTGCCCTCTTCTAGGCAGCAGTTCAACTCCCAGGAGAGGGAGACAGTACCTCCCCGTTGCCTTGAAAATAATGTGTGATTTTGAAGACAGGGACCCTCACAGGAACAAAGGGAATCAGACGTGCACCCTGTCTGGAGTGTCTGGTGGTCTGTTGATGACCTCCCATCTACCTCCCCTTTAAAGGATGGAGGTTCCTACACATTCTGTGAGATTGGCCCCCTCCTGGGGCATTGAAGACCCTGCCAGACTACAAACCAGGGTCGGGGGCATGCTAACCTTTGATTCCTGTTTGCACGGAGCAGAGAGAGAGCAGGTCAGATGGTCTCCAGTGAGAGTGGACCCTGGGAGGAGGGTCCCAGCAGGGGAAGACTGGGGTCTGAGGCTGAGGGTCTGGAGCTGGGCAGGGAAAGACATGCACGCCTCTAACACCAGCTTCCCTGGGCGTGGAGAGGGTGCGCACGTCCTCCTGGGGGCCAGCAAAGGGGAGAGTCTCTGAAATGAGACACCTGAACCGTTGTTGCTCCTGCCATGGTGAAGGTGAGGTCCTGGGGCTGTTCTCTTCCCTGCAGCAGATTTGGGGGTGGGGATGCGGTCCTCATGCTGACTCCCAGGCACGTGGGCTGCCGGAGCCTGGCTCCACTTGGTGAGCTTGGTTTGGGCAGGTTCAGAAACAAGTGAGGGCAGGCTGTGGCTGCAGGACATGGGGAAGTCTCTCCTGGCCTGAACGGCGACGGTGTAACAGATCGGAGAGAAGAGGGAACTGGCCAGCTCTTCTGTGGTCACTTCTGCAGCGCCAGATGCTGTATAAACAATTCGGTGGTAAAACCACGTGCGTCTGAGTCCCCTTTTTCCATCAGTAGTCTTTGGGTCGACATCGGGTGGCATTTTATTCGCTATTTTACCTGGCAGCTGTGTATGCTGGCCATCAACTTGCTGTCCTTTCTTTCCTCCTTCCCTCTCCCTGTCCTTATGAAGTGTCCTGACCCCAGAGCTCACCCTGGATCAGATCAACCTCCTGACGTCGTGTCTGACACAGGAGGCTGTGTCTGCAGAAAGTGTGCCAACACCACGGCTAGCATGAGCTGGGTTTCCTTACTGGCTGGAGCCTTGCTTCTGGGCTGACCCCTTGGGCCCTGCATGTGGAGCCTGTGATCACTGAGGGAAGGGGCTGGGAAAACACAGGGTGTCAGCTGTGGGCGGTGTGGAGAGTGTCCTCGTTCTTCCCCGGGGCCTGGGGCCCGCACTCCTTCATCTGTGTCTTTGCAGGATGAGGAGCCAGGGCCCAGGGAAAACCCCACCTGGGGCAGCCACGGTTGGGGAGGCCACGGTCCCTCACGAGGGGCTTCAGGGTCTGAGCCTTCAGGGACACGTGGCTGCCCATTTTCACCCCCTACAAGCCTACGGCAGCTGTGTCCCTGGTGATGGCAGGAAGCAACCGTTTTTCTCTGCGGCGGGGTCTGCTGCAGTGAGGTCGGGGCCAGCTGGAACCCTGAAACCGACTCCAGAGGCAAAACTGAGCCCGGCTCAGCGCTGCATGCATCCCAAACACAAAAGCTAGGAGGTCGTGGGAAACTCCTGCTCGGCATCGCCCAGAGAGCCTGCCCGGCATTCAGGCGTGTTCCCGTGCGTGGAGGCCTGGGGCAGGTTAATTAAAGTTAACTGAGTGAAAAAATAATTACAGAGACGGCAGAGGGAAGAAACCCAAACCTGCAATTTAACACTCCTCAGCCTCAGAGCTTTGCGGAGACCAGGCTAGACCTTGGGAATCTTTGTCTGCACAGGGGAGGGAGGGGCCTCTCTTATTACCACTTCCTGCCTCATGCCCCGTGAGGCTGGATGCAGAGAGACAAAATCGGGGGCTTCCGCCCCCATCACCAAGGTGCCAGATCGGGGATGGGTTCCCTGACCAAAGTACTTCGCCAAGGAGACCCCGGGCAGGGAGCCAACCTTGTGCTGAGCAGCACGTCTGGTCTGGGGCCTGCCCAGCCACCCAGCTGTGGTCTCCAAGGCTGCTGGGAGCTGCCCACCAGGCCTCAGCCTCCCTTGGGCACTGCCCCGTGCCAGGAAGGGGGAAGATCCCAAAGGCTCTTTTGGGTGGAAAAGGGGCAACATCCCTGGGCCTGGAGGGTAGGACCGGGTGAGGGTAAGGGGACAGAGTGACCCCCCCCCCCATGGGAGGTCCTGGAATTCCTGCCCATCTAGCCCAGCTTGCTGGATGGATTCGTCTTCCACACCTGCCTGACTGTCCCCATATCCCACCCCACTGCAGGAACTTACATCCTTCCTTTGGGCACATGGCCTTGGGGTGCTCCGTCCTGACCCACAGCTTGGCCCAGTTGAGGTCACTGGCTGGTCTTTGGGGTATTTGGAATTTCTTCCCCCTCAGGAGGAACCAGGGTGGGGGCAAGTCATGCGGGGATGCTGTGGGTCTGCAGTGGCCAGAGCAGCAGGTATCTGTCCTCGGGGACACGGCCTCTGAGCCTGAAGTCTGTCCGACCCAAGTCTGGCCACCCCGTCTCAGCTCCAGGCCCAGGGGTCTTGAGAGCGAGGACAACCGTGATCCGGCCGGAGCTGCAGCTCCTACTGGTGGGACTATCCATGGGACCTTGATCCCACTAGCCCATCCCTCGATCTGTCAGGGAGGGAGAGCCCTGGCTGGTGTGGGTGGGGAGTCAGTCCTTGACATCCTCTGGGCCTGGGAGGCTCCTTCTCAAAGCCTCCTGTTCTGTGGAGACCCTTGTCCCCAGCATTTGGTAGAGAGGAACCAGGGCAGAGAGATCTAAGAGCTTTTATGTCCACCAGGCCAGTGGTGAGGGACAAGGACCCAGATTCCTGCCTGGACAGTGCAGGGGGGTGACTGCTATCCCTGGCTGTGGGGGTCATGGGTCCACCCTGGGCTCCCCGGGGCAGGAGTTGGAGAGTCTCCCTCCATGGTTTTCCTGGGGGTGCAGATTCAGGAACCCTGGCAGGAAGCCAGTGTCCCAGCTGCAGGTGGTGGCCAGCCTTCCCTTTCACCTGCTTGGGCTTGAAAAGATGAAAGGGACACACCTGAGTAAGAAGGGGGTTGGTTACAGGGATGATACTCGGTCACGTGCAGTGACTGGGGCCCTATGCCTCAGTGACGGACCGTCTTTCTCCCCTGCTGCCCAGTAGCCCGTGGCCTGATGGACGCCTGGTGTGGATGATGAAGGAAGAGCGCGCCTCCCACACCCGAGAGGTGACCCCAGAGCGAGCCCCGGATGACCCCGAGAGCAGGAGCGATGCGGCTGGCCTGCATGTTCTCATCCATCCTGCTGTTCGGAGCCGCAGGCCTCCTCCTCTTCATCAGCCTGCAGGACCCCACGGAGCTCGCCCCCCAGCAGGTGCCAGGTGAGCCCGTGCACTCGGCCCCGCCGCCCACTTGCCGCAGCTTTCCCGCCCAACGTGCAGGCCTCCATGCTGCCCTGGTGCCAAGGCTGTGCTGAGACCCCCCAGCAGGCAGAGGAGGGATCCTGGCCTCCTGCTGGTGGTCATCAGCCTTAATATGGGGACACTGTGTCTGTTGTCAGACCACCAGCCTCAGGGTTCTGGCCTCTGGTCTCTGCCCTCTGGCCTCTGGCCAGTGCACTCCTCTTGGGAATGATAGCCAGACTGTCCATCTCCCAGCCAGTTGTTGTGGTTGGTGAAACTCAGATTTAAGGAGGATTCTGCCACCTCTTGGGGCCTCTTCCACGTAGTCTGGGATATCAGAGGACGAATGACTTCTCCCTGAGCCCAGGCCTCCCAAGTAGGACTCAGTTTCTCTGCCCAACCCTGAGGACCCCTTGAATTTTGTCCCTTCAGCCTGGACCAGGGTGGGGGTCACAGCACCTCTTGGCTTGTGAAACTGAGGCGGCTCCTTCTGCCCCCTCAGCCATTGCCCCCCACCCACTGGAGGGAAGCACCCTCCCTGACTCGCAGAGGTGAGACGGCAGAGAGGTGAGAGCAGGAAGGATGGTTCTGGAGCCTTGAGACAGAAGGGGTGTGGAGAGGGGACCTTGGGCAAGGCCCCTCTGGCTGGGACACAGCCCCCACCTCAGAGAGCATGGAAGGGCTGGAGGGCAGCAGGTGCCGAGCCAAAGCCAAGAGGTCACTCTGCTTTGGGGTGAGAGGAAAGCGTCGGTTGCCAGGCACGGGGACCAGCGATTCCCAGCAGTGGTCCTGGAGGCCTTGTGAAGGCAGCCCTGTGCTCCAGGACATGGACAGCAGGAAAGAGACATGGAGACTGGGGGGTTAGGCAGAGGGACTTGTGTACCATCCCTGCCTGCAGCCCATAGCCCAGGAGTGTGGGGCATGATGCAGGAGCACCTGGCCCTTGGGGAGGGCACTCAGGCCCTCAGGCCTGCAGCCTCCTCCCCAGCCCCACCCTCAGCTGTGGTTCACACTCTCAGGGCAGCCAGCACCCCACCTGAGCTCAGACTGAGGGTCTGTAAGCACCACGTAGAAAGGCAGAAAGAGCACAAAGGATCCAGAGCTGGGACCCTGGGCCTGGCAGCTGTGATCAGAGGCCCTGGTGGGACAGGCTGGTGAGTTGGTTCTTTCATCACAGAGAGTCAGCAAGAGGCAGCCCAGGCGCTGGGCCCCCAGGAGATGGCGGGTGAGTCACAGGTGCTGACTCATGCCTGGGCTGGACCCTGACTGGCGGGGGTGAGGGGGTGGGGGTGGTCAAAATGGATCTGGCTGCTCCCTGGCTTCTAAAGAAGCAAGGACCCATGACCCTGCTGGCTGCTCTGTGGAGACTTTGCAGCCTCATGGGAGCCTCAGGGTGTCTGGCGACCCTGTGTCAACAGACCCGAGGCCCCACACGTAGCACCGTCAGGAGGCACTAAGAGTTGGTCTCTGCAGTTGGGTGTTACTGTGTGCAGAAGTGAGCTCCCCCAAAAGGCCCTCAGACACAGCTTGGGGTCCATGGCTCTGTATCCTTGGAGCACGTCCTGGCGTGTGCATGGTTGGGGCGCACGTGTGCAGAGGGTCCTCATGTCTGGTATCTGCATTCTGTGGGATGGGCCTGGGAGAGAAGGCATGAGTGTGTCTGTGGTGTCCACGCAGGACGGGCCATGTGCTTATCTGGGGTATCCTCCAGGGACAGGTGTTATATTCCTGGGTGGAGCTGGAGTCTGGTGGCCACGACACATGTCCTGCAGTGCCAGTAGCAGCTGGCAAAGCAGAGCGTTTGCCCCTCATGTCTTCTGCAGGTGTGGATTCCTGTCCCTCCCCCCAGCCAGCATTGCCCTGCACAGCTGCCCCAGTGCACGTGCGTGTAGGCCTCCTTGATTATCGCTGGGGCGGGGGCCTATGGACGGCTAGGATTTCTGGGGTGGAGTGGTGAATGGGGAAGGAGCATGGAGCCTCAGGCTGGCAGGGCATGTAGGTGAGCGTCCCCTGCAGCTGGGAATGTTGTGGACCTGGCAGACGCAGGCAAGGAGGATGCTTAGGTCTTGAGCTGCCTTCTTCTGGCTGTAAATGGAGCTGGACCACCCTCGTCCCGTGCCATGTGGTGGGCAACCTGGCCATTCTACGTAAATCACATCAAACACAGTCATAAAACTTTAAGTAATGCTTACGTTACTTTCCCTGAGCAAAGTGTTCCTGACACAGGCTGTTTGTGTTGATTTGTTACTATTCATTTATTCTTTCCCTGTACTTCTCACAGCAGCCTAATTGTGATTCGGTACCAAGAAAGCAATATCAAAGTAATTTTCCACAACATTAGTTACAATTTTCTTCTGATCTTTCAAGTGAAACAATCCCATCCTGTTGGCTTCTCTGAACATATAAACCTTGATTACATTTATCTGTTGGAAACAGTGCTTACAAAGTGTATGTATCCAGTTGCATGGGTGGGTGGTACTGTGGGCCCCCGGACAAGCCCGGATTTCTCCCCATGGGACATTCAGACTCCGGAGGCTGCCCTGCCATCTAGATCTGGCAAGGCCAATGGGCAGGTACTTTTTTACAGAGGAAATTCCACACAGGCGTCTCTGGCTTTCCTAGCTGCAGAAACTTCCCTGGGAATGGAGAGCCTGAGATCTGCTGTTGGGGGCCCTGATGAAGCAGGGAGGGAGAGGGGGAGCAGGTGAAGCTCTAGAAACAAGCTTGAGAAGGCAGGCCATGCCTTTAGTTGTTTGTGGTCCCTCGGGGTTCAGATTTCTCCCCTGCAGCTCCCAGGTGTTAACAGCATCTGAACTTCTCAGAGGCCAGCCAGTCTCACCTGCTTTGTGCATCAAACGTAACCCTACAGGGTTGCCCACTTTTGTAAACCAAGCCATATTTTCAAAAATGTTTGCTTATATTTTAAATCAAACCTTTCAAAACATAAAATTGCTTACCTTCCTTCTAAGATTAGATTTTCTTGGGTATCAGAGAATTCACCTATCCAACTATTTTCCAGTCTGCACTATTGCCAGGTCCTGGGGCCTCAGGAAACTCACTTGTTGACCCAGGAGACTACAGCTTCCCCTTCCCTAAGTGGGAGACTCGGAGAACAGGCCAGAACCAGGGCTGACACATCCCAATATGCTGACCCTGGGGGTGCAGGAGGCACACACCACACGTGTGTTTGGGCAGGCTGACTTTTTATGAGTTCATAAAAAACTTATGAACCTTAGGAACTTTGTATCATGGAGAGCTTGGAACACACACAAAAGTAGATTAGTATATAGTACAATGAACCATGTGCACCCAACACCCAGCAGCCCCAACATGACCCCATCCACTTCTCTCCTGTCTCATTTTGAAGCATATACCAGATGGCCTGTCACTTCAGCCGTAATTATTTCAATATATTTTTCAGTTTAAAAGATAAGAACTCTTTCTTCTTTAAATTCAACAATTCTTTAATATCATTAAACATCCCGTGTTCAAATTTCTAGTTGTCCCGCAAACACTACCAATACCTTTCTGTCCAGTTTGTTTTATCCAGGATCCAGATAAGGCTTGCACACCGCAGGTGCTGGATGAGTCGTTTAAGTCTCTCTCAGTCTCTAAGAGTCCCTCGTCATCTTAATTTTTCTCTTGTTATTTATTGGAGGAAACTGGGTTGCAGGTCCTGTACGTTTCCCACAGTTGGGATTTTTGCTGACTGTGCCCGTTTGGTGGAGCTCAATGTTGCCTTCTGTTCTTTGTATCCCCTGTCAGTAAAGTAGATCTAGCAGGCCAGGTATAGATTTGGCTTTTACTTCTTTTTTTTGGCAAGAATTTACATGTGGTCCGGTGTTCTTCTGTCGGGAGGCATGCACCTGCTTTGGGATGTCAATTTGCCACTGATCGTGTGTCTAGACCATCTGTTCATTCGGGGCCGCACAAGTGCCATGCGCTAATTGTGTCATTCCTTCGTCATTCGTTTAAGTGGGATGGATTTTGTTTTAATGGGGTGAGGTGAGGTGTTGTTAGTGACCCATGAAGCCAAAGTGATCAGTGGATTGATTGGCTTATTCATTGATACATTAAAAAAAAAAGCGATCTAATGAGAGTTTCTGTTTCTAGCACACTATAGTTGTTTCAATGTTTGGCTTTTGCAGAGTGAATTTCTTTAAAGCAGGCCGCTCCACATTTTAGTGAAGTAGCTCTTTGCTTTCCCAAAGCCGTGGGGTTGTGGGTGAGGCTGCTGGGGGCTGGGGCCAGTGCTGGGGTGCCGAGTGGGGAGGGTAGCCACAGTGACGGCTCAGGGGCCCCAGGTGCAGACAAGGGGACTAGACAGCCCCTGATGACTTGTTGGTCGATAGCTGGCCCCAGGACGTTCATCCAGGGCGCAAGAGCTTCCAGGGATAACAACAGTAATAACAACGGGGAATTCACCACATGCCAGGTCTCATGTAAGCCCTCTACATGTTGTAATGCGTATAATTCTTATAATAAATGAGATGCCGAGATGTACAGGGTGGACCCACAGACACCACCACCACTGATGTTGGCTCACCCTCCGAGCCACTCCCTGTGTGCCCGGCACTAGGGAAGACAAGCACTTCACGAGTATTTAGCACTCATTTAATGGTTTCGGAACCCCCTGAGTTAAGTCCTATTACACCATTTGACAGATGAGACTCCTGAGATAAGAGAGGTTACACGCTGTGCCCATAATCACACAGCTTTGGGCTTCAGAGCCGAGAGTTGTCCTGCCCGCTGTACCTACTGCCCTCCCAACAGTAGTCATTGCTACAGGAGGGCCTGTCCAGGCCCAGAGCAGAGCGTGGCAGAGAGAAGAGCGTGGGTCCAGGTTCGGAGGCACTAGAGAATGTGTGTAGGAAGAGCCCCCGGCTACGTTAGGGGCTGGAGTGAGATCCGTGGGTCCAGACTTGTGGCTGAAGATGCAGGCAGGCTCAGGGACCCCGAGCCCTTGGACCGCTCAGGGGAGCGAGCCTTTGCCACAGACTCAGCTGGGGGAGCTCTGGGGATTCTGAGGGGCAGTGGCCATCGGAGAGCCCACTCCAGTGGCTGCATGTCATGGAGTCGTGGGCAACAGCAGAGGGGGAGACCACAAGACCCAAGGACCAGCTGGGAGAGGGTGAGTGAGGCCGGAAGAGATGGTTAGGCCTGGGGCAGGCAGGCAGGGACAGGAGAGGGTGATTCAGGGGCATCAGCGGGTCCGGGCATTTGGCGACCATGTGGATGGGAGAATGAGGAGGGTGAGGAGGGCAGCCGTCCAGGTTCAGGGTGACTCTGGCTCAGGGTTTCTCGCTGTGGTCAATGGGACTTGGGGTGCCACTCACCAAGGCAGACACAGCAGACAGGGAGTGGTCTGGGGGAGGGAATGGAGACCATGTGTTCTGTTTTGGGCAGATGGCATCTGAGATGCTGGGCAGGGTGTGTGGTGTTGCCCTGTGACTCCTGCATCCAGGGTTCCAGACTCACAGAACAGGTGAGAGAAGCAGAAGCTCCCACCCTGCCCCCACCCCCCTCCTCCACCTGCATCCCTACTCACAGGTCATGCACTCACTCCTTCGCTCTCACACATCCAAGGGCAGGGTCCTGGCCAGAGAAGTCAGGGGGGGCTTCCTGGAGGAGGCAGGCTGTCGGTTGTTTGGTTGCCTTCTCCAGTGCACAAGAGGCAACAAAGTACTCACCTCCAGCGGAAACAGTAGAAGAGGACTTGGGTGAGACTCTGTGGGAGCCTGGGGTCTCTCTCCAGAATGCATGGTGTTATGTGTCTTGCCCAATATCTCGTAGTTAGAACCTGACAGAGCCAGAATTCCAAGCCCAGGGGTCTGACCCACCCTAGAGCACCCACGAGGCAGGGATGTTTTGGCTGGATAAAGTGGGGCCCTCAGCCTCGATTCCATAGTTACCAGGGACCCATGGCCCTGCCTGTGCCAACACTGAAGGCTGAAGATTTGTCTTGTTCCTACAGCAACTGTCTTTGTCCAGGTGTGACCCCTTGTATCCCCGAGACACGTCACCAGGTGAAAAGCTCTGGGTGGGCCAGGACCAAGGGACAAAATGCTGAGATGCTCTCAACAGCTCACCCATGTGAGCGTGACAGAGTAAACAGCAATGTGATGGCTGTCCCTCCTCTGCACTCTCTGGGCAAGTGGCTCCAGTCTGGCCTTGGGGGACGGGCAGCCTGCTGGAGCCGGGGTGCCTACGCCCATGCTCCTTCCAGGGCCAGGGGAGCCAGTCCCTCCAGTTTCCATGGAGCCATCTACTTTGCCTGGGCAGGTGGGTTTTATTGGAATCCTCTGGAGTCTGTCTCCTGAAACCATTTTCTAACGGCACTGTGGAACATCATATATATTTCCTACAAACCTTGCAAGGCTGACACCTCCTTGTTGTGACTGTGAATATCAGAAGTGACATGTAATTGCAGTGATCCATCCTGTTAAGTAGCTGGCAATATATCATTGCAAAATCAGCAGGGCTGGGACTCTCAGAACCCAGTGTTTCTAAACAATGCACCTGCAAGCGTGTGTGTTCAGACTCTCTTCACCGAATGCCACCCAGGGCTCACGGAGGCTGCCTCACCTCCCTCGCCTTGCCATTCTGCGGCCACAGCAGAGACAAGTGGACTCTGGGTAAACCCACTCAGTGAGTTTTCAGGTATCTGGAGTCCCTGCTCCTCGTCACAGAATGCACAGGCCTCTCAAAGTCAGGGCTGCGGGCCAGGATGCTCATAGCAGTGCTCTCTCCAAGCGTGGCCCTGGGGCTTTCTGCCTCTCTTTCCTCAACTCGAGTGACTTTACCGGGGTTCTTTCTGGTGCCATAGGGTGGGAAGTGAGCTGACCAGCCCAGCCATCACTGTGCCAGCCGAGGGAAGGAAACTGGTGGGGTCAGTGTGGACAATTTAGAGGACTGGCGACCAGGGGTGGCTGGAGCCCATGGCATAATGGCTGAGTACCCACCACAGATGGGGTGGGAGCATTGAGGCAGAGCTTGCACATTTTGGGGGGCACCCTTCACGTGATATGCAGTGCTAATTCCAGGGTAGTGTTGATTTAAACTGTGGTGTGAAGGGCGCCCCCTGGAGTTGTGCAGAGGACAGTACTCCAACAGGGGCAGACCTGGGACGTACCCATGGCGATCAGAAATGGGGGGGGGTCGTCAGAACATGCAGCCCTCAAGTGTGAGTGCCACAGCCCAGTGGGTTTGGGAGCCCTGGGGGTGCTGGCTTTGGAATCTTCTCTAGAGTCTGCTTTTGGGGAGGATTTCTTGGAGGACCTTCACTACCACCCTCCCTGGAAGGCCCTGGCCTCAGGGGTGCCCACTGTGGGCCCCTGCAGTGGGAGTTTCTCTGCTCCCACCCTCTCTCACCTGAAACACCGCCCTGGCCTGCAGCTCGCTGGCATCTGCTTCTGATGTAGCCCCCATTTCTGGGGTTCCTCTACCCTCCTGCAGAGGGGAGGGAACATTTCCTTACCCCCTGCAGAAGACACCCCGGAGGTCTCCAGCCAGAGCCTCACTTTTCCTTTGGTGCATTAAAATATGCTAAATGAAAAATAATGAGCATGTAGGAACTAATAACAGGAATCACCTAATTAAATTAGGAAACAGACATCATATCACTGTAATCTGAAAATTGATATTAATAGAAAATGGTCCCAGCATTGTTATGCTAAAGGTTCCTAGGGGTGGGGAAATTAAAAAGGAGAGATGAATGGAAAATGGGGACAATCGGATCCAATAAGAGCAAGACTTGGGTTTTAAAGGAACTAAAGTAAAATGCTAAAAATAGAAGATGGATCACCGTGTAGCTCTAATGAAGTAAGGGACAAAGATGGCTTTGAAATCCACGGAGCTCCACACACGTGTACGATGATAATTTTTTAAACGAGACAATGTAATTAAGCTTCAGTGTGCATGAAACCTAGTAATAGTTTTCATTCATTGGCGCCAGCCACTGTCCCCAGTGCCTTCATTTCATCTTCCTTCACCCTGTGAGAGAGACGCAGGCATCATTGTCCTCAACTTAGATTCAGAGACGTTAGGTCAGTTGTCCAAAGACCCACAGCCAGAGTGGCCAGAGCCGGGATTCAAACCCAGATTTGCCTGCTTCAAAACCCTTCTTCACTCAGCTCAGTCCGCCCTCCTCGCCTGTTGCTGCTGGTTAACGTGTCAGTCTGCAGTGCTCGTATTTTCTCATTCGATGTTTTTCTACCCTCTCCTCAAAAGGCATTTCTTGCCAACACCCAGCAGGTTTTGTTAGCAGCTGGCCACCCTGCTCAGCCCCAAGTCTCCTCTGGCGTCTTGGTTAATGAAGCCCGCACAAAGACATCTTCTGAAATTACAGTGCAAGTGGAACACTGGGTTTCCCATTGTGTCCAGGCAGGGTGGGGCTGAGCCGTGCTGAGCCGGGCCAAGTGGGGCTGGCGGTTCCGATGCTCACGCTGCCCCGGGAGCCCTGGTTTCGGGTTGTGTCTCCACAGCAGGTGATTATTCCCCCACCCCAGGCCCCCACCTGGGAGGGTGAATCAGGCTCTGTTCACCTGCGATGTGAGTCACAACTCCACAGGCCCAGAGCGGGGCTCAGGTGTGGGTGACCCCTTTCCCATCTGCCCAGAATGAATAAGAGGGACACAGGGAGGAGGAAGAGGGCTCAAGATCTGTGTGTGATGCCCCAGAATTACGTCTGGCCTGGGCCACCGTGGTGACCGCACCTGTGGCAGCATTAGCCAGGCTGAGCTCCCTCCACATGTGTCCCGCACCTCTGCCACCCCTGTGCCCATTCACCAGCCAGGAGTCTTCAGTAGTGGGGGGTACCTGACCTCAGAGCCAGGCCCCCCTACTCAGCCCAGGAGCTCTGCCAGGGGGACCAGGAGGGCAGGGCAAGACTCCAACCCCAAAGTGGCACAGGGCTCCGAGAGGGCAGCCTCTTCTGCCTGTCTCGTCTTCCCGCTCAGGTCCACTTGGCTGGCCTCAGTCTCTGGGTGAGGAGACGGGGTGTGGGGAGAGGGGCTCAGGACACATGGTGAATCTCACTGCCCACGTGGGGAAGGGTCCCGTCAGGTCCTAACATGTGCTTATCGAGGCTCCGCTAACCTTCCAGAAATGCTAGGTTGCTAACGCTGGCAGCAGAGAGATGACTTTGTGCTGAAACCCGGTCCAAGGACAAGGCTGTCGCTACGGGTCGTTGTCCTTCTCCACAGCCACTGGGTGGTTCTTGTTTCTGTAAACCCTGGAAAGGTCATGGTGGTAGTTATGACAACGGAAGCACCGGAGGCTGGGTCTGGAGGCCCATGTGGGTCCACGATGGATGCAGTGGGCCCATCAGGGATGCCCTGGGTGTGGGCTGAGGCCCTCGGGCCTCGGGCCCGGTCCTGTGGGGCTCTCACCTGGGCCCCAGCTGCCTGCTCAGGGCAGAGATGGGCATGCTGACCCCTCCTGTTTGTGGTGATGCCTTTCATGTGGCTTTAGGGTCAATGCGGATCTCCTTCCCGAAATCTCTGCAGGAAGTTGGGGGCTCAGGCAGACCCCGTCTAAGCCAGAAGCTCATTGTTACGGATTTGCCCATGTTTTCATTAGAAAGCTTATTTCCCAGGATTTGTGGCTCTGCAGTTTTAACTTGAATCACGGTGGAACTCGGTGGACAGTCCTGTTATTAAAATTTTTTTATTTATGTTGGAAAAATAGCCAAACATAAACAGGTTCCATTGTCCCCAGCAGTTGCTGCTTGGGATCTCCTGCACAGCTGACTGGCTCTCAGTGGAGGGGTGAGGAGACCCCGGGGTGGGGGAGAGTCCTCCCATTCTCCTAGTCTGGGGTCCGGGCCGGAAGCTGGGGGCTGCGTCTCGCTAAGCCCTGCAGCCTGGCTGTTGCAGTTCCCAGCCTCCAGAAGTCCTGAAAACCGGCCACCTGTCAAGTGGGCTGACTCCTCTCCAAGCTCCCCGCTCACCCCGGCTTGACTGTCCCCAGAGCAGGTCAAGGGTCCAGTCCCTGGCCCAAGGTTCTCAGCCTGGGTTGTTCCCAACCTGGGTTGGACTGAGGGGGTGATCTGTGGACCGCTCACCACATTTTGGTTATGTGCCTGAATGTGTTTTGTCCTGTCAAGGAAAGGCAGCCTGGGAGGCACTGAGGCCCCCCACCCCACCTCCCCAAAGGCTACCAAGCATGTATGAGTGCATTTGACCTTGGCCTCGGGTCTGGGCCTATGCCTGAGGGAGGCAGGTAAGAAAGAGGAGGAGATGAGGGGGGATGTCAGTGAAAACCGTGTGGGGTCACCAGGTCCATCAGAAAATGTTTCAGCACAGAGCAGCCAGGGCGCGGGCACCGCGGGGAATGGGATGGGGAAGAGGGGAGGACAGATGGTTCCTGGCTCCTCAGGCAGGGCCACTGCTCAGCTGCAGCCAAGAATTCTGTGTGGGATGCAGACCCAGGGTGGCCAGATCCACCTTTTTAGTTTTTATTTTTTTCAAAGAAGCTAGGAGGCTGTAACATAGAATTATGTAATTTCTCCTGATTTTCAAGCGGCAGCTCAAATTGTAGAAGGTGCCTTCAGAGTTGGTTGGTCACACTTGACACCTGTTGGTTGGATGGGCTGGAAGGAGAGGGTCTGTCCCGTATCCCACTCTCCCTCAGGCTGAGGCCTTTCCCCTCCTCCCCCACCTGCCTGGCACAGAGAGGTGGGGGGTCTCCATGGTGGGCAGGAGACTTGTTAGCTCTTTCCAGTCCTGGCAGGACTCACATCAAGCCAGTCCCCAAGCAAATCATGGGCAGAGCTTCTCTAGGGCCTGCTGCCCAAGGATGACCTCCCAGAACCCTGAGGGACCCCTGTCTGGTTCAGGGGGCCAGGAGCCCCACCAGACAACTGTTCACCATTCAGGCTTGGGACCTGGGCACCAAGGACCAGGTGACTGGTTGGCAGAGATATCAGGGAAGCGAGAGCCAGGGAGTGGCCTCAATGTTAGGGGGTGATGCCACGGGGGCTGTGAGTGGGACCGGAGAGCATTCAGGGAGGTGGCACCTGGGGCTGCACTGTGAGCAGCGATGATGGTGTGAGTGCCAGGGACCTACTGTCTACCAGGCACCACACTTTACATGCTTTATAAATTTTCGCACACTGAAGCCTCACAGCACCCAATCTCCATTTCCCAGATAGAGAAACTAAAGCCCAGAGAGGCAGAGTCACTTGCCCAAGGTTACACAGCCAGGAAGTGGCAGTGTCTAAGTTAGAACCCGGGTCTTTGGATCCCAAAGACACAGGATTTTACTGGTGACCCTGATAGTCACTCGGAGCTGAGACACACAGTATTGGAGGGCCAGACTGGGGGCCCGCATACAGTGCCACACTGATGTGTGGGGTGTGCTTCATTCCTGTGCATTGCAGACACTTTCTGGTCTGCGCATACATGTGCTGGTGAAGGGACGGGGACCTCTATGACTGCGTGTGCATGTCTGGCTCTCATGCACGATCGTGTGTATGGAGTGTGTGCGTGCACAACACCAAGAGAGGGTGTGTCTCAGACTTGCAGCTCACGTGGGAAACACTTCCCACTGAAGTCTGGGGCTGGCTGCCTGGAACACCCACTGATGTTCACAACTGCAGGTGATATGAGCAGGCGTGGGACATGCGCCTCAGGACCTGGCCCGGGGCAGGTGACTTTGCTACCACGGAAGGGAGTTGTCTGTGCTACCACAGAAGGGAGTTGTCTGCGGTTGTCTGTCACCATTGAAGTGGGTAAGAAATTAATTGCCATTCCAGCAGGAACTCAGCAGAACCAGTTACTGTAACCCCCCTGCCTGCGACCGGGGCAGACCGAATAATGAAATTACATTCATAATATTTCAGGTCGAGTGACGGCTGCTCGAATTAGTTCCTTCCCAGAGCCCAGCCAGAAGTAGCGGCAGTAATTAAAGGATTTTCTGGGCTTAAACCAACTCTGCTCATCGAGCACGTACAATCTACAGGGCTTGCAAAATGTGTGTGGGCCTTGCCCCTTGTTGGGGACTGGAAGAACCGTCAGTGAGAACAAGAAGGCCACAAGCCGGAAGGAGGTGGGTTCTTGCTGGGGGCACTTTTCCACTTTCATTTGTTTATCTTAGAAATATTTACTGAGTCCTAACACAGCCAGGCACTGGGATTCTGCAGAGAACGGGACCACAAGGAACTCACAGTGAGTAGGGTGATGGGGAGTTCCTGGTGTCCACCTGACTCCTCCCCAAACAAGCTGGTCCTAGGAGAGCGATGATGTCTGGGTCTGCTTCCTCTTGCACTTTAGGGCCTGTGAATTAGGGTCTGAGGCTGAGACCATGCTGAGATGTCCTGCTGATCAGAGAAAGGGAAAGGAAGGGCACTGGCATGGCATGACCCCCATCTGACTTGTCCTGTGTCCTAGAGAGAGGGGTGGGGGAGCCAGGTCCAACAGCAGGAGCCGATCGGAGCTCCCACCCAGGTTGGAGCATCCTCCACCAAGCCGATTTTTTAAATGTCTTCCACTCGCTTCACTGAGGGGAACACACAGCCCTCCTCAGGGAAGAGAAAATGCCAGAATCCCAGGAAAGTAAATGCCGACAGTGCAGCTGACAGCTGGTACACCTGCCCACCCCAGGTAAAATAGAACCTATGACTTCTTTAAAACTCAGGAAGGAAAGAGGACTCCCAGGAGGCAGAAAATGAGAGGAATTAGAGAGAAGCAGTGAGCACCAGGGGACGCCTGCCACAGAGCCTGGGGCGAGGGCTTTTTTTTTTTTTTTTTTACAAAACAGCTTTATTCGGGTATAATTTACATGCCATGAAATTCACCTATTTCAAGTGTACACTTCAGTGATTTTTAATAAACTTACAGAGCTGTGTAATCACCGCAATCCAATTTTAGGATATTTCCACCCACCCTCCAGCCCGGCTCCAGCCCAAAATCTCTCAGGTCCATTTGCAGTCATTCCCCGTTGCCCCAGGCAACCGCTAATCTACTCTCCATTTTTATAGATTTGCCTTTTCTGAACATTTCCCATAAATGTAATCATATGATATGTAGTCTTTTACATCTGGCTTCTTTCACTTAGCATCATGTTTTTGAGATTCATCAGGTAGCCTGAATGAGTGGTTCATCCCTCTTTTTTGCTCAGTAGTATTCCATTGCATGGATTCTTGGTTTCTCCATCCACCAGTTGATGGACATTTGATTTGTTTACACTTTTTGGCTGTTACGAATAATGCTGCTACGAACATTCACATGCGAGTCTTTGTGTGAACATATGTTTTCATTTCTCTTGGGTAGATATTTAGGAGTAGAATTCCTAGGCTGTATAGTAAATTTATGTTGAATTTTTAAAGGAACTGTTGCCAAAATGGCTACGCTATTTTATCCCGCCAACAGTGTATGAGGGTTCCAATTTCTTCACATTCTCGTCAACGTTTGTTGTTATCTATTTTTTTGATTATAGCCATTCTAGTGAGGGTGAAGTGGTACCTCACTGTGGTTTTAATTTGCATTCTCTAATGACTAGTGATATTGAGCATATTTTCATGTGCTTATTAGCCGTTCGAATATCTTCTTTAGTGAAATATCTATTCAAATCTTTTGCCCATCTTTTAAATTGAGTTATTTGTCTTTTTATTGAGTTGTTATTCTTTGTTTTCTAGCTACAAGTACTTATTAGGTTTGCAAATAATTTCTCCCATCTGTGGTTTGTCTTTTTATTTTCTTAATGGTGTCTTTTGAAGTGCGAAAGTCTTTAAATTTGAAGAAGTGCAATTCATTTTTTTTCTTTTATGGATCATGCTTTTCGAACTGTATCTAAGAAATCTTTGCCTAACTGAAAGTTATTAAGATTTTCTCCTATGTTTTCCTTTAAAAGTTATAGCTCTTACATCTATGTCCATGATTCATTATAGATTAATTTTTGTGTTTCGTGTGAGATAATGGCCTTTTGCATGTGGATATCCAATTATCCCAGCACTGCTTCTAGAAGGCTATCTTTTCTGCATTAAATTGCCTTATCATTTTGGTCAAAATAAATTGGCTTGAAATGTAAGGGTTTGTTCCTGGTGTCTTAATTCTATTCCGTTCATCTATTTGTTGATCCTTATGCCAACAGAACAATGTCTTGATTACCATAGGTTTATAATAAGTTGTGATATTAGTAAGTATAAGTCCTTCAGCTTTGTTCTTTTTTTTTTAAGATTGTTTTGGTTATTCTGAGTCTTTGTAAAGATCATTTCCAGGTAAATTTTAGGATCAGTCAATTTCCGCCAACAAAGCCCACTGGGATTTTGATAGGCATTTGCACTGAATCCAACAATCAACTTGGGAAGAATTGCACCCTTAACGATTGAGTTTTCCAATCTATGAACATGGAATGCCTCTCCATTTATTTAGATCTTCTTTGGTTCCTATTGGCAATATTTTATAGCTTTCAGTGTACAAGTCTTACCCCTCTTTTGTTAAATTTATTCCTGTTTTTTATCCTTTTTGATGCTATAGTGAATTAAATTGGTTTTCTTAATTTCACTTCTGGATTGTTAATCACTAATATGTAGAAATACAGTTGGTTTTTCTATGTTGATCTTGTACCCTGCGACTTGTTGATTAGTTCTAGTAGTTCTTTTTGTAAATTCCCTAGGATTTGCTAAATATAGGGTCATGTTGTTTGCAAATAAAGAGAGTTTTACTTCATTTCCAATCTCAATGCCTTTTTTTCATGCCTGATTACACTGACTAGAACCTCTACTCCAATATGAAATAGAAGTAGTGAGAGTAGCCATCCTTGCCTTATTCCTAATCTTAGAGGGAAAGCATTCAATCTTTGACCATTAAGTATAATGGTAGCTGTAGGATTTTTGACCTTTACCAGTTTGAGGAAGTTTTCTTCTATTGCTAGTTTGTTGGGAAAAAAAATTTTTTTTTTACCATGAATGGGTGTTGGATTTTTTCAAGTGCTTGTTCTATATCTATCAAAATGTGTATATGGTTTTATCCTTTATTCTGTAAATATGGTGTATTACACTAATACATCAACCTTGCATGCTTGAGGTAAATCCTTCTTGGTCATGGTGTATACTATTTTTCATGGGTTGCTGAATTCATTTTGGTAAAGTTACGGTGTGGAATTTTTTGAAGGATAGTTGTCTGTAGTTTTCTTGTGATGTTTTCATCTAACTTTGGTATCAGATTAATATAGGTCTTAGAATGAGTTGGAAAGTGTTTCCTCCACCACCTCCTCTATCTTTCTGGAAGAGTTTGTGAAGGATTGGCATTATTTCTTTTTAAAATGTTTAGTAGAATTTGCTAATGAAGCCATATGGAGCTGGACTTTTCTTTGTGGGAAGATTTTTAAATTACAAACTTGATTTCTTTACTCCAAGTCTATTCAGATTTTCCATTTCTTCTTGAGTTAGCTTCAGTAATTTACGTCTTTCTAGGGCTTTTTTCATTTCATTCAAGTCTCATTTGTTGGTGTAAAAATGTTGATAGTATTTCTATATATTCTTTAGTGACGTCTCCTCTTTTGTTCCTGATTGTCCATTTTGGTGATCTTTTAAAAGAACCAACTTTTAGTTCCACTGTTTTTGTCTTTTTTTCCCCTGTTTTCTATTTCATTGATTTCTACTCTAATATTTATTATTTCCTTTTTTTCTTTCTTTGACTTTAATTTATTTTTCTAGTTTCTTAAGGCAGAAGTTTAGGTCACTGGCTTGAGACCCTTGTTTCCTGATATAGATATTACTGTTATAAATTTCCTTCTGAGCACTGCCTTATCTGTAGTCCGCTTTAGTTGTCTCATTTTAGATCCCACTTTAACTTTCTGTATGGTCTGCTGGTCTATTCCTTCCCCTCCCCTGTATCACACTTTGAGCTAGCTGGGAATTTGGAATTATTACTTTCAACAACATTCCTGAGCATGGAAATGTTTCATCTTCATAGCCGTCTCTACCTTGGTGGGACTTCAACCACCAGGAAACTGGGTGAGGGTGATGGGAGTAGCCCTAGGCTGAAATACTGTGGGTTTACATTGTTCTTCCTATGATTCAGTAGAATTTCTTGAATAATTGCTTCCTAATATGTTGTATATCTTTGGTCAATTTCCAGCGTTCTAAAGTTGTTGTTTTGATTTTTTTTCCTGTTACGTCATTTCCTTTGGGGAAGGACTTTGCTGAGCTCCTCACTTAGCCGTTCCAGACACCCACCTCCATCCTGGGGTCTCGATGTCTGCATAGACAGGAGGGGGCAGATCTCTGGCCTGACTAAAGTGCTGAACTAGAATGTAATCTGTCTGTAAATAGCACTCACAGAAGGCATCAAGCCCTCTGCCCGTTGGTCCAGTTTGCTTGGGAGAGTCCGAGTTTATACCTATGGCCTGGTATAATTGTTATCCATGCTCCCTCAACTCCCAGAAGTGGCTTTATTTTGATGATAAATCACCCTGTAGATGTAATTCTGTAAGAAAAAATTTTAACCAGAAAGAATGGGATGCAAAAAATGGTGGTAAGAAAATAAGTTGTAGGTATGTAGATAAATGTAATTAAATATTTACTTTAAAAATATAATAAACACTCATTTTGCAGAGGTTTAGGAACTGCAATAACATGGAAATTTATATGGGAGACAGTAATTGGAGTTAAGAATTCTAGGATCCTTATCATGTTAGGGAGGAAAATAGGGATAGTAATAAACTTTGGACTTTATTTTTAAATGCAGCTAACCCTTGGAAGCAGAATATGTAACTTCTGAGTCTCTGCACCGGCCCCTCTCAGTGTAGCCCCACTCCTAGAGCCGGGTGCCTGTTTAATTACCTCCTATTGACCTCGTTGGTAAGAAGGGATTCCCAACCTGTGATTATGGAGGTGGCCAACCCTCAACACTAGACAGCTGAACTCAACAGCCATCGACTAGTCACATGTACCCACATCCTCGGGCAGGCGGACACCACATGCCATTCCCCTAGGGTCACATGGAGAGGGAACAAGCAGGAACTATGGGAGGCAGGCTCATAGTATCAGGAGGGTAAGGGGCCCCCTGATTCTCACAGGAGGATGTCATTGGCTCATTTGAATAATTTCATGGGCTGGTAGGGCACTGAAACCTGCTACTCAGGGTGAGCCTGAACTGTGCTTGGACCCCCGACAGGTGGGTTGTTCGACCAGGGGACCTCATCTGCCGGAGCAGAGTGGGGAGGGGGCTTGCAGTTGGGCCACGGGAGGCCCTCTCGATTTCACCAGGTGTCAAGGCAGCACACAATACTGGGCCTTAATTTTAGGCCTTGCTCCACAGCAGCGGACTGTCCAATGGGAGCCTAAGTGGAAATACCTCACTCTGAGTCGGGGCAGCCCTGAGCCAAGAACTGGAGAGGGGGCTCCTTGCCCTGCTAGTCTTAGGACACCCCCCCACCCCAGCTAGGGTGCTGGGACCTTGCCTGATTGCTGCCGATCACCCTCTGCCCTTCCACCCTGCCAGTCTGTATGTCCACCTCTCTCCCCACCATCTGTCCACCCTTGTTTAGAGGGACATGCTATAAAAGGCTTAGCTCATGACTCCTTCAGATACAATGTAGATGGAGACTGGCCATCCAGTGTGGGCCCTCTCACCCCGTGGACAGCAGCCAGGCATCAGTGATGAGGCCCTGAGCCCAGCCTTGGGGTTTCTGGCACTCACATCCCCTACCTGCCATCGGTAACCCCAGCATCACCTGGCACAGGCCCCTCCATCCCTGACGCATGAGAGGGGTCTGTCGCCCAGCCATGCTCACTGCCATTTCAAGAACCAGTGTACTTCAGTGGGTGGGCGAAATGAGGTTCCACTTGCCACTCATGGCTTCTCTCAGTCCACAGGGGTCTGTGGAGGTACCGCATCTTCCAGTGTCTGCTCTCCCAGCAGAGGAACGAGGCTTGGTCGCCCGGGCAGGCACCGCTGCTCGGGGCGGCCTTGGCATCCTGTTAGCAGTAAAGCAGCAGTAGGCTCCCCCTCAGCCATCTTTGAGGCGCTGCCTCAAATGCCACCGGGTTACAGGCAGTTGTGCTGGTGAGACCACTGCCTCCCCTCCCCCTTTCCCTCCTAGGGTCTCCGTTCCTCGAGGCATGGAGCTACCAGGCAAAACCCGAGCATTTCAAGTTGTGACTGCTGGAGAGGCTGGGATGGGGGTTTTGAATCTACCTGGGCTTTTGAGCTGCAGGTGCCGGACAGACCCTGGCTGAGGAGTGCAGGGCTGGGCCAGAGCAGCCTGAATGCCAGGCCTTGCAGTTACCCAGCACCCTCTACCTGGTACTGGAAGGGGCAGCCACTACTTAGAAATAACAGTTCTCAGCCCAGAGTGCATGTTAGAATTACCTGCGGACATTTTAAAATCCTGAAGTCTAAACTGCCCGCTAGACCAATCAAATCCAAATCTCTGGAGAAGAGACCCAGGCAGCAGAAGTTTACAGAGCTCCCCAGGCGACTCCACTCTGCAAGCAATTCTGAAAGCCATTGGATTAAGAATAGTGTTTCTCAGATTTTAATGTATCTCCTCATCACTTGGACAACCTGTTAAAATGCAGATTCTGATTCTGAGGGTCTGAGTGGGCCCAAGATTCTGCATTTCTAACAGCAAGTGTTCATAATTTGAATCATGCTACTTAAAATGTGGCCTGTGGACCGACTGGCACCATCTGCAACACTTGGGAGCTTCCTAAAACCTCGGACTCTGAGACCTGCCCCCAGATGTCCTGAATTAGAATCTGCAGATTGATAAGATTCCCAGGTGGTGTGAATGCACTTGGAGGCCGAGACACGCTGGACACGTGACAGGCTGAGACATGTTTAGGAGACTTTAATGGCCCAGTAAGCCTGAGGGAGAGGAGGGCTGCTTCTGGACCTCATCGGGGGTCACAGGCAAACATCTCTGTCATCAAATGACGATGCCCAGGCTTGGGTCCTTCCAGCTCCTGACAGCTCTTTCGTCCTCTCCCTCTTCCACTCTGAGTCCTGACCCAGCTGGGGGTGGCCCTCCCTCTGTCCTCCTTAAGCCCCTGCTTCAGCCCCTCCTTCCCCATCCCACTGGGTGTGGGATCCTGACACCAGACATGCTCATACTGACCCAAGCCTCGGAACTTCAGCTCCAGCTTTACAGAGCAGCCTTGCCCATCAGGGGGATGGCACAGCCTACTGACACACAGCACGGTCATCAACACAGCCACCCCACTCCACCCGCCCTGCACCCAGCCAGCCCCTCCCTCCACAGCCCCCTCACCCCAGCACCGAGGCTACCAGCTGTCACCTTCTCGCACACTCCCGCTTCCCTCTAGATGGGGCTCGTGCAGAATGCTCACCCTGCTGTTTTCATGTTTGCCCTGTTGCCATCTGAACTGCCTCTCTTCTCCAGCCAGTAAAAAACTCCAGCCCTGCCCTTGAACAAGTCACTCCCTTGCTCTGCACCCTGGTCCTCCCCTTCCCCACTCTCCCGGGGCTGCTGTTTGGTTCAGGCCACGGGTATGCTGTGAATGGCTCGAAGCTCCCAACCCGCTGCCTGGCTATGCCTTGCCCCCTGCGTGATCTGAGCCCTTTCGGGAGCAGGGACTTAGACCCCCATTCCCGGGGTGGGGAACATAGTGGGTCTTGGCGGGGGTCTTACAGCTTCTCCTGGAACTGAGGTCAGGCAGGGAAAGCAGACCCAGAGGGCTGGTTTATGAATTGATAGGGACTGGTCTCAAGGTAGTGCTGATAGGGCTGTGATTTAGGAAATGGAAGATAAGACTGCCTGGGACTGGCAGCTCTGCATCCCAGCATGCTTCTGGTTGCCTTGGCAACTCAACAGGTTCAGTCTCTGTTCTGGGCATCAGTGTCTGCTCAGGCAGGAGGTGACAGGAGCCCTGGAGATGTGCAGGTCTTCAACAGGCAGACGGCTCACCGCCAAGGATACTCCGCATCTCCTTGCTGAGTTGGTTGGTCTTGGTCGTCATCCAGCTCCCAGCGTAGCGTGATCATGTGATCACATCCAACCAGCCACCCATCCTCCCATCCATCCATCCATCCATCTGTTTATCCAGCAAGCAGTCATTGAGCGTCTGCTGTGTGCCTGGCTTCATGCTGACCTCTTCAGGCAGGTGTATGAGTTCCTGGCCTTCCAGGTCAAACAGAAGTGGTTCCATGGATCCAGAGGTACCTGGGCAAGCACGCAAGTCAGGCAGGCCATAGAGATTGTCTACCAGCACATGTGTGAGTCCATTTGGAAGGTATTCTCAACACACATGCACTGCAAGCCTGCCTACCACCCTCTGCCAGGCCCTTCTTAGATAGATGTAATCTGCATAAACACAATCACACCCCACACCCTGTAATCTGTTTTCTCTCACCTAATGCTGCTGGGTGGACTTCTTTCCACACAGACACATAAAGATTATTTTTGCCCTTCTTAACAGCCTTACAGTATTCATTGTAAAGATGTACCATCGATTTGTTTAACCAGCTCCCCACTGATTTACGTTTAAAGTGTTTGCAATTTTTGTCTAGTTTATAAATTATTTCTGTTTCCTCTGGGGTCATCTTTTCCTGTTTGCTTCTTTTGGTCTCTCTTGTGTTGGGGGCAGTCCTCCGATACTTGGTGACCCTAAGATATCGATTCATAGTTGACAGCAGGGCACCAAACACCTGATTGTTTGATGTAAGGTTGGGGGCAAGGCTTTCCTCCATGGAGTGTGGGGAGGCGTCAGCCTTCTAGCCGGAGACTTCCAAGGGAGAATGTCAGTCTGCTAGGGCTGCCACAGACTGCAGGGTATTCCGTCACAGTCCTGGAGGCTAGACATCCAAGATCGAGGTGTTGGCACAGTTGCGTTCTTCTGAGGCCTCTCTCCTTGGCTTACAGGTGGCCGTCTTCTCCCTGCGTCTTCACATGGTCTGTCTTTAGCTCTGTCTGAATCTCTTCTTCTTACAAGGACACCAGTTATGTTGGATTAGAACCTCCTTGTAACTTCACTGCCTCTTTAAAGACCTCATCTTCAATTGCATTCAGAACTACTGAGGGATAGGACTTCAACAGATGGATTTCGGGTCTCAGCGAGATCTGCCGTCTCTAGCCTGCAGGGAGGCCTCCGGTACCTGCAGTTCATCCTCACTCCAGAGCAGCCCTGCTCCCCTCCCCACCTGGAGTCCCCAAGCCCTTAGCACTTTCACTGGAGGGGAAATCTTCCATCCCGTGCTGGGTGGATCGGGGGTGCAGGTGGTGATGAAGGGACAGTTGGCTAGGCCCACACGTCAGCCCCGGCAGCTGGGGTTTTCCACGTCCCAAGCCTCTCTGGAGTCAGTGAGGCAGATCAGTCCGCCGTACGTGCCTCTGCGGGCTTGGCTACACGGCTCCTTCACCCTGTAGCATCTGTTATCACCCTCCATCCACTTCCCAGCTTCCAAAAATGTGTTGAAATCTGGCATCTGCTGCTGACCCTCCTCCAGGTCCCTGCTCCAGGTCTCTGCTCCTCTATCTGCTTTATTCCTTGGCTGTCATTACACGAGGATCTTGGGAGGAAGATGAGATAGATGTATGTGTTCAGTCCACTTTGTTCACCCAGAAGCCCCTGGCCTGCAGGGGACAGTGCGGAAGCCCTTGGACCCGGTGGGGAGGGGCGACAGCCACCTGGGGCTTGAGACGGGGTGAGACGGGGTCTGCGGGAGGGGCCCGTGGGGCTGCCATAGAATCCTGAATCCCTGTTGCTACTCGGATAGAGGGAGGAGGCTCCCAGGTCTTTCTCTGCGTGACGGCGGGCTCCGGACCCCAGGTTTGGTTCCCAGGGCCTGGAACTGCCATGCCTGCCAGGCCCCCTCTCCCACTAGTGATGTCATGGGTGTGACACTCTAGAGCCAGAGACAGGGCAGGCGTCTGACACCTCCAAAATAATGCATGTTTTCCAAACTGTTGCTGAAGCTGCTAAAATGTTTTTTAAAACTGTTTACACTTCCCTTGATATAAGGCAAATGCCTTCTGTCAGCCGGGTGTGGGTCGGGAGCGGGTGGGGGGGCCTGAGACTGGAGGAACAGGATCAGAGCAAGGACTCTCCCCAGGAAATAAAGAAAGGCTTCTGGGGAGACCCAGGCCTGGGGATGGAACCCTGTGTCTGTAAGGGGGGAGGGGGGAGCTGCAGGGCAGGCAGGAAGGGGCTGTGCTGTTGCTGCAGAATAATCCATGGTGATAGTAATTCATGTTTAGTTCTGGTTGAATTTTTCCTTCTGAGGTCTCTCTGTGTCCTTGTGGGGGAGTGGATTTGTATCTGAGATGACGCCCCCCTACTTCCGGTTTCTGTTCTGGAAAGTCTGCACTCACTGAGGAATTGTTCTAGGGGAAAGGGACGGGGGTGTCTTTGAAAGATGTGAGCAGATTCAATGTCCAAAGCTGAGACGAATGGGAGTTTGCTCAAGGCTAGGAAGAGACAGGTGTTTGGGGTTCTCTGGGTAGGAGGTGACAGGCTCAGGGAGGTGGCAGGACGATGAGGGACCAGGGGAGACTGGACAGTGCCTGAGGACTGGACCTCCACCTGCCTGCATTGACCAAGGAGGACACCCCAGGACCCCGGCAAGGAAGAAAGGGGGCCAGACATGGCTGAGCCTGACCCTCCTGTCAGCCGAATGGGGCCCGGAGCAGTTTATTTTGAGTTACAAGAAATAAAGAAACTCTTGCAGTGAAACCGGAACCGTTCACAGCAAGCCCAGGCTTTACACGGCGTGTGACCGGCTCCTGTAAACAGCCCTCAAGCCGCCAGGGAGGCCACCAGCCTGTGTTGTGACAGTGCCACCGCTGTGGCCACACACTCAGCCTGTCAGCTGCCGGATGACAATGGGAAGGCTTAGGGCCACCAGGAGACACTTGGGCTACGGCTTCCCCACTGTGGGACCTTCAAACCTGTGGCGTTTGGGAGGCGGGGCCATCCTCCAGTCTGCCTCAGTGGCCCTCCCCCGTGGAAGCTGGGACTTACCCCTCGGAGGGGCAGAAGCTCCCAGCCAGACCATCTCGACTAGAGAACCTGTCAGAGGAGGGAAAGGACCTGGGCTTCCAGGTGCCTTGGGAGGGGCAGGGAGGGACCTCACACCCACATGTGCACACACACACACACACACACAACATACACACCACATCACACATCATACACACCGAATATCACACTCATACCCCACCACACATACTCACATCACACATAACACACACACTGCACACACACATCACACACACCCAGACATACATACACACTACACTCCGTCCCATTGGCTGTTCACCAGCCAAAGTCATGCACGGCCGAAGCTCTGCCTCCAAGCCTGGCGTCTGCATGCTGCAGGGGGCAGCCCTTTTCCTTCCTTTAACCCTCTGGGGCTCCCGTGGTTACTGCAGCTTCCGCCCCAGTGATGAGAGCTAGGGCACGTGTCCACTCCAAGGCCATGAGGATGCAGCCGGCAGGGAGCTGGGCAGGCGAAGGTGTGCAGTGCAGGAGCTTCCCAGGGCAGGGACCTCTCAGTTCCTTTCCCCCTGTAGAGGCCATCTCGCCCGGGAGCTGGGGCCAGGTGTGTGGGAGCCCTCCACAGGAATGGCCATGCCCGTCATTGCTGTACTCTTGAGTCAGCCTGGACGCAGGAAGGAATGGTGCCCGGACCTGGCCCGAGCCAGGGTGGCTGAAGCTTGGTCCGACCAGACATGTTCTGCCTGTCCCTGGCCTGCATATGTGGCCGTCCCCGGGCTCAAGTTCATTTGTCCCAGGTGTGACTGGTCTGTAGCAACAGGAAACCCAAAGTCCATATATCCATGAATGAAAATTTTGTAGAGGGGTGATGGAATCCGACAGGAAGACTGGTGGTCCCTTAGGAGTTCTTAGGTTCTTAGGTTCCTGGGTGTCCTGTGAACACCCCTCGAAGCCCAGTTCCAAGGTCTTTAGAGCCCCATGTTGCCTTTAGAGGTGTGCATTTGCCTTGCCACCAGCAGAGGGCGCCCTGAGCCAGCTCACAACTGTCTAGTCTGTTGAATGGACAGAAGGATGGATAGAAGAACAGATGAAGAAAGGGAGGGAGGGAGAAGGGAAGAGGGAAGAAAGAAAAGGAGGGAAGGAGGGAAGGGGGAGAGACGGACTGGTGGGTTGATGGATGGATCAATGGCTGGATGGACAAATGGGTAGGTGGGTATATGGATCAACAGGTGGATGGATGGATGGATGGATGGATGGATAGGTGGATGTACTATAAGAAGGAAGTGAGAGGGAGATCAGTAAAGGTGTACTGATAGACTGAAGCCATAGCCCCTGCTGTGGACTAAATTCTCTCAGGAAACAGAGAACATCTCCAGGAAAAAGGTCCAAATGCTGACATTTCCTTCCAGCTCTCACACCCAGTGTTCCTATGATCTTGTCATCTAGTTTCTACCTGTTCTACCTCTGTCCTGCCTGTTCCCTGGTTACATCCCTTCCCCTCTCCAATAATCTGGGCTGGGCATTCACCACTGGGACGCAGATCTGGAACGGGTGTGACTACAGAAATGAGGTTTCTGGAGAGAAACCACTGTTTCCCGCCAGGGCCTAACTGCTGGTCCAGCACCGCACCCCTCACCCCGCGTGGCCCTGTCCTCCCCTGCCCTTTATGTTCTTTAGTTCGTCCTGGCTCAGGCTCTGGGGCTGCTGGTTTGAGTACACTAAGTGGATCAATAACGTGTCAGCCCTTTGCCAAGAGCAAGCTGCATCAGCCAAGGGCTGAGTGACAGTTAATCATTTTTCACCTGGTGTTCACCCTTCCAGAGATCCATGGCTCTGCTCCGAGGCCTGCTGGAGACCAGGAGGCAGTGTCAGACTCTGCCTCATGCCCCTGCAGGCCAAGGGCATTCGCCCTGGTCCACTCCCAACACGCGATCCCACCAAGAGCTCCACTTAGTGGGAACCTGAACTCTCCCTGAGCTCGTGAGCACACGTGTGCCTGTGAGTATGAGCAGCTTGGAGGGTGACTGCCAGCTTTAGGGTGTGCCTGAGGGCTCCTCTGTATGTGCATCTGACAGTGAGCATTTATTTGAGAATAGGCATGTCTGTGTGTGCAGATCTGCATGCACATCCCTGAGTGTGTGCACATGTATAGAAGCCCATGTCTGTGACTGTGTGTGCACATGTGTGTCTACATGAAGGTGTGTGCCGGATGCCTGTGTGTGTCATCAGGATGCTGCTGTACATGCCAGAGGCTGCAGCCCCCTTGGGTACCCCTGAGTCCTCTCTCTGGGAGAGGGGTGCCTGCAGGATGCCCTACCCTGGGCCATCTCACTGTCATGTCACTCCCCCCTTAGCTGGTGCCTGAAAGGGAGGAGTGGTGACTGGAGCTCTGTGCCCACCCATTGTCCCTTTCCTGCTGGAGAAAGCAGGTGCCAGAAAGAGGAAGTGAATCTGTAGGGAGAAGGGTCCTGGGTTGACAAGAACATTTCAGTTGAAAGAGATGGCATCAGGTAGGGCTGTATTCAGCTGCTATCTCAGTCATCAGAACACAGCTTCTCTATTCCTCACCTCTGCTTTCTTCTTATGGGCTTCATTCCCAGGCAGCCTTTCACCAAGGGGTGGCCCTGTCATCTCTAGGCCTCCATTATCACCCTGGCTTTGTCACCTGACCCTCCTTGAGTCAATTCCTATGGGGATGAACTAAGCTGGTTGGTGCAGCTGGATCACATGTCCCTCCTGGTGTATATGGTGTCATCTTGTCCAAATTGCAAGGGCTGAGAGTGGGGAGGGGGAACAGTGGGTGCTGATTGGATGGGAACGGGAGGCTCAGTGGGCAGGAGCCGTATTTGGCACTTTTCTCCCTGGCGAGGGTCTCCTGTCCCAGGTACGAAAGGTGCAGCCTGAAGGCACTGGGCCTGCATCCTCAGTGCCCCCAGCCTCTTGTCAGAGCTCAAAACAGCCACTATGCGGGCCCTGGGTGAGGTCAGCTGTTCTAGCTTCAGGCTTTCAACAACCCTGGCCCCTGGCCACCTGCCTTGGACGAGGCTCCACTGGTTACCAGTCACCCAGGCCCTAAACTGGCTTCTGCCCATGAAACCCAAACTCTCCCCCCAGACTCCCCGGCCAGGCCCCGTCCTGCTCCTGCTCTATTGCCTACCCCCTTCCCGACAGACTCTGACCCAGTCTGCACCCTGGGTGTGGGTCCCCCAACCCCATGGCAGCCTCTCAGAAGAAGGGGAAGGTGCTGGGCCAGTGCTCCCCTAGGGGGTCAGGTACAGCGTGGGGGCCTTGCCTTCCCAGTGATCCTCCCATCCTGGATGGAGACATCCAAGGCCCTTCTGGGGTACAGCCAGAGCAGCCGGAGGCAGCCCTCTGCGAGTGGCAGCAGGGTGGCTCACAGCAGGCAGGCAGCTCTTCCAAGTCTCCATGAATAATTGAAGGCACCTTAAAATGTGCGCCTGCAGCCTGGAGGATGCTCCTCCCCCATTGCGTGCAGCAACAGGCTCAGATGGCTCTGCTGGGTGGGTCTCATCTTCGGGGGATGGCCCTGGAGAGGGGGGAGGCCTTGCCCAAGCCTGCCCCTCAGGGGCTGCCCCCTGCACCAGTCTCCTTACGCACCTCCCCATCCTTGGAGCCCTCAGGGCAGGAGTGGGGTCACTGCCTCTGTACGTGCAGGCGTGGAAAGCCTGGGAAGGGCTTGGGAGCCAGCTCAAACAAAAAGGCCGCTTATGGGTGGGGCAGGGGAGTGGCCTGGGCCATCCCCAGCAGCCCCTCCTCTCTGCAGCTGATCCAGGGGCCCAGAGGGAGGAGCCACATATGAGCCCATCTCACTCCAGCTGGGGGGCCAGGCTGGAGCACAGACAGCCTGCAGCTGCTCCAAGGCAGATCCCTGAAGGAGGCACCCAGAGGTGATGGGGAAAGGAGGCAGGCAGTGTGCCCCAAGCCCTGGGGAGCCATCCAACTCAGCTGTGCATGGACGTGTTGAGGGGTGGGGAGCAGGTGTCATGAGAGCCAGGAACGTGTGTGTGCCGGTGTGTGGTATTGTGTGGGTGGGTCAGAAGCTGAGTAGCTGTGTGTGTGACTGAGGGATCACAGCTGGGTCCCCAGGTCTATGCCTCTGCATGTCACAGGGACTCGAGCAGGGCTAGGAGATCCCGAGCCTGGAAGGGCATCTCCCTTTAGCTTAGGTTGACCACCCTCAGAGGTACCGCCAGGGCATCCCCTCCTGGAGCACATCCACTGGCCACTGGCCGGGCTCCTCAGACCCGCATTCTAAGAGTGGAGCCTGAGGTCTTAAGCCTTCAAACCTGAAATTTTCGTTGATGAAATTTGGGAAAGGTGAAAATTAAAAACCAATGGCCACATCCCTCGGTCACTGTGCCAGCCTGGGCTCCTGCTGGGCCCTGGGTGGGGTCTTGGAGGCCTGGCACCTGGAGGGGCTTTGGTGTCCCCGTTAGTAGAAGGGGGTGACTCTTCCCGCCTTCTCTTCCCTGTCTGTTCCAAATGGCACACGAGCGGGAGGTAGGATTTCCCCTGTGGCTCCCCACCACCCTCCATCCCGGTCCTCACCTGGGACTCTGGGGGTCTCAGTAGAGAGGCGTGAGCAGGGAAGGGGTCGGGTGGGAGCGGGAGCAGGCAGCACCAGACTGGGGCATTCAGCTATGCGTGAGCCCTCACCTCTGGCCCCAGTGTTCCCTGTCCCTTTGTGTCCCCTCATCTGGTCATGGTAGACACTTTGAAGACACTTGGGTCAGGGTGGCCTGGCGGGGGCCTGGGTTCAGCTAGACTCGCCGCTTGGAATAGGGCCCCTCGGGGCTCTTGCCTGCAGTCCAGCAGCCCGGAGGGAAGTGGCCAGGCTGCACAGGAAGGTCATTGCTCATGGTGGGGGGGGCATCCTGCACAATCCCTCTTCTTCCCTCCCTGACCTAGAAGAGGCCAGTTGGCTGGAGGCTGGAGTTGACCCAGCTCTGCCCTGAGGTCTTCGTGGACCTGGGCAGTGGGACCTTGGGCCACTCATCTCTTGAGATGACCATGCTGCCCACTGGGAGTGCAAGGTGGGGCTGTGGGTAGGGTAGGGGACAGAGCCAGGTCACATGGGTCTGGTCACAGTGAGTATTGGGCCACTTAAAGGTGAGGCATCAGCCTCGGTGTGGTGGCAAGGCCGCGGACCCTAGACCTCTCTGCTGGGTGGGAAATCTGGAGCTGGGTCTATTTTCCTAGAGCAGAGACACCCACCAAATAACAGCCTCTCCACAAAGGCGCCAAGCCCCACACTTGGCAAGGGCAGCTCTGGGTTTGTGTCTTCATCTAGCTGCCAGGAAGGAGGGGTCCCCTGGTAAGGGGCGAGGATTGTGAGCAAACACAGTGGGAGGAAAAGGTGACAGCAGACCCCGCAGTTGGGCCTCCCAGCTGCCTGGCCTCGGTGCTGCTCCCACCCACACCAGCACCCAGCCTGGCCATGCTGCCCAATTTCTCCCGACCTGATGGGTTCCGCTCCCAGCACAGGCACCTGCTGGGACAATGCACTTTGTTCAGAATCACGTGGGAGCCATTGACAGCCATGTGTCTGGCTTCCCAGATGTGCCCAAGTCATGATGCTCCCACACCAGCTTCTTCAGAACTGTGTTCCCTTGCTCTGGCCTTTGTTCCCACCAGAGGGGAATCCTGGTACCGTGGGCATCCCCTCCTGGAAGTGCTCCATCTGCAGAGCTTGGATGGAAAGGCTGGGCCAGACCACTAACTTGTGCTAACCCAGGAGGCTGGACCAGTTCCCATGGCTCCTCTCAGCACCACTCGAGGAGTCCTGGGTGGGGGGGCCCGGGGACTGGGCAGAGAGCGGGGAGGCTCCTGCCAGCCTGTGGGCAGGTGTATCCACACACATGAGTGTCTGTGCACTTGTCTGTGCCAGAGTGGGCCTCGGGGGAGCTGAGAATCTGCGGCTGGCCGGGCTCATGCTCCCAGCAGCGCTGGGGGCGAGGGACTGCTGCTGGCCGGGGGGCATGCATCTTGTCTCAGCTGGCTTCTTTATTAATCCGCTTTGTGAGCAGACCCGGAGTTCATGTTGTGAATCTGGCCACTTGCTCCTGTTTCCTCCGTGCCCCCCCGGGAGGAGGAGCACATGTTAAATATTTGTGGTTTTGCTGCGTTAGGTTTTAAAGTTCAGCAGTAATTACCGTGACCAGGTGCCAAGTGAATCTGCTCCCTGGGGACACCTCCTGCTGCAGCGGGCTGGTGGCTGCCTTCCAGGACAGCCTCTGTGTGCTGTTTGCACAAACTTGTGTGCCTTCCTTTGCCTCCCCTTCCAGAGTCCCGCAGCCCTGGCCCCACTGTCTTGCTGAGCCCCAAACCCAGCCAGGCTCTAACCACCTGTGGTGGGTCACGGATGGGGGGTCCTCTCCCCAGGGGCCCCAGGGCAGGGCTGTGGGTAGCCGAGCCCCAATGCTGTGAGCAGAGCCTGGGGGCTGCAGCCAGCCCTAGCCTCCTGACAGGTTCACAGCCACACCTGTGGCAGTCCACAGAAATTCTGGCATCACAGTCAGAACTTTCTTTCCAGAATAGATTTTAATTGTTTAGTTCTAGACCCGCAGCCACACCCCACCTCCCCAGACTACTTAGCTACTCTCTCTGGTAAATTCAGTCCAGCCCATGATTTCTTGGACAAATTCGGGATAATTAACACAGTCGCATCCAGTTTAGGATCCACTCTGACTCTGGCCTAGGCGAGGGGTGATGTCTGTGTCCTCCATCTGGTTGTATGTGGATGCGGCTTTGGGGGTGGCTCCTGTGGCAGGGGTGGTGGTACCTTTAACCTTTCTGAGTAGCATCTGCTTCTCCCCCTGGCTTTTCCCAGGACTACACACCACAGCCTCCGACAATGGATGTCCTTCAGGGTGCCTGCCAGATCCAAAGGGGTGGGGGGATTTAGTGCCAACTGGTACCAGGTGAAGATCGGGTGCATTCAGGCTGGACCTCAAATAACCATGCCCCAGGGCCCTCATGCAGTCCCAGCTGAGAGCTCCCAGCATGTCCTCTGATACTTGGGTTTCATTCACTCAGCAACCTGGCCACCCTCAAGCTGTCTACAGGCACCCAGAGGTGCACCTGCCCTCATGAGACTCACAGCTCACTGGGAAGAGAGGTGCAGGGAGCCCATAACAGGAGAGGGAGGGAAGGAGGGAGGCAGAGCCTACCCCTTCCAGCTGTCTGGGAGATTGTGAGGTGGGGTCAAGAGGAGCTGGGGTCCCCCAGGGAAAGAATGCATCCTGAGGCAGGTTTGCCCCCTTGAGGGAGCCTTGGGCCTCAGAATGGAGACAAGCTCATGTAACCATGGTGTTGGCTGCCCTAGTCTGACTTCTGCCCCCAACCCCACCTTCTGTGGACCACATTGCATCCTGTGGGAGAGGCTGGAAACAGACAAGAAGAGCATCTGACCGAGTGCTGACAAAGCCTTCTAGCCCAGGGAGCTGCCCTGCTGGCATCTAGCAGGAGTGGGACAGAGGGGAGACGGGCCCACCCCATTTACACCAGAATACCCTGCCACTAGGGCCCCCCAGGAGCTCCGGGCCTCAGTCGCCAGGGGAACTTGGAGGGAAGTCCAGTGGAAGCTCAGGGGCAAACAGGCCACAATCAAGGTGTGGCTGGGGAGGCAGTCTCATCTGAAGGTTTGACTGAGGGCACATCTGTTTCCGAGCTCACACAAATAGATGTTGACAGGAGTCATTCCTCTCAGGACAGAGAACTCCCCCAGTCCCTTGCTGTGTGGGCCTCCCCCTCTCACAACATGGGAGCTGGCTGCTTTCAGAGCGAGTAAGCAGGACAGGGCAGACCAAACCGCAGTCTCAGTGTCTGTAACTTACAGTCAGAAGTGACATCCATCACGTTAGCTGTCCCCTGTGTATTAGAGGCTGGTCTCCCACACACATGGAGAGGGGACTACAAGGGCATGTTACCAGGCAGGGGGGCCCTTGAGCACCATATTGGGGGCTGCATACCACAGGTGGGATGTGATTGGGGCGCCTTCATAGGGAAATGACGTGTTCTGATTTACAGCATAAAGAATCACTCTGGCTGCTGTGTGCAAACAGTTGGGGTGGGGCAAGGGTGAAGCAGGGAGACCACTGGGGAGAAGCTTGACTTCTCTGAGACTAGTCTCCCTATCCATAAGGTGGGTGTAAGGTTACTAACAGAGCTTCCTCACATGGCAGGTGAGAATTAAATGAGGCAATATGGGGACCAGGCTCGGCGTGGGGCTACGCAGACATGTGATCGTTTTCCCTCGGACATCGTTTTGCCCCTTTCCCTCCCAGAGCCTGGCATTTACTGCTGCCCTCTTTGTTGTTGAACCCAAGTTCGTGTGCCTGACACACAGTGAAGCCAAACAAACCAAAATATTGGGGTTTGGAGCAGGGAAAAGTTTTCTTGATCGAGAGGGCACCAACTGAGGGAATGGGAAATACAGGTTTGTCTCAAATCCATCTTACTGGCTGCCCCCGGCATTTGGGATGAAGGATGCAGGGGGCATAACGTTCTTCTGATCTGTTGGTCGTGTTTTAGGAACATCAATCATCAATTTTCTGGCTCCAGCCAGTCTGGGGTCTGCATGCTTCTGCTCAGCACGCAGCCATCATCCCCCACCCTCCACCTAGGTGGGGGGCCTTAGTTCCTGCAGAACAATTCTATATCCCTTGAGGAGGAACTTGGACTCTGTGTTATTGCTGAACTATTGTTTCTTGACTCCTTTTCCTTTGTTTCTGCATTCCCTCACTTGTCTAATTAGTAACGATTCTAATACACTCTTTGGAACTCAGGGAAGGTTTAGGAGCCTTTTTCTACAAACAAGAGATGAGATGGGGGACTTAGAAAGGCCCCTGTACCCGGGAGGGCCCCGCAGTGTCCTGCTCAGCTTTGATCCGCCTTTTCTTTGATATTCCTCAGTCCTGAGGGGAACAAGTGCAGGACAAGAAAAGGCATAACAACGTTTTGGATAGAGAGGTCAGTCATAAACTCAGCAGAGGAACTTGGGTGTTAGGGGAACTGGGTTTCACCTTCAGCTCACTGGATGTGTCATTATGTGTCCGCATGTGTGCAAACAGTGACTGAAGACAAGTTTAAGTTCTTGCCATGGAGCTCTGGGCCCTGGGCAGCAGAGTACGGCTTAATTCTCTGGTTTGCCCAGGAAGAGCCTGGGCAGAGGAGAGGTGTGAGGATGCTCTGTTCTCCTTGCTGGCTGCCTCAGACCCCATTTCCACCTGAAGCAGCTCACAGCCTCGGGAACAGGAGAGGCATCTCAGCACCTTGATCACATGGCAGGGATTGGGGTTCAGGTGTCGGGGGGCCCTTCATCCACATGCTGGGGCCTCTGAGCGTACACTTTAACCCCACTGGGTGTGCCACCACACTGAGCATGGCCCTGTGAGTCCAGCCAAGAGCTGGCTGTGCTCCCTGTGACGCTGACTCTTTCTTTGAAGGGGTCTGGAAAACAGCTCCTGGGGCTTGTCATTGCTCTGAATTTTAGGATGAGGTCAACGCATTCACCTGTCACAGGGGAGTCCCCTTGTCTAATGCCCCCACCAAGAATCCTTGTTCTTCTTTGGCTGTTGAGAAGCTCATGTTCTGGTCTGTTTCCCCACAACTAGGAGTGGGGTGGGGGCTACAACACAGAATGCAGTTCTGACTCTAACACCCTGGTCAGTCCCACAAGTGGAAGGCAGAGTCCCCTGTAAGACTGAGCCAGCCGCCAGTGGGGTCCCCAGGCCACCCCCGCTGCTCACCCGTGGGCTACAAATTCAGGAGTTCCACCATCCCCTCCAGTTTGATAATCAGTCGCAGAAGCCAGGAAAGTGCTGTCTTTACCGTAACAGCTCCGTTATAAGGGATACACCCAGAGCAGGTCTAGGAGCATCCTGAACTCAGAGCTTCCATGTCCTTCCCCATGGAGTCAGGGCACGTCACCCTCCTGGCACATCAGTGTGTTTAACCAGGCGCTCCCCTGAGCCTCAGTGTCCAGAGTTTTTACTGAGGTATCAGAACGGAGGCACGATCAGTTAATCACTGATCGCACAATAGAGCTCAGTCTGCAGGCCCCCACCCCGTCTCCGTCAGGAGCTGAAAGTCCCAACTCTCCAATCAGATGGTTGACCTTTCTGGTGACCCGCCCCCATCCTGAAGTTCTCTTGGGACCCCCACAGGAGTCATCTCATTAGCATAACAAAGACACCTACCACTCAGGAGATTCCAGGGGTTTTTGAAGCTCTGTGCCAGGAGCTGAGGACAAAGACTGTTTATATTCTTTGTTACACCACAGCCTATTCCCAAATGAATACATCGTTGTGAAGGCTGAACGTTGGATCCATTTAGAGCCCCTTCCTTGTTTCTCCTTTGTCGGGCCCACTTTTAATTTATGCGGGCGTGTCTTGTACACCATCCTCAACCCTCTCCACACAAGATGGAGTATCATGGATTAATCACTGGTTCCAGCTTCAGCTCCAAAAAAACACATGACATCTAAGGGTGCTCTGTGTCACGCCCGACCTCGTGGAGCACTGTTCTCGAGGCCCCGCTTCACACCCACAGCCCATCTCAGGCTTCAGGGGCTGATCTTGTAGATTCTCCAAGTCGAGGCTCCTTCCTCTATGAGCAGACAGCAGCAGGGACCCCCAGGCATGACTCAGGGTGCTGCCCTTGGGTGGAGGTGAAGGGGTGGGGGTGGTGATTAGCCAGGCCAGGCCCCAGGCTCCTAACCCCCAGGAGTGTGCCCTTCCACTGTCACCCCAATTGCAGGAGCTCACTGAGGGCAGAGGGGGGAGGGAGGGCTCTTACTCAGTGCCCACCCAGGCCAGGAGGGTCACCAGCAGCAGAGTCTGCCGGGAATGGGGACCCCCCGTCCTGCTCCCAGAGCTGCCCTGAGCCAAGCGGGGTAAGGCCTCTCCTGCCCCTCCCGCCATGCCTGGCACCCCTCCCTGAGAGCTGACTTACCCTGAGTACCTTTCCTGCCTGAAGGGTGGAGAGTGAGTGAAGACCCTGCACAGTGAGTTGGGGGTGATGTCCCAGTGACAACCATGAATCCTCCCCAGTTGGTCCCCAACATCCCCCTTCTTCTGCATCAAGCTGAGCAGAGAGTGAGCAGGGTCTCTGTCCAGGGGTCCTCCGTACCACAGCCAAGCAAGGCAAGAAGCTGCAGTAAATTTCAGGCAGGGAAGCCCGCGGCCCTGGGGAGGAGGAGGAGGAGGAGGAGGCAGCCTTTAAAGGCATGTGTTTGCTGGCAAGCAGCAGTGCCAGAGCTGGCTTTCCATTAGCAAAATCCCAGCTGTTGGCAGAGACAAAGACAATCCCTGGACACAGCCTGGCTGGGGAGAGAGGGAAGAGAGGCGGGGACAGCTTCGGGCCCCCTCCTCCCCGACACTCAGCCTCCTGCCACAGAGGCCACCTCCTTGCTTCTCAGCAGGGGGTGAGGGGGGCACATCCAGCCAAGGCTTCATACACTTAGCACTCAGAGTAAGCGATTGAGCTGGAGAAGAGAACTCACAGATTGATGGGGAAAGGCGCCAAGTGTGTCCCTGGCAGCATGAGAAGTGAATGTGAGGGGCCACTGCCTGACTTCAGCTGAGTGCTGCCCCCTCTCCTGGTTCCCCAGCCCACAGGCAGCCAAGGAGTCTGCACTAGAGCCATCTCCTTCCCCACCTCTCCCCCTTCCTCCCTCTCTCTCTCCCTCTCTCTCTCTCTCACACACACACACACACACACACACACACACACACACACACACACACACACACACACACACACTTCGCTCCACACCAGCCGTAGAAAATCAGACTCTGCTTTCCACCAGAAGGATCACTCACACCTGTGAATGGAATCCAATGTCTCCGCCACCTGTTTCTAATTAAGGGTTGTGAGTTTTTTAAAAATGTATTTATATATAGAGTGGCTAACATTTGCAAATCTCGAACTCCAAAATTTATCCCTTCCCACCCCCTTTCCCCATAACCGTAAGATTGTTTACTATGTCTACGAGTCTGTTTCTGTTTTGTGGGTGAGTTCATAGTGTCCTTTTTTCTTCTTTTTTCTTTTAGATTCCACATATGAGTGATACATGGTATTTTCCTTTCTCTTTCTGGCTTACTTCACTTAGAGTGACAATCTCTAGGTCCATCTATGTTGCTGCTGCAAATGACAAAACAGACACCCGAGCCCCAGCCTGCTCTTGGAAGGGCCTCTTGCCTCGTTCCCCTGCACGGACCCTCAGCCTGGGAACAGTCTTGGAGGCCTTCTGGGTGGAGGCAGCCTTTGGAATCCCTTCCTAAGCCTGTGCTCCACTGAGTTCCTAGCAACGCCCCAAAGTCTGCCCTCCGGATGAATGATTTGCTTTTATCCTTGTCCTATCAGTTGTGCTTGCTGAACTGAGAATTGGACCCCTTCCTGAAGGGCAAGGAAGGAGGCTGGAGGATGAATTAGAGAGTGCATCAGAGTTGAGGTGCTTTTTGGAAACCAGCAGTGAAGAACTAGCCAGGAACTGATTAAGCCACACTCAGTGCTGACCTGGGGTCCTGCCTCCTGCCTGCCTTCCTCAGGTGCCCTCCGGGACTCCACTCCCACCTCCTGAGGAAACCATCTTTCATCATCAGCCATGAACATGGATGGGGGCAAGGGAGAAGTCTAACCAGGACTTGAACGTTGAATGCATGTTAGGATCATACGGGGTTCCCCCAGACCCTGCTGTTCAGAATGAAGGTGTAGGGTGGGTGGCACTTCTTAGAAAGTCTCCCCAGCTGGTCCTCAGCTAAACTGCTTCCCCTCCCCTGTCTATGGTTTGCACCTGGCTGTTCCTTTAGCAGGGTACTGCCATCTCCAGAGAGCGGGACCTCGCTTTTACAGAGAAGGAATCCCTCTGAGGACTCTTCTGAGGCTCTAGGGGTGTCTGCCTGAGCTCAGACCAGATGATTAGTCCAGTGCCTGCCAGGCCAACTGGGGTGACCGCTTACTTGGCAGATGAGTATGTTGGTGCAGTGTGGGGAACTGGGGCACTGCAGAGGTCCTGTGTCCTTGGGGTTGGGGAAGTGTCCTGTCCAAACTCCCTTCCTGTTCCTGAAGGGATGGTCCAGCAGCAGCAGACACACTGTCCCCCACAACCACCTCCCGACCCCACACCACAGAAGTTGGGGATCTGTGGCCATGTAGGATACAGCCGTGCCCCCAATATACATGAAAGAAAGAATGTGTGGTGTCTCATTGTCATTCCACATCTAAGTGCAGGGCCAGTGGGACATGCATTCAGAGCTGTGCCCTGCATTGGAAATCGGCTGCCTGGTGACTGGGGATAAGGGTGGCTTTAATTAGAGCTGAGACAAATGGGGGAGACAGTTCACCTTCCCCTGCTATTCAGTCCTTACAGTTAGCTTTTCAAGATCCAGACAAAGGCCACAGGACAGAAATCCAAAAAGGACTTGTCCCCAGGGAGTGCCTGGGCTTGTCACATTCTCCTAGCCATCTCTTCCCAGGGCTCCTCCAAGTTTGTTCTCTGCCCAGCCTATTCCCCCTGCCCAATCCTGGGTTCTCATTCTTCCCCTGACCACCTGTCATGGGGCCTCTGCCTTTGGTAGGCACGCACCTGGCCCCTGGGCTGTGACTCAGCATTTATCTCCAAATCTCCAGAGAATTTTCTCCTGTCATCCTCAGCAACATGTGGTTGCGGTTTTCATTATCATAAGACCTTAAAAAAAAAACTGTAGCTGAGAAAATAGATATGTGCCTTCCACCTTACACTGGGAACATCTTGACATTTAAATCCAATTACCCTTTTCCCATTCTTGATGAGGATATGACATGCAGCGAGAGAACATTCTGCTAGATAAATATATCATTTTCTCTGACTGCTCAAAACTTCCCAGGGGCTGATCTGGGGACTCTGTGTCCCCCAGCCACCATTGGCCTGTGTGAGAGGACGCAGTCATGGGCTGGCCACTTTGAAAGGTCCTGACAATGTATGTTTGGAAAGTTTGTGCAGCATTTCATCTCTGCCCTTCTCCGAGTCATTAATCGGGGCAATGGAACAATTGCAGAGGCAGGAGAGCTCACAACAGCCTTCGAAAAGACTGCAGTCATTCTGAGCTCGCCATCCCTGGGCTTCCAGGAAACCCAGCTGGCCGAAGCAGAGTGGGGATTACTGAACACATTCAGAACTTCAGTTCTCTCAGAAGCAAGGAGTCGTGGACTCCAAATGAGTCAGAAAGCCACTACAGACCTGTGTGCTGTTACTCTGATGTAAATATTAGTTCTCGTTGACGTCTGGAGAGACGGGGCACAAGTTCTTTAGCAAGTGCACTGACGGTTTCCTGGCTGGAGAGGGGGACAGTGGGAGCAGAGGAGGTTGCCAGGATTAATTCAGGCTGTGAGAATCCTGCCTGCTTTCACTTCCAGAAGGGCTCCCTGGTATGGGCTGTGTCCAAGAAGACCAGGCACGGCTCCCCATGCAACATTGCCCCCTTCAGAAATCCGTTTACCATTTAAAGTTACAGGATGTGCCTTGACTGTCCTCTCTCCATTTCCATCTGCGGGGGAGGTGGGGGGAGCAAGGAAAATGTAAGTTCTTGGAGATTTAGAGTCTCATTTTAACTTAGTTCCAACCATCTAATCTCTTCCCCAGTTCACTCCCAGCCATGGCCGTTCCCAGCCAGAGCTAACTCTTCTCTCACTCCCACAAGATGGAGTGATAACAAGCAGAGAAAGGTTAGCCCTGCCTGGACTTCACCCATCCCCAGAAGTCACAGAAAGAGAAAACCTTCCGTCCACCTCTCCCTCCCTTCCGTTCCGTCTGAGCTGAGTGAGGCGCTGTCTGATCATCCTCAGACACTCCACACAGTGTCTGCATTTGTTCATCCCAGATTACACTGTAGCTTTATCCTGTGTGCTCAGGACTGCTTAGTAAATGAAAATTAAGTCACTCATTTACTTTTTGCACAAATCACAGCATGAGACTCAAGTGGTACTTACATTTGTGATTGCATGGATATGAAACTGTGTACCTGCTTGTGTGTTAGATGGAATTCAAGATTCATTCCATCAGTCCCAAAGAGTTGTTCCCAAGAGTTCCGGGGGGGGCTCCTGGAATGGGAGAGCTGAAGAACAGGAGGACCTAGGGCCAAACCCTGGAGGGGAAAGAGCCCTGGGAGCTGTCCGTAGTCCTGAAAACAGCCTCCCTTCTCCCAGATGGCTCAGTTGCCACCACAGGGTCCCATTTTCAGGGATGCCGTGGTGCCTGGTTTTAATCACCTGATTTCTATGGTTCTTGGTCCAGCTTAGATCCCAGGCAGAATCTGGCCTTTTGCTTCAGTCATGCCCCTAGTCCTTGCAATTGTTGACGTGAGCCTGTCTGAATCACCTCTGCCTGTAACCTCAGTCCTGCCAGGCCCTGAACCAGCTCTGGCCTCTGATTGCAAAGCTCTATTTCCACTCCAGCCTATTGCATGTTGGGTTCCTTGGGAAAGCAAACCCTGAGACAGAGATTTACGTGCAGGAAATTTATTGGGACTGTATTATGACAGGGGAGAGGAGAGTTAAAGAAGCTTTGGAGCAAACTAAACATCTACTGTTGTCCATTCCAAGTCAGTGTGAACTGTTTCTGATACTCCTTTTTGACAGGGATGGAAAAGAATCTATTTGTCAAACCATGGCCGTATACCATGTATCCGAGGCCACGTAAATCTAGCAAAGATTCCACACCTGACACAGTGGTTACAATTGGGGCTACAACTTGATAGAGTTTGCGGCAATCTACTGTCATCCTCCAGGACCCATTTGTCACTTTTCTGGACTAGACTAGTGAATTACGTGGAGATTTGATGGTTTGACTACTCCTGCATCTTTTAGATCTCTAAAGGTGGCACTAATCTCTGCCATTTCCCCAGGAATGGTAAAATGGAAAATTAAGTATTATCTTTGATTTAATATCTTGGCTCAGGGTATATAGTAACTTTCAAAGGCTTCCATTAGGCATTCCTTACTGTGATAGCTCTTATCCCAGGGGTAAGGACACAGGGGCTCTGCCAACTATCACATATGTCCATTTTGATTGTACATCTAGAGATCAGAGGGGGAGTCTATGAACCTGACTTGAGCCAGACGTGGGCCATTTATTACCCGACCCTTATATTCCCGCACCCTACCAGGGAGGCTACAGTGACATGTCAGTTCCCCAAGGGCCAAGTTCCCAGGTGTAAATGTCAATTCATAATAGTCTAGAAACATTCAGGTGTCATTCCCCACACACCCCTGCAGTGTACACTTATCCAAATAAATGGCCATAGGTCACTTTGAGGGAGGACTACTGTGTACCCTTGCCACGATGATATAAGGGTCTTCCTCTTGGGAACCCAACCTCTTCTCAGTCCTTGAGTTCTGGATTTGAAAACTGTCCAAGGGATTGTGTCATTTTATTGGGACAGCTGCCCTCAGCCTCCTGATTGTCCCATCCTTGGTTTCCTCTCATTGTATATATGGGTCAACACCTTTGTTGGCTGTCCATCACTCTTGCCCTTGGGAATACAATGTTCTATTAACCTTCTTCATAGTTCTCTGCAGGTTAGCTCCTCTTGGCTGCCACTCTGACATTGCTGCTCAGGATTCACTTCTAGTAACTAAGCACCACCATGTGGTTTTTATTATTTCAGGATCCTGTTGTCCCCCACTGATATCAAGGAATCCTGGTCTGTAAAGGCATCTCCCTACCCAGCCATGTTCTACACAGGAGAGCCAACACTGAGCTTCTCACTGCTGCTGGTGCCCCTCTCACCGGTGCATTTTCTATTGCTTTAGGCAGGGGAATACCCTCCAGGCCCTCCTACAAAACAGTCATGCTATGGGTTCTCCAGCCTTCCACAGATTACCCCGGCATGATCACCTTTGTGAGCCTTTTGATCTCTTCCTTCACTGTCTGCCACAGAAGTTCTGTCATTTCTGCTTAATTTGTGTGGACCGTCACCTTCTCTGTGTTTCTCAGAGCTATCATAGCAGCATGTTAGCATCACCATCTTTGGTCCTGGCCATACTCTTAAATCCTGTATCTCAAGAGAATGCTCCCCTATAAATTGTTCCTCCCTTTCCAGCTTGATGTTCTGCTTTCTTGTCTAATGCCCTCCGAATCAAGTTCTATGTATACACCTGGCTCCTACTGGTACCTGTTTCCTGGGTCCTTCACCTCTCTCAGGAGTATAGTCCCTTTCCTCTTCACATGCATCAATCCAGATGTCCCCATCCCATTTCTCAGGGTCCCATCCCTTCCCCATCAGGTGCCTGACATTGCTGAGAATTAACCTTCTCACTCCACTACTCCACTTCTCTTACAATGAAGTCCTAAGACTGGTCTTCTTGCTGCAGAAGATGAGAGTCTTTTGATAAGCTGCCAAAGAGGCGATAGACAGCCAATTCCGTTGTCCCTAAATTACCTTTTGCCCTATATTTCTCAAACGTCTCATACATTTTTGTACACACCAGTTCATTTCCTTCCACTGGTATGCCATCCTAGTTCACCACCAGTAAAAGTTTTAACAATTGCATTACTGCCTCTTGCCAAGGGCTGTCTGTTGCTCTACCTACCGCCAGGTCTGGGGTCCTTGTTGCTGGCTGGTCATCATGTGATTCAACTCTAATACTTCATCCTAGCATCTCCTTTTTCAAACCACTGGTACCAACTGTCAGATTCTTGCAGAGCAGATTCAGGAAGTGCAGGGAATGTGGGGCTCGGGGGCTGGGAGGGGGAGTGGGGGAAGGGAGGGAAGTAAGAGTGGGCAGAGGGAGAAATCAGACTGTGATTTAATCAGCCAGTCCTCCTAAACTGATGCAAGGGGCTGGAGCCTTATGGTCTACATCAACCAGTCACTGGATACCGGCAGCCCCAGGGAAGATGCGACCTTGGGTGAGGCAACTTTCCACAGCTGAGAGTGATCTCTGGAAGGAAACTTGTATGTGAGCAGTGTCACTGTGCTTCAACAGTGGCCACTGCACCCCATCATCCCCCAAATCTTATCTGATCCCAGCCTCCCCACAGTGTTCACCTCCAGCTCCCAGCCCTCACTCTCCTGACCCCTCCAACCCACATGTGCTTAAGCCTTAATTGTGGGGGAGCAGTTTTTCCAAATTGCTTCGCTTACTCGAGGATCATTGAAAATTAACTGTAGCTGATGTTAATAAATTCACTTCTTTTTTTCAGTTTCCTAAAAACCTTTTCGTTCCAGGTATTGCCATTTGGTTTCTGAGCTACAAGCACAATCTCTGCAAAACAAAAAGAGCATTTTTTTCTAACATGGCACCTTAGACATGTTCTAAAACATGTTCACACAATTTTTAATCAATTTAATCAAGGTATAATTTATACACGGGAAAACACATTTATTGTCAGTGAGTCCTGACAAATGAAATGCCATCACCCCAATCGAGATATAAAACATTTCCCTCACCCTAGAACATTTTTTCATACCCCTGCTCGCTCAGCCCACTCCGCCCCATCCCCCTAGGCAACCACCGATCTTATTCCGTCACTAGAGATTAGTTTTGCCTGTTGTAGAATTTCACGTAGGTGAGACCCCGCAGCACATACAGTATGGCTTCGTCTGTTCAGCGTGACGCCTGTGAATTTCATCCACGTTGCCATGTGTATCAGTAGCTGTGTCTTTTTACAGACAGTTAACACTCCATTGTATGGATTTGCCATAATTTATTTACCCATTCGTCTGTTTGTGGGCATGTTCTTAGAGTTCACTGTCATGGCATACCTGGACCCAGGCAGCATGTTCCTTAGTGCAGTTCAGGTGGGAGGTGTGACCTGTACACAGCCATGCAGACAGAATTAGCTACGAGGGGGACTCCTTGAGCCAGGAGGCTGGACTTTCCTCCAGCATCACTTACCCAAAGAGCTCTAGGAGACAATGCTCTGGCCAAAAAACCGGTGCATTTTGTAGTTTCTTCCAAGGTATGTATTTTTCTAGAAGATGCTCTAAGCATTTTCTTTGGGTGCTACTTGAGTTCATATCCTGCCAAGCAACATTAATTCTCCTTTTTAATTCAGGGTAATAGTAATTGAGGGGCAGACCAGCAGAGCAATCGGGTTTGGCACATGCATGTCAAAAGGACTATATATCATGACATGAGACATTTCGAGAAAATTGCTTTTCCTCCCTGAATGCCAAGTCATAAATAACTTCAGGTTGGGAAGAGCTCTGGTAGGCACGTGCTTGACTCCAGGGAGTGGCCTATAAATACTGTGAGCCGTAGAGTAAAAAACGAAGGGGCAGATTTGTGAGGCCACTTCTCATCTGGGTCTTGCTATAACTCTTGTTGTGGATGCTGTGGGTGCCCTGCCCAAATCTGCGTCCCCGGTGGCTGCGCCCATTACCCGCTACCGTGAGTGAGGGCTGCTGATGGCTCACAGCTGCACCCTTAATCAGAGATTTGACCTCCGCTGACAGGAACCTGTTCTGGAAGGTGATGCCTTCCTCCTGGAGGTGGCTTCCAACGAGACACATGCTGGTAAACGTGTTTTGGGGGCAGGAGACAAACAAACAAATCTCTGATTGGTAGCATTTGCCAATTTCTGTGGTGTAAATGTCCGCAGTGTGGCCAATTCCAAGCTACCTTGCAAAAACAAATATTTTTCTTAGGAGGAGAAGCAAATGCAAAAAAAGAGAAAAGACATTTAAAAGACAAGAAAGTGATAAACGCAGAATTCAGTGTAGTGGTTACCCTGGCCGGGCAGGATGGGGATGTCTGAGAGGGGCAGAGGGATTCTGGGTGATACTGATAATATTAACAAAGCTGTTTCTTATGCTGGGTGGTGAATTACCTGGATGTTTGTGGGTTTTTTTCCTTTATATTGTAAACATTATATGTTATGTGTATTCTTTTGTGTGATGAATTGTTTCATGACAAAAAAAAAACCCTAAGGAAGCCTTTTAAGCTTTGAACTTATATTCACCTACACACGTGGGGTATGGCTTTTTGGTGGAGATCGTGGAAGCAGCTTGAAGGCTGCTCTTGGCTCCCCCTGCATCCACTGGGGGTGCAGCTACAAAGTTCACACTCCTAACAAGCTCTAAGTGTGGTCCAGTGGATGGAGAGTCCCGTTTGCTTCAGGAAGGGCAGCCCTGCCTGTGGGCGTGAACAGCTCCATGTGGAATCTAGAAAAATGACACAAATGAATTTATTTACAAAACAGAAACAGACTCACAGACATAGAAAACAAATCTATGGTTGCCAGGAGGGAAAGGGCATGAGGAAGGATAAATTGGGAATTCGGGATTAGCAGGTACTAACTACTATATATAAAACAGATAAACAAGGTCCTACCGTATAGCACAGGAAACTATGTTCAATATCTTGTAATAACCTATTGTGAGAAAGAATATGAAAAGGAATATATATATATATACACATATATATATAACTGAATCACTGTTGCTATACACCAGAAACTAACACAACATTGTAAATTGACTATACTTCAATTTTAAAAGTTTTTAAATAATAAAGTCAAAGAAAGAATTGGGCGGGGGGAGAAAGAAAGAAAGCAGTAGATGGGGAGGAAAGCAGACCCTGGGACCAAGGACCACTGGATTCAAATCCTGGCTCAGCCATGACCAGCTGTGTGCCCATGGGCTGCTTAACACGTGTTCATCTTGATCTCTTCATGGGTCAGTTGGGTCAAAATCACACCAGCCTTGTGGGCTTCTGTAAGGGTCCAGAGCTTCTACAGGGCTGCCTGGAATCAGCAAATGCCCTCACTGACAGGAACACGGGGTCAGTTCAGGAGCAGGGCGGTGCCTGCTCTTCCCTCGGTGGCCCCCAGAGTGGTCTCTGGGCACTGTGGGTGGGCTGCTGAGATGGGAGACCCAGCCTTCAAGGATCAGAGCCTTAGGAGAAGGGAGGCAGGGGCCCCTTGCCAAGGGTGGGCACTGTGCGGTGGGCTCACACATTTGTGAGAGGACTGGGGTCATTAATGGCACACATCAGGCCAGGTGGGGCCACGGTAGGCACTCAAATCTCTGGATGGGTCCTGCCTTTCATCTGTCCACAGGCTGCATCACCTAAGTCCTGCAGGGCCCGAGGGCCTCTATAAAGTGCAACCAGAGCTAAGGTTGTCCGAGGCAGCTGACACAACTGAGGGGCCACAGCACTGGGGCAAGCCAGAGGGGTCAGGGCTGGGAGGACCCAGACCCCGCATCAGGGTGCTCTGTGTCAGGCCTGCCTGGGAGGAGGGGCCCCTCCCTGAGGAGGAGAGTCAGGAGGAGTCTGGAAGCTGAAAGAGAAATGGGGCCCAAGAAGAGTGTCCTGAGCAGGGTGGTGACAGCATGGGGTTGTTGCAGGAAAAATGGGGTGTGAGAGGTTGGTCATGTCCCAGGTCTTGGGCGAGTCCCTGGGATACACCCTGACAAGTGAGGATTCTTGGCTTTGCACAGAAAAGATTTCCAGAGTGAGCCATAGCAAAGTGAAAGCAAGTTTATTCAAGGAGATAGACACTCCATAGACAGAATGTGGGCTGTCCCAGAAGGCAGAGTGGCCGTCCCAGGAGATGAGGTGGTCTTGAAAGTGAGAGTGGCTTAGGAGATGCACATTCCATAGGCAGAATGCTGGCCATCTCAAAAGGCGAGAGGCTGTGAGGTGTGGGGATGTTCGGTTTAGTTTTGTTTTGTTTTGTTTATGTTTTTAATGGGAATAGAAAAGTCTTATTTGGGCCAAACTGAGGGCTACAGCCTGGGAGACGCACATTCAAGAAGCACTTGAATTGTGTTCTTCCAGACTACAAAATTGGGGAGGCTAATAAAGGCAAAAACCACACAATTATGTAAGTTGTTTGTCAAGAATTATAATTGGAGCTGGCAAAAAGCAAGGGTGCTTGTTAAGCAAGGGTTGGTTGGAGTCTGAAATGGTTGCACAGTTACAAGGGGAGACCTTGAGACCATAAGGCTGCAGCTGGCAGATGCTGGCAGACGCTGTTTTGAGAATGGCTGGTGGTGTCCTTGCATCTGATACAGATCAGAAGATTCAGGTTCTCAGTGATGCAGGAACATGTCTAGAACCACATCCACAGTGGCCACCTGGCTCCATTCTGGATGCCTGAACCACGGTTACTCCATTCAGATTGTTAAATGAATTCTTTTTTTTTAATGGCTAAAGCAGATGTACGCTGCAAGTTCCATAGGCCATAAAGCAGACTGCTCTAGTTAGCATCAATTCCAAGTTAAATCATGAATAAGACAGAACGACTTCGTTGGGGGCATTTAGTTTAGAGTAAAAGTAGATACACACTCCCTAGACAGAGTGTGGGCCGTCTCAGAAGGTGAGAGGGGGGAGAGAGAGGCCACAGGGTGCAGGCTTGTTGGTTTTAAGGGCTCGGTCACTTCACGTGCTCACAAGTGAGAGGATTATTCCAGCTACTTTGGGGAAGGGGTGGGGATTTCCCAGAATTGGCCGCTGCCCACTTTTTGGCTTTTGGCAGTCAGCCTCGGAACTGTCGTGGAGCCTGCGGGTATCACTTAGCAAGCTGGTGTGTTACAGTGAGCATATAATGAGGCTCGAGGTCTAGTGGAAGTGGAAACTTCCGCCATCTTGGGCTTAGTAGGTTCTAACCAGTTTTTGTCATGTCATCAATGGCTGTGCCATTCTTTTAATGGTTGTGCCCTGCCCCCTTCCCTCCTGTCTCAGGGTCACTTAGGAGACTCTGATGGGGTCAGTGAGTGGGGTCACAGGGTGTGACTAGGGGAGATTACCGAGTGGGGTCAGTGGGGGGTCTGGAGGATGTGTTCTTGGGCAGGGGCCTGTCCCATGTCCTCAGAGGGTCACAACTGCACTCAGTTTTTGCAGGACTGCACCAGGGACTCTGGTCCCCAGTGAGGGCATGCACTGGGGCAGACCCTTCCTACTCAGAGTCTCTTGTGCATTCTTCCCTGGGGCTACGTGGCCCTGAGGGTCTGTCTTTGAGGAGAAGCCACAAAATTAGAGCCTCTCTGTGTCCTGAGCCACCCTTCCCTCCCCATCCCCCTTCCCCAGCTGTGGGCCAGACCATCCAGTCTGCAGAGACTGCCAGAAGAGAACACCACACCCCCACTCCGCCAGCAGCCAGGCTCCTGGGACCCACCTTCTCATCTCCCTGTCAGGGATCCAGAACTATTGATTCTCTTAATTGGTTACCCACAGAGGACCAAAATGAAAAATAGGCAGAGCAAAATAAAACATTCCTTTTAGTTTTCCACAAGTGTGGAAACCAAAACCTCGTGATTCTCCCAGAAGACCTTAAATGCTGGGGTTCCCACCCCCAGGGGAGGGCAGGGGCAGCCATGGGCACTGGCCTGAGCCCCTCAGATTGAGCTTCCCATGCAGGACAGCCCCTGTGTCCCTCAGCCGCAGCCAAATGCAACCCGTCCTGGCCCCCAACCCTCCCAGCCGTGAGGGGGAGGGCCTGAGCTCAGATTATTACCAAGCACAAGGGGGAGGGAAGGGGATGTTATAAGGTCCCTTTTGATGATGAATCCCATTTCCTCTTGCAGTTGGTTTTCTTGCAACAGATGCTGTTGCAGAAAATGGAACAAAATGGGAAAGACAAAAAGGCGAGTAATTAACTTGGCCCCAAAGCCTTCCCAGCAGATGTCAGGGACGGCGGGGCAGGGTGCCCAAGGCCCGCCCACCGCACCCTCGCCTGGCACGGCTGCCGTGGGGACCCATATGTTCCTATGATTCTCAGCTTGGCTCGGTGTTGGGGAAGCATGGAGCCGCCCTCCCGTTGTTCAATAACTGATGACCATTTTTCTCCAATTAAACTGAAATTGAAGGATGCTCAGACTTAGACACCCAAGTAAAATAATTAGTGCTTAAAATGTTAATTGTGCTCAGATGTGCTTTTGCCTCTGGAAACTGCGAGCGAGCATGCAGGAAGGCGGTCCTCTGTGGACAAAGTTCTACCCTCTGCACACCCCCTGCTGCTGCCCTGCAGGCTGGCCTCCCTAGAAAGCCCAGAGTGGGCAGCCCAAGGCCAAGACCCTGGTGCCCAATCTGACTGTGTGACACACAGAGCGTGATGGCTCTGTGAGACCTTATGTGACACCCCTGTCTGGCCAGACCACTGTCCCCAGACACTAGCAGGCAGTGTTGCATAATGGTTAGAATGAGGTCATAGAGTCGGACAGGTCTGGCCTGGACGCCAGCTCTGCCACCCACAAGGCCAGCAGCATGGAGGCCAGCAACCTAAGGAACCTCTCTGAGACTCATGCGCTCGTACAAAACAGAAAGAGCAAGACCCTCTCTGCTGAGTGCATGAGACACCCTTGTGTCCTCAGTACCCACCAGGTTCCAGATAAGTAATTCCAGAAGCAAAGCTCCCCCTCCACCAGGATCAGGAGGGTTGGGGGTTGAGAACAGGGTCATTGTGTTCTCTCCTTCTGAGCTGTAAAGCCTGCTTCCCCTGGGAAGGACTCCTCCTTGGAGAGGAAGGGTTGTGGGGGCCGCCCACACCCACCGCAGTCCCACCAACCTGCTTGCCAACCAGGGGAACATCTCCCTGCCCCTGGAGAGGACTCACCATCACCCCCAAGGCATTTCCTGCTAGTGACTCTGCCCACGCATGCGCCCCAGTTCCATTCTGTGCAGAGATGACACGCCTAAGAGGCTTAGGTTCCTTCAGACCGTGCATCCCAAGGAAATCCACTTACATATTCCGTGTTCCCTGATTCCCCACGTAATAAGATTCCTTTATCTCTTGTTGTCATGGGAAGTATATATTAACTGATTAATATTAATGTGTTGGCCGATTAATATTAATACCAAACCGGTTCATACTTCACAAGGCAGGGATGCAGATGAGCACTGCGGAGCCCAGACAGCTGTCGGGTTTTGGCAGATCCCGAGGGAGACGGTGGAAGTCGATGCTGACCCTCTCCTTGGTGCCTCGTGACAGACACCATGTCATTAGCGGTGTCTGTTGGAGCTGGCGTGAAAGTGTGTTTAGACTCTGAGTGTGGCAATTAAAATCCTTGGCATCCAAGACAGCATATTTTATCATTTAAATAGCATTTTTACATTCTCCTAACATATTTTCCCAGTAACATTGTTAAATTAGGTGATAAAAGGTTATTTCTTGCTTCTGAAGTTGAAATACGTTACCATCATTCCTTATCTGCCTGGAATTCGAAAGGTTTCGGTATTATATGTTCTAAAGGTTTCATTATCAAAATTGGCCAGACTTTATAAAACAAACATTTTTTTGGTCCTTGTTTTAATCAAAGATGGACAGAAGCTTTGTCTTCTAATGTTGGAGATTGCTTTCAGCATTTAATGGAAAGAGAAGTGCCATCTTTCGAAGCCACCAGGATGTACACTCGGGGCCCAAGGGGGTCAGAGGGGGCCCTGGTTTTTCTTTGACTTGGAGCTGCCACTGCTGCTGTCACCTAAGCCACCTCCTGAGCATCAGGGAAGCCAAAGACGGTCAGGGAGGCTGGAGTTTCCTGTCCATCTTGTCCTCAGGCAAGGCACAACCAGAGGCTGCGTCTTTGGCCAGTGGGGCTGGACTGCACCTGCCTGCGCCTGTGTAACTTCCTTCTCTCTCCATCTCCCCTCCAGCTACCCACTTGTCCAGCCACAGTTCTCACCTAGCCTCCATCGCAAACCCTTTCCCTGGACCTCGACCCCTTCATCCAGTATCCACTTTCCGTCCAGCCCCCATCCACCAAGCATCCACCCATCATCCACCACCACTCACATGCCATGCTCATCCCATCCCACCCGCTACCTGTGCAGTATCCCAGCTGCTGTCAGTGTCCCAGCCACCTGCCATCTCCCCTTCACCTGTGCTGCATCACATATGACGTGGAAGACACCCTGTGTGTAGCACATGAGCCTCCCCCCACCCAGATTTCCCCACCCACATCTCCCAGTTAGATGTGCCATGAGCAGCTGGGGTCATTATCTGGCCACGGATCACTTTTTTCCAGTGCCTGGCAGCCCTGAGTCACCCCGTATCATGACCTCCAATGAGCACCCTGTCTTTGATGTGGCATTTTAGGCCATGGAGCTCCTCTGAGAATACATCTCTTTGCCTAGGAAGAGAGTCCAGGGGCCAGAAGAGCTGCTGTGTTCCCATTAGATGAGCAGACCTTCCCCAGAAACTTGACCCCAGTCCTGCCTCCTCCCATCACCTCCCAACCCCTGCTCCGCATCCCCCACCTCCGGCTTTGAGGCCATGGATGGGATTCATTTTACCAATAAGGAGTCTCGTGCTCCCACAGACTTCTGGCCAGAATGGAGCTTCAGCTGGGCTGGTGGGAGCAGTCCAGGTTATTCTGGGACAGACTTTCGAGTGTTCACCTCCCCGCATGCCATCTCCAGCCTCTGTCCTGCCTCACAAGGACAGCCAATCCCAGAGCATCTCAGTGAGAGATGCCAGCCCAGGGTCCTCTGCAGCCCGACTAGTCCTCATTCTTCCCAGGAGCTCAGCCCTGCCGCGCCATCTTAGCCTGACCCATCCAGGTCCTCTCCCAACCCAAGACAGGAAAATGGCCCAAGTGTGTTCCAGAAGCTGTCCTTACACAGAGGAATGGTATAACCTCCGGAGGCACACATGGATTCCTGGGCCCCGATCTCAGCTGGCTTGTGCTCTCAGTCGGAGATGCAGCAGGGCAGACAGTGGTTGAAAGCTGGAAATGATATTCTCAGGATGCCTGCCACCCATGTGCCCCGCCCCTCCCGGTGTCCAGGATAGTGCCTTCCTGTGGCTTTCCAGCTCTTCCAAAATCCCCACCATCTCCAACCACAGATTCTCACAAAGGCCTCAGGCATTCAAAGCCTGATACATCCTGTTCAAGTGCTCCTCTACCTGACGCTGCCAGTGTCCTGGGCACTCCACGCGCCACATGAGCTGTTACACAGCAGCCCCTCATTCTGTAATCACCTCCCTAACAAACAGAAAACATGCTAGTCGCTGTTGTAAGCATCCCCCGTGTGATTTATTGCCATCATCACAATATTTTGTTTGGAGCTATAAACCTCCAGACATAAATCAAGTCATTAGAAGGAATGACGTTTAATCCTGCAGAAGAAGCCTCAGTGGGCTGAGCTGTTCTCACCCAGCCAGAGAATCATTAATTCTAGAGAAGATGGCCCCATCTGCAGCAACACGGGCAGCCCCTCGTCTCCACCGCACACAGGCTTTGGAAGGACGAAGGGACGAGCCAGGCTGCTTTTGTTTTGTGCAGTAGCACATTCACGACTGCAAAGAGGGGCCCCAAACCTGTGCCTGGCAGTCCAGACAGGAGTCTTAATTCCAAAGGAAATGCACACAGCTGGGAGGGGCCGCGTCTATGCCTGTGATTGGCATGCGTTGTCCTGAGAGCAGCCTCTGGTTGGACTTCAAAGAAAACAGGAAAACAGCTCAGAACATCTTCTTTAGCTCCCTGTTCATGGTGACCCTCGCCACCCTTCGAGCAGCCATTACACAGGGACCATGTTCTATTTGCAAAGCTGACGGGTCTAATTTCCAGGGGTTTGCTGCTAATGTGCAGGCCAAGGCTAAGAGGAGACCTGCTGAGCCTTGAAGGGAACGTTCAGGGGGACCTCAGACCTGCCTTCCAGGAAACCTGCAGCCGCACCCCAGCGCAGGCAAAGGCCCACATTGAGTTCCCCGAGAAGGGTGCCTCTCAGAGTTAAGGAGACAGCCCCAAAATCCTGGACAGGGGAGGGGACACGGAGCGGGGGGTCTCTGCTGAGGGATTTCCTTAAAGATTTTGGCAAATTCTAAGAACACTTGACATTTGTGAAAATTCTGGATGTCATTGCCAGGGTGCAGGTCCACTTAAAATTCCTGTGCTCAGAGCTAATGAGGGTGGTTTTAGGCAGTGTTATATGGGCCCCTGTTTCAAGGATGTTGGAAGTTTGGGCTGGGCTTCGTGGTTTGTGTCTGGACACTGTCTCCAGCAGAGCGCCTCTACATGCAGGCTTTACTCAAGACTTGGGTGTCAGGCTCTAGATGGCCAAGCCCAGGGGCGGGTCTTCCTCCAGTTGGCTCCTCCCTCCCCCGAACCTCCCTCTGACAGCATGTACGCGGCCGGGTCCCCCAGACAGTTCCCTCACCTTCACCTCTCGTACTCCTGACCCACCAAGTCCTCCAGTCCTCCCACCTGGTCATCCTCCAGAATCTACTCTCCCCTTCTCATCTCCCTGCCCTGCCTGAGTTCGGGCCCACCATTGCTCGCCTATGTTAGGAGATATGAGTCAGTTTTCCCCTTTCTTTATGCCTTACTCTTCTGCAGGTCATTCCCCAGTTGCCTCCAGAAAGACCTTTGAACATGCAGCCCACAGGGCCCCTCTGCCCTCCCCACTTTTCCCAGTCATGCGGTCAGTGCCCTAGGATTGGTCATGAGCCAGAAGCTGGATGCGCTGGGCCTGTGGGTGTTTGCAGGGCTGTGTGACGTGGTGTGGAGCCCAGCCCCAGCACGCTGTGGTGGAGCAGTGGCAGGATAGGATGTCTGTGCTTCCCAGGATGGCCTGGGGCTGCCGTAGTCAGCCCACTGCCAGCCCAGTGGGGTCCACTGCTAGCTGGACCCCAGGGCTGCTAAGCTGGGCAGAGCCAAGGGCTGGCCAACTGGAAGGGAGAGGAAGTGGGTCTCAGCCAGATGTCCAAGGAAAGTGACGTTCCCACAACCAGCCACTGCCAAGGCCAGGATTCACATCTGTACTCTGGGGCTTACCTCTTAGGAGAACCAGCCAAATCCTCAGGCCAGAGGATTTCTGAGCTGCTGGTGGTGCAGTGCTTGGCTGGACCCAACTCCACTCTCAGGGCCCTGCCTTGGGAGAGTCACCTCTCCTCTTAGATGTGGATGGCAGCTCTCCAGACCCATGGGAGAGAACAGCAGGACTGACCTCCAGGGCCCCCAGGTGCTCCAGGCACCACCAACCTTACCCATGTGATCTGTGAGTCACCAGGGACCCAATTCTGCTCAGGGGACACACAGGATGATCTCTGAAATGCCACTGCACTGCCCCTCAGTGGTCCCAGAGGTGCTGGAAGAGACACTGGAGACAGGCTGAGCCTAGGCGGTGTTGGAGTTGGGGCTGGGGGCCCCTCTGGGTACAGTCAGGGGACAGTGGCGACCACCGGTGCACGATCATCTGGAGTGCCCCTCTGAGGATCAGCATATCCATCCCCAAGCCCCTGGGCAGCTCTTTGCAGCCTCACTTGCAGGAGCCCGACTCCCCCCTGGGGGCCTGGAGCACCTCCCTCTCCGAGCTGTCTGGCAGCAGGTGGAGGGGTGCACTTCAAGGAACCATCAACTAGGATTTACTTCCGTGGCTCTCCAGGCATCGCAGGCAACAGCTGTGACGGGTCTGACAGCCACAGCCCAGCTCAGTAATTGACGCCGTGGCCGGAACGTCACATCCTAAAGCCGGCTAGAGCCAGACCAATCATTATCTTGCGGCCAGGCCACCGCGATGATGAGACTGCCCTGCTGGTGGCCTCCGCTGGCCTGGCTCGGCTCCGGTGAAGAAGTGTCTGTCACAGGCCTGGACCAGCCGGTGATGCTGGCATTTTTCCTGCAAGCAGGCAGCCCCTCGGTGGGGCCACCTCAGGCTCCAGCATGACTCACTCATTTTTATTTTCTGGTAACCCCCGGCGGGAACTCACCAATATCTAAGCCAAATTCGGCCCCCTTCTGCAGGGCTGGCTGGAGAGCAGTCACCAGGGGTCCTGATAGCCACACAGGAGGAACCGTTACATCCATCCCATTAAACATGGCCACGACCACTCAGAGCCCAAGCTGTGGTGCCCCACAGGCTCTGGACAAAGGCAGGACTCGGGCCAGGCCCACTGCCGGTGCTTCAGGTAATTGGCTGCCTCAGCCCTGCAATCTGTCCTCTGGAAAGTGTGGGTCCCACACCGCCACCAACCCTGGACAGCCACAGGCTGTGGAATGTGCCCCCGGCTCATACAACTGCCCCTACCCCTTGCTTGTCCCTCCTTCCCTCTCTGTCCCCTGCCTTCTGGATGTCTACTCTTGGGAAACCCACAGCATCTCAGACTCAACGAGAGTCTGCCCCTCTTTGCAGGAAATGGTCCCAGCATCCACCCACTGCTCAAGTCCAAAGCCAGACTCTCCCTTATTCTGCACTCAGTCAGTCCCCAGGTCCTGCTGAAGCAGGCAGCTGCAGGAGCCGGCTGGTACCAGCCCACAGGGGCCCAGCAACACCACGTTCACATAATTAGCTTGAAATCTGCCACAGTAGGAGTATTTACACCCCAGAAATCAGCAAATACTACAAATTAGACTCCGCCCTACCCCCACCCCATCACCCAAGGAGCCAGTTGTTCAACATTTAGCAGCACACCGCCCTGCAGATTATTCCTCCTGAAATATCCTCTGCATCTGTTCTCCACCTCCTGTCATTATCACCTGGGTCCAGGCCTCAGACGTCTCCTGCCTGGACAATGGTCACTTCTGCTGACCAGCCTTTCTGCTGCTGTCTTCAGCTCTTCATCTCAGAATGGCCTGTAAATTCAACGTACCTCATGGCTCAAAGCCCTTCTAGGTTCCCCTTGGGTCTTAGGAGAGAAGGTAAGATCTGCTGCCTTTACCAGGACCATAAGGCCCCTTGCTTGCTGGTCACTCCTGCAGCCACCGTGGTCCTGCCATTTCCTGACACCCACCAGTCTCTGCATCTCTTTGTCCCATGAGCCCTGCTGTCATGGTGCAAGGCCACCAACCTCTGCCAGGAATGACCTCATTACCGCCCAGTGCCAATTAATTGTCACTACCTTAGGGAGGCCTCACCTGATGCCCTGGGCTTGCTGACGTCTCCCACGACATGCTGCCTGCCACGTCCTCCATTGCTGCCATCACGCGTGGAACTTCAGAGCCTCACCTCCTTGCTAGACTGTAAACTCCATGAGGGCGGGGCCACGGTTGCCCTGTTCATGGCCAAGACACCGTCACCGGTGCCTGAGTCACTGCCTGGCTCATACAGTACTCAGTCACTGTAGAGTGAAAGGACAGATGGTGGTGGCCTGTGTGACTGTGCTCTGCCATCATACTGCAGGGTAAGAAGAGACAGGGGCTGCCAGGGGCACCGTGGCTTTGCTGGCAAGTGTCACAAACTTAGTTCTGTCTCATCCGCAGCAGCATGCACTAGGTCCTACTTATCCTTCCAGGCCCATGTGTGTTGAAGGGAGGAAAAGGTGTGACCTGCCCTAAACCACGTGCCATGGGCTCTCAGAAACTGTACATGGCTGTGAACACACTCTCCACCCAGGACAGGCCACAGCACACAGCAGAAGCCTGCAAGTGTGCAGCACAGAGATGTGATGTGATGCATTCTCTCGGCACGCATGGTACAACACAGCACAAAACAGCATGAGCCCTGTTCCATGCAGCATGCACACATGGGGGTGCAGTGCAGTGCATGGCATGTGTACTGGGGCCACACACACCCCAAACATGGTGGAGTCACCCACAGGTTCTGACAGAGGAGAGCTTCAAAGCAGGAGCTGGGGATCCCTCCCTTGTGGACAGGACACACAGAGGATGCTCAGGGACACACTGCCCCCTTCCTCCTGCAACCAAGTGATGGGCAGATGGGGGGTGGGATGTGGAGTGGCAGGACAGCTGTTGGGTTTGCAGACCGGCTAACTGGCTGGCTGGTTGACTGACAGGCAGCTCCGATGCTCCATTCTGACAGCTCCAAGGGAATTCACAGCCAAGGCTAAGCTGACAGGGAACTACCCAGTTGAATCGTAGATCCTAATCACAGAGGCTAGGCAATGGAATCGCTAAACAAAACAAGTAGCAGTCAGAGCCATCAGGTGCCCATCAGCCCAAGACGGGAAGATGCCCACTTCCCTCCCCCACAGACAGCTCCCAGAGCCCCTGCGCTGGTGCAGGAGCTGGGCTCAGGGAAACTCAGCTACCAGGAAGGGATCCAGGTGATTGGAGCACCGGGAGCCGGCGGCTTCCATCCCGTGCGCTCTTTGTGCCCAGCACTGTGCATCGTTTCATTTGTACATTGTCAGATCTGTGAGATGGGAATTTTTATACCATTTTACAGATAAGGAGACTAAGGTTCAGTGAGGTCAAGGTCCTCATTCTCTTTTTTTTCTTCTTCTTCTTAAATATACTGTCCCCTGTTAACAGCTATGACTCGGTGGAGTCTCTAAGTGAAGGAAGAGGAAGCCCCTGCTCTGATCTAGGCCAAAAATGTGTGACACCACTGTGAGCTGGGTTGTCTCAGAACAACCTGAAGAAGCACCCCCCACATCCCCACCACCAGAGGCAGGAGGAGAGGGGAGCACGGGTGGCGTGACTCTCACCTTCTCCTGAGGTCCACACTCTGACCATAGAGCCACCTTTGGGTTCCAGGGGCAGCCTGGCACCTCTGTCTGGAGCTTCCTGCTGCCCGGAGCCCCCTTTCCCTGCCCTGGGCCCTGGGGGCAGCAGAGGTGGCACGGCTGTGCACAGAGGCCTTAGCAGAGAATTTAATGAGTTGAATTTTCTAGTGAACACAAGTGAGGGTTTAAGGTCCTCTGGTGAGGCTTCTTCTATCTGAATTCTGTGTCCTTGAGCCCAGGCTGCCCTCTAATTGCTGAGTGTTTAAACTTCAGTTTTGCATCTAATCTGCATAAATTAACAGTCTGCCTAGTTGAAGGGAGCCGCTCAAAATGAGGCAGGCAGAGGCCGATGGGGAGTGGAGAGGGTTTGCCCCTCCAAAGGGCGGAGCCTGAGCTGGTGGGAGAAGAGCCAGAGGAGGTACAGCCACTGGGGGCAGGCCCCGGCATGTGCCCTGCTGATGGCAGAAGGAGGCAGCCAGCTGGGTGTGTCCTAGTTCTGACCCCACAGACCCCACACATCCAGCGTGGGGTGGACAGACCCTCAGCCGGGGCAGCTCCTGTCTGTATCTGGCCGCTCAGCTGGCAGCTGCCCCCAGACACACAGAGCCTTCCCAGGCAGCCAGGCCAGGAGTTGGCAGGCTCCAGCCAGAGCCCTGGGCCCAGCTTCTTCAGAGAAAAGCCCAACACCCACCCCTACGTCCAGGGCCAGCTCTCAGTTCAGACAGCATCTGCTTTTCTACAAGAATTTATGAAGCTTCTGCCAATAACACAGGTGGACAGGACACAGTCCCTGCCCCGAAGAACACAGAGAACTAACACAATCCTTTGCTACTGATTGGACAACCCAACCCAGCAGGGTAAGTATTTTCTCACCTCCTCCAGGCCGTTCCTGCCCTGCCTTCACATGCTGTTAAAGCCTCTGAAATCTCGCCACTCCTTGTGAGTTGGACTCCCCCACAATGGGTTGAACCTGTGAGCATGACCACATTATAGGGTCTTTTTAGATGTGATCAGGATGAAGTCATTAGGATGGGCCCTAATTCAAAACAACCAGAGAAGAGATAGGTATCCAAGACAGCCATGTGAAGACAGAGGCAGAAATTGGATTTAAATTGCCACAGCCAAGGAACACCTCGTCAACCAGAAGCTGAGAGAGGCCAGGAAGGATGCTCCCCTGGAGGCTGCAGAGGGAGCACCTCCCTGCTAACACCTTCATTTTAGACCTCTGGCCTCCAGACTGTGAGAGAATAAATGTTCATTCTTTTTAAAGAACAAAATATACCTGCCATGATGCTTAAGTTTATAAACCAATTTGACGAAGTTATGGTGCCCAGATGTTTGGTCAAACACCAGTCTAGATGTTACTGTGAAGATAATTTTTAGATGTGATTAACCTTTAATTTTTTTATTCCTTTTTTGGGATTTGTTTTTCTTTTTTTTTTTTTCTTTTTTCTTTTCTTTCTTTCTTTTTTTCTTTTTGATGCGGGGAGGTAATTAGGTTTATTTATTCATTTACTTATTTATTTTAATGGAGGTACTGGGAATTGAATCCAGGACCTTGTACACACTAAGTGTGTGCTCTACCACTGAGTTATACCCTCCTCCCTGTGATTAACCTTTAAATCATTAGACTTTGAGTAAAGCAGATTACCCTCCAGAATGTGGGTGGGCCACATCCAATCAGTGGAAGGCATTAGGAGAAAAGACCGAGGTCCCCTAGGGAAGAAGGAATTCTGAGATGGCCCTCAGACTTGAGCTGCACCATCCACTCTTCCCTGGGTCTCCAGCCTGCTGACTTGCCCTGCAGATTTCACAAAGTGCCCGTAACTGCATGAGCCAATTCCATAAAATAATTTGCCCTCCAGATATATATATATATCTCCTATGGATTGTTTCCCTGGAAGACCTTCATTCAGAAACCTTACAGACTTCCTTTGGAGTGAAGCCTGGCAGCTCCCTCAGAATTTTCTCCCCAGACCCCAGCAGGCAGCGTGTGCACCCTGACTGCATTTCTTCCTGCCATCAGCCCTGCTTCACACCTTGTGGCTCATCCCGACTTATGTGATGTCCCGTACACTGGCCAGCCATGCAGGGCAGCCCCAGGGTGTGGAGGTCTTCCTCCCAGCACACATGCCAGGTACAGGATATACTTCTTTCTAATTGGAATGTGGAAACGGCAGAGCAGGGCAACAGTGTTTGTCCCACCAGATGTGACTGCCAGCAAATCTGGGGTGGGACTGACACTTGGACACAGGATCTTATGCATGGAGAAGCCAAGGTGCAGTGAGGGACTTGCCTTTGGTGTTTCTCCTGGCCCAACTCAGCTTGAAACCACTGGAAGTTTCCTGGCCTGATGAGCAGCGTAAGTGGATAAGTGGGTGGATGGCACAGGTGGGTGTGGGGCCATCCATCATATAGGCTCAGCCACAGAAGAGCCAGGCCATGGAAAAAGAGCCAAGGAAACACAGCTTGGTGTCAGAAACTCTAGGGAATCCAAGGACCACAAGTCTGAAACTCTGTACAGGGCAGGGACTTTGGACTTACCCTCAAGCCCTGTGGCCTCTCCTGACCCCTTCAGTTCTTCCCCATCTCTGTTCCTCTTTGTGGGTCTGACTCCTTCAAGATGGCCATGCCTTCGCCAAGGCTGCAGTGTTCACAGTGATAAGACCCTCTCCCTACTGACCATCAGGGCCCAGGGCTGGGATTTGAACAGCCATAATAGCAGTCACTCTCTTCAGACATGACCAACCTGGGACCAGGGGGTCAAGGGCTCATGAAGCAGCCCCTTCTAGGCACTTGAGTCCTGTTTTGACTCATGTCAGTGTCACCTGTCTACATAGCCTCACCAAAAGGCTGGTCCTCAGCCTCCAGCCCCAGTGGGCATCCAGGATTGGGGCTTTTGAATTGAATGCAGCAGGTGTCCCTCCTGTGATTTAGAAAACAGTGGGCAAGGGACCCTCCTCCCCAGCAGCCCACGTGCTGGTTGAAGCCCCTGCCCCAGCTCTGCTCCAGACCCAGGCAGTGTGGCCTCATTATAGGAACCTGGCCTAACATACCCTCACATCAGCCTCTGCCTCCCCTTGGCAGGGAACCAGAAAGCTTTTCAGCCAAATGCTCAGAAGAAAATCTTCAGCCAATGAAGAGCTCACAGTGTGGAGCACACTTGGCAGCCCCAATAACTCATGCCTTGTTTATTCTCACCAATGCTCACTCTTATCATCCCGCGTGTGTTTCAACTGCTCCGCGAATGTTCTCTGTCCAGAAAGAGAAAGTGGTTGTTTATTTCTCACCATTTCAGGGGGATAGGGCTCCCTTACAGGTTGTTAATATTATGCTGAAAAGAGAGGACAAGTGACTCAGACTCTGAAAGTGGATCGTGTACATGACTCTCCTTGGGGTTTCCTGTCGCAGTGTCGGGGTAGGGAGACATGGGATGTGAGAGGCAACGTGATGATTTTGGATGCAAGGGGAGGCTGAAGGCATGGCTTTTATCTAGACTGCACACTTATTTGAGGGCTTGGGGGGGGGGTGCTGATGGTGTTACATTGAGGCCAAGCCCTGCTCTAAGTCCCCCATGGCACGGGTTCTGGGGGCTCCTGGCGGCAGTACCTTCCTCGTGGTGTAGCAGAGGCAGAGCCCTTCCTCTGGCCCGCCTCGGAGCTGTCCAGGGTCCTGAAGTGCAGCCCTCTGGGGAATGCGCAGCCCCCCCCCCCCCCCGGGCCTCAAGATGCCCAGGATTCCTGGTCGCTGCACTCTGAGCTGGAGACGGTCTTTGCTTCAGCCGTTATCTGCGCAGTGCATGAAGGAGCAGCTTCCTCCGCGGAAAAAGTATGGACACTGGGCCCCCGGCCAGCGGGCGAGCCCATTACGTTTCCTCCGTTGTTTCTTTCTTTATTCCAAAGTGGCTACATGGGACAGTCTCAGTCTTCACAAACAAGCTGTCATAAGTTCAAGGTCAGGAACATGCAGCTTGTGGCAAACTCAGGCTCTACATAAGATCTGTTATTGGGTTTTCCACAAGATAATTCTGTTTGATTTTTTTTCCCCAAAGCGGGCAGTTGCAGCCACGTTGGCTTTGTTGGGCAAAAGTAACCAAGATGTCAGGAGACTCACTGAGCCCTGGGCGCTGTCCAGCAAGGTCTTTGTCTCAGAGCTCTGGCCCCACCTGTCTTCCAGTGGGCCAACCTTGGAAACCCTTTGGGTTCAGTGCCCTCTTGTCCAGTCTGCACAGATAAAATGGGTCAGGCCCCACAGCCCACCACCCTCCAGGCTGTGAGGACGGTGCCAGTGGAAGGTCACAGCTGTAGGGGCTGTGACCTCTGTAAGCACATACTCGTCCGACTTCACCCACCAGCAAGATGCCTTTTGTAAGTGGCTCCTCACCCCACTCTCGGCCAAATCTGGCGTGATTCATTTGCTCCAGAAAAGGAATATAAATAAGTGCCATCGCACCTTGACAGGTTGACAGGACTGACAAGCAGAGTAAATTCCCGTATCTGAGACTCTGAGGAGAAGTGATTTAGCAGAGCCAGCTGCCATCACCAGAAGAAAATAATTAAGGAAACCCGGCAGTGTGGAGGAAAACTGAGTGCGCAGAAGGTCCCTTCTAGTGAAGGGATCTGTGTTCATTGGCTGCAGGAGGAAACCCACACATACCAGAGGGAAATGAGCTCAGGAAACACATGCTGGGGACAGCCGTGGGGCAGGGGGTGGCCAGCAGAGGGAAAGAGACTCTGGGCTGAGAGGGGGACCCTGGTGAGGGGCTTAATTCTAAGAGCTCTCAAGGCTGGGCACCCATTACTCACACCCCATCCCCTGAGAGGTGCAGCCAGTTCTACATGGAGCTTCCCCTCAGCCTCCATGGAAGAATCTGGACGGCCTGTTTCAGTGCTCACCCACATGCACACACACATATGCACATCAGCTTGGAAATGCCCAGGAAGGTGTGGACACTCTGCCCTTTGCCCAGGGAAGGGTCGGCCCCTGTTCCCAGTCCAAAGAGATCAAAGAATTGTATTGCAGCAGATGAAAGATGCAACGTGACAAGCTGTGCCTTTATCTCCACCGCTCTTGGGACTCGAGGAAGTTCCCGGCAGGCTCAGGGATTTTAACTTTCCAGCCCATGGGTGACCTCATGTCCTCCCCCATCCCCAGTCCTCTATTGCTGATGAATGAAGAATTGTGGGCATATCCGCAGACTGACCAGTATAAGGCCAGGATTATAGCAGTGGCTGAACCTGCAAAACTAGACAGCATGAGAAATCAGCAGAGTCCCTGGTTCAGGGACAGAGAACCTGGATGTCCCCTCGCCAGCTGGGCCCCAGCCACTGGACCTCTGCCAAGTACACAGAGACAGCCAGGGAAGTGCTGGGCCTCCGAAACACCCCACCCCCCACCCCTGGCAGCAGCCAGAACTCGGTCAGGTGTGGTCGACACAGTGCCCCATTGTGCCAGCTGGAAGCTGGAGCTCTCTGCTTGTTTAAAGGATGGCTTGTCCTTATTTTGGCAAAGCCTCAGAGCAGAAATATCTACTCACATGGCACAGGAGCAGGAAGAGCCCCAGTGTCTCAGTGGCCAGGCAGGGACAGGGAAGGAGACCAAGACTCCTAAGTAGGTTTCCCTGAAGGAAATCCTCTCAGGACCTCCCCCAAAATGGGTCAAACTGGGTATGAAGCAGAATCCTCTCCTCTGGCCAAAGGTTTGCCTCCCCAGAGCTTATCCTGAGTGACCCTGGCCCTAGCACAGGCAAATCACCTCCTTGGTGGGCAGAGAGGATGTTCTGAAGTGTAGCCAGTGATGCACTGATATCTCTCCATCTCCCCCGAGTCTCCAGACAGGGGTAGCCAGGCAATCAATCACTGTGTTGGCCTCTCCTCTGCCCATTAGAGGAGACCAGGTGAGCAGGATGAAGCCAGTTCACCCCAGAGCCCCATGACCACCTGAGACAGCCAAAATCGCAAAACAGATACCTAGGTGAAGGAACTTTCTGGAGCCAGCGAGGAGGCCCCAGTTTGAGGGGAAGGAGTGTGTTCCACTCCCAGGCCTGGCGTGAGCAAGAGTGTGGGTAGGAGTGGGTCATAGCTGAGTGCAAAAGTCCACGTCGACTAGAGCCAGGGCAGGGTGTAGAGAGAAGACGGACAGATCCTCCTGAAGTGCCCTTTCCTCGTGACATTGACAGTGTGGGGTTCCTGGCTGCTCCACTGGGTGGGTGTGTGGGCACACCCGGGCAGGGTGCTTCCTGGACCTTCCAGGTCACATCAGGAAGTGAGACCCACAGATGTGTGCATCAGCTGGGAGCCAGTGAGACCAAATCTTTGCTGCACCCCTACTCTCCCCACGGGTATGGGATTGGAGGGGCATTTGCACTGAGGGGTGCCTCTGCTCCCTCCTCTGAACTGCCTTTCACAGAGTCCACCCCAAGTACCCTCCAGCCCAGGCACCTGCAGTCAAGAGCCCATAAGCAGGTCCCTGGGAGCCACACAGTGGTACTTCCACCGCTAATACTGTTCTCTTTGCTTTTCAGGAATAAAGTTCAACATCAGGCCACAGCAGCACCACAACGTGAGTTCAGAGAGTCTGATAAATCTCAGCATGGGCAGCCTGGGGAAAGCTGGGGAGGGCAGGGAAGAAAACTCGGAGCTCACATTAAATCTATTTTTGGAAAGAAAAATGTGTCCGGTCCTTCCCAGGAGCCTTAGGAACAAATGCCGGGGCTTTGGGCCCATGAAGTTCCCTTTCCTATTGGATGGCAGCTTTGGTCTGTGCTAATAGAAGCATTAAATCGGAGCCTGGCTCCTTCAGGCCACCAAGTACCCCAACTCCTCCTCGCCAGACAGAGGTTCCTGGGAGACCTGCGCCATCTTGTGGCCAAAACGACACTTGCCCCTCACACTATGGCCAGCAGAGGGGAGGGGGCAGTGGGGGCTGGACCAGGGCTCAGACCAAGGGGGTCACATCCTGCAGGTCACATCTTGCAGGGTCAGCCTGTCCCCCGCTCCCTCACCTGGGAAAAACTCAGTCCAAAGAGGGTGGCAGGGACCTGGCCATGGCGAGGTCCTGGCTTGTGTAACCCTCAGTGTCCAGCTATCCTGTCCACCTTGTTAACTGTTTCTCTTCTTGCCCCAGGACCTCCCACCAGGCAGTTCCCAGGATGGTGACTTGAAGGCACCCACAGAGAGGGCCACTAGAGACTTGTCCAGCCGGGCCCCAAGAGGCCTCAACCTGCTGGTGCCAGATCAGCCTCAACCTCGCGTAAACAGGGGGGCCCGTCTGCGACCACGGCAGCGCCGCCGCCGGCTGCTTATCAAGAAAATGCCGGCTGCGGCGGCCATTCTGACCAACAGCTCAGCCAGTACGTTCGTGCAGCCGGCACCCAGGGCCCTGGACAGCTACTGGGTCGGCCTGCAGCGGCGTCAGCAGGAGCGCAAGCGAGTGATGCAGGAGGCGTGCGCCAAGTACCGGGCAAGCAGCAGCCGCAGGGCGGTCACGCCCCGCCACGTGTCCCGCATCTTCGTGGAGGACCGCCACCGCGTGCTGTACTGCGAGGTGCCCAAGGCGGGCTGCTCCAACTGGAAGCGGGTGCTCATGGTGCTGGCAGGGCTGGCCTCATCCACCACCGACATCCAGCACAACACCGTCCACTACGGCAGCGCCCTCAAGCGGCTGGACACCTTCGACCGCCAGGGCATCCTTCACCGCCTCAGCACCTACACCAAGATGCTCTTTGTTCGCGAGCCCTTCGAGAGGCTGGTCTCCGCCTTCCGCGACAAGTTCGAACACCCCAATAGCTACTATCACCCTGTCTTCGGTAAGGCCATCCTAGCCCGGTACCGGGCCAACGCCTCTCGGGAGGCCCTGCGGACGGGCTCCGGTGTGCGGTTCCCCGAGTTTGTCCAGTACCTGCTGGACGTGCACCGGCCAGTGGGCATGGACATCCACTGGGACCACGTCAGCCGGCTCTGCAGCCCATGCCTCATCGACTATGACTTTGTGGGCAAGTTTGAGAGCATGGAGGACGATGCCAACTTCTTCCTGAGCCTCATCCATGCACCGCGCAACCTGACCTTCCCCCGGTTCAAGGACCGGCACTCGCAGGAGGCACGGACCACCGCGCGGATCACCCACCAGTACTTCGCCCAGCTCTCAACCCTGCAGCGGCAGCGCACCTACGACTTCTACTACATGGACTACCTGATGTTCAACTACTCCAAGCCCTTTGCAGATTTGTACTGAGGGGCGTGGGCGACCCTGCCCCACCCACTCACCTGTCGGCAGGCGGCATCCCGCTCCTCCTAGGTCCTCACCTGGGAGCTGAGATGTACCCAGAGAAACAGGGCTCTGAGGAGGTGAGGAGCCGTGGCTGCTGGGTGGTGCCGGCGCGTCAGGGGGGACAGAGGCCCAGGCCTTGAATGGGGACCCTGGCCCTTGCCCCATACCCACTTCCTCACTCCTCAAATAAGGAAGATGCTGGTGGTGGGTGAGCCGAACACCCCAGGAGTCCCAGCTGCCCATATCCAGCTCGGCCAAGAGTCAGGATGACCAGGGAAGTCTGAGGCCCAGAGGACAGGGGCCCCAGCGGTAAGGGATTTCCTGCAGTCCCTTAGCCATTGCCTTGTACCAAACCACACGGTTTGCAGCTTTTCTAAGACCAAGGGGGGAAGGGTCCCTTGGGATGAGTTTCCAAATAAAGCACATGGTTTCCAGAGCAGCCTTGTCTATACTCCGTGTGTTGGTGTGGGAACACACAGACCCTTCCCTGTGCTTTCTGGGGCTCTTCCTCCCTCCCCACGCTGGCCTGAGCCAGGTGCTCACAAGCAACACCCAGGGCAGCCGAGGGCAGGAGCAGCCTGTGTGTGACAGGAGCAGAAGGAGCAGGGGACTCGGTGGCAGCATCCCACCTCAGGCTCCCCAGGCTAGGACTCTGTCCGCGGGGTCCTCTCGTCTTGCTACCAGCACAGTCATCCCAAAAGAAGACAGACCTGTCCCCATGGAGGACCATCAGAGTCCCTTCTTGTAAGTGCACTTTGTGGGGGGCCCTTTGGGGACATCCAGAGCAGTGACAAGGTCTCTCCGGGCAAGCTACCACTTGGGGCTGCCTCTGGGTTCAGTGGGACACTGCACATGGGTCTCAGGGGGTTGCGTTTCCAGCAGGGAGTGATGCCATCCCTGGCTTTCTGAACCTCAGGGGAAGCAGGGCTTTGGCCCAAAGATGTCATCCACAGACCCCCTGACCCTGACCTTGATCCCTGACTCCAGCTGACAAAACCACCTCAAAACTGCTAGGACTCCCTGCCCCACTGTGAACCAACTCAGGGGGAGGGGGAGGAGAAGCTGCATAGGAAACTTTTTCTCCAAAACCATACATTTTCACACTCAAAAATGGTTCTGAAATTGTCAAAAAGCCAGGGCGATTCTTGAAATTTCTCAGAAAAAGTGAGGGCATGACTGTGGCTGTCTTGGGGTCTTGTTTGTCGTGGTTGTTTCCAGCGGCCTGTCTGTCTGTCTCTCTGCCACTTTGAGGTCTCATCTGTCTGTCAACCTGTCTGCCAGCAGTCCGCTGCACAGCTTCCCACATCTTTCTGTGGCCTGAGTCTCTCCTGGGAGATTGCTCTCAATCTGTTCCCACTTGCTAGGGGGGTGCCGCCAGACCCTGCGGGGATGCTGCTGGTCCCCAAGGTGGGACATGATGCTGGATCCCAGCCAGGCTCACACTGTCATGAACTGCTCCATCTTTCTTCCTAAGCTCTGGAAATTTATAAAAGTAGAACAGGGGGCTGAGGCTGCCACCTGTCTGCTTGGGGCCACACGCATCCAAGAACCCTGAGCAGGGTGAAGCTTCCCCTGAGGTCAGGCGGGAGGGTAGGAGGTTGTGATCAGTGCTGGAAGGACTCACAGATGTGAAGGGCAGGAAGGGAGATGCCGAAGGCTCAGAGAGCCAGAGAGACGGACCCACACCTTGGGCAGGGCCAGGTCAGCATGGGAGGAAGCTGGGAGGGGCCTGGAGGACAATGACCCGGAAACAGCTGCCCCTGGGCTGTGGTGCTCACAAAGTGAGAGGGAATACACAATACAGAGAAACAATGTCTCTGGTCATGGATGCATTTGGTGAAGCCTGTGGCTGTGTCACTGGTCATCTGATCAACGAGGAGACACGGGGAAGCCCAGCTGAGGCAGCCTGCAGGGCGCCTTCACTCACTGCTGCTGTTTGGAGATGATCAAGACTGCCCGGGGGCCATCCTCCCATGGTGGGTGTGTGTGTGTGTGTGTCTAGGAAGAGGGTGGTGAGCATGTGAGTCTACGTGTATGTATGTGTGTATAAGTGACATAGTAGGTATCCTTCTGATGGGGATAGTGTCTGGGGTGAGGGGATATGTAAATGTGCGTGAGTCTATACGTGTCAGGGGGTCGGGGGACTGTGGGCAGTCCTCCTCTGTGGGACAGTCTTGTGCTGCTCCCTCCCCTGCCCATCCCTGCCCGATTGTATCTTCTCATCACTTTGTGGGGTATAGTCTAGAGGGAACCATCTAGAAGGGGCCATGGACTCCTCCAAGGAGTGAAGCAGGCCCATTGAGTTGGGGAAATAACCAGAGAACCCCCAGTGCCCTCTGCCAGCTTGGTTCTCCAAACTTCACTGAAGCCCCTACCAGGCCTTTGCCCTGAGAGTGGCTGAGACCTTCCCAGACATGAGCCCTCCTCTCTGTGTACTGAAGAAAATAGATGTCCCCAAACCTAGGGTCCCCACTGAGGCCTGTGAGCCCCAGAAGTCTGGAGTTCCCTGGGGAGGTGAGGTGCCAGATCAAGCCAGGTGGTCAGACATGAAATTGAGGCCCCCCGGCCTCCTAGACATGGCCAAACCCTCCTATGTGCTGTCCCCAGGGTCCTGGCTGCACATAGGACCCAGGACCGAGGTGGGTGGCAGTGGATGGAGGAACAGTTGTCCAGTACCCCCTCCCCACCCAGGCAGGGCCCATTTACCAATTCCATCCTCAGGAGTTGAGCCCCCTCAGTGGGGGATGGGTGCCCCAGGGGAGCCTGAGGTGGGGAGGTGGTCTGCTCTCTCTCCCTCCAGCATCTTAGCCCTTTCCTCTCTGGGGAACACCCTTGGCTAATCCTGGGGTCGCCCCCATCCCACCCAAGTGCTGGAGAACCCAGAGCTGGGCACAGGTCGGGGTGGGGGGCTGAGAGTTGACTCATGGTCCCAGGAATGGACCAGGATGGTCTCTGGAAGCCAGGGGCCAGCAGTCTGGGGCTGAGCAGGCCTGAAATACTCCTGCCTCCAACTCTGGGCCCCCGAGGCTGATGGGTACAATGACCCTGAATGAGGCTGGTGGAGCTGCCTCTGGCATGGAGCATGTGTTAGCTCTGACAGCTGTTACTACAGAGAGAATGGGCTCCAGCGTCTGGTGGCCCAGGCTCAGGGGAAGGTGTGCGAGAGCCCTGAGCTTTGTTTTGGTTCCTGGGGCTGGCCTGGCCTGGCGGTGAGGCCCGCTGCTGTTCCCTGACTATTCACGCTGCCCAGAAGGGCCCTTTGCACACAAGACTCAACCGTAAGATGGCATCAGAGGGTGATCAGGGGTCTGCCGAAATTGGGACCACCTGGGAACAGACGCTCCTGCCCTCTCCCCGCCTCCGGAAGTGGGAGGTGGAGAGAGAAGGCTGGAGGCCTGTTCCTGAGAGCACCTGAAACCTAGAGTAAGGGTCGGGGGTCAGAGGTCAGAAATGGGTAATTCCAAACCATGGAGCCTAGGATGTGCCCGCTTGAATCAAGCGCTCCTGATGCGCCAGTGCTGTGCTGGCCTCGCCTACGTGCTGCCTGAAATGCCTCTCCCCGCAGCCCTGACCACGCCTCGCCGGACTTTTCAGGTGAGGAGACTGAGGCGCAGAGGCTTGCCCAGAGCTGCACAGCGACAGGCCCTGGAGCTGGCATCCGACCCATGCAGGCGGGCTGGGCCGCCTCGCTTTTGTGTCCGCCCACCGCCCCGCCCCCTCGGCAACTGTGCTGTGGGGGCGGGAGGGCGATGGAAGGTGGGGTGGGGGTTTTGCAGGAGGGCGCGGGTCTCCACGGGCAGAGACAGCACTTGGCCACCAGAGGGCGCAAAGTCCTCGCTCCTGAGCTGTGCCCTGAGCATCCCCGATCGGCCCACGAGGTGGCAGCAACACCCCGAATGTGTGCAGCTCATGCGAGGCGGTGCTTCCCCCAGACCCAGCGGAAAGTGCATCGGTTTTCTGCCCTCTGTCCCTCCCAGCCATGGGGTCACGGGGACCCTGCCTCTCCAACTCTGTCTCCAGGAAGACCCTGGAGGTCATTCTCAAACCCACCAGTTCCAGAGGACACATCTGCCCTAACACCAAAACCCCAAAATTCCCCAGCGCTCCTCACCCCTCACAGGCCTAATGGGGCCAGGAAGCCATGGAAAGCACAGACTGGTCAGCACGAAGGACACAGAGTGCAGAAGGGCCAAGTGTCACCAGGGGTGGGGGGATGGGGGGGCTGCCATCACCTCTGCTGGCTTCACTCCTTTGGCAAGCTTAGTGCACTCTGACCCACCTTACGACCTTGACCTTTTTCTGTCTCCTGCCCCTGGCGGACCCCAGTGCAACCAACCCACTCCAGCCTGCCCCCTCTGCTGCAGGAAGAGAGGGTGCACTGAGCTTTCCTTACACTCACGATCACAAACTTCACAGGGCCACCACCAACCAGCCAGTGTTTATCTCCCACTCTCCAGGAGGGTGACACAGGCCTTCTGTGACCTCAGCCACAACACACATACATACACACACACACTTCTGTGGGCATAAACACATGCAGACATGCCCACACACACAGATACACACATACCCTTTCTCCGAAATCCATACACATCCAGACCTAGAGACACAGCCACAGATGCACAGATACAAACATGTGCGCACGCACACACGCATGCACACTTGTGACACATATACACATATAAGCATGCACAGAGACCCAGGTGCACCTGGACACAGAAACACATCCACACACACAGAAACACACACACAGAGAAATGTGCACAGCTGACAGTGTACCTCTTACTGCAGTGAAATGAAAGGGAAGGACCAGAGAGGCCTTCTCTGTCTCCTGTCGAATTGATGCTCCTTATGCCCTGGCCTCAGTTCTCCTTCTCCTCCTGCCCTGCCAGGGTCAGCCCTCCACTCCCTCATCCCAGCCCTCCTCTCCTCCGCAAAGACCTCACCCTCTGTCTGCCAGCTCATCAGGCTTGATCAGTGCCCCATCTTCAAAACCAGGAAAGCCTTAGCCCCAAACCACCCCCCCCAGCTCCTGCCCCATCTCTGTCCTCTCCTTCCCAGCAAAACTTGTCCCGCTGCCTCACACATTCACCAGCCTTTTACTCTTGAGCTCACCATGGTCTGCCTTCCAGTCCCCCCACCCATAGAAACAGCTCGCTTCAGCGTCTCCAACTATCCCATGTTCTGAATTGGACAGAGACTCCTGGATCTACACACTCCCTGGACGTGCTCAGCCAGCCTCACATCGTTGTGCTGCTGGTGCCCAAATCGGCACCTCCAGCCCTGAGCTCAGACCCCCGCAGCACACCTTGGTGGGCGTGTCTCAGGGCACCTGGCTTCTCACGTACCAGCTGAGCCTCGCATCTCTCCCCGCTCAGGTCTTTCCTCCCCAGGCATCCTGTCTCAGCCCTCTAGCCCTGGACTCCTCCCTTTCACACAGGTCATTCTCTCTGTCCCCTGAGTATATCTTGAATCCATCCTTCTCTCCCTGTCCAGTGCCTTCAGCTTAACCCAAGCCACCTCTGTCTCCCTCCTCAGCCCCTGAAGCAATCATAAGAATTATAGTTTTACTGCTTTACCAGAGACTGCTCTAAGCATTTCATATATATATTAGCTTATGTACCCTGTAAAGTAGATACAGTCATTATCCTCCCATTTTTTACAGAAGAGGATATTGACACAGAGAGGTTAAGTAATTTGCCCAAGCTCAAACAGCTATTAAGAGGATATTCCAGGGTTCAAACTCTGGCAGTTTGGCCCTCGTGTCCCCCATGTGCTGTCCTGCTTCTCAAACAGCACAGACAAGGTCAGAGCTGGGCTCCTCCTAGGCATGTGTGCTGGAAGGAGGGGAGGGGACAGGGAAACAGTGGCCTGAGGGACCTGGGCAAGACCAGAAGGGACAGGACAGGAAAGGCTGCTGGCAGATTGAAGGTAGGAAGGTCTATGGAGAAGAAGAAAGATGGGAGTTGGGAATCTGTGACCTTGGAGATAGTGTGGTTTCTGTGTAACAAGGACAGACTGTGGCTGATGGGGGGAGATGCAAGGGCAGGGTGGGCAGAAGGGAAGGTCACTGGACAGAGATGACATCAGTTCCAGAGCTTGAAGACAAGTCACGTCCCATAGACATACTTTCTTCAGCCTCCTCTTGGGTCCAAAGATGCCATCATCCCACACCTGCATCCAGCCCCATCAGGTCATGTCTGCCACCTGCCTGCTAAACTGCCTGTCACCTAGAACAGCCTGTGTCTGCCTGACGGTGGCTCTGTGGCTATAACTGCTAAGTGTCCAGGTCAGCCTGACTGCAGGACAGGTGGCAGGTCCCTGGGCTGTGAGTCAGACATCTTCTTGGTGTGCAGTGCCTGGGAGCAAGGGTAAGGGGTGGAACCAGACCCAGGACCACTGACACCTGGAACCTTCTCCAGGCAGCTCTAGGCCACACAGGGAGGCGGACCCAGCCTGCAGGACAGGCCAGGGCAGCAAATGCAGTTCAGGAGGGAAAGCTGCCTTCTTACTCTCTGAGCCGATGTGCTGAATTTTACTTTTCCTTTTATTTATTTCTTCTGCTTAAACCCTGTTTCTCTCCCTGAGGCATCTAATCTATTATTTAACATTGGATTGTGCAATGGAAACTCCCAGGCAAATTGAAAATTATTTGTGTTTGAGGTTTCAGGCATGAAGCCGAGGCAACCATTTCTGGGAGATCCTGAGAACCTGGGTGAAGGTAAAGACCCGGCAGCCCTGCTCCTAGAAGGGGCGGGTGGAGCAGGTGGGGGTCCAGGCCCCATGGGCTGGTCCGGCTCCTCCCAGCCTCGCCCACCCAAGCCTGAGGCTCAGGGGTCATTTCATCTCCACGCTGCATTTCACTTGGGAAACTCCAACAACACTGGCAAAGTCCTGGCGGGCCCAGCAGGTGTGATGGGACGCCCAGCGCTCCCCTGTGCCCCGAGGGAAGGCCTTGGTCACAGGAGAGTTAATGGCACAGGGACAAGGCTCGCCATCCTTTTTCAGAGGTTGTGCTCTCCACGGAGCTGCAGGGGCGTTGGGGCCTGACGGGGTCTGTGCGGAGGGAACCGATGTGGGCGGGGCCCAGGGTGGGGCTGAGGACTCTGACCTTGGGGGGCTCGGTGACTTGGAGCCCGAGGGCTGAGAGGGCGTGAGACCCGACCCCCGTAGGGCTGGCTCCTAGGGCAGGAATGGGGACCAGCCCTGAGGCGGAGCAGGCCTGAGTCCGGACAGTGCGCACAGACACGCCTGCAGCTCCTGAGCTGGGGGGAGGGCAGAGCCCCGCAGGCCATGATAAGGAGATTGGATTTTGTGCAGAAAACCCCCGGGAGCCACTGCAGGGCTTTAGGACAGGGAAATGCGATCGCTTTTTCACGTCAAAAAGGATCATAAGGAGGCAGAGACCGTCCACTCCGCAGCACCTAAGCGTCACATCCGCCAGGCGCTGCAGACACATCCGCCAGGCGCTGCAGACACGTGGTCAGCAGGTGGGATGACGGTCAGGCTGGGGACCACTCCTCCCCCATACGGCCCTCGGCCCCCTAGACAGGTCACTAGAGCCCCCGTTGCCCTCGCAGGACCACTGGGAGGCTCAGGGATCACAAAAGACCCTGCAGGGCCAGCCTGCTGCCAGACCCAGCCACAAAGCCGGGAAATTGCTCAGACTCTGCTCCCCCTCTGCCTCTCAGCCCCTCAGCCTAGTCTCTTTGTGCAGTGACACCCCCCCCCCCCACCTCACCCTGCTGTGTCCACTGACATCGTATCTGGCACAAGGTCTGGGCCACTGAACGTACTTATCCACATAACCCTCCCTTCCTTCCACCCCTGACCCACAACCAGGCACGGAGACCCAGCCCAGCCAAGGCCAAGGAGGGGCTCACGCTGATGCGCGCACAGTCTGCTTAAGTATAACTTTGTAACCAACAGAGTGTGTCATCTTTTTCAAGGCCTCTGAAATACACACAAAAGTTTATCAAGGATCTCTCTCTCCCTCTGTCTCTCTCTCTCTCTCTCTCTCACACACACACACACACTCACACACACACACACACACACACACACACACACACACACCCTTCAGTCCCCAAGGAAGGGATGTAAAAGCCACATATTTAGAGAACAATGACAAGAATTGGAATTTATAACAGCTGAGCCCTTTTGGTAGCAAGGATAGGAAATCTGTCAGCACCAACTTCAGGGAAAGGAGGACCTTACCAAAGGTCTGGTAAGATGGGGACACACCCAGCTGGACTGCGGGAACCCCTGCTGACCCATTTTCAACTTCTGAACTCCAAAACTGTAAGATAATAAATGCGTGTTGTTTTAAGCCACTAAGCGTGTGGCATTTCGTTGTAACAGCAGCAGGAAACGAACCCAGCATCAGAGCCCAGCTTCTCCCTCTGTCTAATCCTGCTTCCTTCCCCTCCATTCCACAAGCGCTGCTCCCGGGAGCTCTCCCTGGTAAACCTCTCACATACTGATGAGTTCTGCTTCCAGGGGACCCCCAAGTACAGCAGCCACAGCTGAGTAGTCCAGGAAAGCAGATGCTGGGGTGAGGGGTTGGGTTCCAGAACAGGTTCACCCATCTCGCCTGCCTGGTCACAGTGGTCAGTGGGACACTGGCAGCTCCGGTTACAACAAGGTGACAGTGCAATTAAAACGGTCACCTTCGGTGAGTTGAGATAGTTTACCCGTGGAAGGAAATGCGATGCTGAGGGCTATTCAGCTACCTGAGAAATACCAGGGAAAAGTGAAATCGGTGGAATTATTGCTAAACTTGACTGACACTTTGAAAAAAGCTAACAAAAGGCTGAGCTCGATTAAGAGCTAAGCGTGAAAACCAGAGGGCCGGCGGTGGCACATAAGGAGGTCCTTGAGTCCTGGTAGCGGAGGATCTCAGAGCAGCCAAGTTCCAAAGAAAGTTAAATGCAACTTAAGTAGCTCTGTGTCAAGATCATGCTCTGACTGGGAAGGAGTGTCACCTGGAGGTTTCAGATGGGACACCTGAGTTGATGCACCCCAAATCTGAAGTCCCTGGATTGCCTTGAACCCTCTGGGCCTGCAGAAGTAGCCCATTCTTCCCTATTCAGGGCGAATGCTCCTCTATTCCTTGAAGAAATGCAGGAGGTCTCTGCTCTGTGAGACAGTACGCAGCCCCCCCCCCCCAGGATCTGCCCCCATCTCCCTTCTGGCCATGAGACCTGTAATTAGGGGTCAAGTCCCTCCCTGACTGGGCCAAGACAGTGCTGGGACTTGATAAGCAGGGAAAGGAGCTATAGCCCACAGGTACGGGAGGGGCCAGGAGAGCACAGGTGGGACTGGATTTTGAAGATGCATCGTCCAGAGATGGGCAGGAGAGCAGGAAAGACACATATGGTTGGAATGTTTGGAGAGCTTATCAACACGCGGGCACTTTCCTAGGATACGAGGTTCAGTGTCCTTGCAAGCACCACAGGCGATGGTGCCAAAATGCTGCTAGGGTGGCTCCTAGAAGCACAGAAAAAGTCACGGCCTGTACCTTTAAAAGTGCCAGAATTTTTGAGTCAGATGGTGGAAAAGGGAATTGAAGGGCTCTGCGAAGTGAGCGCGCTGGAGTGAATGTGCTAAAGCCCCAAGGCAGGGAACATTGGAGGAGGACTACGTTCCTCTGGAGGGTCCGACAGACACACCACTTACCCAAGCAGCCAGGGACACACCCGTGAGAAGAGCCCTGAGACGGTGGGTGACAGCAAGCGTCTGTGGCCCAGGCTACTGGTAGGGCCAGCTCTCATGGTCCAAGGGTCACTAACAGCAGTAAGAGCAAGAGAACCGCAAACAACAGAGGTCTTGCGGTGACTTTTACCCATCCAGAGAGAGGCGGATGCAATTATAATAAGTGGCCAGGTAGGAGTGGCCCCAGGTGGCCTGGCTGCAGCGAGTCCTGGAGAACAAGGTGTCCCCTGGGGCACAAAATAGATGGGCAGCCAACAAATGTTCTACTCAGTCTGTGCAATCAAAGAAATCAAGAACGGACAATCAAGAGCCTAATGGCAATCCTCCCGACCAAAGTAATGGTCATGATTTCTTTGCCCTGTTTCTGGAGGTAAGTCAGTTTTCAGACCAGGAACCCACCGACTAAAGGAGAAACCAAGCCCCCAGGATGAGCCTGCAACACCAAAGCAAGTGTTATCTAGTAGTCATACCCCCAGTCCTCCTGCAAAAGCTAAATAAATCTGGGGCGTTGGACGGGGTCCAACTCAGTATAGATGCGTTAAGCTCTGATGGATCACTGTGGACCTCCATTCGAGCAGGGGCACACAGGTCAGGTAACAGATGGAATGCTGGCCCAGGCCTGGCTTACAGTGGATCCACTGGATCCTTGGATTTACCCAGTCATCTTTTCCCTACTCCCCAAAGTGTAATTAGACACTTAGTAATTGTCACAACTCCCACTTTGACTCCTTGGCCTGTAGGGTGACAGCTTTTGTAGTGGGCCAGGCAAAGAGGAAGTCCCTGAAACTGTCCTCTGTGTCCTTTCAAGGTAGTAAATAAAAAACAGTACCTCATCCCAGCTCGGGGAGGGGGAGGGTGGTAGCAGATATTGGAGCTACCTTTTAAAAGCTCAAGGATCTAAGGGTCGTGGTCCTCATTACAGCTCCATTGAACTAACCCGTTTGGCCTTTGCAAAAACAAGACAGATCCTGGAGGATGACAGTTCAAATCCAGCCAAGTGATAGTCAAGACTGCAGCTGCTGTGACAAATGTGGTAGTCTTGCTAGCGCAATGATCATGACCTCTGTGCATGGTCCTTGGCCATTGATCTGGCAAATGCATCACTTTCCATCCCGATCAGAAAAGAGGATCAAAACCAGCTCGCATTCAGTTGGAATGGATAACAGGATACATTTACAGTCTTGCCCCAGAAATACGTTCAGGTCTCCAAGTTCTGGATTGGCCGAGGATCCTGCAAAATATCACGTTGGTCTGCCTTATCAATAACCTCGTGCCCATCAGAATGAATGAATGGGAAGTGGCGAGTACGCTGTGAGTCTGATTAAGACCCATGCACTCCAAAAGGTGGGAGGGTAAGCCTGGTGAGGTTTCGGGGGCCTGTCATCTCAGTAAAACCTTTAGGAGCTGCCATGGTCTGGAGCATGCCAGGGTAGCCAGTGAAGGACAAATAATGGCCGCTTGCACCTCCCACCTCAAAGAAAGAGGCACAATGCTTGGGAGGCCTCTGTGGGTTCTGAAGGCACAGTCCCCCTTCAGGATTGAGTACCTGCAAACCACATACCAGGGGATGTGAAGAGCTGCCATCTTTGAGTCAGTCCAGAGATGGCAGAGACTTTGCAGCAGGTCTAGGCAATGGTGCCAGAGGTGTAATTCATATAGCTGACTCGGGCTATCTGACCCAGAGGGCCCTATGGTATTGGAGTTAACAGCACCGGTAGAAGACACCATGCAGAGTTTTTGGCAAGCCCCCAAGAGAGAATTACAAAGAAGACTTTTAAGGGTCTGCCACAAGGCCATGCCATAGGGAAAATTATAAATCTTTTGGAAAGCAGTTCCTGGCATGCTGTGGGCCCTCGCCCTGACTGTGGGACACCATAACTGCCTGTCTTGGTCTGTCCGGGCTGCTATAATAAAATACCATACACTGGATAATTTATAAACAGCAAATATTTATTTCTCACAGTTCTAGAAGCTGGGAGGTCCAAGATCATGGCACCGGCATGGCTGGGTGAAGACCTTCTTTCTAGTTCACAGCCAGCATTTTCTTGCTGTCCTCTCACAGTAGAAGGGGCTGGGGAATCTCTCTGGAGCCTCTTTTAGAAGGCACTGATCTCATTCATGAGGGCCCCACCCTTATGATTTAAGCACCTGGCAGAGGCCCCACCTCCTTATACCATCAAATTTCAATAGATGAATTTGGGGGACAGAAACACTCAGACCGTAGCACTGCCCATCACGAGTTGGGTTCTGTCAGACCCACCAGCTCAGAAGGTCAAGTGGACCCAGCGTCATCCATCGTAAGACAGAAGTGGTACATCCAGGACCGGGGTGAGCAGGATGAGAGGCCACAAGCAAGGTGTGCTGGCAGGCCGCTTAGACCACCTTGCTACCCACCACTGTTGCAGAGGCGCCTCCCTTGATTTGCACCTATGGCCCCAGGGGGAGGGGTGTGACCAGCTGATGAAAGACAGCTTTGTTCCCAGAAGTGTTGGCTTGGTTTGTGGAAGCAAGTGAAAACCAGATGGTGCCTGGACTGCAGCCCCACTCAGGGCTGGCCTGGAGAGTTGACGGCAAAGTGAAATCTTGCCAATAGGTAGAGGTTTGGGCAGAGCACTTGGCATCTGCTTTGGTGGAAACAGAAGTCAGGGGACCAGAAGGAGAATGACTGGATGGTGGGACAAGGCTATCTGGGGCAGTCTTGTGGCCGGGACTCGGCACAAAGTGTGAAGCTTTCTGTCTCAATGGAGAGCATCCACCATGAAAGAGACACTAAACAAGCGAGTCAACAGAATGACTTGGCCAAGTGACATCAACCAGCTTCTGTCATTGACCCATTTAGGAAGACGTCTAACAGCGTAGGATCTCACCCACCGAGGCTGATCAAGCTGCTCTGCTACTGCTACTGAATGTTCAGTCTTCCAGCAACAGAGCCCAAAGCCAAGTCCCAGACACAGTGCCACTCCTTGAGGACACCAGCCTAGTGGCGAGTTGACCACAGTGGATCCCTTTCATCCTGAAAGGAGCAGTGAGACATTTTGTTAGGGGTAGACACATATTCTGGATACAGATTTGCTTTTCCTGCCCACAGGGCCTAAGCCAGACCACTGTCTAAGGGACTTCCGGAGCACTGGATGCACCCACGCAGGGTCCCCCAAAGCGCCGTGTCAGCACCCGAGCTGTGAGGGCTGGCACATGACCACAAGGTGCACTGGTCGTATCACTTGTGTCTCCCTGAATCTGCCGGTCTGATAAAGCAACGGAGGGCCTGTTACTGGCACAGCTCAAGTGCCAGCTCAGAGATATTATTTCACAAAGATGGGGGTGTCATTCTCCAGAGCAAAGTGCATGCTTTAAATAAGCAGTAGGTTGACATGGGTCTACCGTGAGGTCAGCAGAATAATGGCTCCTCCCCCAAAAGCTGTCCAGGTCCTAATTCCCACAACCTGTGAATAGGTTCCCTTTACTTGGCACAAGGGACTTAGGAGGCGTGATTAAGGTAAGGACCTTGAGATGGGGAGAGTATCCTTAGTTATCTGGGTGGGGACAACATCCCTCTAAGTGAAAGAGGGAAACAAGAGAGTGTCAGAGGGGTGGGTGCAGAGTGAGGAGGACTCAACCAGCCTTTGCTGGCTCTGATGAGGGAAGGAGCCATGAGGCAAGGAATGAGCCAGGCTCTAGGAGCTAGAAAAGGCGGAGAGACGGATTCTCCCCCAGGACCTCCAGGAGGAACGCAGCCCTGCCTACACCTGGATTTTTCGCCCAGTGAGATCCATCTGGTGCCTGCTTAATGCATTTGCTTCCTGGTACTCCCTGGCCCAATTTTGACAGTAAACGGGCAGGCGCGGCAACTCTGGCCTGAGAAGGTCATTCTGGCCAGGGATTCAGATCCCCTCCGGGACAAGGGTCTGGCTATGCCACCAGGTAAGCCACTGAGACCAGGACAGTCATTCGCTGAGGGGAGGGGAGTCCAGAATCAATAGTGAAGGCAAGGGAAGATGAGGATCAGTGTGCGCTTCAGTTAACCCCATCAACCGTCCTCTTCTAACTCCCCCCAGAGGGAAGCATGCCAGAATCCTGGAGGAGCTGCTCCCTGAACGTATATGAAAAAGTGGAGCCTGGTCAACACAAAGGTTGGATTGTGTTGGACACTGTCGTGCACCACCAGACCCCACTTCAGTGAGAAAGAACTTACTCCCGCAGCTGCTGGGAGTGCTGCCTGCAGAAAGCCTTTAGCCATCAGCTCCCTTCAGAGAATGCCTCAGGTGAAGAGAGATGCCTCCCCACCTCCAAAGACACTTCCAGTGGCCAATATGGCGGCGCAGACACAGAAGCCCAGCACACTTGCCCCAGACGGAGGACAACTCTGCCCCTTGAGGGGTCAGCTGAGACCTCTGTTGAGATTGATAAGGGCTCAACTTCTCCCTCTGCCCACTCCTTCCTTGCCCTCCCTCTCACAGATGCAGATGCGAAAGCTCTTTGTAGTAAACCTCCTGCAATAATCTCCACCTCAGCGCCTGCTTCCCAGGGAGCCCAACCTGCAACAGAGGATGAGGGGAAGGATGGAGGTGGGGCTAGGGAAGAGGTGGGCCAGTCCACACGCGCCACAGAGGATGGCGGTATCATCTCTTAGAGCCACGGAAGCCTTGGCAAGGTTTAAGCAGTTACACGATCTTTCTAAAAGATCCCTCTGGCTGGCATGAGTAAAAGATTGTGAGGGCAAGATTGACAGCAGTGAGGCCAGGATTGTCCGGCAGGCCTCCAGATGAGGTGAGATAGACTGTGGCTGGACCAGGCTGGTAGAGGTGGTGATGGAGGAACGAGGGTGGGTGTGGGGAGTAATCTGACAGACCCTGGTGATGGACTAGAAATGGGAAATGAAGAGGAGATGAAGAGGGTCAAGGAGAAGGAGCTTCCCAGATGACTCCCAGGTCCTAGCTTGCACATCTGAGTGGCAAGGTGAGACGGGGACCCGGAGAGGAGGCCAGACTTGGAGGAGGGGGCAAGATCATGAGTCTGAGTCAGGGAATGTGTAGTCTGAAGAACCTCTGATCCCCCAGAGGCATCAGGTGGGCGGCACCACCTGCAGGTGGGAGGAGGTGTAAACCTGTGTGTCATTGACACTGCAGAGCTGGGTGAGATCATGGAGGGAGAAAGTGTGAGAAGAGAGGAGAAGGAGGCCTGGGAATGGCCAGACTGGGGCGGAGAGGGGATGAGTCAGCAAACAAAATTGAAAAGCAGTGGGCTGAGTAGGAGGGGAAGACACAGGTTGGAGGTTTGCTCTGCAGACATCTGGTGTAGCAGTCAGGACAGGGGCGGTTGTGCTGCAAGAACAAATAGGCCCCAAATAGCAAAGACCAAAGTTGGTTTCTCCCTCACTCTACGGGCGCAGCGTGGGTCAGCAGGCGCTCTGCTCATCACGGTCACTTGGGAACTGGGTGATGAGAGGCTCCATCTTGAAACTAGGCACCCTGGCTCCTCACTCAGGTTTGGGGCCTCACCTAACTTCAGAGGAGGGACGGAGGGAGGGACCATGTCGCCATGGAGCCCACAGAGGAAGAGAGCTGGGAGCTCTTGGGAAGCACAGATAGTCACCACCCCAAGGAAAGGAGAGGAATGGCTGGCTGAGTCAAAAGCTATTGAGAGGCAGAGTAGCAAGAGGACTGAGAAATGCCCTTTGAATGAGGTGATGTGGGTCTTTGGTGACCTGAGAAAGAGCTGTTTGGTGGCCTTCAGGGATTAAAGGCCAGAAGACGACTGGAATTGATTGTGGAGGGTTTGGGAGGTGAGTAGGAGACAGGCAGTGTAGACCTTTCTTTCCATTATGTCAGCTGGGAGCGGTGGAGCGAGTCAGGGAAGAGGCTGGAATAGGATGCTGAACGGTTAAGAGTTCTGTTTGCTTTTTTCGAGTGAGAGATAACCTGAATGTGCACGAAGGCTAATGGAAAGGATCCATTGCTTGGGAGAGAGTAACTATGCAAGAGAAAGATGGGACAATCAGCAGGTAAGAGGTCTATGTGTACAGATGTACCTGGGGCCCCGGAACTTCCTGCCCCAACAGCCCGAAGCTTACTACCTGGGCCTAAGGGGGCCTCTTTCTCAGGTCCTTTGAGGGTAAACAGCATCCACCAGTGTGTGCACCCCCAGGTCTGCCATCTGTGGGTGGTGCGGACAGCCTGGGTGTGCAGGGTGGGGTGTGGCTACGGCACACGGTGGGGGATAGAGCCAGGTGTCGTGAGAGAAGGGGGTTGGCCTGGACCCCATGCCACCACGTTCTAGCACATCACATCAAGGAATCCAAGAATTCCAAATGGAACCCAGCCTTTCAAGTCATTATGAAGGTGTATTTGTCAAAGGTTGGAGCATATAATCTGTTTGATTTAACACTTATGAGCTTGATTTATACCTTTTAAGTATTTAGACATATGATATGAGGCTCTCCATTTATCCTCTTGTTCCAAATGTTAGGAGAGGACCAAGGTAGGTAATAAACAAATAAATGTACACATACATAAAATTGCACACACTGTCTTTATTATCTATAATACACAATAAATATATATATATAATATAATTATAAATCCTAGATCATAAATCAAACATAAATGATATAGATCATTATACATCTACCATATATACATTCCCACCCAAATTGGATTGGGATGGTATACACACACACACACACACACACACACACACACACACACGGGTACAGTTTGTATCAGTCAGCTTTTGCCGTGTGACAAGCACACAAAACACAGTTTCAGTGGCATAAACAATCAGCGTTTATTTCTCCTGTATGTGTTCAGGGTTGCTCGTGCAGCCCCAACCCACGTGTCTCATTCTGGAGCTCAGCTTGGAGGGGCAGAACTGCCTGGGGCACTTTCTCCCTATTGCAGTGGCAGAAGCTCGAGAGGAGGAGACGGCAGACCTCCGCTCCTGCCACATCTGCTGGTTTCCCTTTGGTGAAGCCCAGTGTCGGGGAGTGGAGGAGGACATTCTGCCAGGCAGGATGCAGTGGCAAGGGTAAAGATGTCTAAAGCCACTACAGGACAGGGAAAAACTGGTATCAATAATTTAACCTATTACATATACCAAACTGAGATTCCCTAGGAAGAGGAATATGAGATTACCAGGGTGTGTATGTGTGTTGAGGGGGAGAGGCTAATTTGTAATTAATTCCAATTACTAAAATAACAGATAGCTTAATTTTTTACAACTTACATGTATTCCCACATTCTTCTGTAAGAGAGCAAAAATAAGAAGACCTTGATTCTCCCCTTGCCCGATCAAAATCTTAATATAGATTTTTATACTAGTTACTTCACCTGGAAGACTGGCTAGCTGTTTTGAAAGACAAATTCATTTTTAGATCCTGATTTCAAACCACAAACAAAAGTTAATTCTAAAAGGATAGGAGACCTAAATGTAAAAACAGGACTGTAAGAATTCTCAGGGAGATAATGTTTTGAAATATATGGAGATGCCTTTTCTTTTTGCACTTCCTTGGGTGACCTTCCAGCTTTTCAGCCAGAGGCTTGCATTGCCTAGAGGTGGAGGGAGATGGAAGGGGAGAGAGGAGGGGGGAGGAGGAGAAGGGGGGGAGGAAAGGGAGGAGGAGGATGGGGAAAGGGAGGAGGGGGGAGATGAAGGAAGGAGGAGGGAAAGGAAGGGGAAAAGAGGGAGGACGGGAAGAAAGGAGGGGGACGAAGTGGGACAGGGGAGGAGTGGACTGCAGCCACCCAAACATCTCTTCCCAAAGCAGCCTGGTGGGAGGTGGGAGATGGGAGGGGTTGGTGGGAGGCGGGAGGTGGAGCTGTTCCTTCCCGCTGACACCACAGTGGCCAGAAACCACTGTTTTCAGCATTTGCATCAAAGACCCAGTTCCACCAGGAGATGCCTTTGGGAGACCTTGGCATATAATACACGGAAGAGCTGGCTGGGGGGGGGGGGGGGCGGTGGCCAGTGCAGGAGGCAGAGGCCCCCTGCGTGGATGAAGGGAGCCACAAGGGAGGGCACCGACCATGCCCAGTGATGTGAGAAGAGCGAGTGGCAAAAGCAAAATGCAAGAGGAGGTACCACTGGATACCATTTATGTGAAAGTTTCAAACATACAGAAATGTCATGTCTGTTGATGAACACATTCATGTGTTGCAAAAAGTATAAAATGTGCTTAGGAATGTGACAACTTCTGGGTAGCAATTACAGGGTGTGGGAAGAAGGGAGGGGTTTAAACTGATTTATTAGTTCATTTGCTGTTTAAAGAGGGATCTGAAGCAAATATTTGTGCTTCTGACATTTGTTATGTCTGGGTGATGGGCATATGTAGATATCTGTTAGATGATTTTCTGTATTTTGAAATACACAATAGAGGAGGGAAGATAGACTGCGGATTAGTATGAACAGTTTGATGCCGCAGTTTAAAAACCACGTGCCCGTGTGCATGTTTGCATATCTATTCAGGCATGTGTGCACATGTGTGTATCTGTGTGAGTCTATGCGATTGTGTGGCTATGTGTGTACATGAATAGGAAGATGGCTGGCTGGACAAACACCAAATCACTGAATCATTTCTCTCTGGGAAGGAGAAACCAATTTTTGCTTCCTCTTTGTACACTTCACAGTGTGTGTGTGTGTGTCTGTGTGTTCTTTTTTTTTTTTAAACAGTGATCACATATTCTTTTATTTATTTATTTATTTGGTTGGGGAGAGGTAATTAGGTTTATTTATTATTTTTAGTGGAGGTACCAGGGATTGAACCCAGGACGTCGTGCATGCTAAGCACGCACTCTACCACTGAGCTATACCCTCCTCCCCCTCATACATTCTTTATTAAAATTTTAAAATACTTCTTAAAGAGACAGCAAAGAGTTTCACAGTTTGAAAAATGAAAAGAATTTATCAGCAGATCCTTGCTACCCTCCGAGGCTCCTCTCTGCCTTCTGGGTCCCAACCCGTGATTCCATCCGCCCCCAAGCGCCCTGAGCTCAGAGGAGCCTGAGGACACTTTCTGGCCCCACCCCAGGGACACAGCCCAAAGCAAGCACAAAATTTCTCTCAAGTCTTGTGTTTTATCTTTAAATGTTAAGCAACTTTCACATTCTCCCCTTCAACGTATACGTGTTTCTGTTAATTACACAAGCACTAGGTTTTAACTCCCAAATCTGGGAGTCAAGGGGCCTCCCCTTCACTCACTTCCCCAGCTCCTGTGCGCCTCCTGCAGGTGGGTCCCGGTGTAGGACTGGGGATGTAACTGCAGCCCCACCAGAGGCGCTCGGAAGGTCAGTTGGATGAGGAAGCAACCATCACCCTTTCAAGAGCACTGCCACTGGGCTGGGCCGAGTTCTTTGCACCTGCTCTTACACTGATTTCTCCCAGCAAGGCCACCAGCTCCGTACTATTACTGTTCTCACGTTACACAGGAGGATACTGGCACTCGCTGCAAGATTAATCCCAAGGTCACTCCATTGTACTCAGATTTCCAAGTTCATGCACAGAATGCCTCCCGACAGGAAGTCCAAGGAGAATGAACTGCCTGTGACAAGGAAGAGGGTCAGTGTACCGAGCTTTGGCCGAAGGAAGGAGCCCTGGGCGGGGTTTCTGACTGACCAAAGGCTGCTTGCCTCACTAACTCAGCTCTTCTTTTCCCCTCAGGCCCGTGCAAATGCATCTGCAGGGCCCCTTGTCCTGTGACCTTAGGGCCACTTAGATGGTCACTTGGAGCCAGAGTGGCAGCCACACATTTAGGGTCAGGACTTGGTGTTTAAGGCTGTTTTCCCCAGGCTCGCCTGACAATGATTGAGAGACCCAGACCCTAGAGAGGGCCTCATGGGCCCCCAGCGACTGCAACAGCTTCAGCTTAATGGAACTCTCTTCTGTGTGTTGTGCAGAGACAGCAACACATGTGGCTTGCCCAGCTGAAGCCCAGATGCCTTTGACAGGGAACAGCCTCATCCCCACACCTTGAGGGGCTGCTGGGAGGACCTCGGGGTTTAACTGATGCAGCTCGAGAGAAGAACTGAGAGGAAGCCAAAGGTGAGGAGGGCAGAGGGTCTGGGGCCTGTGGCCTGGCCCGGTTGGCTGGGGGCAGCCAGACTCTGCCAGGTCAGGTGTCTCCCAGGCCCCCGGAGGGGCATCTCTGTTGCCACCTTCCTGGAGGTGCCCTTTAGGGGTTTGGGGCCTCTCTTTCCTGTTTAGCTTCTACCTTCCTTCCAGCTCAGGGTCCTAGTCAACAGCTCTTCACCTTTGGGGCCCCCAACAAAAAGCCCACCCTCTCCTCCTTCCCCCAGGCAGATCCTGATTGTGCCTAGGGTCCACCTACCTCCCCACCACTCAGGGCAGCCACCCCAGCCTGTTGCAGGCCAGGGCTAAACCTGATTGGTCCATGCTTTCCCAGGGTGTGGCTTGCAAGTTAGCCAATGGGATGTGCCAAAGAGGGCTGTGAAGGTCACTGGATCACTTCCCTGTTATCCTTGCATGTCCAAGTAGTTATGAAGCTTTGAGCTACATTATCTTGAGACCAGAGTGGACTTGGTGTAAGGACAGGCCAACATGCAGAGGATGGCTGGGGCAAGTGGAGAGAGCCTGGGCCCTGAACACTCTGCTGAGTCACTGAATGGGCTCCAGGGCCACTTTGCCTCCCATTATGTGAAAGAACCCGCTTTCCTCATCATGAAGCCGTTATGAGGTAGGTTTTGTTATTTGCACCCAAATTCACATGGACTCTGAGAATCTGGTAAAACTGCTGAAACTTCTCTTGGGAAGAAAACTCAAATGCAGAGCATCGAGCAACTTGAGGGGTGGGAAGTGTCCTGGTCCCCCAGAGGTCATCCACAGGCCACCACCATGTTAGGATTCCTGGTCAGGAGATCTCAGTCTTGTCATTGCTGTCACTCTGATGCTGCTCCGGGGGAGGGCAGGTTGGTTTGGTTCTGAGCAGCATATACCCAGGCTGCAGGCAGAAGGTAGGAATGGGGGAGGGGGCGGTCAGTAGCACCTGGAGGCAGCCCTGGCTTCCTCTCCCTTCAGGAACCAGAAGTGCCCACTGAGCATCTTGCTGGGGACTGGGCAGAGCTCAGTGAGAGCTGGTTGGTCTTGTTTTACTCTCTTTAAGAACAGGCAGGGGCCATCTGCCCCTATCTCCCCTCCTTCAATCCTCTGCTCTCCAGGGAGTAGGTCACCTGGCTGACAGTCAGGAGACCCAGTTTGCGGGAGGCAGCACTAACAGTCCCACATTTAGCCACTGCCTTAATCTCTAGGTTCACTGGGGTCCCAGAGAGAAGACTGGTGGGATTCCTGGTGAGGAGGCAGAGGCCACGTGGACGTCAGACTGTGATCTCTGGGCCATGCTGGCTCCGTCGTAGCCTGGTCAGGGGCCGTGTCTGAACCTGGAGGTGGGCACAGACCTAGGAGGGTCTGGCTTTCACCCCAGGGAGCCTGGGGGTGGGAGAGGAGACAGCCCTGCTTTAACACTCCAGACCCCAGCTGTTCACCACGCCAACACACACCCCATCCTCTGAGGGCAGCATCTGGGTCCTGGCCTGTTTATCTGGTGCCGGGTCACACACTTCCTGAGAAGGTCGAGTTCAGCAGACTCTGGGACCTCATGTTGGGGCTCATTTCACTTTTCTTAAAATATAGTCCGCAAACAGCAACAACAACAAAGTACAAAATCACACTGGAAGCCGCTTTGAAACATCCGGAGACTGAGGTCTTGTCTGCAGCACCTGGATGCAGGGCCCGACCTGCATCGCGCTTCAGGTGAGCTCATGCAGGGCAGCCTCAAAGCAAACTCAGATTTGAACCTGCTTTTTAAAATATGCAAACCATAATGGCTCAAGTGTTAGTCAAATCTACTGATAAAGCAAGTTCTATTCTGATTAGATCTAATTTTGTCTCTTGGACAATAGTCATGAAACAAGATGTATTTCACAAGATGTTTCAATATATTTTCAGTCCTAATTACACATCTTCAATTAAAAAAAAAAAAAAAGCCTCCCCATTGCATTAGATACCACAGATCATTAAATGCCTATCACAGTCTGTGTCCAAGTCTCTCAATGTAAAAGATGGTTGACATTTAGCCGGGAACTTTTAAAACACTTGAGAATAAATTATGATCCAAACTTACTCTTCTTAATGACACGTATAAAGTTCAGCTCTTTAATAAAAGGATTCAGGAATATGAAAACAAAGTTCCCAGCAATATTAAGGAAATAAAGGTCTTTCCAAATGGCCAGTTCTTGTTTCGATTAAATTGTGCATTTTTAATATAGTTGGTATAAAGTGAAACTCTTAAAAAAACATTGAGGAATTTAAAATGAAATGGAACAGCCTATTTTCAGGGTCACCAGTACCACAGTGAGATTTGTCTCTTAAACAATGACACTTAGTATCTCTGTAGTTCTAAGAATACTTTTGAAGTGTCATATTAAAACCAATCTCGTGGCCTTGAGGCAAAGAGAAGCAATTAGTCTTGGAGTTGTGAATAAATAAAAATCCATTTATACACCCGTCCTTGACATGTACCTTGCAAATCTTAGAAACTTCATCTAGTGGGAAAAGAAATGTTAAATCATGAATACCAATACTAATCACATCGCCATGTGGCTTCCTAAAACAGTTTGGTTTATACTCATCTTCTAAGTATTAATTTATATGTATATATTCATCCACATTGAACACAAAACAAAGAAGCTCTAGCAGGACACCTAAGAGCGTGGGGAGAAGAGGAGAGCTGGGGGCCACAGGGGTGGCCTGATGACAAGCAGGTTTTCAGTGGGTCTGTGTTTCTCAAACAGGAGCCTGGAGCATTCTTCCTTGGGCTCCCCCATCCCCGCAAGCACACAAAGGCTTGAGAAGGGGGAAAGTTCTGTCCCTGCAGAAGTTTGGGGTACCCACACATGCCCTTTTCCATTTGTGATCCCAGCCAGCAATTAAGGGAAGGCACAGAAGGTCAAAGTTTTTGGAGATTTGCTTCACTTCTTATTTGGGTCCATTCCTCCAGTGCCGGGGTGGGGTGGGTGTGGATGCGGGCTTTGCTGTTCTTTGGCCTTGTGCAGCCCTGGAGGGACTGGGGCAGCAGTCACCAAGGAACAAAGCAGACCTCCCAGGCCTGGCCTGGCTGAGATGTAGGGAGCGGAGAGTGGTACTGTCAGGCCTGAGTTGAGAGCCAGAAGCCCGGGGGGGGGCGCCAGGGCATGCGGAGCAGAATGGGCAGCCGTGGGCCGTGCTGGAGCCGCCGTACAGATCCCTGACCTACTTCCAGGGCCCCTTTCAGTTCTAGGAGCAGCTAAAAATCCATAAATTAAGGAAATTAACTGACGGGGCCTGCGGCGTCTTTGTAAGCTATTTAAATCTATAAATTTACAACATCTTCTGCATATATCAAGTAATTGAACTAACTGCAGGGATGTAACTTTAATGAGAAAATTTCCCCCTTCTCCTGTAGTTCAAGCTCTAAAATAAATAAATAAATAAAACCTTCCCTTAGGAGGAAAGTTTCTGTTTATTCCTGCGTGGAGAAGTTAACAGAAGCGAGGTCCGGGCCTCTTGCCACGCGCGACGTCCACTGGTCAAGGGAGGCAGGCCCCCAACCCGTTCCTCCTCCCACCAGCGCCCGCCGCCCCTCCCCCCCGCCCCCTCTCCCGAGCGGCCCCTGTGAGTGAGGCCGCTAGAGGGCGCCCAGGTCCGGCTGGAGCGCGGGGTGGGGGCCCCGGTGCCGCTCCCGGCCAGAGCGCACCGGCCCTCCAGCTCGAGCCTGGCTCTGGCCCCGGCGTTCCCGGAGCCGGACGGGGGCGCAGTGCAGGCCGGGCGCACTGCACTAGAGGCTCTGCGCTCCGTTTCCTAGGAGCCGGGAAATGGTCCAGGAGGAGGAGGAGGGCGGGCGGGGCGCAAGGGAAAGAGGAGAAAAAGGAAGGGGAGGAGGAGGTGGGAGAGGAGGAGGAAGGGACAGCCGACAAGGGGGCGAGGGGGGACGCCCCAGGCGTGAGCCTCGGCGCCGTGGGGAGTCTTGGCGGTAGAAGTCTCCATCGCGCCGCGCGCTTAAAGGAAATGGCGCGTCTGGCCGCGGGCGGCTGGCCCGGTGCCCCCTGCGTGCCCCTCCCCCGCGGTGGCCGACCGCGTGTCCGCAGACGTCACGGGCGGCGCTGCTCCCCGGTAGAGGGGCAGTCGGGGCAGAGACCCGGGAAGGAAGGCCACAGAGGGGGAGGGGCGGCCCTGGGCCCCGGCTCCGCTCCAGCCCGGGCCGACTCGCAGCCCAGTTTCTTCCCTAGTCCCGCCCCTACCCTCGGGCGCCGCGGCGGCGGCTGCTCTCCTCTTTGTAACCGAGGAGTCAAGAAATGTGAGAAACGTGCCCTGTGTTACTTATTTGGGAGCCGAAAATTTATGCCCAGCTGAAAGCGCCCGGGGAAATATTACATCAGATGAAATGACAATGATTAAAATCAGCTTCTCCCCCGCCCCCTCCCGAGCCCGGAGGAGGCCCGGGCGCCGCGTGGCTGGCCGGCGGGGGGCGGGGGGCGCGGGGGCCTGGGCGCAACGCTCCCGGGAGGGTCCTGACGGAGGCCCCGGCGGGAAGGCGCGGGCTCCGAGGGAGGCGGGTGGTGATCGGCCGGCTAAAGGAGGGGAAACGGCGCATTTTTGTCGCCGAGCGCGGCAGGCGCGGGCGCGCGGAGCTAATTGCGACTCTAATCCTCTGCCCCGCGGCGCAGCTGAGCCCCGAGCCAGGAGTGGCCGCGCGCTCCCGCTCGCGCGCGCCGCGCTGGGTAATTGGGAGCCGGATCGCTGCCCTTTGCGTCCGGGCTCAGCCGCGTCGGTGCGCGGGCTACCGGCTGGGGTGGGGGCTGGTTTTCTCGCCGGCCATCGGGGAAGGCCGCTGGAGAGAGGGGAGGGAGGACAGGGGGTGGGAGCGGCGGGAGGGCAGCCGGAGAGCGGCGCGAAGAGGAGGCGGCGGCGGCGGCCGCGAGGAGGGGAGGAGGCGAGGGGAGGGCGGGGAGGGGAGGCCCCGGCGCGCCGCGCCGCGAGGGGCCGCGCGAAGCTGGGGCCAGGCCGGGAGGGGTGCGGGGAGGGTTGGGACCGAGAGAGAAAGTAACTCCAGGACGAGACCGGAGCGTCTCGCGCCGCGGGCACAGGCGGCGTGGCTGCGCCCGGCGCCCGAGACCGGCGGCTGCGGGGGGCGGGGGCTGCGCCCGAGACCGCTCCGCCGCTCCCGCTCCAACGTAAGCCCGGCGCGGGCGCCACCGTTCAGCGATGCGCACCCCTGTCCCTAACGTGGCTGCGACGCCCAGAAAGTCGCCCAGCCGGGATTCGGACCTGGGCAGGGGCGGCTGCTTTGTCCCGGTGCAGGGCGGCGGGGACTGGCGGAGCGGGGGCACCTAGCACAAAGGCCTGGCGTGGGAGGGGGGGATTGCCCACGTGGGCAGGCCCTGGCCCCGGGTGGACCCTACCCACGCGGGCAGGCAGCGAGCTTCCTGCCGCGTGGGGCGGGGTGGGGGTGGGGGGTGTTCAGGTCCTGGCACACGGGCCTCAGTGCAGGGCCGGCGAGTATCCGGGGTCAGAGCCCGGCTCCCGGAGCTGGGGCTTTGGGCTGACTGGGCCCAGCTTGGTGTCCAAGTCAGAGAGAGAAAAGGTCTCCAGCGGGACAGATGTGCGTCCTCTGCCGCCCACCCGCGAGTCCGAATTGGAGCGGGAGGGGCTGGCGCGCTGCTGGTCGTGCCAAGCGCGCGGGATCTAGAGCCCCAGGGGGGCACCTGGGAGACGTGATCGCCCCTCGGGAACCCCGCTGCCCGCGGGCATCCCCGGATCTGGACCGCGCACCGCATACACTCGCAAACAGCCCCCTCCCCCGGAGCTGGAGCGTGCTTCCCTCCCTCGTCCCCCACCCCTGACTGCAGAAAGATAAGCTTCAAATTTTCACTCCGTGTCTCATATGTGCCTGAAGGTATTTAACTGCACGAGTGAATAACAGCATTAGTTTCAATTTCTTTTTAATCCCTGCAACAATAAACTTTGAGAACAAAAGCGCTTTTACGTCCTTAATTAGGCGAGCTTCCCATCTGTGGTCTCTAAGTGTCTGCCTCTTGATTTAACTTTGTCCTCCGCCCCGCCCCTGCCGCACACCCCTCCCGGTCCTGCCAGGCGCTTTGGGTTGCGCGGCCACCCCCGCCCCGCGGCGCCGCCGGCCTGGGCCCAGCAAGCTCCCGCCGCCCCGAAGTTCACATCGGCTGGCGGGCTCCGTGGCTGGGCTGGCGCGCGCCAGGTGGCCCGCCCGCCTTCCTCCTGGCCCACCCTCTGGACAGTTCTGCAGGCCCCTGGCGCCCGGGGCGCAGAGCTGAAGGGAGCTCTCGAGGCGCCTTCTGTTTACCTTTTATGGTTAAAATAACAGCTTAGCAAAGAAGCGACTTCACGAAGAAGCGATTTAGTGAAATCGTCTCAAGCTGCCGCAGCTCAGCCAGTTTAATCACCCCCAGAGAGCTGAACAACTGCGAGCACAATGGGACACAAAATCATTTTGTGTGTAAATGAGCGTGGCATTCTGCTCGCTTCCCTCTGCTCGGGCGGGCGGGGCTCGGCGGCGGGCGGGCACGGGACCCGGGGCTCCCGCCGCAGCTTGGAGAAGCGGGTCAGTACCCAGCCAGTCTGGAAACCCGTGGGCGGTGGAGTACACTACCGCCGAGGCCCCCGCAACAGGCGGTTTGGCCAAGCCTCGGGAGGGCGGTGGCGCGCTGGGGTTGGGGTGGTGGGTTTGATGCTGGTGTTGACGGAATGAACTTGTGTCTCTTCCCGCACCCACTTTATGCTTCTGACCTCAGCAGTGGTCTCTGGGAAAGGGTCGTTGTCCAGCACAGATGCGTTTGTCGGAGAAAGCAGTGGAGGTTCGAGTCAAGGCGTACAGCCTGGGGCTTCCAATGGTGAGTTTCTGGTTTGCCGTGAACCTCGGTTGGGCTTGCAATGGAAAAGCGGCTGGGTGAGAACAGGATGGAGCAGCTGTTGTGATGGGTACTGGGTGTTAAATGTCACTCCTGAGTAGTGTCCGGATAGTAGGGAAAACATTGTGCAGTCCGCTTTGATAGAATTTCCATCGGAATTTCTTCCAGCACAGTTTATCCTCAGTGTGGCTTTCCTTCTGACTCCTCCCCCAGCATTGCCTCCCCGGACAGGATAACCTATTCCTGAGATATATTTTGGTTGCTCAGAACTTCCTTGAGATAAGTGACCTGGTTTTCTTTTTTGAGCTTGTTGGGGACCCCACACTGTCTGCTAATAGCAGCCCCCACCCCAGTTTCCTGTCAGAGAACTTGTCAGGACACCGAGGGCAGACCAGATGCTAGGAGAGTGACCTGACTTAAACTGGCAGGATTTAATTCTCATTGGACCTTGGTCCAGGTTTTAGAATTGGATGTTGAATTTCAAGGCACAAAGTCAATCCTTGAGGGAGGTTGGGGGTAAACCTGCAAGAGATAAGTCCAGGTTCGCCGTGTGGAAGACAGTGGGGGAGTGGGGAGGGGATGCTATTGGCCTGTGCAAACCTCCCCCAGCCCCATGAGACAGCCCCAAGTCAGCGGAAGGGGCTGCTTAGACCTGCTCTTCTCCAGCTCTCTGCATAGGACCTGCAGAGCATCCTCAGGCAGCTTCTAGAAACTGTGGGACAATCTTATTTCAGGTGTTTGTGGCACAGAGAGTCGCCGAGTTACTAGGGAGGAGCAGGAGAAAGGGTTCATTAGCTGGCTGCTGCCTCCTGGCCAGCTCACTAATGCCTTGGGGGTGTGATCCCAAAGGGATCTGGAATACATTAGGCATCAACAAGACCATTCTGGGGGGCCTGGGGAGAAACTGCAGAGGTACAGGCTGGGCAAACAAAGACAAGTTTTCCTCCCAAAGGAGCCACAGGGGAGCGGTGGCTTCCTCAGTGACTTTCACTCTTCCCTGTGCTCTGGCTTCTGCTGGAAGAGGCGTCTCTGTGTCTGGCCAGTTACACGCTACCCCTGAAACATCGCAGAGACAGTGTTCAGAGAGGTCCTGGGGCTCCCCAGCCCATAGAGGGTGGGGGATCCTCTCTGAAATGTGGTCCCCAGTGTTCTCTGCTGAAGCAAGGAGACACGCTTGGTAAAATGGCTCTAAACCAAAATACCAAGAAAATCTGATTTGTTCTGAAACATTTTGGGGCAATAATGGTGAGCATATGTTTCAGTACTGTCATTAGCTGAATTAACAGGCGTGGAGCTGCCCTGGAAACACGTGTGTGAGTGTGTGTGCGTTACATGCATGTATGTGTGTGTGTAAGTAATCTATCGCCCGGAGGCTTTGGGGGGCTTTTGCTTTGGGGTAGGGGGACGGGCTAGTGGCAGGGGGGGGGGGTGCGAATCTGGAGAGGGCTGGGTGGTAGGGCATGGGGTCCCAGAAAGCATGTGCAGAAAGGTCGATTGTGAGCATCTTTGACTCTCTGGGAGATAACGGCGTCCATCACTACTGAGGAGTAAGTCCTGTCTGGTTTTTCCTGTGCTTCCCACAGATACTCTGGGCAGAGATGGAAGCCTAGATGCCTCACCGCAAGGAGCGGCCGAGCGGGTCCTCACTTCACACCCACGGCAGCACTGGCACCGCGGTGAGAGCCAGCAGGGTGGGCTGGGTCAGGGGCTGGTGTGCCCTTCTTTGCCTGCTTCCTGAGCGCCTGCTCACTGGCTGCCCTTCCTCGCAGCCGCAGCTGTGGCCTTCGAGAGACGGCTGTTGACTGGCTGTACGATTATGTATTTTTTTTTTGAAACAAAAATGCTCTTAATTTGATGTGAAATTTACTACATGTATAAAACTCAACGCCTTAGGTGCTGAGGAAGTCACTAATTTAGAGGTGTCTCGTTACTGAGACAAACTTGCAAAAACCCCTGAATCCCAATTCACAAATTGGTGATTCGTTTGTCAGGGGATATTTCACATCTAACACATAAGCCCGCGACCTTTAATTAGAATTTTGCAGTTTGTTTTATGCCCCTGGAGGCTGACACCTTGAAAAATTTTTTTTTCTTGATTTCTTATTGCTAATAAGCATCTTCCTTGTTCCCTCTGGTACTTGGAAGAAGATGATGCAAATACACTTAATTACAGTGGTGGCCATAATTTGTCAGCTGAATATGTGATCAGGCACAGGCAGAAGTGATCTGATTAGATCTGTGATCACAGTGGCAATAAAGGGGAGTCCCTAGCTCTGTCGTGGAGAAACCCTTGTTTTTGCCTTGTTTCCACCTCCAGGAGGGAGGAAGCATGTCCCGGTTGTCTCTCACCCGGTCGCCTGTGTCTCCCCTGGCCGCCCAGGGGATCCCACTGCCCGCCCAGCTCACTAAGTCCAACGCACCTGTGCACATAGACGTGGGCGGTCACATGTACACCAGCAGCCTGGCCACGCTCACCAAGTACCCTGACTCCAGGTAAGAGCCAAGCCCCTCGGAGCACTGGGGTGGGCTGGGGTGACAGGCAGCATCCACAGCCTGCTGCCAGCCGACATGCGGGGCTCTCCACCTGCTCCCAGACTTGGGCAATCAGAGTTTAGGGGGCCAAGTCTGCCTGTTGAAGGCTGCTTTGCACAGGGACTCATGACCCCGAGCTGGTGGCATTGGTTGCACTAGGCATAGGTGGAGCTCCTGGCCCACTGGCAGAGGCCCCTTTTCAGAGCGAGCCCCACCTGAAACTGGCCAGCAGCTGGCTGGGGAATCTCATGTACCTTCAGGTTCCCCTGGAGCGAGACTCAGGCCTGGCCTCTGCAGGGGATCATTTGTGAGCAATGCTATGTGCTTCCCCGAGTCGTGTTGGGGAGAAATCTTTAATCCTGTTTCCTAGTCTAACACTTGGGAAAGTACATAAGGGGAAGGATGGAGGGGAGCTGCGATTTGTCATCTTTGGGTGGCCACTGCAGACCCTAAGGGCCAGCAGCAGGCTCCCAGGGGAGGCGGGGGTTGCAGTGACTGGCTAGGAATCCCAGGATGTTCCGGGATACACACAGCTCTGGATAAGCATGAGCCTCATCCCGCCATTAGCGGGCAAAGCGTCTCTGAGCAGGACCCTCCCTACAGGGAGCTTTACACTCTGCCGAGCTCCCTGGTGCTCCTGACTCCAGGGCCCGTCTGTGGGAGGCGCCGGCACTAGTGCCTCTCCTGCTTTGGCCTCTCCAGCGTTTCTCTCCTAGGGGCAGACCTGGTTTCCCCACTGGCATGTAGCACCAGGGCTGACCGGAGGTGGGATGGGTCTCTGAGCATCTCCTGGAGGTGATGCAGTGTGCTGCTTGCTGAGCCCATGATTGCTTAGTGCTCTTGGTTGAGCGAGGTACTGCCAAGGGCTGGCAGTAGGAGGGCCAAGGCTGCAGGGCATCACCTCCTGTTTTAGACATTTAAAATAAAAAGAGGAGTTAATTAATCCCCCAGATACTGAGGGAGCCTCTCTGGGAAGCTTTCTGATCTGGCTGTCTTGTTTGCTGGTGTGGTTGCTCAGAGCATGGACTCATAGTGTGTGGTGGTGGCTGCTTTGGGAGCTCATTGGCGGCCAGGGTGGTGCCCTCCAGGGAGGCGGAGGGCTCCCTGGAGGAGGGACCGCTGGAGGCAGATGCAGCATCTGGTTCAGAATTTGGGGAGTTGGGCACTGGTTGGCGGTTGGAGCTTTATTCCCTCAGCCCAACAGGCTAGGCCCGGGGCACTTGTGGCCTGGGGGCCTCCGGGGGGTGTAGCAGTCAGGAGGCCACGTCAGCCGCGTCGGCCTGTCACTTGCTGGCTGGCAGAACCCTGTCTAGGATGGGAGATGGATTCTGCTTATTTAATTTCAATTTTGCCTTCTGCGGCATTCCTTCGTTGTTTGAGATAGATCATCTCTTAATCGGTTGACGACGTTTGCGAGTGAAATTCATAAAACCCTTGCCCACAACCTCTCTGAAGAGTGTTTCCTGAAATCAGACACTTGCCTTCCTGGAGTCATCACAGCCCAGGCCTGCGGGGAAGGGCCTCCTCATTCTGTCTCCAGGCTGCTGCCTGGAGCAGGGCAGGCAGGGGGCGGCCCTCCCCTCCCAGACCCACAGGGCAGCCCACCCTCGCCCATCCTCCTGCTCTGCCGTGGGGCAGGCCCTCTGGCCAGGGAGCTGAGGCCTCTGGTGGCCCCATGACCTGGCATGTGGGACCCTCCCCCGGCAGGATGTGCCCAGAGGGGGTGGCGGTCTGCATTCTTTCCCGGGGCTGGGCCTTGAGATGAATCTGTTGTTCTGCCTGGATGGCTTCCAGCTCACAGGAGAGCTGCTTCCCAGGCCTGAAGCTTCAGCCTGGAGGCCAGGGGGATGATGTGACCAGGAGGACAGTCAGGACAGTGGGTCAAGCCAGGCCTGAGTAGTGAGTTGGGCAGCTGGGCTGGCAAGAGCCCCTCGGGTCTCTCTTGTCCTTCTTTGAGTGAATCATTAAAATTAAAAAAACTTTTTTAGTAATTCTAGAAACAAAGATCAGCCCCTCATCCAGTGTCACTGATACATGAGTCACCTGGAGATGGAGAATTAAGTATGTCAAGGTCACCTGGGGGATTTGAGATGTCAGCAGTCCCACGCTGGGCAGTGCTGTGAGACCCGGGGGCTCATGTCCCCACGCCCTTGGGTCCCTGTGCCTGCAGAGCTGTGTCTGGGCTTCGGGTTCTTGGCAGGGCAGCATGGCTCCGATGCAGGCAGCTCCAGGGGGTGCCGCTGCTGGGCGGCCCTGGAACAGCACGGCTGCCCGGGGCTGGCAGTGGCCTCCCTGGGTCTGCCACCTCACTTGCTGGATGTCATTTAACTGCTGCCATCACAGCCCCACACTGGCGTCCGTCCCCTCTGTACAAGCAACAAATTAAGATGTCTAGGAGCTTCAGGACTAATAAAACCTTCCATTGAAGCAGCCAGGAAATTGGCCCCAAAGCTTAAAAAGGAAGAAAAGAAAAAGAAGACACCTGCGGTAAGAACTGGCCAGCTTCTTCCATGGAAGACTTCTAAAGTTGACATCCCAAACCTGCAGCCTCCCTCAGAGGGTGGCCTGGGGTGGAGACTGACTCTTAAGAGATCGCACAAGAATTGGGAGGTCCCTTTGTGGTGACTGTCCTCACCTTCCCTCCAGCTGCTCACATCTTTGATAGCCTCAGAGCCCGAGGGCGTGAAAGGCCTTAGTCTGTGAAGAGACACGGAACCCTGGAAAGACCTAGAACCAGCCTGTCCTGAAATGAAGCAAGTTGAGAACACTCTAGCCTTGGACCGATAAGGCAGCATAGAACCAGGCAGCCCTGGAATGTGGGGGGCCGGCAGGCCTCTGGACCGAGAGGACGGTCTGGAGCTTCAGAGCCTGATGTCAGGGATTTGCAGCACAGCCAGGCCTAGAACTCTGCTTGCTGCCCAGAGTGCTTGCGCTCCACCAGGAAGGGTAGAGAAAATTCTGCAGGGAATCTGGGGCTTCAGACTTGCTGACTTACCCTGTGGATGTGGCTCTTACTTCTTCCTGCTGATGCCATGTAGGGCCCTCAGCTGTCAGCTGGTGACGGCCCCATGGCACCTGGCAGCCTTGCTCAGGCCCACCTGTCTCCAGCGAAGCTGGGCGGCCCTTATCCTGACATCTGAATGCCCAAGCTCCGCTGAGGTTCTGTCTTGGGGAGTTTGACAGCTGGAATAGGCTGTGTCCCCCAGGATTGTCGTCACCAGGCCTGGGGGGTTGATCGGGCTCCAGGGCCTTTGGAGCTCTGAGATGAGTTGTATCTGGGTGCCTGCAGCACTGGTCCCACAGGCTGGGGCCTCCGCCCCTCCCCGCAGGCTCTGACCTGCTCATGCCCATCTCTGAGGCATCCTTGCCCTTTCTGCGGGGCTACTGGGGCATGTCCCCAGAGTGAGAACAGGTAGTCACTCCACACCCGGGCAGAGCGTGACGGCCTGATGCATGAGTGTGCCAGTACCCAGCGTGGAGGGTGTGTCGACAGGCAGCCCCGAGAGAGGCTGGGGGTGCTGTAACCCATCAGCTTCCGCCCAGCTCGTCGCCCTGGTGCACAGTGGTGGTGGCAGGGCCAGAGGAGCAGTGACTTGGAGTGGACAGAGGAGTGGGCGCTGGCAGAGGGGAGCGGGAGTGTTCCTGGGAGGTCCTCGCCAGTGCAGGCAGGGAGTGAGTGAGGGCACTAAGCATCGGCTTGCGCAGGCTGGGCTGGAAGATCTGGGCCCCAGATCTGGGCGACCCTTCTCCCAGGCTGTGCAGGGTCCCGCTGGGGAGGCCCATGGGGCCCTGCCTGCCGAAGCGTGTTGGGAGGTGCTGACCTCCCTTCTGTTCCCTTGGTGTCCTTGATGACTTGGTGGTTGTGTGTGACCCTAAAGTGTCCCCCTCTTGAGGAAATCCTGTCACTCCCCACCTGGGCCGGAGGTCTGCAGGGGAATTAGCCAAACCAGAGCCTGTGCCCTGGGCACTGGGGAGGCTGCAGCCCTGGCTCTGAGACCTGGTTTCTTCCTGGAGTGGAGAAAGCCAGATATCGGGGGCTCCCCAAGAGCTTCCTGCAGGTGTGTGTTTCTGTGTGAACTACTGCCCTTCAGAGGATGGGGTGCTACGACCTGCCTCCCCTCCCAGTCCACTCCCAGGTGTGCCCACATTCGTGCATGTGTGTGCACTGTTCTGTGTGCATCCACACTGGTGTGTGTGCACACACTGAGGGATGCGCGTGTGCGGCATGTGTGCCCATGTTCACATGGGTGTGTGCATATGGCTGCACACACACGCTGCCCCTGCTGTCTGCCTCTGTTCTCCCCTAGGGCTCTCTGAGTGCGAGGCGAGACTGGGTGGTTTGTCTCTGGGTTTGTCGAGTGTACACAGCCAGGCCTCTGGTGGACTCGTGTTGCCTGGTGTGTCCGTCACCTGGATGGGTCTGGGTCTGCCTGTGATTTGTGTGCTGCGAGAGGAGGGGACCCTGTGACCCTGTGCCTGCATCCAATGCTTGTTCACGTGGGATGGGGGAGATGGTTGTGTGTGACCCAAGAGTATCTGGGCAGGTCTACATGGGTTCACTGGGCATGTGGCTGTGTGTTGGAGTGTCTGATTGTCGGTGGGAGTTTCTAGGCGAGTCTGTCCGGCAAGGGTTTGTGTGCACGGGACAGCGTGGCTGTGTCTCACTATAGTCTTCCAGGCTTGTAACCTGCATTGGCCAGCGGGTGTGTACAGCTGGGTGTGTCTCTCTCTGCCTGTGGCTTGTAAGGGTAGGCGGGGTGTGTGCATGTGCTGGTTGCTGCACTGGTGGCCTGGCTGCCCCTGGCGTGTGCAGACATCCCTTTCAGGCCTGGTGTGATCTCAGGGTCACCTGTGTAAGGCCCCTTGCCCCTCTAGCAGGATGGGCCCTACGGATTGCAGGCGGGGCAGGTGGACCGGCCTTTCCATCTGACATCCCACCCTCCATGTCTCCCAGAATAAGCCGCCTCTTCAACGGCACCGAGCCCATCGTCCTGGACAGTTTGAAGCAACATTATTTCATCGACCGGGATGGGGAGATTTTCCGCTATGTCCTGAGCTTCCTGAGGACGTCGAAACTGCTGCTCCCGGATGACTTCAAGGTAAGTCCGCAGCCGGCGGCTCGCCTGCGCTGCCTGTGTGGTGGCATTACACAGGGGACGCTGTGACTTAATAAATGGACCCGCGGTTGTCATGGCAACCGTAAAAACTTAAACGATGAAGCCGAGGGCTAAATCAGTTTTTCTAAACTAATTTTGTTTTCTCACATTTTTAGCTTATTTATCAGGGTGTAACAACAATTAAGCAGTGGCAGTGGCGCTCACCCCAGTTTCATGTTTGTTGTGTTGAAGGGCTGGAGTTAGAGGTTCCCAAATTTTCCTTTTTGGCACTTTGCAGGGGAAAACCCTGATCCAAACCAAACACCCTTAAACAAGGTTCCCCCCAGGTCCCCAGGCGAGCCTGGATGGGGCAGCGGACGTGCTTCTTAGAGTCCTGCCTTGGTACTGGGCCCCTCACGGCACAGGGAGCCAGGAGGCAGGAACCCCAGGCCCAGGCTAAGCCCCAGCTCCAACCAGCAAATGTCCTTCCTTCTGGCACCCAGAGGACCCAATGGCCCTGGGGCTGTTTTATCTTTCATTCAGTTCAGATACTGGGAGCCAGCAACTGAAATCAGGCTGAACATGCGATGAAACACGAGGCAGACAGGGGTCCTGTCCCCATCATGGTTACAGTCCAGTAGGAAGATAGATATGGAACCAAAAAACACTTGGCTCCCACAGGGACAAACGCTTCAGAGAGGCAGAGGGTTCTGTGAGAGTGACCCATGGGGAACCTGGCCCCAGGGGGTTTGGAGGAAAGATGTGTCTCCGGTTAGTGATGGAGGATCGGGGACAAACAAGTGTGAAGGCTTCTGGGGGTGGGAAGTGGGGACAGCAAGGTGCCTTTTACATTCCACAACTGGAGGTGTCTGCCTGGGGCCTTATGAACCGGGAAGGGAAGAGCAGGAAGGAAGGCTGCTGTTCGGTGTCCTTGGCGGCCGGCTCCACGTTTGGTATTTTACCCTGAATGCAGTGGAAGGGTGGTGAGCAGGGGAATGACCATCAGATCTGCAGAGGATTAGACTCATGTTCAGGAAAAGGATGCAAAAGCCATGTGTGTGAATGGTTGGGGTTGGGGGCTCTCGAGGGTGCCTCTGGCTGTAGCTTGAGTCCTGAGTGGATGTGTAGGGACCCAGGGTAGGACAGGCTGAGGGGAGTGTGGCATCCCACTCCTGTGTGGAAAAGCTGGTGGGGCCTCCAGAGGAATGTTCTGGACTATGAGGAAAGACGTAGGGGTTGCTGGTTTGCAGATATTTAAAACTTCGAGTGGATGAGAGCAGAGGCCCAGCATGGGGCCCTGAGGAACCCATGTGGAGGGACGGATGGGTCCTTGACTGGTGACAGGGCCCAAGGAGGCTTCCCTAGGGGTGGCCCCAAAAGCTAGGGTCAGTCAGCAGGCGGCAGGACTTAGGGCCAGAGGGGTGGGCCTTCTTTGAGGGTCTCTTGCTTCTCCCCAGGGGTCCTCAGGCTCACCAGCTGGACTTGAGCTGAATGGCGTAAATCATGGGTTCTCAGCTACCCAGAGCTGGGGCAGTGTGGGTGGACCTGTGTTTGACCGGGGCAGGGGGCTGATATCAGGGCCTGAGGGACGGTTAGTGTGAGCCCGCCAGCCCAGGACTGGGCTGCTGGTGAGAGGTGGGTGTCCCCCCAGACACCCCCTCACACTGTCTGCTAGGGCAGGGGCCCATCTTCCTGTCCTTTAAGCCTCACCCCATCTCTGAGCTGGTTGTTTCCATCCATTTTACAGACGAAGAAACTGAGGCTCAGAAAAGGTCTCAAATAATGGTGTCGAAAGTCCAACCCCGGCAAAAAAAAGTGTTGTGCCTCCCTGCTGGGTAGTGAGCTCCTCCAGGGTGGGTGAGGACAGGGCTGCCCTGTGCCCAGCCCAGCTTCTCCTCTCAGAAAGCAGCAGGTCCCTTGGAAAAGGCACAGCCTGCGGCTCCTCCAGTCTAGCTTCCCAGCCTTTCCAGACGCTTCTCTCTGCTTCAGGGGGATGAAGCAACCGTCCATTGCTTGGGTCCAGATGGAAGGGCTCAGGGGGTCTGGCACAGGTGCACACCAGCCACTGCCCTGGGGGGAAGGCGAGACTCCTTGAGTTTGCACGCCTTCACAAGAGCATTATTTTTTCCATTGGTACAGTGGTGGTGTGTGTGTGTGTTGGGGTGGCGGAGGATTGCCGTCCCAGTGGAATTGTGATGGGTGCGGAGTTTGCAGGGCAGACCCCCACGCCCCGCACCCGTCCGCGCATGCCCGCAGGACTTCAGCCTGCTGTACGAGGAGGCGCGGTACTACCAGCTGCAGCCCATGGTGCGCGAGCTGGAGCGCTGGCAGCAGGAGCAGGAGCAGCGGCGCCGCAGCCGGGCCTGCGACTGCCTGGTGGTGCGCGTCACGCCGGACCTGGGTGAGCGGATCGCGCTCAGCGGCGAGAAGGCCCTCATCGAGGAGGTCTTCCCCGAGACCGGGGACGTCATGTGCAACTCAGTCAACGCCGGCTGGAACCAGGACCCCACGCACGTCATCCGCTTCCCGCTCAACGGCTACTGCCGGCTCAACTCGGTGCAGGTGAGGGCCCGCCCCTGCCGCCTCGCCCCTGCCTCCCCAAAGCCCTCAGGCAGCAGAGGGAGTTGGAGGGAGAGGCCCCATCCCTGAAATAGCGAGGCCCTCTGTGCCATCTTACAGAAAAGGCAACAATGTGTCGATGCATAATTTATGTCCTGCTCATAATTAAATGATGGCGCCTGGGGGATGGACTTAAAAAAATTGATCTGTGCTTTTTTTTTTTCCAAAAGGATGTTCTATAAAAATGGCCTAGAGTCTTTTTAACAAAGTGTGCTTCATTTGACACCCACAGTCTGACTTTGGATTCAAATTAAACCCAAGCAGTAGGAGCGGCAGGTCAGAGGCTGAGAATAGAGGTGGCCTTTCCTCATCTTGCTGACCTGGGGCTACCCGCACCCAAACAGCTGCCAGAGCGTTTCTGGACTGGCCTTACCCAGATGGGCCTGAGTCGGGAAGCCCCAGATGGCATGGAGACCCATTTTCCACCTGCTCTCCCAGACCTAAGAGCAGACTCCTATTTCAGGCTTGGGGCAGAGTAAACTTTGTGGGGAAAAGTTTCCCCGTGCACAGATTCCACAGGCTGTCCACCAGAACTTGCTAGTTGCAGGACACGGTGTCAGACACAGTGACCAGACCCCACCCTCACAGAGGCACAAACCCATGTGGACACAGAGACCTGCAGAGACTCAGAGAGGAGGACTCCTCTCCACGCTGAGCTCCCTCGAGCTGATGGGCCCCCAGGCCTCAAACCATCTGGGACTCACAGCTCAGGGAAGCAGGTGGCTGCCCCAAGGCTTGGGGCAGGGTCTCTATTACAGGGTCCTCGGGGGGGGGGGGGGCCTGGGACCGTGCATCTGGAGAGAGGGACAGGTTACACCAGAAAACAGGAGGGGCCCAAAGGCACTCTCTGCCTTCTTGCATCAAGGCTGTGGACCCCTGAGGGCAGCAGAGTGGTCACCCATCCAGGTCTGGTCACTTGAGGGGCCCCAGGGTCTGGCTGCTTCTGTCCTTTCAGCGGCAGCCAACTCGTGGCTCTGCTGGGACCTCTGTCAGTAAGCAAGACAGATTTTAACAGGAGAAGGCAGCTCGTCCAGGCTGGTACCCACCTGCCCACCAGACTAAGCCAGGCAGACTCTTGCAGCGGGACATCGCTGACCCTTGTTTCTTCCTCTGCAGGTTCTGGAGAGGCTGTTCCAGAGGGGTTTCATCGTGGCGGCGTCCTGCGGGGGTGGCGTGGACTCCTCCCAGTTCAGCGAGTATGTGCTTTGCCGGGAGGAGCGGCGGCCGCAGCCCACCCCGACTGCTGTCCGAATAAAGCAGGAGCCCCTGGACTAGGCCCTGCCTCAGTGCCCACCTGAGGCCCCTTGGCCCTGGGGACACGCCCCAGGGACCTGGAAACAGTGCTGGGGAGTTCTGCCGATGCCTGCTTAGCAGTGGGCGTGAGACTGAGGGTGGGGCTGGAGGGTTCAGTGCCTGCCCAGAGAGCCCCAGGGCCCTAGGTGTGTCATGGCAACAGAACGTGGGATGCTGGAGGCATGCCCACTGAAGGACTGTTGATGTGACCCAAAGATGCTGAGGTGGGAACTCCGCCACCAGTGGTCCAGGCCCCTCGGCTCCCCAGCTTGGTGCAGCATCCTTGAGGCTCCACGCCTGCCGAGGCAAGGTCAGCAGAAGACCCCCCCGGCCCACTCCAGAGGAGCCACCCATCCTTCTGCACATGCGCAGACTCTACTGGGTCTCCTTGCGTCAGAGATGGCTTATTTTTCTACAGTATTTAAGGCGGAAGTAACTAAGTGCGCAAGTCAGAGAGGCTGACAAGGACCAATGCTTCTTTATCTGGTGCTCAGCTCAATTGAACACGCAGCATGTCTGCATGGGTGGCAGAGCTGCTGGGCACTTGGGCCCAGGTGCCTGCAGAGCGGGGCTTGGAGACTTCTGGTCCCTGCTCTAGGTGCAGGTGCGGGGATGGCAGTGCCATAGGGGCTAAAGCTGGGCCCCCATGGGGGATGGGGCCGCAGGGATTGAGGTGGTGCTGGCATGGGGGATGGATGGCTCTGGAACCGTTTGAGACCCTACTTTTGCTGCCACCTGGGGCACAGGCCACACTTGTGAGTTACCTGACCTACTAATGCCCAGGGATCTTAGATTCCTATCTGTATGTACTCACACCTGGGCTCCCAGAGGAGTCTCTCCCCATCGGGACCAGCCATGGGGCCACACCGCATCCTTACCTCAGGAATGGGTCCCATGGTGAAGGGGCCCATCTGTCAGCATCCTCTGGGTCCCCAGCTCAGGAAGCCGTCCCCAGTTCTGATTTTCCCACACTCATATGCACACTGAATTTTAATTAAACTGTTGTTACCCTGACCTGCCAGTAAGACCCAGACACAGTCACACCTTGGGCTCTTGACCTGGATTCCAACGAGGACTGTCCCAGAGAGGTCCCCGCAGACCTGCTGCCTCCTGGAAGACAGGCCCAAAGATGGATACCCCCTGCCTTGCCACACTTCCCCTCTTGAGATGGCTCTTTCCCTGGGGTGGAGAAACCACAGAGAACTGCTGGGCGGGTGGAGCAATCTGGCCGGCACTGCCCCATGTACGATGCCTGTAGACTTGTATATGACTCCTTTAATATTGTAAAGATGCCGATGTACAATTGTCGTGTGTTTGTGTAAACACATCATGTTCCTAGTTCATGCCATAAATGATGCTATAAAGCGAAAGACTGAGGCTCCATCCTGTGCAGAAGCGGCAGCCAGGTCCCAGCGTTCGGTGCTGTGCAGGGAGGTTTGGGGTGGGATTCCTCCCTCGGTTCCTTCAGCTCAAATGAGGAAGAACCTGCAGTGGTAGCTGGGGGAGGGGCAGGGGTGAGGGTCCCGAGCTTGCTGTTATTTATTGCCTTTGGGTGTTTCCTTACCTTTGTGACCGTCCCCCTCTGGGCAGCACAGATTCTGAATTCTGCTTCACGGCCCCTAACCAGATGCAGGCTGGGGAAAGGCAGACAGAAGGTGTCCAGGGGCTTTTGAACCCAGTCCTCAATGTTTGTGACTTTCCCTTTCTCTGGTTTTTGGTGGAGGATGAGGTCCTCTTTAGAGCCCACGGAGCAGGAGGAGGAGGTCGCAGTCCAGGGCTCAGGCCAGAGAGGGGACCTGTAACCCACCCAAGCCCAGCACAAGACCTCAGTGCGGCTCATTCCAAGGGAAGGCGTTTGAACGTACTCACGTAGGCCTCCAATTTTAATCAGACTTTTTTGTATTTTTCTTGAAAGTCCTTATGCTCTAATGGGGATGATTTCCGGTGCTGGTAAGGGCCACTTCCACCTGCCCAGAGGACCTGAGCATAGCCACAAGGCCGCAAAGCAGACACCATCCCATCATACTCTCAAATTTGCTGGACAGACTTGCCAGCCTTCTGTGCTCAGCAACACGCCTACAGCTGGCACACGGGTATTTTGGCATCTGAGGTTCACATCTGAGAGGAGGAGAAAGGGTTGTGTTGATGAGAAGGGAAGTCTTGTGAAAGCTCAGTGCCTCGTGGGTTTATGGATTTTTCTAGTATGACAGCCAGTGCAGGTTGCCGATTGGTGGAGCCTCCCTAATGTTTTCAAGCAAACTATCTTTTTTGATTCAACCATTGTGCTTAAGAAAAAAAAAAAAAAAGAGTACCTTACTGAATGTTACTCTTAATTATTTCTTTACTAATTAAGTAAAATCAGGAAGTATGATTTCTACATAAACTAGGGAATTTCTAAATTTGTAAAGAAATACCATGTTCCCATAGTAAGGCTAAAATTCTAGGGTAGTCCCCATAAACAGTACGTACAAACATTTTTATACATCCTGGAATGAATATACTGTATTGTAAGTAATCTTTTGATCAGATACCAGCAGTATAAACGTTATTCTGCTCTTCGTAAGTTATTCTTGGTTCTAAGCAAGTGGACGGATAGCTGCACCAACGCTTCTCTCTTTCCCACCAGACCTCTCCCAGCGCGGGAGAGACCTTGGCAAAGCCAAAGCAAATGGCTTCAGCCACTGTCCTCGCACGGGGCCCAAAACCGGGTCACCACACTAATATCTTTTAAAAAGTGTTTTGTTTTTTTTTTAAAGCTACCACTTGACTGTGTTCCATAGCATAAATAAAGAATATTTTATAAATTATACACCCAACTCTAGCGCTTTGTTTCTAATCCACCAAGGCAGCCACAAGAAGGTACTCTGGCTTGGATGACTCTGGAGCCACCACACCTCACCCCTGGGACTTGGCTTGACCACTGAATAGGACCTTGAGCAGCCCAAGTCCCAGATACCAAACCTTCCTGATCTAGGTGAGGAGACACCATGGAGGGTTGGGCCCTCTTGCACTATATTCATTCTGTGCATCTGTATATATAAACCAAACCACTAATACGTTTGAGAAGCCGAGCAGCATGGATGTGAGAAATGGCTCCACTGAGCCTCTGACCGAGGGAAGAGCAAGATAGCAGACCTGCATTCTCTGGAGAATGCTACGCACCAAATGGCTCCATCCTACCAGGCCCTGTCCACCCTCCTGACTCTCCAGCAGCTGGAAAACAGCTTCAATGGCCCTGGAGGACACTGTAAGGACACACAAGCTTGGAGTTTCTTCTAAGTAGATCACAAGGTGGAACATACCAAAACAGGAGCTGCAGGGGATTTTCAGTTCAAGGTGGGCACTTGGTTCAAGCCAATGGGGAGTTCTAGACAGAGCTGGAGGGACTGTTGGCCAGAGAGCACAGCTTCTGGCCTTGAGCCTAACATCCAGGCTAACATAGGAACTGTGATGCCACAATTTTTACGGCCATGACTTCTGTTGATTTTAAGGTGGGTAGTGTTTAGCCACAAAGCTTAAAGTCACCGCATAATGCTGGACTTGTCTCAAATGTGATGAGGACGTGGCTGGCCCTCTTTCTGCTCACCTCGACCCCACCCAAAGGAGGCAGCGCCACGTAGAGAGATGCCTTGCCCCACCTGGAGGTTGAGGCTCATGAGGTAGCCCTTTGTGGACCAAGAGAAGAAAAGGGTATTGGTGACAGCTAAGGGCAGCTTCCTGCCAGGAGCAAGACTAGCCGTGACATTCTCTCAGGAGCTTCAGAGTTTTCTAAGGTGACCCAAATGGAACCCAACCTAGTGAGGGTTGACTGAGGGTCAGAAAAGGAACCAGGGACTCTCCCTGGATCGCAGCCTCTGCCCTCTGCATCCTAAGTAAGCCCAGGGGTATTTCTCTGAGACCTTTCTGTGGAAGGGAGAGCCCAGCTCCCGGGAAGCCTCCCCAACCCCACCCCTGCCCCACCAGCTGGTCTTGTTTGGGAACACCAGGTGGCAGCTCTCTCCCCCCAAGCCCTGGAGCTGGACAAACAAGGCACCTGCCTGACCCATGGTGAGTGGGGGCCACTCCCAGGGATGTCTATCCAGGCATCGCTGCCTGTTGGTAATTGTTTATATACAGGGAAGAGGCTCCCTGTATTTCCAGTCTCACCCTCCTACCCCTCAAATCTTGGACAGTATTTGTGCTATTTTAGGGTCATATAACTTGGACTTTAAGAGTGGGCTAATGTGGCTGCAGAGACCTCGGTCAGCAAAAGGGTCCCCACTTACTGCAAAGATCCTCATCTTCCTATCAACCCCATGGGTGCCAGTGATTGACAGCTCGCATATACAAGCCACTACCAAGCTTGGAGGACAAGACAGCACATAGGCTAAGAGAGGATGTTGGTTTATCCACAAGAATTGTTTACTTGAGGCTCTGTAAAGTTATCTGGAAGAGAACTTTCCATATTACGGTTTTCAACTTTGTCATGACCTCGTGCATAGATGACCCCCAAACTCTTTGATTTGCAAGCAGAGCTGACATCCTCTCTAGTCTCAGCACTGGCACCTCCAGTAGCAAACAAGGCTTCTCTGAAATTCTAATGAGAGATCCAGGGACAGAGGCAGGCACACTCCCGAGAGGAAACACAAAGGAGAGGGCTGGAGGTCAGCTGCATTTGGATTTTTGTCTTTATTTCCATTACACAGAACAGCCAGTCCTGACAGCCATCTCTTGGCCTGGCGGCAGAGCCGGACAATAATCTTCCTTGACCCAGAGTCATGGCTCTGGGATGACAATAGCTGGGTCATCCAGGGCCCTACTCCCAGGACCTCCTCACACAGACAGCACAAACCACGACAAAGTCTTCAAAGAGCAGGGGCAGGGCCGGGGAGGAGTGGCCAGGACGCCCAAGCCAAGCTCCTGGGACGATGCCGCCCTGCCCCCAGGAGAACACAGGTCTCCACATCCCTGGCTGGATGGGGCGGGAGATGCGCCACCTGCCACAGGCTTGAGCTGCTTGGGGCCAAGCCTGCTGCTTAAAGCCCATGTCTAGAATGTCACCGGAGCTTCCTCCTCTGTGTCCTGGACCCAGTCCAGGGCTCCCGAGGAAGCTGCGGTTTGGGGCAGTCTGCACCGGCAGGGCGTGGCAGTGGCTCCCACTCCGGACGCGGGCCACGCCCTCTTGGACGCGAACACACCCCCGTTTCTCGGGGCCCACAGAGACCCGCCTCTCCCTGCAGCCAAACAGCAGAAAGGCAGATCTGTACGAGTATGTACAAGGTCCTGGAATTCTCCCCTGGTTGCTACGCAGTATAAGGAGCGTAATTGGGGGAGATTGTGCAACTGCGGGAGAAGCCGGGGTGCGCTGCCAGGGCTCTCCCAGTTCTCACCACAGGCATCCAGGGAGCTTGCGATAGAGCCAAATGCCAAAACTGCCACCTTTGGGTGGCAATGACGGCCTGTCTTTGGCAGAGCAGCAGTGTGGCTCTGCCGAGAGTTGGGGGACCCAGGTCCCTGCTGGGCCAATGGGAGTGAGGACTGGGCAGTGGGGACCATGCCTGCAGCCCTGGCAGCAGAAACGGAAGCCATGGCCACAGCCCCACCTGGCAGTACCAGCAAGCATAGGCCACCCCCAGGCCCTGAGGCTGGATGTAGACCAGATCCTGAGGGAGGGGAGGAGGGGATCAGAGGGGGAGGCCCCACCCAACTAACTCAGAAGACTGACAACCCCTTCCCCACCCCACGGGGCCTGTGCTTGGGCAGCTGGGCTGCATTCTTAGTCCACAGAGCGCCCATGGGTGGGTCCATCCTGGGGGCCCTGTGAGTCACTTCCCCCGGCCCTAGAGGCCTCAGTCAAAGGTGCCTCCCTTTCCGGCAAAGCCTCCTTTGTTCTCCTGCTGGCTTCACTTCACAACCCTTTCCCCCTCCTCTGAGTTGCAGATTCAGGTCCTTTGGGTTTTAGGGGCGCCAGCTGTGAGCAGCACAGAGGTGGGCAAATGGATACCGCCCACAAGCTGGTCTGGTACTGCAGAAGGCTGGCTGGCTTCCTCACTCCCTCCGTCCCCTGCCGGCTCGGAGCTCAGGCTCTCTCTCTTCCCCAGGTATCTGGGGAAGCCCCCACCACCCTACACAGGTAGTGAGTGTGCAGCCTCAGGAGCGCCGATCCTGGACATGTTCCAGGAGGAAGGTGATTTGGCTGCGCTTACCATGGCTGGCACCACCCCTGGAGCTGCCAAACTGGCCCCTGACACTTCTCTTGCATCACAGCTCAGAGGACTGCAGCACCATCACTCACATTCTTCATTTTCCATTCCCTGGGCCTCCCCTACTTCCCATGCCCTGGCCTGGTGGAGGAATCTGGTGGAAGCCCAGCCCAGGAAGGGAATTCATCAAAGTGCCTTCAGACACAGCCTCTAGTCTGCCTTCTCTCCCCTCCCCACTTTCCAGCCCCAGGGGGCTCACTGTCCTGGGAGCTTCTTAGCTGTCCGCTGAGCTGAGCCACCCTGCACTGAAGGCAGCCATCTGCCTGTGTGTGGTGACACCAGCCTTGCATCCAACTAGGACTCTTGTTTTGAAGAAGTAGAAGACTGATTTCAAAAGAAGCTGTGCACAAAGATTCTCAAATATTACTTATGACAGTAAAAATAAAAATGAGAGGGGGAGGATATAGCTCAGTGGTAGTGAGCGCACTTAGCATGCACGAGGTCCTGGGTTCAATCCCCAGTAACTGTGTTAAAATAAACAAACAAATAAACCTAATTACCTCCCCCCAAACAAACAAACAAAAAAGAAACCAAAAGCAAAAACAACAAAGCAAAATAAAGTCATATTAAAAAAGAAACAAAGAAAGAACGAAAAGAAAAGAATAAATGGGGGGAACCTCAATGTCCTAAAACCAGAGGAAAGATGAAGTCTATTATGGAACACCATTTGATGAAATGTATTTCTCCTTCCAGAAACATGTATTGTCTACAGGCTGCCAGGCACCTGCAGGGCCCTTGATCAAGTAGAGCTCTGAGCCGTGTGCCTTTCACGCATCAGCTTACCAACTCCTTAAACCACATCTGGGATGAAGGAACAACCAGTAGTCTTATTTACAGAGAAAAGGAAAGGTGTAAGGTCCCACTGCTAACAAAGGCCAGAAGAGCAGCCCCGACTGGCTCAGGAGCCTGTGCTCCTGTCATTACAAACAGCGGCTAGAGGGGGGCGGTATAACTCAAGTGGCAGAGCACATGCTTAGCATGCACAAGGTCCTGGGTTCAATCCCCAGCACCCCCTCTAAAAATAAATAAATAACTAAGTAAACCTAATTACCTTCCTCTCCAAAAAAAAAAAAAAAAAAAGAAAAAAAAAAAAAAAAAACCTAAAAAGAAAAACCTAAAAAAAACCTAGAAGCTAGTGTATTACTTTCATATCACTGCTGTGACATATTACATAATGATTTAAAACAAGACAAATTTATCATCATACAGTTCTAGAGATCAGGAGTCTAAAATGGGCCTCACCAAGTTAAAGTCAAGGTGTCAGCAGAGCTGCATTCCTTTTCTGGTGGCTCTAGGGGAGAGTCTGTTTCCTTGCCTTTTCCAGATCCTAGAGGCTGCCCACATTCTTTGTCTCGTGGCCCCTTGCTCCATCTTCAAAGCCAAAAGCTTCCGACTCTGACTCTTCTGGACTTGTGATTACATTGGGCACACCCAGATAGTCCAGGATAATCTCACTATTTTAAGGTCAACTGATAAACCTTAATTCCATCTGCAACCCTTTGCCATGTAATCTGCCACATTCACAGATTCCTAGGTTTAGGATGCAGACATATTTGGGGGCATCATTCTGTCTGCCTCAGCTAGGTAGCAACCTGATCCACTCAAAAACTATTTATTGAACACAAGCTACGTGCCTGGCACTAATTTAGGTACTTTTGGGATCCAGTAGTGAATGAAGAAGACAAAAATCCCTGACCTTGTAGAGTTTATGCTCCAGTAGAGTGAGATGAAGAGTAAACAAAATAAAGAAGCCAAATGTATCATAGGTTAGACAGTGCTTAGCACTAAGGGGGAAAATAAAGCAGAGAAGAGGCTAGGTGGTGTGTGTGTATTGCCATTTCGGTCAGTGTGCTGGACATCTACCATTTGCCCCTCTTTTCCTGCTCTGTGCCTGGTGGCGAACATCTGTCAACAGCATAAAGGAATTTCCTTACTCTCTGGCTTCCTTTTGGTCATAACTGATAGGTAACATTTTCAGGAGACTGGAGAGCAGAATGTCACTGAGGTCAGCATCCCTCATCCCTCCTCCAAAGGTCTCAGCCCCTATCAGGAATCTTCCCTTACAGCCCACCAGGCTCAGAGAACACCTCCCTTTCCTTGCCCTTTCAGACCTAGGGCTGGTTAACTATGGCTGCCTTTACTAGCCCCAGGGGGACTCACCACCCCTTCTGGTTTCCCCATACCCTGCCCACACCTTTGTAAATAGTACTTTATTCAACTCTCATTAGGTTGTCCTAGCTGGAGAGTGCTATTTGTTTTCCCAGGAAGGCCTTGCTGAGCTGGTGACATTTAGATAAAGCACCAAAGAAGGTAAGGTAGGAGACACACAGATACCTGATGGAAGAGCACTTTGGGCAAGGTGGCTGTAAGTGCAAAGGCCCTGTGGTAGAAGCATGTGTGATTTGCTTAAGAAATAGCAAGAAGGAAGCTTATGTACCTAGAGTAGGCAAGAGAGTGAGGAGTGGCAGGAGGTGAGGTCACAGGGATACCTGGGGTAGGACAGAAGTCAGATCATGTAGGGCTTTTGAAGAAAGTGCTGCCAGGGCCCCACCTATATCCCCTGTGCACTGAGTGCCTACTGGATGTACACAGACCCTATGGCTTCCTTCTGCCTCTGCAGCTGTCTGTCTGGGGCCCGTTTCTGGCCACAGAAGTGCAGCAAGGCAGGCCAGAGGCCTGCAAGCAGACTTCAACCAACAGGGAGTTGGTGAATAAATACCCAGGTGCCTTGCCTCTTGCATTTGACAATTGTATTTAACCTTCCAGTGGTCCCCAGAACCACAGAGTTCTCGTGCCCATAGTGGTAACTCACTTATTAATACACCCTGTATTGACTTCCTTCCTTTCCCTGTCTCACTTCACTGTTTCTCTCCCCATACTTGTACTCAAGCTCTTGTCTCAGCATCAGCTTCTACAGCATCTCTGTCTAAGATACCCTATGGGCCATTATTAGGACTTGGGCTTTTATGAGGGTGAATGAGCATCCACTGCAGAGTGATCATCAGAGGAGTAGCATGGACTGAAGAGGGCAAAGGGAGAAGCAGAGAGACCGATTAGATGCTATTGGAATAGGTCAGAGGAGTGATGCAGGGGGCTTGGAGCAGGGTAGAAACAGTGGAGATGGTCAGAGGTGGACAGATTCTGGATATAATTTGAAAGAAGCGCCAATATGATCTACTGCCTGTTCAGATATGGGATATGAGAGACAGTAAGGTGTCTAGGGTGATTTCAAGGTGATTTTTTTTTTTTTTTTTTTTTTTTTTTTTTTTGCCCTTAGCAAAGGAAAGATGGAGTTGCCTTTTACTGGGATGAGGAAGACTGTTGCAGGGAAAGCAAAATACAGAAGGCTGGGAGCTCCGGTTTGGACATGTCGAGCTGAGATGCCTGTCAGACATATAAGTGGAGGTGGAGAGCAGGCAGATAGTCTGGTACACAAGTGGGGAACTCAGGAAGGAATCCAGGCTGCAGGTAGAAACTGGAGGGTCATCAGATAGGTAGTAGGTAAAGCCAAGACTAGATGAAGTCTCCAAGGGAGTGAGAGTAGAAAGAAAAGGGAAAGAGACCCCAGGACTGAGCCCTGGGCACCCAGTGTCTAGAAGTTAGGAGAGATAAGAGGGATTAGCAAAGGAGTCCGAGAAGGAGCAGCCAGCAAGGTGGGAGGAAGGTCAGGAGGCTGAGTGAGGAGGAAGAGAGCAACCTGCCAGATTAGGCAAGTAAGGTGCAGCCTCGGGCTTGACTGCTGGATTCAGCAGCATGGAGCTCATTGGTGACATTACCACTAACCCTATCAATGCAAAGAGAATGGAATATATTCAAGAGAGAACAGGAGAAAATTGGAAACAAAAATGACAACCCTTGAGGGAAAATTTATCAAATATCTAAAATTCATTTTGAAACAATCCTAAATCCACAGAAAAGTTGCAAGCACCATTCAAAACTTTGTTTTTTTGATGAACCATTTCATGATAACTTGTTGACATGATGTTCCATCACCCCCAAATACTAGTGTGTGTTTTCTACAAACAGGGATGTTCTCCTATATAACCACCACACAGTCACCATCATCAGGAAAGTACAGTGATACGTTACCAACATCTACTCCTCTGACCCATTCAGTTTCACCAACTGTTCTGGTAGCATCCGTAATAGCAAGGCAATCAGTCTAGGATCATGTGTTACATTTAGCAGACATGTCTCTTTAGTTCCTCCATCTGGGAAATTTCCCCCATCTTTCCCTAACTTTCATGTCCTTAGTTTTTTTTGCTGATTACAAACCAGTTCTTTTGTAGAATGTCCCTCAGTTTGGGCTTGCTGATATTTTCTCATGTTAAGAGTAGGATATGTGATGCAGCAATTCCACTCCTAGGTATATACTCAAAAAAATTGCAAAAGGACAACCAAACAAATAATTGTAAAGCTCTATTCACACTAGCCAGTAGGAGAAAACAACCAAAATCCATCAATCCACCAGTGAATGAATAGATAAACAAAAGGTGGTATATCCATACAATGGAATATTATTCAGCCATGAAAAGGAATAAGGTTCTGATGTAAGCTACAACATGGATGAACTTCAAAAGCACTATGTACTGCAAAAGAAGCCAGACACAAAGGGTCATGTATTATATGATTATACTTATACGAAATACCCAGAATAGGTAAATCCGTAGAGACCAAAAGTAGATTAGTAGTTTCCAGAGGCTGAGGGGAAGGGATAATAGGGAGTAACTGCTTAATGAGTAGGGGAGTTTATTTTGGAGTAATGAAAACATTTTGGAACTAGATAAAGGTGGTAGTTGCACAACATTGTGAATGTACTAAATGGCACTGAATTGTTCACCTTAAAATGATGTTTGTGTTATGTGAATTTCACTTTAATTAAAAAATATTCAGGGTATGTGTCTTTGGCTGGAATATCCCAGAAAGGTATTCCTGTTCTTTTCCCTGCATCCTAGTGGGTGGCACATGATTTCTATTTGTCCTATTCCTGATGATGTTCCCTTTGATCACTAGATTAAGGTGGTATCTGCCAGGTTTCTCCTCCATAAAGTTATTCAATTCCTTTTTGTAATGCATAGTACTTTGAAACCATGTAATACCCTATTCTTCATGGAATTTTCCATCTAGTCATTTATCTGTTTATGTCAGTGATTCATCCATTTCTATTCTATTCATTGGGTCATAATCTGTTTATTTATTTAGATGCTCCAGTTGCCCCAGATTTGGCCCATAGGAGCCTCTTTATGCTGGCTTTCATATTCTTTTGACATATCCTCATTAAGTTTTTTAGTACCTCCTTGCTTCCGGGCATAACAAGGTCATCTTGTATTTTTCCTGCTCCAGTCCTGGAGTCAGCCCTTCCTGCAAGGAATCCTTTTTTTTTTTTTTTTTTTTTTAATGGAGAATAGTATTTAGAAACCAAGATATAAGGCCAGGTGTACTCATTGCTATTGGGGTGTCACTTCTCCAAGACCCTCTCAGTGGCCAATGCCAGGGAATGTATGTGTGTGCATATACATGGACACTCATGCTTTTATGCCTCTAATCTCTATATATAGAGAAAATAATGAGTTCTTACCAATAATTCCAATTCCAGCCTAACACCGCACATTTCAGTCTAGTGTTCTCCCTTTTCCAACAGTGAGAAACACAGCTCCCATAGCCTTAAAGCATCCAGTCATTGCCCACCCCTTAAACCCTCAGGTGACTTGCTCATCCTCCTTGGGCACCGACACCTGTGCTGGGTGACACCCACGCAGATGTTCCCCTCATCCAGCACGGGTTCAGACACCCCCATCCTGCACTGAACTACTCTCCTCTGCAGATGTCCTTCTCACTTCTCAGGGTGCCCTTTGGACCACTGTAGCTTCCTCCCTGGCTCAGCCCCGACTAATACGTTTTGGCCTGAATTGTTAAGGCAAAAAAGAGAGATGGAAGAACTTTGATTAAAAAACAAAAATCGAGCATTAAAAAAAGCAGATGAACAAACTATATACATTCTATATTTACAGTTTCAAATTTGGGGTGGGAAAAAGACTGTAGAAGTTATACTAAAATTATCATTGGTATAATTGTAGGTTAAAATTGTGCAGGTTTTCTTCCTTTTCCATATTTCCCAAATTATCTGTAATATGGTTATATTACTTTTTGATTCAGCTATTTCAAGAAAGACATAATTTAAATAGCATTTTCTATGTCATCCCAAGCTGCATGCACTGTGCTCAGGATTCATACTGATGGTCCAAGAAGATACCCACAATGTTAATACAATATCTAGAGAAGAGCAGTTTTATATCAAAAGAAACCTGGACCAGAGTACAAAGTTCTCCTGAGTTTTTGAAACAAAACTTGAGTTCCAGTTCTGGAGAAAGATGGTACTTTTCCGTGCTTCTCCCTGGGTGGTACGACGCAATACTGGGTGCTACCTTGGCATCAGATAAAATCAGGAGGACTTCCAATGGCATAACTGCAAGTTCCCTCCTCACTCTGCTCCCATGGATAAGGTCCCTAGCCAAATAACCTCCTTCTCAAAGGGATCAGACACAGTTCCTGTTTATTCCTGAGTATCGGGTTTCAATGCCCTACCAGCTCATGGGATTATTCAAACAAGCTAATGACATTCTCCTGTGAAAGCCAAGGGGCACCCCACCCTCTTGATACTAGGTAGCTTGCCTCCCGCAGCCCCTGTTTGTTCACTCTGTTCCCAAGTGCAAACCCCACGTGACCTCGCACGGCATGTGGTGTCCTCCCTCAGGCTATACTATATGTGACTATTAAAATGCTGTTGATCTCATTTGCTCAGTCTCAGCAGTTGTGTATTCAACTATCGCCACAACCCTAGGGCAGGAAGCCCTCTCTCAACAATGGGGTAAAGAAGAAGGGATTAAAATACTGCCCTCTAATTATAATTAAGTATCTTGGAAATTATTTAGCAGACGATGATTAAAAGACTCTTAAAGCCAGAAAGCAGAAGGTGCTAAGGGTGTTAGGGATTTGAGGAACAACAACATAAGGGGTTCTCCCAGTTTTCTTCTTTATCTCTTATATACCCAGGACTAGGTGTCAAAGATTCCTACAATTCAGAACCAGCAGTAGGCATTAAAAAAAAAAAAGAAAAAAGAAGACAAAGGAAGTCTGCTGTTCCTGGACAAAGGCCAAGTAAAAGTCACGAAGAGGCCTAGTGGGAAGCCCCAACGCCTGCTCCATGAAAGAAGCAATGGCAGGTGGTCTGATCCACCTGCATACAATAAGAGTAAAGGTTTCTGAGCTTGCCCAGCTCATGACATAAAAGGTCCAGGCCCAGCAGCTTCTGACCACCATCCCCGACCATCCAGTTGAAGTTGTCCCAGCAACACCAGGTGGCCTTGGGGATGACACCAACAGAGACTGAGCAGTAGCCCCAGCAGTGCTAGAAGAATGAAACTAGAAGACCAGAATCCCACTGAAAGGGTTCTGATAACCAAAACATCACTGGAACTAATACTATAGGTTCTGGTTTACATATATCTACATACGATGAATAGAACCCATATGCTAAAATGTTTAAATAGGTCTAGAGTGTCATAACATAAAAACAAAAGTGTCCAGGATACAACTGAGAAATTATTCATCATTCCAAAGAATCACAGTTTGAATGAGAAAAGAAAACTGACTCCAATAACTGGATGAATTGGATGTCAGAACCAGCTGACAACAATTTTTAAAGCAGCACCATAAAAATGCTTCAACAAACACAAATTCTCCAGAAATAAATTTAAAAGTTTAAAATATTAGCAAAAAAATGGCAGTCATAAAAGACAACCAAATGGAAATTACAAAACAAAAAAAATACAACAACTGGAAATAACTTTGCTAGATGGACTCAATAGTAGAATGGAGATGTCAGAGGGTAGAGATGATGAACTTGAAGACAGATCAATAGAATGTACTCAGTCTCAACCACAGACAAATCACAGACTAAAAAAAAAATGACAGAGCTTCAGAATTTTGTAAGACAATAATAAAATACGTAACATTCATATAATCAGAGTGCCAGAAGGAGAGAAGAGTGTGGGACTGAAAAGAATGTGAAGTAATAACTAAAAGAAATCAACACCAAGATATATCATAATCAAACCTCTGAAAACTAAAAAAAAAAAAAAAAAAAAAATTAAAAATCTTAAAAAAAAAAAACCAGCCAGAGAGAAACATTACATTATTTGTAAAAGAACATCAATTTAAACGACAATGACTTTCTCATCTGAAACCATGGAGGTCAGAAGGAAGTGGCACAACATTTTTCAAGTGCTGAAGAAAAGAACCGTCAACTACAAATCCTCTATCCAGTGAAACTATTTTTCAGGAATAAAGAGAAAATAAAAGTCATTCTCAGATAAAGGAAAACTAAGAGAATTTGTTGCTTGCAGATATATGCTTAGAGAAAGATCTTCAAACAGAAAGAAACTGACAGTAGAAGGCTGGGTCATTCAAAAAAAGAAAGAAAGAAAGAAAGAAACACAATAGAATGGATTAAAATAGAATTAAATACAATAGACTATCCTTCAACTCATGAATTTCATTAATTACATTTTGTGGTTGAAGCAAAAAGTTACAATATCACCTGAAGTATATAGAAGAAACACGAGCATGATGTTTAAAATGTGGAGATGGTAAAAGGGTCTAAATGGAAGTATGGTTTCTACCCTTCACCTGAAGTAGTCAAACGTTGACAATATAGACTGTGATAAGTTATGTATGTATATGGTAATACGTAGAGCACCCACTAAGGAAACTATACTAAGCAATATACTCAAAAACATCATAAAGAGTTCAAAATGAAACTCGAAAAATGCTCAAATAGCCGCTGGGAAGGCAAGGAAAAAGAAACAGAGCAATGAGAATCAGAGGCAACCAACAGAAAACAAACAAAAAAATGACAGACTTAAACTCTAGCATATCAATAAGTACTTTAAAAATAAATGCTCTAAATTCACAAATTAAAAGACAGAGATTGACAGAATGTATAAAAAACACAACCCAAGGATATGCTGCCTACCATAAACTCACTTCAAACGTAACAACATAGGGAGGTTAAAAATAAAAGGATGGAAAAGATATAACATAAACATTAATGTTTTTTTTAAAAAATTGGCAATGATTTTTTAGATTTGACACCAAAGGCAAAGGCAACAAAAGCAAAAATAAATATGCAGACTACATCAAACTAAAAAGCTTCTGCACAGCAAATGAAAACATCAACAAAATGAAAAGGCAATCTACAAAATGGGAGGAAATACTTGCAAATCATATATCTGATAAGGGGCTAAAATCCAAAATATATAAAGAACTCATAAACTCAATAGCAAAAGCCCAAAAACAATCTGATTAAAAAATGGGCAGAGGATCTGAATAAACATTTTCCCAAAGACATACAGATGGCCAACAGGTACATGAAAAGGTGCTCAGCATCACTAATTACCAGGGAAATGCAAATCAAAGCCACAGTGAGATACCACCTTATCCCTGTTAGAATGGCTTTACCAAAAAGACAAGAAATAAATGTTGGTGAGAATGTGGAGAAAGGGAATCGCTGTGCACTGTTGGTAGAATGTAAAGTGATGCAGCCACTATGGAAAACAGTATGGCGCCACCTCAGAAAATTAAACATAGAAATATCATATAATCCAGCAATTCCACTTCTGCATAATTACCTGCATAAAGTGAAAATACTAACTCAGAAAGATATGTGCACCCCAATGTTCATTGCAGCCATGTTCATACACTAGCCAAGACATGGAAACAATCTAAGCAATCATTGATAGATTAATGGATACAGAATATGTGGTATACTTATACAATGGAATGTTATTCAGCCATAAAAAGAATGAAATCTTGTCATCTGCAACAATATGGATGCAACTTGAGGGCATTATGCTAAGTGAAATAAGTCAGACAGAGAAAGACAAATACTATATGATCTCATTTATATGTGGAATCTAAAAAACAAAACAAAAATGAGATAAACACAAGCACATCAGGTTCACAGATACAAAGAATAGATTGGTGGTTGCCAGAGGCAGGAGGTAAGAGGTGGGGGAAATGGGGGAAGGTAGTCAAAAGTCAAAAACAAACTTCTAGGTATAAAATAAGTCCTGGGGATGTAATGTACAATATGGTGACTATAGTTAATAATACTGTATTATATAATTAAAAGTTGCTAAGAGAATAGATCTTAAAAGTTCTTATTACAGGAAAAAAAATTGTATCTACGCGTGGTGATGAATGTTAACTAGATTTACGGTGGCAATTATTTTGCAATATATACAAACATTGAATCATTATGTTGTATACCTGAAATTAATGTAATGTTAAATGTTTATTATATCTCAATTAAAAAATAAAGAATGGAAGAGATATATCATGCAAACATTAATTTATAAAAACAGGAGTGAGTATATTAATATCAGATAAAGTAGACTTCAGAGCAAAGAAAATTATTAGGTGCAAAGAGGGACATAATGATGAAAGAATCAATCCACCACGAAGATCTAGCTATCCTTAATGTGCGTGCACCAAACAACAGAGCTTCAAAATATTTAAAGCAAAACTTGATAGAGCTGAAAGGAGAAATAAGCAAATTCACAATTACAGTTGGGGAGTTTTAACACCTCACTCTCAGCAACTGATTGACATACTAGACAGAAAATTAGCAAAGACATAGAACTGAGCAACACTATGACTCAGCAGGATGTAACTGACATTTATAGAGTATTTCACCCAATAACAACAGAATACATTATTTTCAAGTACTCATGAAACATAGATAGACCATATCTTGGGTTGTAAAACAAACCTTAACAAATTTTTAAAAATTGAAATCATTCAGAGTATGTTCTCTAAGTCAGACTAGAAATCAATAACAGAAAGATAAGACAATCTCTGGACACTTTGAAATTAAAAAACCTACCTCTAAGCCAAAAATTAGATCAAAGAAAAAGCCTCAAAAGAAATTTTTAAAATATATCGAGTGGAAATGAAAACAATGAAAACAGAGCATGTCAAAATTTATGACATGCAGCTAAAGAAGTGGTGAGAGGGAAATTTATAGCACTAAATGCTTACATTAGAAAAAAGGGAAAGTTTCAAAACAATCATCTAAGCTTCCATTTCAAGAACCTAGAAAAAGAAATTAAAAGCATGTAAATTGGAGTGGAAGAAATAAAACATTCCCTATTTGCAAATGACATGTTGTTGATGAGTAAAATCCCAATGAATTTACCAAAAACAAAACAAAACAAAACATTCTAGAGTTAATAAATGAGTTCAGTAAGGCTTCAGGAGACAAGATCAACACAAAAAAATCAATTGCATTTCTATATACTCACGAATAAACAAGTGGAAACTAAAATTAAAAATGTAATACCATTTACAATTGCTTCAAAGAAAATTAAATACTTAGGTATAAGTCTTAGAAAATATGTAAAAGATCTGTATGATTAAAAATACAAAATGCTGATGAAAGAAATCAGACCTAAATACTCAGAGATACATACTATGTTCATTGATTGGAAGACTTAAGACGTCAGATCTCCCTAAAATGATGTACAGGTTTAATGCAATTCCTGTCAAATTCTTAAGAGTTTTTGTAGATGAAGTCAAACTTAGTTCTAAAATTTATATGGGAAGACACAGGCCCTAGGTTGGCCCAAACAATTTGAAAAAGAATACAGTGGGAAGAAACATTCTCCCTGTTGTTAATGTTCATTATACACCTACAGTAATTAAGATAGTGTGGGTACTGGCAGAGAGATAGACATAGCAGAACATAATTGAGAACATAAAAATAGATCCACACAAACATGCCCAATTAATATTTGACAAAGGGGCAAAAGCAATTCAGTGGAGCAGGGATAGCCTTTTCAATAAATGGTGCTGGAGCAATTAGATAGTCACAGGTGGAAAAAAAAAAAACCAACTTCAACCTAAGTTTCATTCCTCATACAAAAAATAACTCAAAATGGATCATAAACTTAAATGTAAAATGTAAACTTATAAAAATGTCGTGAAAAAAACATAGGAAGACATGTTCAGGATCTAGGACTAAGAGTTCTTAGACTGACATGGAAAGCAAGATCCATTAAAGGAAAATTTGATAAACTAGACCTCATCAAAATTAAGATGAGAAACATTGCTCTGCATAAGACTCAGGATGAAAAGACAAAATACAGACTGGGAACAAATATTTGAAAATCACTTATCTGATGAAGAACTTGTGTCTAGAATATAGAAAGAACTCTCAAAACTCAACCACATAAAACATCAAGCAATCCAATTAAAAAAAGAAAGAGAGAGAAAAAAAATCCATACAGACATTTTGCTAAAGAGGACATACAGATAGCAAATAAGTACATGAAAGGATGCTCAACATCATTTGCTGTTAGAGAAATGCAAATCAAAACCACACTGAGATATTACTATATACCTAAATGTATAAACAGCTAAAATAAAAATACTGGTGAAGAAATTTTTGCTGGTGGGAAAATATAAAATTGTCGGCAACTCTGGAAAATAGTTTGGCAGTGCCTTTTAAAACTAAAACTAGACTTACCATACGACCCAGCAAATGCACTCTTGGGCATTTATTTTTAGGCAGAAATGTGTACATAAATGTTCATAAAAGCTTTACTTATAATAGCTCCAACCTGGAAACTACCCAAATGTCCTTCAATGGGTAAACAGTTAAACTTAGATACATCCATCCCATGGAATACTACTCACCAATAAAAAAGAATGACCTGTTCAAACACAACATCTTGGATGAACCTTATAGCCAATCTCAAAAGGATCATACTGCATGATTCCATTTAATATAACATTTTTGAAATAAAATAACTACAGAGATTGAGAATAGATTAGTGGTCAACAGGAGAGATGAGGGGGAATGGTGAAGAAAGGGTAGGAATGTCTTTATAAAGGGGTGGTGTGAGGGAGTCTAGTGGGGATGGCACTGTTAAGTCTCTTGACTGAGGTGATGGTTCCACATGCCTCCAGCCATGTCTAAAGCAACCTGTTCCACTTTCCCTGGATTTTTCAAGTTTTGTGAGCAAATATATTTCCTTTTCTGTCTTAAGGTAATTTGAACTGGGTTTTCGCTCTTATGCAGCATAGAGTCCTGGCTAATACATGGATTATATACCCTAACAGTGTCATGTGCTCAGTTTAGCCAGCCAAACACCATGTAAATGTAGATTTCCAGGATCATATCTACTGACTAATATATTACGAGAAACTCCCCATCACTATGAGAAACTAGGAAATGATGTGAGATTAGCTGTCAATTTGCTGCAAGTGGAAATCTCATTTGAGGAGTACACAGATAGCAGAACTGAGCTGAACAATATTAATGATACATTCTCATGTGACTACTAAGACTTCAGGGGTTGAAGGTGAGGATGAACTGTGGGGCAGTTACTAAAACTTCTAAGAAGTATATTGGGCTCTGGAATCCCCAGCTTAAGATTTAGGATTTCCCTACAGTGGTCCAACAGAGAGATGTAAGAAACAGGAAAAATGGTAAAGATCCAATTGATATTCCTAACTTTAAGAGGTAATTGCACCAAAAAAGTGAAGGCAAGAAGTCATGAAAACAGAACAACCTGGGGATAGAAATACTCTTGGAGATGAAAAGGCTAATGACTTTTCTAGGAATTTATGAGAAAGTTTGAAAAAGAACATAGTTATAGACCAATCTTACTCAAGAACTTATACACAAAAATACTAAATACAATGTTATAAACTGAACAAAGCAATGTAGAGCCCACCATGACCAACTAGGGTTTAACCCAATAACATGTGGATGGTTTATCACTAGAAAAATATATTGGCAATTAACTAAAAATAATTAAAGGAAAAAAATACACACATGATCAACTCAATAGATAAAAATCATTTGATAAAATTCTATATGCACTTGTTATAAAAATTGAGATAAAGAATGACAGAAAAAACTTAACAGCAAATATTATACTTAATGGTGAAATCCCAGAAATGTTTCCTTTAAAGTCAGAAACAAGATGAGGAGGCTTATCATTTTTGATCCTACTTAACCCTGTACTGGCAGTTCTAGCCACAGCAATAAGGAAAAAAAAAAAAAAGAATTAAAAGGACTGGAGACATTATAATCATCTATCTAGAAAAAAAGGTGAAAGTAAGAAGTTAGAATGATAAGGGAGCTTAGCAAACTTGCTGTACATCTCATCAAAATACAAAAATGGTATAATTTGATGCCAGCCATAGACTATTAGAAAAAGTATTTTTAAAAAAAGCCCACTCAGAATCACAACAAAAACTTCAAAATATGGAGGGATAAATTTAACCAAACACATGCAAGATACTATGGAGAAAAACTTTAAATATGATTTCTTTGTTCTTATCCTGTTTGGGGTTTTTGAGATTCTTTTATCTATGGGTGGACATTTTTTCACCAAATACGGGAGTTTTAAATCATTATTTCTTGAACCTCCCCCCCCCCCCCAGCTTCCTTCCTCATTTTCTTTTATAGATGTGTTACACTGTTTGATAATGTTCCACAGGTCATTGAGACTCTTTATTTTTTAAAGTCTTTTTTCTTTCTGCTTCAATTTACTTCTATTCTATGTCTTTGAATCCTGTATCTTCATATTTGCTGATTTTTATCTTCTTCAGTGTCTATTCTGATATTAATTTCATCCAGTGAAATCTTCATTTCAAATGCGAATTATTCATCTCTAGAAGTTCTATTTGGCTCTTCTCTTTATCTATTCCATTAGGATTTCAGGGGAACATAATTTTTATTATATTTCCTTTAAATTCTTACATTAAAAAAATAACTTAAAATTTTTTGTCTGATAATTTATCATCTCTTTTATTTCTGATATATTGTATTGACTCATTTTTCTTATGGCTATAGGTCACATTTTCACATAACTAACAATTTTTATTGGATGCTAAGCATTGTTTAGTGACTGTATTTTATTGTCTTACTTTAAAGAGAGTTAAGTTTTATTTTGGCAGCCAACTTAAGTTACCTGTGGATCATTTGAGGCATGTTTTTAATATTTATTATGGTGAGTCTAGAGTAGTCTTTATGCTAGGGCTAGTCTTGCTCTAATAATACACTGTATTTCTTTGGAGTATCTACTGAATAGCCTCTGTGTTTAATGAATTTTCTCCACTCTGCCTTGTTAGAATTCTAATATCTTCCAGCTCTATGTGAGCTCTGGAAATTGTTCCACTTACTGCTTCTTGATAGTTGTTCTTTCCCAGGTAGTTGCTTCTATATTTGCATTCATCGTTTCATTCTATTTTGTTTCTTTGGTTCTTCTTCTCTACCCAGTGCTAGGACCTCACTGGTTTAACTACCATAGCTTTATAATAAGCCTCCATTTTGGTAGAGCAAGTCCTACTTCTTCTTTTTTTTTTTTTTTTTTTTTTTTTAATTTTCTTCACTATTTGTAACCTTGCACTTTTCCATGTGACTTCTAAGACTTCAAGTTGCTCACGAAAAAGAACTATGTTGGTCTTTTAATTAAAAATATATTTTATTTGTATATCTATATGGGAAAATTCAGTGTCTTCATGATACCCTCTTTCCATCAATGAACATTGTATATCTTTCCATTTAAATGTTTTATTAAGTTAAAGATGCACAAAATAAACCAGAGAGCATGATTAAAAATAAAATAAAGTGTAGCTAAGCAGCCAACACAGAAATGGAATAATTTTAAAAAATTTAATCCAAATGAAGGAATGAATAAGGAACAAAAGAACAATAAAGACAGTACAATAAGAAAAACAGCAAGATGGTAGACTTAAACCTAATCATATAAACAATTACAACAATTACTTTAACTATAAGTGGTCTAAACACTAAAAAGCAGAGATTGTCAGGCTGGATTAAAAAGCAAGATGAAATTATATGCTGTTTAAGAAACACTCTTACTATAAAAACAGAGGTTAAAAAAAATTTTAAAGAAAGAAAGAAAAAGATATACCATTTAAATACTCATAAGAAACCTGAAGTAGCTATATTAATATCATACAATGTAGCCATTAGGACAGAGTATCATTAGAGATAAACAAGAACATTACACAGTGATGAAAGGATCAATTCATCAAAAAGACAAAAAAATCTAAAATTGTAAGCACTTAATAACCGAGCTTCAAAATACATAAAGCAAAAGCTAACATAACTAAAAGGAGAAATAGATAAATAGATCACAATCATAGTTGGAGATTTCTACATAGTTGGAGAAGTCTTAATAATTGATAAATAAATAGACAGAATATCAGCAAGGATACAGAAAACTTGGACATTATTATCAATCATCTTGTCATAACTAACATTTATAGAACATTACATTTAATAATGGAAGAATACACATTCTTTTCAAGTTCACATGGATCAGTCGCCAAAACTGACTATTTGCTGATATATAACACAAGTCTCAATAAATTTAAAAGGACTGAAATCATAGAATGTTTTCTGACTACACAATGTTGAATTAAGAATTGATTAACAATAAGATATTCATTAAATACCCAAGTATTTGGAAGTTAAGCAATATAGTTTTAAATAATTCATGAGCAAAGAAGAAATCACAGATAATTAGAAAATATTTTGAACTAAACAATAATAAAAATTCAACATACTAAATCATTAGTACACAGCTAATGTAGAATGCAATTAAATAGTGTTTAGAGGAAAACTAAGAATTCAATGCATATATTTAGAAAAGAAGAAAGGTCTGTAAGTCAGTGATCTAAGCTACCACATTAAGAAACTAGAAAAAGGAGAGCAAATTAAACCAACAGAAAGTAGAATGAATAAAATAATATGAATAAGGGTGAAACCAATAAAACTGAAAATGGACAAATAATAGAGAAAAATCAATGAAATCAAAACATGATTCTTTGAAAACATCAGTAAAATCTACAAACTTCTAGTTAAACTGATCACATGAAAAAGTGAAGACAGTTACCAACTTCAGGGATGAAAGAGATGTAACCACCAGATAGCCTACAAATATTAAAAGAATAATGAGGAAATATTATAAATAACTTCATGTCAACGAGTCTGGTGATGGAGATGAACTGGACAAGCTCCTTGAAAGATACAAAGTGTCAAAACTGACTCAGTAAGAAACTGAAAGTCTAAATAGTTCCCCATCGGTTTTTGGAATTTTGGTTAATTAATAACTTATAAAACTTCTGACAAAAAAAAATTACAGGCCTAGGTGGCCTCATTGTGAACTTCTGTCAAACACTGAAGGAAGAAGTCATTCATAAACATAAATTCTTTCAGAAAATAGAGGAGGGAACACTTCCCAACTCATTTTTTGAGACCAATGTTAACCTGATAGTGAAACCAAACAAAGACATTACAAGAAAAGAATGCTCCAGGCTGATATACCTCATTAACATTGGTGCATAAGTCTTCAACAAAATATTAGCAAATTAATTCCAACAATAGGTGGCCAAATGGGGATTACCTGAAGAATGCAACATTGGTTTAACATTTCAAATATCAATCAACATAATTCACCAAATTAACAGAATAAAGGAGAAAAATCCATATGATCATCTCAATAGATCATCTCAAAGAAGCTGTTGACAAAATTCATCATTCATTCATGAAAAAGAAAAAGCTCAGCAAATGAGGACTAGAAAAGAACTTCTTTAACCCACAAGGGCATCTAAGCAGAGGCTACACCTAACATCACACGTAACCGTGAAAGACTGAATGTCTTCATCCTAAGATCAGGGACAAGATTTCCACTCTCACCGTTTCTAGTCAACATTGTACAGGAATATCCTAGTCAATGAAATAAGGCAAGAAAATGAACATTTTCAAATATACAGTTTGTGTAAGAATTTTTTTCTTCAAAGATGTCATGCTATCATACATAAAAAATCCTAAGGAATATCTGAAAGCCTACTAGAAATAAGTGAATTTAGTAAAGTCTCAGAGTTGAGGCTCAATATTTAAAAGCCCAGCTTTTTCTCTATACAATAGCAACAAACCATTGAAAAGCAAAATTTTAAAAAATTTACAACAGCATCTAAAACCATGACATTATATAGGACTAAATTTAACAAAAAATTCTCAAGACTTTTATACTTAAAACCATAAAATTTGTTGAGCTAAATTCAAGAAGACCTAAATAAGTGGAGACATATTCCGTGTTCATTGACTGAAGACTCAGTATTGCTGAAATGTCGATTCTTTCCAAGTAGATTTACAGATTCAAAACAATCCCAATCAAAAATGTCGGTAGGCTTTTCTGTTTCGGGTTGAAACTGACAAGCTTACTCTAAAATTTATATGGAACTGTAAAGGCCTAAAACATCTAAAACAATTTTGAGAAAAAAAGAAGAGAAACGTTGGAGGACTTATTCTGTTATCAAGATTTTTTGTAAAACTAGTCATCAGGACAGTATGTATTGGTGTCAGGATAGACATATAGATCAGAATAGAGGTCCAGAAATAGACCCACGCTTAAATGGTTACTTGATTTTTGACACACGTGCTAATCTTATTTGATTGGGAAAATGACAGTCTTTATAGCAAATGGTGCCAGAACAATTGGTCATCCATATGAAAAAATCAGCTTCTACCCTTATCCCAGAACTTACACAAAAATTCACTTGAAATAGACTAATAGACCTAAATGTAAAATATAAAATTACAGAACTTCTAGAAGTAAATATAGGAGAAAATCTTTGTGAACTTGGGGTAGACAAAGATGTGTTAGACAAGACACTTATTTTCTTTTTATAAAAGAAAAATTTGATAAATTGGACTTTATCAAAATGAAAAGAAACTTCTGTTCTCTGAAAGATATTGTTAAGAAAATAAAAATTCAAGACATGAACTGAGAGAAAATATTCTTAATACATATCTTACAAAGGACTTGTATAATATCTACAAAGGACTCAATAAGACAACCTAATTTTAAAATGGAAAAAGATTTGAACAGACATTTCACAGGCTAAGAAGCACACGGACAGATGGTCAACATTGTTAGTCATTAAGGAAATATAAATTAAAACCACAATAAGAGTCCAGAAAACACCCACTAAAATGGGCTACAATTAGAAAGGCTGACAATATCAAGTTTTGGTAGAGTGACTAGAACTCTGTTACATTTCAAAAGTGTGAAACGATTCGATTTCTTTGCAAACAGTTTAGCAGTTTTCATAACATTAAACAGATGCTCATGTAAACCAGAGATTCCACACCTAGGTATTTACTCAACAAAAAGCAAAATGTATATACATAACCAAGACTTGTACCCAAATGCTCATAGCAGCTTTATTCATAATAGCCCCAAACCGGAAATGACTCAAATGTCTAACAGACTAACTGGAAAAACAAATTGTGTTTTATCTGTACAATGGAATACTATCCGGCAATAAAGAGGACGAATTGGAGTTCACGTGCGTGTGACAACGTGGATAAATCCAGAAGCATTATGCTAGGCAAGAGAAGCCAGAAGTCTATGTGCCATATGTTTTATTTATATGAAATTTAGAGAAGATAAAGCTCATTTATGGTGACAAAAAGCAGATTAGTCATTCATTGCCTGGGGCTGGGGGGGATAGGAAAGTAGCTTGTCTGGGCAAGGTGAGGGAACATTCTATATTTTCTTTGGGGGGGGGCGTGGTTGGTTACATGACTATATACATTTGTCAAAATGCATTAGACAGAACACTGAAATGGGTGCATTTTATTGTATATAATTATGCCTCAATTAATTTGAATTAAGATAAAATATAGGAAAATATCTTTACATCATTCAGGTTAGAGAAGGATTTTTTGAATAAGATAGAGACATTATAAACCACAAAAGAAAAGGAGACTTCTACTACATTGAAATGCAAAAATTCTGCACATCAAAAGACACTGCTAGCAATGTGGGGGGAAAAAAAAACAGTCCACAGTCTGGGAGGAGATAGTTACAACCTATATAACCAAAAAAAAAAATTAGTATCCATAATATTTTACAAACTGTTATATGCCAATAAGAAAAAGGGGAATAATCTAATAGAAAAATGTCAGGATATCATCAGGCAAATCATAGGTGAGAAAAACTAAATAGTCTATCATAAACATGTGAAAAGATATTTGAGCTCACTATTAAATAGGCAAATATAAATAAGAATGGCAAAATGCAATCACCCAATAACATCAGCTGTTGCCAAGCATGTGGGAAATGGGACCAGTTTTCTGTTTCCAGTGGGAGCGGCACAATTTGGAGATGAATTTGGCAACAGCTAGGAAAGTTGTAAACGTACTGCCCCGTCACCTGACAGTTCCTCACTGAGTAAATACCCCAGTGTCCTCCAGTCTGGGCGCACAAGGAGACATTAAAATGTGTTGAGTGCAGCATTTATTGTCCCCAGAGAGTGAATATCCTAAATTTCCATTAATTGAGCAATGGATAAATAAAATGTCGTATAGTCCTATAATGGAATATATTCGGTAATTAAAATGAATAACTTAGATCTATACATACCCACATGACAAGATCGTATACATATCTGTATCTGCCAATCTATCTACATCTCAATTACTATCTTGATTGTGATGACAGCTTCACTGGTATACACATATGTCAAAACCTATCAAACTGTACATTTTACATACAGCTTACCATATGTCAATTATACTTTAGCAAAGCAATTTTTAAAATAAATGAGAACAGTCCCAATTTTTCACCTATTAAACTGTTAAGGTTGGGAAAAAAAAATGTGTGTGTGTGTGTGTGTGTGTGTGTGTGTGTGTATTATATGTTTGGAGAGAGAATGTGAAAAAGCAAGCTTCAAAAAAATACACACTGCCCAGAAAGGGAGGTGCTTATGAGGACCCAGAGAGGAGTCCCCACTTTATAGAGATAGAAGGGGGCCCTACTGGGGTGGGGTAAGGCATCTCCTGGACTCTAGGACTTCCCAACAGAGACCCAGTCCAAGCTTGCCATCAGCAGCGCCGGTCTTTTGAATGTATGGGATGCTGCTGCCCGCCTGTCTCACCTGTGGCAATAACACAGGAACAAGCACTGGAAAGCGTTGTGATCCCACACAACCCCGGCGCTGCAGAATTCGAGATGAGCGGGCCTCCAGGGCCTCCTGCGCCACACCACATCACAACCTCGCCTTCGTTTTTCTTCTCTGCTACCATTCCACTGACTTTGGCCCCACGGACTTGCTTTGAGGTTTGGCACTTTCACATTTTTAATATAAACTCAGATTCATAAGACACCAGCATCAAATCCAAAAAAAGAAAGAGAGAGAGAGAAGAAACCTACTTCCTAATTTTCCACCTGCCCTGCCCTTTGTCTCCAAAAAGGGCATGCATGTAAGGGTAGCTTGTAGGTTGTAACCGTTTTCCTAGTAGAGAAATCTGCGTTTTTCCCTCCCATGAATTCTGACCTCGATAATCCCAAACCAGCGTGCGCATGGAGCCCGGCTGTGATTTTAAGCTCCTGACTTCTGATCCCCCGTTTTGGACTGGGTTGTAGGAAGGTGGGACGTGGGGACGTCAGAGGTTTGCCTCTGAGCACGACCCTACCTGAGTCAGTCTTTGTCTTTTGTGGGGGATTTAAAAAGCATTAGAGTCTAGGCTGGAGAGGACCCCCAAAGCTGAGGAAGTCCCTTTTGTGCGAATCAGAAAACACTGCTGAGAAATGGGAACCACTTCCCTGCTTCTGGGGGGAGCCAAGCAGGCTCCTTTTGTCTTTCCAGAGCCCCCTCTACCGGGCTCCGCTCTCTGCCCTTAAGGCTGGCCCCTGTGGACCACATCAATGGGCCCCTTTGCCTCTGGCTTCTAATTGGGTCCAGACCCCTAACTGTCCTGCTCAAGACTGAAATAAGAGAGGAGGATGAGAGGGGACATTTATTCCCTACAGGGCCACCCTCGGTGAAGGTCACTGCTCAGAGGGGTATCATGGCCCTTGTTCTCTTTCACACTCACAACCAGCTTCTGGGGACAATATCTTAAAAGTGAAATAAACCTGTATTGCCATTTTCTTAGCAATCTCTCTCCTCTCTCTCTCCTCTTTCTCTCCAGAAGAAAACTCCTTCCTCCTCCCATGTCTTTCTCCTTTACTTTCACATAGAACACTTCCCTTCTAACACTTCTGGTCACCAGATGTCCGTGCGGGAGGGTTCCCACACCAAGCAGTTTTGCCACACCAGCTGGATGTCCTACAATTTAACTCAATTCTGATATCTACCCCGAGATAGCGTCACATCCCATAGGTGACGGGCTCGGTGTCACAAGGCCCCCACCCCACTTCAGATGCCAGTTACAAGTTCAGGTTACACCTGAGCTTCCGATGGATCAGCTGTAAATCAGAGGCTCCCACGACCGCCTCCTTGGGTTCGATTAATTTGCTAGAGCAGCTCACAGTACTCAGGTAAACAGTTATTTACATTTACCAGTTCATAAAAGGATATGATAAAGGATACAGATGAACAGCCGGATGTAGAGATACAGAGGGTGAGGTCTGGGAGGGTCCCAAGCAGAGAAGCTTCTGTCCCTGGGGAGTTAAGGTGGTTCTCCCTCCCAGTACGTGGATGTGTTCACCAACCAGGAAGGTCTCTGAACCCTGTACTTTTGGGACTTTTATGGAGGCTTCATCATGTAGGCATGATCTACCATTTACTCTCTTCTCAGCCCTTCTTCCTTTTCAAGAGAATTGGAGGCAGGGCTGAAAATTCCAAGCTTCTAATCATGGCTTGGACTTTCCAGTGACCAGCCAGCATCCAGGAGCCATCCAGGAGCCCCCAAGAGTCACCTCATTCGAACAAAAGATGCTCTTATCATCCAGGAAATTACAAGGGTTTCAGGAGCCCCGGGCCAGGCACCAAAGACAGAGACCAATATGTATTTTCAATTATCTCACACACTCTCTGTCTCCTTCTACTCATTCATTCCCAGCATCAATTTATGCAACACCTGCCGTGTTCTAGGCACTGGGATGATGACGAGGAGGAGTTGCATGCAGTCCCTACCTTCGAGGAGAAGGTGGTGTGTTGGGTAGCGAAGTGCTGTGAGGGCCGAGAGGAGAGGAGGGTCCAGCATTCCTAAGTGATATCAGTCATTCAAGATTTACGAAGCACGTGCCTTACCTGTAACTCATTTAAGTGCCTTGGCATTGGGGGCAGGTGTGCAAGTTGGGGGCTAAACCCTTCCCTTCCCTCTTAAAGATTACGATCTCCCGGGGGATGTCAAGCGAGTGGGGCCATCTGACAAGGAAGGCTTTCTGGTGGGGAAGCGGCCAGTGGGTGCTGGGGAGAGTCAGGAAGGCCATGGAGAAGTCGGGAATCCACGAACGCTCTTCTCATACTAAGAGAGGCTCCTTTAGTGAAAGTCGTGGAAGTGTTTACACAACAGAGTGGCTTAAAATAATACAAAACACTTCTCCTGGACTCTTGAGTCACGCAGGGGCTAATCAGTTCCTGACCAGCGTTCAGCTGCTAGGAAGTCACCACCTGTTCCCCTGGGAGCTGGGGGACCAGCTCCACATGAGAGACCTGTGCGCGGGCCCAGGAGTGATGGATAGAGGCCACCTTTGTGGGGGAGCTTGGCCAACTCTTCCCTCTCATTAAAACCAACAACGAAACCCATCATCACAAACCAAACTTCCAACAAATGTTACCCAAATACCTGCCATCTTCATCTCTGCTGCTACCCTGACAAGGCCCCTGCCCCCAGGGCTCCCTGCCTTCAGCCAGCGTGAAACCAGCCGTAGGAGGTGCAGAAGGAACTCCACGAGGAGGCAATGGCCCGTCCAACAGAGGTGATCAGGGGGGCAAAGACAAGCACGCCCTGAGGCCAGGAGGAGTTTGAGAGGTGGTGGTAATAATAACAATGGAGGTAACACACAACAAGTGTTGGCTGTATCCCAGGTGCTGCGCTAAGGGTTTCATGGGCATCACTCCCTCAGTCCTGCCTGAGCTCTGCGGCGTAGCATCATCCCTACTTACAGGTGAGGAGACTGGAGGTGGAGCAGGTAAGGGACATGCCCACAGTGACTCGGGAATGTGTACTCTTCACCACGGTGCCGGACCTGGACAGAAGGTCCTGCACAGAGAGCACAGCCTGGGTGATGGCCACGGCCAAGGGCCGGGGTTTGCAGAAGGGCAGGAAGCCTGTTTGGCCAGGGCAGAGGCCTGGTGAGGGGTGCTGAGGGGCAGAAGGAGCCCTGTGGTGAGGACTTCCGGGGTCAGGGGTGGAGGAGGAGGTGGGAGGGTGGGGAGAGCCCAGGAGGGCAGCTCTGCTGGCTGTGATGCTTCAGGCTGGAGTGGCTCCCCCCTCAGCCCCTTTTCATTCACATAAAGCTGGGTTTGTTTCCATTTATCTGCTTGGCTTTTCAGCCAAGATGCTGTTAGAAAAACATATTGCCCTAATTTAATCCACATGTGCATCCCCAGGACAGAGTCTAAAAGGAAACTTGGGGTCCTGCATCTCAGGCCCAAAGCCTCAGCCCTGTGGATGTGGCAGAGAAGGGCTCTGGCCTCAGGACTGGCCAGGACTCACATTTCAGGGTCCCTCCTAACGCGAGTCCGTACCCCACCTGTGTCCTGGGCAGGCAGGAGGGGGTGTCTTGGGAAAGGAGGCTGGCAAGGTAGCTTCTACGGCCTGTACTCTATAGCACACGGCGGGCAGAGGGTCTGGGTGTGAGGGGTTTGACTGCTAAGCAGCTCCTTCTACTTCCTCTCCCACGATCAAGGTCTCAAAGCCCTGAAGCAAGCAGGGGGTGACATGAAGCAGTGTATCAGTCACGCGGGGGAGATGCTGTCCACAGGAGGGACCAGGGATAACCCAGGGCCAGGGCTCTGCGATGTGGGACAAGATCCGACGTGGGACAACATCCACAAAGAGGCTAGTGGGCTGCCACAGCGGGAGACACTTAGCAAAAACCCAGGGCTGTGAGTAGGCAGAGAGCAGAGACCCAGACGGTTAGATCGACACACGGTCAGCCCCGTGCCGATGTATGGATCCGAAGTGAAGGCCTGAGACTCACAGCTTTGATCTCATCTCACAGAAGGTGAAGGTAAGGAGGCCACATCAGGTCCAGTACTGGAAACCAGCCACTACACATGGGCTCCAGGGGAAAAACCCAGCTCCCATGAACCCCGGGCAGCAGGATGTAGATGTCCCTTTACTCCATTAGTTAGGGCCGGGCCTAAATTTTGGTTTATCAGATTGGTCTTTCCATGTTCCAGTGACCAATGAAGATGAAACTGCCTTTCACCATTAACGGAGTTGATAACGTTGGCACAGACGTGGGCCAGCTCCCTGCTCCCGGGCATCCAGGCCGCCCATGTTCCTCTGATGGAAACTTTTTTATGGTTTGACAAGAATTTGATGTGATTCTTTTTTCCATGAAGGGCTGGGCTGCTTGACACAATGCTATACAGTAACCCTGTAATCTTGGGGCTTAATCAAAACATATTCCAACAAACTATTCTGGGGCTACAAATGAATGTTTATTTTAAAACAATTTGCTATGGCTTTTTTTTTTTTTTTTTTTTAAAGGGAGAGAGAAGAGGATTTCCCGGAGCTAGATTTCTCCTTGCCCCTAAGCAGTTCTCTCCACTCTAAAGACTGTGTCATATGCTCCGGTCATAATTAACCACAGAGCTGTTTGGGAGAAAAGGGACAGCAAGAGGGCATTTGACAAAGAGTTAACAGATGTCATTTCAGAGGCGGCTGGCCCGCTGCTGCTGGGTCATGTGTTGGATGGAAGCTGATTTTGCTGCTGTCGAATACAGAGAGTTAGTAATAATTATATGCAGGCTGCATTAGGCATAACAGATTGGATGTCTAACATTGTGTTAAAAACCAGCTCATATCCTGTTTCTCTCAAGATACAAGGGAGATGACCCCTAGTTCCTAGTTTGCGAAAGTCGTCTCCAAGGATTCTTACCGACTTTCCAATTGAGAAAGAGGTCATGTTCTTTCATGGCTAATTCTGCCGAGGTCCGGGGATGGCGAAGAGATTGGCCCCAGAACGAGAACGGGCACACTTCAGCGAGCCAGCCTCACCGCACCGCACCGCTGCCTTTTTTCCATTTGAAAAATGAAAGAATTAAATTCAAAACAAACAACTTCAATTTAACACCAAACTACAGGATAACCAATCTTAAAAATGTCACCGCGTAATGGATCTTAATACCCATGGAAAACACAAAAACAGCACCATTGTTCCCCGGCCATGCAGAGCAACCTCGCAGAATTTCAGTGAAGGAGAAAGAAGGGAAAAACACCTTATTACTTCCAACCCCTGCGAGCCATTTTGGTCTCCAAAGGTTTTAGGCTGCCCGAGGCCGTGTGTCTGCAGTGTTTCGGGAAATGACTTGCCTTTGCACGAACGCTGCTCTGTTCTGCAGCGAGGCTGCCTGCCCCGGAGCAGCGCCGCTCCATTTCTGGTTAACTCTTCCTTCCCGGGCCTGCCGCTTGCAGGAGCAGTGCGGACAGGGCTGGCGGATGGCGGGCAAGGCCCAGGGATGCCAAGGCCACAGCCCCCCAGCCTCCTGCAGGGCAGCCTGGGCTCTCTCAGGTAGGCGCAGCTTCTCAAAAGTGGCAGCTCCGGCAGAAAGACCAGCCGTTCCCTTTGCTCTTTGGAGAATCGATTCGCAAACTGAGCTATAAAGCAACTGTCATAAAACACACAACACAGCTGAAGCCAGGGGACAGAAGTGGGACCTTGCGGGCCAAGACTGGCCAATCCAGCCTCTTGAGGTCCCCGGCAGGGACAGCTTATTGTCTCTGCCACAGGCCAGGCTGGACTGTCCTCTGGTTAGTGTGGTGTGAGCAGGGTCCAGCCTGCTCCCAGGGCAAGATTTGGGCTTGAGGGCACTTGCTGCCCCATGACACTGACCAAGGGAAGCACAGTGACAGAAACACGATGGGGCTGCATGTCTGAGTGGGGAGATGACAGGAAACCGCTTAGCACTTAAGAGGTTAATACAATTCCTAAGTGTTCGGCAATCACTGCAATTTAGTGCCATTTCGATTATTACACAATAAACAGACCATGTTGTCTGGAAGCAAATTTTTATGAGTATAGCTGAAGGGGCTGCAACTTATTTAGCTGCTGAAACTCCAAGGGAAAGAGCATTTCCGAATGCTAACACCACAGATCAGAAAAGCAGGTAGCAGGGAAAGGTTATTCTTAGGTCACTGCTCCGGCAACTCAACACCATGACCTTTAAAATGAGTATGTTGTTAAAAAGGAAATAAAGTTCACCAAAGTGTTCTTTAAACAGAACCATTTTAATAACGGTATCGTTGAGTCTCAGAGTGAAAGATTTGGGAATTTTCTGAAACATGTTATGTTCAGGAAAGAACATCGTGTTAACATGGGCTGGGAATATGTAAACCGTTTTGCCTACCTCGAATATACATTACAAACACACACACACACACTCACAGAGGCATGTACATGTATGCACACCAAAAACAGTCAATTCATAGACACTGGCCACTGCTGTATTTTCCAGATACTTGGGTGCAATGATCACAAACCAGGTCAAATTCCTAATAGAACAAGAGACACAAACATTTAAAATGGAGAAGGGGATTGTGAGGAGATGCTGCAACTCTCAAAGCCTGTGCAAAATTTCACTGCACACAGAACTTCAAGAGGCACTTTTCTCCCCCAAGGCACACAGGGGTTCAGATCTGGGGAGGAGGAGAGCCTACTCACTGTTCCACCAATGGTAGAAGGAAATCACCCCAGACACACTTCAGGATTCCAGGTTAAAATGTGGACATGCACAGAGCCTTTGTGTGTGCATTTTAAGACTTGCAAAGGCCTCTCATGTTCACGAGGTGTCTGAAGCAGCCAAGCAGCCCAGAGAGTGAGGCAAGGAGGTTGTTATTTTTACCCCCAGTTTACAGATGAGATGACTGAGGCTCCACCTAAGAAGAAACAGCTTTGTTGTTCCCACACTAACAGCTGCTATATCCCAGGAACTCCTCCCAGAGGGGATAAAATCCCAGAAGGAAGGTCTAGGCTCCCTCCTCTGGGGGAATTGGACAAACTCAAAGCTACCCCTGATGCAGAGGGCCTGGGACCCGAGGAGCTTAATGTGGGGAGCATAGGGCAAAGCTGCAAAGGTCCACCCTGATACCAGGGCACGAGGAGGAAGCCTGCTGCTGAGAGAGATGGGTTGGGGGCTGTGGGACCGTAGCCTCTGCCTGGTGGTAGGGAGGGCACCTCGTGTCCAGGAGGCTGGGTGGATCCTCAGGCAGCCTTGGCCCGGCAAATAGTAGGTGGCACAGGAGGAGGTTTTAGCTGCTGAGACCAGGAAAGAGTTTCTACTCCACTTCCAGCAGATCAGCACCCTTACTCCTGAAATCCTGCCTTTAGAAAAGCAGAGGTTCTCAAATACTGGAGCGCACTAGACTCCTCTGTAGCACATATTGAAGAGACACATTTCTAACTGAGTAGGTCTTGAGTGGGAGGAGCTCACCTTTGGAAACCCTGATGTGGGGTACCATTCTTCTGTGTGTGTCAGCATCCTTCCTAGGTCTTTCAGGAAACGCTGGTGCTCCGTGGAGGAGTAGCCTATTCAGTTCCTGACATGAGTTTGTGAGATACTCTCAACTATCCTCCAGTCTGTCCGTCCATCCATCCACCCACCCACCCATCCTTCTGCTAGAGAGATCCTTCCTGGACACCTGTTCTGTGTCAAGTCATGTTTTAAGTGCTGGGGTGATAAAAGAGGTCCCAGCAGACACAGGAGGGAGCAGACCTTAAAGAGGGCTAGTGACTCAGAGAGGGGACATCACGGAGATGGGTGAGCCAGCCACAATTGTACACACTGCTGGCCCTGGGCTCTGGGCCCCACAGGAGGCTCGGCAATGCTTGGACCACTCTAAGAGGTGGCTCATGGCACAGTGTGGGCCCCAGGGCACTAACCATCTCCTCTTGCGGTCTCCGAGAGGAAAATGCGACGCAGTCATCACTGCATGGGGAGACAGAGGAGGAGGCACAGGGCATGAAGGAAAAGCAGGCACAGGAGGAGAACTGACAAGGCGGCCACAAAGAGTCCGTGCAGAAAATTCTGCAGTCTGATGCCCCTTTAGAGATCCAGGCAAAGCCTATTAGGAGCCCAGAAGCCACCAGGCTCAGAGCCTTCTTGTCTCCAATTCTTTGTTGAATTCTGTTTGAAACATGGTTTGCAACTGGGCATTCAAAACAACCTTAGTAATTATAAGGCCATCACCCATGTGGCCCAGTCTCAGGGCAGCGTCTCAGACAAAGAAGCACAATCTACCAACCGAAACATCATTTCAAAGTGAGCCCAATTCAACCCTGACATTTCTCAAACAGTCTGAAGGAGACACATAGATCACAGCACCCCCGCTGAACCATCTCTTCACTCCTGCTTTCTCCCTGGCGTACCGCAGTGGGTCCGTCTCTTCAATATTCCTCAACACCCTCCCCCAGGCTTCTCCCTCTCTCCGAGGCCTTCTCTCCCTCTCTCTGATCCTGCTGTAAAAACCCGAGAGGTATGGGCCTGGCTGGCCAGAGAGGGAAGTTGCTGGACAATCATGAGCTCCTTGCACCTCTTACCTGACCTCATGGGTTTATATAAGAATTAAATTACATTAATACAAAAAAAGTTTCTAACAAAGGAATTGGTAAAAAGTGGACAACTAATGAATAATTTTTCCCATAGGAAAATTTAAATGTAGGGAGAAGATCATAACAAGATTTTATTTCAGAAGAATTTATTATGTTACATTAAATGATTCTATATATTATAAATTATACATTTGGGGGGAAAGTTCTCATAGTTTATGGCAAAAATTGGAGAGTAAAGTTACTATTATGCAACATTTCTCCCCCCAATAATTCCCATACTGATAGTCTAATGAAAATGGGCTCCCCAAATTCTGCATTTTTATTCATGTGTATCTATGCCAGCATTTATGTTATATTCTGAATTAACAAACATCAAACGCTGAAAAATTACATATGCATAAAAATGGGGAAAGGAATATGCATCTTTTGTAAATCTCGGTGGAACATAGTCAAATCTCTAGCCCTACCACATACTCCCAGCTGAAACCGCATGGTAATTTTGGAATAGGGGAACATTAATGACTACAAAACAATGAGAAGGCTGTTTGGGCATGTGCTAAAAAAAAAAAAAAATCTTTAAATCAGCCTGTCCTTATCACTGGATGCCTACTAATGAGTATCATTCTCAATAAAGAACCTTCTGGCTCACTCATGTTCTTTCTGTTTGTTAAAATAGCATTCAAGTCATTTTACATAACACAAAGTGAATGCAAACCCCAAAACAAAATTTGAAAAAAAGAAAAGAAAAGAATGGCAAAAGAACAAACTTTTAAACTCTGCACTTTTTATTATTAGATGCTCTTCCTAACTTGTTAAAATTGATCAAATAGAAAGCTGTGAAAAGAGAAAAAATTAAGCCAACTAGAAAAGTGTGACTTGGATTTAATATTTTATAATTGCCAAGGGACATACTGAGATCAATGAATTTTTGCCTGAGATGAACGTCAGAAAGAGATGTACTTCAGTCTTTTAGGGAACATTGGTCTATTTAATTCTTGTGTCTGATGCATGTGAAATAGGCCTGCCTCGGCCTTCTTTCTTTGCCGGGGGCCCCGCCGGCAGCGAACATTACCACTTTTAATAGGCCGCTGTCTGAGGAGTGGCAAGGGATCCGATAACCCATCGACTCTAATGGATCTGCCTGTTTATTCACTTACACCTTTTTTCCCAGCTAATTTTAGTTTTGCATGCTGAGTTGTTTCACTTTGAATTAAATGAAAAGAAACAAAGGAAAAAGCTTGTGCAGCTAATAAACCACTGATTACGTTCACGGCCCCCTCTACAGGCCTCTCCCCACATCAGGTAGGCCATCGGAGAACAGATTCACGGTGGCATTTTCTCCACTTGTTGACAAAATTAATATTTTATACATGCTCACATTTGGAGGAAAAATTAGATTATTCAAATCACTTTACGTATAACGCTCTCTTGTTTGTAGTAGATCTGAACGCCCAGCCTCAGGCTCCAGACGTCCTCAGATTTTCAGACACCGGTCAGTGACTTTTCCTGCCTGGGGACTCACCCCCGAGCTCTCTGCAGGGTCATACAAACAGGACAAATGCCCAAATGCTTTGCTTTGTTTCATGAAAAACCAGAGAGACACACGGAGACTAGGTCTGAGTGCCCTTCAACAGAAATAATAGGAATCGGTAGTTTAAAAACATCCTTCCTCCTAACCCCCTCCTTCTGCCTAGAGAGCTTGAATTTTTCAGAACCCTTTTAGGCTGATGCTCACCAAGGGATAGGAGAGGGACAAGGATGTCCCATAGAAGGGAGAAGGAAAAAAGGGGCCAGCTGCCCCAAAATTTCCGAACAAAGGCCATTTGCCATTGTGGGATTTTGCTACAGAGATCCTGCCTGCAGAGAGGGTGGGCAGTGCTCCCCCCCTGCCCCACGGGGGCTCCCACTGATTCCTCGTGGTCCCAGCAGGTTCTGGGTGCTGACCTCCCCACCACCAGTGCAGCTGGCCCAGGTTGAGGATGGTGGCCTGAACTCCAGAAAAGGCGTCCTCTACTTGAGGGGGAGGGATAACATTTTCCAAAGACCAGAAGAGTCACCTCTGGCAGCTCATGCCCCAAAGTCACTACGGTCACTATGCCAACTGGTGGCTGAGTTGAATCCTGGCCAAACAAAAAATTAATATTCTGGCCCAATCAGAAGCTTAGATAACTTGCAAAATAATCTGGAAAATTTTAGAGAATTTAGACTAGCCAGGAGGACTAGACCATGATCTGTCACCGACTTGAATAAAACTAAGGGCCCTCCAAGTGTCCAACAGAAGGTCAACAGCTCTCTGAGTGAAATCCCTTTTCGACAAAACAATAGCCTGCTACCTCCTCTGGCCCTCACGCAATTAAAACTGGGTGATGTTTGAGCCTGTTTCTCTCAGCTACAATCTGTCACTCTAAGAAGAAAGCCCCTCAGCGTCCCAGCTGTATCTAGTTTCACGCAATGGCTCTTCTCCGCACCAAGGCTCAGCGCCACTGCTACCGGAAGTCAGGCAGCTCACAGACTCTCAGCCCTGCCTTTCTCGGGCTCACATTCCTGAGCAGCGCTCTCTTTCCTCCAAGCTCCACATCACCCAAATAGTCTTTCCTTCAATCGGCAGCAATTCTTCAGCAAATACGCATCGACTTCTACCATTTGCAAAGCACTGGACTATAGGCTCGGTGGTTGGCCTGGACCTGAGTAAGGTGCATTTCCATTTGCTGAAGAAATGAAGAACTGTGGCATGGAGGGTCCCCGGCTTACCTCCCTGCAGTGTCATTCAATCCTGCTGTTCAACCCAGAGTCTAACAGGCTCTGTCCGTTATCAACACACAGGTTACAATAAAATAACTGTAAGGTCCACAATCTGTGCCTGCATCCCTGCCACCAGCACATCCTCAGCAGGCAAGAAACTCTGCCATCACCGAATAATTCTATTTCCCCTCAATGTGTGTGTGTGTGTGTGTGTGTGTGTGTGTAGACCTGGATCCTCACTCTCAGACCCAGTGTGCACAGCAGACGGGGAACAACAGACTCAAGTTGGAAGTGATTTACTTCATTAGCTGGGATTACAAGTTTAACTTACAAACCAGAGGTCAAAATTTCTCATTAACAAGGGGGCCGTGAATTGCTGCAGGCTTTGGTTCAAGAGGAGACCACTCTTATTACTAACTACACATTTCAATCTGTCTTTGATGTTCTCCTTCTTCCCTCCTCCCTTTTATTTTTTGGCAGAGGAGCTGATTTTAATTGTGGCACTGCAACAAGGCTCTCTCCATCCCGGGGAGCAGCCTCCTGTCTGCTGCCGCCGCGTGAGCCAGGCTGCAAGATTGGGTGCAGCCCATCGCTCAGGGCACATTTTAATGGCTCCCCTTTCCTACAAGGCTTGGATTGTTTTCCACGTGATTCTGGTTAATTTCGCTGCGGGAAAGGGCATCAGTTTTCCTTCTGAGCTTCTGATCCGTCTGCCTGAGAGAGGTGAAATATATTAAAACGGAGAAGGAGGCATCATTCTAACTTGCCGAATGCGAAGACCAGACCCAGCCCTGTTCTCCAGCACTCAGAATAGAGAGAGAAGTTTGACAGAGACCATTACAGTGGGAAAAAAGCGCTCTTTTGATAAATCAGCTTTGGTTGTTTACAAAATACTCAGCCTGTCTTCATGTGCCTCTTCTCTTCAAAAGCACTGCCAAGGGTTAAAAGAAGCAACTCAAATGAGATAAAAAACCTTTGCAGCGGACACTAGGAATCTCAAAATTCAATACCACACAATCCTTCTCCAAATAGGAACACTGGGAAAAATACAGCAGAGCTTGTGGTGGGCAGCACAGATAACAGATTACTTAACGAGTACTTTCTATTTCTAAAGACCAAGACCTCCATGCAGGCCACGGTGGCACAATGACCAGTTTAACTGAAACAGGGCTCCGAATGGAGTCACTGATGGGAATGATTACAATATCTAATTATTTAGAAGCAAAGCAGTTATCGAAAATAACTAAACTGTTATTCCGGTCTAGTCTGGTAAGAAGGTCACATTCAAACCACATAAGCGCTGAACACTACTCCGTTTCTGTTACTGTGCAGGGGTGCTGCTGTTCAAGTCTGTTCTCCGTGCGCAGTGATTTCTTAGTTGCCCTGCGAAGAGCCCGTAGGTACCACTGAGCTGGTGGATGAGCGCCCAGTGCCCAGATGCCCAGCAGAGAGGCAGCCGCGCTGCCCCCAATTCAGAGGGCAGAGTCTGCTGCCAGAACCTGGGCTGGCCCATTTGGTGGCCAGCACTCGACCCCAGCCATGTCCTAGCCTGGCCACAGTGCTATGGGGAAGAAAAGTCACCATGCAAAAGGGCCAAGACAAGTGGGGTCCAGCGGGGGTCCAGCAGGGGTTCAGCTGAGGACCACGAGCTCCCCATTCTGTATCCCTTGGAGCCTCTCCTTCTTGAAGGGATGACTACCTTCTTTGCTAATGTTCAGTTTTAGTCCCTTTATGTCTCCCATCCCCTTTAACAAAAATACTAGTTAGAATCTGTTTGACCCGGAGGTGAGAGTGGTTCTCAGCCAGGGACAGTCAGAGGCTCAGACCTGGGAAGCAACGCGGCTCCAGGTTGTAGAGGCCCGAGGCAGCCTGGCCATCTGGGCTAGTGGCCACTTCCTGCCACCCGGCAGCACCCCTGGCCAGGCCAGGCGGTCACCTTGACCCGACTGCTGGGGCATCTCACCCACCCTGGGGGTGGGGGTGCCCCTCAGCAGCCTTTCAGTTTCAACAGGGGGCTATCTTAACAACGAGACATCTTAGGAAGGTCATTATTGCTCGTCTAATTTCAAACAGGCACCACAATGAAGGGCTGTCTTTGTGTGGGATTAATTTTAAAACCTCAGGATTTGATGTCAGTGGGAAAGAACCAGCGTGGGACTCAGACTGCTGCCTTCCCCTGCTTCTGGCCAGCGCCGGCGGCTTGTTTCTTAGGAGATGAAAACTCTGACAAGCCCTTCAGTCAAGCTGAAAGCAGGCAGCGGTCCAACAACACCCACAGGCCCCCAGGGCATCCTGTGACCCCTCCGAAAAGTCACATTCACTTTGCTCTTGAGAAAGGAAAAATAATGCTGGAGGCATTTTATTTTAAACCATGTGAAATAAGGAAATGTGAAGATGCGAAAATGAAGTGGAAAAAAAAAGTTAGAATTCATTTCCGTCCTTTGCAATGGCTTAGAAGTCAAACTGGTTCATTTTGAGAGAGTGTAAAAATCTGATCCATTCACCAGTAGGCAGAGACTACAAAATGCTTAAGGTAAAATATGTAAATATGTAAAATTATCTGTCGAAAACCATCTCCTTTTGTGCTTGAAAGAATTTTTTTAAAGCATCTTTATTTCTATTCTGCATTAATACACTTTCGAACAAAAAAGTTACTTCCTGGCAAAAACAACAAAACCAAGGTGCTGAAAAATAAAGTGATTTTAAAATGAAGTCCACAGATAAAGGGAAGGACAAAACGGATTCTACCTTACCATTCACTTGGATGGCATTTTGAGTAATAATTTAAAGAATATCATTAATATAACAAATTACAGCATCCATTTTTTTCAAAAGGAGTGTTTGCCTGAAAACTTAAAACAAAACCTGTCTGCCTGCCTCCACTGCCGTTTCTTTCGGAAGTGGGGTCCTTTTCCTCTCAGATTTCCTCCGACTCCCCCTGACCCAGCCTCCCGACATCCTCCTTAATAGAACTGCAGCCCCTTTAGCAGTGAATTTAACCACACACCACAAATAATTGGCTACAAACAGCATGCCTTATTTCTAAATATCTCAAATTAGTTTTTTAAAAATATATAGAAAAATAGCAGAATAAATGTATATGGTTATATTATTATTGCTACTACTCATTTAGTTTGATTTAAATATTTTATTGCAGCAAAAAGGGATTGTCACACAACTTCCAACTTGCAGAAAAAGGTTTTGTTTCCCCTAATCCCATTTCTTTTGGAGGGGGTTCAACCAACTAATGGATTGTCTCATCAAACCAATGTCTTCTAGACTGTAGCTGTTTCCTGCCTCTTCTTGGGTGGAAATATCCTCGCTGGCTGGGCATCCGGACCCATCAGCCAGGGATGGAGAGATGTACCTAAGATTGAGATGGGTAGCGTCTGAAAGCAAATCAGCTGAGCTTTCTTTCAAGTCAGATGTACAGAATGCTTAGGTCCTAGCGGTGCAGACAGGATGTACCCTGAACGTGTATTTACTGCAGCAGTATTGTTGGGGGAAAGTGAAGGCATGTAAAACTGAAAAGCTGTTCTTGGTTTTGCAAACCCTTGACTATTTTCTGAAAGATCAGACAGTAGACAGTAGGAGGCTTTCTGAAAACAGTTTTCAAATCTGCTTTTTCTACCGTCAGCTCGCACGTTCCTATTCCTTGTTTGATGCTTTATTTGGTTTAAATCTCTCCTTTCTTCAACAGGGTAACCAAAAAATTAAAATTAAAAAAAAATCATACACACACACTCAAAAGATAATTGTCCAGAAAGGTTTCCTAGCTCCTCCCCAAGCTGATGGGAGGGAAGTCACAGAGCCTGCTTCTCAGCTGCCTTCCCCCAAACCCGGGCAGACTAGCTGTGCCCCAGAGAGCCCAGGAAGGAGGATGTCAGGAGCCTGACAGCTGCTGATGGGGTAGGATGGGGCTGGAAGCCAGGGTATAAAGTGGTGACATTCTGTTCACCAGCAGATATTTTTGCATTAATTCTTATTAAAAATATATTGCATTAAAATATTATTTATCTTGATTACTGAGTTTTTTGGCACCTCCTTAAATTTTGCCCCCAGGCCAGGGTCTTACTCACCTCTCCCTGGTCCTGGCCTTGCTGTGGGGAATGACGGATGCCCTGCTAGCTGTGTGGGGTCCCACCTGGACCAGATAACACAGCAGGGGAGCAGCCATCCCTCCCCTGGAAGGCTGGAAGCAATTTCTTTACTGGCCCTTCTCATTCCAGGTTCACTGGGGTCTCTCTTTGTAAAGATTTCTGAAACAATAAAACTCCACTTTTAAGAAACCCAGGATGGGGATGACTTACTGAATTAAAAGAGTTCTCTTGTACATCACACTAGAATAAGCTATTCTCAGTACATCAGAAATCACATTCATAGTATGTAAAGATTTGCTGTTCTGATAAAGGTCTTGAAGAGACAGGAGGAGATGTATTGTTAGCATCATTATTTCCAACCACCATCATCACTTACCAGGTGCCATTCATGGAGTTGAGAGTTCCACATATTTTATTTTGCTTTGTTCCCAGAAACCCTGCTGGCAAATCTGAGGTTGCACAAAGTTATACCCACGAGCCATGGGGCTGAGCTGGCATAATAAGTCAGCTCGGACTCCAAAGCCCACATACTGTGGAGCCTTGGAGATAAGTTTGGTTTTACAATCCTTTTTGCACATTTCTCTGGTCTAACTCTGTGCAGGGATGCTGAGCTCAGGGCTGAAGGTTGGCCAGGTGGCTGCAACTGAGACTCCCACCACCACCACCTGTAAGCCTGAGGACCCCTGAGCGTGACCCAGGAGAGGCAGACCTCCAGCCCTACGGGGCAGCCCTGGCCAGCAAAGGTGTGCCCAGGACCAGAGTCCACTTCCTGTGGATGATGCTTTTAGAGGGGTCAGCAGCACTGAATTTTATTATTTATTTATTTATTTGTTAACACCTTTATTGTGGTATGATTCCTGTACAGTAAACTACACATAGTTCGGATGTCCAATTTGATGAGTTTTGATGTATATATACACCCATGAAATCACCACCACAATCAAGAGAGCTAACATCTCCATCACACCCCAAGAGAAGCAGCACTGACTTTTAATTCTGGGTCCTTATGCTAAAATAATCAAGGCTTCCTGTCTGAGCAGCAGGAGAAACAGATCGCCAGTTTAAACGGAGGATAGGAGGGGTGCGGGGAAGAATCTTGGTTGTCACAGCTGGAAACTTAAGCATCAGGAAATGCATCTCTGTGTGTGGTGCTCCCAGCCTGGCCAAGGACAAAGCAATCACAAGCCCAGCTCTGCACCTTCCCTCCCCAGCGGTTCCTTCTGTGTGTTCAGGCTCCCTGGCCTTCCCAGGCTCCCCTTCCCTCTCCTCCCCTCGGCAAGCCCCGGAGGGCGTCTGCTCATCGTCTGCTCACTTCCATTCCTTCTCAGCCATTCTCTCAGCTCTACACGTTGTATTCTGCCAACCGCCCCCAGATGCACTGTCTGTTTCTCCTAGCCAAACTCTTTTAAAAATTAATCTCTATTCTACACAAGGTACATTAACCCGTCTGCCTCCCCAAAATCTATAGCACTGTAGAGAAAGCTCAAGCTGCGCCCCTGCCATCTGCCCTCACCGAACTCCTATGATCCCTGACCCCTCAGCCTTCTAAAAGGTAACTTCTGAGTCTGGATACATTCTTTCTGACTTTTGTTCTATGCTTTTGCAACATACAGGGGACTCCATTAAAACTATGCAGTATTAGTTGTCATTGATGAGTTCTGTTGTTGGGATTTTTTTTTTTTACATAAACCATATCTATATTGTTCTGTAGATTTTTTTCACTCAATAATACATCTTTGAGATCTATTTGCATACGTATAGGTCCAACTCAATTTTTTTAAATTGCCATATAAAACTCCATGCTGTGAAGATGCCTTAATCTATTTAGACATTCCAATATTGATGGGCATTTAAGGTTTCTGCTATCAGAAAGGCTGGTGCAACAATTCTCTCTCTGTGCACATACATGTTTCTTGCGGGTAGACAAAGCAGAAGGGAAATTGCTGGGTTGGAGGGTATGCATATTTCTAGTTCTAAAGGCAACGGCTCGGCCCTCCAAAGCAGTTGCACCAATAGGTAGCATCTGAGAGCAGTATTCTGACGTCCTCACTAGTACCTGATACCGTCAGGCTTGTAAATTTCTGCCCATTTGATGACTGACAAATGTTACCTTATTTAACTTGCGTTTTCCTTAAGATTAGGCAGGATTGAGCATCTTTTTTTTAAAATCAATTTACAAGCCATTTTGCATGCCTCTTCTGTGAATTGCCCGTTAAAAAAAATGAACAGATGGTCTTTTCACCCTATCACTTGCTTCTCTGCTTGAGCACACAGTAGGTGCTCAGGATACATGGGATTTCAAGCCACCCATTCACTCTGTATTGGGGACCCAGTGGCTTGGGGACACCCAGTGGTTCTGGCATATTCCTTTATTATATATATATTTTTTAGAGAGTGGAGGTAATTAGGTTTATTTATTTATTTGTTTTAATTTTATTTTTAATGGAGGTGCTGGGAATTGAACCCAGGACCTTGTGTACACTGAGCATGTGCTCAACCAGTGATCTATAGCATACTCTCGCCCCAGCATACTCCTTTAAAAGAGATCAAATAGTACCTCTCCTGGGAAGCCTTCTCAGTATTCCTGGGACTTTTGGGGATCGCTGATCTTGACCTGGCAGTGACAAGTGCTGCCAGGGACCCTGACACACACTACACCTCAGGCCCCACAACCAGCTGGGGCTTCCACCTGGAGCTGAGCAGCCTCTGGTGGGCTAGTCCCAGGCCTGGCCTCAGCCCAGGGCTCAGGGTTCTAGGGGCTCCACCTGCAAGAGCCTTCCTCAGCTGGGGGCCTACTGTGTACAAGCCACAAGCAAGGCGGCTCACAATCACCACTGTATCTAATCCCACTGCGTTGACAGAAGCCAACTCCCAGTGGGGCCCTGAGAAGACAGAGATTTGAGCTCAGATCAGCATCCCTGCTTTGTGACGGCCCAGCTGCGTTCCTGGGCTGGCTGCTCCTGGAAGCTGAAGAGAGCTCAGGCCGGCGCAGTCAGGTCCCAGCCACAGCCTCCAGCACTCCTCCCAAAACCCCTGCCCGCTTCACAGCACACGCGCCGCTGGAGGCAGAGTGCTGGGGAGCATAAGCTTTCCTCCTCCGCATGGCCCCACTTCAGAGGATGCTGAGTAACAGGTGCACAAGGGGAGAGTCATCCCTGAGCAAAGACAGCCTCGAGTGGAGGGCCAGAGTCAGTCAGAGGCCCACCCACCCCTGGTTCCCCTGCCCGGAGAGCCATAGGGAGAGAGAAAGGGAGAAAGGGGGATAGGGGTTCCTGAAGGTCGACAGACCAAATTTTGGTTAAATTCCAATAAATCTTCCACTTAATATTAACATTTAATACTGAAAAATTCTAATGGTGACCTGATTAACTCTTCTGAATTCCAGCTCTTTCCGATAGCCTATCTCTTGAGGTGACAAGCCAGTGGTACCTGAATTCATTACTGCCTGATTAATTATGCTGCCTTTGTACAAGGGAAATGGGGACTTCAATCAGCCACGGTCACCATCCCCCGGCCACCACCTCGTCAGGCCAGCCGCTGTCTGAGAGCCTGGCCTGGCGCCCGATGCAGGGGCAGCCAGGAAGCTGGGAGTGGTGGCTGGTTAGATGTGGCTGCCAGCGGTCAGGGGGCTTGGGATGTGGAGCTCTTTCTGCAACAAAGGGCATTTGGGCGGTCGAGGGAGGGAGGGGTGAGTTGGGTCCAGTGGCTGCCAAGTGGAGATCCCTTTTCTGTCCCAGAAGGGGTCTGACCAGGAAGCCCATCTCCAGATTCTATGAAACAGGGTGTCATCCTTCCCAGAGGTGAAACTGGGTCTCAGAAGGTGCTGTTTAGAGCAAATGTATCCCTTGGGATACACCATCACTCGGTGAAGGCAAAGGTCTACTTGCCAGGCACCCAGACCCAAGTGTGGGCACAGCCCTGGTGGGCATCAAAGCAGAGTCTTAACATCTGGGGTGGGGCTCAGGGAAGCTCCAGGCACTGAGGCAGGGTGAGAAGACCCCCTCTCAACTTCGCTGGTTTGTTAACTTGCCAGGGAGCTCCCACTGCGCCCCTTTGTCCGTCATATTCTGCATTTGTCAAGGTCTACAAAGTTGTGAAACACAGTCACACTTGAAGATGTGCAGAGTGATGTATTTTTTCAAAGAAGAAAAGACTAGATATCTTTGCAGATGTCAGTTCCCCACTCCTACCCTGAGCCTGTACTGTGTGGAGCAACAGAAGGGGTGCACGCCAGCCTAGTGTCCTGAGAGTCTTGGCCTCAGAGGATCTGGTTATGAATGGTACCTTGTCGTGGATGTGCTGTGTGACTGTGGCCAAGATACCTAACCTCTCTGAGCCTCGGTTTTCAGAAAGATAGCACTATGGGCCCCACAGGGTGGTGGTGAGAGCTAAAAAAGAGAGCATGTGTGAAGTCCTTGCTTCTGCCCCAGAGTACCCCCTGACACGGGCCAGCTTGAGCCAGCTGTTTTGGTGCCACTTTGTCAAAGCTGAGCCATCAAAACAGGAAGTGCTGGCTTTCATTACTCAGCTGTGTGTGAATCCATCCTCCCACCAAGAAGCATCAGGGACTGGGAGAGCATGCATGAAGGGCCATTCTGTAAAACCCTTGTTTCTAGGCCACAACAGAGCAATCCACACCCTCCAGCTTTGCTGAAGCACCCCACCCAGGCTGCCCTCCCTGAAGGTTTCACTGGCCTCCTCACAAGCCACCTGCTAGATGTGGTCACAGGGGCATCCCTGCAGGGCGGGGAGGGTGGGAGCAGGTCCCAGGAAGACCCAGGACAGTTGCTCACACCCTAGTGAGAGGGATGTGTGTGCGGGAGGTGTAGCCAGGGAAGCCAGGAAGAGTCAGCAGTGGTTCAGGGACACCAGGAAATGGAGACAGGGGTGTCACCAATCAGAAGCCAGGACCAGAGTTCAGTCAAGGGACAAGTCTAGGTCCAGGCTGGTCAGAAGCTGTCACAAGTCAAGCAGCAGGTATCCTCAGCCTATTAGAAGCACGGAGGCTTGGGCACCCCAACTCAGACCCGTGGTGCAGGCCCAGCACCTGAGACGGGACTGGGCTGGGCATGAGCCTCCACTTGGAGCCCTAGAGCACGAAGGGGGAGGTCCTACTAGAGACTAGGTGGCTGGGTCCCAAAAAGAAAGATCTAGTCGCTGGGTTCTCTTAAGGAGAGGAGAGAGTAGGGCTGGGGCAGAGAGACTGCCCATCTGAGTCCATCCAAGGGAAAATTGGCCAACAGCCTGTATAGCATCTTTGTTTTCAACAGCTAAACCTACAAGGTTCAAACTTTGGAGGTTTAAAAACAAGCTAATTTGGAAAGCTAAAAGATATAAATGCCACTTAATGACTTGACCTTCAGACAGAAACAGCAGCCACCTTCCTTAGGTTTCCAGGTGTCTAAATACATGCTCAACACCACCTGGACATCTGGTCCCCCTGCACTAAACTCATCCGGAGAAACAGCATGCAGCCTGCCTGGGGTCATTTTCCTCAGTAAGGGAGAGTGGCCCCTCTTGATCCCTGGCTGTGAACCTGCCAAAAGTCCCCTAAAAAGACAAAAGGAAAAGGATAGACAGTAGGGCAGGTGCTTTTCCTTTCTACTTCTTTGGAATCATTATATGCTCAATACCCTGGCAAGAGATGAAGAGATTTGCCATTGGCAAAAGAGCCAATGGTTGTGGACTGAATTGTGTCCCCCCAAATTTATGTTGAAGCCCTAACCTCTAATTTCTTTGGAGAAGGGACCTTTGGGAGGTACTTTGGTTAAATGAAATCATGAGGGTGGGGCCCTCATGATGGGATTAGTGGCCTTATTAAGATACCAGCGAGCTCACTCTCTCTGCCACTGAGGACTCAGTGAGAAGGCAGTCCTCTGCAAGCCAGGAAGAGAGCCTTCACCAGAACCTGACCATACTGGCATCTTGGTCTCAGACTTCCAACCTCTAGAACTTTGAGAAAAGAAATTTCTGCTGTTTAAGCCATCCAGTCTATGGTATTGAAGATATGCATATTAAGACACCCATGAATGGTTTTCTCTTCTCTTTTCTCCTATCTGGTTCTGAAGCTACACTGTTGGCCCAATAGACTAGGTGAACACCTTCCACCAGTGCCATCCCTGCAAATGCCAGTTCTTAGTGAGTATGAAAACTTCTGAAAAATGACAAGAAAATGCAAGGACCCTCATGATGAGAGGGTCACCCACAAGAATAAAGGCCTTCACCCACCTTCAGATGCTCTATCTCATCATCTGCCAGCAGACAAGAGGCTGGTACAAAGTCCCAAAGATAGGGAGGCCAAAGGGTGAGCCGTGGGTGGAGGAGGCACCAGCCTCCAACCCCAGCTGGGACATCTGGGCATTTCAGCCCATCAGCATAGCAGACACAGAGGCAGAAATGTGTTCCCCCAGTCTCCTCACATTGCTCCACAAATGCCACTGCCAAGCCCACGGGCTCCACGAATGTAGAAGATCTTTAGGACACCTACTACTCAACTGCCTAGGGTAAGAAGAACACTGAACCAAGAGTCAAAAGACTTGGTATCTATAGATCAGTTTCTCAATTTGTAAGCTGGGGCCTCCAGGCAAATAACTTAACCTCTCTGTGCCTGAGTTTATGATCTGTAAAGTGTATCCACACCTCCCACCTTAGGTTATTTTGGGATCAGTGAAATAATAAAAATGAAGGCTCTGTAAAGGTTGGTGTCCCTTCCTTTCCCCTTCTTCCTACCTTGGCCTCTGTATTTGCCCATTTGCTCTTGTGTTTATAAATATTTTGCAAAATTCAGTGACTAGTGAGAAAAATCTTCCCCACATTTTTTTTTTAAAGATGTCATAGTATTTTGGTAAGAATATGGTCTTAGGTCAGAAAAAAACAAAAACAAAAGAACACGTTGATGAGCCTGGCACATAGCAGGTGCTCAATAAATATTTGGGGAAGGGAGAAAGGCGAGCCATTCTCCAGGAAGAATGGGTCTCTCTCTCATCAGGCTCCGATGCCTTTGCTACAGGGAAGACTTAGAGACTGTGAGGTCCTCTCCTTGTATGCCTCTCTCTCTCTGGAGTTGTGAACTCCACTAGGACAGGCACTGCCCAACACTGAACCTGACTTTTGGCAAAGCTCAGCAAACATGGGGTGAATGGAAAGAAAGGGTCTAGTGCCTGCAGATGACACAAAGATCGCCAGACTCAACAGCATGGTTTGTAGGCTGGCATGAGGCTCTCAGCACCTGACTCCTTGATACAGGTGGCATTGTGGGTAAGACAGAGTGTGATCCTGCTTTAAGAAAACGGCTAGCTTCAAAGGCATGTGAGAACAGCCAATTTGATTCAATAAAAGTCAGGAAAATATATTTTCCACTAACTGCTACTGATAGTAGCAAATTTGTGTGGTTACATTAGAAATATTTATCTTTCTGCCTCCCAACTATCTCTTTAGTCATTGTTTGCATGATATAGCTTTTTCCATCTTTGTTCCTGCTACCTTTCCTATTCTTATGCCTAAGGTGTGTCTCAATGTGTTGGCTGGTTTTCTGTTATTTATCTGGTCTGACAATTTTTGTAGTTTGATAGCAATGCTTAGTTCATTTACATTTACCTTAATTACTTACATATTTAGATTTAAATCTACAGTGTTTCTATTTCATTTTCTATCTGCCTCACCTTCTTTGTTTTCTTTGGGAGTGATTATTTTCATGTCATTTCTTCCTCTAGTATTAGCTTGTTAGTTATATAGGTATTTTTGACCATTCCTTTAGAGGCAACACCCTAGAGATTATGTAATAGACTGGATTGTGTCCCCCACCACCAAATTTATATGTTGAAGTTCCAACCCCCAATGTGACTGTGTTTGAAGACAGGGCTTTTACAGAACTAATTAAGGTTAAATGATATCATAAGGGTCCGATCTGATAGGACTGGTGTTCTTATGAGAAGAAACACCAGAGAGTTCTCTCTCTTTCTGACATCTGAGGACACAGAGAGAAAGCTGGCACCCTAATCTCTGACTTCTAGCCTCCAGAATTGTGAGAAAATTAATTTCTATTGTTTAAGCCACCCAGTCCATTATTTAGTTATGGTAGCCCAAGCAGACTAAGACATTATAACATGAATCCTTAACTTATTAAAATCTAAAATAGATTAGTAATTTTACTAATTCTTGAATAATATAATAACCTATGCCTAAACAGACCTAAACAAAAATATGTATCTTAACTCTATTCACTCCCTCACACTTTTTTGTTCTATTGTTATCATACAAATGAATTCTTACATATATTTTGTTTAAAAAATTTTAAATGTATTTAAAATCCCACAACACATTATTTTGGTCGCTATTCATTTAAATTTACCCACTTATTTACTCTTTCTGCTGCTTTCTGCATTCACTCCTTTCTGCATTTCTAAAGTTCCATCTGCGGTAATTTTTCTCTCTGGCTAAAAGAATTTCCTTTAGTGGATATTTGCTAGTTAACACATGCTCTCACTTTTTGTCTATTTTTAAATATCCTCAATTAACTGTTGTTACTGATGAGTATTTTTATTGGTTAAAAAATTCTAGATTAGCTTTTCAGTGCTGTAAGATGTTATTTCATTGCCTTCTGGCTTGCATGGTTTCTGTTGAAGTTAGCTCTAAGTCTTATGATAGTTCCAGTGAAGGCAAGCGGTCATTTTACTTGGCTACTTCTAAGATCATCTCTTATTTCTTGATTTTTGGTAGTGTGACTCTAATGTGCCAATGTGGGATTTTCTTTGTATTCATACTGCTTAGGGTTCCAAAGGGCTTCTTGAATCTGTGAATTTATATATTTTATCAACTTCGGAAAACTCCTGGCCATTATCTATTCAAATATTGCTTCTCACTATATACAATAGCCAAGACATGGAAGCAACCTAAATGCCCATTGACAGATGACTGGATAAAGAAGTTGTGGTATATTTGTACAATGGAATACTACTCAGCCATAAAAAGAATAAAATAATGCCATTTGCAGCAACATGGGTCGACCTAGAGATTGTCATCTTAAGTGAAATAAGTCAGAAAGAGAAAGAAAAATACCATATGATATGTGGAAGCTAAAAAGAGAAAAAGAAAAAAGAAAAAAAGGACACTATGAACTCATCTACAAAACGGAAACACACTCGCAGACCTAGTAAACAATCTTATGGTTACCAGGGGAAAGGGGGTGGGAAGGGATAAACTTGGGAGTTTGAGATTTACAAATGTTAGCCACTATATACAAAAATAGATTTTTAAAAAGTTTCTTCCATATAGCACAGGGAACTATGTTTATCTTATAATAACCATTAATGGAAAAGAATATGAAAATGAATATATGCATGTATATGCATGACTAGGACGTTGTGCTGTACACCAGAAATTGACACATTGTAACTGACTGTACTTCAGTTTAAAAATTAAATTAAATTAAATTAAATTAAAAACAAAAAACAAAAAAAAATATTGCTTCTGTTTAATTCTCTCCGTGTGTCCTCTTCTGGGACTTCAATTACAATTATGCTAAAACTTTTTCACTATGTCCCAAATATGAGATACCCTTTCTGTATTTTCCATCCTTTTATCCCTTTGTGCTTCTTTTCAGATATTTTTCTAATATCTACCAATTCACAACTCCTTTCCTCATCTGTGTCTAATCTGCTCTTAACTCATCTAATACATTCTTATTTTTAATTATACTTTTTCAGTTATACAATTTCCATTGATTCTTTTTTTTTAAATATATTTCTATTCTCTGTTGGAATCTTCCATTTTGCCTTTTATCTCCTTGAATGTCTCAGTCAGAGGTTAGTCTATCTATATCTGTCTATATCTGATAACTCCAATAACTGGATTTCCTATGAATCAGTATCTATTATCTATTTCTTCTCTTGGTTTACAGTGATTTGGTCTTGTCTCCTGGTATGCTTAGTAAATTTTGATCATGTGCCACATGCTGTATATGAAAAATTATAGAACCCATGCAGTACTGTGGATGATGCTACCTTTCTCCAGAGATTTTCTTTTGCTTTCATAACACAGTTAGTACAGAGTCAGACCATCTTAGTCTGGTTTGAGTCAAAGCTGTTCCTTTGTGAGAGTTGATCCTTTTTGGATTTGCCCTTACTACTGGTATAACCTTTCAGAGGTCCTCACCAAGAGCCTAGGATATTACCGTGGACTCTCTGAGATTGCCAAAGCTTTGCTCAGCTTCTTGGGCTTTAAGTCACTGCTCTTAGGGGTAAATGCCTTGAGGGGAATAATAATGTTGTTATGTACTAAGTATTTATGCCTCACCACTCATAGTTCATATACTGAATCCCTAACCCCCAATGTGATGGTATAAGGAAGTGAAGCCTTGGGAAGGTAATTAGGTTCAGATGGGGTCACCAGGGTGAAGCCAACATGATTTTGGATTAGTGCTCTTATAAGATGAGGAAGGGACACAAGAGTTTCCTCTCTCTGCCATTTGAGGACACAGAGAGAAGCTGGCCATCTGCCAGCCAGGAAGAGGGCCTTTACCAACAACCAAATCTGCCAACACCTTGCTCTTGGACTTCTAGCCTCCATAACTGTGAGAAATAAATGTCTGCTGCTTAAGCCACCCAGTCTACTGGTATTTTATTTTATAACCCAAGCTGACTAAAATGGAGTCAGAGGTCAGGCTCACCTTTCTATTTTTCTGTTCTCTCCAGCATCTTGCCCTCTCAAGTTCTCACTGTCAGACAGGTTTTTAAAATTATACAGTTGTTCTTCTTGCTTGAGGTGGGAGGTTTGGTTTGATCCAGGCTGGTGTTCCAGAGCCAGAAGTAGAGGTCTCAACTATTCCTTTAGCATAATTCCTCAGCTATAATGATGGTTAGCACAAAAATTAAGGTTTAGGGTAAAAGCTTTGGTGTAATACATTCCATATGGGTGGCTAAAAAAAAAAGTACAAATTGGTTCAACTGATTGGAAAAAGTAGAAAATTATAGTTTTCTATTAAGGGAAATTATTCTAACTAAATTAGTATAAGAAGCTTTTGAGCAGTCACTGGAAACATACGATATATCACAGCTAATTTCCCAATACTTTTCCCACAGTGAAGTATACCTTTGGTTTATAGCAGTAAGAATTAGAGGAGCTGCTAGCATTCCCAGCCCTCTGCCAGGCTCTGGATCATGCTGCCAGATGCTGCCAGGTCCCTATGAAGACAATGGGGGAGGGCATAGCTCAGTGGTAGAGCGCGTGCTTAGCACACACGGGGTCCTGGGTTCAATCCCCAGTACCTCCACTAAATAAATAAATAAATAAATAAACCTAATTACCCAGCACCCCTCCCCCTAAAAAAGAAGACAATGTATCTCAGTATCATAGCCTAGGCAAACTCATTCAACGAACATACAGCAACCAAATTTAGAGTCTTATCTCACTTCCCTAAAAGTTTCAGAAATTGTTCTTTTAAAGTACAAACATCCATAAAAGCTGAGAAGATGAAAACAGAAGACAACTTTCTATAACACAGGAGAGATGTGATACTGCCAACTACTTGTCAAATGACAACTGCTGCTTTAAGCTTTGCCCCAACAGATGGCTCATGTCACATGAGTGGAAAGGTCATTAAAGTACGAAGTTCAACCTGTATCAGCAGAGTATCAGGATGAACTGGGTAACCCAAAGGCCAGGCTGCATGCTGTATGCTGAATTGCATGTCCTATAAGAAAAGAGGGAAGATAGAGCAGGTGGGAAGGCTGAGGGGACTGGCTACAGGCACTCATATTCTGATGAGCAAACAGGCCTTATCACCAAGGCTGGGCATAACTACTATCAAATGTACAGCTAAGTTGACTAAGTGAAATGCCTTGGGAACTAGATGGATGGAAATAAATCTTGGAGCCCAAGATACCATTCCCTAAGAAGGTTATAGACGGGCTAACATGATAATGCTTTGGCCTCTCAACACAACTGGGAGACCCAAGACAACAGCTCAAGGTGGATTGCTTCAAGTAACAGAATAAAAGATGATGACAGGAAGTCGATACAGGTCTGTTAACCCCCTGGAGGGACACACGGAGAAGAAAAAGTCAGGTGATGGGCAGGTTATAACCACAGAATCTATTAGGATTAAATGGGTCGTCCTTGTAGATCTAGTCTGACCATCTCATCTTACAGAACAGGAACTGACATCTTTTCATCTGTAAGGACTTACATCAAACATCAATTCTTCTGCAGAGCCTTCCACAGTTCCACTTGGTGGCTTCCCTCTTTGTCATTTTCTAATCTAAAGTGTGAGCTCCATAATTTCAGACACTCAAGCAGATAGAAGGTCCTCCATAATGTTTCTTGAATGGACAAGTGGAAATTGACAAATGCAAAGTCATAGAGCAGAGACACGGGCTGGTCATCCTGACTTCCATCCCAGACAATTTAGTCAGGCTTCAATGCCAGTTCCCAAGGTTGAGAATACCCTGCAAAAAGTAAAAGATAAAAAAAATTCAAACATAATACAAAATAAAGAGAATAGTATAATGAACCACCATATACTCATTACTAATGTGCAACCCTCTTTCCATCTATGCCTTCACCCACTTTTCTTACTTCTACATAAAACGATTTCAAAATAACTCCAGATATCATACCATTTCATCTGTAAATATTTCAGCACGTATTTCCAAAATACATGAAAAATATGTTAAAATATTTTAAATACTTTAAAAAATAAGTATAATATCATTCTGAAATAATGTAATAATACTTTTAAAATATCAAATACACCATCAGTGTTCAAATTTACAAGTGTCCTGTGAATGTCACTTTTTGAGGGGGGTGGTAATTAGGTTTACTTATTTATTTATTTTTAGAGGATGTACTGGGGATTGAACCTAGGACCTTGTGTGTGCTAAGCATGCACTCTACCACTTGAGCTATACCCTCTCCCCATCACATTTTTAAAAAAACAATTATTTGATTTAGAATCTAAATGTGACTGTTTTCCTTGCAATAGCTTATTGGAGAACTGGGTCATTTGTAGTTTCACAGTATATGGACAGTTTTGATGATGTTCTCATAGCGTTGTTGATCCAGATCAGATCTTGATTGGATGCAGGTTTGATTCATGTGGTGGGGCAGGGGGTAGGAGGGTCAAAATGACTTCACAGTTGGTGCTGAGTTTTTCCGTTACCACATCACGTGGGTTCTCCCTTTTCATGATGTTAGTAGCCATAGCTGATCATGCCTAGATCCATTCATTCCCATAAGGATACAAAATGGTGATGTTCCATCACTCTTTATTTATTAGCTGGAAATTCTTTAATAAAGTGTAATTTCCCCTCTGCTACCATCTGGCCACCCAAGCCCAATTTTAAAACAATTTAACCAAAACTATGCTTTCTCTCAAGTTAGAATCCTCTGCAGGAGGATGAACAACTTTAAGCAAATCTTCATTTACTCCTTATTTTTTAGTCAAGAGTTAACTGAAAGACGGTGGGCCTGACAGCTGCAGAAAAGACCATCTCGCTTGGTTCAGAGGACCTGCCTGCCCTGAGATTTTCTTTAGAAGCGTTGCTCTAGGGCTTGCTCTAATGGTCTACCCTTTCTCTTTGAAAATGTTTTCTCCTGTAATTAAGGGAGTTTCTAATTTAGGGAACAGATAAAAATTCATCAAAATTATGTTTTTAAAAAGTCATAATCCTGAAGCTGCAAAGATCTGGCTCCAGGGAAATTCTGAATTGAGAAAGGATGCTAATCAGAACAGAATTTAAGACAATAGTTTATAATCTTTCATTCCCAGAACCGAGAATATCCCAAGGAAATGCCAAGTAGAAAAGTAAAATCGGGGATTGATTTTGCATTTTGAGAAACTGACCAAGTTTCTTGATCAAATGCTGATTGCGAGTCTGACTCAAGGTTGAGCAGATAAAAGAAACCTGCAGGGTACCCCGGCTTTGGGTCTCAGCATGCTGCGATTTTGAAAAGCCAGACTCTGGCAATCAGAGACCTCACTTGTTCCACTGCCGCAGAGGAAATGAAGGATGCTTCGCCTCCCGTTCCTGGCTCCTTGTTGACATGCCCTCGGGTTCATGCTGGCGCCAGGCTGGGAGGGAAAATGGTCCCTGTCCTGATGTCTGTGGAGGTTAAATGGAGTCTCTGCTCCTCGGCTGAGGAGAGAAAGGCATCTTCCTCATTAATTTCGTAAGGCTGGGGACTCTCGCGGTGATCCAGTTCGGTCAGCTCCGAGAAGCTCTTGTGGCAGCGGGTACCCAGGCCTTCCAGAGTCCCTGGACCTTCTTGTCTACCCCAGACCCTCAGGACTCACGCCCTGGGGAAAATCCCGGCCTCTGTCGGGTAGACTCCTCGTAGGCTTTCACTTGGCTTCCTTGTGATTTGCTAACTCATGGTGCAGCTTTGGGACTGTCTGTGCCTCAGTTTCCCCAGCTGTAAGGTAATAATAAGCTAAGACTGGAGCCTCGATTAGCAGAATTACCCAGGAAGCTCTTCCAAAACCCTCTGTCAGGGTCCCCCTGGGGACCCACCGGATCATTAAGAGGGAGCCCGGAACTCGCAGTCCTGGAACCCACGATCCCGGCTCTCTCGCCTCTCCAGCGTCTCCACCCTCCGGCCTGGTCTCGCCCTCGGCCGGGGCGGGGTCGTGCACGTCTCCGGGCGGGTTCCGGGAGGCTGGGCGGGGTGGACCCGGCTGGGCAGCCCCACCGGAAAGACTCGTTTCTGCTGGAGCGGGCGGAGCCCGGGCGGAAACAGACTTGTTGCCCCACCCACCCACCCACCCATTGCGCCCCGCCGGGCCCTCCGGGTTCCCCGCCGCGCAGCCCCACCGCAGTCAGGGAAACGTCGACCCGCAGCTGGGCAACCCCGAGGTCACCCCCTCCCACGCCGGTCGCGCCCCCCGGCCCCACCACCGGCCACCTGGGCTCCGCCTCCGGTCCCCGGGCTCTGACTCCGCGGAGCTTCAATGGGGGAGGGGAGACCGACCGGGAGGGGTAGGGTCCGACCCGAGCAGGGGCCCCGTTGCCAAGAAACCGACCCCCGCCTCGGGCTCCGGCCGCAAGCAGTCGCGGCGCAGCTGCTTCTTCCCCCTTCCCCCAATCGTTCCGAGCAGCCTTCTGGAGCCGCAGTGCTCAGGCGACCCCAGGCGGAGACGGGAACCTCGGACGGCGGCTCCGGGGGTGCTCCGGCGGGACCCCAGCCCCGCCTGCCCCGCATGGGCTGCGAGCGCCGCGCCTCCGGGCCCAGGGTGGGGCTGGACGGCCTCGGCCCAGTTACTCCACCTCCGTGGGCCGCAGCCTCCAAATGGGGTGCCAGTGCCCAGCCGTGTGGCGGCGGGACCCAGGTCTCGCCCAAGGCCCATAAGGAAGGCCCGGCTGAATACGGGCGGGTCTGGGGGCTGCCAGTGCCCGCCAGGGTCTCTGGGGTTTGAGACCATCTGGTCAGCCGGCTCACGCGGGGCCTCCAGCTCCGCCCCGGGAGTGTCAGGGCACGAGGGAGGCTGGCCCTTGCCCAGGCAGCGGCCCTGCTGCGCGGCGAGAGAGCACTGCCTCCCGGGGCCACATCTTTGCAGAACGGGGGCCCTTTCCTGCTGGGGAAGATCGGCACCCCCAGGTATCTGCCAAGGCTCTTCTAGGGTCACAGTGCAGCATAGGATGGGACATCCGGACGTTTTACAGGCCTTCTGTGAAAACGGAAACCTGGAAAGAAAATAGCCCTTTTGGGGAAGGAGCGCAGGTGACCAAGACCGCTTGTCGACGACTGGCTCAAATCCCAGCTCGCTGCTCGGAAGCTCTTCGGGAATTATGCCAGGCGAGGAGTGCTGATCCGGAAGTACGACTGTCTGGAAAATACCCACAGTAACCACGGGGCTTTCAGAGCAAGTGATGGTTTATTGCCAGGCTCGGTTTAGACAGAAATCAGCTTGGAGACTTGTTAAGAGAAACTCAGGTCCAACACCCCAAACTCGGCATCAGGAGACACGAGAGCGAGATCTGTCCTGTCCCCTAATTCTGTGTGACCTTGGTCAACTTCTTTAAAGTCTCTGGGTCTCACAGTGTTCTCATGCATAAAAAGAGCCTGCGCTACCTTCAGAGCACAGCAAGAACACACGGAGCCAGTAAACATGACAACTCATTGTTTTCTTAGCACGTGGAAAAGAAGGCACAACTGGCAAGATTGCTGGGAGGGAGACGATCCCATCCCTGAAGGAAGAGAACTTAAATAAGAAGTTTATTTTTTCCTTCTATAAAAAATACAATCCCATACTGGAGAAGTGTAAAACTCAAGGAGTCGCTCGAAGCCATTTATTGGGTTTCAACTTTTCTCTTTTTATCAAAGAAATAGATGGAAGGTGGACAGGAATGCTGGAGTTCTAGATCTGAGGGAGTTCAGAGCATCAGTTATGGAATCACACCTACCTGAATTGGAGCCCTGCCTCTGTTTACGAGCATTTTTACCGTAGATAAGGGACTTAACTCTCTCAGCCTCAGATTTCTTAGCTATAAAATAATAGCGCCAGAAAATAATAATACGGGGCTGTTGAGAAAGTTAAATGAGTTGATTATAAAAGTGCTTGGCACAAGGCCCAGCCCACTGTAATACATGATAAATGCTAGCTAGCACTTTTTCTATTATTCACAGTGGTTCCTATTCTTTCCTCCCTTACCAATAGTCTATTGTAAAAATTTTCAAATATACAGAAAAATTTAAAGAATTGTACAGTGAACATCCATGCATATTCCACAATTAGTATTTACTATGCGTGCTTTATCACATATCTATTCATCTTCCATCCTGCAAGACTGTGAGAAATTAAATATCTGTTGTTTAAGGCACCCTGTGGTATTTTGTTATGGCAGCCCTACCAAACGAACATAGAAGTCTTTAGGATTAGATGACGATTGGAATTATCAGTGCAAATTCATGGTTTTCATGGTTTTCAATGGATCATTCTCCACTAAAAGGGCAGGGCAAGGAGAGTACAAATGAGCCTGGAACAGCTTGTTCTGCTGGAAAATAAGAAAGTGCCCAAAGAATGAGACAGACTTGTCAAACAGACACAGAGGGCGCTCCCACTGGCTATATCTGGGGCAATTATGATCCACTGAATCCATGCGTCTACACCGATACACATGAATAGATGGGGAGGATAGTTAGAATGCTTCCTTATGGCAGAATGCCAAATGTATAAGGAACTATGGAGTGAGAAAAGCATCATCTCACAGCCAACAGAGTAATTAATTCATCCACGAATCATCGGTAGATGCTAGAAGTAGTAGCAGGAAGTTCAATGAGGAACAAGATTTTCATTCAGTTTCAAAGCACTTACCAACAAAATATTTATTAATTACAAAGGTTTAAAAAATTGTAGTAAAGAAGCATGGCAGATACAGATACACCTTAATCAAGTTAGCAGCAGCAGCAGGGGGACGAATTGAAATTAAGTGCCACTTGATAAGACACAACCAGAGGAGCAGAGCAACCCTTCCCTGACCTTCCTGACCAAAGTACAAAACCTGGATCTAAACATGAGGGGACATCAGTCAAACCAGACTGAGGGACAGTTACAAAATAACTGGTCTGTAACCTTCAAAATGATCAAGGTCATGAAAGTCAAGGAAAGACTGGGGAATAGTTCCAGACTGAAGGAGGCTAGGAGACGTGACAAATAAATGAATCACATGAGTCTGGACTCAATCCTTCTGCTATAAGGAATGTCACTGAAACAACTGGGGAAAACGAGTGAGGTCTGAGGAGTAGGTATTAGTAATGGATCAGTGTTAATTTCCCAATTTCAGCTATGTAGTATGGTTATTTAGGAGAATGTCTTTGTTTGTAGGAAATACACATTCAAGTTTTAGGGAGTGACAGGGCATCAAGCCAGCAACTTATTTTCATACTATTTAAGAACAGTGAAGTTTTTGATACTGTATATACTGTACTTATTCCTTTTCTGTAGGTTTGAAATTATTTAAAAGTAAAGATTATCTATAGAAGCTAAACAGATGGCAAATAGGCATATGAAAAGATGTTTAACATCATTTATCATTAGGGAAATGCAAATTAAAATGACAATGCAATACTGCTACACACATATTAGAATGGCTAAAATCCAAGAAACTGACAGTACCAATTGCTGGTGAGAAAATGTGAAGCAACAGGAACTCATATTGCTGGTGGGAATGCAAAATGGGGCAGCCACTTTGGATGACAGTTTGGCAGCTTCTTACAAAGTGAAACATAGTCTTACCATGCAATCCAATCATACGCCTAGGTATTTATCCAACTGATTTGAAAACTATGTCCATACAGAAGTCTGTCTATGAATGTTTATAGTAAATTTATTCATAATTACCCCAAACTGGAAGCAACCAAGATGTTCTTCAATGAGTGAAAGGATAAACAGTGGTAAATCCATTCAGTGGAATACTATTTAGTGATAAAAAGGAATTAGCCATGCAAAAATATGAATATTAAATGTATATTGCTGAGTGAAAGAAACCAGTCTGAAAAGGCTTTATACCATATGATTCCATTTATAGGATGCTTTAGAAAAGGCAAAACTATAAAGATAGTAAACAGATCAGTGGTTGCCGAGGGTTTGGGGAGAGAGGATACTTGAATAGGCGAAGGATAGGAGATTTTTTTTTAGGGCAGTGAAACTATTCTGTATGATGCTATAATGATGGCTACATGACACTATCAAACCCACAAAACCTTAAAGCACAAAGAACAAAACTTAATTTGTGTAAATTAAAAAAATTATTCAGGAGGTTGGAGAATCCCATGATGGAATGCAGATGATGACAAAAGAATTTAACTGTATTACAAATGTATGAAATAACCTCATTGAAGGGGGTGGGGAAGAAAGGTGCCGACCTAAGTAACTTTAGAAATGAGTGGAGACTTAGGACCAAAGGCAAAAGGAACTGTATGTAAGTACTGAACTCCAGTTGATATAGTATTTCCCAAAGGGGGAGGGGTGAACAACTGTAAAACCAGTAGAAACATATATGTTTATTTATTTATTTATTTATGAACTGAACAATTAAATAAATGGATGGTGGATGGTTGGAGCCTGGTTTCTCACTGATGGGGTGTTAGTTTGCACATAAGCAAGGGGAGGAGACTACGAATGATCCATGTGGTAAAAGATTAGGGTTGAAGACACTGGCATGAACTTACTTTTAGCTTAATACAGATAAATATGGCTACATATAGAACTATTTAGAGATATGTGTGTATATACAGGTTAGTACACACACATACGTTTTCTTTCTCTGTCATCTGAGACGCCCTAGAAGCAATGAGACTCTGGTAGCAATGAACACATCTATTGCCCAGATCTTGATTTCTGTTATCACACACCAATAAAAAGGGACCAGGGCTCCTTGGAGAAATGGATGATTCTAGGACTGGGATATACAGGATGAGCCTGGAGCATCTTAAAGTGCTAAAAAGTAAGAAAGTGGTCCATAAAGGCACAATTATGGAGGTAAGTCAGAGACACAGGAGCCAACTGAATAAGCTCCCCGTGGAATAATTTGATCAACAAAGTAACTAACACAGAATTGGGTTTTAACTCAACGTATAATAAAAATATCCATGAGTCCATACTTATGTAAATAAATTATTGGTTAAATAAATAACTAATTGGGGTGAAATAGACACATTTTCCATGCAGAATTCCCAATAATTTATGTATGCACTCTGCCCTAAGCAGGTGGCGCACACTCCTCCACTCCTTAAGCACCATGACTTCCTTCCAAAGAGTATAGCAGGAAAACGGGGTGGGGAGGAGCCGTACAGGTGGAGACACCTGACAAACAGTACCTCTGCCAGGTGATCAAGGTCACGGTGACAGGATGTGATGAGAAGGCACTTCACCTCTGTGAGCTTCCTCTCCCAGACCCACAACCTAAGTCTAACCATGAGAGAAAGCATCAAATTCCAGGTAAGGGACAGTCTACAAATTACCTGACCTAAAATCTGAAGATCATCAAACCAAGGAGAGTCCAGCTCTTTCTCTTCAACAAAGCAGCTGAGCAGCAGACGCAGAGATGCAGATCTTTGTGAAGACCCTGACGGGCAAGACCATCACCCTCGAGGTTGAGCCCAGTGACACCACTGAGAATGTCAAAGCTAAAATCCAGGACAAGGAGGGCATCCCACCTGATCAGCAGCATCTGATTTTTGTGGGCAAACAGCTAGAGGATGGCTGCACTCTGTCAGACTACAATATTCTTCAGAAGGAGTCCACCCTGCACTTAGTGCGTCGTCTGTGAGGTGGCCTCATTGAGCCTTCCCTCCGCCAGCTTGCCCAGAAATACAACTGTGACAAGATGATCTGCCGCAAGTGTCATACTCGCCTGCACCCCTGGGCTGTCAACTGCCGCAAGAAGAAGTGTGGCCACACCAGCAACCTGCGCCCCAAGAAGCTCAAACAAGGCCCCTCCACCGGCTCCTGCTTTGCCCGCAAGGCGGCTGCTTGCGCAAGCCTCATGGCTCTAGGGCCTCAGTAAAGTTTCCCTTTCATTGACTGGAGCAGAAACAACAAACAAACAAACAAACGAACAAGGAGAGTCAGAGAAGCTGTCATAGGCAAGTGGAGGCTAAGGAGACATGACAACTAAATGTAATATGGTGTCCTGGGTGGGATCCTGGGAAGAAAAAAGGATGTTGGGTGAAAAATAAGGAAATCTGAATAAAGGATGGACTTCAGTTAATAATGTGTCAACATTGGCTTATTAATTGTGACATATACCATACTGATGCAGGATGTTAATAACAGAAAACTGAGTGTGGGGTATATGGGAACTCTGCCCTACCTTCACGACTTTCTGTAAGTCTAATACTACTCAAAAATAAAAATGTTAAAAAGTATCTTCAGAATTATAAAAAGTTTGATATTTTGATAGAGAAACAATCATTATTCACACCCGACGGTTCTGACGGTCACTCTGCTGCATGTGTGCAATGATACTAGAGGCTCTTGCCAGAGGCTATGCGGAGGCGTGAGATACATTTGGGAGCTCTGCTGGTCAGGGCAATGCTGCCGGTGCTGCTGTCCCCGAGTCATTAAGCTGTCCCTCCTCCCCGAGGGTACCTGACTAAGGCACAGGTTTAATCTGTTCCTCTGTCCCCGGATATGGAGATTCAGTCATTGCTAAGATGCAATTTCCCTGAAGCAATCCCTCAAGACTTGTGCAGTGCCTGTAAACATGCTTTCCGAGTGCTTCAGAAGTAGACTTTAAGATGCTGTCCTCACATATTTTTTTCCCCAATACTTTTGCACATACCTGAGGCTTTACACAGTCATCTCTGAAAATGCTGTCCTTTCAACCTTGGATCTAGAAATGTGGCAATGGATCAATGTCATTGGCTTTCAAAGTAAAAAAATCATCTCTCAATTAAAAAATAAAACAAAATGGAGTAAGTAGCCAACCTATGTTTCCCTTGAGGAAATCCAGAACACGGCAGACAACAACATCCATCCCTGTCTTGGACCTGAGCCCTTGCCTGGTCCCAGCTTAGCTTGGGTACTATGGTTTGTCACCAGAGAAAATAACAAAATATAGGAAGATGGGAAGCAAGGAGGGAGAGAAGGAAGGAAGGAAGGAGGGAGAAAAGGAAGGAAGGGAGGCTGGTTCCTGTACTCCAGTCTTTTTTTAAAAGGCTGGTAGTCTAATGGAGAGAAACTGGGCAAACCAAAATCTCCATGGTACATCCAATTAGAGAAGGGGAAGATTCCCTCTTAGCTCTAATAGGGAGTTTGCAATGGATGCTTTGCAAAGATTTTCTGGTTTGTTTTTCATTCTCTTAACAGTGTCTTTCACAGAGCAGAAGTTTTTAATTTTAATGAACTCCAACTTATCAATTCTTTCTTTAATGGATCATGCTTTTGGTGCTATATCTAAAAAGCCATTTCCAAGCCCAAGGGGCATGAAGATTTTCTCCCAGGTTATCTCCTAAGAGTTTTATAGTTTTGCATTTTACATTTAGGTTTATGAAGACCTAGTTTTAATCGCAAATCCCAAAAAGGGATGGAACCAAATCATCAACACTTGGAACACCTCAAGTGAAAATAACAATAATTGAAGGCCAGACTGCAGTTGAAAACACGCATGACAAGTGTGGCAGGCGAGATCTAATCCTCCTCGAAAGATGGCAAGCTCTTCTTTCAGATAGAGATGCCAGAGATTTCTCCCCTAAGGATATATTGCTTCTCCTTCATGTCTCCTGACTCCTTTTCAGCCACGAGGGGAGTTAATCTTATCAGGGAGAGAGGCAGGAACAGAGATAATCCTGCTTGCAAACTGAGGATCACTTCGGTCCCCATCCCCAGTGTCATTCCCACCCCGACAGGAGGGGCAGGAGAAGAGAAGGGAAATCCATTCTACTGCTTAGATTATGGGGAGCTGAGGGAAAAAGAAGGGATGAGCACAAATTTTGAATTATTGCTCATCTGGGGTTAATTTTTTTTTTCTGCTGCACTGTTGTTTCTTTGCATCTGTCTTCCAGAAAAGGACAGACTCCAAGGAGGGACTCCGGAGAGGTCACACTTTCATATCCCTGCACAACTACTTTGCCTCGAGGTGGGGCCAAGAAAGGGATGCTGCGGAGGCTGGCAACAGAGGCTGGTGCTTTGCAAGGAAGATTTTTCTTATGTATGTAACGCTTGAGCAAAGATCACCCACCCTCAGACTAGGGCTGGCAGCCCCAAGCCTATTTAGGGAAAAATAAACCTTCCATTTGGAATATACTGAGAATAAGATTTGAAAGGGTGGGTAAGTGACAGGGAGAAGGATGAATAGGAGGAGGAGTCAAGGAGGACTTCAGGGCTTCTGGCTCAAGTGACCCTCTCCAAGGAGGAGATTACAGAGGTCTCTGTTGAAAGGTGCTGAATATGAAGTACCTTGGGGACGTCTGAGAAGTAATATGGTCCTTGTAAAGCCGCAATAAATAAGAGCAAGGGCTTCCAGACTCCTGAGAGTGCCCAGGGTTCTAGCTGGGAAGGGGCAAGCATGGAAATAAGTGGTCCAGCAAAGACTCTTCTCCTTTCCCAACCTTAGTATTAAAATCCCTTTGATGGTCCAGTGGGCCTTGGGCCAAAGGAAGGAAAGAGTTCATGAAAAAACTAAAAATAATTCACTTATTTCTTAGCTAGACTGGCTTTGCTCAAGTCTAGGAACAGGCAAAGGGGGAAAAAAAAAACTTGAGAGCGGAAATTCATGGCAACAAGTAACTTCTGTTTACAGATAGCATCTCAGGGAAACTGTCTGGCTGCTCTAGAGCAGAAGTGCATGTGAAGTCATATGTATCCATTTCCTTTCCTCCGATGGAGCAAAAGAAAATGCATATGTGTTCTATGAGAAATAAATTCTTGTATTTTTGTTTGACCAGACAGATGCCATATTGTTTCAGGAGCTTTGAATAAAGATTATAACATCCCACTCTGACCACTGAGCTAGATTGCAGACTGGCTTTCTGTAGCCTGGGTTACCACGACAGAAGGGGGACAGGAGGAAAGGGGTGGGTGTCCATAGGTGGAGGTTCTAATTTCTAATGAAACTCCTGTCACTCTTTCACTTAACCTGTTGACTGTGTCCCTCTATTCTCTTTTTTTTTTAACATTATAATTGGTTCTAAACATACAGGAAAGTTGCCATTTGCGGCAACATGGGTGGACATGGAGATTGTTATTCTAAGTGAAGTAAGCCAGAAAGAGAAAGAAGAATACCATATGATATCACTTATATGTAGAATCTAAAAAAAAAAAAAAAAGACAAACTTATTTACAAAACAGAAACAGACTCACAGACATAGAAAACAAACTTATGTTTACCAGGGAGGAAGGGGGTGGGAAGGGATAAATTGGAAGTTCAAGATTTGCAGATACTAATTGATACATATAAAATAGATAAACAGCAAGTTTATACTGTATAGCACAGGGAACTATATTCAATATCTTGTAGTAACTTATGGTGAAAAAGAATATGAAAATTAAGTCATCTTCCCTGCACTGGGCATTGGTGTCTGTCCTGAAAGACGCTCCTTTCGCTGTAAAAGGACATTCACGTTTTACATCTTCTGCTTTCTCCAGCCAGGGCTTTTGGCCAGTCAACACTTTCATCCATCAGTATTCCTCACAGGCTAAAGGAATGGCTGTCACATTACAGAAGCAAACAGGGGCTGCTTCACGGATTTCGCTGGCACTGCCCACGTTCCTGTTTTATAGTCTGGAAGTTGTAAACAATTAGAAAATCGTGCTCCTAAGGAGTGTGACTGGAAGGGAAACTCTTTACTATGCTGATTTATCTTCCCTTCCATAGACTCACAGAATAGTCTGATTTTGGCCATAACACACCACACTCTCTCTGGCTGCTGCAGGGGAGTCAACCAAGCAAGACTGAAGAGACAGATGACAGGGAGACGGATGAGCGAAGAACCACCATGGGCGGCAGGAAACGAGGAGAATGAACAAGACCGGCCATCCCTGATTAGGAAAGGAGGACTACCTAAGTCTAGAAGAGGAAGGTACCAGGGAGGCCATGGGGGTGGGACAGAGGATGGGAGGGCAGAGATGGGAACAAGGTTCTGGGCAGGTGTGCAGTGTCGGGTGGGAGCCCAGGAGGCAGGCTTATGTCCTTCAGATGAGGTGGGAGGTCAACCCTCTGAGGCCACGGTATCTGACAAGCAGGGACCAGGCTTTGGCCAGAAGGTTGCCATCATTTTGGCCCCCTCCATGGTGGGGGACCCTCGGGCTCTGGCAACATTGTTGCCACCCCCATCAATCCTGCTGACACAGTGCATCAGGTGCAGGGGAGCCTCAGACTGGAAGGCATTCCCAGGCTCAGTGACACAATAGCTCAGGGAAAACTGTGTCAGCCCAGGATCTCTGGGCCCAGTCTGCTCAACCAGGGCTCCCTCTCCCTCCCTCCTTACCTTCCTAAATGTCTTGGGCCATTTAAGTGAAATGAGAGTTCCCGCCTACAGAGGTGGGGCCAGAAGAAGGATGGGGAGCCAAATCCCAGACACAGGAACAGAGGTGGGGTGACAGAGCCACAGAGCCCTGTTACCCGGAAAGGACTCTGCCCGCAGCACAAATGGCAGGAGGGGGCATCTGTAATCAGGACCAGGAGACTGGGGGGGCGGGGGCGCACCTGACATGCACAGCCACTGCTGAGTTCTGGGGATGTGAGGAGAGACTTCAAAACCAGCTTTGAGCCCTTGGGTTCTAAGCAATTTTCCAAATACTGAACACATTCAAATGGTGAGGTTTTTACCTGGGCCAGGGTCTGCACGTGGTTTAAGTGCACAGCACGTATCAGCGAGGACTTGTGGCCTGTGCCCGTCTGGTAACTCACCAGGTTCTAACAAACACGTGCCTGCTGTTGATTCTGCTACTCAACAAGCATTTATAGAGACTCCTCCAAGTAACAAGCATGGTCCCAAACATAAGGGGTCACTGTGAATGGGATAGACCGAGACATCAATCTGCCCTAATGAGATTCACATTCAGGCAAGGAGAGATCATAAACAAAATAACTTCAGAGAACAATGAGGACTGTAAAGAAAATAATACATGTCAGTGGTATATAAAGCTGGGGTAGAGCTGGTGGGGAAATGCACCTTTCACCAGGTGCTTTTGAGCTGCGACCTGAATGACAAGGAGAAGCTAATCGAGATCATCAGAAGTTCACAGGCAGGGAAACAGCAAGTGCAAAGGCCCTGAGGCAGGAAAGGGCTTGAGAAGTTCCAAGGACTGAAGAGGCTAGGCTGGCTGAAGCCTTTGGGAAGGAGGAGATTAGAACAGGAGAGGTGAAGAGGAGAGGCAGGGCAAGGGCAGGCAGGCCTGGGGCCACGATGACAGCTGAAGTCTATTCTGAGTGCAGTGGGAAACCATTAGAGGGTTTAGGTCGGGGTGTGACATGCCAAATCGTCTTTTAAAAAGCCCCTCTGGCTGTGTGTGGAAAACAGGTTCTGGAGGACAAAAGAACGACACGGCACCAGGTGGAAACTGTCACACTTGTCTAGGTGAGCAGGGATGGAGGCCCGAGCTGGGATGGCAGGGGGAGATCATGCCCCTCTCTTGGAGATACAGGGTGCAAGCTGGTAAAGAAACCTATTTCAGGGGAGGTGGTATAGATCAGCGGTAGAGCGCATGCTTAGCATGCATGAGGTCCTGGGTTCAATCTCCAGTAGTACCATTAAAAATAAAAAGCTTTCACTAATGAAAAAAACAAAAAAAAATTATATGAAAAGAAACCTGTTTCACAAGGTTTGACCTAGCACCTCCCAAACTGCCTTGACGATGGAGCCCTTTCTCCCGTAGCCCCCTTTCATCTATTGCTTCTGCGTGGCTGTTTCCTGGAACACACGTTAGAAGATGTGGCTGTTTGCTCCGCCCACTTCAGCTAAATTTTCATTCATGAAAGCCATCTTCTTTGCTGGTTTTGCTCTTGCCAGTAGGTCTGCACGTGATACTATATTTACCTGACTACACAAGTCAGTTATTCTCACCCTCCCCATGGCCCCTTCATTGCCATAAAGGGAGGTGGGTGGGAGACAGCCTTCCTGACCCCTGACCCTGGAAATTCAGGAGGCCCAGGCCTCTGCCACTGGGCTTCAGCAAGCCTTCCAGCACCGCCAGGGACCTCAGACTCAAACACACTGCAGCTGGCTCCAGCCTGAATCAGAAACCCCAGCCCTGAGGATGACTAGGGTGTTAAATGGGAGCTCAATGCAAAGCCTGGACCCAGCTTCTTTCAGTAAGAACTGTTTACACTGAACTTTCTCAGGCTTCACAAACTAAAGCTTAGCATGGAGATCAAACTCAGTGATTAAAAAAAGAAGAAGAGAGAAATTTCTTTCTGACAAGAAATTTTTATCTGCAGGTCTAAAGCTTCGGAGGATATTCAGAATTCTGCCCACAAGGGTGCTGAGCGCAGCTCCATCCATAGACACCCTCAGAACCCAGGACTTAGGCAAAGGAAAGAGGGTGTGGGGGACACACCGGAAGTGTCCTTGGGGTGGAGAGAAAGTCCACGAGCCCTTTCTCCAACAGCAGCTCGTGGCTGGTTTTCACCTGGAATAGCTTTGGCCTACATCCAGATGAAATGCCAGTTAGAAAGCTCTGCCCGTTCACTCTTTCTGGGCAGACAGAGCAACAGTGGTGAGCTCTAATCATTTACAAAGGTCACGATCGAGAGCCAGCCCCGGAGCGGTCATTTAAAATTCGATTGATCCCTATTTGTAGTCAAGGAAAGAAAATGGGCACTTGGACTGTATTGTAATTATGGGGCTCCCAGGCAACCGTAAATAGATGTGCAATCTCGATACTGGCAAATACCTGGGAGAAGAAATTATTACTCAGGGAGAGCACGTCGCTAGGAAAGGTTGAAGATAAAATTGCGCATAAAAAAAATCAATCATCTTTTAGCTAATTTGCCCTGCTCACCACCCATCAGGGTTATCACAATTGTCAGATGTCTGCTGAATATATTAAAAGGAGGGTCTACTTGCTAAAAATGATCACCAAGAAAGCAAAGGCCGCAAACGGAGTGGGGACCCTGGAGAGCTGACACTGGGGGGTTGGCCAGGTCCTTGTGTCTTGCTGAAGGACAGCGAAGTAGGGGAGCTCGCATCAGCTCTCAGGTCTGAGATGCACCCCCACTGTGGCCCTGCAAACACTAGCTCTGTGCCCACCCTGCTGATGACTGGGGAGCAGGGGCCTCCTACACCTGCTGGGAAAAGCCATCTGGGAAAAGGAAGGTCTGCTCACCCTGCGTGTGGTAGTGGAGACTGGCTGGCACATTCTGTGGCTCACAAGGGTAGAGCCGGGACTTTTCCTCAGTTTGACTAAGTCCGTCACTTGCTCCAGACAGCAGGACACCTGCCATCAGTGGTCCAGAGTCAGTCAAGGAGCAGCGACCTGGCCTCTTCTACCTATGCTGAACTTAAGTCAATGCACACTGCCCCCCAAAGCCAGAGAAGAAATGGTACATTCCTCCAAAAAGCTTTCTTGAGGTCGCTAGGGTCTGGCACAAGAACCTCACCCATTCTGGGCAGCGGGTCCCCAGCCAGACCCTTCCCAAAACTCAGCTCTGCACCCTGACTTTCCAACCCTCCTCTCCACCTGTGGGTGTAAGGTGAGCAGACACTCTTGCCTGCAAGCAGCCCACCACCTTCCCCACCGGCCACCTTCCCCCTGAGCCATCTTACATCCTCCCTCCAAAGCTGCGGTGAGGGTCGGGGCAAGAGGGACTAACTGTCTCCAGGAACAAGTCTTCTCCCAAAGCAGGCCTTCTGCTCCTGCCCTGAGAAGCACTCGCACTCTGAAAGCGCCATTCCAGTCACAGATGGATTTATGAAAAGTCTACCTCTAGTAAAGGTACGTTTTCCAGTATGGAAGTTTCTCAGAAAACTAAAAATAGAACTACCTTATGACTTAGCAATTCCACTCCTGGGTATATATCCAAAAAAACCAAAAACCCCAATTTGAAAAGATACATGCACTTCAGTGTTCACAGCAGGACTATTTACAATAGCCAAGATATAAAAGCAACCTAAATATCCATCGACAGATAGTTGGATAAAGAAGTTGTAGTATACATATGAAAATGAATATACGTTTGTTCGTGTATGACTGAGCATTATGCTGTACACCAGAAATTGACACAGCATTGTAAACTGACTAGACTTCAATAAAAAAATATATATATATACAAAATATACATATATATATATATATATATACAAAAAAAAGAAGTTGTAGTATATACATACAATGGAATACTACTCAGCCATAAGAATAAAATAATGCCATTTGCAGCAACATGGATGGACCTGGAGATTGTCATACTAAGTAAAGTAAGCCAGAAAAAGAAAGAAAAATACCATATGATATCGTTTATCTATGGAATCTAAAAAAAAAAAAAAAGACATAAATGAACGTATTTACAAAACAGACAGACTCACAGACATAGAGAACAAACTTATGGTTACCAGTGGGGAAGGATTAATTGGGAGTTTGAAATCTGCAGATACTAACTACTGTATATAAAATAGATAAACAACAAGGTCCTATTGTATAGCACAGGGAACTATATTCAATACATTGTAATGGCCTATAATGAAAAAGAATATGAAAAGGAATATAAATAAATATATATATATGAATCAGTATGCTGTATACCAGAAATTAGTACATTGTGAATAGACTATACTTCGATAAAAAAATAAAGAAAAAAAGAAAGAGGATGTGGGTATGTGTGTACACACAACACACACACACACACACACACACACACACACACACACACACACGGAATATTACTCAGCCATAAAAAAGAATGAAATTTTGCCATTTGCAGCAACATGGGTGGACTTGGAGGGTATTATGCAAGGTGAAATAAGTCAGACAGAGAAAGACAAATATTGAATGATATCACATACGTGGATTCTAAAAAAATACAACAAACTAGTGATTATAACAAAAAAGAAGTAGACTCATGGATACTGAGAACCAATGGTTACCAGTGGGGAGAGGGAAGGGAAGAGGGAGGGAGTAAGGAGTACAAACTATTAGGTATAAAATAAGCTATAAGGATATATTGTACAACCCAGGGGGAACATAGCCAATAATTTATAATAACTATAAATGGAGTATAACCTTAAAAATTGTGACTCATTATATTGTACACCTGTAACATATATTATTGTATAGGAACTATACTTCAATTAAAAAACAAAAGGTACGCTTTCCATGACCCAGTTGCAAGAGCTCATTAATTGATGGAGTCCTCCTAAACAAGTCTAATCCTGCTAACAACATACACCTCATAGAATACATTACCTGCAAACTGATGCCAGGCAATTATCAAGTTTCCTCTTTATTTAATACAACACATTACATCACCACTGCAGCATGATTACCGTAGAAATGGTAATTTCATCCTTCTGTGTATCATTTTTATCCTAGAACACCCAGACAGGCCTGTCCCGGCAATGCCCAAATCTGTCCCACAATCCCCAGCTTGGACAACCACGGGGCCTCCTCCCTAGCTTTTCTGCCTTCAACTCTTGCCTTCTTTGAGTCCATTCTCCCCATGAAAGCCAGAGTGACCTTTGAAATACGTAAATCAGATGTGTCCTGTTTCCGAAGCTGTTGGAGCAACTAAATTCACCTCCAGCCCCTGCCCTGTGGTTTACAGTGCCCTGCGTGGTGCGACCCAGCAGCCTCCTGGTCTCATCCCCTCCAGGCATGCAACTTACCCCCTTCTTCTTTGAACACTCACCCCAGGGCCTTTGCACTGGCACACCCTCCCCCATTTCTCTGCCAGAAACTTGATAATTGCCTAGCATCAGTTTGCAGGTAATGTATTCTATGAGGTCCTTCTCATCTCCCACAGTCACCACAGTTGTCACCTCCTCAGAGAGGCCTTCCCTAACTAGTCCAGCTGAAGTAGCCCTGTCACTTGCCTTCATATCACCCTGATTTATTTCTTCATGCTTCTTATCTGTATCTGAAATTATTTTTGTTCTGTGTTTACAGCATCTGAAGTTATTATATTTTTTATTACATGTTGACTCTCTGAGGGCAGAAGCTTAGTGTGTGCTGATAATGGCCATGTTCTCAGGGACTATCATAGATTAGGTGCTCAATAATGCTTGTTGACTGACTGACAGATAACCCTTTTTTTTTAAAGTCCTCCCTTAGTTGGGACTAACAGATACACACTACTATATATAAAACAACAAGATCCTACTGTATAGCACAGGGAACTATATTCAATTTCTTGTAATAACCTATAATGGAAAAGAATCTGAAAAAGAATGTATATATGTATAACTGAATCACTATGCTGTACACCAGAGACTAACACATTGTAAATCAAATATACTTCAAGTAAAAAAAGTTAAAAATTTTTTTAAGTCCTCCGTTTATGCCTCTGTCCTGTGGGTCTCCTCAAAAGGACTGTCCTCAGCTATGCCTCCACCACACCATCTCCACTCCCACCACTGCGGTTAGACTCTGCCCTTTTGCTTCTTTGAAGCTGGTCTCACCAAGACCACAAGTGCCACCTCACCCACTCCGGGGTGCAGAGCCTCAGCCATGCCCCACGTCAACCTGCCTGCGTGTCCCAGCACGTGTAAACCTGACCCGCTGCTGCCTAGACTTAGCATCGCCCCACACCCTTGCTTCTCTGACTGGGTTCCCTACTCCCACCCTTGCCCAAGACAGAAGCTCAGGAGCCTGGGGAAGGTGCTTTCTGTGTCCCAGCCGCACCCTCCCGCCCCAGCACACCTGATTTTGGCACAGCGATCATGAATGGTCGCCTGTACAAAGCCTGGGTCCCCTCTCAAAGGCATCTCTCAGCATCCATCAGACTTTACAGTGGCCACAGGAGGCCACTCAGCAGAGGGTAGAGGGATTAATACCCCAGAGTCAACGTGATGGTGAATTCTGTGTGTCAACTTGACTGGACCGTGGAGTGCCCAGATACTTGGTCAAATAGTATTCCGGGTGTGCCTGTGAGGGTATTTTTGGATGAGACAAACACTTGACTCGGTAGAGTCAAGCAGCCTGCCCTCCCCAGTGTGGGCAGTCCCCACCCAGTTTGTTGAAGGTCTGAATAGAACAAAAAAGACTGAACCCCCAAAGGAAATTCCTCCTGCCTGTTTGAGTTGGGAACATCGTTTTTCTTCCTGCCTTTGGACTTGAATTAAAACATCAGCCCTTCCTGGGTCTCGAGCCTGCTGGCCTTCAGTGGTCTTCTACCCAACTGATTCTCCCAGGCTCCCGCTGGCTGGTTGCAGATCTTGGGCTGCAGATCTCTGTGATCACATGAGCCAGTTTATGCAAGAGAACAGTTAGACTTAATTGATATTTTCAGGACATAACATTCAAAAAAACCTAGAATTCACATCCTTTTCAAATGCACATGAGCCAGTTTATTATAAAATAAGTCTCTCTCTTTATATATATATATATATATATATATATATATATATATATATATATATATATTTAATTTAGTTACATGTAACAAATATATATAAAGAGAGAGACTTACATACAGAGAGATTTATTATAATGAATATTTAATATACTTATATTAAATATTATGAATATTTATATAGCCCATTGGTTCTGTTTCTCTGGAAAACCTAATCCAGGCAACCAGCAACCACTGGGAGATGAAAGCCAGTGGAGAGAAGCCCCAGCTCCGTGTCCTTCTGCAGGACAGTTCGGAGGAGCATTCCACATGGTTTCTCTGCCCACTGCCGTTACAGCTCCATCGCATCCCCTGGGCCCTCCCTCTGCTTCCGGGGCCTGCTCCTGCATCTCAAGCTGAGTCTCAGGCTTGCTTCCAGCAGGACCCAGCCTGGGGACCCGATGCCTCATTCTCTCACAGTTCCAGAGCAGGAAGTTAGAAATCAGGACCCCTGGGCTAAAGTCAAGGGTCAACAGGGCCACACCCCTTCACGAGGCTCCAGGGGAGAATGTGCTCTGTGGTGCCTCTTCTCGGGGCACTGGCATCCCTTAGTCTGTGGCCGCATCCCTCCTGCCTTTGCTGCCATGGTCACTGCCTTCTCCTCTTCTGTCAAATCTCCCCCTGCCTCCCACAAAATACACATGACTGCACTTTGGGCCCACCTGGATAATCCAGGATAATCTCCCCATCTCAAAACTCTTCAATCATGCCTACAGTCTTTTTTTTCCCCCCCTATAAGGTGATGTTCATAGGTTCCAGGGGTTAAATTTTGGTATCTTCTGGGCATTATTCACCCATCATAAATCTCCCCATCACCCTTCCCATGAACTACTGTGAATGGCCTGTTCTCCGGCCCCATTAAATCCACCCTGCAGGCTGTAACCAGAGTATTCTAGAAGGCAAACCTGCCTAGGTAGCTGCACACTCCAGCCCTTCAATGGCTTTCTGCTGCCTGCAGGACACAGTGCTCACTGCCTCAACGAGGTCCAAATCCCTCTCCCCGCTGCTCACCACACCACAGCTCCAGGCTCAGATGCCTTGGAGGCCAGGACTGCTGTCAGGTGGGAATGCGGATGCCAGATTTTTTAGAAAACCCTGGAATCCAGGTTTGGCTTGGTTTGGTTTTGAATGTGAAGCCTCTCAGTATTTAGATTTTGGCAGCTGATTTCAAAAGAAAATGTAACATACCGCAGGCCACCCCAAGAAGTCTTTGAGCTGCTCCCTTTCAACCTCTACCCAGCAGCTGCGGTACGTGCTTCTGTCTGGCCGCAGGCATCACCTGATCTCCCACCTTTGCTGGAAATACTCCTCTGGCCACCCTGCCCCTGCCCCAGTATGCTCCCTGTCTGACTAACTCCTGCTTTCCTGGTGGACCGACCCCGTCCCAGCTCACATCCCCCTGCAGAGGTGGTGCTCACCTTCAGTCTCCCACCAGAACGTGGGAGCACCTCAAAGATAAGATTGAATCCTTCTGTGTCTGTTAGACAACCTGGCACTTGGGAAGTGCTCAACAGATACATTTAGAATGATGACTATGTCCTCACCCTTAAAAAAAATCAAACATTTTCTTTTCAGAGTAGACCCCCAAAATCACCAAATTTGGAAACATAAACATGCATTAAAGTTGTTTCAAAGGGACTCGTTAGTTAAATTTAGGCTTCAAGATCATTTGGTCTAATAGAGAACAAACTTATGGTTACCAGGGATAAAGGGGGTGGGAAGGGATAAATTGGGAGTTTGAGATTTGCAGATACTAACTACTATGTATAAAATAGATAAACAAATTTGTACTGTATAGCACAGGGAACTATGTTCAATATCTTGTGGTAACCTATAATGAAAAAGAATATGAAAGCGAATGTATGTATATGTATGACTGAAACATTATGCTGTACACCAGAAATTGACACATTGTAACTGACTATACTTCAGTGAAAAAGAAAGCAAAAAAAAAAAAAATCATTTGGTCTACTCCAGCAAAAGACCAACTGGAAAAAACAGGTGCTGCCTGCATCTTATGGGCAGATTCACCAGCCACCGATTTGTATGTGGTTTGCTGCGAGCCCTCAGCTGATCATCCTGCCTCTTGGAGCTGGGACACCTGTATCTGTCTGCACACATCCGCATGCCCCTGCATCCGAGCTTAGCAGTACCACTGTGGGCAACATGAATCGTTCTCATGAGTGTGAGTGATGCTCACTTATATGCCTTGTGTGTACCAACTTAATCTCACCTGGTGTTGTAGCGTCCCAGACCCCCTACCAGGAAGGAGGGGAGCATTCCCACTTTGGGTAAATCAACCTGCTAGGATTTTATACCTGCATAGTATTACTGCAAAGGAATACCACAAAGTTTAGAGTGCTTCCCTCATCTCTCCCCCAGAAAAAGTCCATTGAAAGTAAATTTTACAAGAACCATCACAATGTAAGGAAGCCGAAGTTCAGAAATCAAAGTGTAAAATCAACTAGAGCATTGTGAAGGTGGGTTTCGGGAGGGCAGGCGGTATATATTTGGCCTAAACAAGCTGAAACAGTCACTTCTAAGCAGTTCAGCAGCTTTGTATTTTCCAAATTGTCTGCCGTCAACATGCACTGCCTTTAGAATCAAGCAAAGGATGAAATTTTTGAATATGTGGAGAAACTACTAATCAATTAGCAGAGGCTTCCCAAGAGTCCATGGTGTCTGGACTCTGTACTGCTGGGGCAATGGGAGGTGGGCAAGATTTTGCTCTCAGGGATATGTTACAGATTTAGGGAGCTAGAGCACCAACGTGTGGCCCTCCGCCCAGAGGAGGCTGGAGGACAGCAGGGTGGCTGGTGGGCAGCCAGCAGAGTAAAGCCCATGTGTGTGCAGTAGGGGATGAGGGTGTCCACGAGGTCTCACGTCCCAGGAGAAGCCTCATGGGGCTTTCAGTTGCTATGTTAATTCTGCTTTCACTGCACTATGTGTGTGCGTTTCCACCTCTTCATTGTCTTGTAACTCAGGTTACCAAAGCAAATAACTTGCTAAAGGAACAAAGTCTGACACTGAGGTCTTCTCTAAAGACAGAGACACAGGGTTTCGCCTGAGCACTGATGCACTTGTGAGAGACCCCAACCCCATGGCCCTTCCTGAGAAGCCTCTCCTGGTGCACTGGCTCTGGGAGGGACCGTCTCAGAGCCCAGCTCTGGGCCTGGCATGCATAAGTGACTGAATGAATCCTGAAGGATTAGATTCAATCTGAGCATCTTCTCTAACCCCGAACATGGTAAAGCCTAGTGGCAGTTGTGAGCATCACGGAGACAGAGCACAGTCGTGCCTCTGGACCTTCCCCTACAAGAGGGGACTAAGCTGACTGAGGGCTGCTGCACTCTTTACGTCAATATTTAGATATGATTGTAAGCCCCCCGCAGTGATCTGGAAAGCTCACTCCACATACAGGACCTGTTTGAGAAGGTGAGTTCACTCCTTGGAGATGAATTGATGTCCAGGGAGTCCTGAGTTAGAAAGGGGTCCAGCTCTGGGTATCTTGGCCCTCCCTCCTGCCTGGCACAAGCCTGACCACTCACCATAGGGAAGAGAAACCTTTTTTTTAAAAGGAGCAGCGGGGAAGGTATATCTCAGTGGTACAACGCGTGCTTAGCAGGCACGAGGTCCTGGATTCAATCACCAGTACTTCCATTAAATAAATAAACCTAATCATCTCCCCCCTCAAAAAACACCCCAAACCCCCAGAAATTAACATAACATTATAAATTGACTATATGTCGATAAAAAAGAAAATGCTAATATTAAAAAAATAAATTTAAAAGGGGTTGGGTTGTACCATATAAAGCTGGTACAGCTTGCAACTGTCATCTTAACCAATTTAGAAGCAGTGGTATGTCCTGGCGGTGATGAATTCATCATCGAATCCAACACCACTTGGACGGTGGGTGCAAATGTGGCTAGATTTTCCATTTCCGTGGCTGTAAACCAGTGCTGTGAAGCAGGAAGTCTCACATCTCTAAGAGATGCAATTGTTAAGATTCTGCAAATAGAAAGCTATTAATTAACTCCGAAGCTCAGTCCCCAAAACTGTAAGCCTCCTTCTGGATGGCTCTTGCCCTCTCACCACCCAAGCCCTGACTGTTCAATCTGAGAATCTTCTCTCAGTCCCTGCTGGTTCAGACCTGGCTAGCTCTTGCCTGGATGGGAAAAGAGCCTCTGCCATCACACTGTAGGTGCAACACTTACAAAATATCGTGGAAAGCGCCTCTGGTGTTGTACAACTAGGGAGGGGCTGGCAAAAGCCTCCTTTATCGATTTAAATCTGATCCTGTTTCCACTCAGCCCTAAACCCACAGATCCTCATCCCCTGGGACCCTACTGCAAACCCTCCAGGCTCATTCCCTGAGTCAGAACCTGAATGAATCCTTGCAGCTCCTGAACCCGGCACTTACTGCTCCTTGCCTAGAAAAGCCTTCGCCACCACTTCAGTCTAATACATCCTATTCATCCTGTAAAACCCAGTGTCACCTCCCCCGAGTGACACCTCCCTCTTTGGGCTGCTGCTTTGATACTTAACAGTGCATTTTCTACATCTCTGTAAACAGGCATCACTTCTGCCATCTCTGTGAGTTTCTTAAAGACAACTTTTATCTTTGTAACCCTGGCTATTTGCACTGACCCTAGCCAAAGGGCGGGTGCTCAAACCCCACTTGAGGAACTGAACGAGGTGTTTGGGACATGCTGTGTGAGGGCCCAGGCTGCCACCTGGATCTTCGGTAAAATTCGCAAGGTCAAACAGGTGGAGGTTCTTGCAAGGACAGCTTCTTTTGACCATGAGATTCCTGACAGGTCAGTATCTGCCCCCATCACCCCCTCTACTCCCTACATCCGATGGGCTGGAGCTGGGCGGACGGCAGACGTGCCGAAGAGGCCAGGTGCACTTCTGCATCCTCCTATGGAGTCCTACGGACCTGCAGGCGATCCTGCTGAGCCCGAACCGAGGTCTGGGGCTGTTACACACTGATCCCTCTGCCGAGGCTGGAGGCCGTAGCAGTGCCAGCAGTAATACTGAAAACTGGAGGTAATGTCCAGGGTAGAATGTTGGCCTTGGGGACCTGACTAGTGCCTCCCTCCCCTACCGCCCTCTCCCCTCAGACTCACTCATCCTCTAGCCTTTCCGCTGTTCACACTCCACTAACATACGTGGCATTTCCACACCTTTGCACATGCTGTGCTCCCTGCCTGCAAGGCCTCTTCCACCTAGCCAGCTCTGCTCAGTCCCAGTGACCCTCATAGACATCCCTCCCTTGGTGACCTCAGTCCTGACCCCCCTATTCTGTGCAGACGTCCCAGCACCCAGCACTCTGGTAATGATCTACTTCTCCAGTTCTTTCTTCCACCCACACATGGGGTCCTGAGGACAGGAATGACCTCTGTGTCCCAGGGGTTCCCTCAGGCTGGGGCAGTGTTTTCCATGCAGCAAGTGCTCAATGCGTGCTCGTGGGCACAAAATCAGATGTTGAAAATGGTGGAAAAAGCATCGAGAGAACAGTTACCCGGGTCTGTGCCTCTCCCAGGAAGAGCAGGTATAAAATTCTTTCCTTTTCCTAGAGAAATATTTGCAAATCTTTTGCCAAAATCTCTGCAAGTGACTGTGTACAATTACTGTGAATGCTGTGGGTGAACAAAAAGGTTAACCCTGTTTAAGATACTATCTAACCACACAGACTGATAATGGGGTTATTGAACAGGCTTCTCAGCAGAGACACCCAGGCTTAGCAGGGCTGAGTCCCCATCCCTCTCTTTTTTTTTTTATCTCCACCACCTTCCTTTCAACTAATGAGAGTTCCCTGCCTTCTCCTGTTCTGGTTTAACTATAACGATTAGTTTTAACCAAGCAGTTGGAGAGAAAACCACTGAAACGAATTTCAGAAAAGTTTTGCAGGTTGGAATAGAAGGCAACAGGGTGCTGAAAGGCACTACTGCTTCTGTGATTGTGTCCGTGGTCCGATCAAGCCAAACTATCATTTCAATGTTTTGATTTTTTAAAAGCACATGGTATATCTAAAATCTCAATTCCAAGAAGTGGAAATCTCCATTACACAAGAAATATCTCCATCAAAATTACCCGCTGGGCAGCTGGGGCCCGGGGGCAGCTGGAGAAGAAGGAGCTGGTCAAACCCTCTCCTCTGAGGTCAGGGTTTCAGAGGCGTCCCTCCCTCTGTGCAAACGAACAACCCACCACCAGACCAGACTCCGCGAGCTGCGTTTCTCACTCACCACCCTCCTTTACCAGATGAAGGACACTGATTCATGGCGAGGAGACACACATTTCAGGCTGTTTTTCATACACTGACAAGAAGTAAATTAGGAAATCATGTAAGTACAAAACACGAGTCATCCCTTCCTATTGATCACATGCAATTTACATCTTACAGAGATGTGAATTCTTGCATTCTCACTCCACAAGGAAAAAATCTCAATGATTTATTCATTTCAAATGAAAAATAGAAGGTAGATGAGAAGAATGACTTCACAGACGCAGCGTTCTCGGGGCAGTGGTGCGAGGCTCTCTCGCTCACTGCCCGAAGGGCTCCGTGTGCAAGTCACTCTAATTAACAAGGTGAATCAGGCAGGCAGCTCTCTAATTAGTGAGCATGACAAGCCAGCGGAAACAGGCAGGCAGACTGGTACACATAAGCTGGCCAACAAAGGCAAGGCATGTTTCAAGTGAAAAAATGCAGATTTCTGCTAAATACCTATTAAAAGTAAGACGGTTGGGGAAAAAAAAAAAAACACCTAATTTTAATCCTCATGTTTCATGGGTATTCACTTGTTCTCAGGGATCAGCTCCTCGGGTAAGACAGGGTTTGTGCCAGCCCTTTGTACAGCCTTTCCAGGCAAAGTGTTGCTAAAAACACGGGCGTTTTTGCTTGAAATAAGAATCGGCATCTTGGTTTGGGATTTATGATCCATTTGTGTGTGTTTTAGCCTAAGCAGTACCTGCCATTCATGTTTATTTCTAGTTCTTCCAAAACTCAGAGATGTCTAATGGGAAACCCTCTCTGGAGATTTGTTCAGTGCCGTTCAGTCCCGTGGGACATACGGCGGGGGCAGAAACCACCAGCTCCTCCACTCTCCAAAGAGGGGCAGAGCCCTCGCAGGGCCACACCTGGTCACCAGCTTGGCCTCAAGGTGAGAACAGGCTGCCGCTGGACACGGGCTTAGTCCCTGGCCATCTGCCTTGGTTTTACCTGTCTTTGCTCATTGGCCATCTTTACCCATCTTTGCTATCTTGAGGGCAGCTGCCAGATGAGCTCCCCATTGCATCAGCCAAGCTCCAGGGGTGCAGCCTGCAGTCACCTCCAGCACAGCAGCGTGGTGGTGGGGACACCACCAGTCACATTTACCCCCTAATTGATGTTTCCCGAGGACACGGCCACACCTTGCCAGCCGGAGGGACTGACTCCACTGAGGACAGTGAATGACCTCAGCATCTTTTCCACTTCAGGTGCTCACAGTGTTGCCAGAAAGGCATTTTCTTTCAGCATTGGGGACTAGTCGTTAGGTAGCTGCTAAAACGGTCTTGTGAATGAAGAACATACTGACTCAAATTCAGATACAGCACACTTCTATCCATGTCCAACTTCATGCTGGGCACTTCCTCTGGAGCAGGTGCTGATGTTACTACCGTTTATAGTCAGAGAAACAGGGCATCGGGAGGGGTCAAGAGTGTGCCCAGGGCCCCTCAGCTAGAAAATGCCGCTGGAAGCAGATGGTGAGCTCTGGGTTTATACTCCATCCTCACTCTCCTCTCCTCTCCCTCCTGAGACTCACATTCCCTGACTCTGGCCCGCAGACCAAAAGATGTCACTTCATAAAACTCAGTGCTCTTCCCACAAACAGCAAACTCTAAGACCAGTGGGCGACCAACGGTTGTTTGCAAAGAATAGTCTTCCTGCCTCTCTCTGGGAGAGAAATAAGAGAAGCAGGTTTAGAAATGTGGGGACCCTTGTGAGGGTACCCCCTCCCCCGGCATCTTTACCATCCCTGAAAGACTGAGCCTCGTGAAAGACTATTTCAAGGCAACTATAAGTGAGAAAGATCTGAAAAGCAGTCACGAAGGAAGGGAACAGTCAAAAGAAGAAATCAAAGGAAGCTGTGGCCACCTGGCAGGCTGCACGTGCCCCGCCCCGCTGTGGCCTGAGGTCTCCCTCCTGCATGTGCCAGGCAGCTCCCAGTTTAAATTTTCTGCGGGGTTTTCACTGCATCCAAGCAAACATCCCTTCACACGCCCTCTTCCCTCTTCGACTCTTCATTCATGATCAGGTTTACCTCTAGTCCCCATTTTAAGCACAAATGCAACATTAAAGAGTTTCCAGTGGGGGTGGGAGGTATAGCTCAGTGGGAGAGTGCGTGCTCAGAGTGAAATCCCCCATTCCCCCATTAGAAGAGAAATAAAAAGAAGAGTTCTCCAGCACACACTGGTCCACGGGACAGCAGTGTCGAGGGGAGAGTGAGGGCAGGTGTGTCACTCTTGTCTTCTCCCCATCCCGACGTTCCTCATCTGCATCTGTCCCAGCTGATAGAAATTCCCCACAGCCAGGGATTCTCCTAGGGCCACACCCAGTCTGCCCAAGGGTAGTTCATATTCTTATGGCATTGCTTTTCCATCAACAGATAACGTCAGAGACCAGGGCTAAATGGATGAATCATAATTAAGCGCTTGAATTCAGCATTCCCTGGTGAAAGGTCCAGGACAGGGTGTATCAGTTTCCTAGGACTGCCATAAAACATTTCCACAGACTGGGTGCCTTACACAACAGAAAGCGGTCTCTCTCTTCGGAGGCTAGAAATTTGTTGTTGTTTTCGTTTGGTGTGGGAGGTGGGAATTGGGTTTATTTATTTACTTATTTATTTAAATGGAGGTGCTGGGGATTGAACCCAGGACCTCATGCATGCTAGGCATGCACTGCATCACTAAAATATACCCTCCCCCAAGAGGCTAGGAATCTGAAATCAAGATGTCAGCAGGATCGGTTCCTGGTGAGGGCTGTGAGCCTCTTCCCACCTCTCTTCTAGATTCTTATAGCCTCGGGCATTCCTTGGTTTGGAGGTGGTGTTCCCTCTGTCTCGTCACCTCATCTTCCCTCTGTGTATCCAAATTTCCCCTTTTTATAAGGACACCAGTCAAACTGGACTAGAGTCTATCCTAATGACCTCATCTTAACTTGGTCATCTGCAAAGATCTTATTTCCCAATAGGGTCACATTCACAGATACTGGGGGTGGGACTTCAGCATCTTTGGGGGACATAATTGGACCCATAACATAGGCGGAGTCACTAGTTTGGAAGTAGTCTCCAAGGCTGCAGCTGGGCAGGGAGCTGAAGTGTGTGGCTGGCCTGCTCTTACCAGACCTCCCAGGGGGCAGCTGGCAAAACTGTCACAGTGCAGGGTCTGCCCGTTGGCCCTGCAGGCTTGGAAGCTGGGTGTTGCCGGCATGCGGTGAGTGCATCCATCTCTCAGGGACTGTGTTTCATGAGGCTAGCTTGGGACTGCTGTAAAAAATCAGCCTGCCCATGTACTGATGGAGAGGGACCATCCACAGGGAGGGCCGAAGCTTGGGTCTCCATGACCTGCACATTCTCCTTCTCCAGGCAAACACATGGTTGTGCAAAAAGTGGGAGTTTGAAAGTCTCTGGGCATCGCAGCCTGGTATCCATCTCCACGCGGGCAGCCCTGCTTGTAGGATGAGGTGCTGCCAGGATTCCCTAGGGAGGGTCTTAGGAGGGGGCCCTCTCATAGTCTCTCCCTGCCTTTCTTGAGTGGACTAGACATGCTTCTAAGAAAGTTTCTTTTTATCTTTTTTTGAGATGTTTCCAAGAAAGCTCCTGTTAACAAACTGACTCTGAAGAACTCAGCTTTTACTCAACTCCTGTCAATTTCATCAATTAGCCCTTAGGTCATTCTCTCCTCCCTTATAACTGGGTTTTTGGGGTACCTCACTATGGTCCCCAACTACACACCCACCGCCTTCCTAAGAACGTGTTTGCCTTAACTCATTCTCTCTTTAAAAACAAATAAAACCTGACATTCTGACTGTGGTATTTTATTCAGCGCCCCTCCTGGACAAGGTCTGCTTTTTCTTCTTTACAAATAGGGCCCAGCTGGACAAGTTCACCAAGATCCACACAGCAGGCTCTGAGCAGAGCTGGCAGTGTGTGTGAGTGGCCAGGACAAGCCGGACTTTAGTGAGGTTTGCAGTGAGGTTTGGGGGACCCAGATGTGGCTAAGAAGCAAGGAAGTGCTGTAAGAATTCTCTTTTTTGATACATGCACCCCAATGTTCGTAGCAGCACTATTTACAATAGGCAAGACATGGAAGCAACCTAAATCTATCAACAGATGATTGGATAAAGTTGTGAGATATATATATATCTCACTATATATATATATATACACTCAACCATATATATATATGAGATATATATATATACTCAACCATAAAAAAGAATGAAATAATGCCATTTGCAGCAACATGGATGGAACTGGAGATTGGTCATACTAAGTGAAGTAAGCCAGAAAGAGAAAGAAAAATACCATATGATATCCTTATATGTGGAATCTAAAAACATGACACAAGTAAACTTATTTAAAAAACAGAATCACACTCACAAACATAGAAAACAAATTTATGGTTACCAAAGTGGAAGTAAAGGGAGGGATAAATTAGGAGTATGGGATTAACAGATTCACATTATTATACATAAAACAGATTTAAAGTAAACCCAATAGAGATTTACTGTATAGCACAGGGAATTATATTCAACATCTTATAATAACCTATACTGGAAAAGAATTGGAAATATATATATATATATATACACACACACACACACACACACACACACACACATATATGTATGTGTGCATATATACGGTATATTTAAAGATTTATTTAAAAGTGTGTCTGTGATATTTCTGTATAACTGTACAGCAGATAAAGATTCCCTTTATACTGCCCTACAGAAATTGCAAATTCTATTATATCAGATATATATATATATATATATCTGAATCATATGGTGTACACCAGAACTTAACACATCATTGTAAACCAATTATACCTCAATTTTAAAAAGAATTTCCTTTTTTGGACCAGGGCATTTGTAGCTCTTGAAAAAATGTCTGCAACTAAATAATTCTTCTTGTGCAATATAAAAGGTTCAAATAGATCACTGATGTCAATTATACCTCAACAAAGCTGGGAAAAATAAACAGAAATTTGAGATACTAAAAAAAAAAATAGATCACTGATTTTTTTCAAGTGACAAGATAATGAGAAACAATTTTTTTAAAGTCTTATTCCAAGATCAATAAAACACATCTTTATTAAAATACAGTTATTTGGGGGTGAGTATTAATGGCAAAGGTCATGCTCTAACTTAGAAAAGCACTTTAAAATCATCACTCAAAATGAATAGTTGAGATCGTGGAAATAAATATTTTCTTACTAAAGATGAAGTGATCTCTTTAATCCAGTCTTCATTTTATCTATGTCTTGATCAAAGTGAACAGAATGCAATTAGCACCTGATTCCTGCTTTTAAGTCAGACTAATTTTCCATTTATATCTCTGACACCTTCCTACAGCCTATTTGACTTGTCTGACACATTTGCCAGATATTACGAGGACTCTGTGCAAAAGAGAGATTTCTTACCCTTACCATTAAGGGATATTAATAGGTTTGGGGGAGGCTTGACATGTGGATAGGACCTCTGATTTAAAAAAAAAAAAGGGTGGAAAGTCATTAAAATGGAATTATCACTAGTTGTTAAAATAGGGATACTGTAAAGAAGATTCCCCCAGATCCTGGTATATTTAAAGATTTATTTAAAAGTGTGTCCCTGATGTTTGTGTATAACAGCAGAAACCATACAGCAGATAACAATTCCCTTCATCCTGCCCCATAGAAATGGCAAATTCTATGACCAAGACAAAGGATGTAGAACTAAGAAGCCATGGCAATTAGAACCAAGAATCTGTATGGTCTCACCTGTGAAGAGACCAACAAAGGACTCTGAAATAACAGAAGGGCATAGGTGTGAAGAACATGGGGTTTTTGAGTCACGTAGTCCTGGGTTTGAATCCCAGCTTCCCTCCTTCACCTCCATACTGCTCCCTAGTTACTTCAGTTTTTCCCAACTGGTGGGCATTTCTACTCGATTTGGGTCCCCAGCCAAGGAGCCATACTAGCTGTGGGGATTGTTCCGCAACTTGCTGGGCAGGGAAGCAGATCTGAAGCCCCATCTACTGTTGAATATAGCCCCCAGTCTAGCCCAGCCATGTGGCCTGGCTGGAACACCCAGGGGTTTGCATGGCCCATCCTACAGTCCTACTTAGAGCAGTACCTGAGCAGAGAGCCAAACCAGCAGGCCTGTCTACTCACAGAGTCGAGTCAGTGGCCTTCTCTGGCCAAAGAACTAAGTGGGCAGTTCTTCCTGATTCAGGTCCTCAGCCAATAAAGCTATGCCAACCTTGGAGCCTGTTCTGCCACCCCGTTCCAGCAGGGAAGCATTGCATAGCCCTGCTATGAGTACAGCTCTCAATCCTGCCTAACCAGAAAGGTTAGCTAGAGCACCTGGGAGGGCTGCATGGCTCACCCTACAGCCTTGTTTGCAGTGGCATCCAAGCTGAAAGCCCAGCCAGTGGCTCTGCCATTCTGCAGAGCCATGCCAGGGGTCTCATCTGGACAGGGATCTAGGTAGGCAGTTCTGCCTGATTTGGGTCCTCAGGCATCAAGTTGCAATAGCTGTGGAGCCCATTCTATAGCTCTCCTGGGCAGGGAAGCAAATTTGAAGCCCTGCCCAACTGCTGAGTATAGCATTTAGTCCCACCTGACTAAGAAGCCTGACTGGCAGCTATGGAGCCCATCCTACAGCTACACCTGGACAGGGAACCAAGCTACCAGCCCTATCCAGCTATTTCCAGCCAGCAGCAGCACATCTCCCACCCCAACCTCACATCCTGGGCAGTGGCCTCACCCAAATAGAGCTTCCTGATAGCAAGCCCTACCTGACCAAGAATGCTACCACCAAACCCATCCAGAATCCCAAACTGAATTCTCTGGTAAAGGACTATCTCTGCCAAAGCAAACCTGTAAGGTCTGGAAACCTGTAAGTCTTGAGACCACTTACCCAATTGTGCAGGTACCAACTCAAAGAATCAAAGATCACAAAGAATCAGGCAAACATGACACCACCAAAGGAAACTAATAGTGCTCCAATAACTGACCCTAATGAAATGAATATCTATAAACTGTCTGACAAAGAATTCAGAACTCTTAATGAAGTTTAGTGAACTACAAGAACACACAACCAACCAGATAAAATTAGGAAAACAATGTACAAACAAAATAAGAAGGTCGACAAGGAAATAGAAACCACCAAAAATACCAAACAGAAATCCTAGAGCTAAAGAACAAGATGAGTGAACTGAGGAATTCAATAGAGAGATTCAACAGCAGAGTTCACCAAGCAAATGAAAGAATCAGTTAACTAGAAGATAAGTCATCTGAAATTACCCAGGAATAAAAAGAAAAAAGAATTTAAAAAAAAATGAAGAAAAGTCTATGTCCCATGGGACTAATAGGACACCATCAAAAGGAACAATATATATATTATGGAAATTACAGAAAGAGAAGACAAAGAGAAAGGGACAGAAATTTTTATTTAAAGCAATAATGGCTGAAAAATTCCCCAACTTGGAGAGAAAAATGAACATCTAGATTTATGAAGCCCAAAAGACCCCAAATAAGTTGAATCTGAAAAGGGCTACACTTAAATATATCATGTTTAAATTGTCAACAATCAAAGACTAAGAGAGAATTTTGGGAGCAGCAGGAGAAAAGTGATTCATCACATACAAGGGAATCCCCATAAGACTATGGGTGGATTTCTCAACAGAAACTTTGTAGGCCAGGAAAGAGTGGGATGATATATTTAAAATATTGAAAGAAAAAACTGTCAACCAAGAATACTATACCTGACAAAGCTGTCCTTCAGAAATGAAGAAGAGAAAAAGATTTTATGGAACAAACAGAAGCTAAGGGAGTTCATCACCACTATCTCTACTTTACAAGAAATGCTAAAGGGCATTCTTCAAGTGCAAATAAAAGGATGCTAATTAACACTGTAAACACATGAATGCATGTGTAAAACTTATTGGCAATGGTAAATATATAGCCAAAGGCAGATTCTTTAACATTGTAATGGTGATACATAGTTCACTTACAACTCTAGTTTAAAAGTTAAAAAACAAATGTATTTAAAATAACCATAACTATAATAATTTGTTGTCCGATACACAATATAGAAGTATGTAAACTGTAACATCAATAACCTAAAATGTGAGAGGGAGTAAAAAGTATAAAGTTTACATATGTCATTAAAATTAAATTGTTATCAGCTTAAAACAGGATCTTTTGTAAGTTATTTTATGTAAGCCTCATGATATCCACAAAAGAAAAACCTGTAGTAGATACACAAATATTATGATAAAGGAGCCAAGGCATACAGTTACAAAAAATCATCAGATCACAAGGGAAGACATAAGTGAGGAAAAAAGAATCTACAAAACAGTCAGAAAACAATTAGCAAACAGGCTTTTCCTACCAATAATTACTTTGAACATTGGAGTAAATTCTCCAATGAAAAGACACAGCATGGCCGATGGATAAAAATACAAGATCCAACCGTATGTTGCCTATAGGGAACTCACTGTCACTTTACTGGCACACGTAGACTGAGCGTGGAGGGACAGAAAAAGAAAATAGTAACAAAAAAAATCAGGGGTACAATACCAGAGTAGGAGATAAAGAGGTACAAACTATTAGATATAAAATAAGATACAAGGATACATACAACACAAAATACTGTGTAACACAGGGAATACAGAAAATATTTTATAATAACTATAAATGGAGTATAACCTTTAAAAACTGTAGATCACTATATTGTACACCTGTAATTTATATACTATTGTTCATTAGCTATATTATTAAATTTTAAAAAGCAGGGGTAGTTTGCTTGTTCCAGACAAAATATACTTTAAGCTAAAAATGGTCAAGAGAGACAAAGAAGGTCAATTAGATAATAGCAAAGGGGTCAACCCATCAAGAAGATATAACAATTGTAAATATTTATCATCCCAACATCAGAGCACTATATAAATCAAATATTTGTGAAACTAAAAGGAGAAATAAACAGCAATACAATTATAGTTGGGAACTTTTAACATCCCACTCGCAACAATGAATAGATCATCCTGATAGATAATAAATAAGGTAACAGCAGATTTGAACAGCACTATAGACCTGGCAGACATATACAGAACATTCCATCCAACAATAGCAGAATACACATTCTACTCAAGCACATACAGAACATTTCCTGGGATAGAGCATATGTTAGGTCACAGAATAAGTCTTAGCAAATTTAAGAAAACTGAAATCATACCAATTATCTTTTCCAGCCACAATGATATAGAAATAAATAGCTGGAGGAAAGCTGGAAAACTCTTAAGTACGTGGAAATTAAACTACAGATTTCTGAACAACCAATGGATCAAAGAAGAAATCAAAAAGGAGATTTTTTAAACATCTTGAAACAAATGAAAATGGAAACACATGTACCAAAATTGTCAGATACAGGAAAAGCAGTTCTATGAGGAAAATTTATAGTGATAAATGCACACATCAAAGGAAAAAAAATCTCAAAAAAAACCCGTTAACTTTATACCACAAGGATATGGAAAAAGAACAAACTCAGCCAAAAATTAGCAGAAGGAAGGAAATAATAAAGATGAGAGCAGAAATAAATGAAATAGAAAAGAGGAAAACAATAGAAAAAACCAACAAAACCAAGAGTTGGTTCTTTGAAGAGATAATCAAAATTAACAAACTTTTAGCTAGACTGCCAAGAAAAGAAGAGAGAGGACTTAAATAAATACAAGTACAAATGAAAAAGGAGACATTACAAGTGATACCACAGAAATACAAAGAAATACAAAGGATCATAACAGACTACTATGAACAACTATAAACAACAAATTGGACGGCCTAGAAAAATGGATAAATTCTTAGCAATATACAACCTACCAAGACTAAATCATTAAGAAATATAAAATCTGAACAGATCAGTAACAAATGAGAATTGAATCAGTAATAAAAACTCCCAACAAAGAAAAGCTAAGACCAGATGGTTTCACTAGTGAATTTTACCCAACATTCAAAGAAGAATTAACACCAATCCTTCTCAAAGTTCCCCCACCAAAAAAATAAATAAATAAAAATCAAAAAAGAGAGAACACACTCAAACACATTTTAAGAGACCATCATTACTCTGATATCAAAGCCATATAAGGACATTACAATAAATGAAAACTACAGGCCAATATCCTTGATGAATATAGATGCAAAAAATTCTCAACAAAATAGTAGCAAACTAGAATTTAACACCACATTAAAAAGGATCATATACCATGATCAAGTTAGATTTAGCCCCGTTCTGCAAGGATGGTTCAGCATATGCAAATCAATAAATGCAATACACCACAATAACAAAATGAAAGATAAAAATCCTAAGATCATCTCAATAGATGCATAAAAAAAAATCATTTGACAAAGTACAAAATCCTTTCATACAAAAACTCTCAACAAATTGAGTACAGAAAGAATATACCTTAAAATAACAAAGGCCATATATGACATGTCCACAGCTAACATCAAATTTAGTGGTGAAAGACTGAAAGCTGTTCCTCTAAGAATCAGAAGCAAGACAAGGATGCCCACTCTCACCACTCATACTCAACACAGAACTGGAAGTCCTAGCCAGAGCAACCAGGCATGGGGAAAAAAAGGCATCTGAATCATAAAGGAAGAAGTAAAATCGTCTGTTTGCAGATAACAAGGTTTTATATATAGAAAACCCTAAACACCACCAAAAACAAATTAGAACAAATCAGCAAATTCAGTAAAGTTGCAGAGTACAAAATCAACATACCAAATCAGTGTCACTTCTACACACTAACAATGAATTATATGAAAAAGAAATAATGAAAATAATCCCATTTACAATAGCATCAAAAACAATAAAATACTTAGGAATAAATTTAACCAAGGAGGTAAAAGATCTCTACCCTAAAAACTGATAAATCAGTCACACTGATGAAAAAAACTGAAGAAGATATGAATAAATGGAAAGACATTCTGCGTTCATAGATTGAAAGAATTATATTGCTAAAATGTCCATACTACCCAAAGCCGTATATTGACTCAGTGCAGGCCCTATTAAGATTCCAATGACATTTTTTTACAGAAGTAGAAAACACAATCCTAAAATTTGTTTGGAACAACAAAAGAACTTGAATCGCCAAAGCAATGCTGAGAAATAAGAATAATCCTAAAGGCATCACATTTCATGATTTCAAACTATATTATCAAGCTATAGTAATCAAACAGTATGATCCTGACATAAAAACAGATGTATAGATAAATGGAACAGAATTGAGAGCCTAGAAATAAACCCATGCATGTATGGTCAACTAATATTGGACAAGAGAGACAAGAACCCTCAATGAGGAAAAGAGTCTCTTCAATAAATAGTGTTAGAAAAACTGGATATTCACATGCAAAAGAATGAAACCAGCCTCCTGCCTTACACTATTCACAAAAATTAACCCAAAATGGATTAGACTTAAACGTAAGACTTGAAACTGTAAAACTAGAAGAACGTATAGGGAAAAACTTCTTGGCATTGGTTTTGGCAATGGTTTTTTGGGTATGACACCAAAAGCGCAAGCAACAAAGTAAAAATAAACAAAAATAAATCAAACTAAAAAGCTCTTGCACAGCAAAAGAAATAATCAACAAAATGAAAAAGCAACCTATGGGATGGGAGAAAATATTTACAAGCAATAGATCTGATAAGGAGTTAGTATGCAAATATAAAACTCAATGGCAAAAAAACAACTAATCCAATTTAAAGACAGGCAGAGGATCTGAATAGGCATTTTTCCAAAGATGACATATAGATGGCCAACAGGTATATGAAAAGATGTTCAACATCACTAATCACCAGGGAAATGCAAATCAAAACCACAATAAGATATCACCTCACACCCGTTAGAATGGTTATTACTGAAAAAGAAAGAGATAACAAATGTTGGCAGGTATGTGGAGAAAAGGAAACCCTTTTGTACTGTTGGTGGAAATGTAAATTGGTGCAGCCAGTATGGAAATTCCGTTAAAAACTTAAAGTAGAACTTCTATTATGATCTAGCAATTCCACTTCTGGGTTTATATGCAAAGGAAATGAAATCACCATCTCAAAGCAATATCTACACTCCTATGTTCACTGCAGCAATATTTTTACAATAGCCAAGACATAAAACAAACTAAATATTCATTGATGGATGAAGGGATAAAGAAAATGTGGTGTATATATAATGAAATATTATTCAACCATAAAAAGGAAGGGAATTCTGCCATTTGTGGGAACATGGATGAGTCTTGAGCGCATTATGCTAAGTAAAAAGTCAGACAGAGACAGACAAATACTGTATGATCCCACTTATATGTAGAACTTTAAAAAAAAAAATTGAACCCACAGAAACAGAGAATAGATTGGTGGCTGCCAGAGGCAGGGGGTGGAGGTAGGGGATATGAGTGAAGGAAGTCAAAGGTACAAACTTCTAGTTATAAGATAAGTAAGTTCTGGCCATGTCATGTATAACATGGTGACTATAGTTAACAATATTGTTTACACTGTATATATATTATAAAGTTGCTAAGAGAGTAGATCTTAAAAATTCTCATCACAAAAAGTGTAACTATGTGACATGATGGATGTTAACTAAATTTATAATGATAATCATTTTGCAATATATACATATATCAAATCATTATATAAAGATTATATATTATTTAAACTTATGCAATGTTACATGTCAATTATATCTCAGTAAAACTGTAAAAATGTTTAAACTCCTTTAGCCATCGTCAACTGCATTGTAAAGGATATATTCCTTTGGTCTGTAATGGTCAGATTCAACTACAGTGGCTGAAATCCGGGGACGCTGGCACGGCACTATGGCTGTGGGACTCAAGACTGAGGTCAGCAGGGCCTTATCGCTGTGTGAACACTTTAAATCTTCACTGTCTTTACAGCTTCTCTGACTTTTCACATATTCCTTCTTTCTATTATATAAATGCTCTATGCTTACTCTTGCATCTCTATTTGCATGTCTAATAGTCAAGTCCAATTTAACATGTCTGAAGCTGAGCTCCTGAAATTCTCCCCCTAACCTGCCCTAGCCCACAACCTTGCCCATCTCAGTTAAAGGCAGCTCGAATCTTCCTGGCGAGCAAGTGAAAAAGCTTGGAATCGCTCATCTCTTCCTTATCTCAAACTCCACATCCAGCCCATCAGTACATTTCGTAAGCTCAACCTTCAAAATATATCCAGAATCCAGCCATTTCTCTCTCTACTTCTACAGCTGCCACCCTGGTGCAGGTCCCCATGTTCTCTCTGGGGATTACTGCAATGGCCCCTAATCAGCCTCCCTGCTTCCTCCCAGACTCCTTACGGTTATTTTCAACAGAGCCTGACTGCACCTGCGATCAATTAAGTCAGACCATAACCCTTCCGCCGGTCAGAAGTCTCCAGCGTAAAATTTGTGTACGTTGGAGTCTTAGAATTATTTGTTTATTATATTGTTGTTTTTAGTTCCCTGCTGTGTTTTTGTGGGAGATAATGGTAGGGCTGGAGATGGGGAGGGATGGATAGACAAGAGAGATACACAGGGAAAGGGAGAGAAAGTACACAGTCAAATCTAACAAAAATTTTTCATTATAGTAACTTCTATCACTTCTTAGCTTAGAAAGTCCTCCCTTCTCCAGAGATCTGATGAATATTCAGTTGAGATTTTCATATGCTTCTTTCTTATAGGGTGAACATTTTTTTGGTCTGCTGTTACCATCTCTAAGATGCAAAGATCCCATGAACTCTTTGCTTCCATTGAGCCAAAAAGGCTTTAGAGAAGAGAGGTGGGGCAGGAGAGGGGAGTGCCATTTCCCCTTGTGATGCCAGACCACATTTGTGTGTTAAAATAAATCTGTATTACACTGACTACCAACTTAATTATTCTTCAGATTTATACAGAATCAGTAAAATACAACTAATGGATATTTATTAATCAATTAATTCTCTTCTTTTATCCAGAATCAAGCTAAGCAATCTGTAATTATCAATGATTTTTAGAAGAATATTCAACAAAGACACCAAAATTTATCAGTTCATTTTGAACACCTCCAGTATCTGATAAACAGAATGATTTATCGTAGTTTCACCACTTTTATAAGTCCCACAAAGAAACCCTAACTTATTTTAGGAGATCCTACTAAATACATAAAGAATTCCTTCCTACTCTCTTAAGTTATAAACTCACTCACTATAAGAGAGATTTAAGAGAAAACCACCCATGCTGTTTACATTAAGAATGGAAATAATGGCACTTATTTACTTAAAAAAAATGTAACTGGAGGGAGGAAACATTTTTCAACAACGTGCTAAGCAGCATCTCATTATTCAATTAAGATGATATCCTTATAAATCAGAAAGCTCTTTAACAGGCTGAAAGGTAAGGTACTTCCCACGCAAATGATAAATTAAAAATAGATATTCAAACAAGGCTTCTGTAGTCATCTTGACACCAATTAGTGATACACTTCTTAATTTACACATAAGCTGAGTTCAGGGAGTATGGCTGTATCTTGCTCAGCATTAGGTTTTTTAATACTTTGGAAAAATGGGAGTTTTTACATCTCTTGGGGCAATTGGCTGCACAGATGGAAAACAGTGCCCAGATGTGAGCTTGCTATGTGCCCTATCTGAAAGGAAGGGACCAAAGTCAGCCTCAACCCTATGGAAGGCCCAAACTGGGGTCCCCGGTCATGCTTGGTTTTACCCAGACATGGCTTGTCCAAATACGCTCAGAGACCAAGGCTGGATCCAACAGTCTTGTCCATTTAAACAAAATCTTTTTGATTCATTTTTACCTTTCAGTAGGCACCAGCAATTTAGGGACAGAAGCTTGAAAGATCTTATACAGAGCAGAGTTTCTTTTCCTTTATCTTATATTTTCCTCTCTTATGTACTCATCTTCTACATTCTAGGTTTCGGTGAATAAGAACATTTATACAACATCAGGAACTCTGCTCAGATGCTCTTCCCATCCTGCCTTGCCTGATCTGGACCACACAGACCTGCCAAATCCAAGTCACATCTCAGCTAGTGCTCTCAGTGGTCCTTGATGGACCACCTGATGACAGCCAGACCTGCACCTTTCTATAAGTCAGCATCACTCAGTGCCCGCTTGGGGGAGTTCAGATGACCTCATCTTACCTACCTCTTCTTGGTCTACTCCATATCTCAGTGAAACCAACCTGAACCTCATACCCGGGAAGGGCTTGGGGCTCCTTCCAAGCCCAGCGCTTTCTGTGCTCTGTGACCTCCAGATGATGGATAAAAATGTTAAACAAAGGTAACTCTTCTGACATCAGTAGGGTTCCAGATGGCTTATCTCCATCCTCATGTTTCTTTCAGCTTTAAACACATGCCAAGACATCATTCCGCACTCTCGCTGGAATGAATTTTTTAAAAAACATTCTCCATATGAAATGTTGTCAGTGTCACCACCTTGAGCCCTGCAGCTGCTTGTGATACCTAGGGACACCCACTGAGTCTGACTCCTCCATCCCCTTTCACTTATTTTTCCTTCAATGCTTTTTTTATGCACTGAGAGATCATACGTCTCTTATTTAATTAATGTTTTAACTTAAAAAAATCTTAACGTTATGCCATTCTATTTGTTTCAAGTTCTTTGTCGTTTGCTTTTGTTGTTTAAGAAATAAAACATTACCACTAGAGGGAAAGCCCCCATTTTCTCCTACCGTCTCACTCTCCCCTTCTTCCCCAGAGGTAACTGGAAGTTGGTGTGTATCCTTTCTGGTCCTGTTGTTGTATCTTTACAACTTCTGTATATATTTTTAAAGAATGTATAGTATTATTTTCCTTACTTTTAAACTTTGCATTATGTCACACTGCACATCAGCATTCAACATGTTTTCCTTTCATCAATACATTCTCAAGATTTATCCACGTTGATGCACACAGATACAAACAGTAATTTTAACTGCTTTGTATTAACCTATCATATAAAATATCTCAGTTTTAAACTCATTTTCCTATTGATGGACACACAGGTTGTTTCCCATTTTTTATCACCGCTAATAGTGCTGCAATACAGACCCTGATATAAGTCACCTTACGTGCATGAGTAACTCAAGGGTTTATAACTAGGTTTGAGATGGCTGAGTCAACACAAGTGCATGAATTCAACTTTCAATAGATATTGCCTTCCAAAGCACAACTGCATGTTCTCATTTGTCCTCTGGCTTACAGGGTGACTTCTTATCTCTCCAATATGTTTCAAAGGCTTGTAAGATTTTTTTTTTTTAATTTTGACAATATGATGGGCATGAAACATTTCTTTGTTTTAATTTTGAGTTCCCTGATTACTGGCAAGTTGAGCATCTTTTCATACGCATATTGGTCACTAAAGCATCTTCTTCAGATGATCGTTGGTATCTTTTGCCATTTTTTTTCCTATGGGATTTCTTTCTTTCTTTTTTTAAAAAATGTATTCTGGATACAAATCTTTGGTCAGTTATGGAGGTTTAAAAATCTTTTTTGAAATGGGCTTACATTTTACCATTAGTTTTGGTGACTTTTGTTCTTATGAACTTAAATTTTATTTTGGTCTAATTTATCAGTTATGTCCTTTACATATGCTTCCTGAGTACTTGAGAATACCAAGACAGAATCCTCCATTTTCTACTGAAAGTCTAATGGTTTTGCTTTTCTTATTTTGGCGTCTATTCATGTTGAATATATTATTCTATATGAAGTAAAGTAGAGGTTCACTTTCTTTTTTCAAGACAAGTCAATTTTGAAGGAAAAAAAAAAACTAAGCAAAGCACTTCTATTTCAAGTACTGGTGCAGTAGGTCCCACTAACCCCACCACAAAAAACAATTAGAAAATCTGGAAAATAAAAATAAAAATGAAACCTGCTTCAAAGCACCAAAGAGCTCCACCATGATAGTAAAGAATCAGCAGGATAGAATCTGGGAAAGGACAGAGACCCTGGGAGTAGAGCACAGCATTTGGGGCTACTTTCCTCTGGGAGGCATTTCCCAATTCTGAGGTGGAAAAACTGAGAATCCAAGAGATTAAACTATAATGTTGACAGCCTCGAGTGTGAGAGTGATTGGTGTTCAGGCCTGCCAAGTAGGGAGAAGACTAGTGAGCTTCCAATAATTGGGCATAGGACCACGAAAGCCTACATCCTGGGCATCAGTGTGAACCATAATATGTGGCTCTTTCAAGGACTTCAACTCAGCTACAAATCCTATCAAGCCCTGAAATTTTATTAAAGTAATTCTGGATGGCTAATGCCCCCACCTGTCTGGCAGAAGCAAAAACAAATCTGCTCTCAAGGAAACTAACATGATCCTAGGCCTCAAAACTTTCAATGAACAATATTGCACATACAATGTCCAAAACCTAATAAAAATTAAGCAGACCACAGGAAAATAAGACAGCATGACTAAGAATCAATAGAAAAATAGTCAATAGAGCAGATGCATAGGAGCTTCAGATGTTGAAGCTATCAGACACAGACTTTATTTTTGTTTGTTTGTTTGTTTTGGTTTTGTTTGTTTGTTTTTAGACACAGACTTTAAAATAATGATACTTACTATGCTTAAGCAGATGAAAGGTAAGATTTGAGAATTTCAGCAATGATCTGGAAACAAAAAGAAAAAATATTCAAGAATTGAAAAATAAAAATGACCTGAATTAAGAATTCAGTGAATGCTATTTACAATAGTCAAGACCCAGAAACCATCTACATGTCCATCGACAGATAACCAGATAAAGAAGTTGTGGGTATATATACAATGGAATACTAGTCAGCCATAAGAAACACACAGAATAGTGCCATTTGTAGGAACATGGATGGACTGGAGATCGTCATTCTAAGTGAAGTAAGCCAGAAAGAGAAAGAAAAATACCATATGATGTCATTCATATGTGGAATCTTTTAAAAAGACAAAAATAAACTTAATTACAAAACAGAAACAGACTCATAGACATAGAAAAACATAAGGTGGAAGAGGGTGAGAAGGGATAAATTGGGAGCTTGAGATTTGCGGATACTAAACTACTATATATAAAACAGATAAATAACAAGTTGCTTCTGTACAGCACAGGGAACTGAATTCAGTATCTTGTAGTAACCTATAATGAAAAAGAGTATGAAAATGAATATATATATGTATATGTATGACTGAAACATGTTGTACAACAGAAATTGACACAACATTGTAAACTGACTACATATACTTCAATAAAAATAATAAAATTAATTTTTAAAAAAGAATTCAGTGAATAGATTATTCAGCAGTCTATACACAAATAAAGAAAGAATTAATAAACTAGAAGATAAAGCAGAAGAAAATATTCAGACTTAATCATGGAGAGATAACAGGTTGGAAAAATTTAAAGAGAGGGTAGGACATACAGAAGACACAGAAAGGAGGTCTAACACACCAGTAACTGAAGTCCAGGAAGAAGGGAGAATAATAATGGCTTATAACTTATCAAAATTGTTGAAAAACATCAATCCATCAACTCAGGAAGTCCTAAGAACACTAATAAGAATAAGTACAAAGAAATCCATACCTAAACCCATCATAATAAAACTACTAAACAAAAAAGAAAGAGAAAAAATTTTAACTGGACAGAGAAAAAAGATTGCTTCTAAAGAAGCAACAGTTAGACTGAATAGATGACTTCTCAACAGAAACAATGAAGCCATAAGACTGTGAAATAATACCTTCAAAATGTTAAAAAAAAAAAAAAAAATGACTGCCAGGTTAGAAGTCTATATCCAGCTAGCTGGCCTTCAAAAATGAAGGTGAAATAGAACATTTTCATACAAAAAAAAAAAAAAAAAAGATTTAATGCCAGTAGAACTGTACTAAAGGAAATAGTAAAGAATGCTTTTCACACAAAAGGAAATAGTCCCAGATAGAGGCAGGAAGGAATAACGAGCAATATACCCATGGTTAAATCAATATTGCCTGTGTCAAATAATAATAAGGCATTGTGGGGGTTACATTATATAGAGAATAGACCTATTAGGCAACAGTGGCATTTAAGCTAGTAAAGGGGCAAAAAGTTTGAAAACTCTAGGATTCTTGCATTTTTCTGGGAAGGGATAAAGGTATTAATTAATATTAGAATTATATAAGTCAAGTACACATGTAAACAGTAAAGGATAAACACTAAAAAAGTGTTTAAAAGAGTGTATTTTAACAGTTAGGCTAACTGAGGAGGAAATGGAATTATAGAAAGTAATTGATTAATACAAAAAAGTTAGGAAGGAAGAAAAGGGGGAACATTGTCCATGCAGGACAAATAGAAAACATTGTGTAAGATGGCAGACTTAAAACTCAGTATATTGGTAATAGAAACAATATAAATGGATTAAATGTTCCAATTAAAAAGACAATTACATGGCAAAGACAAATTAAAAGATGAAGGGCCACTAATTTTTTAAAAAATCAACTATATATTGTTTACAAGAATTACATCTAAAATGTAAGGACACAGGAAAGTTGAAAATAAAAGGGTGGAAAAAAGATATACCCTGCAAACACTAACCAAAAAAAAAGCTGTGTGGCTATGTTAATATTAGTAGATCAAGGAAGACAAAAAGTATTACCATAGATAAAAACAAAAAATTCATGATACACAGTTCAATTAATGGGGGAGGGGAAGTAATTCTAAATTTGCATGAAACTAATAATATAGACTCAATATAAAAAATAAAATTTGGAAGAACTCTAAGGGGAAATAGATGAATGACAGTCTTGGTAGATTTTAACACAGCTCTCAGTATCAGATAAAAGAGGCAGAAAAAAAAATAATCAGTAAATGTACAGATTTGAACAACACAATAACAAATTTGGCTTAATGAAAGTGAACACTGGATTCAACTAAAGAATACACTTAAAGCAAGTTTCAACTGACATTATTTGATGTCAGAAATCATAGAAGAAATTTCCTAATTATAATGTAATCAGGCTAAAAAGCAGTAATAATAAGACAACTAGAAAATTCTTATGTGTTTGAAAAATAATAACCCAGGAGTCATAGATGAAATTACAGTGGAAATTAGAAAATGTTTTGATTAATTAATGAAAAAATTCTTACCAGTGTAGCAAAGTACATCTGAAACCATGTCTAAAGGAAAATTTTGCTTTAAATGCATATATTAAAGAAAAAGAAAACTTACAAGTCAATGAACCAAGCATCCAACTCAAGGCGTTAGGAAAAAGATTAAACCAAAGGAAAGTTCAAGGAAATTAATAATAAAAGAGTAGAAGTTAATAAAATATAGAACCAGCACACTATAAAAAAAATCAACAAAGGCAAAAGTTGTTCTTTGAAAAGACTAATAAAATGCATGAACTCCTAACAATATAAAAAAGAAGAAAGGAACAGATAACTGCTTTCAGGAATGAAAAAGGAGATGTCACTATAGCTCTTACAGACTTTATAGAGAGGCTACGAATATTATATGAATACTTTAAATTTCTAAAAATATGGGGATTTTTCTAGTTATTTTTTTTAAAAACTATGTCTACCTTAGTTGTAAGGTTGACAGAGAACAGACTCTATTAGGAATCAATCCTTTGAAATTTATGGCTCAGTATATGGTCAATGTTTCAAAAATATTCTTAAGTATGCTTGAAAAGAATGTTTATTCTGCAGCTGTTGGTTACACAACTTATAAAAACCAATTAGGTCAAGTGTATCAACAATTCTGTTGCTGTATCATTTTTTGTCTGCTTGTTCTATTAGATACTAAGAGATTTTAAAATCTTCTTCTATGAATGAGGATTTATATATTTCTATTGGTAGTTTTGTCAATTTTTGCTTCATAGAATTTGAGGCCCAATTCCATTTTTGTCTGTTGACAACTCAACCATCAGTCTAATTATCACCCCTTTAAAAGTAATATTTATTTTCTCTGTAGCTGCTTTAAATACCTTCTCTTTGTCTTTAGTTTTTAACAGTTCTTAAAATATATGTATTAGAAGGTATGATTTTTTTGTTTTTTGTTTTTTATTGAAGTATATTTACAATGCCATATCAGTTTCCAGTGTACAGCATAATGATTCAGCTATATATATACACACACATATATTCATATATTCTTTTTCACTAAAAGTTATTACAAGATATTGAATATAGTGCTATACAGTAGGACCTTATTTTTATCTATTTTATAGATAGTACTTGGTATCTGCAAATCCCAAACCCCATTTTATCCCTCCTCCTGCCTTCCCCTTTGGTAACCATAGTTGGTTTTCTATTTCTGTGAGTCTGTTTCTGTTTTGCAAATAAGTTCATTTGTGTCATTTTTTTGTATACCACATAGAAGTGATATCATATGATATTTGTCTTTCTCTCTGACTTACTTCACTTCGTATAATAATCTCTAGGTCCATCCATGTTGCTGCAAATGGCATTATTTCATTTTTTCATTCTGGCTGAGAAGTATTCTAATAGATACATACCACAACTTCTTTATCCAATCATCTATCAATGGACATTTAGGATGCTTCCATGCTTTGGCTTTTGTAAATAGTGCTTCTATGAACATTAGGGTGCATGTATCTTTTTTAATTAGTTTTCTCCAGATATATGCCTAGGAGTGTGATTGCTAGATCATATAGTAAGTCTATTTTTAGTTTTTTAAGGAATCTCCATTCTGTTTTCCATAGTGGATGCACCAAATTACATCCTCACCAGCAATATGGAAGGGTTCACTTTTCTCCACACCCTCACCAGCATTTATCATTTGTGAGCTTTTTAATGATGGCCATTCTGGCCAGTGTGAGGTGATACCTCATTGTAGTTTTGATATGCATTTCTCTGATAATTAGCAATACTGAGCGTCTTTTCATGTGCCTATTGACCATCTGTATGTCTTCAGTGGAGAAATATCTGTTTAGGTCTTCTGCCCATTTTTTGATTGAGGTTTTTTTGTTGTTGTTGTTGTTACTGAATTGTGTGAGCTGTTTATAAATTATGGGAATTAAGCTCTTGTCAGTCTCATCATTTGCAAATATCTTCTCCCATTCCATAGGTTGTCTTTTTGTTTTGTTTATAGTTTCCTTTGCTGTGCAAAAGCTTATACAGCTTAATTAGGTCCTATTTGTTTATTTTTTATTTTTTTTCTATTGCCTTGGTGGACTGATTTAGGAAAACATTACTATGGTTTATGTCAGAGAATGTTTTGCTTACATTCACTCCTAAGAGATTTATGGTGTCCCGTCTTATGTTTAAGTCTTTAAGCCATTTTGAGTCTATTTTTGTGTAAGGTATGAGGGACTGTTCTAACTTTATTGATTTACATGCGGCTGTCCAGCTTTCCTAACACTACTTACCAAAGAGACTGTCTTTTCTCCATTGTACTTACTTGCCTCCTTTGTCAAAGATCAATTGACCATAGTTCTGTGGGTTAGAAGGTGTAGCTGTATTTGTTTTTACCCTACGTGGAGTATTCAGTCTTCATGAATCTATGGCTTAATGGCTTTTAAACAAATTCTGAGCTATTATTGTCTCTTCAAATATTACTTCTGTTACATTCTCTCTCACCTCTTTTTGGAATCTAACTTTATATATATATATATATATATATATGTGTGTGTGTGTGTGTGTGTGTGTGTGTGTGTGTGTGTGTGTGTGTGTGTGTGTGTGTGTGTATATAAAATGTATATGTAATTTTATGTATATATATATATGTTGAACTTTCTCACTATATCCATATACCTCTTACCCTTCTGTATTTCTCCTTTCTGTAGCTCATTCTGGGTATTTTTTCCTGATTTACCTTCTAGTATCTTGCTATTCAGATGCAACATTGGCATCACCTGGGAGCTTGTTTGAAATGCAGAATCTCAGCCTCCAAAAGGGCCTAATGAATCACTGATAAAGAAGCATTGAAATTCCCAACTATAATTGTAGATTTGTCTCTATCTTCTTGCAGTTCTATCAGTTTTTGCTTCATATATTTTGAAGCTTTGTTATTGGGTGCATAAATATCTAGGACAGTTCATTCTTCTTGCTTAGATGGCAATTTTATCATTATGAAATAATAATCCCTGCTAGTATTTTTTATCTGAAATCTATTTTGTCTGATAGTAACATAGCCAACCCAACCTTCTTTCAACTAGTTTTAGCATGGTATATCTTTTTTCATTTTTTAGTTTTAACCCATTTGTGTCTTTATATTTGAAATATGTTTCTAGTAAATAACATATAGTTGGATCTTTTTTTCTCCACTCGGAGACTCTCTGCCTTTTCATTGAGGTGTTTAGACCATTTACATTTAATGTGATTATTAATATGGTTAAATGTAAGTCTGTCATCTTGCTACTTGTTTTCTATTTGTTCCTTCTGTTCTTTGTTCCCCTTTCTCTCTTTTTCTGTCTTCTCTTGAATTAATTAAATGTTTTTATTATGATTCCATTTTGTCTCTTTTGTGGGCTTATTAGACATAACTCTGTTTTGTTATTTTAGTGTTTGCTCTAAAGTTTATAATAATATATATTTAACTTATCATAATCTGCCTTCAACAGACATTGTGCCATTTCATATAGAATAAAAATTTTACAATAGTATACTCCCATTTCTCCCATCGAGGCTGTGTTGATGTTGTTGTCATATATTTAATATAAATTTACATTACTCTATAATCTTTGTTTGTCTGATTCTGCTGACTCTTTCTTATGATACTTTCCCTTTGGTAGATTTTGTGTATGTGTCTGTTTGTTCAGTTTTACTGTGTGCTCATATTTTTCTAGAACTTCACCTAGGTAAATTCTTGGCACTCACAAGGAAGGTGAGTTCTTCGAGAGAGGATTTTCACTTGTTTCTGTCTATTGTTCTGGAGTACTAGCAGAATAGGAATATTTTATACTGAAACTTCAGTAAATCTCAGGTTGATGTTTTTTTCCAACCCACCTAGCTAGTGTGAATTTGGGGTATAAATTTGTATGAAGACTTGACTTGTTTGTGGTTCTAAACATTCAGGAGAGATTGATTCCCATCCTCTCTTATCACTACATTTCAAGATTGATAATTTTCCATGAACTTCCCTAGGGGTAGGAGGGTGGGTTTGTTTCTAGTTTGTCCTTGATTTGAGGGTATAATCTCTGGGGTCTCCATTATGATGGAGGTCTCCTATTAGACTCCCTATTTTGGATAGGCCCCAAGCTGAGTCCTGCACTCCACAGCCAAAAAAGAAATAAAAATCAAACTTCAATTTCATCTTACTCAGCAAATACCCTCAATGTAAAAGAGAAGTATCTAAACTTCCCTTTCTGAGTTTCCCTCTTAACTTGCTTTTTGGTTCGAGTGCTTCTTACTTTCCTGCCAGCTCATTGATTCATTTAATAATTTATTTAAAAATTGTTTTCATCTGGCATTTCTAGTTGTTTTCAGTAGGAAGGTTGGCCAGGGTATCTCAGCCATTGCACCACTAATAGTGGACACCCTGTAGAGCAATGTTTCTGAAACACCAACCAGATCATTTCGCTTTACTCCTTAAACATCTTTAATAGCTTCTCCCTGCTTTCACAATCACATGGAAACTCCTTAGTTTGATACCCAAAGACTTTCTGCTCCTCTCTAGCCTTACCGTCTGCACAGCATTCTCACGTCTCCCTGTCTTTTGTGCATAATCTTTTCTCTCAGCTTAGGCACCAGTTTTTCAAGAAGCCACCCACAACTCAAATCTGGGTACTTGCTCTTAGTCTGTCCACAAACACTACAGGGCTTACCCTCACTGCACTGTACATCATCTGTTTGTTATATCAGGCCCTACAAAAACCACAGAATATATTTTTCTAGCATAGATGCTAGCCCATAATAGGTATTCAACAGGTGTTTCTTAAATGAATGAATGAACAAATAATTATTGCTATGGTTCAGAGGTTACTGAGTGTTAGAATGGACTAAGATGATTTCATAACAGATAAGAGATGTGAGCCAGAATATGTCATAAGATGTGCACTTAAAAAAGATTTAGATAACCTTAGTTTGATACTGATTTTCAAAAAAAGTTCAAAATCATTAAATTTCTCACAAATCATATATTCTGAAACACTTCTGCAGAAAAACCCAAGGCAGTTAAATTGAAGAAGCAATGTTTTCACAGGCTGGTGTCTTTCTAATAAAATTCTGAGCAGTACAGGATGCCCATTCCTGACTTGCTTAGGAAAACAACACACGGCAGACCAGGTCACACCAAGCAGAGCAAAATGAAGGAAAAATTGCTGTTGGGGGAGGGGGTGGGATTGGAGAAGTAAGAGGAGATATGGTCCTTTTTTATAAACATGACGACTGATTTGTGCTGAAGCTGACCTAAATATAATCTAGTCAGTAACATTAATCTTTACCAATCCTGGCTTTAGAGAACTGCCCTTACCTTTTCTCCTCCCTTACAGAACTGTCTACCAGCTGCATTTTCATCGTCCATGATAACCAAAACAGCCCAATTTGAAATATAAACCCAAGGAAGACAAGAACTCCAACCAAGACAAGAAATCATATGCAAAGACATTAATTTTCACCGTTATTGTTCCAGCTGTTATACTGTTAATTGATACAACCTATTTATTCATAAATAAATATACTCATAGCAAAAATATGGATAATCAAACCTGATGTAACCGTCTGTCTAAAGATTTAAATTCCTACAACTTTAGAAAATTCTTAAATGCAGTTATTATTCAGCAGCTGCAAAGAATCTTTCTTAACTTACAATACTCTCTGCATTTTGATGAAAGTAAAATTTCTTAATTCGGTTATTTGGTGGTGGGTGAGTCTGTTTTCAAGCTATACAGATGAAGGGTCAAAATTAATTACATGGTACTATTCAATTACTATGCTAATACATTTATCTGGTGGCCACTATAACGCTCCCCAAAGGCTTCATACATTTGCTGGCACTTAAAATTTTGTACATTAAAATTTCCATACTGCTACTCAGTAAAAACCAAGAACAAATAAAGCAACCTCAACATCCAAGAGACAAACATGAAAAAAAAGCTAAATGATGCTGGATCACAGCTATCCACTCTGCACGCCAATCTCCTCAAGATATCTGGCATCTCGACCCCTGCCAGTTGCCAAGACTATCTTTAAATGGGGGCTGCTTTAAAATGGATTTCTGCATCACAAGTAGGTGACCACTTCCCAGCCAACACTTCATGCCACCCTAGGCTTTTCCGAGGATGCATGATCCATGAAGGCAAGCACCAGACAACTGTTCTCCAGAGGGCATCCTAAGATGCACAGAGAGACGGGGTTCCCTGCTCCTGGTGAGGCCCACGTGCCAGACTGCCACGCTGGAGCCTGTAGCAATGAGACTTCACTACCTCTGCATTCTCAGTGGAGTAGCAGTATAAGTGAAACTCGCAACACAGTGTGGGCAACCAAACTTAACTTTTACTAGTTATTTTAGTATAACTGATCAACTGCTAGCCTTGAGCGTGATGTTTAATCTCTGTGAGTCATAGTTCCCTCATCTGTAAGATCAGAATCAGTTCACTGGCTTCACTGAGTTGTTGTAAGGAAAGCCCATGAAGAGCTGCGCACATCACCACTTCCCCATCTACATAGCAGATCTTGGGGACTGGGACTTCCATGGTGCTTGGCACATCTTGAAAACTGAAAGATACATGAAATAAATGTTAGTTAAACATTCTAGTTACCTTTTGCTGCCCAAGAAATTACCCCAAAACTTAGGAACTTAAAGACAACAAACATTTATTATCTATATAGGTTAGCTGGGAACTGCTTAGCTGGGTTGTTTTAGCTCAGACTCTCATGAAGCATAGTCAACCTGCTACCCTGGGTTTCCACCTTTACAAGACTCGACTGGGGTTGGGAAATCTACTTCCAGGCTCACTCATATGCTTGTTGTTGGGCCTCAGTTTAATCACTGGCTGTTGGCTGAAGGCTTCAGTTCCTCTCTGCATAGTGCTCTCCTTAGTACAGCCCACAACACAGCAACTGGCTTCCCCCAGAGAAAGCAAGGGAGAAAGCAAGAGAGAGCCCCCAAGGTGGAACCCACAGTATCTTTTATGACCTAATCTTAGAAGTAACACACCTTCACTTCTGTCAAATACTATTGGTCACACACACCAATCCTGGTACATTATGGGAGGCTTCTACATCAGGGTATGAGTACTGGGAGGCGGAGATCACCGGAGACCACCTTGGAGGCTGGCTACCACATCAGATGAATGAATAAAGATATCCTTTAGGGAACTTGTGTACCCTGTTCCCCAAAGGAGGGTTTCCCTTAAATATTCCTGGCCTCTTATCCCAACTTTTACTATTCACCTTAGCTAGAAATGGGGTACAAATTGGGTGATAGCCAATGGTCCATATTTCTTGACTAAATGGAGTTAATCTATTTAAATGTATGAGCAGAAGTGCCCTCTTCCCTTTGAATTAGTTCATGGCAGAATTTCTGGTTAAGTGAGTCTACTCTGCCAACCCAAACTTGCCTTTATACGGACAGTTCCAAGGTTTACTGTCTGCAGGGAGTCAGAGAATCCACCTGGCCAGGATTTCTGGTAACTCATTTCAATATATCATTGCTGTAACAGAGGTGATACTCAATCTCCATCCATCTGATTCTCACTTCTTTCCTAGGTCAGTTTTTAACCCAGGCAGGGAAGAAGGACATCCTTTGTCTGCAACTCAGACTTCAACAAGAAGGAATGCCATACCAGAATGAGGAAATGCCATCTAATGGCACTGGGATATTTTAAATAATTACAGTGGAATAGGATTGGTTATTTAGGAATTTTATTCATTGATTTTCCTCATTGAGATAGAGGGAAATTTTAACATATTAATTAGGTTACTTCTTTCTCCCTGGAAGCTTAAATCCTTAACATTCTTTGTCTTTGTAGGAGTGATTACTCCCTACAGAATGCTAAGTCAGAAATTTAGCCACAGCCTTGTAATACATTCAGGGTTTTAGGTATTTGCATTCCAACTGCAATGGAATAACCACAAGATGCTAAAAGATTGCAGTGTTACCAAGTTCAGTCACTTCTGTTTTTATGTACCACTAGACTCCAGCTGAGCTTACTTTTGTGATACGATTCTTGAGTTCCTGTGAGATTTTAATGTAATTCTTCAATTTTAAGATGCATTTGCCCTATACTTTAATGTTTTGTGGGTCAAGATGTCAAAAGAAACTTTCCAGGGCTTTCTTTTGTTATTCTAGGCGTGATGCTTTCTAAAATTAGTGGTGTTTTAGAATCAAAGAAACATAAATGTATGACACCTGGGCTTATGGAAATCTTCCAGCTTGAATCGTGTAGGTGAAAGTTGTTCAGCAGTAACATTTGGTATACTTTTCCTGGTGGTTTTTGATATGTAATTTGCTTCTGTCCCCTGGCAATCTTGATTGGCTTTGATTTCTTGGGATATTTGGGGAATTCTAAGCCAATGACATGGGTCACTGGATAGGCCGTTCTCAGTGACATGAGTGGCGACTTCACCAGAGGACACATGATATCCTTTGTTCCTAGCTGCCCTGAATTCCTGCTGGGGCTATCAAAGGAGTGAACCCTTCTATTTGTGCCTCTGAGCCCTGGAAACTGGTGTTGATGTAATTCTTCCTAGGTGAGTAGGACCAGGACCCCAGAGAAGTAGCAGAGGAAGGAAGTTGTGTAGAACATCTAAATGCTAGAAGCACAGCCTGGAGAAAGCGTCCTTGACCCTTGGAATGGTGGGATATGCTTAATAATGGCCTAAGAAAAAAGGAAAGCAGCAGTGAGGGAAAAAAGGGTGGAAAATGACAATAAATTGCAGCTCATAATTGTGTATGTTTGTATTTGAAAACTGGAGATGATATGGAAGCAAGCAACTAACTTTCTCAACTACACCAAACATTACTACACCAATACAAGAAAAAGAGTAAAGAAAAAGATTTGGGGGCGAGAGGGAAAGGAGATAGACTAGAATTCCTGGCTTAAGGTTGCTGGCTAGGCCGTTAATTTGAAAGTATTTGTACTCAAAAGAATCTCTGTACTGAACTTATCTATAAGCCCAAGCAGAAGGGAAGGTGAATATAAATTAGAGACAAAGAGTCTGCTATAAGCCATATCACGACCCATGGCAAGGAAGAGGGCCCACGAGTGATAAAAACTGCACTACTCTAACCAGAAAAGGGCACAACCCCAGGCCAAATGTTCTCAAAGCAATTTACAGATGCCCTAATTTGGAGGCCCAGTGATAGTCATTCTATGCAGTTACATTGTTGCATGTATAAAATGATTCTTTATGTCATCCCTGTAGCTTCATGCCATCAAGGTATAATCACAAAACATAGTGAGACTACCCACACCATCTTTTGGAGTACTGCCCAGCCCCAACATAAAGGTGAACTCCTAGCAGCCATGTTTGTACCCCATTACCAGGCTATGGATCAGGGATGGACAAGTGTCCAGTTGAACCAGTCTGATGCTGAGGGTGAGGAGCTAGTTCAGCCCAGACTATTTCCTTGAAAAATAGGACATGAGCCTGGAACCTGGGGTGTGTCTACCTGAGGCAGAGAAAGAAGAATGAACCCAGCTCCCTAGGGGAAGTGGAGGCCAAGGGCCTGGAGAGAGGGAGAGAACATGGGTACAAAAGGTCCTGGTGGATCCTGATTCCAGTTCTTCCTAAGAACTGGCACTCAGCTACATAGCTTCCCTCTGGAATCCAACAAGTGGTCTTCCATTGTATAATGAATGTAGTTTCCTCCATTTACTTCTGCTAGTTTGAACTTTATAACTTGACACTTAAGAGTCTTAACCAAGATGGGCCCATAGATTTAATATAACTTAATATATCACATATTCCTCATATCTAACTGTGAACCACATCATTCCCTGCCCCGACTCCAGTACAGAGCAGGCAAGAGTGATGAAAGAATGGGAGACATAGTGTTAATATAAAGGTTGGTCTTGTTGTAGAGGAAACAAATAACTTTTAATATAAGAGAAAACAATTATGACCTCTTTATTCCCTGCTAGCCATATTCCCAGCTTTAGAGCAGTGACTTGCACATGACAGGTACTACTAAATATTTGTTCAACTGAATTTAAGCATACTGAATTTGATGTCTCAAACTAATGCCCAGCACTGAGCATCAGACTTCATGTGGCAGCATCAGGGGCATTCCTAGTGAGTGAGGAATGAGAAAAGAATAGATGTTATTCCTGATACTATCTAATGCTGTTCCAGAAACACTAGCCTATACACTAGGTAAGAAAAAGATATGAAATAAAATGCTCTCTAAAGTTCTGGGAAGATGTAATCAATGTACTTTTCCCTATTTCTCTGTCTAAGTACATCTAAACACTTCTGAGATATATAAACATAAAACTGAAAAATGGAGAGAAATGCAAACCAGCTAGAGAGGTTGGAGATGACTATCAAGGAACAACATGGTAGTGAGTTCTCTAGGGGTTTTTTAAAAATATTCCAGACTTGTAGCTAAAGAAGCCGTAACCCAGAAAGACCATGCTGCACAGAACCCCCTCCCCCCAAAAAAACCCAACAAAAATCTGTTCTTTCTAGCCAAAGGACCAGGGAAGAAACCAGCAAGAAAGAAAACTTTAGACAATAGCTATTCTACTCCAGGGAAATATCACAGAAAAACTGTGGCCCCACCTGCCAGCAAAGGGTGAGTAGGGAGCCTGGACTTCCACCCTCACCAGGCTGTAATGAGCTGTACCAAACCCCCTGAGACGGTGGTGTCAGAAAAGGCTGAGCACGGAGCTGGGATTTCCACCCCTAGGCTGTAGTAACAAGGCACTCTCACTCTCCCCACAGGGGTGGTGAGAAGAGCCAGGACTTTCACCACTGCCCAGTGGTAATGAGGCTACCCCATCCCTCCTTCTGCAGTGTCAGCACAGGCCTAGTGGGGAGCCAAAGCCCCCAGCCCCAGCCAATCCTAATAAGGAGCCTCTCCCCTTCACTGGGGTCAACAAAGGCCAAGTAGGAACCTGGATTTCTACCACTGCCTGGCAGCAATGAGGCAGCACCTCCTTTCCCCTACTGGAACACTCTCAAAAGAAATTAGCTAAAACAGAAAATTTAAATAAGATTCAGATTCTTATAACACAATACCTGAAATGTCCAAGATCCAATCAAAAATCATTCAACATATCAAGAACCCAGGGAATCTTAACCTGAATCAAAAAGAAAATCAACAGATGCCAACAACAAAATAACAGAGATGTTAGAATCATTTGACAAATATTTCAAAGTAGCCATCATAAAACATTTCAACAAACAATTAGGAACAAGTTTGAAACAAATGAAAAAAATAGAAAATCTCAGGAAATAATAAAATATATAAAGAAGAAGCAAATGTAAATTTCAGAACTGAAAAAACATAACTAAAAAAAAAAAAGGTTTTTAACTCAATGAATAGGACCAATAGGGAGAGGACAGAGAGGAAGGACAAAGGAAAGAATCAGTTTTGAATAATATAAATTACCCAATCTGAACAACAGAGAGAAAACAGGCTTTAAAAAAAATGAACAGTGCCTCAGGAGCCTATGGGACTATAACAAAATATTTAACACTCATGTCATCAGAATCCTAGGAGAGGAGCAAGAGGGTGAGGCCAACAATATTCAAGGATGTATAATGCTTAAAAGTCCTCAAACTTGGCAAAGACATAAGCCTATAGATTGAATAAGCTGAAAAAAAAAAAAATCCCAAATAGGATAAATCCAAATAAATCCACACCAAGACACAGCATAGTCAAACTTCTTAAAGTGAAAGGCAAAAAAAATATCTTCAAAGCAGTGAGAGAGAAACAATGCCTTTCTTATAGGGGGGAGAGCAGTTTGAAAGATTGCAGAAACCATGGAGGCCAGAAGGAAGTGGCACAATTTTCAAGTGCTGGAAGAAAAGAACTGTTGACCCAGCACTCTATATCCACTGAAAATATCCATTAGGAATAAAGAGGAAATCAGGCCATTTTCAGATGAAGGAAAATTAAGAGAACTTGTTGGCAGCAGACTACCTGAAAAGAAAGGCTAAGGGAAGTTCTCGAAACAGGAATGAAACTGTAAAAGAAGAAATTTTGGACCATTGGGAAAGAAGAAAGAAAAATAAAAGGAATGAAAATATGATTAAACACATTTTCCATCACCTCTTAGTTTTTTTAAAAATTCTGACATTTAAAGGAATTATAAAATACTAGCTAATGTGGTTCCAAATGTATATATAGGAAATGCTTAAGACAGTTATAAATGGGAAAGGGTAAAAAGACATAAAGAGAGGTAAGGTTTCTATACTTCACTCGAACTTGTAAAATGTCAACACTTGTAGACTGATAAGTTCTGTCTATATAATGCAATACCTATTACTAAGAAAGCTATACAAAGAAATACAGTGGAAAACACTAATAAATTTAAGTGGAATTCTTAAAAATCCATAGGATGGCAGGTAAAATAAAGCAGAGAAATAAAAAAAAAACCAGAAGGAATAAACAAAAAATAAAATAGCAGACATAAGCCCTGATTCTTGAACAATATGAGTTTGAACTTCATAGTTCCACTTTATATGGATTTTTTTCAAGAGTAAATATAGTACCATGTCATCTGTGTTGATAGAAACTGCAGATGCCAAACCCCATAAACAGAGAACTACAAATATGGAGGGCCAACGCTAAGTTATATGTGGATTTTCAACTGCGTGGTGTTGGCCCCCCTCACCACCCTGTTGTTGTCCAAGGGTCAGCTGTAACCAATAATTATATTTAATGTAAATGGCTTAAAAACACCAATTAAAAGAGATTGTTAGAATGGAATGAAAAAGATGACCCAACTAATCACTATATTGTACACCTGTAACTTACATAATACTGTACATCAACTATACTTAAATAAGTTTTTTTTAAAAAGATGACCCAACTGTATATGCTATTAGAAACTCACTTCAAACATAATAATTGTCTTAGTTCACTTGGGCTGCTATAACAAAATACCACTGACGGGGTGACTTTTAACCAACAAATATTTATTTCTTACAGTTCTGGAGGCTGGGAAGTCCAAGATCAAGGCACCTTCGATTTGGCATCTGGTGAGAGCCCACATACAGATTCATAGACAGCCGTCTTTTCACTGTGTCTTTACATGGCAGAACGGGCAAGAGATCTCTCTGGAGTCTCTTTTATAAGGGCGCTAATCTCATTCATGACACAGAGCCCTGATGACCTAATTACCTTCCAAGCGCCCCACCTCCAAATACCAACATATTGTGGATTAGGCTATAATACATGAATTTTGGAGGGACAGAACATTCAGTCTATAGCAATGAGGTAGGTAGGTTGAAAGTAAAAGGACAGAAAAAGCTACACCATGCAAAGATTACTCAAAAGAAAACAGGAGTGGATATGTTAATCTCAGATAAAGTAGACTTCAGAGCAAAGAAAACTGCCAGAGACTGAGAGCTTCATTATGTAATGATAAAAGGGTCAGTCCACCTAGAAGACATAGCAATCCTGATTGTGTATGCACCAAACAGGAGAGCTACAAAATACGTAAGGCAAAAACTGATAGAAACAGAAGGAGAAATAGACAAACTCACAATTACAGGTAAAGACTTCAACACCTCCATCTCAACAATTGGTAGAAAAACTAGACAGCAAGGACATAGGCAACAATACCATCAACCAAAGAGTCTAATCAACATTTATAGACTACTCCACCCAACAACAACAAAATACATATTCTTTTCAAGTGTCTATGGAACACATACCAAGACGGATCGTACCATGGGCCAAGAAAGAAACTTTAACAAATTTGAAATAATTGAAACCATACAGGGAAAAGAACTGTTAGAATTGATTCAAAAATTTTGCAAAGTGGCCAGTTAAAAAAAAATACATAAAAAGCAGTAACAATAGTCAATTAAAATATGATATCAAAATAATCCTATTCATAGCAACAATAAACAAAATGAAATATCTAGGCATATACTCAAAAACAAATATGCTGGAGTTATGCAGGAAAACCCATAAAGCTTCACTGAGGACTAAATCTTGTAGATACAGACAAGCTTACTCTAAAATGTATATGAAAAAGTAAAGAAACTAGAATAGCTCAAACAATTCAAAGAAGAATATAGTGGGATGAATCAGTCTACCTAATTTCAAGACTTTATTATATAGCTCCCATAATCAGTGCTGTGTAGTTTTCTGTATTCTCAGATGAGTAGATTTCATGTTGGAAGAAATCCATTAATCTTCAGTTAAATCTACAAATATAAAATAATTCCAATAAAAGCCTTACAGAATTCACCTGGGAAAAGACACACCTGATTCAGCCAAGAGCATTTTGCAAAAGAAGGGTAATGGGGTGAGACTTATGACCACATACTGATAGGTATGATATAGTTTTGATAACTAAAGTATTTTACCAGTGGGGGATTACACAGACAGACCTGTGGAAGAGAACAGAAAGTTCATTTTCAGATCCATGAATATGTACAAATTTAGAATGAGTTTATGTACTTAAAACAGTTGTTTCATATATTTTGATGGGTTTTCTAGTTGTGGCAGGAGGGTAAATCAAGTCCTGCATCAACCTTATGCAAGAAACAGACATCCCTGGCTGCTCTCAGAGAATAGACTGTAAGGGGTCCAGCTCATAAGGGAGAGACGGTGATGAGGCTCTGTGTGGATCCAGACAAGAGCTGGAGTTTGGAATAGGAGAGTGGTGGGTTCTGTGAAAAGTGCCCAGGTTTAAGCGGATTTTTTTTTAACATTTTTTATTGATTTATAATCATTTTACAATGTTGTGTCAAATTCCAGTGTTCAGCACAATTTTTCAGTTATTCATGGACATATACACACTCATTGTCACATTTTTTTCTCTGTGAGTTATCATAACATTTTGTGTATATTTCCCTGTGCTATACAGTGTAGTCTATTCTACAATTTTGAAATTCCAGTCTATCCCTTCCCACCCTCCTGGATTTTTTTTTTAAAGAATCAAGAGAATTTGCTAATGGATTAAATGTGTAGGTGAGACAGAGTGGATTCCAGGATGACTGAGCAACTGGAAGAACAGAGTCCTGAGCTGGGCAAGCCTGCAGAAGGCACAGGTTACAGGGTGGCCCCAGCCAATGCCTAACCAGGCGAAGATGCTGAGGAGGCAGAAAATACTGTGTGCATATAAACATGCACTTCTGTACTTTCCACATTTTCCATGATGAATTATACTATTTTTATATTATTTTATCTGCAAAAGTTATTTTAAAAGTCATTGGGGGGGAGGGTATAGCTCAGAGGTAGGTAAGTAAATAAATAAACCTAATTAGCCTCCCAAGCAAAAACAAATCAAAACAGAAGATAAATATAAATAAATAAATAAAATTTTAGAAAAAGAAAGTCATTTATTTTACTGAATTCAGAACTTCCAATTCTAAGTTAGCAGATTTGCCCAATTAACAGTTCAGAAGTGGTTAAGAAATTGCATGTGAGCTTCCTTGAGGAAGTAGTCAGTTCAGGAGATGACTCACTGGGGCCCTGGAGAAGTCTTCTTGCAGAAGGAAGACCAGGCCCAGCCTTCACTCTACCCGGCACAGTGACGGCCAAAACCTCCACGGAGGCAGGATGCAGTCCCCTGAAGTTTTCATTTTCCTTCTTTAAGTACTGAACCCAAAGGCAGAAGAAGATCTTTCCTCACTCCGCCCAGGAGGACAAAGTGGCAGCTTAAATGTGGTGGAGACTTAGAACAAATATCCAGGTCAGGAAGCAGGTTGAATTCTACAGAAATGGATTCCTCACTACTTGCCATAGGAGATCGTAACAAGGAATTTGCGGTGCGGTAGTGAGAAAACTTAAAATCATGAGCAAGAAGGGAAAAGGAAAGGGATGAACACTTATTAGTCACCACTCAGCTGCCACTTATTTCATCACAACCAGGCTGTGAGTCAGGAGTCCGAGCCTGCAGTGGGGGAAGAGGCAAAAACTTCAACACAGGTGCCGAGATGCAGGGGCGAGTCCAAAACACTTAACAATAGACAGGTGACGGCATCCTGGCCAATCACTAGTCCTGCCAAGGCAGTGGGTGGGGAAATCCGCTGAGAAATGAACTTATGCTTTGTCCTAAAGGATAACCAGAAGTTTTCTTACAGGTAAGTAACCTCACTGGCTTTGGTTTCCCAGAAGCCTTAGTTCCTCGAGGAGATTGTGAGTAGGGAAAAGAAGGGCAAAGGCTAAACCTGAGAGGCTGAAGCAGGGACAAACAGAGCACAAGGTGCCCACCTGGGGAGGGAATGAGTCAGCAGGTACCCGAAGCAGTAGGGGGAGCTGGGCTTCATGGAAGGTACCAGATCAGTGAACCCCAGAGACAGTTGAACCTGAGGCTTCCAGCATTGGCCATGATCCCAGAACTAAGCTCATGATAGAAGCAGCAGAGCTACCTGCCTTCAAGGAAACTTGGAAATGAGGCCACTGGGGCGACTGAGAGACTGAAGATGGGTCTCCTCCCTCATCATCCAGGTGCCCAGGAAGCTTCCTGGATCATTGTGAGACCCTGGGAAGGAGGACATTTTATTCCCACACTGCAGGATGAATGGGATCAAATTTCCCTCAACCCAGCCATGTGGGGATTCAGAATTCAATTGATTTTGATTTAAAGGAAATAAAGGGAAGCTTCATTTCTTTTACACGGGGGTCTGTGGACTAAGATGAACACCCTTCACAGAGATTTCACAGCCCCCTAGTCATTTATTTATGGAGCAAAACTGGATGGGGTGAGTAGAAGAGATGTTCAACTGGGGCTGTGATTTTATAGCTCTCTGAGGACAGCTTCCTTCATTATACAAATAGTATTTTCCCTCCTGCTATGGGCAGCCTCTGGACTGGCTATTGGCAACATACACTTAACAAGGACATGGGCTCTGCCATTAGGGACATCAGTCTGGAGGAAGAGGCAGATGTGCCCACAAATGACTCCTGAGTTCCTTGTGGCTGAAAGAGACACAGTTAAGAGTTGGGTTTGTCACCATTCATCCCAGAAGACCCTTCCTGATTAGTCAGTAACAAGGCACCGCCACCCAGAGGCAGGTGCCTAAACTGTAAGCTGAAAACCTTCAAGGACACAAACAGACTCAAGGGTATGCCTGGATAATTCAGTCCAACTCAGTGCTAGTTACAGCCTCTCATGCTGGGAACCCTGCTCTCTAAAGGCCTCTATGACCAATGAATATTATAAAGTCACAGGGAAATCCCAGCATCCCTAACAAACAGGGAACCAGAATGGCGACAGAGGATTAGGACCTAAAAGTCTTAGGTTGCAAGATGCAAAGAAAAACAGTTTACCTCGAAAAGTTAGGCACTTTTAAAACTATCTAAGATTCCCTTGACCCAGTATAGTGAACCAGGCCGACAGAACTTTGGTTCTCTTTGTATGAGCCAGAGAGTCCCACCTGAAAATAAAACAACACTCAAATGGGGTCAGGAGAGTCTAATAAAGAGATTATTGACAAAGATGTGGGTAGGGTATAGGGAAATCATAAGGATGGGCGGTTCTCTAAGGCCAGAAAGATTGGGGTCCTTTGACACACCCACCTGAAGAGGTGAGGCTACTACAGTCTGGAGCCAGAGGCCTGTGTGAAGAGGGCCACCTGGCCAAAGCTGTGGCTTTTAGCAGGGGACTCAGCCAGCCCAAAGCAACCTTGCAGGGAGAGAGCTGAAAGAACAAATACCATGGCCTCACTCTTTCTTTCCTCCCTCTGATCTTCTGCTGGGGCTCCCCACTGGCTGGATCCAGCCAGACACAGAGCGCAAGGAAGGGGGTTAAGGTATCTCTAGTGGTCAGCCACTTGGAACAAAGGTAAGGATAGAAGAGGGTGAGAAGGGATGGGAGGGGGTGGTAAATGGAAGATATCTGACTGACTCTTCCTCCTGAGCCCCCAGGGAGATGAAGGTAGAAGAATAGAAAAGTTTTACTCTCAGGCTATCCAGAGAATACGAGAGGGATGGCTGGTGGACCGGAGATTTCTGCAAAGGTTTGGTTGAAAAGAATGGACAGTGTGACTTAGCTGAGAAGGTAGGGCAGAGAAAGCTGAGATATGAACACAGGTGGGAGGTCTGTAGCTGTGAGTAGGAAACGAGTCATAAGAGGTTCTAGTCTCAGAATTGTCATGCTTGACAACCATGGAGTGACCAGTGAGGCTGGAAACAGGAAGAATTGATTAAAGGGTTTGCATTCTGAATGATCCGCCCTTTGCCTTCTCAACCCCAAATGTAACAAAGCCAGCAGTCAAGTATTCATTCTGCCCTTCAGTACATGTGTATAACATCGCCTTTAAGGTAAGAGGGCCTCTCAAAGCTGAATGTAAAAGACCCAACATAAATATACCACTGTGAAATTTCAGAATACCAAGAAGGAAGATTTGAAAAGACTCCTTAAAGAAAAACAAAAGTTAGCTATTGAAAACAACAACATCAACCAGAATCAGACTCACATTAGATTTCTTGTCAGCAATTCTAGACAACTGAGAACAATGGAGCATGACTTTCAAATTGCTGCAGGATACTTATATTTAGAATTCTATACCCAGCCAAATTATCAACCAAGTTTAAGGACAGAACAAAAGCACTTTTCAGACATGCAAACACTCAGAGAATTTCCTTCCCACATCCGTCTTCTGAAGAAGTCACTTAAAGGAACTAATCCTGTATTCAAAGGTCTAGCTGATACAGAAGAAGACATGGAACTGGGAGGGCAGGGAGAAACCAGAATGTCAGCTATACAGCAGCCAGAGAAGCCGCCAGCCTTGCCTGGAGCAGGAAGACAGCAGGCTTTAGAAGACAGGAGTCCAGAAAAAGATGTGGGGGGATTCCACAGGAGAGTATGACTGGGCTTTATAGTAACTGAAAATATGAAAAATGCACAGAATGCAAGGTGAAAAAAAAAAAAGAAAAGATAACTAGAAAACTCTAGGAAAAACTAACAGCTGAGCCATAAAGTCATAACAAAATATTGTAAAATTGGGGCAGATGTGAGCAGAAGTCGGTGGATATGAAAAAAGAATTGAATAAATTCTAAGTAATGGAGAAAATAACCCGGAAGGTATAATAACAGAATGAATTAAATGTTTCTTCTTTCATCAAGAATAAAGAAAAGTAACAAGCCAAGGGGGTGGGGGAAAAAAACCAAAAAAGTATGATCTACATACAATGCAGGGGAAAACGTGACATGACTGTGAGCAATTAGTTGAGAACAAGAACAAATTCTTTTGAACATTCTGTGAGTGGCACAATAGTGGGGCCCTTGGATCATTGAGAAGGAATGTTGTCAGAGTCTCTTCTTAGCTCTAAGGGAAATAATATTTACTCTTTATGATGAATATGTACTTACTACCCAGAACTCTTTGCCCAGATACTCCTGGATTATTCCCTTACCTCCTTCAGAATTTACTCAAATACTGCCTTTTAGAGAGAACTTTTCTAACCATTCTGTCTAAACTGCAAAACACACAGGCATGTGTGCACACATGTACACACACACACTCCCTGTATCCCTTCGTAGCTTAATTTCTCTCCTAAGCACAACTATCATACTAAATATTTTACTTCTTCATCTTGTTTATTTTCTGCCTCCACCCCACTCCCCACTATAAAGTATGTTCCACAAGGGCAGGGATTTTTCTTCACTATTGTATTCACTGCTGTATGCCCAGCACCAAGGACAGTGGCTAGCACACGGTAGGTCTGCAATAAATATTTGTTGCACTAATAAATGTTGAGTCAGGCCATAGGTAAGTCACAGAAGCCATAACTGCGTTTATAAAATGGAAATTAAATGGCATTATGCTTGGCAGTGCAAAAATAAAGGCACAGCATACTATGCTATGGAACTGGGGGTGGAAAGGCAAAAAAATAAAAGAGGAAGAAGGAAGGTTAAAAGTGATAATATCCTCATTTTACTACATGGATAACTAAGATACTGTCCAGAGTTGATAAATAAGAAATATAGTTTTAAGAAGGATATTGAAAGTTACATACGTAACAATTAAAATAACTAAAAACAGTGATGTAACTATATTGGTATGAGTGAGCCAGAGGAGGTAAAAGACATATAAATTAAGTTAAATTTTCATCTAACATAGCAAAAATCCACTAGATAATTCCAAAGTTGAGACATTCAGGCATAAGCATAGTTTTTAGAGTATGGAAATAACCTCAGAAGACCTTATAGTAGAAATGGTTAAACATGATTGCTGTGAAATTATGGTTTCAATAATGAAAGACTACATTGTAGTGTCAGTCTACCACTTCTGTAGATAGTAATTATAAACTCTGGGCCGAATATTTAAAAAACTATTTGAAAGCACTAGAAAGTGACCGGAAGCAGGCATAAAGAGGAGAGGATTCAATCTCTGAAAGAAGAGAATTACACAGGGTGAGATCTGTGTCTTACTAATTTTCCCCAAAGGCACTCCCTAGTCTGTATGTGGTGGAGCAGCTAGAAATGAAACTGAAAGCCTGAGCTGGCTTGAAGTGTTAAGAGTTGAAGTAGCCAGAGAAGCTGAAAATTGAGAAGGAAAAAGCCAGGTGGGAAAAAAAGGAACCACAGAATAAGGAGTCACCAAATTTGCATATAAACTCCCCTCAAATCCTTAGCTCACTGTGAACTAAGAATATGCAGGGAAACTAAGAAACCTGCTGGAAAGCAGCAGCTGAAAGACTGGCAAAACTGAGTGGAGTTTTTAGATTTCACCCACTGCAGGGGAGATGGTTTGGATTTATAATCCTCCCAAGTCAGAGGGACTTGTTAAAAAATCAGGCTTTCCATTAAAACCACAGAAGGATGAATTTTAGAGGACTGTGTCCCAGGATGCAGCGTTTGCCTTAAGACTAACGGAACACTGAAATGCACTTACCCTAACAAAGTGTCACCCTAAGAAAATGAAATAACCTCAAGGACAAGGTTATTTGCCACCAATTAGACTGCTTGATAGAACATAAAGCAATGCTCTTCAGAGAACTATAACAGAATCCAGAGTTTCTACAATATGTCATGCAAAATGCCCAGTATGCAATTTCTAAAAATTTAGGTGTACAGATAAACTGTAAAATGTGACTGATAGTCATGGAGGGAAAACCCCATTCAATAAAAATAGATCCCAAGATGATTCAGATGTTGAAATTAGTAAACAAGGACTTCAAAACAGCTGTCATAAAGTATTCAAAGCATCAACAGAAATTTCAATGGGGAGGCAAAGCTCCACGGTAGAGTGCATGCTTAGCATGCACAAGGTCCTGGGTTCAATTCCAAAAATGAAACAAAAAACAAACAAACAGAATAGCTACATTTCAGGGTGGGAAGGGATAAATTGGGAGTTCAAGATTTGCAGATACTAATATATATAAAAAAGGGATAAATTGGGAGTTCGAGATTTGCAGATACTAATATATATAAAATAGATAAACAACAAGTGTATACCGTATAGCATAGGGAATTATATTCAATATCTTGTAGTAACTTATGGCGAAAAAGAATGTGAAAACAAATATATGTATGTTCATGTATGACTGAGGCATTATGCTGTACACCAGAAATTGACACAACATTGTAAACTGACTATACTTCAATAAATATATATATATATATACACAAAAAAATTTCAGCAGAGAATGGAAATGACAGAAATTTTTAAATTGAAAAGTACAATACCTGTAATGGAAAATGTACTGAATAATCTTAACAATAGATTAGATAGGGCAGAAGAGTGAGTAAGCATACTGCTAAGGTGGTTTAATAGAAATTATCCAGGATAAAGAACAGAGATCAAAAGTTGCACACACACAAAACGGAAGAACAAAGTCTCAATGAACTCTGAGATAATATCAAATGGTCTAACAATGTACACCATTGAAGTTCCAGAAGGAGAGGGTGAGGAGCAGAAAATATTTGAAAAAATATAAAGCTGTTCACTGACATCTTGTAAGAAATAATGGAGGCCAGTTGACTATGAAATGACATCTCTAAAATGTTGAAGAAAAATGCTGTCAACAATGAATTCTATATTCAGTAAAAACCCTCCAAAAATGAGATGAAATAAAGATATTTTCAGATAAATGAAAGCTAGGAGAATTTGTCATTAGACTTGTAATACAAGAAATGCTAAAGGAAGTTCTTCGGGCTAAAGTAAGGTGATACCAGATGGAAACTTGAATCTATGCAAAGAACAAAGAACTCTGGGAATGGGAAATAACTTTGTTACATACAAGACATTTTTCTTCCTATATTTACCTTAAAAACTGACTGTTTAAAGCCAAATAATCGCACTGTAACGTAGGGCTTATAAGGTATGTAGAAATAAAAGATATAACAACAATAGCATGAAGGATGGAGTCAGAGAGCAGATAAATGGAATGATTCTATTTTAATGTTATTGAATTTGTGGCATGGGAAGTATGTGGTGTGAAATGAGATGTATTAGATGTGAATAATGGTACAATGTAATTCTAAATGCTCTTTGATACATCAAGGATACATATGGCTAGTCTTAGAACAGCCACTGATACATAATAAAAATAAGTGTAACTAAAAAGCAGATAGTAGAAATAAAATAAAATATGGAAAACATTCAATTCATCCAAAAGAAGGCAAGATAAAAGGATCAAAGGAATGAAGGCCAAAAGAAGAAAACAAAAAACAAATAAGATGGTAGACTTAAACTTAATCATACCAATAACTATTTCAACCAAACAGCAAAGAATGTCAAAGTACATATAAAAGCCATATTCAGCTATATGCTACCATTCAAAGGTGCATTTAAAATATAAAAGAAAGTGTGACTGAAAGTAAAAGTGTGGGAAAATATATCTGATGCAAAAGTAAGCATAAGAATGCTTCAGTGGCTATTTTAATGTCAGAAAAGTAGACTTCAAGACAAAGAGTATTACTAGTGATAAAATGGAATATTTTATGACAGAGGTGCAATTAGGCAGATATAATTATCCTAAATGAATATTACCTAGTAACAGAGTTTCAAAATACATGAAGCAAAAATGACAAAAGTAAAGGGAGAAATCGACAACTACACAAAAATTAATTTGAAATGGATCACAGACAAACTTGTAAGACAAAGCGCAAAACTTCTATTGAAAGCATAGAAGAAAATCTATGTAACCTTGAAGTAGACTGCGATATTGTCATTTATTACGAGAAATATAAATTTGGTCTTCATCCCATTTCTGACACAGAGCTCCTAAAACCCTTGGAATATCCTGTGATAAGAGATAAAGGTGTCTCTTAATGTTAATAAGGTGACTATTGGAAAGCACCTAAGGATAGGGTTGGTTGCCAGGAGAACCAATCATGTGATTAGAGGGTTGGAACTTTCAGTCCCACCCCCCTGACCTCTGGGGAAGGGAGGGGAATGGGGCTGGAGGTCGAATCAATCGCCATTGGCCAGTGGTTCAATCAGTCACACCCATGTCATGAAGCCTCCATAGAAACTTCAAAGGACAGGGTCTGGAGAGCTGCCAAGTTGGGAACCAGAACACTTCCACGTGCCACCTTGCCAGACCCAAACCCCAGGAGGACAAAGCTCCTTTGTTCAGAACCTTGTCCTGTGTATCTCTTCATCTCGCTGTTGATTATGTCCTTTAATGTCCTTTGTAATAAACTAGTAACCTAGTGAGTAAATGGGTTTCCTGAGTTCTGTGAGCCGCTCTAACAAATGAATCAAACCCAAGGAGAGGGTCATGAGAACCTCCAATCTGTAGCTCGTTTGGACAGTCAGAAGCACAGGTAACAACATGGGCTTGCAATGGGCACATGAAGTGGAGGGAAATCTTGTGGGACTGAGCTCTTAACCTGTGCAAAATGACACTATCTCCAGGTAGATGGTCTCAGAATTGAGTGGACTGTAGGACACCAGTTGGTGTAGGAGCGTTGCTTGTTGGTGTGAAAAACACTCCCAACCAATGTTGGAATTGAGGTGCAGAACAAATATAGGCAAGATATAAGACAGAAGGCAAAAAAGCACTAACTACACAAGAAAAAAATTGATAACATGCACTTCATCAAAACTGAAAATCTCTGCTAACTGAAGACTGAATGCTTTCCTCCTAAGACTGAGAGCAAGACAAGGGTGTCTACTCTTAACATTCTATTCAACATCATCCTGGAGGTTCTGGCTAGGGAAATAAGGCAAGAAAATGAAATAACAGGCATCCGGACTGAAAAGGCAGAAATACAACTATCTTTATTCTCAGACAACATAATCTTGTAAAACAGGAAATACACTTTAAAAAAAAAAAAAAAGGACTACCATTAATAAGTGAGTACATCTGAAATGAAATTAAGACAGGAGTTCCATTCACAACAGTATCAAAAAGAATAAATAAATTTACTTAGAAGTAAGTTTAACAAAAGAAGTATAAAATTTATACTCTGAAACAATAAAACATTATTGAAAGAAATTAAAGAAGATCTAAACAAATGGAGAACTATCTCATCTTCATGGATTGGAAGACTCAATATTGTTAAGATAGCAATTTTCTGCCAACTGGTCTAAGACTCAGTGTAATCCCTATCAAAGTCCCAGCTGGGCTTCTTCTTTTTTTTTTTTTTTTTTGGCAGAAATTGACACGCTAATCTAAAATTCATATGGAAATGCAAAATGACACAGAATAGCTGAAACAATATGGCAAAACAAGAGCAAAGTTGGAAGATGCATACATCCCAATTTCAAAACTTACTACAAAGCTACCATAATTAAGACAGTGCAGTACTGGCATAAGGACAGACATTTAGATCAATGGAAGAGAATCAAAACCCCAGAAGTAAGCCTTTCTATTCATGGCCAACTGGTTTTCGACACAGGTACCGAGACAATTCGATGGGGGCAAGAACAGTCTGGGACCGCCAGAAAGCTACATGCAAAAGGATGTATTTGGACACCTACCTCACACCATACACAAAATGTAACTCAGAAGACTCAAAGACCTAAATGTAAAAATTAAAACTATAAACTCTTGGGGAGGGTATAGCTCAGTGGCAGAGTGCATTCTTACCATGCACAAGGTCCTGGGTTCAATCCCCAGTACCTCTGGTAAAAAAAAAAATAAACCTAATTACCTCCCCCAAAAATTTTTTTAAAAAAGTAATTTAATTTTTTAAAAAATTTCAAAGAACTATAAAACTCTTAGAAGAAAGTACAGGAGTAAACATTAGTGACCTTGTTTAGGCAATGATTTCTTAGGTATGATATTAAAAGCATAAGAGATAAGGGAAAAAGCTGATAAACTGGACTTCATTACTCCCTCTAGTGTATCTAAAATATAACCATATTTATGACTATTTCCTCTTTTTTGAAACAAGAGTAAAAGAAATTTCTAGAGCAATCACTCTAATCAGTGGTTATTTTAACAGTCGCTATGGTGAAGTCACTATGATCTAGGGGCCTTTTCTGGGGTGACAGAAACGACCTATACCCAGAGTGTGGTGGTAGTCATATAACTGTTACCAATTAATCAAAACCAATTTATCTGAAGACTTTCAGCTGTGGGTTTCACTGAACATATGTAAGTTTCACCTCAATAAAAATTTTACTTTATAAAGTGATCGCTCTGAGGGGTGACATGGAGGAAGGGAAGATGAATCCAGGGCTGTGTGTTTCATTGCAACCCCTTCAGTACTTCTTAAAATTTGTAAAAGCATGTGTGTAGATTACTTTACATGCTTTAAGTTTTGAAAAATGAAACACATTAAACCTGACGCTGCTTCACATCATTGCATCATGGAAGACAGATGATGACAAGTCTCCTGTGTCTTTTACCCATTATGGGAGGGTGTCATTTACCCATTATGCTAAAGCACTGGTCAGGGAGACCACCAGGAGGTCCAGGGACAGGGTCTCCAGTCAGGAGACATGCTCTTGAAAGTCGCAGTAGAAACGAAGTTGTAATCATTTATTCCCTGTTGTGGGGCTACCGTACCAAACACAAAAAATCTCTAAAAAAAAAAATGAAAGTCAGAATTGCAAAAGCTTCCATTTTTTTAAACGCTAAAGCTTATTTGCATATCAAAATTGCCCCAGGATAGTGAACAGAATTAGAAAATTAAGGAATTCCATTAGAAGTAGGACAAATGTGTGGAAGTGCAGAGAGCACTCCCCTCTGTCACCGGAAAGCTGGGTTCAAGTTTAAATCAACCACCCAGCAACATTCATAAATAAAAAGACAGGCTTAAAATATCACGGCTGTTGAATTTTGATAATACTATTACCACAAGTTTATTTACTAACTCAATGACAAACAAATCTTTTTCATTTAAAAATACATATCTGTACAGCATGACTCCCTCTAGTGGACCTCAAAAATAATCATCGTTACAATGATTGCATTTCTTTGGAACAATAGTAAAAGAAATCTCCCTAACAATCATTTTGATGGGTGGTTATTTTAATGGTCACGACAGTGAATTAATTTTGCTTTCCTACACAGTACGCTTTTTTCCATTCCTTCTCCTCTAAGAAAAACGTACTTAACGTTTACCTGAATAATTAACCACTAAGAAATCAGAATGCAATCGACCTGTCAAACATTACTTACAAGGATAAAAATCTGAAAACTACTGAAGCTTGTCTGATAGTCAGCATAAATCATAAATATTCAAAGAATTTCACAGTCACTTTTGAGTAAAGAACAACTTAAAGAGCCATTTCGACAGCGGATTCACCCACATGTCTCTGCAAAGTGTTCGAAATTGGGTTAGCAATCATTTTTTAATGAGTAATAATTCAAGTTTCCTATCTCCTTATTTTTATAAGGTAAAATTTCAAATGTAATCTAATTATTCATTAGACCCTCAAACCTCAAATACCGTTTAGTAGGAGTTTTTTGAGAATATTTTGTCATGCCATGACTACATTTTGCATTTGGGGACATACACATAACATATAAGTAACAAAATGACACGTTTTTGTTGGCATGAGTTATGTTTCTAGACAACTGAGTTTACCGCAGCTCAATTAGTCAGTCCCAGCTGCCACTACTAGGGAACCGGCACCTTAAAGGGGGCAGAGATAATGACTCACTTGAGCTATCTCTGCAACCTAACCTAAGTGACATTTTAATAACCAGACAGCAAGCCTTCTGACAACATAATGTGGGATGAGTTTTACTATTACAAATAACTGGAGTTCCACATCTCTTTTCAAAAGGGAGAGTTCGAAATGGCCACAGATCTTAGAAGCATGGGATCTTACAGAAGTGAATTTCGGTAAAATATTGATGACAAGGTTTCATAGGCTTCAGGAGTGACATTTAATGGCAAGCGAAGAGATACATTTCCCACCAAAATTGAATGCCACTGCCATCAACAACCCCACAGAGGCTCCGCTACCTAACATGGGAATGGAAATATAATGTATGGAAATATTCTCTTAGAAAACCTCCTTAAGGCTTCACATGTATTAATGTATTAGTTTGCAAACATTAAGATCAAAGCCAGAGCAACAAATACATCCTAAAAAGTTTTTCGTCAGATTTTTATTAACGATATACAAGTAGCAGGGCATAAAAAATTAATAGGCTCAAGCCTTGAAATGTCAAACCCAATGATCTCCAGCCATGCTTACCTCCTTTGCTTTTTGTTTCAGTCCTGCTGGCTCTGGGTCTTCTTGCCTTGAGCGACTCTACGTGGTTAAAAAAAAAAAAAGAGAGAGAGAGAGAGAAAGAAAGGTTAACAGATGGTTTAAGAGCCCCTCATCTGCTGCAGTAAGTTAAAAAAATAGCAAAGGAAGGAGAATAGGATCCAAGGTGTCAAAAACGCAAGGCCTAAATTCATAGATGTGTAATTTCAAGACTTTAGGCTTACCCAATTAGCTGTTAAATATTCAGTTTTAAATAAAATCTACTGTAGGTTTAAAAAAAGAGTCAACCCACTTTACTTATAATATTGCTAACTCTTAAGTTTAAAAATAAGTTTCTATTCTTTAACTATTTACAGTGCTGTACTCTGAGTCCTTCCACATTCATTAGGCCCTCTATACAATTCTATTCCCCCAAATCTTTTCTTCCCAGGAAGCCCAACTCGTCTGATAGAGAAGCAGCTGCTATTCAGCAGAGAAAGAAACATGCATAATGCCCATGTCCCACTTCCTGGACCCCCAAAATACCCTGTGGTGCCAAGCTTCCAGTCCCCGGATCTCTTGGACAATGAAATCAATCTTTAATTGCTAACAGATCTTTACACATCTATCACAGAAAAATGCCAGCAACATGAGGCAAGATTTCCTCCTTCCATGCTGGTTAGCATGTGCTGACATACTTAGGGCTTAAAGTGAAGGAGAAAATAACAATTTCAAATATCTGATTTGAAATTCCAAAAGAAAAACTTCGCCTGGTCCTAAGCTATATTTATCAGCAACACATTTGAAACAGACAGAATGAAGAATGACATGCTAAAGCCGAAATATGCCCCCTTAAGCAGAGAACAGTGGCAGAGGCCACCATCAGAGAGACTTGAATTTGGACATTGACACCAGTGCAAGTTCTGATGGGAGGGGAGACAGTTTGCAGAAAGAGCCTCTTGGGGCTGGACTAATGGGGGCTTCCCCTCTCCCCAGAGAGGCGCCTTGAGCTGCCCATGACTGCTACCAGGACCCATCCCCATTCCTGACTTCAGTGGCCAGACCCGCCCAGCAAGCACACAGCTGTCCCAGGCAGGTTCTGATGTAGAAAATGCCTGTGTGCACTAACTTTTCCTTTTTTAGATCACCTGCTCCAGATTCTCCCAGTTATGACAAGATCCACCAAACAAGACCAGAAGCTTGTCTTATCGTCCCCTCCTTCCTGTCACCACCAAAGCTTTCCATCCTTGCTTTGCTGGATGAAACTGGTGGGAAGAGGAATAAAAGGAAAAGAGAGGAGTATGGAGGAGAAACAAATGAAGACAGAAAACAAGAATCACTGTGTTTCCTAGTTTGTTTGGTTTTTTTTTTTTTTTTTTTTTTTTGAAGTGAAGAACTAGGTGACTGGTGGTGTCATATCCAGAGATGAGAAAGTCAGGGGAGTAAGGGACTAACTTGACAGTGTGTTTTGGGACACACAAAGTTTGCTGTATCAATTAGAGACCAGGAGAGGGTATCCAGGAGACAGTTATCCTTAGATGTCAGGAATGCAGGGGAGAGGTCCTGGCTGGAGATAAGACAACTGGGAATCATCATTTATAAGAAACTTTCCAGAATAGGTAAATCCACAGAGAGAGAAAGCAGACTAGTGGTTGCCAGGAGTTTGGGGAAGGAAGGAATAGGTAATGATGTTTAATGGGTAAAGGGCTTCCTTTTGAGGTGATGAAAATGTTGGGGAACTAGGTAGAAGAGATGGTTACACAATACTGGGAATATACTAAATGCCATAGAATCAGACACTTTGAAATGATGAATGTTTAATTTTATGTTATGTAAATTTTGCCTCAATAAAAATAAATATATAAAAACATCTGAATCATCAGTCCATAGACGGTATCTAAAGCCATGGGGCTGAATGAGATCACCTCCAGCCTGAGAGTAGACAGAGATGTGAAGGTGCCTGAGGATGGAGCCCTGGGGGGTGCTGGAACATGCGGGCATCGAGAAGAGAAGAAGGATGGGCAAAGGAGGCTGAGAAGGAGCAGCCAGTGAGGAAGGAGAAGCACCTGGAGATTGTAGCGTCCCAGAGCTCAAGTGAAGAACTATTTAAAAAGGAGATGAGGAGTACCTATCACATGTGCTGGAGCTCAAGTTACAGGAGGACCAAGAATTAAGCACTGAATTTGATGAGAAGCAGATGTGCTTCTGAGATCTGTTTCGGAGGAATGCCGGGGGCAAAGGTCTGATTACAGCCATGTAAAGAGAAAACCCAGGCAGGACGTGTATTCTAAAATGTGTACCCAGAATTTGTTTTAATCAGGCCTGGTAAAGGACACAAACACAGAAATGACTGTCATGAAAGAGAAAGTTTATACTCACAGATCCCAAGAAACGGGAGGCATGGCGTACCACGCAGGGCCACATGGGGAAGCACCAAGGTCACCCAGGAGGCAGAGGGTAGAGGGGAGCTTGGCCCAGAGCAGAATCTTCAGTGGGGATTTTCAAAGGAAGGAATGGGTGAGGCAGGGTAGGTAGGTTGAATAAGCTTAAGATTGGATAGTTTGGATAATTTTAGCCGGCTCTGGGCTATAGGGATGGTCCCTAGTTGCCCAGTACCTGACCTTAGGGCAGGGGAATATTGGCTTGGTGTGTGACAGTTTGATAAAGGAGATAGTTGGGGCTCTGAATTGAGTGGTTTGTCTATCGAAGGTGCTTGCAGCGGAGTCCTTTGCTAACTCCAGGAATTAGCTAGCCCCGCCAGGGGCAGTCTTTAGGATCAAGGCCCCAAATGCCAAAGCATTAAGAATACAGAAAATAAGAAAATATAGTCAGTACAAAGTGGAAATGGGGGAGGGGCAGGGTATAGCTTAGTGGTAGAGCATGTGCTTAGCGTGCACGAGGTCCTGGGTTCAATCCCCAGTGCCTCCAATAAAAAAAAAATAAGTAAATAAACCTAATTACCTCCTCCCCCAAAAAACACCCCAACAAAGTGAAAATTGTGAGTCTACCCAACTCTTGAGAAGTTCTGCTATAAGGGGGAGCAGAGAAATGTGGTGGTAGGTGGGGCAGACATGAGGACAAGAAGTTTGTAAGATGGTTGAGAGGACAGCATGTTTCTAGCTACCTGGAATGAAGGAGTTGACAGGAAAACTGATGAGAGAAGGGATGGGATGCAGTGCATGTGCGGGGGGTGCTCGCAGCCAGAGGAGGAGAAGGAGGACAGGCAGAGTGGGAACAGGGGCCAGGAGGCTGGTGAGTTAGATTGGATGGCTGGGCAATGAGACAGCACTCATTTTATTGCTTCTATTTTCTCAGTGAAATGAGAAACAAGGTCATCATCTGAATGTGAGGAAGGGAAAGGGTGTTAAGGATTGGGAGAGGGAGAAAGAAGGCATAAAACAGTGGAAGATGGCAGAGTGAACCGACGAGGGAAATGGATTCATATTGCTGAGCTTGGCTAAGGGCCCACTTGAGGTCTGTGGTTATAAAATTAAAGTAGGACCAAGTTTGGGCACCACTTGGCAAACAGAAGGGACAAGGGAGTTGGGAGTGTTCTAAAGAGAGAGTATAGTCATGCACCACACACATACAGACAGCTGTATTTCTAATTACCTAGAAAGGACCAGAAAGATTTAAATCAAGTGGGAAGAGAGACTGTCTCCGGGAAGTGGAATCAGGGGTAGTCTTTGCTAACCAATCTCTTTGTATTTTTGGAGATTTTCATAACATTTTGTAAGAAGTATGTCTTTCATTTCATAAACACATAAAAACAATGAAGCTATTTCAAAACCAAATTAAAAAATTAAAAATCCATCTAAATGGTTTTGTTAGGAAAGAAAATAACACCCAATTTCCTGTAGAAAAGCTGCTGCCCTAAATTTGGATGCTTCCTTGACTATTAATTTGGATATTAACCATAACCCTGTACGACAGGAAAAATACTAATGAATCACTTGGGGAAAATGAAGAAAAGCACAGGACTGAGAAACATACCAAAGAGCAGCTGAAAACTGCAAAGCTGCTGAAAACACAAGCAGGACCTGCATGTCCCCCTTGGAGATTTCCAGGTGAAATGGTTGGAGATGATTTTCTACCCATCCCTAGAGGTCTTGTAAAGAGGAGGAATTCCTTACCAGATCATTCTATGAAATAACATAGCAGAGGATGAGGGATGCTTTGGGAAGGCTGGCGATGCTTATTCAGAAACCCAGGCAAGGGCTGCTGCTGTCTGTCTCCTGATATGTGTGGTCCTCTCTGCTCTCTGAAGGCTAGGACAGAGGGGCCACATGGCTCTTTCCTTGTCACACAGCAGGCTGGGCACAGAGGTCTGACGTGGGAGGGGATGAGATGCCCCCAGCTTTCTGGATCTTAAAGGCCAGCAAGCAAGGTGTGGGAGTCCTGCTTGCCCGGGATGACCGTTCCAGCTGCTGCCTGGTGCTCTCGAAAGGTCCCCCTGTAAGCCTCAGTTGCTTCATCTGAAAACCGAATCTTTTGAAGGTGCCAGTGTTGTTGGGACCCAACGTCTATTGGCTTGATGAAGTATGTGGATTCTGGGGGGAAAAAATTCCTTATAAGTTTACCCAGACATACCACCATTCAGTTCGTTTTCACGAACCCTCAGCTTTCAGTTCTTGTTGGAAGACATGGTAAAGGTACTTGACTGAAAGACCCTTCACCTCCTCCCACTTTAAATTTTCAGGATGATAAATTACCGTGAAATTAATTTAGCTTTACTATTACACGTTTACTGTGAGTCCCTAGCCAAGGACATTTTTATGTTAAAGTCTTTGTAGATGTAACATTCTGTATGCCTGAAATATCTCTGTGTATAATACTGATATTGGGAAAATCTATTAATATTTTGTATAATGACACTTCTGGTATGATATAGGCTTTTTCAGGGGGAGAAACAACATAATTCTGCAAAATATTAGAAATTCTACCAAGTGGACTGCACAGGCATGACAGATAAACTGATCTCAATAGGTTGAGGTCTTCGTGAAAGGGAAACTATTGTTTGAAAAGATACTTTCTGATATAATTGGAAATCAGAGGGAGACATTAAGACTCTCCATAAATTGTGATATACACCAGAAATTGACACATTGTAAACTGACTACAACTCAAAAAAAAAAAGGAATACACAACTAAAAAAAAAAAAAAAAGACCCTCCATAAAAAAAAAAAAATACTTTTCTGGGTACTTTACCTTTTACTCAAGAAAATTAACTCCTAAAGCCACTCCCACTAGCACAAAGACTGTAGGCCAGGATTTCTCACTGGGATTTTGTTATAATCAGGTTCGGCACATTTCAGAGCAATTGTTTGTTTCAGACACTTGCCAGCTTTATGAGGATGGTAAAAGTGAGGAGGAATTCTGCTTTGCCTGACCTCATTTAAGAACGGGATCCACATTCTTTCAGAGTTTGAAACCTCGAGTATTCACGCTTTAATCTTTCAAACTCCCAACTTCCCAGGGCACCCTCGGCTTTCATCAGTGCTTTTCTCATAGTCATGCCTCTTATAGTTTTATAATTTTCTAAAGGTAATACTGGAAGAGTTTAAGGCATTGGTATCCATTTTTCATTAAATAAAGTGTCAAAATTCCTGATGCGGTGCTATAGTCACCACCACGCCAACCGTTTCAATTTTAAACCCATTTTCCCCCTTCTGATGACATTAGAACTTCACCCATGGCACTATTACCTTATAACTTTCATTTTTAATTAAAGAAGTTAAATTGGCAACAGAAAACACTTTGCTTTCACATTAGCTTTGTTAATAAAAAGTGAAAGTTAAAAGCAGTGTGTACCTGTGGATAAAATCTAGTTCCAAACCCCAGTTTCTCCTTAATCACATGAAAGCATTAAGTTAAAGGTCGACACTTTTGACAATCTTAAAATAAAAGGAACAAGGAAAGTTGAAAATATTTAAAAACCAACTATTTTGGCTGAGTATTAGTCTAGAAACTAGAACAGTTTTTTTTTTGAAACAAGGTAACATTTATTGAGTGTCTACTATGTGCCAGAGAATGTTCTAAAAATTTCACAACATAGTATCCATTTGCTTCTCAAGAAACCCTATGAAGTAGATAGTATTATTATGCCCACCATACAGATGAGAAAACTGAGGCACGGAGATATAAAACAAGTTCACACAGCTGTTAAGTAGCAGATCCCAGAAACCTAAATACATATAGTTCTACTTTATTCTTTTTAATGGCTGTTTAGCTAGAATAGGTATTTCTACTCAGCAAAAGTTTCACAATTCTGGAGACACTTCGCAAAATGGCACTTAATTAGTATGGATAAGCAGCAAATATCCCAAAGAAAGTGAAATAAAAATAATCCTTCTCAAAAAGTATGGTAGATGTTGATGCATAAGAGAGAAACCTGTAATCGTCAAATCTAACTAAAGAACTAACATTAAGGTGTAAAAGCAATATACAGATGTAAAGCGTTTTTACTACCATAGTATGAACAAACTAAAATATTTTTATTTGGTTAACATAAAGAGAGGGAAAATCTGAAGGTCTTCCTTACCATAAATATATGTATATGTATACATATGTTCCAAAATTGGAGAAAACAAAACACCAGATTTCCAATCAATTCTTTTAAAATTCAATCTTCCAATTTTCTAATAGATGCCCCTGTTATAAAGGTGTCAAAACAAACAACAACAACAACAAAACCCTAAGAGCTTGAGATGGAACTAAAAAAGCAACAACCATACTAACCAAGGAAAGCAAGAAAAAACAACCAAAGTTTGCATTGAACACAATCCATGAAACAAAGACAGGGATTGACTATCTCCTCTTTTCCTTAATAGCAAAATTACAAAGAACTTTAAACAAAGTACAAGTTCATGAAGACAAAGATGGATGTGTCAAGAGTCAACAAATGTTTGAAAAGACAAAATGGTTGAAGTAAGATGGAAAAAGTACACTCCACCCTCTCTCCCACTGAATGTAGCTGTAAACTGTAGACAGAATGCATGAATCAGCTGCTTGAGGACTCTGAAAAGAGAGTGACAAGACTAGAGGAGGGACATAATTCAAAGTACCATCAAATCATATTTTCCCCCTCCAGTAGCCCCAGTCTGGATGCAACACAGCTGAAAGCTAGAATGGGCATTGGCACAGACAGTGAGCTACGGGACATACTCCCTTGTTCTGGTTGGAGGAGCAGGAAAGGGTTCTACTAACACTCAGAGTAACTGAGAGAAATAGTGCCCCCCCCCTTTTGTTCTCCATTCCATGACACCCCAGCCCAGCAGGATAAATAAAGCCTCAGCCTCCTGGCCAGGAGGAGTGAAAAGAGGATAATACCCAGAGTACGTGACAGTATCTGAGAGACTGTGAAGAGGCAGGAGCTGGGGAATGTGAGCCCATAAAGCCATTTATGAGCTCCTGGACAGAGCCCTGGGCTGTGTATGCATGGACCTAGCCCCAGGCAGCCTACCAGAGACTTTATGAAGGGAACAGGATAAACCACAGCCCAAGTCCCAGACTGACAGCTGGTGGTGCACAACTGGGGCAGATCCAATAGCACTGCAAAGGCCTTGCAGACAAAATTGACTTTGGAGCCATAACCCAGAGATCTAGTTGGAACTTGCAGCCTGAATCCAACTAGGTAGATAAAGGCTTAATACAACTATAGGAAATGGTATTGAATAACTAATAAGTTGTATTAAATAATTAATAACTATAACATAAATGGGGAGAAGGGTAATAGGACCTATATGACAGTAAGTTTCCACATTCTACTTGAAGCAATAAAATACTGATTCTAAGTAGAATGAAAAATTAAGCACATTTATTGCAATCCCTAAAGCAATGAAACCGAGACTGAGATATTATCCTCCCAAAAGGATAATTTGATAAATTTGATAATTTGATAATTTGATTTAAATGATCAAACTAAAAGCTGTTTACAAGAAACTCACTTCAAATATAGTATTATTGGTGGGTTAGAAGGAAAAGGATGGAAAAAGATATACCACGATAGCAATAATCAAATGAAGGCTAGAATGGCTATATTAATATTAGGCAAAGTATATATTAGACCAAAAAATTACCTGAGGTAAAAAGAGACATTGTATAATTATTAAAGGATCAATCTACCACAAAAACATAACAATCCCAAGCGTGTATGTACCTAACAATAGAACTTCTAAATACATGAATCAAAAACTGAGAAAACTGAAAGAAAAAATAGACAAATCTACAGCTACAGTTGGAGATGTCAACACTTCTCTCTCAGTAACCAATAGAACTAGCAAATAGCATATTAGCAAGATTATAGGAGAACTAATCAATGCTATCAACTGGTTGGATCTAAATATATATTTATAGAGTGCTTCATCTAAGGGCAACACTGAAAAAGAATTCTTTTCAAGTGTGCAGGGAACATTCACCAAGTTAGATCATATTCTGGGTCATAAAATATAGCTCAACAAATTTAAAAGAAAATCATACAGACCGTATTTTCTGACTATAACCAAATTGAACTAGAAATCAGTAATGAAAAAAGTAACAGGAAAAAGGGGTGGGGGACAGGAAAATCCCCTCCTCAAAACCTAGAAGTTAAACAGTGTGCTTCTAAATAATCCATGAGTCAAAGGGAAAATCATAAAGGAAATTAGAAAGTATTTTGAACTGGAAGAAAATGAAAATAAACATTTCCAAATTTGTGGGGTGCAGCTAAAGCATTGCTTAGAGGAAAATTTATAATGTTAAATGCTTATATGAGAAAAGAAGCTCTTACCCATAATCTAATTTTATCTTTAAGAAATTAGAAAAAAAGAGCAAAATAAATGCAAATCAAACAGCAGAAAGGAAATAATAAATAGAGTAGAAATCAATGAAATTGAAAGGAGGAAAACAGTACAGAAAATCAATGAAATCAATCAGATTTTGGTATCAGGGTGATGCTAGTAATGCTACAATCAGTAAAACTGATAAACCTCTAGCAAGATACACCAAGAAATAAGAGAAAAGATATAAATTATCAATATCAGGGAAAAAATCAGGGGTTATGGCTACAGACCCTATAGACATTAAAATGATAATTTGGGAATACTGTGAGCAACTCTACACACAGAAATTCCACAACTTAGATAAAATGGGCCAATTTTTGAAAACCACTAATTATCAAAACTCATTGAGGATGAAATAAAAATTCTGAATAGTCTTATAACTACTAAAGAAATTGAATGCCTAGTTCAGATTTTTTCCGGGAAAAGAAATCTCAGATGATTTCACTGGTGAATTTTACCAAAGATTCAAAGAAGAAATGATACCAATTCTACACAATCTTTTCCAAAATACAGAAGAAGAAGAAATATTTTTCAACTCATCTTATGAGACTAGCATTACCTGATACCAAAATCTGACAAACACAGTATAAGGAAATAAAGTTACAGACCAATACCCTTCATGGATATAGACACAAAAATCCTTAGTAAAATATTAGCAAATGAAATACATTATATATAAACATATAAAATATGTAAAAAGAATAATAGCACCACAATCAAGTGGATTTATCCTGGGCATGCAAGGTTGGTTTTGAAAAATCAATTGATTTGAAAATCAATTAATGTAATCCACCATATTCACCATCTAAAAAGAAAAACCATACAATCATTATATATAAATAAAATTTTCAATTAAAAATTGTAATTGATATAGAAAAGGCATTTGACAAAATTCAACATTCATTTATTGAAAAAACTCTCAGCAAATCAGGAATATAAGGGAACCTCCTATGCCTGATAAAAGGCATCTACAAAAAAAAATTTTAAGCAACCATCATGCTTAATTGTGCAAGACATCCCCCTGACATTGGAAAGAAGGCAAGGATGCCCACTCTCGCCACTTCTATTCAACATCATACCAGAGGTTCTAGCCAGGGACATTAGACAAGAACATGAAACAAAAGGCACTCAGATTGGAAAGGAAGAAGTAAAACAATCTCTGTTTGTAGATGAGATGATTTTATATATTAAAAAAATCCTAAGTAATCCACCAGAAAACTATTAGAACTAATAAATGAGTTCACCAAGATCAATATAAAATTCAATTGTACATTTATGATCTAGCAATAAACAATTCAAAAGTGAAAATTTTTAAAATTCTATTCACAATACCATCAAAAAAGAAGAAAATACTTAAGAAGAAATTTACAAAAAAATGTAAAACTTATACTCTGAAAAGTACAAAACATTGTTGAAAGAAATTAAAAAAAAACCTAAATAAATGGAAAACCACCTCATGTTTTTGGATTGGAAGACTTAATATGTAAGCTTTATATATTACTGTTAATAAGTTTAATATTTACTATGTTAATATAGCAACAATTCCCAAATTGGTCTACAGAGTCAAGGCTATCTCCATCAAAATTCCTGCTGGAGTCTCTGCAGAAATTGGTAAGAAACTGATAATCCTAAAATTCACACAGCAGCTCAAGGAACCAAGAACAGCCAAAACAATCTTGAAAAAGAAAAACAAAATTGGAAGTTTTACATTTTCTGACCTCAAAACTTAATTATAAAAAAAGGGTAAACAAGACACTGTGTTCCTGGCATAAGAGTAGACATAGAGATCAATGGAATCGACTTGAGAGTCCAGAAGTCGATTTATTTTCAGCAAGGGTGTCAAGACAATCCAATAGGGAAAGAACAGACTTTTCAACAAATCGTTCTGGGGACAACTGGATAGCCACATACAAAAAAATGAAGTTAAACTCCCTACATCACATCATTCCAAAAAAATTGGCTCGAAATGGATCAAAGACCTAAATTTAAGAGCTAAAAATAAAAGTCTTAGAAGAAAACATAGACATAAATTTTCATGATCTTAGACAATGGTTTATTTGATATGACACCAAAAGCACAGGCAACAAAAAAACAAATAAATAAATCAGGCTTCATCAAAATTAATAATTTATATGATGCAAAGGACACCATAAGGAAAGTAAAAAGGATAATCCGAGAATGGGAAAAACTATTTACAAACCATGTATCTGATAAGGGACTCATATCTAGAATATATAAAGAACTTTTACAACTCAACAACAACAACATTAACAAACAAGCTTTCTACTCTTGTGTTTGTGCATATGCATAGAACGAGAAATGAAATGATCTTTAATGGATTTTACTAAAAGTAATTTCTGGATGGTAGAGTATTAACTGACTTTTACTTATTTCTTTGTACTTTTCTGTATTGCTTGATTTGTTAAAATAATGTGTATGTATCTTTGTTAAAAATAAATGAAGTTATTTCTCTTTAAGAAGTCTCCTGTTAAAATGATAGTTTGAACATATGCATCTACTTTTACTCTGAAAACCTCACTAAAATTACAGAGGTTTGGGGTTTTTTAAAAGAGGCATAAACCCACAAGAAGAGGAATAATAATAGAACAAACAATAAATTTTCAGGAGGGGAAAGCAGATAGAAGAATGGCTTAACAGACACAAGAATGTCAAATCCTAAACTGGGTACTGACCTAATTTACACTATGCTGTCTTCAAACTCCTTCTATTTGTACAAATCCCATCCATTCTCCAAAGTCCTCCTTTTGGACATTATCAATATTCCAGCTCATCCTCCATTCACTCTAAAATTCTGCTTCTGTGCTCTTAATAATAATAATAAAATAATAATAATAATAAACCACCTATGGAGCATTTACAAAGTGCCCCAGTGTAATGCCAAGTCTTTATAAAATGAATGGACTTTGGCATTTGGTGGTCCTCAAACGGTTTCTTACTGTTCAGCATTATTTCCCTAATTTGGGTATAAGCTTCTTAAAAGGAGAATTTCTATTTTATCCAGCTCTAAAATTTTTCGCAGCACCAGACTCCCAACAGGTAATCCACAAGTACCTAAGTTGGCTCAGTTCATAGCATACACACCTACTGATCTTCACTAGTGCCAACTAGCTAACGTCCAACTGGCAATCAGAAATCAAGGGAGCATTCCTCTGTCGCCATTTTAGGTCTTACCACCAAAAAAAACATCTGCTGTTGTCCCAAAGGACAGCAGGTGGTATATCAGAGACCCATCTAGCCCTTTACGCAGGGTGACCTGCCTTGTTTAGCATTTAGCAATCAGACTTCTAAACAGCAATAAACCCCATGCTGAGTAGGCAACAGATGAAAAAAAGGAAAAAAGATGCCTTTTATGGCATTTCATGATAACGGCTTTATTGCCAAAAGCCATATTAGCAGAAGATGGAAGATTCAATTTATAGGATCTCCTGAATGTCTGTCTGTTCAGCAACAGCCTGTTTATGCCCAAGAAGAGATTGGTGCCTGTGGAAAATGTATTCGAAGGACAACCCCCAATGTGACTTGCTCTGCCAAGTGAAAGAATTCACATCCTTTTCTTTTCTAAGCCAAAAGGGGGCAAAACTAACCAAATGACTTAAAGTGCCTGCTCAAAACTTCAGCGTCAAATTGGAGCACTGAGAATTAGGACCACCCCACTCACTGTGATGATCGGAAAGTCACTTAAGACAATTCAGAGAAATGCCAGGAAAACTTCCTTCTTTCTGAGACAACAAAAGCAGATGGAAAACTGCTAAAATGGCTCAAGTATGTGGCACTTTTATAACATTTATGTGGCTCTTGAAAAAAAATCAGTTTTAATTGACTTTTCGCTTCCCATGTCCTAGTTCTGTCAAAACCTCTTTTGGTGTTTTTTTAGGGATTTAAATCACAGAACAAACCATTCCAAATATACCTTTAATTGCTACAATTCAGAAACGATGTACTTCTCAGGTCCTTGCAAAAAAAGGCAAGGGAGGAAGGCCGTGGAAGGAAAAATTATAAATAAAAATCTATGTCTAAGATGGCATTAAAAACAAAGCAAACAGAGGAGTTACACTGGCAATAAATTTTGTCAGGTGGCCCAGCAGAGCCTCCAGCTCCCTGTGTGACCTGGAAAATTCCATCAGACTTCTCCGTTTCCTAGCATCTACATATGAAGAATAAGGAAGTTAATACACTTCTACCTCAAATACCAAATATCGGAGCTGAAGGAGGCCTTGATACCTTTTTTATACCTGCCTTCCTCTGTACATGAATTGCCTTGAAAGGCATGTCGTGAAAATAAATGCAACAGTAACAATCCTCTGATTCTCAGGAGTAATGGGTTTAAAAAAACAAAGAAACAAAAAATCTTTTGATTTCTTTGTGGGCAAATATGACCTTGGGTTAACATTCTAGCTCTGTCCCCTGGACACCTGACCAAGGTGGAACGTCAGCTTGTTCCCACACTGCCTTGGGTGGGGGAAGGGAGGCAGAGACCAGCTCCCTGCCAGTGAGTTAACAGTGCTGAGTGTGGCTGATTTGGGTCTTGTGGGTCTAAACGTCTGGTTAGACCAAAGAAAACCCCTCAGAAAACCCCTAAGATGGGGGCTTAATAGAACAAAATCACCATATAAATTTTCTGAAGTATGGGTATATTTTAGACACTTTATCGTATTTTTCTCTTTTTTAACATTTTTTAAATAAAATAAACATTATTTTATTTTTAAAAATCCTTGTAACCATCATCAAGGTCAAGAAATACAAGTTTACCAGGAACTCCAGAAATCCCTCCATATTCCTTGACCCAGCGTTAATCCCTACTCCCCAAAAGGAACCAATATCCTGGTTTTGCTTGTGTTTGTGTGTGTGTGTGTGTGTGTGTGTGTGTGTGTGTGTGTGTGTGTGTGTGTTTATATCATGGTGTATGCACCCCTAGTGTGCACCTTGTCTCACCCTTTTAAAAAATGTAATATGCCTTTTAGGTTTCTCTTAGTTTTATAGGTCCCTCTCCAACCGTTTCTTTTCATTTCAATTTATCTGTTGAAAAATCTGGGGCATTTGACCTGTAGAGTTCTCATAGTCTGGTGGTGCTGATTGATACTCTTGGTATAATTCCACATGTTCCCCTGTATTTCTTGCAAATCAGCAGCTCGACCTGGAGACTGGATCAGACTCAGATTTAATCTCTTTGGTAATACCACAATTGGTGTTCAGTTCTTTCACTAGAAGGCATGTAAAGTCTGAGAAGCTCTCTTTTTGTGATGTGAGCAGCTGTCAACGTGCAGTGCCTAAACCCATTACAGTGGTGATATTCTAATTCTGTCACTTCTTTTTTATTTACTATTTGGAATATTTTTATAAAGAGATTTATCCCCTCTTCCACACTTAGGTTACCATTGGCCCAGGTCACCTAGAAAAAGCAGAATAAATGCATAAATCTTTCCCTTTATTCATCAATTTCAAGATAATAAATTGGATCCATATCATCTGAAGGTAACCAATCAGGTTTTTATTTTTTAAATCATTATACACTCACAGATTTAAACAGACTTTGGTAAGTTTTGATGCGTTACTAATTCTTCTCTTATTGTAGATCAAATGGTCCCACACTTGTCCAGAAGAAGTCTTTTTAAATCAGCTCCTGAATCCTTTTGACATGATCTTATAGTCTCTGCTTCCTCACTTTTTGTTATGACAGGATGTTCCCAGTTCATCTTGTACATTTTTTGTCCCAGACCTGGAATCAGCCACTTCTCCCAGAGCCCTGGTTTCTTTCAGTGGGAAGTGATCCATAAGACTACAGTCTGGCACTGGGGATGCTCATTGATATACCTTTTCATTAGTCAGAACTAGAAATATACATATATACATATATAATATTTTAAAAATAGCTCATGAGTTCATACTGATAACTCCTCATTTAAATTCAAAACTACTATTGTTTAACATAATTTCTCTGTATTACCTCTATGTCTCCTTTCTTTCAAACTGGGAACCCTAGTTCTCCAAAACACAAGAGATGATATCATTAAATTATCTCAAAATTATTCATTTACTTCATCCCACATTATACTTCATCTCACAATGGTCTCAGGTTAATGATACCAATACCACCACCACCACCACATAACTGAGAACAGTTTTTAAAACTTGCATATGCTCTCTCCTCTCTCCCCTATTTTTTATAGTTGCACTATGTTAACAGTGTCAGAGTATACAGCCGTTACCGACCATAGTCTCTCCCTTTTACCCTCATTTAGTCTAAGATCTATAAATAAAAATATGTTTAATTTTAACCAGCAGTCCTTATACTGATGTCTTTCAGGACATTTTGATAGTCTGAAGGTCTTTCTTTAGTAGATATCTCAAGAAAGGTTCATGGAAACATTTGAGGCAGGAAGCCCCATAAAAAGACCCACAGGACCCCTAGGCAGGGCTGCTCCTCTCCTCTTAGCACCGCTGGTTTCCTGGCCCAGAGGCTCTATCTCACTTTTTGCCTCTAATGTGGCTAACTTACACCTAGAATTCTATTGGTTCCCTGAGCACACTTCTGATTGGTTATTACTCTCACTCCTTATTGGTTATTACCCTCACTTCTGATTGGTTATTACTCTCACTTCTGATTGGTCCACTTCCCTAACTTCTGATTGGTCCATTTGTAGCACTTCATTTGCATGGAGCTCACTCCTGATTGGTCTATTTCTACAAAGCTTGTTCCTGGTTGGTCAACTTCTGTTGCACTTTATTTGCATATGATGTTGCAAAGAGTAAAACTGGCAGCCTATAAAAGGCCTATGTAAGCCCAAAGACAGGGTCCAGAGCTTGAAATGTTAACTCTTCTGGGCCTGCTGGTGTAGTAAACCTGAGTTCTCCAACTCTGCAAGTGCTGCTTGGTCTCTCGGCTGTTTGCAGGTTGCTGTTATAAATGAGCTGTAACACATTTTTCTGCAACACGTTATTTTCTGAATTCTTGCAAATTGATAGCAGTGATCTTTCAACTTGAAAGTCAGTTTTCCCAGATATGAGATCTTTGGCCCTCATTTTCTTTGTCTAAATACCTTAAATACTACTACACTTTCTCCTGGCATAAGAATATGAAAATGAATATGTGTATATATGCATGACTGGGACATTATGCTGTACACCAGAAACTGACACTATAACTGACTATATTTCAATTTAAAAAAAAATGAGTTGCTGTTTAAAAAAAGAGTGAACAGTTTAATTGATTTTCCCTTCTAAGCCACTTAACTCTTCTTGCTTAGGTAGCTGAAGGAATTTTTTTTCTTCTAAGTCTAGTTATTTTACCAGATTATGTCTTGGTATTGGTCATTCTGGATTAATATGCATTCTGGATCAATGTTCTTAGGTACATGCAGAGTTCTTTCAATGTGCAATTTCAAGTATTTTTTAATTTTAGGAAGCTTTTCTAAAAGTACAGCTTTTTCTGTTTGTTCTCTTCCCTTGCCTTGGTTCTTTTCTTGGGAGACTTATTACTTATATGTTGCACCATCTTTGCCTGTCTTCAATATATGCCAATTCCTCTAGAACATTCTTATCTCTTTCCCCATTTATTTTTTTATTTTTAACATTTTCCTCCTCGTAACTATTTTAAGACATTATCTGTTGTCTTATTTGTGCTTGCAGTCCTTTTCCAGTTTGTCTTCATTTCTTAAACAATTTTTTTCTGTTATTTTTAAAATAATTCTGACACCTTTTATGTTTCTCTAACCCTGATTTATGTTGTTCTTTCATGTCCTTTATAGTTTTCTTAGTGTCTTTTACCATATTTTGAAATAAAAGGTTACAGTTGGGATTTGTTTTGTGGGCATGTTTTTACGTGTGTTTTCATTGTCTGAAGGTATGTTATTCTGTCCCTTAATCTCTCTTTAAAATAATAACAATTACTTAGTAGAGGATTTGACCTCAACTGCTTGCTCATTTCTGTGTGCAATTAGTTTTCCTGAAATTTTAGAAGGGATTAGCTTTCTTACTTTCACAGAGCTCCCACCTCTGTTATTTCCTCCGTGCAGTCAAAAATATGGAGGTTTGCTTTTGGAGATGTCCTGGCTCTCTTCCCCTCCAGCACTTTTACCCGGACGTTCTCTTACCTTCCTCTCTATTGCCCACACTCTGCTCCATTTAATTTCCATTCCTAACAGTTGCTTCTCAGTTTGGGGTCCTATCCTAGAAGGGACAAGCTGAGAGAGTCCATAGAGGCTAGTCTACACCAGCCCCTTCAGACCTGAGTGCAGGCAGCTAGTACTTACCCATCATAAAAGGGGCAAGCTCCTGATTTCAGCTACTGTTCTCAAATTAGTCCACTAGCTTTCTGGTGAACATTTGTTGACTCCTTTAGGGGTCTACTTAAGTCTGTCAAATGCCCCATTAGTTCTCTCTGCATCCTTCCACTTAGCCACTGATGCCCTAAACGTCTGTGACTGTTGTTGGTCTGTCTTCACCCATTGGTGTTTCAGGGTTTGGGGGATACCTTGTCACTAGTTTTATTTTAACTGTCACCTGTGGTTTTTACTTTTACCATCTAATGTTCTATTTTTATGTGTAAATTTGGAGAGATCAGAAAACTCTGCCACCACTACTGCCACCATCTTCCCAGAATCTCTCATGATTATTTTTAATTTAATTTGATCACTCAGTCGACTAGTAGGAACACCAGATACCAGGATGGGTCCACCTGATGCACTTATGAGATTAATGCAAAAAGTTGGGATGAACCTAAAATCCCCAACTACTACCATAGGTACTCAAAAACTGTCTGGCCAATTTTCATCAAAAACCCAGTGTGTGTTTTTTCATGCACATTTGTTCCGGTACTTATAAGAGGCTCACATTTAATTTTTCCTTCATGCCCAAATTCCATTGCCTGTATAAAAAGTGTAATACTTTTAAAATATTAAAAAGATACCATTTTTCTTCCCTTGTGGTCATAACCTACCAAATAAACCAAACCAAGTTTTGGGGTACCAGGCAAGGAATCACTGGCACCGCCAAAAACAGATGGGTCCGTGTTCAGCTTTCCATCTCAAAACTGGCTTTTTTGAAGGCCAAGAAAGACCAACATCCTGAAAGCTGAGTTTCCTTGAAAAAGAAAAGCTCCTTCCATCTCCAACTTGAGAGTTCCTCAATCATTTAAACTGGGAGGACTCACCCCAGGTAGAACCACCTCCTGAGGCAGAAAAGATTCAAACGGTGACACAAGGGAAATTCCCACCAGACGGGAAAGGAAGGCCTCCCGTCATAAAGAAGTACCAAGGGTTGAGGGGAGTTCAGAAGTGACCTGCCTTGATCTGGGTTCCCGCAAAAGCAGAGCCCGCAGCATGGGGTCATTCATATGGCAGAGGTGCGGGCACAGGAGCAGTGAAACAGGAACAGCCGATTCAGGGTGCATTCCTGAGGTGGCTACCCACTCCGGACATGGTGGCTCGATCCCATGGGACCACTGGAGGCACTTGATAAAATGTCTGAGACCCACACTCCCCGACCCAAATACCCTCTTCCCCACTGCAGGGAAGACGGGAGCTGTGCTTACCTACGATCCCCAGATCCCTATCCCCCAGGGGTTAAGGGTTTCCCTGGGGGTATGATCTCCCCTACACTTTGAAGTTGCTCGTGTATGAGTGCTGAACGGGTACCCATGGGCATCCCACGTCCCCACGATCAGAGGCCCCAGGGCAGGAATCAAGAGCGGCAGGGAGGGGCTGACTGGTTTCACCTGTGCAGAACTGGTCGCTGCTGCAGCCACAGCGAGGACTCTAAGGGGTGTGGGCACAGGCGGTGTCCAACACAGGACCTGGTGCAGCTCTTGCCACAGCAAAAGTGAAAAATTTAGTGAGACATTCTACCTTTCATTACTATGTGATGAGTCACTTTCTGTAAGAAGAGAAGGTAACAACAGTCTGTCGACATCAGATTTTGACTCACTTTACGTGCAATAAAGAACGCGTAAAGTGCTCTATAAAATGTAAAAGAATGCTTTACTAGTTACTTTCACAGGCAGCAGACCTGCCCCTGCTCGGATGGGAGATTCGCTTCTCCCAGATGATACAGGATCTGCACACACGCTCTGGAGTTCTCTCTACCTTCGGAGCACTTAGTTAGCTATGCTGCAGGCTGACACAGTCTGGGTTCAGCTGCTTCTTGACCTTGCCATGCAGATGGAGGGCAATTCTTCCTGTTAGACGGTGTCAGCCTCACCGAGAACCAGGGAGATAGGGGACAGCTCCCAAGTTTCCCCACATCCTATACAAAACACCAGCAGACTATCCTCCTTTGACATGTGGCCAGCGTCCCCCAAGACCTATTCAGGAGCTGGTTTTTTTCAGTATCCTTGAATCAACAATGTCATTGCTGAATTTCTGTAACTTAAGGTAAGTTTTTAATTTCCTTTCAGCCTTTAATATCCGCTTCAAGCAGAATAATGTCCTTCTTACAATACAGTTTATCTATCCTGCCACTTACCTACTTTCATTATATTTGGGTATCTCCCTGACTCTCAGTCCTTGAGGTCAGTGAGCATGCCTGAGCATCTCCGCCCCACCGCGCCCCACCTCAGGGACGTAGCACACAAAATCACTCAATGCATTTTACTTACTGAAATGCAGTTACATTTAATCCCTCTAGTCCTGGAAATATCTTAAGTATGATTATCTTTTGGTAACTGCATATTTAAGGTGTTCATTTCAGCCGAGACAACAGGCGTCCTTCCTCGTCTTGCTTCATCATTGCACTAACTCCTGGCTCCTGGGCTCGGGTGAGGCGGGCTCATTCCAGGTTCTGCATGTCAAATGACAACACGGGCCAACATCTGCTGGGTGCTTACTGGGTGCTAGACAGCACTGTAGGTCTTTTACATGTTTTAATTCACTTAGTGCCCTTATCAATCCCATAAGGTTGGTACTATTATTATCTCCACCGTACAGGTGAGAAATTGAGCAAGTAAAACAACTCACTAAGTTAAACTAAGTCAGCTCGGAAGTGGTGGCTTTATCTCCAGCACGTAAAATGTCTTTTGGTCATTTCTGCTCTGAGGGCTGAATGACGTTATCTGCCAAAGCACTCCGTGCTTATCTTTCCTCGACACTGTCTTGGTTCCTCCCTAAACACTGAACGGTTTCTAACACTCTCACTTCCCCAATCAACCCCATCTCCTTTCTGAGAAATCAGAGCCATCAAACAATAACTGTGGTTCTTGCTAACATGCTACTGTCCCCTCAAAGGATGGTTCCTCCTAGGTGGGTCATGCCACTGACCTTGTACTGGGTGCCAGCAGCCGGTTCTGAGCACTCGCTGCATACACAGCTTGGCGCAAGACACCCTGTGCTCTGGGAGCTTGGAAAGGGGCCCTAATTACCGTGAGCACACACATACCACAAGACCCGCCACTGAGACATGCAGACAGTACGCCCGCAGAGTTCAGCGAGGGGAGAGAGCACCAGGAGCTGACTGGGAAGGCTTTCTAGATAACATTTAGACAGATGGAAAAGACAGCATCTCAGGCAGGGAGACCAGCTTCGGAAAAGGCGAGGAAGTGGGAACACAACTGCTGTTGTTGCTATTCTGGTTTCCAGGCTTGGTGGCTCCTTTCGGGGGGGAGAAAAATTGCTGGCAGAGACTGCCACTAGCACTTGGAAAGATACACAACATTAGGTTAGATCAGGGGTTGGCAAACTCAAGCTGTTTTTGTGAATGTCGTTTTCTTGAACAGCAACGACCAATCACTTACAGTCGTCCGTGGCTGCCTGCCCAATACAGCAGCAGAGCTGAGTGTGTGACAGACCAGCTGGCCCACACGGCCTAGAATGTTTACTATCCGGCCTTTTAAAGAAAAAGTTCACGGACCCTGGTCTAAACTCCCAACCCTTCAAAAGAAAAGCTAACCAACTGATTGGCACCCCAGGTATATTATACTAAAAATCATTCAGCTAAAAGCTTAAAAGAAATTCAATAGGGGAGGGTGCAGTTCAGTGGTAGAGCGCATGCCTAGCATGCATGAGGTCCTGAGTTCAATCCCCAGTAACTCCACTAAAATAAACAAATAAACCTAACCCCCACCCCCCCCAAAAAAGGGGAAAAAAAGAAATTCAAGATATCCAAGTTAATTGCATTCTCAGAAATGTATCAAAGAAGATAATCTGAAGAAACTGATACTACATATTCAAAGGTAATCCTTTCCCACGTATTTCAAAAGATCCTAGAGCACACTCTGATCTGTACGAATCCCACGGTTATGTGACAGAGGCTCCCAAAGGACTTGGGGTTTCAACAACCAAATTCTCTCACTCATTCACAGTAATAAATACAATAAAAATATCCAGAGGTCAGCTGGGTGCTATTTGTTAAGCATACATTAAATAAAACACACATGATCTGTAGATGTGAAATAGCTTTCAATAAAAATTCAGGTAAAAACACGTTTTATAAGGATAAAAATAACAAAACTAAAATGCATTAGAGCCAAGGTCACCTTACCAAAAATGTCACTACACAAGACAGTTCCTTATCCTCCGAAGTGAGGATTAAAGGAGAATGTGGGTGTCTGTGGACACTCAGGGACTGGTATGAATGGGGGAAAGGCATGATGGAGATGAAGCTGGGAGGCGTCACAAAAAAAGTCCCGCCCCAGAGGACACAGGCTTTAGTCAGAACCCTGCCAGGAATGAGACGTGTGTCCGAGCACAGGGCACTGAACCACCCTGGGGCTCAGCTTCTCCGGGGAAGGAATCCTGCTAGGTGATCTCAAGAGCTTTCCCATTTAGCAGTGCATGGAAATTAACAGAACATTCGAATATATTTCAGAAGAAGGGAGAATTGATTCATTTAATGTGCACAAAGGAAATCCCTCTACAGCCTTCCGATACTGTTTGCTTGCGGTATTTAAACAGACTCTCTATACTCAAAATAATAAAATTACTTCATGTACAACCTAATATTATCTAGACTTCCAAGAACCTTAATGGGTTGGCTCCTCCCAGATCAGAAAGAAAAGTAGAGAGAAAGAGCAAAGAATAAACACAGGCGTCCCCTGAGAAGAGTAATGCGGTTAAGAAACAGCCCGTGGCCTTAAGCAGCTGTATGATCACCCGCTCACGGTGCTTGCTTTAACAGGATGGCACAGAAACGGGGAAACTGCACGCCCACATTCCCTCCTCGGTGCTCATCAACAGCAGTAATGAAGGCTGCCCTCCAGGGAAAATTAGAATGAGATTTGGGAAATGGCACCAGGCACATAATAAAAGAATAGGAAACATGTTAGAGAAAAGCTCGATGTTACCAAAGGAGCAAAGATAATAAAAGAAGAGTGGTGAGGAAAACTGCTTCTTCTATGGCTCTGTCTCCTAACAGAGGAAAACATTCACAATGCACAGACTCCAAAGAGTAATATGAACTAAAGAACCAGGAATCAGTGATGTGGTGTGACGAAGGTAACAGACCCACGGGTGTCGCGAAACAGAAAGCCGGGAGCAAGCATGTAGGTGGTTACAAAGCAGGGTCGGGAATCAGATCCAGGGATTGTCAGATAGATGGTCTGGAGCTGAGGTGTTTGGGTAGGCCTGCCCCTCAGCGGGTGGTCTGCATCCAGGTGGGCGTGTGATCTCCTGGAGGGAGGCGGGACACCGGGGCAGGGAGAGCTGGGGAAGCTGGGAGGAGCACACACTGAGCTGGATGCTACTGGAGAACCAGCGAGGAGGGGCCCGGACCCAACCACCAGAATTAATGACCAGGGAGCTATCTGTGACCAGCGCAATGGCTGTTTCAGTGCAAGGCTGGCACTGAAAGCAGACAGGACTAGGTGGATAGAGAGGAGATGGAGCGAAGGGGACATGGAACAATGTGTGTGGACAGCTCCTCCCAGAAGGTGGCTGTGCAGGGAAAGGGGAAGGGGGAGGGTCCTTTAAAAGTCCAGACAGACCTGAGCTGGTGAAGCAAGAAAGGATCCAGCTCAAAGAAAGAAGTGGAATCTATAAGAGAAAAGGGATGAACTGTGGCAGTATTTTTCAGATTGTGAGCCAGGATCTACCAGTGGTTGAAATATCAATATATTGGCCAGTATTTTAAATATTAAACAGAATGGACAGAATAAAACAGAACAAAATAAAAAATATCAGAGACTATTCCAGTAAGAAAGATTGCATCCTGAAATCTGGAAGGTAAGTATATGTGTGCATGTGTGCCCACCAGAAAGCAACATAACCATGGGGCCCAATCAAAAAGTGTGGAAGCATGTGTGCACCTCAGTGTTCGTAGCAGCACTGTTTACAATAGCCAAGACATGGGAGCAGCCTAAATGTCCATCAATGGATGATTGGATAAAGAAGATGTGTGAGAGAGAGAGAGAGAGAGATTCATACACACACAATGGACTATCACTCAGCCATAAAAAAGGATGAAATAATGCCATTTGTAGCAACATGAATGGACTTAGAGATGATCATACTAAGTGAAGTAAATCGGACAGAGAAAGACAAATATCACATGATATCACTTCTATGTGGAATCTAAAAAAATGATACAAGTGAACCTATTTACAAAACAGAAACAGACTCGGAGACATAGAAAATTTATGGTTACCAAAGGGGGAAGGGGGTAGGGGAGGGATAAATTAGGAGTCTAGGATTAGCAGATGCAAACTACTATATGTAAAGTAGATAAACATCAAGGTCCTACTGTATGGCACAAGGAACTATATTCAATATCTTATAATAACCTATAATAAAATATATATATATGTATAACTGAATCACTATGCTATACACCAGAAACTAGCACAACGTTGTAAATCAAATATACTTCAAAAATAAAAAAGCGTGGAAGCCACTGATATAATGGGCAAGGCTGAGAATGGCCAGGATATATGGCATCCAGGTGGTGGAGTGTCTCAGAGAGAGCAACAACAGCCCCTCTGTTTGTACCAGAAACAAAGGAGCAGAGGATGGAGTGTTTTCGTAAGCAACAAATCAGAGGCTGGAGATTCCTCCTGATTCAGTCCCCCCTCTCTCCCTTCCTTCTTAGAGCCCCTCCATCACTAAGGCTTGGCCATGAGGCCAGAAGTGAGGAGGAAGATATATTGAAATGAAAAGTCAAACGCCAGCTCCTTCTACTTCCAAGAAATTGGGGGCGGGGATGGGAAGGAAAGGAGGAGACTGAAAGACTAAGAAAAACCAGAGCCATTGATGGTCCGGAGGACCAGTCAAGGAACAGCCATGGTGGAGGTGGCTTACCTGGAAGGATACAAGGATGCTCTCAGAACTTAATGTCCCAATGATGACAAGGCCAAGCAAGGGGCAGTGGCTGAAGTGAGTAAGGAAGGTCAGTGGAACCACAGGGTCACGGTGCTGGACAGGGTGCACACGAGCACACCAAAAAACTCCAAGATGACTGCAAGGCTCAAGAGTGCAGAGCGCGGCCATGAACCAGAAGCTCAAATCCCTGGTGCCGTGACCTCCGTGGATAATAAAGTGCTGCCCTCTGCTGGTGCAGAAGTGGGGCAGCCCCCCAGGAGCACAGAGGCCGGGTGAGGACGCCTGGGGCTCTAACGCCTCTTAGACAGCTTATATATAATTCCCTGTTTTGACGCCCAGCTTCAACCTTAGTCTACCGTTGCAGGATTCTGTCATATAAACTGGGGTGCTTCTTCGCTTTTCCCCTCCCAGCTTAGGATACAGCTTTCTTCTCTCTGCTAAGTAAGTTATGTTCTTTTTACATCATTCATGTGCTTCCAAAATCTTGCTGTATTCATCTTTCTTGTTTTCAATATTGTTGCTGTTGGTTGTAGGGGGCGGGGGAGTTGTTTGCTTGCTTGCTTGGGGTTTTGGGGGGGTTTTTTTGTTTTCTTTTTTGGTCCTAGAGGATTTTCCTTTTTAAAAAAAAAAATTGTTTTACTCTTGTTTTGGTAGGGTTTCAGGTGGGACCAAAAGTAAATGCATGTGTTGAATCCACCATCTTTACCCTTGACTTCATTTTTACAATTATAAAATCTAATAATACTCTTATTTGTTTTCACACACAAAAATATCTGCTCTCCTTGGTGTGTTAACAAGATGCCCCAGCCTCCCGCCCCAGGGCAGGCTGATGGGATTGTCTGAGGGGCGTTCAGTCATGCAGGCAATTTGCACATCCTCCTGGCCAAGACTCCCCCAACCAAGGCTGTGTCTTTCAAAGAAAATTATCACCCCACTGGGAAGAAAATCAGCAAACTGTTTGCTGAACATCATGGTGGGGTGGAATCCGCATCCATTTAAATAAAATGTTTTAAAACATATTTTCACTGTAATGTCTAGCTATGGGACCCAAATAAATGACTTAAGAAAACGGTTTCATAAGAAAATGTAATTCTTTCATGATTAAATATAATGTCATCTGGTTCATCCTTCCTAAAGTTTTGATGGCCATGAGACACACACAAAGAGTAGCTTCAGAGGCTTCACCATCACATTCAGAAACCAGAAGTGTAATAAGAGATAATCACAATGATGCTGGTGACACTGAATTGTTTCCTTAGAAGTGCTGAATTTTATGCTGTGTAAATTTCACTTCAATCAAGCTGTTAAATATAGGAATGTGACTCTTTTATCTTTATCTTACCAAATATCAGAGTTGACTAATCAGTCGTATTTTGTCTTTTCGCAAGCCATGTTTTTAGTGTTGATAGTTGGGGGTTTTTTTCCCACTCTCTGTTATAAATAAATAATAGTTAGCAAATTGTCAAAAAGAGAGAGAGAGAGAATCATGGAACTCAAGGACTTCAGAGGTGGAAGGAACCTAGCCACTATCATGTACTGAAAATTCATATGTGAAAATCCTTATCCCTAAGGTGATGGTGTTAGGAGGTGGGGTGTTGGGGTGATTAGGTCATGAGGGTGAAACCCTCACGAACGGGATTAGAGTCCTTATGAAAGAGACCCCAGAGAGCTGTCTCACTCATTGATGCCACGTGAGGACACAGTGAGAAGATGGCCTTCTATGAACTAGGAATTGACCCTCACAAGGCACTGCTGGTGTCTTGATCTTGGACTTCTCAGCCTCCAAAACTGTGAGAAATAAATGTTTATTGTTTAAGCTACCCAGTTCTCTGTTTTCTGGTATTTTTATTATTTCAGGCCCAGTGCTAAGTCAGCTACCACCCAGTTATGTGTTTCAGGAAAATATACCACCTGGAGAGCTTTACAGACATGTTTGTGTTGGGGTCCGTGCCCAGATCTCAGGGACAGATGCCAAGGTTAGGTCAGGGATGGACACATTGGTCAAACTGCCCAGATGGCTCCTCCAGGTCCCAGGGACCCCCAACAAACCACTGTTCACCTGTCCTTACTCCATGCCTTGTACATGGGCTGAAAATTGGCTCAAAGAACATATAGAGTTCACCAGAGATGTACTCAAGCAGGCCTGGAAGAAAGGCACTGAAAACCAGGCTGACACACTGTCTGGTTCTTTTTACAACACACGTTAGTTTTTCATCGACACGTTTATTTTTTCAATAAAAATCCGTGGATACCTACCATGTCTTAGTAATGATGGTAACACTTACTGAGTGCTTATTATCTGCCTGGCACTGTTACTGCTCTATGGGGATTATTTCATTTAATCCTCACAGCAGTGTTATGAGGTAAGTACTCTTAGTACTCCCATTTTACAGGTGATAGACAAAGCACAGAGAGCTTAAATAATGTCCTCGAGGCCGCAGTAAATGATGCCACTTACATATGGCTCCAGAACTTGGGCTCCTTCCTAAACTGCTAGATGTCAACTGCCTTTCAGCTGCTCCGTCTCCAGGTATCTGCCGGGGTGGGGTGCAGAGAGAAAGAGAGCATAGACTGGGAGACGGTGGGTGGTGTTCCAGCCCCACACAGTAAGTCACAGTAAGGAGGCGGGTACTCAGGTGCCATCAGAGCATAGAGGGTACTCGCGTCCCAGAGGTGGGGCCATGCAGCTGAGTTCTGAATGACAGAATGTGGGGAAGGGGCGAGACAAGTATGGGAGGAGTCTGGGCAGCAGAAATAACAGAAGAATACCATTGGGAATACCAGAGAAGTGTGATGGATTCAAATTAAGATTCATATGCTCGGGGGGTGGGTATAGCTCAGTGGTAGAGCACATGCTTAGCATGCATAAGGTCCTGGGTTCAATCCCCAGTACCTCCATTTAAAAAAAAAAAAAGATTCATGTGCTCAGGTGGCAAGATGTGCCATTTTCCCCTCTCTTTGGGACCTTAACATCTATTGGGTCCTCTACTCTCCAGATGTCTGAAATAATCTCCTTCAGTTCAGAGGCTGGGTCCACCTTTGCCCTGGGACCATGTCCTCAACTGGGGGCTTCTGTGCAGCCATGGACCACATCTGCATGGAGGACAAAGTTGGGGAATCTATCCTGACCCATCGTGGGTCCACAATGTTTCTGCTGAGACTGCCCACAAGGGGGCGTGGACTGTGAATAATGACTTGTCTAAGTAAAACCTGTCTTATCACATCCTTCTTGGACCTTCTATCCCCCCTAGATATAGCGCTCTCTCTACTCCCCTTCACTGACAAACTTCTCGTAAGACTCTCATTGCAATGTCTCTATATCTTCACCTCCCAATCTTCATTCACAAGTCAACGCATGGCGGGGTAGATTCTACTCCCACAACCCATCCAAACTATTCTGCTCAGATCATCAGTGGGCTTTGTTCAATACTTGCTTTTTTCTTCATCCTGACTGACTTCTCAGCTACATTCAATTTCCATGACCCCACACTCCTGCTTTTCTTTCTACTATTTTGACCACACCTGAAAGTCACCCTTGATTTGTTTTTCTCATCTCCTTGATTTTACCTGCCCCCCACAACTAATCTATCCACAAGTTCCATTAATTCTATTATCAAAAATTTAGTGTCAATAGAAAACAAACTTATGGTTACCAGGGAAGAGAGGGTAGGAAGGGATAAATTGGGAGTTCGAGATTTACAGATACTAACTACTGTATATAAAATAGATAAACAATAAATTTCTACTGTATAGCACAAGGAACTATATTCAGTATCTTGTAGTAACTTATCATGAAAAAGAATATGAAAAGGAATATATGTATGTACATGTATAAACTGAAACATTACACCAGAAATTAACACAACATTGTAAACTGACTATACTTCAATTTTAAAAAATAAAATAATAATATTTTTTAAGGTATATGTCAAGTCCACCAACTTCTCTTCAGTGCCACTGCTAACACGGTGGCATAAGCTAACATTAACTGTCACCTCCATTAGCAAAACAGCCCCTGTCTGCTTCCACACTTGCCGCTGACAATCCAGTCTCCACAAAGCGGTGCAAGATGTTTCAGAACAACACACACATCTAACTGTGGCATCCCCTTCACTAACACGTCTCAATGGCTTCATGTTGTCGCTGTGCTTCTGACTCCTCCCAGCCGCCCACACCCTCGCTGCCTGGGCCCTGGCCTCCCTGGCTTTCCGTCTCCTCCTTCCCCACCCTCCTTCCTGCCCTGGGCTCCGCGCTCTGCTACAAGGGCTCTTGTCCCGACTTTGTGCCCAGCTATGACCTTCTCACCCTTTATGTCACAATTCAACTGGCACTTGCTTAAGAAGTTACCCCTTGAGTCTCCGCTGAAATTCAAGCTTCCTTTTGCAGTCTATCTAAATTCCTGTATTTTCTTTTCACGGGACTCACCACAGTGTCCTGATTGTTTTGTTCAATCCAAGCTGCCACCACTAGACTCTCAGCTCTGGGAAGTCTGGGAACATATCCGTTTTTATCCCCAAAACTACTAGCCCCTTGCTTCATAGAGTCAAATTCTGTTGGATGAAGGACCCTAAGGGTCTAATAAGGAAAATATAAAGGATAATAGTAATTGATTTTAAGTATAGACAACAAATGTGGTAACAGGTATTCTCAACCTCACAGAGAAGAGAAAATAAGCTTTAAATACAGCAAGTCCAGCCTATCTCAGATACAGAGACATTGTCCCTGAAAGAGGGCTGATTTGGGAAAGCGCAGGCCCCTGAAAAGGTGTGTGACATTGTTTCCTTGGCAATCACTGAAGTGTAACTGCCATCTTCCCTAGACGACGAACCAAACTTCTATGGTTGTCTTGGACTCTCGTCCTAGAAAGTCCTTCCTCCTTCATCTTTCTGCACCCTCTACTGTCCTATTTCTGGCTCCCCTAGAAAGTGTTAGCCATCCTCATCTCCCAATTAGCTGTACACAAACTCAACTGAAAACAGAAAGAACGTACCTTTCTTAAACCATTGTTAAGGAGCTGCCAATGTGATACTTCATCACGCTTGAATAATTTACTGCACAGTTCCTACAAAGAAGGAACATCCGCACATTAAACCACAGAAAAATATCAAAATAAGAAAATTAACACTGAATATGCTACTCCCATTTAACCCTCAGACTGCATCCAAGCTCTGTCCAACAATATCCAGTGTAACAAAACCATTCAGTTCAGAATCATACATGGTATTCAGTTGTCCTGTCCCTCTAGTCTCCTGAATTTGGATCACTTCCTTAGTCTGTCCTTGACTTCCCTGGTCTGGACATTTTTAAAGATTATAGGTCGGTTAACTAGTAGAGTGTCCATCAATGTGGCTTTACCTCCTTTTTTTTTTGGTTGGGGGAGGGTGGTAATTAGGTTTATTTATTTTAGGGGAGGTACTGGGGATTGAACCCAGGACCTTGTGTCTGCTAGGCATGCACTCTACCACTTGAGCTATACCCTCCCCACTAATGTGGCTTTACCTCTTTAGAGGTGGGTTATGTCTCTTTGGCATAGTGACGCTGTGACTGTCTCACTGCATCTTATCAAGCCGTCCATGATTTCCATCTGTCCCTTACCTGATGATGTTGTTTGCTCACTTGATTAAGGGAGCGAGGCAGACTTCTGTCCCGCAGAGTTACTTTTCCTCTTTGTAATTAGTAAGTATTTTGTAGGGAGGTATTTTGAAACCTTTTGACTATCCTGTTCCTCGTCAAACATCCAATTTATTCATTCACTGATGTATAACAGTGTGAACTCATGGATTTCTATTTTCTTCAATCCATTACTCTCACTATTCTGATGTTTCAATTGTCCCAGATATGGCTAGTGGAAGCCCTTTGACACAGTTTCTGTGTGTTTGCTATGTCGCCATCATTTTTTAAATACATGCATACTTTCTGGCATATGATGTTCCAGGTTTATCTTATACTTTCCTACACCAGCCATCCTTCTCCCACTCAAGTTCTGACACCCAGCCAAGTGGCCTTTCCACTGCCACGACAGGCATGCCTTCTTTGTTCTACTTGGACTCTGACACCCCACACCAAGCTGCCCAGCATGTGGGGATGTCCTCCTCACCCCATTAGGGCTCCAACACCACACACCAGGCTGCCCTCCTGTGCAGACAACCTCCTCACCCCACTCAGATACAGACAATCTACTCTGGTTATCATTATACATGAAAGCCATTCTCATCCCAAAGCCCTGCACCTCCAGCTGGGCGACCCATCCACTTTATCCCACTCAGGTCCCAATGCCCTGTATCAGACCACTGCTCCTCCCCCTGGTTAGCTCCAACACCCATGCTGGGCAGTCTCCCTGTATGTGGATACCCTCCTTTGTAGGACATCAGTGGACACCTCCTGTAGGGTACTGGAGCTTCCTACCACCATGTATGGATACCTAATTTGCTTGGCCTTATCTAATGGATTTTAAACTGATTTGTTCAGGAAATGAAAGAAAAGAAAGTGGTGGAAGGAAAGGATGAGGAAGAGGAAAAGTCCATTCTCACTCTCTCTTTTATTTATTTTTTTTTTTTGTATGTATTGTAGGTTTTATTTTCAGGATCTTGAACAGTACATGAAGTTAAGCATACATCTGTAAACTTATGAAAGTGTATGTTAATTTATAAATTAATTTATATGATGGCTGAATACATCCGTCCTGTAAGCCAACATACAGAACCCTATTTAGCTCACAATAAAGTTGAAGTATGACTTAATTCATCATTTTAACTGTTTTTGAAATTAATTGTTATTTTCAAAGTAAAAATACATGCATTCACTAGAATATAGGGAAAATTCAAAATAAATTTTCAATCACACCGAACATACTACTTTGTAGACTCATTTTTTCACATACAATTTTGTGTACATTTCCCCAGGACATTAACTATTTTATAGCTTGCTTTTTAATGGGCTGAAATCACACTGTTCCATTGTATGGGTATACCAAAGTGCATTTAACCAAATCTTTACTATTGGAAGTTTAGGTTAGTCTCATTTTTTTTTTTAATTTCATTGAGTTATAGTCAGGTTACAATGTTGTGTCAATTTCTGGTATACAGCACAATTTTTCAGTTATACATGAATATACATATATTCATTTTCATATTCTTTTTCATCATGAGCAACTACAAGACCTTGTATATATTTCCCTGTGCTATACAGTGTAAACTTGTTTATCTATTCTATATATACCTGTCAGTATCTACAAATCTCAAACCCCAAGTCTGTCCCTTCCCACTCGCCTCCCCCCTGGCAACCACAAGTTTGTATTCTATGTCTGTGAGTCTGTTTCTGTTTTATATTTAAGTTCATCCCCTTCCCCTTCCCCTTCTTCTTCTTCCCCTTCCCCTCCCCCTCCCCCCTCCTCCTCCTTTAGATTCCGCATATGAGTGATATCATATGGCATCTTTCTTTCTCTTTCTGGTCATTTTTTTTTAACATAAGGAAAAGTCCATTCTCTTATAAACCCTTATAAAAAAAAAGTCTGATCAGACTTTTGTCCCACCACTCCACCAAAACTTCCCCTGCCAAGGTTACAGTGACCTCCACAGTGATCGATTCTCAGTATTCATTCAACAGAGTGATCACTCTCTCCTTTTTTTTTTTTTATTTTTTTGAGGGGGGAGGCAATTAGGTGTATGTATGTATGTATGTATTAATTGATTTATTTCGATGGAGGTGATGGGGATTGAACCCAAGACCTTGCACATGCTAAGCATGCACTCTACCACTGAGCCATACCGTCCCCCATCCCTCCCTCCTGATACATGTTTTTCACTTGGGTTTGAGGACACACATTCTTCTGGTTTTCCTCCTACCACACTGGAAATATCTAAGTAGACTAGCCACATGTTCAATAACCTTAGACCCTAAATACCTGAAGGGTGTACTACATTCCTGGATTAAAGGCTACCAAAAATGTCACACACCACAGATGTATACAAAGAAATTAGGCCCACCCACTATGGGAACAAAATTAATAATTTACTAGTTATTCCTTATAAAACAATCACATTCACCAGAGGCTAAAGTTAAAATAATAATCTAAACACTAATGTGGTTCTAGTTTTAATTAATTTTTTAACATGATCATCATCATTTAGAAACCAGCACAAATGTATGCTAATTCATATCAATGAAATAAAAAAGATGCCTATTGTTTAAAGTGCTTTTCTAATTTCTAACAAAATGAATGTTCCTAAAATATTTCATGTTTAAAATCTTCTCTGCCAAGGCTCAAGTTAGGTTTCCCTTACTGAACAAGAATATAGCTCCTGAGAATCAGGGCAAAATGGCTTGTTAAATGAACTAAGGCAGAGGCTGAAATACAAACATGTTTGTGAAGTGTTCATATTTTATCAGCCAAACTGAACTATAGCAAATCATCACATGTCTAAAAAATGTAGAGAAAACTGTGAGCTGCTCGTTTTGTATTGATTCGACCTTCTGTTCCTCTAATGACCTGATCTAAAATGACCTGGCAGGCTTAGCATCACCCCCGGCTCAGTGTCAGCAAATGGACCCACTCTGTCCATCACTGACATGAGGCAAACTCACAGCTGCCATTCACCAGCAGGGGGCACTGCACCCAGGTTTTTCTGTAGGCAAAACCATTCAAAGGCTGAAGATTGAGAAATGTGTATTTTAGGAGACTGAAAAATGTGTCACCATCCCAGACAAAGGGATTGTCACACAATTGATAAGGCATCTCCAATTGTGCTCCCAGTGGCAATATCCACTGTTCTGAGGCCTGGAGTATATCTTAGAAAAACAAATAAAATGGCACTGTGGTTGGGTCATAAATGCCAAGTCTTTCTGGAATTCTCTCAGTGAACAGGAACATTATAAAAGACAGGGTACCAAACTTTTCCTCATTAAACTCATCAAATTGCTTCAGTTCATAGCTTACTGGGCCAAAATTTTGATCTAAGTAGGCTCAGCTCTAAGTCAGGAAAATGCCCTAATATTCAAGAAAATGGTCCAACTATCAGTATTTAACATAAATTCAACCATTTAACTTGAGTCATATGTCACATTTATTATTACTAAAATAGGATTATTAGATTTACAGAAATCGGGGGAGGGTATAGCTCAGTGGTAGAATGCGTGCTTAGCATGAAGGAGGTCATGGGTTCAATCCCCAGTACCCCCAGTTAAATAAAAACAATAATAATAAATAAATAAACCTAATTACCTCCCCCCAAAACAAAACGAAATAAGATTTACGGAAATCGGTAAATACTGAAATAACAATGTAAATATATGTTTTGCATTACCAGAAGTGTTTTGCAAAAATAATTTCTATACCTTAAACATTTTAAAAGGGAGAATTTTTAAATCCTATAGATTCCTGAAGTCACAGGTGGTCTGTCTTGATCAAGTGATATCTTTTCATAAATGCAATGCCCTGAGCAGAAAATTAGTTTTAAATGATCCCTTCTATAACTCATTCTTCAAAGAAACTAAATAGAATGAAACATTTTCCCCAAATATAGACATAAGATTGGAGAGGCGCTTCGCAAAGTTTTTTTGATTTGATACCTTATCAGGAAAAAATGTGTTAACATGCTCCCCAAATGTATGTGTATTTTGTTTATAAATTATTCATAATATTGATATATCATGTACATTATAAAACATATAAAAATAAAAATTATCAGAAGGTATAAAAAATAAAAATATAAGCTCTCCGATTTTTCTCCCATATGCTAAATGATCATCCTTTCTTGAATTTTCATAGAATATACATTCCCTACTCAAACTTGGGGAAAGTAGAACCCATAAGTTATATATTTTGTGGTGCATAAGAGAAAAAATAATAATTTTTGTTGCATTTATATTTAAAAGAATATAATGACCGACCCTCAAAGCAGAATTTCATCAATTATTTCCTCTCTATTGGATCACTTTTCATCAGCACGCATTTTTTCCCATCTCAAAAAATAGTTTTTGACTTTACTTCACCATCTGGTTAATGCTCTGTTTTCCTTTTCCTTTACAGTGAAACTCCTCATAAGAGCTGTACTGGGCATACTCTCAGGCAACCCCTGCAATGACCCCACCCTCTGGTATCACACTCTTGGGCAATCCCTTCCTCATGAGTGTGGGCGGACCTGTGATTTACTTCTAATCAGGAGTGATGGTGGGATGTCATTCCCAGAATTAGATTATTTAAGACTCCATCTTGAAAAGAAACTGAAAAAATATGTATGTATGTATATGTATAACTGAATCACTTTGCTGTACATCTGAAACTGACATTGTAAATCAACTACACTTCAATAAAAAATAAGAATTAAATAAATTAAATTAAAACATGTAATCAAAAAAAAAAAAAAAAAAGACTCCATCTTTCTATCAAACTCAGTCTAGGACTCTCTCTCCCAAGCTAGCTGTGAAGAAATCAGTAGCCATGATGGGAGGCCCATGTTGCTTTCTTACCAAGAAGCTGAAGGCAGCCTCTAGGGCCCGAGGGCAGCAAACAGCCAGCAAGAAGCCGGGGCCCTCCGTCCTACAACTATAAGAAAATGAGTTCTGCCAATAACCTGGGTAAACTTGGAAGCAGATTCTTCCCCAGTCGAGCCTCCAGATGTAAACACAGTCCAGCCAATCCCTTGCTTGCAGTCCTGTGAGACCCAGCTAATCTATGCCTAGACACCTGTGAGGAACAGGTGCATTTCCTTTTAAGTCACTAGGTTTGTCATAATTTGTTATGTAGTTTTGTTCAGGAGTCCCCAAGATTACCCTGAGTTCAATAATTGGCTAGAAGAATATACATAATTCAGCAAAGCCATTATAATCATGGTTAAAGTTTACTGCAGCGAAAAGATACAGATTAAAGTCAGCAGCAAAGAAAGCTGTACAAAGCAGAAGAGTGCAGGAGGAGACCAGGCACAGGCTTCCAGCTGTCCTCACCCAGGGGAGGCACGTGGACAGCACTTAATCCCCAGCAATGGTGTGTGACAACCCACACAGGGCATTGCTTAGGAACCTCACTCCAGCCTTGGTATTCAGGGTTTTTACTGAGAGTTGGTCATAGGCAAGGCTGGCTGCCAGTGTGGCTGAACGTCGGTCTCCAGCCCTTCCAGAGATGAAGCACATACCTTGTAGCCCAAGGTACCCACCAACATCACAAGGCTAGCAAAAACTGTCCGGTGTGGCCCAAGGCCTCAGCTGAACAAAGACACTCTTAACAGGCAGGATATTCCCAGGAGCCAGGCAAGGACCAAATCCGTCTTTGGCACGTGCAAGGTTTTGACAATCCAGACCTTTTGCACAGCAGTAACAGGTAACTAATAAAGATTTTGTTTCCTGGAAGTATGGTGTTACTGTAACAAATACCTAAAAATGTGGGAGTGGCCTTTGAACCAAGCAGTGGGCAGAGGCGGAAAGAATTTTGACAAGCATCATGGAGAAAGTCTAAATTTCCTCAAAGAGTCTGCTAAAAGAAATCTGAATTTGGAGGATACTGCCGGTGACAGCTCAGAAGGAAACGAGGAACATGCAGTCGGAAAATGGAGGAGAGGGGGAGAGGGGTCCTTGTTGTGCAGTGGCAGGAAGCTTAGTTAAATTGTCTCCTGCAGTTATATGGAAAACTGAAATTATAAGTAATTAACTTCGTGAAATAGCTAAGGAAATTTTCCAAGCAAAGTATTAAAGATGCTTCCTGGTTTCTTCTTGCTGCTTATAGTAAAATGTGAGAGTAGAGAGATAAGTTAAGAGAAGAATTGTTAACCAAAAGGAACCAGAACTTGATGATTTTTTAAATTCTCAGCCTTTCCAAATACACTGCTAAATGACTTCTAAGCACTGTCGTGAAAGCATGCTCTACAGAAGCAGCTGAGGGTGTGACTACAAACTTCTACTTAAATCTCAGAAAGATCAAAAGGTCAGCATATTCAGTCACACAAAGTGCTCTTTCAAGAGCTGAAGAGTGGGCTTCACAGAGTCTCTCAACCAAAGCATACAGCCTGTAGGCATTTAGGAAAATGTTCCCCAGCCCTCTTGGCAGGAACCACAGGTAGAGAAAGGCTTATCTCCAAAAGATCTGTGTGTGTGTGTGTGTGTGTGTGTGTGGCTTTGTTATATTGGAGTATATATAAGTGAAACCCATGGAAGGCCCGAAAAGTTCTTGAGAAAATTATTTCAGCAGAAACTCAGAGAATAGACTGAAAGGGAAAAGGAGTACAAATGAAAGAAAGCTGAAGGACCCCCAAAATTCCATTGGCAGAAAGCAGGCTAATGAAACACAGGTGCAAGCATGTGCTACCTTTCATGAAAAAGGAAGAATGACTCAAAGGGCAGAACCAGGATCCCAGACAGCAGAGCCGAGAAACACTAAAGGAAAACTGTTTCTCTACTCACACATCTGACACCAAATGTGTGGGATTTTTTCCCACACTAAGAACCAATTCTCTGGATGTTCTACAATTCAGTTCAGTTCTGAAATTACCTGGAGAGAGCATCAGACCCCAGAAGCGCAAGACTGACCCACTTCAGATGTCAACCGCGAGTCCTGGGTCTGGTATTTCTTACCCACTTGTCTACAAATTAGAGTCTCCTACGACCCCATCCTTAGGTTTAATAATTTGCTATAACAGCTCACGGAACTCAGGGAAACACTTTACTTGCATTTACTGGTTTATTATAAGAAGGATAATATAAAGGACACAGCCAGAAGAAGAGGTACATAGGGTGAGGTCTGTAAGGGTCCTGAGTACAGGAGCTTCAGTCCCCATGGAGTTTGGGGTGTGCCATCTTCCTGGCATATGGATTCCTTCCCAGAAGTTCTCCGTACCCCCATTGTTTAGGGTTTCTGTGCAGGCTCCATCATGTAGTCATAATTGTTTAGATCACAGGCCATTGGCAATGAAACTTAATTTCCAGCACCTCTTCTCTCCCCAGAGGTCACGGGATGGGGCTGAAAAGTTTCAACCTCCTAATTATGACTGGTCTTTCTGGTGATCAGCCCCCATCCTGAAGCTATCTAGAGACCCCAGCCACCAGTCACCTCATTAGCGTACAAAAGACATTCTTATCACTCCAGGGGTTCTAAGGGTCTTTGAGGCTCTTGTGTCAGAAACCAGGGTCAAAGACCAAATGTTAGAACACAAGATACTCCTGGCACCTCATCACTCAGGAAATGACAAGGGTTTTAGGGGCCCTGTATCAGAAACCAGGGGTAGAGACAAAATATACATTTCTTATTATGTCACAACCGCAGATAATTATTTCCAGGTCTTGAAACTTTATCAAGGAACTCCCAACATTTGCTGGGCTGGATTTTGGAACTGCTATGACCCAGTGGCTCTTCTGTACCTCTCCTTGCCCCCTCTTTCTTGAGTGGGAATGTCTACAGCTATTATCCTATGCCTATTCTGACACTATTTATTGGTGGGGAGGTGGGCAGGCCCAATAACATGTCTCATTAGTTTGACAGATTGACAGACTAAGAAAAAAATCCAGGAACCTCATCCATACCTGGACTTAATTTAAATGATGAGATTATTGACTTTGAGTAGATGCTACACTGAGATGAGATTCTTAAAGACCTCGGGAAAAAAGCAAATATATTTTGCATGTGGGAGAGATATGAATCATTGGGGATTAGACTGTGGTGGACAGACTCCAAGGTAACCCTCAGAAGTCCCCACGTTCTGTTATTAACACCCTTGTATAATCCCCTCCCCCTGAGTGTGGGCAGGACCTGTGACTTGCTTTTAACCAACAGACTATGACAAAGGTGACGGTATACATTATGCAGGATTCCATCTTGCTTGCAGCCTCACTCTTGGAACTTTCTCCTTGCTGGATGCTGGATGTGAGGAAACAAGTGGCCGTGCTGCAGAATCCTAAGTGGCAAGAAATTGCAGGTAGCCTCTGGAAGTTGAGGACACCCTGGGCCAACAGCCAGAAAAAACAGATCTCAATCCTACAACCTCAAGGAACTAAATGTTGTTAACAACCACATGAGTGGGAAGTGGATCCTTCCCCAGCTGAACCTCCAGATGAGAGCCCAACCTAGTCCTGGCCAACACCATGACTGCAGCTTTGTGAGACCCTGAGGATAGGACTCATCTCAGCCATGTCTGAATTCCTGACCCACAGAAAAATTGAGATAATAAATGTGCACTGTTTTATGCCACTCAGTTTGTGGTAATATTGTTATTCAGCATTAGAAAATCAATACAGTTTTTTCTAATCATAGTCTACAGTTTCTCTCTCCCTATTTTCTATGAAATCCCACTCTGCCTCAGAGAACACCCTTCATATGATTGTAATTTTAAACTTGTTAAGATGTGTTTTATGACACAAGGTGTGGTACATCTTGGTGTATGTCCCAGGTGTGCTGGATTAAAATGTATCTTGTGTTGGTAGGTGGCATGCTCTACACACGTCAGATAGATCCACTAAAGAGATGAATGTTCCCTGAGTGCGCCTGGGAACAACTATATCACAGAATTGATTAAGCACACATAGCACTCAGATCTTAGTTTCTAAGTATCCCTCCACGATAGAAGAAATTAGGGCTCCTTGGGAAAATGAGTCCAGGACTGAGGTGGGTACAAGATGTGCCTGGAATATCTTGTACCAGAAAGTAAGGAAGTTCTCGATGAATGATGGGAACATGTCAGAAGGACACAAGAATGAGCTTGAAGAGGCTCCCTCTGGCCAAATCTGACAGTTTGAGCATCAAAATAATGATAATAATGGAGTATAATCCACCAAATAAAACGGGAAAAAACTTGAGCCTCATGATGAATGAATGAATTGAAAGTTTGATGAAGAACAGAGTATTTATACAGTTTCAAAGTACCTCCCTGTAAAGTACTAGTTAATTAAAAATGGGAAAGAGTAACTTCACAGCAGAGAAGCCTGGCAAGCATCACCTTAATCAAGTGATCCCAGTGAACGTATCAATAATGGGACAAATCAAAATTTGTGTGACACCTGATAGGACACATTGAGAAGACAGAATCATTTTTGTAATATTCTTCCCAGAAGTGTATATATAGCCTGATTCTAATCATTGGATGGCATCAGACAAACCCAACTTGAGGGACATTCTACAAATTAACTGGTCTATAATCTTCCAAAGTATCAACATCATCCAAGTCAAAGAAAGACTGAGGAACTTATTCCAAATGGAAGCAGGTAAAGAGACATGACCACTAATTGCAATGCATGATCCTGGCTGGATCTAGGCTGGATAAAACATCATTAGAACAATCGGTTAAACATGAGTTGTGTCTGAGGATTTGATGTTAGTAATGTATCGGTGCACTTTTCCTAATAACATTGACGTTATGCTGATGAATGTATTTCTTTGTAGGAAATACACACCGAAGTATTCAGGGGTGACAGGGTGTCAGGTAAGCAACTTATTCTCAAGTGATTTGGAAGGAAAAAAATTTCTTTGTGCAGTACTCTTACTTTTCTGTGACTTTAAAATAATTGCTTATGATGGGGAACCTATACACAGTACCCCTCCCCCCCAAAAAAGGGGGAAAGGGGGGAGGGTATTTAGGGTATTATATAAATGTATTACTATAAAGATAACCATTAAGACAAAAATCCACATCTTCCTAAGTATCAAATATTAGGAGAGACGAGAGAGCAAAAGGGAGACTGTAAGAAACTATACAGACAAAAACAGAGAACGAGAAGGGCCACTGTCCTAAGGCCAACACCCTTCTCCAGCAGGATGTGGCAGCCACACGTGATCTGCTCACACTCTTCCAGAACAGGATTCCAAATGTGCCCGATGACACCCAGCAAGCCAGGGACCCTGGGTAATGATCCGTGTGGCCACGTGGTAAAGGAAGAAAAAGTCCACATCCCTTTTCAGGAAATTGACAAGACAAATCTTTAGAATCACAACTTCATAAAAGTTTGGCCAGGACAATCTGCATAGCTGTGAGCTATTTGGGGAACAAACACCTTTTCAAAAGAGGATGCCTTTCAGTGAAAGAGGCTGATGGAAAGAGAAGGAATACCTTAGGACAAGGTTCCCAAGAGGACCCATATAAAAGGGTTTTAAAAAGAAATAGTATTATCTTTTTCCCCACCAGCAGGTAACACACTCTAAAATTTGTGACGATGCTCGAGGCACCAGGGCTCATGTATGCAGTAGCCTCGGCAGAGTGAGAAGTTGAAAATCCTATACTTACGAGGCAAAAAATAATAAACTCCAAAATCCTGGTTAGACTGCTAATTATTTATTTATTTAGCAAAGCTGCTGCTTTTATATTTTCTGTTTAGGCTCTAATATAAACCATTGCTTGAAGTTGAAGTTCTCTTTGAAGTGCTTAAATTACCTCAGGGGGAAGAAAGGGAAAAAAATTTCCTTCCACATTTGAGCAGCTAGTCTGTTCTCTTTCCCCCGGGTGACCTCAAGGGACAAAAGCTTCCGACAGTCTCTCCAAGTGACCACCCAGGTGCTGATGGGCTCACGTGCCATGATCCGGTGTGACCTCACAGCCGGGAAAGGTCTGGACCTTCCTGTTCATACTAGTCCTTGGTCCCAGGTGAGTGTGGGACTTTCTGCAACTACTCAGGTATCCATCTAACCTCATCTTTCCAGTCAGGTAATCTGGTGACACTTTGGGCCTGTCGCCCTCTTTTCCTGTTCCTGTTAAACTATCATCATATCCCTACTTAGGCCAGTCCTGAATTTAAGTCAACACAGTATTGACCTAACACATGCCTTATGTCAAGCACTTGAATAGGAACAGGGCACATAACACCAAATATGACACACTGTTCCTTCCAGTGAGTATCACAGACTGCCATAAGCACCTAAACAGGCATGATTTAAAGATACTGAGGGCACAGAGGAGGAAGGTGTCAACCCTGCTAGAGAGATTCAAAGGAGCTTCAGACAGAAAGGAATATTTACACCGATGGTCAAGACAGAAAATGAATTTCCTGGGCCCTTGTGGGTGGGGGGATGTCGGGGAAGAGACTAGCATATGAAAAGCCAAGAAGGCATGAAAGCACATGGCATGTTCCAGAATTCCAAGCAGGGCAGGGTGACCAAAGCATAGACGGTACACATGGGGAGGGGATGAGACCAGGGACTGGCAGAAGCCAGATCCCATATGGTCTTGGGTTCTGTGCCAAGGACTGTAGACTTTATTCAGAGGCAGCCACACAGAAAAAGTGTGACCTGTGGAAACAGGTGAGTCATGTGGTCAGATTTCAGTTTCAGAAAGATCACCCCATTGGTTGAATGGAGCAGAGAAAGACCAAAGAAGGAATAATCAAGAGATTACTAGAGTGCAGCAGGGCACTTAGGTCAGCCTGGGGAGTCTGTAGACCTGGGTTTAATGCAAGTTCATCACGTCCTAAGGTGAGACTTTCACTTCACCACCCTCTGCCTCAGACTCCTCACCTCGGGACAAGTTCACTGGCCTGCCACCTGTGCAGTTGCAGAAAGTCTCACACTTGGATGGGCTGTGCACTTAGTTTAATGCCCTGCTGTCCCTCTCTGGAAATTCTTAGTAATTTTTAAACAAGGGACCCATATTTTCATTTTGCATTGGGCCATACAAATTCTGCCTCATCTCTAAGTGGGTGTAATACTAGCACCATAGGGTTATTGGGAAGATTAGATGAGCAAATACGTGTAGAATGCAGAATGTGTGTCTGGCACAAAATCCTTTGTAAATGGAAGCTATTTTTTATTACCATTATTATTCTGCCCACAAGAAGAAGAGGAGGGGCCTGAAATAAAGGACCAGCAGGGGAGATAGAGAAGAAGGAAAAGCAGGGTGGAAGGGACAGGACATCCCTCCAAAGGACAGAGAGGGTGCATGAGAAGGAAGCAGGAAGGCTAGCTGGGCAAGGCAAGGTGCCCCCGCCCAGACCAAGACAGGCAGCAGCTTTAATAAAGTCGAAAACAACCAGCAAATATCCACAGGGCTATAAACTAAAGCACCTTGGACATTCATATCCAAAGACAACTTTTTTTCTAAAAGTGAAGTCTCATTGCTACTTTTGTGCAGGTTTTAGCAACTTCAATGTAGCGCAAAAAAGGCAAAAGTGGCCTGTGATTCTGAGCTGTTAAAGGAGAGGGTGGAGAAGCCAAGGAAGCCATACTTTTGAGAAAAGAGAAGAGAAAACTGGAAACAGTTTCGAGAAAACTATCCAAGCTCTAGTCAAATTAATCCATGACAACTAAAAGTCAGACATTTCATGAAAAGGCTGAGTGCATGTTAGGAACTATTACTCAAGCAAGTAAGTGTTAGGTTGAGCCATTTGAAACTGCCGTTTCTGTATCCAAAATGGTCAAATACCAGCAATTTCAAATAGCTCAACCCAATGTTTCCTAAAACATGACAGTAGCCCAAAACAAAGGAAATTCAGGAATCTTTATAAGGGTATCATTTCTCACTCTCCTGATCAGAGGAAGATAAATATTAACTTTTAAATGCAATAATTCAAGAGGAAAGCAAACATTTTACTAAAAGCCATCACAAGAATGGGACTAAAGAAGCAATCAATGATCAAACATCCTGGTAAAATCTATAACTGAAGAAAATATGTAAGGGTAAGGAAACAAATACTATAATAAAAAGTTTTATGTTTGAATTACAGGCATATTATAGCACATGTTTGAAAATACAAAAAAAATGGCAGTTTATTAAAACATGAACTCTGCTTGATAAAAAAGCAAATTAGTGACTGGGTAATTCCTCTATTTATTATTTATTGAGCTAATAACAAACGCAGAAAGAAATGAGACAGAAGGCTTTAAAACCTATTGGAACCCTCTTTGTGGAACTGGGCCAATCAGATCTTCCAGGCAGTTCTAACTCGTGATATAAAAAGCCCTCGAGAGCATTCGGATGGGCTTTTTAAAAATATACACAGCTGCTTGACACCAGGATGCCACTATGGGGTAGGTTAAATGGCTACCAACAGATACAAGGCCTTGAGCACTTTTTAATTCTTTAATCTTTTTTTATTCTAGGTCTAATGATACACTTAGAATGGGATGGGGGTTGCAGGGTGGGTTTTGATTCCCCCGTAAAAATATTAACAAATACTGAGGACTACAATTAAGGTGTCAAAATAGAGGAAAATCAAAGCTAAAAAGTAACCAAAAGGCTCAGATGATTTGGGTCTATTCTCAGTGCTCATCTTATAATCTATCAGCAGCATTTGACACAGTGATTTTTCCCTTCTTCTTAAAGCACTGTCTTCGTGTGGCTCCTGGCTCACCATACTCTCCTGGTTTTACTTCAGTTTTCTCTGGCCTCCACCTCTGTTTCCCTCGCTAAGTCTTCTTCCATTCCCGGTTTCAAACTGCTTGAGTTCCACAGGGCTCAGTCTGAAAACCTCTTCTCATCTCTTCCACACACCTACATAGTCTCATCCGCACCTGTGGCTCCAGCTCCTACCTCTCCCCTGAGTTCTCAGCACACATAGCAAGTTGCCTGTCCGACATTTCCACATGTATGTCTAACAGGTATTTCAAACTTAATACAGCCAAAACAGCCCCAACCCCCCAATCCCCTTTTGCCCGCCCCCGTCTTCCCCATTTCATCAGTGAGACTAAAAACTAGAACTCATTCTGTCACAGCCCACAGCCAATGCAGCGGAGGTTCTGCAAACTCTATCTTCAGAGTACATCCTGAATTCTACCACCCATCACCATCTCCACTAGTACCACCCCCCACCCAACATCCGATTGTCTCTCACCCAGATTATTACAATAGCCTTGTAACTGTCCCCCTGCTTCCACTCCTGCTTACCATCCCCCAAGTCCCCATAAAGCAGCCAGAGTTACTTTTCTGTTAATCAGATCATATCATTCTTCCATTTAAGCCCTCCAATGGCCTCCCACCACCCTTGGAACAAAATGTAAACTTCACTGCTTCAAGATATGGAAGTGTAAGTTGATACAATTACACTGAAGAACATCTGGTACACCTGAAGATCAGGACACCTTCTGACTCAGTGACTTCTCATCCTGGCATCTCCCTGATTCTGTACAGAGATGTTCAGTGCAGAACTGTGTCTAGTAGTTTAAAAAAAATGTATACAACACCTACTTGTTCCTCAGTAGAGAAATTAAGAGGTTTTTTTTTACATGATAGAATGCTATAGGCTAGTTAAACAAATAAATAAATTAGATCTACGAACACAGTAATAAAGAGTCTGACTATTTTTGATGTTTGACCACTGACAGCATTCAAGACCCAGCACCCTCCCTTTCCCTGTTGCTGCACATCTAGGCCAACCTATAAGAAAGCCCAGGCACCCTCTCTTGGAGCTAGCAGGGAAGTTTAAATCAACATGCCCCTTGGTGGGACCCTCCCTCCGCCTTCTTAACCACAATAAAAACCAGAACCGCCACCCCCACCTTCACTCTTTTTCACTCCAAACCAAACCCAAGGTCGTCTCCTTCCAGAAATTTTTATCATTTTACTGTCTTACTTATTTTTTTCCAGCTTTACTTAGATGTAATTGCCATATAACATTGTTTAAGTTTAAATGTGCTGATTTGATACATTTATATATTGCAGTAGGACGACAACCTTGGCCTTAGCTAATACCTCCATCCTGTTACATAATTACTATTTCCTTTTAGTGGTGAAAACATTTACGATCTCCTCTCTTAGAAACTTTCAAGTATATAATACAGTATTATTAGCTGCATATCACCATGTACATTAATCACCATGTTGTACATTAGATCCCCAGAACTTGATAATTTTACAACGGAATGTTTTTTTGATCCAATATCTCTCCATCCCCACCACCACCCACCCAGCTCCTGGTAACCATGACTCTGCTCTCTGTTTTTGAGTTCAGCTTTTTTAGACTATACATATAAGTGATATCATACAGTATTTGTCTGTTTCTATCTGACTTATTTCACTTAGCATAATGTCTTCAAGGTTCATTCAAGCTGTCATAAACGGCAGGATTTACTTCTTTCTCAGGCTGAATAATATTCTTGTGTTTGTATGTGTGTGTACCATTTTTTATCCATCCACCTGTTGATAGACACATTGTTTTCTATCTCAGCTATTGTGAACAATGCTGCAATGAACATGAGGATACAGATATTGTTTTGAGATCCTGTTTTCATTTCTTTTGGATTTATACCCAGAAGTGGGACTAGAGCTGGATTATATGGTAGTTCTATTTTTAATTTTTTGAGGAGCCTCCATACTGTTTTCCATAGTGGTTGTACCAATTTACATTCCCACCAACAGTGCAAAAAGATTTCCTTTTCTCCACATCCTCACCAACACTTGCTATCTCTTATCTTTTTGATGACAGTCATTTTAACAAGTATGAGGTGATATCTCATTGTGGTTTTAATTTGCATTTCTCTGCTGACTTGTGATGTTGAGCACTTTCCTTGTACCTGATGGCCATTTGTATATCTGCTTTGGAAAAATGTCTATTCAGTTCCTCTGCCCATTTTTTAATTAGATGTTTCGGGTTTTGTTGTTGTTATTGAGTTGTATGAGTTATGTATATATCTTGGATATTAACCTCTTCTCAGATATGATTTGCAAATATTTTCTCCCATTCCATAGGTTGCCTTTCTATTTTGCTAATTGTTCCTTTTGATGTGCAGAAGCTTTTTAGTATGATACAGTCCCACTTATTGATTTTTGCTCTTGTTCTTTGTGCTTTTGGTGTCATATCCAGGAAACGACTGCCAAGTCCAATGTTAAGGAGCTTTTTCCTTTCGGGGACTATTTTTGATGTTAACAATGTGAGTAACTGTATTTCACATCCAATGGAACCTACAAGTCAATGTAGGCATCCCAATATCCCTAAATTCCTGAGGTGGGGAGGAGGGAGGAGCTTCCATGCATCCAGCATGGAATGCTGGTATCCATAGAAAACACATGCCAATTAGATAAACCTTGAAAGCATAATGTGAACTGTGGGGCAGGGAGTGGGTGGGAAATGTGTGACAGGATTGATAATGTATACTATAATTTATGTCATAATCTGTTCCATTAGCAATTTTTTGTTGTTTTAAAATCTACCTTATCTGCTATTAATCTTTCTTTTGGTATTTGCATTATAGATCGTTTGCCATTCTTTTGTTTTCAATCTTTCTATGTACTTAGGCTTTAGATGTGCCTCTTATAAATGGCTGACTTTTAAAATAATTTTTTAAATCTAGTCAGATAATCTTTGTCTTTCAGTTGGAACATTTACTCTATTTACACTTATTGTAATTTTATATATAGATAAATTTAATTCCAAAATCTTCATTTATGCTATCTGTCCTATGCTTTTTCTCTCCCTTCTTGCTTTTTTTTTTTTTTTAGGAACTGCTTTTCACTTTCCATTCCATTTTTTTACTCTACTACTTAGGCAATTGTATACTCTATATGCTTTTAGAGGTAATCCTAGATATTTTAACATACATCATTAGCTTATCCAACGCTAACTTGGTGCTCCTCTGGAACAACAGAGGATTCCAGATCACACTAGCCCTAATTACTCCTCCCCCAGACTTATAAGCTATGCTGTCATACGTTTTTATTCTGTCTTGTTTTTTGATCCCCAAACCCTTATTGTTGTTGTTTGGACAATCATCTTTGTCCAGGTTTAACCATGTATTTATTATTTTCTTTGCTCTTCAGTTTTTGTTGTATTTCAGACTTCCATCTGGGATCACTTTACTTTTGTCTAAAATACATCTTTTGTGGGGGAGGGTATAGCTCAGTGGTACAGTGGGTGCTCAGCATGCACGAGGTCCTGGGTTCAATCCCCAGTACCTCCACTAAAATATATAAATAAACCTAAAAAATAAAATAAAATACATTTTTTAGATCAGTACTGTTCAACAGAAATGCAACGTAAGCCCATGTGTAATTTTTTGTTCTGGTAAGTCAAATTTTTAAAATTTTAAAGAAACAGCTGAAATTAATTTTAACAAAACAAAACTATCCCATGATAAATGTTTGACCTGATGCAGTTTTTTTTAGTAAAAACAAAAGTGTCTAAGAATTATTTCTTCCCAAAGATTATTTTGTCCTTGCTGACAAATTAGTATTTGTTATGCTTTGATTTCCAAGATAAAACAAGATTCTCTTAGAAAATTGCCATATTAACAGACAGCTGTGTGTGAAAATGGTAAATACTGAATTCTGAAGGATTCAGGAAAACCTGACAACTGAGTTTTACTTAGGCTAATCTATTTCATGTCTACTCTCTTTTAAGGTTTGTAATCTGTATTTCTTATTGTACAGATATTATTATATATCCTATGGATATTTCTCAGGTTTTGAGAGAAAACTTTTTGACTTCAAAACTAAAGCTCTAATGGATGGATCATCATTCTAAGTGAAGTCAGAAAGAGAAAGAAAAATGCCATATGATATCACTCATATGTGGAATCCGAAAAAAAAGGAAAAAAGAGGACACTAATGAACTCATCTACAAAACAGAAATAGACTTGCAGACATAGTAAACAATTTTATGGTTACCAGGGGAAAGGGGGTGAGAAGGGATAAATTTGGGAGTTTGAGATCTGCAAATGTTAACTACTATATATAAAAATAGATTACTAAAAATGTCTTCTGTATAGCACAGGGAACTATGTTCAATATCTTGTAATAACCTTTAATGAAAAAAATATGAAAATGAATATATGTATATATATGCATGACTGGGACATTGTACTGTACACCAGAAATTGACACACTGTAACTGACTATACTTCAATTTTTTAAAAATTATTAAAAAATAAAGCTCTAGAACCACCCGTGATCTAGAAGCAGCTTGTACCAATTCACAGCAGCAGATTGTTAAAATACCAGGCATTTTGTAAGTTAAACCACTGGTAGCTTGAAATTGGCCATGGAGGGAGCATTTACTCCATGGAAATCAACAAACACTATATAATTCAGGGCTTCTTCTTTTTAGAGCATACCACTAACACTACCATTTAAGATTCATCTTTATTTACACTGCTGGTTTCTCTCTACAACTTCATTATGTAATGCATTGTTTAATTTGCAAGAAGTGATCTTACAAATAGAATATAAAATGAATGTAAAGGGTCTCAAATAGCATTTTTTAGCAAAACAAAACAGATTAAGACTGAAAATATCAGATTTATTACATGTAGCAAAGATAAACATTTTTATTTTGTTTTAGTTCTTTCTGTATGTATTTGTATATGTTGTATATGTCCCAGGTTGTCTGGCTTTGGTTTGAATTTTAAAATTAAAAACCACAGTTATGAATTTAAATTTGGCAGGATATAAAATTGTAGTTACTTTCAAGAAAGTACTCAAAGTGTACATACCAATAAACCTATGAAGATAGGGAGTTAGTGTTAATGGGTACACAGTTCAATTTGAAAAGATAAAAAAGTTCTGGAGAAGGATGGTGGTGATGTTTACAGAACAATATGAATGTACTTAATACTGCAGAACTGTACACTTAAAAATGGTTAAAATCATCAATTTCATGTTATGTGTATTTTACTACAATTTTTAAAAATTCATGAAGAATAAGAGAAACATTGATATTTTCTATCCACAGTGTTTGTATAATATTCATAATACTAATAAACATTCTTATTCAGCATATATTATTTGAGTGGCTAAATATATAAAAATATTTTAATATAATTAATTAATATCTGAATTCAAACTATTTTTAAAAGAAATAAAAATCATACGAATACCTCAAAGGAACTTCTGGTTCATGGTAATGAGTTAGATTCCACATCAGAAGAAATACATATTCTTCTAACTAGGAATGTTATGGTCTTTTGACTATGACTGAAGAAAAAGAATAAATTGAATAAAACATTAAAACAGAAAGGATGCTATTTAAAATTTTTGAAAATTTGAAATGCTTCTGGAACATATAAAGTGAATGGGTAAAATTTAATTCACTAATTGATTAATTAACCAATTAACTAAAAAAGCAAACCAATGTACAGCAGTGGATGGTCTGGCACTCCAGTAGGAGGATGAGGTGGTACATCTGGAGCTTCCTCGTGGTTCCCAGTTCAGACAAGACATGACCGAGGCCCATGTCAGGATGGCTAATTGGGAGACTATTTCCAGAATGAAGGACCAGTTATCCTATTCATCATTCCCAAAAAAGTGGGACCACTGCTATATCATTTGCCCCTTGCTGGCCCAGCTTAAGTGAAGTAAGCCAGAAAGAGAAAGGAAAATACCATATGAGATCACTCATATGTGGAATCTAAAAATAAACAAACAAACAACATAAATACAAAACAGAAACAGACTCAGAGACATAGAATACAAACTTGTGGTTGCCAAGGGGGCGGGGGGTGGGAAGGGACAGACTGGGACTTCAAAATGTAGAATAGATAAATAAGATTATACTGTATAGCACAGGGAATTATATACAAGATCTTGTGGTAGCTCACAGTGAAAAAGAAATGTGACAATGAATATATGTATGTTCATGTATAACTGAAAAATTATGCTCTACACTGGAATTTGACACAACATGGTAAAATGACTATTACTCAATTAAAAAAAAATGTTAAAAAAAAAAAAAGATTGTACTATTTCTCTATTTCATTTTCTATTTCATAAAAAAAAATTTTAATCCAAAATTCTGGCCCATGCTACAACATGGATGAACTTTGAAGGTATTATGGTAAGTGAAATAAACTAAATACATAAAGAGAAATAGTGTGTGACTCCACTTACATGAGGAACCTTGAGTACTCAATTTATTGAGACAGAAAGTAGAATGGTGGTTGTCAGGGGCTGGGAGGAGGAAAGAATGGAGAGTTATTATTTAATGAATACAGAGTTTCAATTTGGAAAGATAAAAAAAAATCTGAAGATGGATGGTGGTGACAGTCGAACAACATTGTGAATGTATTTAATGCCACTGAAATGTATGCTTAAAATGGTTAAAATGTTAAGTGTTATGCTATGTATATTTTACCACAATAATAAAAATTAAAATCCATCTATATGGTGTTTTCCCAGAAACATATCTATAACAAAAGTACATTAAAAGAAAATGAAGAGCAGGAAAAAGAAAAGCCAAAAGAAACCAAGAACAGCAGTATTATAAACAGACAGAATGGATATTTTTTTAAAAAGTGATAAAGGGGCATCAAATAATAATAAAAGGAAAAAATTGCCAGGAAGGCATAAAGGCATAACAATCTTTAACTTGCTTATATCTAACAAAGTAAATATACATAAATGTGTAAAATATATAAGGCAAATATTATAATGAAAGATTTAAATCACCACTTTGAGAAACTGACAGATCAAAAAGATCTTTAAAAATTTGTAATGATAGAAGATTTAAACGTTATAAATCATAAGCTTGAAATAATGGAAAAATATAGAACCCTGTACCTGACAATTACAGAATACACGTTATTTTCTACCAACATGAAACAGATAACAAAAAGAAGAACATATACCTTTTCACAAAGAAAGGCTAGGGGGAAGAAAAGAATCGATATCATATAAAGAACATTCCAAAACCACAATGCAATAAAATTGGATGCTCACAACAAAAGACAGTCCCCAAAAGTGACCCATGAAGAACAACCAGGTTAGGTAATTCAAAACAATCCTCCAAGGACAACTAATAAAGCTGAATTAAACATGATTTTTTAAATCTTCTTAAAAGCGGAGGCCAGCTAAAAAGAGAATGAAGAATTACTGAACCAAAATCTAGGAGGTTAGAACCCAGAGAAATAACCTAGCATTCAATATGCCTTTTATCTGGATGGCATTTAACAATTTATAAGGCAAAAATACAAAACTGAATTACAGTTATGAAATAAGGGAGATAAAAATGAACGCTAGATCCATATAAAGCAGAAAGTCTGATAAACACTCCTCCATTTAAGTTAGGACAAGACCTCAAGCCTTTGCTTTTTCTGGGTAATTCTGAAAACCTCAAACCTTGAACTTGCTGTAAGGTAGTCCTAAACTGGTAGGCCTGCAGACTACTGGTAAAGCAAACAAAAATTCTCTCTGGAAGAAGATTCAATTGTTCTATGACTCAAAATTTTCCCACAAATAGGTTTTCAAATACCATGACCAGAATACAGTCAAAGAGAACTAAGCACTCAAGGGGGTAAAAGAGACCCTGTCATCAAGAACCAGTGGTCGGTGGGAGGGTATAGCTCAGTGGTAAGAGTGCCTGCTTAGCATGCATGAGGTCCTGGTTTCAATCCCCAGTACTGCCATTAAAAAATAAATAAGCCTAATTACCTGCCCCAAAATAAATAAAGAAAAAGAAACTGCCACTTTAAAAAAATTTTAAAAAAAAAGAACCAGCAGGGGAAAAAAGAGACAACAGATTGACTTTAACACAAGAACTGTAGATACCAGGGTTTTCGGAGAGTCTAAAATCACTCTGCTTACTATGATCAAAGAAATAAAAGAAAAAATTGCCAATGTCATCATAGAACTGCATACTTCCAAAAGTGGCATCAAAGAAGTGAAAAGGAATCAAATGGCAATTGTACAACTGGAAAACAATAAACAAAATTAAAAGCTCAATGGATAGATTTAACAGCAAATTAGACACAGCTGAAGAGAGAACACTGACAAACCAAAAGTAAGCAGCAACTATCCAGAATGAAGCATGAAGAGAATATATATAAAATATAGATGAAAAGGAACAAGCCTGGAGAATACACTGAGCAAGTCTAATATACATTTAATCAGAATTCCAGATAAGAGGACACAGAGAATAAGCAGAGGCAATATATGAAGATATAATGACCGAGAATTTTCCAGAACTTACAAAGTTCACCCACCTATAACTTCACAAAGCTTCACAAACCCCAAAGAGGATAAGCTATTTTTTTTAATCCACACCGAGACACATCATAGTGAAACTACAGAAAATCAGAGAGAAAAACATCTTAAAAGGAGCCGGAGAAAGAGACATGATCTTCAAAGGAGCAACAGCTAGCCTGACTGCTAATATCTCAAGAGGAAATATGGACACTAGGAAATGGTAGAATGATACCATCAGTGTGCTGAAAGAAAATAACTAGCAACCTGTCACAATGGTACAAAGCCATGATATCTTCATATACTGCCTCTGTTTATACCCAGCAAAAAATCGTCTTCGAGAATAAAGGTGAGCAGTAGAGAAAACTCCATTCGCAGCAACAACAAAGAAGATAAACTACTTAGGAACAGATTTAACAAGAAATATGTAAAGCCTATGTAAGAAAATTTATAAAACATTCCTAAAAGACATAAAAGGAGTCTTGAACAGATGGAAAGACATCCTTTCTAGCAACATCCCTTGTTCTTAGAAAGGATGGGTAAATATCATAAAGATGTCAGTTCTTCCTAAGTTAATTTAAAATTTAAATGTAGTCTCAATAAAAGACACCAGCAAGATTTTTTTTTATGGAACTAGGCAAGATGACATTAAACTTGATATGAAAAAATAAAAATGTAAAAGGATTAGAAAAATACTAAAAAAAAAAAATGCTATAGGTAAAGCACAGGGGATTTTCAGGACACTGAAACTATTCTGCATCATACAATAATAATGGATACAAGGTGTCCAAACTTATAGACTATACAACCCCAAGAGTGAACCCTAATGTAAACTATGGACTTTGGTTAATTATAATCCGTCAATGTAGATTCATCAGTCATAATAAATGTACCGCTCTGGTGAGGGATGTTGGTAATGGGAGAGGCTGGACGTGTGTGAGGCCAGGAGATACATGAGAAATCTCTGCACCTTCCTCTCAATTTTGCTGTGAACCTAAAACTTCTCTTAAAAAACAAATGAAGTCTTTAAAAATATATAAAGAAAGAAAGAGAAAGGAAGGAAGGAAAGGAGGGAGGAAGGAAGGAAGGAACAAAGGGAGGGAAGGCGGCAGGGACAAAGTGCTACAAGAAGGACCAGTCTTACCAGATATTAAAAAGCATTCTATAGTTAAAACAGTTTGGTACATATGAATAGACAGACCAGCATAATGCAATAGGAAGTCTGGAAACACACCTCTAAGTACAATAAAATTTTATTACACAATAAAGGTGGCATTTCAAATCACAAGAGAATAAATTAAGTTTTTAATAAGTGGTACTAAGACAACTGATTAACCACTTAGAAAAAATTAAGTTGGATCCATGCCCCACACAATACACAAGAATAAACTCTGAAAGGATCAGGCATCAAATATAAAAGTGAAACCCTATAAGAACCAGAAGAAAACGTGGGTGAATTTTGCTTGAACTTGAGTTGCAGAAAGGACTTTCTAACTATGACCTAAAATTCAGAATCTATTCAGAAAGAAAAAAGTTGATTAATTTGACTATATAAGGAATTTTTTTTAAAACCTACTACATAGTTTTACCATAAAGTCAACAGAACAAACTGTGGGGAAACATTTGCAATATATCACAGATAAGGGAACAATATCCTTGATTTATACAGGACTCTGAAAAATGAGGGAAATAAAATAATCCTTCTAAATTCTTCAAAAGAAAAAGATGAAACATTTTGTTATTCGAAATAAAGACACTACAAGAAAACTACAGATCAGTATCTCTTATGAGTATCAATGCAAAAATCCTCAACAAAATATAGCAAACTGAATTCAGCACCATATTAAAAGAATTATCCAAGTGGATTATGTAGATTATACCAAAGGATTATGACCAAGTGGGATTTATTCCCAGAATGTATGGGAACATACATTCAACATATGCAAATCAGTCGGTGTAATACATAGTATTACTAGAATGAAGGGGAAAAAAAAACACATGATCATCTTAATTGATACAGAAAAGCATTTGACAAAGTTCAACACCTTGCGGGGAGGGACAAATAGCTCTGTGGTAGAACGCATGCTCAGCATGCACAAGGTCCTAGCTTCAATCCTTAGTACCTCCATTAAAAAAAAAAATTCAACATCCTTTCATGATAAAAAATATTCAATAAACTACGAATAAGAGGAAATTTCCTCAAAATAATAAAGGCCATGTGTGACAAACTTATCTATATGAGCCAATGGATGCTAACTAAACTTATTGTGGTAATCATTTAACAATACATGTAAGTCAAACCATTACATGTAAGTACACCTTAAACTTACACAGTGATGTATGTCAATTATATCTCAATAAAACGGGAAGAAAAAAAGAATAAACCACTGGTGTCCACTATTAACCAGTTCTAATCAGTACTGCCAGCAAAGAAAAGGATGAAAAAGAAAAAAAAAGTAGAGAAGAAACAAAACTGTCATTAATCACAGATGATCTATACTTAACCCAAAAGCACTGACATCAAGATTTTCAGCTTACAATAGCCAAGACATGGAAGCAACCTAAATACCTAAATGTCCATTGACAGATGAATGTATGAAGAAGATGTGAGATATATGCATACACACACACACACATGCGTGTGCGCGCACACATACAATGAAATATTACTAAGCCAGAAAAAACAATGAAATCATGCCATTTGGAGCAACATGGATGGACCTAGAGATTATCATATTAAGTGAAGTAAATCAGACAGAGAAAGACAAATACCATATGATCTCATTTATATGTAGAATCTAAAAAAACGAGATAAATGAACTTATTTACAAAACAGAAACAGCATCACAGACAGAAAACAAACTTATGGTTACCAAAGGGGAAAGGAAGGTAGGAGGGATGAATTAGGAGTTTGGGATTAGCAGATACAAATTACTATATATAAAATAGATAAACAAGAAGGTCCTCCTGTATAGCATAGGGAACTATATTCAATACCTTGCAATAAACTATAATAGAAAAGAATCTGAAAAAGAATACATACGTGTATATATATACACAGACGTGAATCACTTTGCTATACACCAGAAACTAATACAATGTTGTAAATCAACTGTACTTCAATAAAAGATTTTTCAAAAAAGAATTTCAGCTTATAGCATTGTGGCAGGTTATACCATCGCTTAACACAGCCCACCACCATTGTCAATTCAAACTCTATACATGTTCCATGAACAGGTGCTCAATACTATACATGGGTTTTTGTTAAAGCACCTATGTTCCAGTGAAGCCTTTTCTCAATCACCTGGGATGATGTTTTTTAAAAAACAGATTTATGGGTCTCATTCCAGAGTTATGGAATCAAAACATCTACAATTTAGACCTGGGAATCTTACTCTTAAAATTTCCTAGGTGATTCATCTGTATACTATACCACTGTGATGGATTCCAGAGGTGTGCTACAATCCTGTTACTATGACTAATTTCTTGGAAATGCTACTAAATAATTGGCCAGTTACAAACCAATAAGGTCCCTCCTTCAAATCCTAATCCATTTCATTTACAAACAGCGTGTTTTAACCCATCTATTTTTGAAATTTCTCTTTTCTTCAATTAATTTCCCTGACCCCTTGATGTTAACGCAGCAAAAAATGAGGAGTATGCAGTGTGATGTATTGTGTTTTCTAATGATATAACATAACAGAAAAATCCCAATTAGCAGAATAGTTTTAGTAGAAAGGCAATTCAATTTTATCCATTTCTTACTCCATAAGTGAAATATTTTTGCTTATTCGAACAGTACAGTGAAGTTGCCTCTCAAAAAACCATGATATAGTTAAAACTTCTTGCTGCTGATCCTGACATTTGGCCCAGACTAGGGATCAATTCCCAGTTTAAAGGTACACGCAAATAATGAATAAAGAGATTTAGAAAGCACAGGCTGTGTGATGGAATTTACACCATGACCCTGACCTAGGGGGCAGCATTATTTTAACTTTTTAACAACATAGAGCTCATTATGTGTCAGTCACATTACAATTTACAAAACAGCTAACAATGGATTTAGCATTAACTTTATAATAAATGGAATCATCCCTACAGACAAGGATGTAATTTTACTTCATATAAAAGGAAAATATACGTTGCTGTTCTCCTAAAGACCTAATGAATTATGAGAATTCAATTTAAATTATTTTTAGAAAATCATCTCCCATTGCTTCCCTACACTTGTGCCAGCTGGAGGGAATGGCTAATTATTCCCCAACGTGACAGCAAATAGACAAAACAGATAGACAGACAGACCCAGAGAGCCTTTCTCTCTCTCCTCTCTCTCTCTCATTCTCTCTCCCCTGTGCTTTTACAGCCATAATAAATGTAGCTACATTGTTGAAATACCATCAGTCCTTCAAAGTTCATCTCTAATGCTCCATTGTCCACAGCCTCTCAAACAGGATTCTTTCCCTGATGGGTAAATTCTCTGGCATGCTCCTTACTCCAGCCTGTATCTTGAGCTCCTGCGGGTAGAGGCTGGGTTTTACTTCACCAGAGGGATCATGCCTCTCCTGCCCTAGGTCAGTCTTGCAAAAATGTGCTCAATAAATTACTACTGATGACCCTTTACATCAATGTGCCAATTCATTGATTTAGTTTTGCTTTTTCAACCTACGTATAGTTCACATTTCTTCCAAGTATGCTAAAAGAATAAAGAGCCAGTTGAGGGAATACATTTGGGTTTTTTACCTGAAAATAGGCACAATAATAACTTAAACTTAGAGAAATAAATCCACAGCCCAGAGCTGTGCTGTTCCTATTATATGTGCTACAAACCTATGCTGTTGCCTTCCAGTACCCGCCAACGCTTCCAACTGGGCCCTTATTTGTATAGAGGGAAGGCCGCACAGACATCTTGTTGGAAATCACCAGGCCTTCTGTACCAGGGGGGGAAATATCTGAGCCACCCATCAGTAGCTTGGTATTCAAATAATAAAGAAACAAAGAGCATTGAAAAATCAAGACAGCAGCATTCAACAAACAAGTGACCAAAACTTCGGTCATGAGACTATCAAATGACACTAAAGCTATTTTAAAAGAAAGTCGAAATAAGGGATAATGAAACAGGCGAGAATGAAACACTAAGAGCAAAATAAATTTATACATAAGACAACTATTTTTCAAAATTCTTGTTCAGCTTTGGATGTTCTGTTTGCCTCCCAGCTACGAACACATTCTTCACACATGCTGGGAGTGCTGCGGGAAACTAGTCAGCATTCAGAGGCTTAATCCACAGTCCCAGTGCTGCGCCTGCGGGCCTAATAGTCAGACAGCCATTTGTCCTCGGGAGAGGTTAGGGGTTGAAATGCAAATATGCAAACGACGGAGTTCTTTCCCTAAGATAGCTACAAAAAGCATGATCCCTATTGCTTCTTATTTTCAAAAGGGGAAAAAAGCTTGCAATCTTAGGGATTTGTTTAAATACCTTAGTATATTTTGAGGGAGAAAACAACAGAAAGGAACAGGCACACTGGTCCTGGATAAAATCTATACTCTGGAGAAAAGGTTGACATATGTGTGACAGTTGATTTACCAGACTCACTAAAGATTTATTGATTTATCAATCAGTGCCTTAGGCACTTGATTCTCCCCGAGGGAAAATTAACAATTCCAACTAAACTAATATATTCCATCATGAACTAAAATGAATGCAAGAATCAATCCTGTCACTTTGTACAACATCCAATTATGAAAAAAGTATGTCTATCCTTTTGGGGACACCTAAAATTAAAAGTTATTTAATGAAAGAAATAATGTGTTAAATAATTATAATTGAAGCCAACAGACATTTTAAAAGGATGGCTTTGACGTGCTTTAAAGGAGGCAAGGGAATCTCAGAAATGTAATTGCATAACTGGGTTAAGAACATGATTTTGTAAGTCAGACTACCTGAATTAGCTGCCACCTCTGCATTTAGCAGGTGGAGTCTCTTGGACTTCTCTAAGCCTTAGTTTTGTCATCTGTAAAATGGGAAGATACAGTTGTCCTTGGGAGAATGAACAATGATAATGAATATAAAAGAATTTGTCACAATAGCTGGCATAAATCAGCTTTCTCGTATGGTGCTTACATTTTTATTACTGTCATTCTAAAAGCATGCGAAATGTAATACTATGATGACGGTGTGAACAAAAAAAGAACAAAGAGTGCCACTCATCATCCAGTTATACAAGGGTTAAATTGCAACCCACAGCAGTCTCTCAGGGACACTGCACCCTGAAAGTAATTCAAGATGAAAAAACAGGATGAGATACTCTGTGCTTTGGAAAAAAACGGGCCCCTAGACAGTTACGTGCATATCTCAGGAAGAATTTCAATGACCCCCCAGATTCATGCATCTTCCCGTAAGTAGAAAAGCATTAAAATCATTCACTTGAGATATCTGTTCTTTGTGATTAGCAGTAATCTTTTACCAAGATGCAAGCTTGACTACACATATTTCCTAGCCCAAAAAAATCATATATATGTATACTGGCTCCTTCCCTGCCTCTTCAGAACAGTTCCTCAGACTGCTTCCTGGGCTATAGTTCTCAGTAAGACCCTGAATAAAACTTAAACTCACAACTCTTATGTTGTATGTTTTCCTTTAAGCAGACAATGGACTACAACACAGACAGGTGGGTGTCAGAGCTGAAACAGTTCACAGGGTACAAAGTGCCTTTCAAGTTTTTACAAGAGTCATTCAGTGTCATCTAACTGACAGCTTGAAAAGTTTTACTAATTAACTAATATATATGAAACTTTCTTTAGTGTTACCCATTGATCAGAAAAATCAACATCCATAAGGATGCTTTAAAGGAGGGATCAGCAAACCATAGCCCGTAGGCCAAATGTGACCCACCACCTATTTTTATAAATAAAGTTTTATTGGAACACAATCACACCCACCATTCACGCATTGTCCTGGCTGTTTTGGTACCACACAGACAGAGTTGAGTTGCTGTGACCAAAACCAACCATACGGCCTGGTGTTTCAATCATATTTCCTTTGGTGAGATATGGTGAGACCAGATGCAGATCAGGAGAGAAACTGAAAAGAGTTTTGCAATTTGTTACTTGGAGTTCCCTGGAGGGAACACAGCACACCATTCAGAGCCACTCAGGGGAAGCACCAGGGTCAATCGCAAGGCAGAGGGACAAGGGGAACTGTGGTCAAGCATCTTTGTGGTGGTTTCCACAGAAAGAAAAGGATGACACAGAGTAGGTGGGTTTAAGATTGGCTAATCTGAATCATTTCAGAGGGCTCTGGGGCATTGGGGCTGTCCTTGATTGTCAAGGATCTGGCCCTGGGTGGCTATATAGTTACCCAGAATGTGAGAGCCCCTTAAGGGGGGTAGCTGGGGGCATGAACTTAAAAGGCTATCCAAGAAAAGGAAATGACCAGCCCCTAGCCAGGGCCTGAAAACTCAGTCAAGACCGCATTTTTTAAAACTCTATTAACTCGCAAAGCCTTAAATGATTATTGTGTAACCCTTACAGAAAAGTTTGCCAACTCCTGGTCTAAATAGGAAGTCTGTACATCCAGTTTAAGTGGAGGTCACAACTTACCTTAAATGTGCTCTCCACAGACGTGTATAGAAATTATTCAGGGGATTTTAAATAGGCAAAAAGCCTAATCCATACTCAGAATGAGGGAAAGATGCCCTTAGAAGGTCATGGGGTCAGTTCTGAGTCCCACAGGCCACAGCAAACCCCAGGACTCAGCTGCAGTTCACAATGGGCCCAGGTTAAGAGGGCTGGATACTGTAGCTATCCCCATGGCAAGAGAGCCCAGTGGTCAAGAACTCAGATTCTGATGTCTAACAAACCCAGGTTCAAGTTTTAGCTCCACTACTTATCAACAGTGTGCTCGTGAACAAGTTACCTATATTGAATTACCTACTGCTGCGTAACACATTATGCCAAAACTTGGAGGCTTAAAAGAACTCTCATTATCGCAAATGGTTTGGGCTCAGGACCCCTCACAAGGTCACAGGCAAGCTGCCAGCCAGGGCTACAGCCATCTGAAAGCTCAAATGGGGCTGGAGACTCACTTCTAAAATCATTCCTGTGCTTGTTGGCAGGTTGCAACTCCTTGCTGGCTGTTGGGCAGTGTTCCTTACCCCGTGGCCCTCTCTACAGGCTGCCTGAGTATCCTTTTAATGCCTTCCCTAGGACAGGTGATCACCGAGAAAAAGAGAGAGAGAGAGCATGGAAGAGAGTGCCCAAGAAGGAAACCATAGTCTTTTATAACCTAATCTCAGAAGAAACATACCCTCACTTCTTCTGTGCTGTTGGTCCCAGAGACCAGCCTGGTATAATGTGGGAGGGGACCACACAAGTATGCAAATACCAGGAGACAGAGATCATTGGGGACATCATGGAGGCTGGCTTCTGCATCACCTAATTTACCCAGGTTTCAGATCTATCATCTATAAAGTTGGAATAATAGTAGTAGTTGGCTTGTAAGACAATTAAGATCTAAGTGAGAGGGTGCATATAAAGCCCTATCACAGCGCTCAGCACTCGGTGAAGCACTCAACAAATGCAAGCAGTGGCTACCGACCTCATTGTTGTTATTCCTACTGCCGCTACTACCATAACAGTAACAAAAGGGAGAAAAACAACTCCTCAGCGCCACAGGGAAGTTCCCTGCCCTTGGCTGCTTCCAAGTGAGCTCTCTTTTCACTCCACACAGGCAATTATAACTCTGTCTGGAAAAAATAAACCCCCAGCAAACCCAAACTATTCTCTTCTCCTCTCACCTTGACCTGAAATAACTGAAACAGGCACCCATAATATAATAACTGATCAAACATATTATTATTTAAGCACTGGCCAAACTTAGTTCCCTTTGTAAGGATGAATCAAAAAATTATCAGGGAATAAAAAGTTCAGTAGCTTCAAATAAGTAGGATTACCCCTTTGAAATAAACTCATTGTAAGAAATTGGAGAAACATCAGGACAACATCCATTGGAACACTTAGGCCATTCATTCATTCAACAAATATTTATGGTGCAATTGCTATGCACCAGGCACTATGCTAGGAGCTGTATAAACAACCTTGAATACAATAAAAAAAATTTCTGCTCTTATGTTACTTGCAGGCTAGTGGGATATAAACAAATACATAAATAGTTAAAAAAAAAAACAACGGGGTATGTTAGCTAGAAATGTTTTAGACGTAAGGAGGCAGGTGGATACACAAGTTTGGAGCTCAGAGAAGTCTGAATAGGGGATATAAATTTAGAGTTTCCATTATAGACATCATGATATTTAAAACTTGAGATTAGATGATGTGATCGCCAAAGGATTAAGAGAAGATAGAGAAAACACAGACCCAAAGGAGGTCCTCTTGGAGGACTCCAGCATTTAGAGATGGGAAAGTAAAGAGAAAGTAGCAAAGGACTCTGAGAAGTGGCCAGTAAGGCAGAAGGAAAACCAGGTGAGTGGTGTTCAGAAGTCAGTGAAGAAAGGCTACCAGGAAAGTAATGAACCGCTGATCAGGCAGCGTTGTAACTACACCTGTTTCTGCCTGCGTGCTTCTCTAAGACCTGTGAGAGGGTGACCATGTTGATCAGCATCATTTCATCCATGCCTAGAACAAAGCCTGGCATATAGTAAGTACTCAACAAATATGATGAATGGCTCAATGGTAAAACAAGTGAATGTGAATTTTACTTTGCAGACATTAAAACACTGTAAAGCTAGAAATTTTAATACAATGTGGTAATGACCCAGGACAAAACAGATCAATAGAAGAGAATTTAAAAATCTAAAAATCAAACCCAAGTATACGTGAGTGTTGTGTGTGTGTGTATGCACACATGGTGAAACACACACCCATACAAATATGATAAAACTGATATTGCCAATAAGCAGAAATAGCACGAAATACTTAATTAATGCTATTAACACAACCTGTTAGATACACAGAAGAAAAGAATATTTTTTATGTCACTCCACATGCAAAAATAAATTACAGGTGAATTAGAGATTTACTTTTTTTTAATGAAAAGATCAAGATACATGAATATTTGTAGAATCTTAGATCAGTACCAAGAGCAGAAACATAAAGAAAAAAAGAAAACTACAGCAAAACTTTATACTTCAAAACATTATAAACAAAATAACAAGAAAAATTGAAGTGCAAATTATAAACTGGGAAGGTTACTTCTAATATAGGAGATTCTATTATATTCCATATACATATATAAAGAACTCTTGAACATCAATAAAAATGTATATATGCATATATGTGTGTACATGTATGTGTATGTGTATATACATCCTCATATTTCCTAGAAATGTCCACTGAAAGGGCAAAACATCCCAGTAGCAATGAGTACACGTAGTGTCCATATCTTGGTTGCTAAGACCATCCCACATTAAAAAGAATCATGGATCCTTGAAGAAATTAATGAATTCTAGGACTGAGAAGATGTATGATGAGCCTGGAATATCTTTGTAGATCAGAAAGTAAGGGAATGATGCCCTAAAATGGTAGAAGCTCACAAAGACATAGGACCCAGATTGAAGGGGTTCCCATAGTCCAAATCTGGGACAATTTGAGCACAAAAATGAGAAATACAAATGAATTATAAATCCTTGAAAAATAGAAATCCTTGAGTACATACGAATGAGGATAGATAGACAGGTAGATAGATAATAGAAGGATAGATGGATGATGGATGAAGAGACAGACAGATAGGAGAGAAGAAAGGATGCCAACTACCAACTAGAAAACATGAAGGGACCACAACAGCTGGATCTCATGAATAGGATCCTTCCAACCATGTGAGGACCCAGCAAAGAGGTCTGCAGTGTGCAGCCTGGAAGAGGGCCTTCACCAGAACCCAACCATGCCGGCACCCTAGTCTTGGATTTGCAGCGTCCAGAAATGCAAGAAAGAAATTTCTGTTGTTTACAAGCCGCCTTGTCTGTGGTATTTTGTTATAGCAGCCCAAACGGACTAAGACAATAATATTCTTTTTTAAAATGTCACTATCATAAAAGACAAGAACTGTGGAAGTTGCCAGATTAGAGGAGTCTAAGGAGACATGACAGCTAAATGCAATATCTGATCTAGACTGGACCTTGTTTGGGTGGAAAACAATATTGCAAAGAATGTTATTGGATGAATTGACAAAAGTGGAATGCTGATAGTAGATTAAAGGATTATGCAAATATATTGAAGTGGATCATTACACTAATGGTAACGTAAAAGAACATTCTTATTCTTAGGTAATATACATAAAGTATTTAGATATATGCAACTTTATTTTCACATGGTTCAGGAAAAAAATTAGACGTATAGAGAATTGATAATAAAGACAAAATGGGCAAAATGCTGATAATATGTGAATCTGGGTGGATTGTATGCAGGTGTTCTTTGTGTTAGATCCAGAGCTGCAACTTTTCTGTAAGTGTGAAATTATTTCCAAGGGAAAACGTTTTTTAAAAAAGTCAAAAAACCTAACATCCCAATCAGAAAAATGGGCACAGGACATGAACAGACAATACACATCAGAATAAACCTACGAAATGAATGATCACCTTAGTAATCACAAAAATGCAAACTGAAATATCTGTTGCTTCAGTCAAGAGTTATGACATCACTGTTTCATTAGGTTTACCCCAACTTCTTGAACTAAAACTGCACCCTCTTCACTCCTATCTCCTTCACATGCTCGGGTTCTTTTCTCTAGAGCATTTCCTGCTTTGTAAAATACTAAATGATTTACTCACTTACTACATCTATTATATATGTTTGTTCCACTAGAATATAACTTTCATGACGTCAGGGATTGTCCTCTGTCACTAATCTGTCCCACTGAGAATAATCCCTGGTACATGGTCAGCAATCAGTACATACCTGTTGAATGAATATACCAGATTAACAAAGTTTGGGTTTTTTAAATAATAATAATATCCACAGTAGGCGAGAGTGTGAATAACACGGACTCTCTCATGTACTGCTGATAAGAGGGAAAACTGATTTAATGAACCATATATACTCATACTATAAAATACTAAATAATCATGCAAAGTGATGATGTGCAAATATTCTGCAGGATGCTTATTGCATTATGTGAAATTACAAATTATAAAAGAGCATGTCTCTACTGTATTTTTAAAAAAGAAAAAATTGAAAAAGTAGAGAGTATATATAATAAAATCCTATGATATTACAAGTGTTCTTTATTTTCTTCTTTTGCCATATTTATTTGCCATAATGAATATATATTAGATGTAGAGCAAGCAGGGAAAACCTTTTTTAAAGACAGAAAATAGAAATCACCTGGTCAATATAAATATTCTTCCCTATTTTAACAAGGATGCCAGAAGAGTAGGAAAGTATTTTTAAAAATTCAATACATGGTTATATTGAATGGGAACTAGCAAACAAAAGGAGACGGAGAACCAAATGTAGCATACTGAAATGTCTGCACTGTCGTCTGTTGCTTTTAAACTACAGAAAGTATAACTGTGCATTAAGTAAATTTTATAAAAGCTTCTGGAGGAAAAGTACATCCTCTTCTCAGTAAGATCAGGATATTCTTCTGGAACAAAATTCACAAATTCTGACCATCCCTGAAGCCAAACCAAGTCTGCTGGCTGCAAATGAAACTGATTTCACTCCCTAACCACACAAGACCTCCTTTGGACCTGGGTCTGGGGGCACGTGGTGCCATGTGAAAGCCACTCATCCCTGCCAACCATCTCTAACCACTCGGAATGGCACGGTTTCCTGTGAAAATTAAGTCGAGGGGGTTTAACTCCACAAAATAGAATGGTTTAAAAACAGAAAACAAAAAACTTGTGGTTTATGAAATTTTTGAGTCATTATGACTCTCAGGAGCAGGTGCAGTTTATAGCAGCACGGGGAAAAACACTAAACATATGTAAGACATCTTTTTTAATCTATCAGATAATTACACAGATTAGGAGGACATTTTGGCAACTACTATAAAATACTGCCCTCTGGTGTTGAGGTCATTCCGTATTTATTAACATACAAAAAGAAAAAAGAAAAGCCTTTCTTAAATATAAATACCATTACCTTCAGGGACTTGTTTCTGGCTTACAAAAATCTGAACACAAAATCCCACAAGATCTTACTGGAATATGTTGTGGACACCTTCCCTACTGTACCTGAAAAATACTAAGTAATGTTACTACAAGCTGTCTTAGCCAAGTCACATCATATAGAATCTCTCCAGGAACTACATTCATCTGTCTCTTTGGAAAAAAAAAAAAAAGTATTTTAAAGAGTTTTGCTGGGAAAGGGTTTCTAGAAAATAAACCAATGATTTTTTTCACAAGAAAATTTCTATTGGTTTTGGTAAGAAGAATAAAAATAAGAGTGATGCTACATACGTTATACATTATAGAAGTCTTTTAAAATGTAATCTGAAAATGAATATATGTGTGTATATGCATGACTGGGACATTGTGCTGTACACCAGAAGTTGACCTATTGTAATTGTACTTCAATAAAAAAAATTTTTAATAAAATGTGAAACAATTTTTATGAATAACAAATGGCAACATTAACAAAGAAGCTGGCAATAACTACCAATATATTGAACATCTTATCTGTGCATAAAAGTAATTCAAGAAAACAATTTGGGATATTACTTATATGTGGAATCTAAAAAAAAGACAAATGAACTTATTTACAAAACAGAAACTCACAGATATAGAAAACAAACTTATGGTCACCAGCAGGGGAAGGGGGTGAGAAGGAATAAATTGGGAGTTTGAGATTTGCAGATACTAACTAATATATATAAAACAGATAAATAGCAAGTTCATACTGTAAAGCACAGGGAGCTATATTCAATTTCTTGTAGTAATCTATGGTGAAAAACAATATGAAAACAAATACATGTATGTTCATGTATGACTGAAGCATTATGCTGTACACTAGAAACTGACACAACATTGTAAACTGACTATACTTCAATAAATATATATATACCAAAAAAATACAGTTTAGGAAGGAGTTTCTGATGGCCACACACACAGGAATTACATGTGCAAATTCAACAGAAAAATTCAAAAGAGTAAATATAAGTAACCTTGTATCACCATTGAGCTAAAAACAAAATCTGAAAGAGGTTATTCTAAAGACAGGGAAATAATGTTTAAGTTTTCTCACATAAATAAAGTTTATATCTTGGTGTGAATATATATACGTATATAAATACATATACAACAAGCTCAAACAGCTATTATTTTTAATTTGTCAGATCTGAGACAGAATTTGTAGGTATTGTAATACTTATTAGAGGAAAAAAATTACCTAAATCTCACCATTTTTGAAGGAGCTATTTCTCAAATTGTTCCTGTATTCTCCTCATTTTTTAGTTAGAACTTCTTAATAAATGTAAAACAAAGCACTTATTGAAAAATATAAAAAATAATATTGACCAAAGGAATTTTTGACATTAAGTTTGTGAGAGAAATTATAATAATATTAATTATAGCAAATATGTTATCAAATATTGAATATGTATCAGACACTAACAAGTACTTTGCCAGAATTATTCCATTTAATCATCCCAAACTCCATAAGATAGGTATATCCCTATTTTATAGAGAAGGAAAATGGCACTTACAGAGGTTAATAATTTTTCCAAGCTAAAAAATACAGCTCAAAAAAATGAGAAATGCCACTAAAACATGGGGATTCTGACTCCAGAAACCATATTCGTAATTTCTGCTATTCTGATCACTAGGTTACCCACGTTTAGATACAATACAAAATGAAGTAATTGACTATGCTTCCATATAACAGAAGATTAATATCCAGAAATCATAGAGTTCCTACACATAAATAAGAAACACAATCCAGTAGAAAAATAGGGGGGAATTCATGCAGTTACCAAACATATATCACTTGTCTTCGCCTGTCTCCTAAATTCCTATTGACTTTCTCCACCTGAATGTTTTTGGCACAGCTGACAACAACTTTGGTAAGGTGGCTAAATTAATTTCCGAGGGCTGCTGTAACAAAGTACCACAAACTGGTAAGCCTAAACCAACAGAAGTGTTACTCTCTCATAGTTCCAGGGGCTAGAAGTTCAAATTCAAGGTATCAGCAGGGCCACATTCCTGCCAAGGTCTCTCAAGAAGAGTCCTTGTTTGTCTCTTCTAGCTTCTAGTAGTTGCTGGCAATCCTTGGTGGTCCTTGGCTGGGGCAGCACAACTCCAGTCTCCGCTTCCATCCATACATGGCTTTCTTCCCTCCATCTGTCTCTCTGAGTGCAGATTTCCCTCTTATAAGGACGCTAGCTACTGGTCAGGGCCTACTTTACTTCAGTATGACTTCATCTTAATTTAATTATATCTGCAAAGACCCTATTTTCAAATGAGGTCATATTCACAGGTAAGACGGGTTAGGACTTAAACATATCTTTTGACGGGACAAATTCAACCGTCAGTGCAGTGGCATTTAAAGTTCAACCCAGTGCAGTGGCATTTAAAGTTCCTGAGTTTCTCACTCCCACCAATAGGCTGTGTGTGTGTATGTGTCTATTTCAAACATATAAATTTAAATATATTTGCATACATATAACATATAGGCATACATTTACAAACACGTACACATATAAACAAACAGGCATATACAAAAGGGGATAATTTCTATAAAAGATGGGCTCTAGAATATTTAAATATTTACTAATTTTAATATTACTTCATGCATAAAAGAAAACTTTCTAAAAAATCTAATGTAATAATAAAAATTTCCTGTAAGGTTATTTAAACCACCAAGTTCTCTGGACATGTCCTTTTTTTAATAGAAAAAAAGCAATATGGGAGTTCCACACACAGACATAATAGAGTAACTAGAATTGGACTTGCCCTCCCATTATAAATAACTACACAATTGGACAAAATGTATAAATCAACTGTTTTCAGACATTGAACAACAGGTAGCACAAGTCTGTGACCCCAGAGAGAAGAGCAACAATGTGAACCTTACAAATGCCCTGATGTTCTGCCTAGAGACATTTACCAAGACCCTGGCACAGGTAGGGAGGTCCTAAAAGCTTACATCAACCTCACTGAGCTGAAAAGAAAGACATCAGTTTTGAATGCATGAGATAGCTGGAATTTATGGGACAGAGTATCAGAGCGGAGGAGTTATACAGGGAAAGAGCTCCAGACATCTGCATAGGGGTCACCTTGAATTTTTGGCTGAATTGCAAGTCATCCATGCCTAGTGTGAGATACCACAAGCAGGGCAAAAAAAAAGGTTCTTGAGGGAAAAAAATAGCAACTAGAGAGATATAAACTGAAAAACTATTGGAACTCACAGAGTTTGAATGCTTGGTCTTTGAACACCAACCAACTAGAGGGAAGCAACCTTGTTGAAAATTCTGGACATAGATCAGAAATGCCAGAAAGGCCACAGTTATGAAGTAAGTGGGCTAAAAGGCTATTCTAGACTTACCCTAACAACGTTTAAAATTAAGATTCAACAAGATCAAGTTAATCATTCATCTTCCAAAACAAAACACAAAGTTAAAAGAAATAAAACAAAATCTAAATACTAAACAGGGCAATATTCACATCATCTAGCATTAGATACACAATTACTAGACATGCAATGAAGCAGGAAAATAACACCTATAAGCAGAAGAAAAATCAGTCAATAGAAACAGACCCACATATTATAAAGAGGATGAAATAAGCAAAGGTTTTTTTTAAAAGACATTACAAATATGCTCAAAGATTCAAGGAAACCTTCAAAACAATGAAGATAAAAAATGTAAAGAACCAAATGGAACATCTATAGATGAAAAGTACAAAACCTGAAAGGGGAAGGCTACCGAGTGGGCTCCAGAGCAGACTAGATATAGCAGGAGAAAGGATCAGTGAACTTAAAGACAAAGCCGTAAAACTATCCAAACTGAAGCTCAGAGAAATAAAGAAAGCCAAAAAATAGTTCACAGAGCATTTGTCACCTTATGAGATGTTACGACGTGTTCTGACATATGTGTAATTGAATGGTGGAATGTAGACCAAAAAAAAAAGAAGTAACAGTGAAAATTTTTCCAAATTTTCTGAAATTATAAACCCAAAGACACAAGAAACTCAACAAATCCTTAGTACAAAAAACTCAATGGAAACAATGCAAAGAATCAACATGATCAAATTGCTGAAAGCCAGTAAGACAATATTAAGAGTCTCCCAAAGAAAAAGAATCATTAGGGACAGATAAAAATAAGAATTTTTAGCTACTTGTCTGCAGAAACAATGCTAAGCCAGGAGACAATGGAATAACATCTTTTAAATGCTTTTAAAAAAAAAAAAAGAAAAGAAAAAGAAAATATTAAAAATTACCCCTCTAAAAGAATCATTCAAAAAAGAAGGAAAAACAAATATTTTCTCAGTCACAAAAAAAGCCAAGATAATTGATTGCCAGAGACCAACAACATGGAAAATAGTAAAGGAGGTTCTTCAGGCTGAAGGAAAATGATTCCAGATGGAAATTAAAATCAGTAAGACAGAGTGGAGATAATCAGAAATTGTAAATATTTGGGTAACATGAAAGACTTTTTCTTTTTTTTCCATTTTTAAAACTGAACTGACCTTTAAAGATAAAAGTAATAATAATACATTGTGGAGTTATAAAATGTGTAGAAGTAAAATGCATAATAATAAAAAGTCTAAAAATGAGAGGGGGAAATAAGCATATTGGTTTAAGATTGTTACATTATATGTGAAGTGGTACAGTATTTTAAAGTTAACTGCGATAAATCAAAGATATATTGTAAACTCTAGATTAAACACTGAAAGCAAAACAAATCATATTGGCTCTACCTTCAAACTATAATCTGAATCTGACCACTTCCCTCCTCCTCACTACCACCGTGGTCAAGCCATTATCACCTCTTGCCTGGCTTATTACAATAGACCAAACTCTTCTTCTTGCTTTTACTTCTGCTTTCCTAGTCTATTTTCTACAAGCAGCCAAAATTAATTCTTTTTTTTAAAGTGTGACTATGATCATGTCACTCTTCTCACAACTACATATCCCCAGTAGACAGAATAGCACCTGGATGCAAAGAAAGTGCCAATAAATTTATGTTAAGTAAATGAACAAAACATTTAAAAAATAAACATCTAAATGTTTTTACATGAAATAAAGCTCAAAATAGATAGCGAAATGTCCAAGCACCAAAAATAGAGGAATTTCAAAGATAGCCTTGGAAAAAGTAACTTTCAGATACAAGAAAGGCTTTAAGGGCACATGGGAATAGGAGATGTGGCCTTAGGAGCCACCTGAGACAGAGGGCTGGAATTTGCTCCCCTGCATGAAACCCAAGGCCTCCAAAAGATCCCCATTCCATGATAAGTAGACTAAAAAAGATCCCAACCCATCCTCAGCCAAGAGAAGCATGGAAGCATGCAATCCACCCTGAACCAAGAGTGATGAAGAGAAAAAAATAATTGAGGAAATATAATTTTTACATCTGTGCCACAGACACATGCAGGGTCCAAAGCTACACTTCCAGCGTGATGTGGGAAGCCTAAGATGATTAAATAGCATATAAACTGCTTTAGGATCACTGGAAATCTAAAACTCTGTGAAAGCTAACATGATATAACTCAGCAGAAATACTTCTAGGTCCAAAACACATGAAACCACTGAGGTTTTCAAAACACAACTCCCACTGAAGATAAACTCACAGTAAAAAATTACATACTATACAAGAAAACAAGTTACTAGAAGGGAGAATAGGTAGGCTCTATAAAATAAATATGTTTTTAAATATTTAAGGAGATTTTTAAGAGAAATCCATTTTTTTACAAAATGAGGTAGATTTTTAATGAAATTTCTAGATATGATAATATAGTTATTAAAATTTTAAAGTTGATAATCAGATTAAATAGATTAGACAAAGCTGAAGGAAAAATAAACAAACTGGAAAACACATCAAAAACATTTACCCAGAATATGGCAGATGGACATAAAGACACAGAGAGCATATAAAGTAACTAGTATACATAAAAAATAAAATAATTGATACAAATACAGACATATGGATCAATGGAACAGAATAGAGAGCCCAGAAATAAACCCACAAACTTTTGGTCAATTAATCTTTGACAAAGGAGGCGAGAACATACAATGGAATAAAGACAGTCTCCTCAGCAAATGGTGTTGGGAAAACTGGACAGCAGCATGTAAATCAATGAAGCTAGAACACTCCCTTACACATTACACATAAATAAACTCAAAATGGCTTAAAGACATAAACATAAGATAAGACACAATAAATCTCCTAGAAGAAAACATAGGCAAAACATTGTCTCACATACATCTCAGCAATGTTCTCCTAGGGCAGTACCCAAGCAACAGAAATAAAAGCAAAAAATAAACAAATGGGACCTAATTAAACTTACAAGCTTTTGCACAGCAAAGGAAACCATAAGCAAAACAAAACAACCTATGGAATGGAGAAAATATTTGCAAAAGATGAGACTGCCAAGGGCTTGATTTCCAGAATATATAAAAAGCTCATATGACTTAACAAGAAAAAAACAAACAACCCAATCCAAAAATGGGAAGATGACCTAAACAAGCAATTCTCCAATGAAGACATATGAAAGGCCAATAAGCACATGAAAAAAATGCTCAATATCACTAATTATCAGAAAAATGCATATCAAAACTACAATGAAGTATCACCTCACACCAGTCAGAATGGCCATCCTTCAAAAGTCCACAAATGATAAATGCTGGAAAGGCTGTGGAGAGGCGGGAATGCAGCTTGGTGCAGCCATTGTAGAAAACAGTATGGAGATTCTTCAAAAGACTAGGAATAGACTTACCATATGACCCAGCAATTCCATTCCTGGGCATACATCCAGAGGGAACATTAATTCAAAAAGACACCTGCACCCCAGTGTTCATAGTAGCACTATTTACAATAGCCAAGACATGGAAACAGCCTAAATGTCCATCAACAGATGACTGGATAAAGAAGTTGTGGTATATTTATACAATGGAATACTCCTCAGCTATAAAAAATGATAAAATAATGCCATTTACAGTAACAGGGATGGTCCTGGAGAATTTCATTCTAAGTGAAGTAAGCCAGAAAGAGAAAGAAAAATACCATATGATATCACTCATATGTGGAATCTTAAAAAAAAAAAAAAGACAAGTGAACCTATATATAAAACAGAAACAAAATCACAGACATAGAATACGGACTTGGGGTTGCCAGTGGGGTGGAGGGTGGGAAGGGATAGACTTGGAGTTCGAGATTTGCAGATACTGACTGGTATATATAAAATAGATAAACAAGTTTATACTGTATAGCACAGGGAAATATATTCAATATCTGGTAGTAGCTTATGGTGAAAAAGAATACAAAAATGAATGTATGTATATTCATGTATGACTGAAGAATTGTGCTGTACACCAGAAATTGACACAACATTATAAACGGACTATACCTCAATAAAAAAAAAAAAGAATACTATCAAGAAAGTGAAAAGACAACCCATGAAACAGGAAAAAATAATCTGCAAATATGATAAGGGACTTGTATACAGAATATATTTTTTAAAAAAATCTTACAACTCAATAAGAAGACAACCAAATTTATAAACGAGCAAAAATTTGAATTGTCATTTGTTCAAAAAAGATATATAAATGACCAACAAGCACATGAAAAGATGCTCAACATCATTAGTGATCAGGAAAATGCAAATCAAAAGCACAATGGAAAAAAATTTCTTCTGTATAGCACAGAGAACTATATTCAATATCTTGTAATAACGTTCAATGAAAAAGAATATGAAAACGACTATATGTATGTGTATGCATGACTGGGACATTGTGCTATACATCAGAAATTGACACATTGTAACTGACTATACTTCAATTAAAAAAAATTTTTTGAACCACAATGAGATAACCATTTGACACCCACTAGGGTAGCTATAATCAAAAAGATATACAATAATAAGAAACATTTGTGAAGATATAGGGAAATCAGAACCTTTGTACACTGCTGGTGAGAATGTAAAATGGTTCAGTCACCTTGGAAAACAGTGGTAGTTTCTCAAAATGTTTAATATAGACCACCCACATACCACATGACCTAGCAATTCCTAGGCATATACTCAAGAGTAATGAAAATATATATCACAACTTATCCACAAATGCTTATAACAGCATTATTCGTAAGAGCCAAAAGGTAGAAACAACCCACATTTCCCTCAACTCACAAATGAATAAACAAAATGAAGTGTATCCACACAATGGAATATTATTTGACCATTAAAAGGAATGAAGTACTGTCACATGCCAGAACATGGATAAACCTTGAAATACTATGCTGAATGAAAGAAGCCAGTCACAAAGGACTACATATTATATGATTCCATTCAGACGAAACATTCAGAGCAGAAAAATCAATAGAGACAGAAAGTGAATTAGGAGTTGCCCAGGGCTGGGGCTGTGAAAGGAGGCTGGAGGGGTGGGAGTGAGAGCTAAAGGATACAGGATTCCTTTAAGATGATGAAAATGTTTTAATACAGACTGTGATAATGGTTGCACATATCTGTGAATATACTAAAAACCACTTAATTACTTAATTTAAATGAGGGAATCATGTGATATGTAAACTGCATGTCAATAAATCCTTAAAAAAAAAACTAACAAACCTGATATTACAAGGTTAAATAAGATTAAGTACAGAGGTAATGACTAGACCCAAAATATCAACCTTCCTAAATAGCCAAACAAATGCAAAAAAAAACAGCAAGTAGAGAAGGAAATACAGCAAATATAATAACTAATTATAAAATAATATGACAGAGTTGAGACCACTAATTAATGTGAATGGGATTAAGCCCATTGAGGAGATTATCTAATTTATTAAAAGAAGAAGATTTCCAATTTGACTCACAAAGCAAAACTCAACTACATGCTATATAGAGGAGACACACATGAACGGAAATGACTGAGAAAGGCTGAAAAATAAAAGGATAAGCAAAGGTTAACAGGCAAATGGAAACAATAAGAAAGCAGTGGAGTGACAAGGCCTGATTTGCATTTTTAGAAGACGGCTCTGGTTTCCATGTGGAGAATGGACTGAGGGGGTGTTAACACGAATGAGCCCAAGATGGCCTCTGTCTATTGGCCCCTAGGTTATTTCTTCACTGCAGGCTGAGACTCTTAGCTCAAGAGCTCGCTGGCACCAAGCTCAAATTTTTACATATGAGTTATTTAAAAATAGCCCAAACAAACAGATTTTTAGCCAGTTAGGTCCTCTCTACCTTGCACGGTCCACTAAACTACACCCTGCACCTGAAGTTCATTGATTAGGCAAAGATGTGGTTACAAGACTTCAAGCCACTACTGTCCTTCAGAGCACCTGACCTAGAGACTCCTCGCTGTGCTGCTGAGGGACAGCACCCAGACATAAGGCCCCTCTCCCCACCAGAAGTTCCCTGCCCTCCTCCCCTTCTGATCAGCAGCCCCCAGGCTCTGGCCTCTGGACAGACTCCTGCTGAGAGGGACTTTCTCAGCTGGGAACTGTCACAGCATCGCCCAATAAAGCTTGTGTGTGCTACTGTCACTTTGCTATATTATTTCCCTTGATCAGTGCCCAAAATCCTCCCAAACCCCTACAGGAGGCAATCTCCCAGATGACAGATGACAAAGCTCAACTAGAGAGGATGGATATGGACATGGAGAAAGATGGATGGGCTTGGAACTCCAGAGGGCGATCTAGAAAAGAATGGTAATGTTCAGCACACAGGTAAGGAAATTAGGAAAAGATGACAGTATCCCTCAAAAAGCACAATGTCAGTAGGACTTGGAGACCACAGGTAAAGACTGGGGCTTCCGTGGTAAACGTGGAATCCTGCCCAGACAGTGGGCTTGGCACACAGGAGGAGCTCCGCACCCTTTAAGCCAGTCTGCTTCTGGGACCTTCCTTCACATCAGTCTCCAGGTAGGAAATATACTTTGTTATATGTTCCTGTGTGTGTGTGTGTGTGTGTGTACAGAGACACATATATAAAGATTCACTGAAGCAATACTTAGCCATCACCTGGCCACATATTTCTATTTCCTATTCACTCCTTTTTTTTTAAATTTTCTTTTCTTTTTTTTTAATGGAGATACTGGGGATTAAACCCAGGACCTCAAGCATGCTAAGCACACACTCTACCAGTGAGCTATACCTTCCCCCCTCACTCCTTTTTTTTTTAATGCAATTCATAAGACTTTAAGTTGATTTCACAATCCACCAACAGGTAACAGCCTGTAGTTTGAAAAACACTGCATTAGGTGATGATTGTTTATTTGTCACCTCCTTAACTTCCCTTGGATTTAGGGTGAAAATGGGGTGGAAAATGATTTTTCAGATTTCTCTCTTGTCCATGTTGCCGGTCAGCAACAGTTTTTCTAGGAAGCTGCACTTTGATTTGCTGGGGCCTTTGAATGCTGAATTAAATGCATAGCTAGAACTTCCTGGCTAGAATAGCCCTGAGCCAGAGGGAAGGGGAAGCTTGGGTGAGTGTTTTCTCCTGGCAACTAAGAGCATTCAAAGCATCCTGGACACCTGCACATAAAGGAGGCTGCCTGCATAAAAGTGAGCAACTCTCAGCCACTGACTCCTCACCTCCCTGATCCCTCTCAGAATACACCCACATTTTCTAGGTAGTCTTTTTTTTTTTTTTTTTTTTGGTTGGGGGGATAATTAGGTTTATTTATTTAAATGCAGGTACAGGGGATTGAACCCAGGACCTCATGCATGGTAGGCATGTACTCTACCACCAAGCTATACCCTCCCCTCCTGGGCAGTCAATTTTAAGTGGAATTTAGGAATAAGAGAAATTGCTCCAGAGGAACTTTGAGATACATTCAAATACTCTATTGTATGTGTCCAATAGCACATAAAAGTAAATCTATGCAAGAACTTGGTAAAAGTTCTTTAGTTAATGAAGATGAGAATCTCAATAGTACATTAATTAATGTTGCTGAGAACAGAATAAACAAGGATCCAGCTGCTCAAAAATTTTCCCTTTTGTTTAGAAGGAAAACACTACAGAGAAAAAGAATATTCTGTAAATAAATGCAACAGAACAAGTGACCTGCAGTCTGACTCCTCTCCAGCCTACAGTATCCACAGAGTAGTTTTTTGAACACAATGCATTATATGAATAAAATTCTACCCTTTTAAAATTGAGTTTTCTCTTTTTGAAGTACAGCTTCAAGCAACTACAAGTTTCCATCCTGCTAACCCCAGGCAGCAGCTGCTTTTAACTTCTATCTTTTATTTAAAAAACTTAATTGGAAGTTTTTGTAGCCAGAAGGAGCACTTCAAAGAAAGGGGAAAAAATGCCAAAAATTAATACTTTATGTCAGAGGTTAGTAGGGAGAGAAACAAAGATCGCAGAAACGAGGGGTTAATGGTACATAAGAAAGCAGTGGCAGATGAGAGGAAGGTGGGCATGGACGGAAGAAAGAAGGGAAGAGGGAAACCCTGAAAACAAGGTGGGGGTAACACGGTGCCTACTCTGAGCAGGGTGACACTACACAAGGCGTAAAGCAGCATTTAGAATTCCCCGCACAGCTCAAAGGTCCTGTGCCCAGATCCCGCGCCCCACCCACCCGCCCCCCCAACTCAGGTCATTTATCCCCATCTACAATTACACATCAAGGGACCACAGCTCCTCCTACGCTTTAATTTCTAGACACTCCTGTAATTGCAGATTCTAAATCAACTCTGTCAAAACCCTATTTAAACTTCAAGCATGATTCAGTGCTCTGCCTTTGAGGAGAGTGTGACACAAGGAAGAAGGCCCTGGACTGGCAAGGTCAAGGTACCAGGGCCCTTGTCCCACCTCGGCCCCCAGCTGTGGGAGACTTTGGGCTGGCCCCTTCCCCTCTCTGGAGCACAGTTATGTCATGGGAAGTGAGAGGTTTGGAGGAGATTCCTGAGATTCCTTCCAGCTCTGATAATCCATCGCTCTGGCCTTTGAGATTAGTGACTCTCCCGTCTCACTCAGCAAGGATGCTGATGAACAGGTCAAGGAGGTGAACATCCATGACTTGCTCCCAGAGGTTCCTAGTGCTGAAGCCAGTACCAGATCCTGCTGCTTCAGTGGGGAAGCCTCCCCACACTTGGACAGGTCCTCAAGATCAGAAATGGCTATGAAACAAGACTAAAGACGTCACTGGTCCCAGACAGGTTGGATGTCTCTTACATTAAAAAAAAATCATAAGAGCCTGTTTTCCATGCTCTGCTTTATAAGACTTTACCCAGCAGCCAGTTATAGGAGCATTTTCCAACATGACTTTTTACCTAGGATAAAAGGGACTTTGGGGCAGATGACTGGAGTGATGGGGGAGAAGGTCTGCTGATGAACACTGAGCTGTTTTGAGAGGTGAGGGCATGGATCAGCACTCCCTAGATGGGACTCTCAAGCCTTCCTCAGAGCCTAGTAAATGTCCCTGGCTTCCAGACAGGGCTGAGCAATCAATGAGGCACTGCGCTGCACTGCAGTAGGGCAGCAGATTCTGGCCAGGACTCTCCTTGCTACAGAAGCTGAAGCTGACAACCAAACGAGGACCAGTTCACTAACAGCCCACAGACAGAAGAGCCAAATTGGCCAGTGTGCTGTTCCACCGCCCTCTGTGTGCAAAACTGTCCAGCACACAGACCCCGCTGGATTAGGATGAGCATGAATCCCAGGGTCAGCTAACTTGTAAGTAGGCCAGTGGATCTGGAGCAAGAGGATAAGCGAGACCAGTCAGGGTCCGTGCTGGGGAATGTGAATGGGGACATGAAGACAGAGCAGATCGTGATGGGAAAAGAAGGTTAAAGGGCATGCTGAAGAGAGAGGATGGAGAAACCCTGATGGACAGCAGGACTAGAGAGTAAAGAGACTTCATGCAGCAATTGCAACCACACACACACACACTGACAAGCTAGACAAAATGGGAGGGGGGAGTTTAATGTATCACGGAATTCAACAGAAAAAAAGGGAAATTCCTACATACCAGAGACAAAGAGGAAACCAGAATGAGAAGCATAAACTAAAGTTGAATAACCTTGAAGGCAAAAAACACTTTATGAGATTAAAGTGGGTCACCATACAATAACAAAAGGTACAGTTTTAACCTTGTACACACCTAATTATGTGGCTTACAACATACAAGGCAAAAATAAAAGAATTACAAGGGGCAACTGGTGAATCCACAATCATAGTAAGAGATTTTAACATGTGTCTCTCAGTAATTTATCATCAAGGGGACAAAAATTAATAAAGGTTTAGAAAGAACATTTGAACAACAGCTTGATCTAATGAATCAATAACTAAATAATACACACTCTTTTTATTCACATGCACCATTTATAAAAACTGACCATTCAAAGATATAAGGCAAATCATGAAAAATATTAAACACTCCAAAGCATACTAGGCTTAATCTCACCAAATGTAATTAAGTTAGGAATCAATAATAAAAATAGTTAATTTTTAAAAGCTGTAGACTTACAAATTTAAAGATACCAGAAACACGCAGAAGTCAGAGGAAAAAATCATCATGGAAATTAGAAAGTTTTCAGAATGGAAAAATAATTTTTTAATTTAAATAAATATAGCATGTCAAAACCAGTAGAATATTTCTACCTCCACTCAGGATGTAGAAAGTTAGAAGAGAAGCCGCTTCCACCCTAATAGCAAGAAAAGGTGGTTAGCCACAAAATAATAGTCTTTTCAGGTATATCAGAGAAATGAGGATGCAATGAAACTGAATGAAATAAAATTTTAAAAAGACAAGCATGACTGCCTTCTTCCATGGTACAGCAGAGGGAGGCAGAGGAGGCCACCACAGATGGGTAAGAAAAGTACTGAACTTTTAATGAATTCCCAAAATTAAACAAAGGTTAGCATGATGGTTTAGAATCCCTAACAGCAACCATACACAGAGTCTGTACCAATGGCCAACTTTGCTCCTTGGGCCTTTACCAAGTATGTGTGAAAAAAAAATGGGAGACATGGTAGGGGATATAGCTCAGTGGTAGAGCACATGCTTGGCATGCACAAGGTCCTTGGTTCAATCCCCAGTGCCTCCATTAACAGGGAAAAAAATTGGAGACAGGACAGGGGAATTGGCAGACTCTCTGAGGCACATGTGCAGGGGCTCTGGGCTTGTGGAATAATTAAAAAGAGTCTAGCATATGTGTAATTGGAGTACCAGAGGCAAAGAGAAAGAGTCAAAATAAATATCTGAAGAAATAATAGGTGAAACTTTCCCAAATTTGGTAAAAGAGAGAAGTTCACATATTCAAGAAGTTCAGCACAAGTAGAATAAATACAAGACAAAATAAAAAAACACCTCTATACATATCAAGATCAAACTGGTAAAACCAGGAATAAAGAGAGAATCTTGAAAGCAGCCAGGAAATAGTGGAACAATAATTCAAATTACCACTGACGTCTCATCAGAAACTACAGAGGTCAGAAAAAAAAAAAAAAAAAAAAAAAAAACAGAGATCAAAAGACAGAGAGGTAAGATAGCCTCTAGGAAAAATAGGTGAATTCTTGCAAACTTGGGATAGGTAAAGATTTCCTAAACAGATACAGGAAACACTAAATATAAAGTAATTGATAAACTGGATATCATCAAAATGAATTACATCTACTGTTCAAAAGTCACCATTAAGAGAAAGAAAAAACAAATTCAGACTGGAAGAAAAAAATGTATAACACAGAATACTTGACAAAGGACTCATCTCCAGAATGTATGTGAAAGAGCCACAAATCGATAATAAAAAGATAAACTCAGTTGGAAGTGGGCAAAACACTTAAACAGTGTTGGATCACAAACTGGCCCCTGTACACAGAGGGCAAGGGGTGGCGGAAGAAAGGGGCAGACCTCTCCAGATTGGTAGGTGGCAGGTTTCATGAGTAAGGGAACTTACATACAAGGCTTGTCTTGGGCAGCTGCAAGGTGAGTTGATCTCCACACTCAAAGGATCTTAAATGTTTATACAGAGCCCTCAGCTGGGTTCAGTCATGTATTGATCAAATGAACAAAATTCTGATAACTAACCCAAAAAAAGTAACAGGCACAAATCATATTAGGAAAAAAGCAGAGATTCAAAAACTTCGGAGAGATCATTATCTACAATTTAATACCAATATATCTGGAAATTACATGAAATCGATCATTTCACAGGGAAATAGAACTTACCCAGAGAGAAAAAGAAAATGTATACACTCCTATAGCTATTACAGAAATTTTAATCAGTCATTAAAATCAAGCCCACAAAGGAAAAAGAAAAAGAAAGAAATGTCCAAAATAGTTCTGAAGGTAAATTCTACCAGTCAAGGAATTAACTATTCTAACTTTATAAAACTCTTCTGTTTAAAAAACAAAGAGCAATCACTACTTAGCCTATTTTATGAAACTAGAATAATTTTGATAGAACACAAGAGAAGGCAGTATGAGAAAGTAAATTCTTGGTCAATCTCATAAAATACTAGCAAACCAAATCCAGGAATATAGTTTTAAAAATAAAAACTAAAGTCACATATTTCACCACATAACAGACTGAAGGATAAAAGGCATGATTCAAAGATTCTGTGGGTGTGTGCAACACGCACACACGTGCACACACACAAAAGCATTTGGTAAAATTCAAGACCCTTTTATAACAAAAAACTCTAGTAACCTGGGAATACAAAAAAAAATCTGCCAAAATCCTACTGCAGACGGAATACTATATTGAAATATTAGAATTCCCTTATAATGAACAACAAAGATACATGCATCCTCATCTCAGTTCAGCACTGTACTAGAGAGGGAGAGGGTAGTCATCAGAGGAAAACATGGGAAATAAATAAGAGGAATTAAGACTGAAAAAGAAGACTCAAAACTGTCATTAATCATATGTGGTAAAATCTAGATAGTAAATCCAAAAATATCTACTGATAAATTATTAGAATAAGAATTCAGCAAAGTTGTATTACATATAAAATCAGCATACAAAAATCAATTTCATCCTTATGTGCCTACAATAATCAGAAATTTTCACTTAAAAAATATCACTTTATAATAGCAATAAAAATATTTTTAAAATCTAACAAAATATGTGCAAGGCTTCCATGGAGAAAAATATAAGATGCTATTGAAAGATGTGATTGAATGAAAACCTAAATGATTGGAAAATATACGTCACATTCATGGATGGGAATACTTAATACTATAACCAAAATAAGGCGATTCTCCAATCTAATATATAAATTCAATGCAATCTAAATAAAAATCCCAAAAGAAATGTTCATGGAACTTGATAAGCTGATTCTAAAATTCATATGGAACAGCAAAGGCCAAGAATAGGCAAATTATTGAAGAACAAGAACACCCAGAAACCAAGACTTAAGTTTAAATATAATTAAGACATTGTGCTACTGAAGCAGTAGACCAATGGAATACAGTTTTTAAAAAAAGCACCAAGACTTAAACATATGTGTGAGTTTGACAAATGATAGAGAGGCATTAAAAATCTGTGAAGAAAAGAAGCCACTATTTAATAAATGGCATAGGGACAACTGATAACCAACATGGAAAACAATTAAAAAAAAAAAAAGTATCTCTACCTCACATCATATAGAAAATTAATTTTTCAGGTGAATTAAAGTTCTAAATGTGAAAAGCACTACATTAAACTTTCAGAAGGAAATATAGGAAAATAGTTCCATGGCCTCAAGGTAAACTTGTTTATAATAAGGGTAGGCGAAACTACAAACCATAAAGGAAAAGACTTCGGGGTGTGATTATATTAGAATTTACAGTTCTGTATAAGAGAAGCAGCATAAACAAAGTTAAAAGAGAGGCTCAGAATGGGAGCTTTCTGCAACACAGACAAACTAACAAAGGAATACTATCCCAGATCTATATATATTTATACATAATATATTAACCAAACTCACCTTTTTCCTAAAATAAGGACATTCGTATTTCTGTGAATTTTACCATTACTTTCTCAGTTACTCAGTCCACAAACCTTAAAGTTATCCTTTAATTTTTCCCCGACATCCAACAGCCACCACATTTCATAGATTATTCCCAGACAATGCCTCTTGACTACATTCCTTCTGTTACCAAGTAATACAATACTCATATACTGTCATTTACTTCAACAGCACTGAGTCCAACTCCCTTCTGCCTTATCTTGCTCTACAGTAGAGGCTGGGTATACGGAAAGACTAGAATGCCCAGCCTTGAAGCCAGAGGTGACCATTTCACACAGGTCAGGCCAATGAGCCATAGACAGAAGTCCCTGGGATGACTGCGTGTTTTTCAAGAGACACTAAGGAAGCCAGAGAAAATAGATAACATCTTTAAAGAGCTGAAAGAAAAGAAAAAATGAAAGAATGAAGAATGAGACATAATAAATATAGGATAAATATAAAAGAACATTTCCTATTTTAAAAACAATAATGTTTTATAAAATGTGTAATACATATCAAAGTAAAACATATGACAACAATAGCAAAAACGAAAAAGGCAAGAGGGTATTAAAAATTGAGGTAAGGTTCTTGAATTGTTTAGATAGTGGTAAAAGCACTAATTTAAAGAAATATACAATAACTGTAATAAGTAAGCATGCATAGTAGACGAATTATTAAAAGATTGCTATAAGAATGTTTATCTATGGAGATAACAAAGCAGAAAAATAATCAAGAAATTGATTAACCCCTATTTACAACAGCCAAGACATGGAAGCAACCTTCTTTAAATGTCCTTCAACAGATACCTGGATAAAGATGTTGTGGTATATATATACAATGGAATACTACTCAGACACAAAAAATAATAAAATAATGCCATTTGCAACAACATGGATGGACCTGGAGATCGTCATACTAAGTGAAATAAGCCAGAAAGAGAAAGAAAAATACCATGATATCACTTATATTTGGAATCTTAAAAAAAAAAAGACACAAATGAACTTATTTGCAAAGTAGAGACAGACTCACAAACATAGAAAACAAACTTATGGTTACTGAGGAGAAAGGGGGTGGGGAGGGATAAACTGAAAGTTCAGGATTTGCAGATACTAACTACCATGTATAAAATAGATAAACAACAAGGTCCTGCTGTATAGCACAGGGAACTATATTCAACACTTTGTAGTAGCCTATAATGAAAAAGAATATGAAAAGGAATATATATATATATATAAATATATAAAAATAAAACTGAATCACAATGCTGTACACCAGAAATTAACACAATATTGTAAACAAACTATACTTCAATTTAAAAAAAAGAAAGAAATTGATTAATCCGAAGAGGGCAAGAAAAGAGGACTAAATCGGGTTTCTCAACTGGGGATTTGTGAGACCCTAGGGTTCCACAAGACATTGCCTAGAAATTATGGTTGGTGGGGGGGACAATTTTTTTTTAACTTTGCACATCATTCAATACTTTCACTCACAGGGTGAGTAGTGATGAAGCAAGCTCATTAGCAATCTGGCTAAAGATCTTCAGCCCCTTATTCAGTGCATAGTAGGGCTGTGTTCATTTTATTAAGCCTATTATCAGTTCTAATGTTACAATAAAGGGAGAAGAGATGAAGGTCAGGGAGATAGGAGGGAGCCAGAACATGTAGGGTCTTGTAGACCATTGAAAAGACTTTGGCTTTACTCAAAGATACCACTGGTGAGTTTTGAATATGATTTGACTTCTATTCAAGAAAAAAGATGGCAATTTTCTCAAGGAGTTTTGCTATAAAAGGAGAAAAGAAATAAGTCATCACTAGGGAAGGATTTAGGGTAAAGAAGGGTTTTTTGGTCTTAAAATGAGTGATATTATAGCAAATTTATATGCTGATGTGAATGGTCCAGTGCATAGGGAAAACTCGATGATACAGAAAAGGAGAAAACTGCTGGAGCAAGGTGCTTCAGAAGGCAAAGGAAGGTGGTACCCAGAGTAACAGGAGGGTAGGCAAAGTAAACACACAGGGACGCGGTCATTGTATAGATGCAATGGTGTAAAGTATGCAGGTTTTCTTTGACTGTTGAAAGTGAGAATGAAAAAGACCTTACATGAAGTTTCAGGAAAAGAGAGAAGCAGTTAAAGATCCATCCAGGAGAAACTGATTGCTTTCTTTCCTCAACTCTGAATCCAGAGAAACCATTTTAAGGATCTGCTGCTGTCAGTACACATATCTAATGAAAAGGGTTCTTACGTGTTTATACATTATATTTAATGTAGATACATAGTCTTTACATGAGATAACAGAAGTGATGAACATGCTTTACATAAAGTATTTACACTGTAGTCCCCACTCTCTCTGCTCTCAACTGCATAATTTAGGAGGCACTTATACTAAAATGGTCCTTATACACATCAAACCCATTACTTTAAGAAGCTAGTCTCTTTTAAGGAATTGAGCCTAATAACCTGTATGAATGAATCATGTCCCATGTTCCCTATAAAGTATGCTAAGAGCAGAACTAAGATTTAATGCCAAGTACATTTTAGATATTATACCTTAAAATGCTTTATGTTGGCATTAAAAAATATATATATAACAACCAGGAAATTCAGGAGCAGATAATGAATGCCGCTTTCATCCTTAATCAGGAAGGTTCATTTCCTCTGCACCAGCCTGGTCTCGACAGCCCACTCATGTATGATGTATGAAGAGCTTCCATAAATATGATGTTTCTGAGTGGATTTTCTCCACCCTGGCTGGTGTTGGGTTAGGGAACCAAGGCATTCTAAAAACCAAGGACTATATGTATCCTACTCCACCCACCCCCACCCCCAACCGTATACATCCACCAAGATTGTATGTCTGTCTGTATATACACCTGCAGACAGAAACTACACTAGACCAAGAACCCAGAACTCAGAAGATCCTGACTCCCACCCCCACTCCACACATCCATACTCTAGGATTGTGTTAAATATATCTGAAGATGCTGTGGATCACTGGCAACTATAACAGACCAGGAACCAGCACTCCTGAGTTTTCATCCCAGTTCTGCAGCGGGCTTGGTCAGCTATAATGAGATTGTGGTCGGGACCAGGCTATGATATGAACTTCAGCTCTGTTTCTAACCAGCTCACTTAGGTCAGTCTCATGACCTGCTGGTGCCTAGAGGTATTAACTTCCTGATGAGACTGTTTAAAACGCAGATACCTGGGACACTCCCCTGAGGATTCTGATCTTCAAATCTGGACTTGAACCCAGAAATCTACAGTTTAACAAACCTCTCGGGTGATTCTGACACCACCAAATACGGAGGACCACAGAGCAGCCGGTCCCAATGGGCAGCCCACTGACTGTGAGCTTGTGCTTACTCAGGGAAAACTCCAGCTTCAGACTGAACTGACCTCCCCCCTCTCACCCCCAGCACTCCACTGGATGGTGTCTGCTGTTGCCTGTGTCTCCACCCACAGTTACTGGTTCTGAAAACAGAAGCCTGGCTTTGTGGGAATATAATTATTATTAAACGATTACACCACAATCAAGAATGCTGAAAACCCTGACATTAAACACTACTAAAAATAGGACGAATGGAAGAATCTGCTATGCATCTGCATTTCTGGTCAGAGTAAAGGAAGTTTACAGTGTGTATCAAATGTTTTAAAAATGTGCAAACCTTTTGAGTCAGCAATTTGACTTTAAGAAAACTATTCTTAGGAAATATAGAAACGTGTGCAAAGATGTGTATATACTGATATCCACAGTGCCCTATATACAATAGAAAATAATTTAAAGCAATCATCCAAAAATTGTAAACTGGCTAGAAAAATAATGGAACCATAAAATAAAATGCTATTAACTACTTCTGGAACTCATGTTCTAAAAAATATTTAATGGGAGAGGTATAGCTCAGTAGTAGAGTATGTGCTTAGCCTGCACATGGTCCTGAGTTTAATCCCCAGTACCTCCACTAAAAAATAAAATAAAATAAAAATTAAATTAAAAATACACAAAGAAACCTAATTACCTCCCCTCCCCCCCCAAAAATAAATAAATAAATAATAATAAATATTTAGTGATAAGGGAAAATGTTCATGATACACTGCTAGGTAAACAACTAGTTATGAAATAGCATTATTATTATTACATGTAATAAATATATCCTATTTATTTTATATATAGTTATATATATTATACAAACACATATTCACCAAACATGGGAGGGAGATGGAAGGATATTGATTAAACTATTTAGAGTCCTTCCATCCCCTCCTCATTGCTGACAAAACTGACCAATGGATGCTAAAACTAGTGGGCAAGTGTTTAAAGAGAAACAATGTTTTCATAGATTCAAAGATATTTACTAATACAAAAGGAAAGATAGTAACTTTATAGCAGAGAAACCTAGCAGTCACCACCATAACCAAGTGATCAAGGTTAATAAAGCCATTAATAAGACATATCGAGATCATGAACCCTTGGATATGACGCAGGGGGAAAAGCCCACCTCTGTGGTACTCTTGCCAACAGTACATATTTCACTGCAGTCATGTAGGAACATGTAACAAACTCCAATCAAGTTATAGTCTACAAAATAACTAGTCAGTACTCTTGAGAAGTGTCAGGGTCATGAAAGACTGGGGAACTGTCACAGATTGGAAGAGATTAAGGAGACATAATTAAATGCACTGTTTAATCTTAGACTGGATCCTGAACAGCAAAAGACCGTTGGTAGAAATGTTGCCAAAAGACTGGCCCCTGTCCCGGATAAGCCAAATAACCCAGAGACAAGGTCTTGGAGCTTAGAAGAAAAGATGCAATTTTATTGCTTTGTGGGACAAAGGGGACTTACAACAGGCTGGTGACTTCAAAACTGTGAACCCCCCTTGGAGATGGGGTGGAGTGGTTATATAGCCATAGATCAAACAATAAAGCATTAATAAGAAGCCACAGAATCATTTTCTCATCAGAAGACTTAGAATGGTGACATGGTGCCTCCAGGTGACCAGTTCTACAGAGGCCAGAAGTTAGATCTCTTTATCTCGGAAGCACTCAAGGTGTGGTCTTCTTGCTAATTCAGGCTATTTTGTAAGGTTACAGTCCTGTGAACTTCTCCTTGGAGAAGGACTCAGAGACCAAGCTTGATTATTGCTTTCAATTACTGGAATAAAGTAGAATCAGTAAGATCAACAGCTTTAGTTTTAACAATAGGCCTGGAACTATGAGCAGCAACCAGTCAGTCAGGTCAGTTGACCCTTTTAAGGGCAAACATAAGAATAAACAGTCTGTTAGCCTACGTGTGACCATATTATTAATCCTCCTAAAGAAACACTGGTAAAATTCAAATAAAGTCTGTGGTTTGGCTGGTGGTATTGTACCAATGTCAAAGTCCTGTTTTGTTCATTGTACTGTGATACGTAAAATGTTAACATTATTGGAAGCTGAGTGAGGAATACTCAAGAACTCTTTGTACTGTTGTCTTAGTTTTCTATTGCTGCACAGCAAATCACCACAAACTGAGCGGCTTACAACACCACCCAGTTATAATATCACAGGTCCATAGGTCAGAAGTCCTGCACGGCATGACTAGATTCTCTGCTCAGGGTCTCACCAGGTTAAAATCAAGGTATCCATGGAGGTTGTGGTTCTCATCTGGGATTCAGGGTCCTCTAGCAAGCTCACTCTAGCATGGTTGTTGGGAGGATCAGCTCTTTGAAGCTGCAGGAGGAATGCTCCACTTCCTAGCTGGCTGTAGCCAGGGGCCACCCTTATCTTCTAGAGGCCTCTCTCTCCCACCCCTGCACACGGCTCCTTCCATCTCACAGCTAGCAAAAGTGCATTGAGTCCTCATGCTTTTTTTTTTAAATTGCAGTACAGTCAGTTTACAATGTGTCAATTTCTGGTGTACAGCATATTGTTTCAGTCACACATATATATACATATGTTCATTTTCATCTTCTTTTTCAACATAGGTTACTATAAGATATTGAATACAATTCGTTGTGCCATGACGTGCCAGAAGAAATTTGTTGTTAATCTATTCTATATATTAGTAGTTAGTATTTGCAAGTCTTGAATTCCCAGTTATCCCCTCCCACCCATTTTCCCCCAGGTAACCATAGTTTGTTTTCTATGTCTGTGAGTCTGTTTTGTAGATGAGTTTATTAGTGTTTTTTTCCATTTATTTTTTAATTTTCTACATATAAGTGATATCATCTGGTATTTTTCTTTCTCTTTCTGGCTTACGTCACTTAGAATGATGATCTCCAGGTCCATTCATGTTGCTGCAAATGGCATTATTTTATTCTTTTTATGGCTGAGTAGTATTCCATTTATAAATATACCACAGCTTCTTTATCCAGCCATCTGTTGATGGACATTTAGGTTGTTTCCATGTCTTGGCTATTGTATATAGTGCTGTTATGAACACTGGGGTGCATGTATCTTTCAGAATTAGAGTTCCTTCCAGATATATGCCCAGGAGGGGGATTGCTGGATCATATGGTAAGTCTATTTTTAGTTTTTTGGAGTCCTCATGCTTTGAATCTCTCTGACTTTAGCAAGAGAGAGTTTTCTGCTTTTAAGGAGTCATGTGATTAGATTGGACTCACCTAGCTATTCCAGGCTACTCTCTTTAAGTTTTGTAACCTTAAATACATTGCAAAGTCTCCCTTGCCATCCAAAATAATACATTCAGAGGCTTCTGAGATTAGGATTAGGATATCTTCGGGGGACCATTTTCCTATCACAACTATATTTGCAACTTTCTTCAAAGGCTAAAATTAATCAACATTTTAAACTTAAAAAGAGTGATTATCTCTTGGCATTGATACTGGGGGGAGGATTTGTTTTTAATTATTTTCTAAGTCTCTTGCATTGATTATATAATATTTCTGCAGTCATAAAGCAGGATTTATTTGTTGTCTTGAGAATATATATCTGCTTCCATAATGCTGTGAAAAGTCAGACTGCACAAGAGAATCCTGCTGACTTCTTCAACAATCAGATTGGTTCAAAAACAGCAAACAGGAATTGCTGCCTGCCTGTAACTTCCCAAACCAGCCTTTCTTTCTCAGGTAAGCATTGCTTGGAATTCAAACAGAAATCTAAAACTAACTTTTCCTGTCAAATAAGTCACTTTGTTATAAGGCTTTACCCATCACAGAGATTCCCCTCAATGTATTTTCTGAAAATGACTTGTCATTTGAGAAGTTGAAGGCACTTGAATTGTTTTTAGTAGTAAGTCAAAATGTTTGCATGGGCTGTTATAAACGGGCCAAGAAATGTCATTTTCACTGAGTACTGGATCAATTTAGATGTTGTTATGTATTGAATAATAACAGCAGCATGCTGTCTTTCTAAAATTTCAACACAGAGTAATCAGACTAATTACTGAGTAAATTCAGCCCAGAGGAGGCCAAGAGGGCAGATATTCTCGGCAGCTGTCCAACTTGGAGAGTCTGGAGAAATGGCAGATGTTGTACAGAGGCTGCTGATGATACTTTAGCCAAGAGGATCAAAGGATGAAGGGGGTCCTGGGAAGAGGATAAGGTGTTCATTTTTTCAAAAAAAAGAAAGTGGGGAGGCATGGATTTAAAGTATTTGCCAAATACAAAGCAATTTCAAACCCTTCAATAATTCTGCAAGGCACGCTTATTCATTCAATAAATATTTATTGGAAGTTGTTTCAGCACTGGAGAGACAATAGTATAGAGCTTGCAGCCCAGTTAGGAAAGACAGACATTAAACTAACAACCACTCAAATAACTACAAAATCAGGACAAACACTCCAAAGGAAAAGTTCAGAGTTCAACAAGAACATTAGTCTGGAGGATCACAAAAAAAAAAAAAAAAAAAAGATGCTCTGAAGATGTGGGGGTTTTAATTAAACTTTTTATTTTGAGATAATTGTTGATTTGCATGCAGTTATAAAAGTAAATCAACTATACTTCAATTAAAAAATAAGAGATCTTTTTTTTTAACATTCAGTTTAGAGGGTTCTTCATCTGTTATAAATACTAGCATGTTGTTGGATATGTAATTTGCAAATATTTTCTCCCAGTCTGTAACTTGTCTTTTCATCCTCTTCACATGGGCTTTAGGAGAGCAAATGGTTTTAATTTTGATGAAGTCCAATTTATCAATTTTTCCTTCAATGAATCATGATACCTTTTGGGAGCAAGTCTAAGAACTCTTTACCTAGTACTAGATCCTGAAGATTTTCTCCTTTGATTTTCTTCCTAAAAGATTTATAGTTTCATATCTTACATGTTGAATTATAGGTCAATATTCATTTTTTGCCTGTGGATGTCCAATTGCTCCAACACTGTTAGTTGAAAAGCTATGCTTCCTGCATTGAACTGCCTTTACACTTTTGTCAAAACTAGGTTGGGTACATTTGTGTTTGAGTCTATTTCTGGGTTATCTACTCTGTTCTGTTGACCCACGTGTCCATCTCTCCACCAATTCCATACCATCTTAATTATTATAGCTATATAGTAGGCCTTCATATCAGGTTAGAGTGACTCCTTCATTATTCTTCTTTTAAAAATTATTTTTGCTATTCTAGAGTCTGTAGCTTCTCATGTACATTTTAGAATAAGCTTATCTACATCTATTTTTTTAAAACCTTGCTGAAATTTTAATATAAATTGTACTAACCCCATAGGTCAGTCTGGGGAGAACTGACATCTCTATTATGTCCCAACCAATGAACACAGTATGTCTCTCCATTTATTTAGGTCTTTGATTTATTTCATCAACATTTTGTAATTTTCAGTATATAGATCCTGTACATGTTTTATGGAGTTTATATCTAAGCATTTCATTTCTTTGAAGCAACTGTAAATAGTATTGTGCTTTTAATTTTGGTTCCCACATTGTTAGTGTAGAGAAATGCAATTGATATTTGTGGCTTGAGCTTGTATCCTGCAGTATTACTGAAGTTATTAGTTCTAGAAGAGGTTTTTTTGTAAATTCTTTGAGAATGCCTATGTAGATAATCATGTCATCTGCAAATAAAGATAGTTTTATTTCTTCCTTTCTAATCTGTACATCTTTTAATTTCTTTTTCCTGCCTTATTTCAGTGGCTAGAACTTCCAGTACTGTGTTTAGTAAGAGTGGTAAAAGTGGACATCCTTGCCTTGCTCTTGATCTTAGAAAGAAAGCATTCAGTCTTTCACCATTAAGCATTTGTTCACTGTTAGGTTTTTGTACAAATTCTTTATTGAGTTCAGGAAGTTCTCCTCTATTCCTAGCTTACTGAAAATTTTCATCATGAATGAGTTTGATTTTCTCAGGTGCTTTTTATGTCACTTGACATGAGAACATGATTTTTTTTCCTTTAGCTTATTGATATGGTGGATTACATTGATTTTCAAATGTTGAAACCAGGGAACCAGGTTTCCATACCTGGATTAATTCCACTTGTTCATGGTGTGCATCTTTTCACACATTGATGGATTCAATTTCCTAGTATTTTGTTGAAGATTTTTATATCTTAGTTAATTTAAAAATATCGGTATATAGTTTTACTTTTTGTGGTATTTTTGTCTGGTTTTGGCATCGGGGGGATACTAGCCTCACAGAATGAGTTAGAAAGTATCTCCTCTTCTTCTATATTCTGGAAGAGATTACAGAGATACCTTAGAGATATGACGAGTTTGGTTCCAGACCAACACAGTAAAAGTTAATATTGCAATAAAGCAATTCACATGAATTTTGGGGTTTCCCAATGCATATAAAAGTTATTTTTATACTACACTTTAGTCTATTAAGTGTGCAGTAGCATTATGTCTAAGAAAAGTACATACCATAATTTTAAAATATTTTACTTCTAAAAATACTATCATCCAACACTGCAGAGTTGCCACAAAGCTTCAATTTGTTATTTAAAAAAAAAAACCAAACCACAGTATCTGTGAAGCACAGTAAGACAAAGCACAATAAAGCGAGGTCTGTCTGTATATAAAAGTGGTGTTAATTCCTCTTTAAATGTTTGGTTAGAGTTCTCCATTGAAACCATCTGGGCCTGGAGATTTCTTTGGGAGGAGCTTTTAAATTCAAATTCAATTTATTTAATGGTTATAGGACTATTTAGGTTGTCTATTTTCGTCTTGGTTGAGTTTGGGTAATTTGTGGGTTTTGAAGAATTGGTTCATTTATTCTAAGTCATTGAATTTATGAGTATAAAGTTGTTTGTAGTATTCTTTTATTATCCTTTAATGGCTGTATGACCTGTAGGAATATTCCATGTAAAAGGACAGAAAAATAGAAGGAAGGGAAAAATAAGGCAACCCAAAGTTCCTTTTATTTTCAGTCCTTTTTCACTTATCACTAACCTGAATGTTGAGAGTTGGCAGAATGTGCATATATAAATAAGTGAAACAAAAATATTTTGGTTAGTTTTATGCAGCCTTTCCACTGCTGTAAGAACAAAATACACATGCATGGACAAGCTATGAAATATGAATTGTATAATTTTGGCAATTCCACATTAAATGTTAATATATTTGTATTTAAAACTAGCATTGCATGATATAAAGATGAACAGTAAAAGGAATGTTAATAATTTCAGTTTTTAATTTTCTTTACTAATATGAAATTAAATATCTAACAAAAAAACTCCATGACAAGTCAAGAGAGACCATGAAAGGACAAAGCATTATATTTTAGTACCTTTAATGGTACTTTTATCCTGCTTTTTTTTTTTCAGTTTTCAGTTTTATTAGGTAGAATTGCTATGATTTGACTGCACATATACAATATATTGCATGTAAATACATATATACAATATATTGTACATTTTTTTAGTTCACATATATGTACTGTTCATTATTTCTAAGAACAGTTTAGAGCTTTAGCTTAAACTTACACAGTTATCAAAGGAATAAAGCCAACCACAAAATAAGAATCAACAGAATATCCTGCTTTCTTTGAACACAGATCTCCATATTTTCATTTTGTACTGGGCCCTATAAATCATATGGCCAATCCTGGCTGTCACAGCCTATAAAGTACCCTTAATACTTCCAGTAACTATTGCATCAATAAAAATATCTGTATCAAAATTTTAAATTATCAAAAATAAGGACACCAAAAATATTATTTTTTGCAATTCATAAGTTTATATTGTCACTCATGCACCACTATAACCCCTATTGGGTTCGGTAAGTAATCAAAATTTTTTTAAAGGAAAAAACTAAGTTTTGCTACCTTCAGTGGCACTTTTTTCCTGCCTTTAGAGTAAGGCCCCATGTCTTCATTTTGTACTGGGCCCCAGAAATTATGTAGCTGGACTTGTTTACAGATCAAACCCTCGACTGAGCAGTCCCTCTAACTCATACCTCTACACTACCCTTATTGGCCACCATTTCAGGGCACAGAAAAATGGACAGCATGGGAAATATCCAGACCTCACTCTGCAGTTCCCAAAGGAAAACAGATTGCCCAGATACTGTAGAAAGTCTGTCGAGAAGTCACCCCATTGAGTCAACTCACTGAGCAGAGAAGCGGGCCTACACACAGAGCCACCCAAGCAGGAGCAGGTTCAAAGGAAACAGCATGCAATATGCAAACACCTCCCAGGAGCTTAGCACACAAAAGTAACCCTGAAGAAAATTAACTCAAAGAACACAGGAACACTTCCCCACAACTGCTTCTCATGATAGCAAGTCAAAAAGAACACGAATTCAATAAAGCTTAAGGCAAGATGGGAACAACAAAATGGCATGAAAAGGAAGAGTGCAGACTTAATGAAACTGAGGACCAAGATATCACACAACAAATCAATACATTAGAAATGGTACAAAACAGACTCCACCACAGCTGATGAATAAATTAAAGCCAGATGAGAAAAAAGGGTTTACAGAAGTGGCAGTGAACAACGATTCAAAAGTCAAAATAAATTAAAGCAATTAGAGGAAACTTATAGCTATGGCAGTCAGGTGAACATGATCCTGTGTTAGGATGACTGGTGTCTTGCAGTAAAAAACCCAACAAATGGAACAGAAAGTTTCCAAGATGAAACACAAGATGATTTCTCGGAATTAGATTTAAAAAAAAATAAAGTCTGGACGTTAAAAGGGCATATTATTGTCAAAAATATGAAAAAAAAAGTACAACCTAAAAGTTGAGAATTATGTTTTATTCAGGGATACTACTGAGGACTACCCAGGAATCAGCCTCTCAGACAGCTCTGAGGAACTGTTTCAAAGAGGTTAAGGGAGGAGCCAGGATATATACAAGTTTATGCTGAAAAAAAAAATCCTTAAAAAACTAAAAATAGAGTTACCATGTGATCTTGCAATCCCACTCCTGGGCATAAATCTGGAAAAGATGAAAAATCTAAGTGGAAAAGATACATGCACCCCAATGTTTATAGCAGCATTATTTACAATAGCCAAGACATGGAAGTAACCAAAATGTCCATCAGCATTGACTGGAAAAAGAAAATGTGATATATAACACAATGGAATACTACTCAGCCATAAAAAAAGAATGAAATAATGCTATATGCAGCAACACGGATGGACCTAGAGATTATCATACTAAGTGAAGTAATCAGATAAAGACAAATATATGATATCACTTATATGTGGAATCTAAAAAAATGATACAAATTAACTTATTTACAAACCAGAAATAGATTCACAGACAGTGAAAACAAATTTATGGTTACCAAAGGGGAAAGGCGAGAGGGAGAAATTAGGAGTTTAGGATTAACAGATACACACTATTATATATACAATAGATAACTAATAAAGACCTACTATATAGCCCAGGGAACTATATTCAATATCTTGCAATAACCTATAATGGAAAAGAATCTAAAAATAATAGCTGTGTGTATGTATGTGTGTGTGTGTCTGCGTGTGTATCTGAATCACTTTGCTGTCCACCTGAAACTAATACAGCATTATAAACCAACTATATTTCAACCAAAAAAAAGTTAAATAATAATTAAACAAAAAAATCATGTAGTCAGAACATCAAAAGATTACTGCTAATCACAAAAAAAAAAAAAAACAGATATCTCAAGTTAATGATTTGAGTGCTTTTCTGTACTTGGGAAGCTGCAAGAGTGTGGGCTCACTGAAATTATTCCTTTGACATGCCCTTTAACTATCTAGAGCCAGTATCCTGTTTTTCCTCCCTCCTGAATTCCCCTGAAGATGTACCATCAGGGCTGCTACAGCAGCTGGCAGTGGGCAACATTTGTTGCTTACTGGAATGGCAGGCAACAATTTCTGGTCCACACCACATACAAGAAATTTGATACAAAGAGCTCAACTTTCCACCGAAGCCACTGAACTTCAAACATAAGGACTTGTTCAGGTACCAGGCAGAAGAATCTAGATGGCTTCAGACTTCCCCATAGCAATATTCAAAGCCAGAAGACCACACAGAAACGTGTGCTGAAGCAAATAAGGAGTGCACATGTGTGTGTGTGTCTGCTATGATGCTCATTTAATGTTAATGATGGTTGTTTCTGGGTGGTGGGATTTAAGGAGGGTTATGTATTTTTTTTACATTTTATCATTGCAGTTTTCTGCATTATTTGAACTCTTTAGAATGAACAAATATCACTGTTATCAAACTAAAAGGGTTCTAGGTCCCAATTTCCATAGTGGTACAGGGCGTTTTGGGGGAAGGTTCCTCACAGCAACAATTCTCAGGACACCAGCAAAGTGTCCTGCAAATCAACTCAATTCTGACACTCTCTACCTACAGATAGCACAAGATCCACAGGTTACACGTTCAATCCTATAAGACTTTGTCTCCCTGCCCCCACTTCAGACACCAGCCACAAGGCCAGATTATCACCTGGGCTTCTGACCAACCCACCATAAACTGGAGGTTTCAATGACCCCTACCTTGGGTTGGATAAATGTGATAGAACAGCTCACAGAACTTAGAGAAACATTTTACTTACTAGATTACCAGTCTATTGTAAAAAGATATAACTCAGGGATAGTCAGACAGAAGAGATGCACAGAGCAAGGTCTGAGGAAAGGGCACAGAGTTTCCATGCCCTCTCCAGGTGCACCACTCTCCCAAATCTACACAGGTTCACCAATCTGGAAGCTCTCCAAACCCCATCCTTTTGGATTCTTATGGAGGATCAACCACCTAGGCATGATTGATTAACTTCTTGGCCATTAGCTATTGATTCAACCTCCAGCCTCTCTCCCCTCCCAGGACGTCTGAGGGTGGGACTGAAAGTTCCAACCTGCTATCACACTTGGTCCTCCTAGCAACCAAACCCTATCCATAGGTGCATTCCAAAAGTCACTTTACTAACGTAAGAAATACCTTTAAGTTCTCATCACTTCCAAGGGTTTGGGAAGCTATGAGACAGGAACCTTGGATGAAGACCAAATATATGAGAAATCTATATATGATCATCTGTATGACAAAATATATATTTCTTCTAAATCATAACATTACAAAACTGATAGTGATATTTCTTTTAAAAAATATTAACAGCAAATATGCAAAGATGTTAGCAGTGGCTGGTCTAAAGTGGTAAGAATGTGGATGATTTTGTTTTCTTTTTTGACTGCTGTGCATTTTCAATTTCCAAAAGTTAACAAATAAGAGCAGTAAAGTAAATAAATAAGAGCAGAGGGAAGAAGGTTCCTGGCAAAAGAAACAGCATGTACACAGAACCTACAGGGAGAAGGCGATTGCTATCACCCAGGAACTAAGACAAACAGCGTGGAAAAGAAAGTCACACAAGGTGAGGCAGAGGGGTGGGAAAACCACTTCCAGAGCTTCCAGGCCACACTGGAAACCTGGAATGTCATATAAAAGCTTGCCCCCGATCAAAGTTTAATCCACCCCAAATACCTTACTTGCCACCTTCAGCCTACAACTAAAATATTTTTTCAACACTTAAAAATTGACAATGTTCAGAGTTGCCTGCACACCTCCATGGCCAAAGCGATGCACTTCACAGACAACTCTATATCAATCCACTAGAGTACCTTTCCGTCCTCAACTAGCCTTTCTATTTTCTAGAATATTTTCCAGAAAAAGCCTTTCTGTGTTCTAGATAGTTTGAGTAAAAAGGTTATACTACAGATATCAAACATGTCACGGAATCAAAATAATGTTAAACCAACTCCAATAAGCTGCAAATGAAAAATCAGTTTGGTTCTATGTGTAAAGCTCTGTTTAGCATTTCAGAATTTCTCCAGAAACTTCATCTCAAATGTCAGCAAAGACAGCAATCAAACATAACAAAACTAAAAAAAAAAAAAATCAAAAAAAAAAAAACCAAAAAAAAAAAAAAATACAAAACTAAATGGCAGCACCTGCCTGCCTAAAAAGGCCACAAATAGAAGTCACACTGCTGTCATCTTTCAAGCATCAAAAATAATCAGGAATCAAAAGAGAAAGTTCTACAAGTCAAATAAACAGTTTCATTTTGTTTATAAATTCCAAAGAGTGTAAACATTCATACACACTTTTTTTTTTTACTATTCAGTTTGCCTAAGTTAAGTATCAGTTTGTGAGCTCTTAACAGCTATACTTGTTTAGATATGAGAGAAGGAAAAGATCCACAAAGTCAAAAGGATTTTTTTTTAAAAAACCGTTAGTGACCCCATAAGGACGCAGGACAGGATACAGAGACTTAATGAAGAATTGGTGGTTTCTCTGCTCCCACCTTGGAAGTCCCCCTGGCCTGACCTCTGTTTTCCTGCAGCCAAGCAGGCAGCCACCTTCTCAGGAGCAGACACCCAGTGCTCCCCTGAGAACACCAGTGGCCCAGAAGCTCAGACGGCCCAGGTCTCTGCTTCGCAGCCCCACAAAAGGCTTCATCCACAATCATCATCACCGCATGAAATCCAACCAGTCAACTGAGAAATAGAATAACATCATATTTTTATCACTCTTTTTAGTTACCAAGCATTTCTTTTCATATGTGTCATCTCATTTAATTTTCACAACACTGTAAGGTAATTATCAATATCTTCATTTTAGGAATGAGCTACTGAAGTTCAGAGATATTGAGCGTCTTACCTGAGATAAAACTGGCAGAGCTGGATAGAGTCCAGGTCTTGTCAGCTCTAAATTCAGGGGCTCCTCACTTCACAACATTGGGCAAAAGCAGTTGACCACCCTAACTCGAAAATAGACTCACAGCCACTCTCTCTACTCTACCCCACCCAGTTACTATCCAATCACCCCATTATTTCCTTCCAAAATTATTTTATATGTTGTCTATCTCCTTCTTCCTCCCTCAATACCCAACAAAATGAACATGTGTTCATTAGATGGACAAAGTCCATCTTGTCCACTGCTGAACCACCAACACCTGCAGCAGAGTCTGAAACATAGCAGGCATGTAATGAAAATGAAGTGAATGAATCAATGAATCAATGAAGGATTTCTGGGCAAAAGAATTGTCCAAAGGTCTTAAAACCTATAGCATGCCTAGGACTTACAGTCATGTGGGGCATTATAACGCAATATACTCTTGAGACTCCCGGTTGGATCAAGAATTCAACGCAAAGTTACTGTCTTCCAGTAAGACTGGTCTTCCGGAGGACATGGAATCCTCAGTTCTATGTGTCATCACGTCTGACTCTAGGAAAATCCAGTTCTCATTTTCTTATCTGGTTTTGCAAGATATCCTTCATGCTTTCTGGCATATAGTTTTACTTATCTTCATTTTTATTGTTAGCACACACACCCTTATTAAGGGTCTATTACTTGTGAATCACTGCCTTGACATAATGAAACAGAAAAAGTAACTTGATTTTTTTTTAAATAGTTATTTGATAGCAGGGACTTTGGTTTAAGGAGTTCACAAATTGGTTGGAGGAAAAAAAACAATTAAGAAGTAAGCAAAGAGAAAAAGATATAAATAATAACAAAATATCATGATACAGTGGCAAAAGATTAGTCACCAAATTAAATATGAACAAATTACTTGCTATAGAAATTCACAGGAAGGATACCTGAAGCTGGACTGCAAAGAAAAAACTTCAGGAAAGACAGAAAATGAATTTGAGTTAGCCCTTGAAGAACAAGTAGGATTTATAAAAGCACAAAGAATGAAAAAGTCGTGAAAGCTCAAGTAAACTCCCTTTGCTAAAGAAGAGAGTATGATTTAGTGGGTAGTCACAAAGAAGGCTCACGATAGAATGAAGCCAATTCAAGTAAAGGCCGTTAACACCAGGATGAGAAGTCTGAAATTTATTTACAGGCAGTGAGAGCTACTTAAAGGTTTAATGTAGGGCTGTCCCATAGTCAATGTGGTCTTTTAAGAAGATTATTCTGGCATAGGATGAGACTGAAGGATGAGAGGGAGTTGTCAGTTATCTGGTCTGCCTCCTTGTAGGGAGCTTTCCTTTTTTTTTTTTTTTTTTTTAATTCTTTTTTAACACAAGCTTTGAAAATAGAGTTATTCTCTAACAACAGTTTCTGGATGAACACTTCCAGGACGTTCACTGCTACACATACCTTGTTTAATTGGAAGAGACCACAGACAACCAAATCACAGGCTGACACCTTCAAGCTCTGTTTCACGATGAGGCTAAAGAAGACAAGTCTTCACCTAGCCTGTATCCAGTGGGCAAGCAGGCTCTGCTCTCTCCTCCCCAACATCCAGACAACACGCCAGCATCTCTAGGCTACCACATTTTGTTCCAGCCAGGTCCATTTGTTAATTTTTTAATGAGACCTGGGAGTATAATGTGAAGATCTTGATGCTGTTCCTTACCCCCTCCTTGTACCAGATGTCAGTGCTCACGCTACTAGGTCCTAAGACTCTGGGGCCTCAGATCCTTTTGCTCTGCCTTTCTTTGACTATAACAGCAATGGTTATCTCTTTATAGCTGAGACTGTAACCGAGCAGGACCTTATTGTCATCGGTGACCATCTGGTATCTGTAATGATGCTTGTAACTGCTTAACTGTATAATGGCTTAGGATTCTTCTCATGCTCTTGCTGACCAGGGTTAGGCTGGAAAGGAGGGGGCTTGGGTGATCCACTCATCCCCCTTGTGGTGCTGCGTGCAGGGATCATGCTCAGTGCCCTGCTTTTGCCCCCAGTGCCCTCACCTTGACCCCGACATCTCAGGAGCAGCATTTGGGTTTTGTGCATCTTGTTGTTCATAACTCAGGAACACATGTCTGCAGTTGTTTTTGGTCCCTTGTGGTTTCTTTGTATCCTGTTGTTTGAGGTGCAGGCCTTAGCCTGCTTAAAAGGCTAAAAGCATTTATCACCCTAACTTTAAACTGCACAAGTTTTTCTCTAGAGCTCTTTTCCAGGGATCCCTTTCCTATACACCCTTTGTTCTAAGTACAAGAATATTAGAAAAGTCCCAAAGCTGGAGATGAACTTCATACCCAGCAAAGGGAAAGGGGTCACTACATCTGCAAAAACAAGAATGACTTTGCAACAATTTGTTCTCCTGGATGCAGTCTCTATGGAAACTAGCTCCACACCTTGAACTCTTGAACTTTTACTATAAAACCCTCTGCCTTCTCTCCCCAGCAGGCTCACAGTCTTAAAAGCATTAGCCCACTGTGACCTCCTTTGCCTGGCAAAGAAATAAAGCTGCCTTTCCTACTTCATCCAAAACATCTGAAGTCTCAGTTTGGTAAGTGGGGTATGGAGGCCGTGTTTAGGCAACAAGACAAAGACCAGTTATTTGCATCTTGGTCTCTCCTCGCTAACCTTTTAGGGCCTCATCCTCTGGGGCAAATGATACAGGAAGAAGAATGCTGAAAGGCTATTGCTATGTGATGACAATAAGTTGTTTCTACTCTTCAAAGCATTGTAATAATGGGAGTGAGTCTGTGCATTTTGCAAAACAGCATCTTGGGAAAGAAGCTTAAAATGCACCCACTTCCATTCTGTGCTTGGCATAAAAAACACACCGACCAGCAGAAAACTAGGAGATTGCAATTCTAATACTTCAGTCTCAGAGTTACCTTTATTTTATTAAACATTTTAAAGGATATAATAATTAATGATATATTTTCCTGCTCAAATATTATCAATATCTCCTACATTCCCCAAATAAAATCCTTTGGAAGAAACTAATATTTGGGGGAGTGTCTTAGGTATCAGGTCCTCTTCTAAGCAGTTTTCATATATTATTTATACAATCTCCAAACAATCCTTTTAGGTGAGTACTACCCCATTTTACAGATGAGGAAACTAAGGTTGAGGAATGTAAAGCAGCTTGGCCAAGGTAACACAATGTAAGTAGTGGACGTGAGATTCAACCTAGCCCCATCTTCATCGTACTACCCAGCCCATGCTGCCTTCATATGGCATTCAGGCTCTGAACAGTGTAGCTCCCAACTGCCTCTCCAATCTAATACAAAATTTTTACATCTTTTATTTTGTTATGTGTACAGTCAGTCCTCAATCCATGGGTTCCACATCCACAGATTAAACCAACTGTGGACTGAAAATATTCAGAAACAAACAAACAAAAAATCACAGAAAGTTTCAAAAAGCAAAACTTGAATTTGCTACATGCTGGTGCTACTTACATAGTATTTACATTATGTTTATAACTATTTACATAGCATTTATACTCTATTAGGTATTTTAAGTAAGCTAGAGATGATCTAAAGTACACAGGAGGATGTACATAGGCTATATGCAAATACTACACCATTTTATATAAGGGACTTGAGCATCCACAGATTTGGGTATCAGCAGGGGGTCCTGGAACCAATCCCCAGGGATACAGAGGGAAGATTATAAATCAAAGTTGTTTCTCCACTCTAATTTCATTATTTCAAAAAAATCATAGAAAATCAACAAGCAGTAGTTGCTAAAACTGAATATACACATACTTCACAACTGTGAAAATTAATAAAGGGAAACTCATTTAAAATGAAGCCAGGAGCCCTGAAGGGGGAGCTCTCACGCACTATCCTTCCTTGCTGTCTGCACATCCCAAACTGGTAGAGAGGTAACTTGGATCTCCAACAGGAAGAAGGTTACTCACTTTACTTCTCCAAAAGAGAAAGAAAGGAAGGTTTTCTCCTTGCACAGCAGTAACCTCAGGCTGAGAACCTACCACCACTCCCCCAAAGAAACCAGCCATCCCCACCCTGAACTCTCCCTTTCCTCCAGCGGACTTTCTTTCAAAGCTGTCCCTCCCAATTTCCTCCTTTTTCTCTCTGTAAGGTAACATTCCTCTCCTTTGTTTGCTAGACTTGCCTATGGTTTTGCCTTAGCTTGTATGTCCTGAAAATTCCCAGATAAACCCATTTTGCTCGTAAAGTAACTGGCTGTTTTATTTTAAAGGTTAACACAACCTAGAAATTCTACTCCTAGGTAAATGCCAGTAGAAACACGTATACATGTTCATCAAAAGACAGGTGTAATACTTATAACAGCACTACTTATAAGAGCCAAAAAAAAAGGGGGGGGGGTCATAACCCAAATGTCTATCTACCACAGAAGGGATAAACAGTTATACAAGGAAGATATAAAATTGCAATGAGAATGAACAAACTGCAACAACACACACACAAACACACACACACACACATGAATCTCACAAACAATGTTCAGTGAAAGAAGCTGGATACAAAAAAGTACAGATTTGGTGATTGCATTTATATGAAGTTCAAAAATAGGTACAACGTATCTATCATATTACAAGTTAGGATAGGGGTTATCTGCCCCCAGGTAAGGGGGGAGCAGATGTGACTGGCAGGATGTTGATGCCTTAGCACAAATCAAGGCAGTGGCATCAAACTATTAGAGTCATTGTATTCTTCACAGCCAGGTCCTCACACTGGGGGAAGAAAAAGCCAGCTTCACTGAAGAATGTTCTTGATGAACAGTAAATATCATTAACTTTATTCGATCTTGCCCTTGAAGATACATCTTTTTAATATTTTAATAAAAATATGTAATATGTGATGAACTGGGCAGTGTGCATAAAGCACTTGTTACATACTGAAGTACAATGGTGGTCTTGAGGAAAGGCACTTGCATGAAAATTTGAGTTATAAAACCAGTGGAGCCACTCTTTTGACAGAATGTCATTTCTATTTAAAAGAATGATTGACAAACTGAGTTATTCAGTCTTGGGTATTGGGCACACATTTTCTCAGAAATGAACTAAGTGACCCTATCACTTCAAGGAAAACAACTGACAGTATTTGTTGGCAGTGAAAAAATTCAAGTTTTTGGCAAAAGTTATTTTGAAAAAATTACACCTGACACAAAGAGTTTGACAGCTTCCCACCCACACTCACCTCAACAGGGGTGCCCTTCCTGCCTACCAGGATTCTAATCCTAAACCTGTGATTTAATCATAAAATTGTGATTAAGTCACAACAAAACCCACTGATCCTGATACAAGAAGAAAGGGACTATACCTCAACGGAGCTATAACACCCATGCACTATGTACCAGCAAAGACTAGGAGAGCAAAAGTGAGGCCGGATTTCAGAGCTCTTGATCCAGAGAACTGGAACATAAGTTGACAAAGGGAGAGTTTATCCATCTGCAAGCACTTTCCCAGGATACAGTTAGCAAAAGACACATGAATGCCAGAGAGCACATGAAAAAGTTCTCAACATCACAAATCATCAGCAAAATGCAAATTAACTTCAATGAGATACCTCTCTACCCCCATTAGAATACTTAAAACGAAAAAGACCGACAACATCAAGCATTGGTAAAGATGAGAAACAACTGGAACTCTTATATTTTGCTGGTAGAGTGTAAAATGGTACAAACACTGAAAAACTGCTAGGCAGTTTCTTAGCTTAAACTCAGCAGTCCCACTCTTAGGTATTTTATCCAAGAGAAATAAAAATGTATGTTCACAAAAAGCCTTATACAAGAATATTCATAGGAGTTTTCTCTATATTAGTGCCAAATTGAAAAAAGCCCAGGTGTCCACAGGTGAAGAGATAAACTGGGGTATAGTTATATAAGAGAAAACTACTCAGGGAATAAAATGGAATGAATGAGTTGATACACATACCAACATTGATTAATCTCAACAACGTTAGGCTGAGTAAGAAACGCCACACAGAATAGTATATAGCACATATTTCCATTCAGAAAATCTAACACAAGCAAAACTAATCTGTGGTGATAGAAACCAGTAATGGTTGCTTCTGGAGGGGGGAAATGACTGCAAAGGCGCATAAGAGACCTCTCTGAGAGTTACAGAAATGCTCTCTATCTTGATCAGGCTGTGAGTTACATGGGTATATGCATTTGTCAAAACTGATCGAACCGTACACTTAAGATCTATGTGTTTCACTGCATGTGAATTATACCCTGATTAAGTTAAAGAATCAAACTCATCATTCTTCTTTCCAAACATTTTCCTCCTACTTTTTATCTGTTAACACATCACCATCTATTTCGTATTCTTCAAGCCTAACTCATTTCTCTTTCCCTCTTCCTGCCACCTTCAGTCACTCTGTCACCAAATCCTTTAGAGTCCATTCCCCTAAACAACTCTCATATCTGCCCCCTCATACCTGTTATTAATGACCCAAGCTTAGTTCTTATCCCTAGACTAATGAAATAGACCTACGACTGGACTTTGCCTTTCCTAATTAACTCTCTACAATGCCAACAAATTGATCTTCCTAAAATCCTTAATTTGTTATATCAAAACTTCTTCAACGATTTACACTACCTGTAAAAAGAATATCTAAACTCCTGGGAGAACAACTAGCCAAGAGCTTCCGGGTTGAGTCTATGAATATTCCCAAGGCAATTGATGCCTGAAGTCATCTCGTTCCCAATTAGAGACTTGGTAGTCCTCATTTTCCATCTGGTAAACTATGTGTTTATGTTTCAGGTTCACTTGTGATAACCTGGATTTAATAATCATCTCAGTCCAATTAACAAATGCTCATCTTCCTCCGTACCTGCATCAGTGAAAGAAGTCTCCATCTCCAGCCACCAGGAGTCAAAGCCTAGAGAAACCACTCTTCCCACTCGCCTCCTCTCTCACCCCCAGGCACAAAAATCCTGCCCATTCAGCCTCAACAGCATCCATTGTGGCTGAATGACTGCCTTCTTCTAATGTCAGGACCATGTCACCTCTCTTTAAGATTATGGCTATTGGAAAGGGAGGGTGTAGCTCAAGTGGTAGAGTGCATGCTTAGCATGCTTGGGGTCCTGGGTTCAATTCCCAGTAACTCCTCTAAAAATAAGTAAACCTAATTATCTTCCTCCTCCCACCAAGAAAAAAATTTTTTAAAAATTACAGCTGTTGCTTTTTAACAGTTTTCTCCACTTTAAATCAACTAAGAGGATTTACATCCAAGAACTCTGCATGCTTCAGATTTTCAGCATCCCAAAGAGTCCCACCATCCCTGGGTATCACCAAATCGGAGTTTTGGATTTTAAACTTCAGAAAGATTAGCTAAAAAATGAGGACTCTTAGTGATCAACTGTCCATTTTTGTTTCCTTCTATCTCAAAGTTGACATCAGAGGCTGATCTAACACCAAACTCAAGGCTTACTTTTACCTCATTGAAAATGTTCAAGCAAAAATTGAAACACTTTTGTTGGTGATGTTATTTATAAAAGAAATGTCCAGAGCATGGCAGGTTAGAAGATATTACCTTTGAGATGCCTTCTTACTAAGATATTTTTCTAATATTCTATATGGCAGATTCAAGATGGTCATAAATTGACATTCCTCCCATTAAAGGTGCGGTCTATGTCATGTCCCCTTAAATTTGGGTAGGTTCTATAACAGCTTTGACCAATAGAAGAGTCAGCAAGAAAGATGCCATGCCAGTTTCTGGGCCCCGCCCTTAAGAGACAAGCAGCTTCCATTTGCTGTGTCTCAAAAGAGTAGCTCTTAGAGCCCTCAGCCGCCGTGTAAGAATTCCAACTATCCTAAGGCCACCATGCTGGAGACACTTGCAGAAATGGTATGAAACCACATGAGTAGACAGAGATGCCCAATCAGCTCCAAGCTGAGGTCTCAGACATCATGGATTATAAATGAGTATATAAATGAGTATAAATGAACCTTTCTCACTGTGTTCTGTCTGAATCCCTGTCCCACAAAACTGCGAGGGAAATAATTACAAAATGATTGTTAACTCACTAAGTTGTGGGGTAGTTTGTTATCCAGAAATTGATAGCCGGTACAATAAAAAACCTGATAGAATTAGAAGTTTTAAACAGAATTCTCCATTCTACAGAAATATATTGCTAATAAAAAGAATTTGATTATACTTTGCAGATATATTTATGAAATTATAAAGTAAATCTATTAGACATGAAACAAAGATAGGAGTGGAAAGTTTGTATGTGGTTTTCAAAAAGAGAATTAATTAGAGGTTAATACTGGAATACTAATATATTTTGCTCTTCAGGGAGAACATGCCAAATTCTGCTTCTGGATGGGTCCTAATTTCACACTTTTTCCAAACAAAGCATTTCATTCATTTATTTATCCAATGACTATTTATTGGATACCTACTATGTGTCAGGTTCCATTCTGAATGCTAGAAATAAAGTGATGAACAAAACTGACAGTTCCTGTCCTCTGGGAGCTTACAATGAGTGATAAAATATAAAAAGAGAAAATCAATAAGCCACAGTTGGGCTCAAGAATAAAGAAAGCATCTCAGCAGACAGGGTACAGATATACGTACACAGTAATGGCAGGAGGGCAGCCCCAGGCCTACTGGGGCCTAGGGATGGAGCCCAGCACTAGCAGCCGGGCACTCAATTCCTTTGGGGGAAAGAAGTCATGCTCTCTGCAAGACTATAGTCCCAAGCCAAGCTCGAGGCTTGAGGCTCTTCCTCTTAAAAAGAAGCTGAAAAAGACAGCTGCCACCTGGGACTAGGTGTCCTGACTTCACATGTAGCTGTGGGCCTGGGGAGGTGAGGGACAGAGAATCCGAGCCAAGCTGGATCTGAGATTCTCAAATATGATCACAGAACAAAAGCAGCAAAATGTCATAAGAAAATCTGGTTCTGGGCTGGGGGCAGGTGGGGTGAGAGCAGATGACAACATGTGATGGCAATTATAAATCCATAAAATCACCAAGCAGGCAGGAAAGAGAAAACACATCCATAAAAATGTGTTATCTATTCCTGACAACATACAAAACATACACCACTGAAACTGAACATATCCAGTACCTCAAAAGTTCACCTAAAATGCTTTGCCTACATAGAAAAAAAAGCGGTAGTGTGCTGTTTTGTAAGAGAAGTTTATGCTTTGGTTTGTCACCCATTAAGAGTTTTTTTTTTTCTTGTTCCTAAAGTGTTCAACAAGTACTACAGTGGAGTAAAAAAATTTAGCAGCCTGCCAAGCATCAAGATGGTCATGGCTACTTATGAGTCTATTCAGCAAGCTAGCAGCCACAGTGCAGCCCTGGAGAGGACTGTGGGGCCATCCTGAAGTGAAGATGGATCCCCTTTTTAAGGGGAGCTGCTGTAACTTTAACGAATGGACAAAAATAACCATAAAATCTCAAGTATTCTCACATATGTATTTGACTACTTTAAGACAAAAAAATGAAACGAGGATTGTTTTGAGTCATGAGTAAGTTTTTCATAACTTTATTGCAAGTAAAATAACAATTTCCTAATCCATGTCTTTTACATTCAAGTATGAATGCAACACATCAGGTTACCCTGGTAACTTTTGCCTCATCTACTAGTGAAGCAAATTAGTACCCAGGATCCAGTCATTTTATTCTCTTTTTTTTTTTTTTAAACAATTGAAGTAAATATCTAACCACAGTTTGACAGGAACAAGCCTGGAGGCAATAGTGAATAGTCAAGGGCACAAGCTCTGAAGCCAGACTGTTGAGATTTCGACCTTGAGTGACTCGGCCACTAATAGGTGTAAAACCTATGGGGGCAACTTTGCTTCTCTGTGCCTCAGTTTCCTCATGTACTCACATACTACATTGGCGCGGGAAGGAACAACTGTGTTTAAACCGAAAACTCCCCACCAGGGAGGAGGCAAACCATGCAAGCGCTAGGTCTGTTTTGCAGCAGTGCCTGAAGCCGGAGCCAGGACGCGGAGAGCACCTCCTGGAGAGTTGTCCCACTCTAGGCGAGACTCTGGGGCCCAGTCCTAAGTGAGCAGAAGGAACCGAGGAAGAGCATCCCACTCAGCACCAGCAACGCCCCCCTTTCCCATTAGCAAACCAGCTGGTGCAAGCAACCCGGAGCGTCCATTGCCGCCCTGCCTAACTCACCTGCGGGCAGATTGCCTCCTAAAGCCCTGCAGCTGCGCCTCCCGCCGCGGCACAGACCAAGAGGCGGGGCGAGGGGTGTGGCCTCGGCCGAGGCGGGGCGAGGGATCAGGCCACGCCTACTGAACACCCCGGGACTGGATCCCCCTTCCCCAATCCCCCGTTTACCTCACTGCGCCTGCGCCCGGAGGCGCGGGGCAGTCTGGGAGGTAACCGTGGTTTGGTGTTTGGTCGTGAGCCTGGTTCCCTGTTGTGCAGTCAGGGCATTTGCCGCGGCTTCTGGGTGTCGCTTTTGCCGCCCTCCTGGTCCCAGCTCTCTGAGCCTCCCAGCCTTACCCGCCCCCAATCCAGGACATTCCTGTCGCGGCCCTCCGCCAGATCCCAGCAACCAGCCAAGATCTAACGCTATTAACGCCTCCTCTTGTTTACCTGGCACTACGCTAGTTGCATCTATTGTGTCATTTTAATACCTTTTGCACCTGAGACAGTGAAAGAGAGAAGTTAAAGAACTTGGGTAAAGTCGCAGATCCAAAATGCACTAGAGCTTGAAGTTGATTGCAACCTGCCTGTCACCCTTCCACTGTGAATGGCGCCCCAACAGAATGCCTAGCCAAGTGCCATATGCTTTACATAAATTCTCACTGTCTCCTAAGCCCTACGAGGGCGGTATTATCTCTACAGCTGAGGATTCTAAGCAGCTTGCCCAAGCACACCGGCCCAACTTTGGTGGCAAAACCTGGGTCATTTACAACACTACACGTGGACTCTGCTTCTCCACACTTTAAAAAAAAAAAAACAAAAAAAACCTTTATTCAGGTGACTTTTAAAATCTGCACATATCTGAAGGGTACAGTTTGATTTTTACGTATGTATATATACACCCCTGAAACCATCACCACAATCTAGACAGTGAACATATACATCATCCCCAAAAGTTTCCTTCTGTCCACTTGTAATCCCTACTCCCAGTAACAACCTACCATATCTATTTCTCAGAGAACCATAGATCTGCTTTTGGTCACTATAGATCAGTTTGCATTTTATAGAATTGTATATAAATGGACTCATATGCTATGTACTTTTAGGGGTGTTGGGGGAAGTCAGTCCTAATTATTTTCAGATTTATCCATGTTGCTGAGTGTATTAATAGTTCATTCCTTTTTATTACTGAGTAGTAGTCTATTATGTGGATATTTATGATGTTTTCAGTTTCTAGCTATCACAAACAAAGTTGTCAACATTGATGTACAAGTCTTTGTATGGAAGTATGCTTTTATTTGGATTAAAAACTAGGAGTGTTGGGAGTTCAAGATTTGCAGATATTAATATATGTAAAATAGATACACAAGCTCATACTGTATAGCACAGGGAACTATATTCAATCTTATAGTAACTTATGATGAGGAGGAATATGACCACGAATATATGTATGTTCATGTATGACTGAAGCATTGTGCTGTACACTAGAAATTGACACAACATTGTAAACTAACTATACTTCAATAAAAATATAGAGAGACAGAAAAAAAAAACCTAGGAGTGAAATGGCTATCATATGGTAGGTGTGTGTTTGACCTTTTAAGAAACTGCCAAACTATTTTTCAAAGTGGGTGTTCATTTTACATTTCCACCAGTAGTGAATGAGTACTAGATTTTCCATATTTTCACTAACACTTGTTAGACATTCTAATACTTGTGTAGTGATACCTCATCATAGGTTTGATTTGCATTTATCTAATGACTAGTGATGCTGCACATCACCTTTCATGAGCTTATTTTTCATTCATATGTCTCTTTTAATGAAATGTTAATTAAACCTTTTGCCCATTTTTAAAAATTAGGTTCTTCATTCTCTTATTATTCAGTTTTGAAAGTACATCATCTGGATATGTCTTTTCAGATAATGATTTGTGAATGTTTTCTCCCAGTCTTGTGGCTTGTCCTTTCATTCTCTTAAAAGTATGTTTCAGAAGCAGACATTTTTAACTTTGATAAAGTTTAACTTATCAATTTTTATTTATAGATTTTTTTTTTTTGGTGTCTAAGAAGTCTTTGCCTAACTCAGGGCCCCCAAAATTTTGTCTGTTTTTTCTCTAGAAGTTTTATGGTTCTAAGTGTTAAGTGTTAAGTTTATGACCATGCTGTATTATATGCTATGCAATACTATATATATATATATATATATATGTTATATATTATATGACCTGCTATGCTATATTAATTTTTATGTACAAGATATGGGTTGAAGTTAATTTTTTTTTGCATATAGCAATGCAGTTGTTTAACCATTTGTTCTAATTGTTTAACCATTTGTTGAAAAAATTATCTTTTCTCTACTGAATTGTCTTTGCCTCTTAGTTAAAAATCAATTGATTGTATAAATGTGGGTTTATTTATGGAATCTATTGTGTTCATTGATTTATTTTTCTGTCTTGACATTGATACCACATGGTCGTGATTATCATAGCTTTATAATAAATGTTAAATCATGTCGTTTAAATGTTACAACTTTGTTCTTTGGTCTCAAAGTTGTCTTGACTATTCTACATCTTTTGCAATCCCAAATGAATCAGTTTGTCAATTTCAATAACCAAAAAAAGAACCTGCTGGGATTTTGATTAGGATTTCAATGAATCTGTAGATCAATCTATGGCAAATTGACACCTTAAAAATATTGAATCTTCTAATCTATGAATATGGTATATATCTCCATTCATTTAGCTATTCTATAATTTCTCTCAAAATTGTTTTGTAGTTTTCAGTGTACAGACCTTGCACATCTTTTGTCAGATTTATGCCCAAGTATTTCATACTTTTTATGCTATTGTAAATAGTATTGTTTCTAAATTTTTAATAGTTTATTGCTAATATATAGAAATACAACTGATTTTTTGTATATACATCTTACATCCTAAAAATTTGCTAAACTCAATAGTTTGATTAGCTTTTTATAAATTCTGTAAATTTCCTATAGAGACAACCCTATTATCAGTAACCAGTAAATAGAGACCAATTTCTTCTTCCTTTTTAATCTGAATGACTTTTATTTCTTTTTCTTACCTATTGCACTAACTTAGAACCTCTAGTACAATTCAGTGAGGAATGAATGGTATTTTCAATAAATGAGGCTAGGCCAATTGGATATTCATTTAAGAAAACATGAACCTTGACCTCTACCTCCCACCATATACAAAAATCAATTTGAGAAGTATTATAGACATAAATGTGAAAGGCAAGACAATAATACAATTAAATCATAGGAGGCTATGTTATTTTAAGGGTAGGGAAAGATTTCTTAAATGGGACACAAATAGCAGTAACCATAGAAGATTAGTAAATTAATCCAATTTTTAAGTTATATATTAATTTTATTAATGAAACTTCCATTCATCACGATGCCATGAAGAAAGACAAAAGGTAAGCGACAAGCCAGGAAAAGATATTTTTAAAACATATCTGACAGAGGACTCCTATAAATTGATAAGAAAACATCTGAATCAACTTTAGGGGAGTGGAGGGACAAAATATTTACACAAAAGAGGAGATCCAAACAGCCAAAAAGCATATGAAAAAGCATTCAACATCATTAGTCATACAAGAAAATGCAAATTAAAACAACAATTGAGATATCACTATAAACCAACATCCCAACCCCCACCATGGTATAACTACTTCGGAAAACCAGCAGTATCTACAAAAGCTAAGCATACATACTCATCCTGTGACCCAGCAATTCCATTTCTGGGTATACCCAACATAAATGACGCTTATGTCCACCAAAAAACATGGACAAGAATGTTCCTAGCAGTTTTATTTGTAATGACCAAAATCTGGAAACAACCCAAGTGTCCATCAGCAATAAGATGGATAACTGTATGATGTTATATTTATATCACGAAATGCTATTGTATGGAATGGAATACTACAATAATGAAAAAGAACAAATTACTGCCACATGCAAGCACATGGATGAATATCATAAATACAATGTTGCCCAAAATAAGCCAGGCACAAAAGATTACATCTGTATGATTCTATCCATATGAAGCTTGTAAACAGGCAAAAATAACCCATGATTACTTTTGGTGGAGGGAGTAATGACTGGGGGAGAGTACCAGCAAAGCTATTGGGGTACCAGAAATGATCTATATCTTGATCTGAGTGTTGGCTAAGCTGATACATACACATGTAAAAATTCACTCTTCTCTACTTGTAAGATGTATGTATTTTATATATGTAAGTTATATGAACATAAAAGAAAACTAAAGTGACTCTGAACATAATTATTCAAGTTCTACTGATACATATGCCTATATCTGAGCCAAAATTGAACTCTTTTGATCACTATAATTTTATAATAGGTTTGCTTTCTACAAAATAAGTCCATCTCTTTTCTTTCAAATTTTTTCCATATGTCTGTTTCCAGGTGAATGTTAGGATCAATTTTTCAAATTCCTTAGAAAAATTCTATTGTGATTTTTTATTGGGACTATGCCATATTTTTAGTTTATTCGTAAAGCAATTATGTCACTACAATATTGACTCTTTCCAACCAATTAACCTGGTTCACTTATTCAGGAATTTTCACTCAAATTTTACCTATTCTTTATGTAGAGCTTGAACATTTTGGGTATATTATAAATAAATATTACATAATTATGGTTTCTGTTGCTATTATAAAGGAAATATTTATCCCACTACATTCCCTAATCATTGCTAGTATATAAAAAGGCTTTTTTCTTTTTTAAATATCTGGCCACCTTACTGAACTCCTTCATTCATTTTAGTAGTTTTTCATTTGATTCTTTTCATTTCTAGGTTGTGGGTAAAGTGTTAAAACTTTTTCTCCTTTGTGTGAGAATCTGACTTTGGGTTAATTTTCTGTTTTCCTGGAAACAGATAAAGATGGTTTGTGTCAACTATGTTACTAGGCAACATTGTTTATAATAACAGAGACTCCTGGCTTGTAACTTTTATCTGGACTGGGAGTCACCACAGCCTTGGGTTCCTTTTCTAAACTGCAAGTCCCTCTGGGGACCTTGGAAGCCATGCCTGTGGAGATATTGCTTGCTTGGGGGCATAAGGGGTTTGCTTGGGGGCTTGAAGGGTGCACCAGCCCATTGTAGACCTTGTCTTCTTGCTGCAAAGAGCCCCACTGCTAGGAATATCTGACACTGCTTTGCTGGCATGTGTGTGTGGTTCCTGTCCTATGTCTGAATAGTCCGGTGTCATGTGTGGCCTGTGATAGTCTTGTGAATCTGAATATATAGTCAAATATAAGTCCCCGCCCAACCCCACCTCCAAGGACACTGCAGAGTGGTGGCAGCGGTAGGCTAGACTTTCGGACCCCTGATTCAGTTTGACCAATGGACTATGAGATAAGGAAGAAGGAAGGACAGGCTGACAAGGCACAGAATGCTGGGGTGGGAGAAGCAATCTACCCATTCTCTGATGCTGAAAGCTCTGCAGTATACGACGGGATAAATCATCCCCTGGGAAGAGGCAGATGTGGTTGAAGCAAAACCAAATTCACACTGAGAGGAGAAACTGCTCACTGCCCTTGAAAGGGACCCACTGCAGCTGGGCCACAGGAACAGATTAATAGACATCGGCTGGGTGGATGTTGTGGGGACAAAGACAAGAGAATGAACCAGAAGATGCCATGTTGTGGTGGGACTCTACCTGATAAAGCAGGTGGAACTGCCAAGTAGACCCTGACTCCATACAAATTTTGATCTACATGGAAAGCACCCAAGACAGTAGAGGGCAAAAGCAGACAGCAGGCAGTGTGGTGGCCATCAGGTCCAAGCAGGGCTACATGACAACCGTGTAATAGTTTTCGGGGTCACCAATAAAAGGTTAAAGAAAGTGCTCCATGCTCGATAAGGGATAAGCCCAGGCCAACCTAAACAGCATCCATGAGTATGATAAAAGCTATGGACTGAGAATGCTGAAGTTATTTAAGACTACACTGGAGCCTGACTAGTGTCCTCTGCTGCCATCTAGTGAAAATTGACGGGGATGCAAACACTTTCCAAAGTGACAAATTTTTAAAAAGCAAGAATGGTTATTTTTAAACGCCTAAACTGTACTCTCAGACTGGAAAAAAACCTTGATTTACCAATGGCACATAGATGGAAGAGATTCTTTTCCAAAAAAAGTTAATAAATATCAATGCAGTATGTTCTGTTTGCTAAAAATTATCATATACTATTGTAAGATGTAAAACACCTGGAATTCCAAGAATAAAAGCAAGTATTGTAGGCACTATAAAGAAGACTGTTCCAGTGTCATAGGCTATGGACGGGCCATCCTTACCTCACTGAATAATGCAAATCCTGGTGATGGCAAAATGTGCTAATTGGTCCTTGTGCTAAAAGTTAGCCAAAGCCTCGGGGATGGACTATAGGCAAAGATGCAGCAAAACACTTCTGCCTGTGAATCTGACCTTGGGTTTATTTCCCTGAAAGTATGTCAAGTATGTTGCTAGGCAACACAGCTTATAATAAAAACAATCATTGATAACTTGCCTCTGAACTGATAGACCTGGAACTACCCGATGGGGAAACAATTGTTGGGCTTCCAGAGTGTGGAACTATTATAAGAAGGCACATTCCTTGCAGAAACCATGGAAACTATGCCTACAGAATTGAGAGACTGTCTCTTGTGAGGCATCAACTTTTAAATCAAAACAGCTCTCATTAAGGCCCAATGTGGACCTAGCATCTTTGCACCTACAGAGTGAACTGTGGCAAGGACAATCACTGCAGCCACAAAGAGCATCTGAAGCAACCCTGCCCTATCTCCTTCTAAACAGACTGAGTGTGGCCTGTGGTCATCTTGTGACTCTAAATAAGCCTAAGAAGATCGCTAGTGGGCTTTGTATAGGTAATTATATCAGCTGCCAAAAATGACCTTTTTTTCCTTTTCTTTTCCATAACTATACCCATTTCTGTTTCATTTGTTATTCGCTATAATTTGTTGAATTACAGTGAGTGTATTGGGAAAGGGAGAGAGAGGGGTACTGTGGTGAAGAAGGGAAAGGGAATGGCTTACCCCCACATTTTATTGTTTCAGTTTTTATTATGAAATAATTTAGAACATACAGAAAAGTTGCAAAAAGAATATAAAGAACTCCTAGAAAGATTTCACAGACATTGACCAATTGTTGACATTTTGCCACATTTGCTTTGTCATTTTTTCCTCTCTCTACATCTATATGTATTTTTATTATCATTGTTATTATTTGAGAGTAAATTGCAGCCATCATATCCCTTTATCCCTAAATAGTTTCTTGTGTATTTCCTAAAAACATCTACTTACACAATCACAGTATAATTCTCAGATTGGGAATTAACATCAATAAAATGCTATTAATAGACCTATGAAAATTTCACTACTGTTCTTTATCATACGGTTTCCTGGTCCCACGTCCAATCTTTTAGTCTTGCTTTTTGTTGAAATGTTTCTTTAGTTTCCTTTAATTGGGAATAGTTCCTTAGCCCTTTTATGTCTTTTATAATGTGGGCATTTTGAAGAATACAGGCCTACCATTTTGGCAGGATTTGTATTTGTCTGCTGTTTCCTCATGATCAAATTCAGGTTTGGGCTCCCCGCACCCCACAGCACAGGGTGGAAGTTAGGGAACTACACTCTGGCCCTCCTGTAACTGCATCTCTGGAGCCAAGGAGGCTCCACTGGAGCCTGGCCACTCCCCCTTCTAGACCAAAAGTTGGCAAACCCTCTCTTTAAAGGGCCAGAGAGTAAATATTTTAGGCTTTGCAGGCCATATAATCTTTGTCACAGCTACTTAACCCTGCCATTGTAGCAAGAAAGCAGCCAGAGATAATACATAAATGAATAATCATAGCTATATTCCAATATAACTGTATTTATAAAAACAGGCAGAGAGCCCAGATTTAGCCTAGGACCCGTCGTTTGCTGACCCCTAATCTAATTGATGCCCCAGTGGCCAAGGACTCCAGATTTCCATGCCCAAACAGCCTCGAGCCCATTTCCAGGCGGGCCTCTTGTGGGCTTCTCTTCCCATGTCCACCATCCTGAGGCATGGCACATTGCCACATAGGGTGTGCGCTTCCCGAGGCTTGAGTATGACCTAGAGGTGGCTGTTTTGAGGAACGTGGACAAATGTGAACACATCAGTGGGGCCTGCGCAATGTCAGAAAGAGCCAAGATGGGACCAGGCTGTAGCTGGGGTTGGTTCTCCCCCTTCACCACGTTCTGGTGTGACCCTCCAAGGAGTCTGAGAAGTCTCCATGTGACCTGGCCTTCCTGGTTGGTTTGAAGGCACAGTTTATCCAGAGAAAAAGGAAATAACACATTTTATTTAACTACTTATTGCTTGAATTATAGTTTTTCAACATTTAGACATACAGTTCATGGTCTCCGTTTGTAATTTGCCCCTACTGCATAATTCAAGGGAAAGCCTGTGTAAAAGCACAAAAACCTCTCAGAGCAGCCTCAGTCAGGGTGAACTGGGCTCTACAGGTATTCATTCACCTGCTGAAGGGAATCTGCAAGCTGGCTCCCATCACCTCATCGCCCCTGGGAGAATCAGGAGCAATCTGCGGCAATGCCTCCCAGCCTCCCTTGCCTACTGCCACTCAGCTTGGCAACAAGCCCAAGGCTAGTGTTCAGACTTTCAACAATATAGGGCAGATCCCTAACTGGCTAGTGCCAGATTCTTCCCACCCTCTGCCTCTGGAATGTCTTTTCTTTCTAGTTCATCTGGCTGATTTCTTTGAACCTCTTGATATTTGAACAACAAAATTCCCAGTAATAGACTTAAGACCTCTGGAGGTATCTTTGTCTCCTTCTCATTCATTTAACACACAACCTCCACTGCCACCCCACCACCATGAATACCACCATCCACATTGCCACCATTGCCTCTGGTCAACACAGGGCCTTAAGGCACATTCCCTTACTCTGAACACTCCAAAGCCAGGAGATATTGTAAGGAGTTGCCATCTTACCCACACTAGTGTATACTCATATCCAAGACACTTTGAAATTCCAGCTAACTAAGTAAAACCAATATGGTGACCAGATCTTAGAAGCAGTGAGGTATATCTGGAAAGATTGTTGCTGAAACTCAGCCTCTGTACCTCATTTACCAAAATGAGACTCCAGGAAAGAGTTTTGGATGAAGTAGAAAAGGCAGCTTTCTTTGCCAGGCAAAGGAGGTCATAGTGGGCTAATGCCTCCAAGAGTATGAGACCCCTGGGGAAAGTAGGAAGAGAGTTTTATAGTAAAAGTTTAAGAGTTCAAGGGGTGGAGCTAGTTTCCACAGAGATTGCATATAGGGTAACAAGTTGTTGCAGAATTATTCTTGTTTTTGCAGATGTAGTGACGCCTTTCCCTCTGCTGGGTATGAAGTTCAGTTCCGGCTTTGGGACTCTTCTAATACTCTTGTACCTAGAACAAAGGGTGTATAGGAAAGGGGTCCCTGGAAAAGAGCTCTAGAGAAAAACTTGTGTGGTTTAAAGTCAGGTTAATAAATGCTTTTTAGCAGGCTGAGGCCTGCACCTCGAACAACAGAATACAAGGAAACCACAACGGGCCAAACACAACTGCAGACATGAGCAGTTGGGGTGAGTTATGAACAACAAGATGCACAAAACACCCAACTGAGTTATTGAGATCAAGAGGAGGGTACTGGGGTCAAGAGGAGGGCACTAGGGTCGAGAAGAAGGCACTGAGCATGATGACCCCATGCAACACCACAAGGGGATTGGACAGACCACTCAAGCCTCCTTTCTCTCCAACCTAACCTTGGTCAGTAAGAGCATGAGAAAAAACCCTTTAAACAATTCACAGTTAAGCAGTTACAAACAGCATTACAAATACCAGATGGTCACTGATGATGACAATAGGGTCCTTCTCAGTTATAAGATGAGCAATTCTTTAAAATATTACCTATGAAGTATCTCTAACTTTTAATACTCTTAGATGTAAGTGATGGGTATTAGCCTAAAAATCACTTTCAATAATGGAAAACTCTTGGTAAGGCATCTGATACCATCCAAATTTAAGAATCACTGCTACATGATTTATGTAATTACTATAATATAGCAGCATATAATTTACTGTTCTTTTCATTATTTTGCTCAATTTTTATACTTTTGTCCTAAAATTGTTTTCTATAAACTCTAAAAGTTGTTCCATTGTAATTTGTTTCTTTTTATAATGCTTTGAATTTCTAGAAAAAGGCAATTTTTATGAAAGTGTTTTGCAATAACACATTGATTAGTTACCCTATCATTTTTATTTGCTAGTGAGTATGCCTATGACTCATCATAATTTACTTGTCTATATCTTCAATGACTTAGGTCAGCTATCAGAACACAAAATTAGTCAAGATATTTGGTAGGGCAAAAATGGGAATTTTTGCACACAGAGAAGTAGAGCTGAATCAGTTATTGAGCAGACTGCTTTCTCTTCTAGCTGGCTGTTGTACTAGAAAGAGCTGAGGTTTGGGCTGAAAAGAGTTGAGTGAAATCCTGGCTAAACCATTGTCTGCCTGAGGTCAGAACCATCACCTTCTCTGGCCCTTGGTTTTCCCAGTATAAAGAGAGGAACATGACAATACTGAGTCTCTGCTCTACTATTCATGAAGATCAAATCATAAAATGCTTTATTAACAATACATTAATGTGCTGTTTGTTATCATCCCACAGCTTGAAAAGTGTGTTCACTGGATTCTGATTCCTAATGCTGCAGTGGTGTGGCTATGTGCCAGAGCACCTCTCTCTCTATTGGAATTGTACATTGAGAATGAGTATCTCCTTAAATTTTGCACCCCAGATGCCTACCTTTCCTCACCCTAGCCCCAGACCTGATACCTTGGAAGAAAAGGCTTACAAAGCCTACAAATGCAGGAATAAACCATTGTTCTTTTTTCCTGGTCTGTTGTGCTCTGGTTACTGAACTTCCATAGAGGGACAGACCCTCTGCATTCCTTAGCATTAGACTGACAGTTGGCCTCGAAGTCATTGGATTTTAACTTCGTGTCCCATCTTGTGGCTGCCCACTGAGACAAAGTCTCTGCTCTCTGCAAACTTTACATCTACACATTCACTTCAGAAAAAAAGTACAAGGGCTATTATTGTACTTTTGTATCGAGTCACTATTTTTTTTTAATTTTTATTTTGTATTGAAGTGTAGTAGATTTACAATGTATGTTTCAGGGATACAGCAAAGTGTTTCAGTTATACAGATACGTATATATACATGTTTTCTTTTCATATTCCTTTCCATTGTGTGTTACTACAAGAAATGAGTATAGTTCCCTGTGCTATACAGTAGGTCCTTCTTGTTGCTGTAGATTTTCTTTTGATTCTTGGACCTGTGGGTTCATGTATCTCACCAAATTTGGGGACTTCTGGACCACTGGTCTTTGATATTTTTTTCCACCCTATTCTTTTCCCCCTTCTCCTTTTGACGGACTCCAAATACACGTATATTAGACAACTTGATCATCTTTTTCAATCATTTTAAATAATTTGAATAATTTCTACTGACCTGTCTTCAGGTTGACTCTCCTGTGTTCTGCATTTCCAGTCTGCTATTAAGTTGATCTCATGAATGTTTTTGATAACCCTTAATCCTGGGCTTACTTGTAAGACATGGCCTTTTGGGGTTTCAGTAGAAAGTTTTAGGAATTCAACAACCCCCTCCTATTTGTCAGGACTTGAACTTCAAACTAGTATAGAAATTTCTGCCTACAATTTTAGCTAAAACTTTCAACTGGGGTCCTTGAGGTCTTGCCCCTGTGCATGTTCCTGTTAAAAGTCAACCAGGGATTTGAGAGGAATTTATATGCAGATTTTGTAGTTTCTCCCTCTAACTCCCTCCTTTTTGGGATGTCCCCCATCAATTTCCAGCCGTTTTGGCAGCCCTAAAATCTAACTTCAGTCTCTCCAGTTAGTAAGACCTCCCCTTTCTTTTTCAGTTCTAGTCCACTATGTGTCATGTGTTGCTGAAAAAATGGAAGTGCCCTCAGAGGAAAAGCCTGATAAATTGGAACTAACCCAGTTTCCCTCTCTACTTATGAGAGTCATGTTCCCTTCAATTCCTGCCTGCTTTAGACTGCTTGCCAGTGCCTTCAAGCATAGCATTTAAAAGAATTTTTTGGTCTAGGGTTAATAATTGTTACCAAGACTTAAGTCAACTCAATACAAGATACTGTCATTTCCAAAATTAAAACCCCACTTCTACAGCATTTTAAAGGAGCTGCTTTTCCTTAGACACTTAATTGTAGTAAAATCATATACCATGGAGATAAACCCTTTCTTTTAAAAATTTGTATCATGGTAAAACATACACAACACAAAATTTATACCATTTTCACCATTTTTAAGTGGAATTAAGTATACTCACACTGCTGTACAACCATCACTACCATCCATCTCCAGCACATTTTCGCTTTCCAAACTGAAACTCCATACTCATGAAACAACAAAACTTCCAACTAACCCCTGCCTGCCCTCCACCCCTAGTAACCACTATTCTACTTTCTATCTCTATGAATTTGGTTATTCTAGGTACCTCATTTAAATGGAATAATACGATATTTGTCCTTTTGTTAGAACATTCCCTTTTCAAAATGAATGAACTCCTGGTTAAAGATGGCTGTTTAATTGCACACTCTAGTCCCCATGCCCTCCCAATACCCTACAAAAATAACAGTAAAGGAGGTAAAGGATGCAAATCCACAACAAGAGATGAGAAACCACCAAGAGATAAGAAATTTCAACAGACTTATTGAAGTTATAAAATAGAGGGTGGACACTGAGAACAAACACTATGTGATTCCACGCATGTGAGATATTTATAGTCAAAATCACAGAGATAGAAAGTAGAATGACAACTGCCAGGGGCTGCGGGGAGTGGGGAATAAGGAGTTATTGCTTAATAGGTACAGAGTTTCAGTTTGAGTAGATGGAAAAGTTCTGCAGGTAGACAGTAGTGATGGCTGCACAACACTGTGAGTGTGGTTAATGCCACTGAACTGTACCCTTGAAAATGGTGGAAATGGTACATTTTATGTTTACCACATATACACAAAAATAGAGCATGGAGGTAACTGAGGAAGCCAAGTACAGGAGGCCAAGGACTAAATGCACGTGGTAGAGAGTCAGAAGGAGAATAGCAGCCAAGCAGGGAGTAAATCTTCCCTTGGACCCCCAAGAGGTTTGTGTGTTGTGCCCAGAACAGCAAAGGGTAAGAGTAAGACACAGGGCTGAATCCTACTCCCCTCCCCGCCGCTCTCACCTTGCAGCCATGTGGTGGCCTGACATGCACCCCCTAGAAAAACTGCAGGAGTTCTTCTCTAAAAAGGAATTAATGCCTCAAAACCTCCACAGTCTGTCATTTAGAGGCGCACCAGTTAAACATCTAGAGAGTGGCTTTCCATCTGATCACCCTAAGTGAAGTGCTTCAACCAGAGGGTGGTTGAAGGCCCCATCACAGAGATGATTTATGGTCTCATTCTTATATATGCTCCAGTGGTCTCCAGACTTTGATGAAAGCCTGCAACATGACTCACTCTAAGACAAGCAAACAAAATTATAGCCAAGAGGCAAGGGGCATCTTCACACTATGAAACTGTTAGTGCAGCAAAGTACACAGTCAGAATGAGCACTACCTGGACATAACGGGTCCATCTTACAACGCATACGGCCTGGATCTTTGTCCTGCACGGAAGAAATAAAAGCAACTCAGGAGTGGAAAAGAACTTTAAAATGCCTCTAAGTACTTGCTCTGTGAGATAAATCTTTATTTGTCATAGCTGGAAAGTAATAAATAATGTCTACAATGGATGAATCAAGAACTGATGATATAAGCATATTACTCAGAGACTAAAATAATCACCAGGTTGCAGCCACTATGAAGGACAGTATGGAGGCTCCTTAAAAACCTAAAAATAGATGTACCACATGATCCAGCAATCCCACTCCTGAGCATACAATCAGAGAAAACCATTTGAAATTTGAAAAGACATATGCACCCCAATGTTCATAGCAGCACTATTTAAAATAGCCAAGACATTGAAACAACAAAATGCCCATCAATAGATGAGTGGATAAAGAAGATATGGGATATATAAACAACGTACTATTACTAAACCATAGAAAAAGAATGAAATAATGCCATTTGCCACAACATGGATGGACCTAGAGATTATCATATTAAGTGAAATAACTCAGAGAAAGACAAGTATCACATGATATCACTCATATGTGGAATCTAAAAAAAAAAAAAATTTATTTACAAACCAGAAATAGATTCACAGACACAGAAAACAAACTGTAGTCACCAAGAGGGAAAGGGGAGGGAGGGATAGATTAGGATTTGGGGATTAATAGATACACATTATTATATACAAAACAGATAAACAGCAACAATCTACTGTATAGCACAGGGAACTATATACAATTTTTTGTGATGAGCTGTAATTGAAAGACTCTGGAAATATGTGTGTATAGGTAGAACTGAATTGCTTTGCTGTACACTTGAAACTAACATTGTAAATCAACTACACGTCAATAAAACATAAGAATAAAAAAAAAAACCACCAGGAGAAACAGCTGAAAGGGTTAAAAGTGGCTGCCTTCATAGGTCCGTGGCTGGGGAGAGGTAGGGTGGGAATAATTGCCATGCATCATAAGCCCTTCTGCATGTTTTGGCGGTTTAACCTTATGCAAGTATTAGTGGTTCTTTGATTTGAAACAATTTTTTTTCAAAGAAAATGACTGGGAGGTTTTTTTCTCATGTAGCATTGTTTCATTCTGGAATTTTCCAATTAAGCTTTTGGCTAAACACATACATATGATAATGATAATTATTCAGGAAATCCGGAGATTTGTAAAAACATTGCGTGCCATTAGAGTAATCAAGCTCAGCTCTAACACATCTCGGCTTTTCAGGATAATTAGACCACACTGGAGGCCCAGATGGGGTGAATGAGAAAGCCATGGGTGTCTGCCATATAGAACTACTCAACTGGCAATTGAAATTTGCATGTTAACTTAGTACACAACAAGAAATGAATAAAAATGCTTGGATTTGGGGCAAAACATTTTACTCTAAAAAAAAAAAATAAAACCAAACATAGAACACAGATGCAATAATTGATGTCCTAAACAACTCATTTTAAGCCTTTATATATTAAAATCTGTAAAACTAGAAGTAATCCCTTCTATATTTTGTATTTAAAAAAAACAAAAGTCACCCCTTCCCTTACTGTGATATATTTGCTGTAAATTCACAAAACAAAAAAATTATAATTTATCTATTAATTCATCTGACAGAGATGTTTTGCATGTCTACTCTGTGCAAGGCCCTGAGTTGGCGCTAAGAATGCAGTAGTGGAAAGGCTCATAGCACAACTTAGAGATTACTGTATGATATGCATAAATTGGTAATTTCACCACTAGTGATTAGCACAATGGCTTTAGTACAGGCTGGATAAGATGTGGGAGTGATCAACCATCTCAGAAGGCTCCTGGACTGAAGTGATATCTAGGTTGAGAGCTGCAGTGGGAAGGCTCAAGGGGAAGCATCTGATAGAAGTTTAATATGGCTTCTGGAATGGAGGACAAAGGCTGGGAGTGGAAAGAACAGGGGACAGTGAGATGGGAGAGTTAAGAAGGAGCCGATTCACACAGGGTTTTGTAGACAACATACTCAAGGCTATTCTAAGAATATTAAGCAAAGAGAAGTCATTGAAGGTTTGGTTTTGGGGGGGGGGGGCTTGTGGGCCAGGTCTGACATCATCAGATTTGCATTTTAGAAGGATTTTCCTAAGATAAATTCATTATAGATTAATTTCCATTATTTTGCTTACTTTGCAATCGGACTCACTTCTTACCCATTTCTATTGTTTGTCATTAAGGTCATTGGAAAAGTTTCTAAGTAATGATAATAAAAACATAACTAACTATAGAGTGCTATTTTTAATTTTTAAAAATTTTTTTCTGGGAGTAATTTGGTATTTATTTATTTATTCATTCATTCATTCATACATTCAGGGGTACTGGGGATTGAACCCAGGACCTTGTGCATGCTAAGCATGCACTCTACCATTAAGCTATATCCTCCCCACTTAGAGTGCTATTAAGTCTACAAAGTGCTTTACCACAGGTACTCTCACTGCATACACTTAGGAGGCAAATGGTTATAGACAGAGATTTGGACCCGATTTCACCATTCTTCCACCCTGTGTCCATGGAAGATACAAAACTCAGAGGGTTACTGTTAATTAAACAATGCAATTATGTCATCTGTGCTTTTAACTATGTAAATTCAACAACCATGCTCTGAAAAGAGAGAAAGACAGAAATCAGTAACAATTCCACTCAATATGTATGCACCCAGAGCAAATATGGGATAGAAGACATCCTCTGTAGCACCATTAATTAGTCTTAGTTTCAGTGCATTGCTCATAGAATAAGCATCTCACTGCACCGAGTGGTTCTGGTGTTTGAACGGATTTTTTCCAAAAAACACAGCCCTTAAATGAAAGCCAAAAATGTCACATGTTATTTAACTGAAAGACTAACAGTCTATCACAACTCTGGAGGAAGAACTGGCTGTGAGGGTATAATGGGCATATTCCTAGTGGATATAAATATGGCCCCTAAATCTTCCAAATTCCACTTGCAGTTGGGCTGTAAAAGTCACAACAGACCACCACTTCTGCTATAAAGACAGGGGAAAAAAATGGATAAAGTACAAGATGATATTTATTATAACAGAATCAGAAGTTAGTCTAAAAGAATTAAACTTTAAAGAAAGAAGACAAGATTTCATAGGTAAGAAGAGATTGGTGGCTACGAGGGGCATTTGCCAAGTCTGGGAATGGGCAGGCAGATGATGGGAACTGCCACAGTCTCTGCCTGGCTAAGAAAAAACTACCGATAGATTAAACATCTCTATGGGCTAGAGCAACAGATGAGAATATATATAAGAACTCAAAACACAGAGCTAGTCCTCCTCTATAGTTAAAAGGGTAGCAGTACAGGAGGCTGGTCCTGGACTGAAAGAGACAGATCTCCATCAGCTCCCAATGCTTGGGTCTAAGCCCCACTAGAAGGAGGAGCCTGAGAGATACACAGATCACATCTTGCCCTTAAGACACTTGAAGCCCAAGTAAACTGAAACTAATTAAAGCTGCAATCCAGCCCTAATTCAGCTCAACTCTTGATTGAGTCTGAATGATCAGCCCTTCATCCCAGTAGACTGACAGAGGAAAAGGCTTGTCCTCTCTGGGGAAAAAAAATGTTTTTGCACCAGTCACTTTGGTTCTTTTAAATACAATGTCCAAACTTGTATGTTATACATAATGTAAAAAATTATGAGATGCAAGTTGGGGAGGGTATAGCTCAACTGGTAGAGTGCATGCTTAGCATGCAGAGGTCCTGGGTTCAATCCCCAGTACCTCCACTAAGAATAAATAAATAAATAAACCTAACTATCCTCCTCAAAAAATTATGAGATGCAAAGACTCAGAGCCCATAGTCAAGAAGCAGAGTGATCCATAGTCAAGAGAAAAAATAATCAATACATGCAGATCCCAATATGACCCAGATGCTAAAATTAGCAGAAAAGAATTTTAAAATAATTATTACCATTATGTTAAAGACTTCAGAGCATAAGATGAACAGAGTGGATAAGGACAATAAAATGCAAGTTTTCAATAGTAAGATAGACTTTCTTGAGAAGATACAAATGGACACTCAAGAACTGAAAAAGACAACACTGGATGGGATGAATAATTTGATTGCAACCAGCAGAAGAAAGGATCTGTGAACTGAGAAAGCCAAAATTACCCAAAATGAAGCAAAGAGGAAAGAAAAAGAAAAAGAAAATAGAACAGAGTGTGAGAGACATGCAGAACAATATTAAAAGGTCTAACATATGTATAATTAGAAACTCACAAAAAAAAAAAAAAGACAGAATGGGGCAAAAGAAATATAACAAAAAGTGTTAGTTATTGGAAATTTTCCAAAATTGATGAAAGATCTAATAAATGCAGCAAACCTCAAGCTAGCAAGAAAAACATAAGGAATACCACACATAAAGACATCACAGGCAAACTTCTGAAAACCATAAAAAGAAAATCTTAATCCATCCATAGAAAAAGACTCATCACATTCAGGGAATAACAGAAAAACTGGCTAGTCACTGAAATGATAACTATGTGGATAAACATAAAAGGCTATTTTAAAAATTATATTTAGAAATATATTGACTCTTTAAATCAAAAGCAATAATGTTTTGTGGGAGCTTATATGTAGAAGTAAAACATATGACAATAATAACACAAAGAGAGAATGTAAATAGAATCAAATTGTTTTAAGGCCCTTCATTGTTTATAAAGCAGTAAAAAGCTAATTCAGTCTAGACTACAATGAGTTATAGATGTAATTTATAATCTTTAGGGCAGTCACTAATATAAATGCAAAAAGATAGAGCTAAATTTCCAATAGAGGAGGAAAAAAATGGACTAATAAAAATTTTTTGATTAATACAAAAGAAAGCAGAAAATAAAAACCAAATAAAAAGTAGAACTACAACAAATTGCCAAATGGTAAACTTAAATCTAAACATATCAGTAATTATATTAAATATAAATGAACTAAATGCTCCAGGTAAAAGCTAGAACTTGTCAAACTGAATATAAATACCACATTTAGTTATACACATTATAAAAAAAGGGATAGGTGAAAATAAAAGGATAAAAGAGATATACCAAGCAACACTAGTCATGAGAAAGCAGTTATAGCTCTATTAGTATCATGTAAAGGACCTGACAAAAAGCTGTTTCATAATGATAAAAGTGTTGATTCACTAGGAGAGAGTAACAATCCAAACTACGTGCACCTAGCACTATTTACAATAGCCAAGACATGGAAACAATCTAAATGCCCATCAATAGATGAATGAATAAAGAAGATGTGGTGTGTATGTACATGTATGTGTGTGTGTGTGTGTGTGTGTGTGCGTGTCTGTGTGTGTGCGTAATGGAATATTACTCAGCCATAAAAAAGAATGAAATAATGCCATTTACAACAACATGGATGGACTTAGAGATTATCATAAGTGAAGCAAGTCAGACAGAAGACAAATATTGTATGATATTGCTCTTATGTGGAATCTAAAAAAATGATACAAATGAACTTATTTACAAAACAGAAACAGTCTCACAGACATAGAAAACAAACTTATGGTTACCAGAATAGAAAGATGGGTGGATAAATTGGGAGTTTAGAATTGACATATGTAAAATAGATAACCAACAAGGACCTACTGTACAGCACAGGGAACTGTATTCAGTATCTTGTAATAACCATAATGGAAAAGAATCTGAAAAAGAATAGATTTATATATGTATATATGTGTAACTTTGCTATATATCAGAAACATTGTAAATCAACCATACTTCAATTAAAAAAGAAAAGATGGTTGAAAACAAATTACATGCGTCTAATAACATATGAAGCAAAATTGATATATATATATATAAAAAGAAAAATAGATGAATCTACCATCATAGAGATTTTTAACATATCTCTCCAGTAACTATTAGAACAGACCAAAAAAATCAGAAGATTTGAAGAACATGATCAACCAATTTGACTCAACATTTACAGAATAATACACCCAATAACTGCAGAATGCACATTCTTTTTAAGTGCATATGGAACATTCATCAATTCATCAGTCTATAAAACAAGTCTCAATAATTTCAAAGGATTTCATGCAGAGCATACTCTCTGACCATGATGGATATATATATAAGGAATTATTAACAAAAGACAAGTAGAAAATTCTCCAAAATCTGGAAATTATGCCACACTGTTTGAAATAATTTATGGGTCAAAGAAGAAATCACAGTAGGAAATTAGAAAATGTTTCTAGCTGAATAATAATAAAAAAAATACATATTAAATTATGTGGGATGCAGCTAAAGTATTGTTAGAAGGAAATTTACAGGTTTAAATGCTTATATTAGAAAAGAAGAATGGTTTAACATCTACAATTTAAGCTTCTACCTTAAAGAAGCTAAAAAAAAGAAGAGCAAATTAAACCCAAAATAAGTAGAAGGAAGGAAATAATGAAGATAATAGCAGAAGTCAATGAAATGGAAAACAAACAATAGATAAAAGTAACAAAACCAAATCGAGTTCCTTGAATAGATGAATAAAAGTGATAAACCCCTAGCAAGACATAAGGGGCAGGGGTTGGGGGGAAGAAGACCCTAATTATAGGGGAAACATCACTATAGAGCCTACAGGTGTTAAAAGGACACTAACAGGGACAGTTGCTTGGGGCAACAGTTGAGCTGTCTCGGAAGACATGCATCTGTAAGAAGGCACAAAAACGAACCAAAGGTGACCCAGACATCCCATACTAAACAAGTTAGTTCATATTCCGGACTACCTGCCCGGGTTGAGGTATTGAGCGAGCAAGTTTCCTCGCTCTTATTTTGTTGGGACATCTAGTCCACTTACCTAGGTAGACAAGAGTTGAGGGCTCCAAAAATCCCTGTCCTGTCCGAAAGTTGCATTTGACAATTTAGATTGGGGTCATGATGGAAAGATGGGGATAACTTGGCCCCCGGTTGCCCCAGGGAGTATCCATTCCAACTGGAGTCGCCAAGCAAGTTCCTTCTGTAGGTTTCAGTCAACACCTGTCAGTCATCTTGGTAATATCCGGTTGGATGCCTAAAGCTGCGGGGAGAAAGAACAGTAGAACTTTCAGCAAGAAACCATATCAGATATGGCAGAAGTGAAGTCAATGTTCTGGGAAGTTCTTCCAAAACAAGGGCAGTTGTCTGTGGAAGATATAACCAAGTGGTGCTGTGTAAACCCCAACTTTTATCCTTAAAATCTGACTGGAAAAACTGGAGAAAATGCAACAAGCAGCACAGGATACAATTCCCTAACAAGAAATGGCCAAAAAAGAACAATAGCAAATAACTCACTGAATAATAACGTAGCACTTCTACAGAACACCCTACCTTACTTTTTTTTTCTTACTTTTAATAATAGCTAGAAAATAATCTGCATCTGTATGCTGAGAGCAATATGTGTTAATAAAACAGACAATATTCATATAAAGAATACAAAAATACCCAAGACTAATAAAACTTGTGCCATGAATTTGAACACTCTGGTTTGCACTGAACATAAGCAATTTTAAAATTTTGAACCCAGAAAAAAAAAAGGATATTAACAGGATATTATGAATAAGTTTATAACAATACATTTCACAACTTAGATCAAATTCTTTAAAAAAATTAATGAAACAGATAAGAAAAAAATAGAAAAATCTCAAAAGTTCTACTCTATGAATATAAAGTTTTATAGAAGAGAAACTTATTAAACTGGACATCTAATTCATTAACTCTTGCTAAAGTAAGATGCAATCACAGGAAAAGACTTAGGGAACTGTTGACTACCTAATTTTTACTTGCTTCAAGAAAGGACTTGTGCGAGGAGGGTATAGCTCCGTGGTAGAGTGCTTGCCTAGCATGCAAGAGGTCCTGGAACCAATCCCCAGTACTTCCATTAAACAAACAAACCTAATTTACTCCTCCAAAAAAAAGGAAAACAAACAAATGAACAAAGAAAGAAATTAAAAACAACAAAATATTTTTTAAAAAGAAAAAGAAAATTTAGAAAGAGAAAGAAAAAAGAAAGGAAGGAAAGAAGGAAGAAAGAAATAATGAAAGGAACTGTGATGCTGTTACCAAGGAATGCAGTTAGCAGAGAGCTTTCAATCCAAGTCCATGTTCTTCCTGGGCAGCCCCAGCCAATAACAGAGAACAGCAGGGGTACTAGGCCTCATAATTTCTGCATGATGTGGGTCTATTCTAAAGAGTAATCTTTGCTCCAGGAGCCCTGTTAGGTTGGCTGAGATTTTCTCAGATCTGCAAACTCTCCCTGCTCAATCCTGCTTCCTCTCCCTTTTACTTTTCACAGTCATTACTTCCAATAAACCTCTCACTCCTGTCTCAGTAGCTACTTCTGAGAAGAACCAACTGACACACATACTGAGTTCAGAATTCAACCCTGTGTAAGATGTGGTTCCTCCTCCAGTCAGTATAATGACTGACCCAATCATTTGTCTTCCTTTTTGCAACACTTGGGAAATGTATTTGACTGCTATTTAAGAAAGACTCAAAAAAAAAAAAAAAAAAAAAGAAAGAAGGAAAGAAAAGAAAACAGAAAGACTCAAAATAACACTAGCACAAATAAGAAAGCTGACAGTCCAAGCTGGTAAGGTGGTTTCACAGTGTCATAAGAGTCCCAGCCTTCTAGCTGTTCCTGCCAGTCATGTTAATGAAGACATCTAGGACCTTCTAGACCAGGCAAGTGGCCACCAAATGACCACAGATGGTGCTATTTTAAAACAGAATTACTTAGTCATGCCCTGCTCTAAAAACTGTGAGATGTAATAAAATGGTAATTGTTTTAAATTATTGAATTTTACAGTGGTTTGTTATACAGCAATAGATAACCAGAACACATCTCCTTACTAATACAGAGAGAAAATTTACCACAAAACATTATATCTAATACCTTGACACAATAGCATTTACTTTACTGCTTTATTTTCATATGCTGTCTTTTTTCAAAATAAGTCTTTATACTCATATAATTTTGTATCCAGGTTTTTTATTTAAATATTATAAGCATGTGCCCATGTTGCTATGAAACCTTAGTTTAATAGAGTCATAATATGAAGAGGCATATTTTTATTGTGATACAATTCACATATTATAAAATTCACTTTTTAAAGTGTATAATTTAGTGGGTATTGAGAATATTAATAATATAGTTTAACAATCACCACTGTCTAATTCCAGACATTTTCATCACCCCAGAGAGAAACCTCCATCCATTAGCAGTCACTCCCCAGCCCTGGCAACCACTAATCCACTAATCTATTTTATGTATCTATGGATTTTCCTATTCTGGACACTTCATATCAATGGAATCATATAATATATGACATTTCATGTCTGATTTCTTTCACTTAGCATACTTTTAAGATTCATCCATGTTGGAGCATGTATCAGTACTTCATTTGTTTTTATGGCTAAATAATATCTCATCATATGGACGCGCCATATTTTATTTATCCATTCACCAGTTGATGGATATTTGGGTTGTTTCCACTCTATTATGAATAATGCTGCTATGAACATCTGTGTACAAGGTTTTTGCAGGTACATATGTTTTTAGCTATCATGGGTACATAAGAACGGAACAGTTGTGTAATATGGTAACTCTATGTTCAACTTTTTGAGAAACTGCCCAACTGTTTTCCGAACAGGCTGCACTATTTTATGTTCCCATCAGCAATGTATAAGGGCTCCAATTTCTCTACATCCTCAATAACACTTGTTATTGTCTATCTTTTTAAACACAATCATCCTGCTAGGTATGAAGTGATATCTCATTGTGGTTTTGATTTGCATTTCCCTAATGATTAACGATGTTAAGCATCTTTTTCTGTGCTTATTTGGCCACTTGTATATTTCTTTGGAGGGATGTCTATACAAATCCTTTACACATTTTTTAAATGGGCAATTTAATTTGTGTTTTTATTGTTGGTTTTAAGAGTTCTTTATATATTCTGGACAACAAGTCTCATTTGATCTACAATTTGCAAATATTTTCTCCCATTCTGCGGGTTTTCTCTTCACTTTCCTGATAATGTCCTTTGAAATGCAAAAGTTTTTAATTTTTATGAAATTCAACTTATGTATTTTTTCTTTGGTTGTTTGAGCTTTTTGTGGTACATCTAAGAAACCATTGTGTAATCCAGGTCAAGAAGATTTACCATAATGTTTTCTTCTAAGAGCTTTATAGTTTTAGCTCTTACATTTAGGTCTTTGATCTATTCTGAGGTAATTTTTATCTATACTGTGAGGGTGACTTTGAATCTTGCCTACCAAGTGGAGATGGGATAGAGAGCCTTTCATATCAAACAGGAGACGAAGGAATGATTAGAGGAAGGAGAGTGATACATACGTTTTGAGAAGTACATGAATTTAGTGTGGCCAGAGCCTAAGGCACACAGAATGTTGGGAGTTACAATGAATAACCGTGGCCACACCAAAGACAGTGAGAGGCAGAAGCCTTGTTTCCCCCTTATTCTCCATCAGCCACTCCTCAGCCTTACCAAGAAAACACAAATGTAAGTTAAAAACAGTATTCTAGCTAGAAACATTGCTTTGGACCTATCTTCCTCATTTCCTCTTCCAACACAATTGCTTTTCCATTCCAGAGCTTCTGTTGCTGAAAACATTCAGCGGAGAGGGGGTTTTTTTGGTTTGGTTGGGTTTGGTTTTTGTAGGCTACCAGAAGTCATCAATGGTCCTTAAGCAGGGGAGTAACATGGAATTTGAATCCTCAGAAGCTGTGGTGGTGAAATGCGTCACAGTTCTCAAACTTTTACTAGCATATATATGTTAGAGATTTACATGTATAATAAATATACTATGGCAACCACACTAATCAGCTGCACTGATCAACTGCATTTATGCATAGTTCCTGGTGCCCCAGGGTGCAGGAAGCCATGAATTGCAAAACATAAAGTAGAATCAGCAAGACTGGTTATGTGCTGCCTAAGCGAGCACAGAATCCGCAAGATTGGTGACTGATTGGGTATACCCAGGTAAGGACTCTGGCTTCAAGACTGGACACCTTAGTGAGTCCTGGGGCCAGTGATAGGACAGGGAGCGTGAATAAAAGCCAGGTTTATTTTGGGGAAGGGAACAGATTCAGATAATTTTGAACATTCTGAGCTGGAAGTACCCATGGGACACCTAAAGAACTGCATCTAGTAAGTACATAGCTAGTGTGACCCTGGAAGTCAGGAGAGCTGGAATGAAGAAGTAAATCTGGGAATCGTTAGCTTATATATGGAAGAGGATGAGCTCACTCAGGAAGCATGAGAAGACAAGCTGTGTTGTAGGCCTGGAAGGGAGAGGAAAGAACAGAAATAAGAGTTCAACTCCCTGGCAGGAACCTTGTACTGAAGAAGGTATTTCATAGCCTTCCTTGGAAGCCATTATGCACCAGACTCAACATAGCCTCTAGTCTTTGTTCCTGCTTCCCCATCTGCATGTTGCCAGGCTTCTTACCATTTGTTCACTCAGCTCACCAGACATCCTGCCTGTGCTCTGCTTTCATCCAACTTCATCCAATTTACTGAAGAGCTGCTCTGTTTCATACACTCTACTAAGTACCTAATCATACAGCAGTGACCAAAAAAAAGTCCGTCTCAAAACATTTACATTTTAGTGAAGGAGACAGACGCACACAAATAACTAAATAGACATACTGGAGAGAGATTAAATGCTCTGAAGAAAAAGCAAGGAGAGTACGGGTCTGTAGAATGATGCAAGTGGTATTATTTTAAACAGAACAGTAAGGAGGTGACTCCGGAGGTGACTTTGAGTAGAGATCTGAATGAAGTGCAAAAGTTCTGGGTGAAAGAGGTGGCTAGAACAGAACAGTATAGTGAGGTAACAAGGTGCTAAATCACTTATGTCTTCATAAGCCAAAGTAAGGAGTCTGGCTTTCACTCTGTGTGACATAAAATCACTGGGGAGAGAAGTAATACGATCTGACTTAGATTTTAACAAGGTCTTTCGGGTTACTAGGTTGAGAATAAACTACTGGGGACAAATGCAGAGGTAGAGGGACCTACCCCCAACTGTGTGCCCTGAGGGGATTCAGGATGGCGAAAAACAGTTTACTAGCTCTAGTTAAGGTGCATCTCAACAGGGTGGCTTGTTATAGGGTGGGGGCGGAGACGGTGAGAAGTGACCAGATTCAGGATATATTCTATAGGTGAAAAGGACAGGATTTTGCAGTCAGAACAGATGTGGGGGCGAGAAAGGAGTCCCATCGTTAAGTATGAACTGTTGAGTAAGTTGTACCTCAATGGTGAACAGTGGGAAAAGATTAGGTTTAGAGGAGAAATCAGGAGCATGGCGGATTAAACGTTCACCTGGAGATGCTGAGGAGGTGGTAATGAAGAATGCTGCCTGCCATGTAAGCAAACAAAGGATTCTGCAGCCATCAAGCTATCAACCACTGTAGCCACCCTCAACTGTGCGCCCTGAGGGGATTCAGGATGGAGAAAAACAGTTTACTAGCTCTAGTTAAGGTGCATATCAAAGGAATGATTTCAGTGAGCCCAGACTCTTGCATCTTCCCATACATAGAAAAGTGCTAAATTCATTAACTTGAGATGTCTGGTTTTTCTTTAATTAAGAGTAATCTTTTGATGTTAGACTACCTAGGGTTTTGTTTGTTTTGTTTTTGGAAGAACTCCTATATATCCTGGCTCCTCCCTTACCTCCCATGGTCCCTCGGAGACCTGAGGGAGCTTAAGTTTTCATCAAGTCTGCAAAATAAAATATAATTCTTAACCATTAGATTGTAGGTGGGTTTTTTTTTTCAGTTGACAAGGTTACGCTTTATGTGAATCCAGAGTTCACAGAATTGATCAAAACTGCAAACACTTGAGATTGGCCTGTGTGCAATGGCACTGAATGTCATGAGCCTGGATGAGACCATTGGAAAGTGGACAGAATCCCTCCTCCAAGAGCAGGGAAGGGAAGGAGTGGGAGTGGGTGGGGGTGGGGCGGGCTTGTTGGGTGACAGGTGATGTAATGGGTCCTCAGAGCTCCTGGAGGGGTGCAGCTGCCTCAAAGGGGAAGTAACCAGGTCCTAAAGGGGCTCACCAGGAGCTTGGAGGCAGGTGGGCAACTTTCCAGGCAGACGGATCCGTATTTGCAAAGACACAGGACTTAGGACAAGATACAATGGGTCTGGAAATGGCGGAGGCCGCAGCTTAAGTCCAGAGAACCCCTCGCGCCTCCACTCCAGCCCGCAGTGTCCTGGCGTCTGGAGGCACCTCGCCACTCCCAGAATCTCCTCTCAGGCCCCTCGGGCACAGAGGACCTAAATTAGGCTAAGGTGCGCGGCTGCGACTACGGAGGTCGCGGAGGAGTTCGGAGCCACTGGCAGCCAGCGGCGTCTCGCGATAGAGCGGCCTCCACGGCCCAGCATGCCCCGCGCCGCCGCCGCTGCCGCCGCCGCCGCCGCCGCGCCGCGGCTTGAGGGCGGGAGGCTGGGGGAGGGTAGCGGAGCCGGCGCCACCGCCATGTTGAGTCTGAGGCGGCTGCTGTAGGCGCCGACGGAGCAGGCGGGCGTGCGGAGCGGCCACAGCGGCGTGGGATCTGCCTCTCTGCGAGCGGCCCAGAGAGGCGGCGGCGGCAGCGCCATGAGCGGGGGCACCCCTTACATCGGCAGCAAGATCAGCCTTATCTCTAAGGCGGAGATCCGCTACGAGGGCATCCTCTACACTATCGACACCGAGAACTCTACCGTAGCTCTCGCCAAAGGTACGCTGGGGCGGGCCTCGGGGTGGGGTGCCGGACCGGGCGCTTGGGGCTGCGCCTGCCTCTCGACCCACAACCCACCCCACCTCCCCCCGCCGCTCCCTCCCTGCTCCCTCCGTCGTCCTCGGGGAGGCCGCTCCCTTCCCTCCCTCCGGGCCCCGGCGTCGCGGGCCGAGCCGGGCCGCGGCCTCCCCCGGGCTCCCAGGCTTCCGCCCGAAGGTCGGCGCCTTCAATCCGGGAACTACAGGGCTGAGAGTCGGCCGGGCGGGGCGGTCCTGAAGTCCGAGAACAGGCTGAAGAACACGGAGATACGTGTCTTCCAACTCCGAAATTCGGTGGTTCTGTTGTTTTACCACCAAACAAAGCCTGAGGATTCAAAGAATTTTTCCGCCTAGCCTGAGTTTAAAGTGCTGATTTGTTGATTCTCCAGCACCCATTTTCTCACGTTCTTACTTTCAATTCGTTGCATATTCCTCAGGTGAACTGTTAAGTAATGTGCCCAAACTTTGGGTTTCCTCTGCGACGCAGACGGTCCCGAAATGCCTTTGGCACCATCGAGCAGATCACATCCCACTTGTCTCGTGTGTGGTATTTACCTGTTAAACCGGAATCCTTCTCAAAGCCTGTTGTGCAACCGTCTCTTTAAAAATGTTTACTGCTTTCGCTTCGGCCTTGTTTCCGGAATCCCGGGGGCGAGGCGGGGGGAAGGGTTCAACTTGATGCAGGACCCTTGTTGAGAAAGCAGATCTCAGTGGTCAGTGGGCGCTGACCTACCCCGGTGGAGGCTTCCTCGGGCAGGGAGTTCTGGGTGTCAGAAGGAAATTGTCCTCCTCGAAATATTTAGCATCGCCACAGTTGGAGTGGGTTTTGTTTCTGTTCACACGTGCTGGGCCTTTGCTCGGCCAGGAAACCAAGAAAAAAATAAACTTTAGCTCCTGATCATAAAAGAAACTTCACAGGTCTTTGGAACACTGGGGAGAGGGAAGCAAGATAACTAAGGTAATTTTCCCAGCACATCTTGAAGGGTTATAGAGTGAATAGCATTGTTAGGGACAGTTGCAAGGATAGGAAGACAATTTTCTAAATCTGTAAAAGAAAAAAAATTAACCTTTGATTGATAGGAGAGTCATTTCTCGGTATCAGGCAAATATTTAATGACATTTTGGGGGGATGCTGTGGTAGATCCTTTTTAATAGCACTCGTGTTGGGACAAATTTTATATCTAGGTAGAGAGTCTTAAATTATTTTATCTTAATTTCCTTTCCTCTCCTCCTCCCCAGCTGGATATTTAGCTTTGTAGTGTTTTAATTTTTTTGACTTTATGAAATTATGAAAAAGGCTCTCAAGTTCTTGGTGAGAGCCACATACAAGTTGAAAACAATTTTTCTCATTAAAGAGGTTTAATAGCTTTTTGAAAAGCGTTGTTTTACCTAATCTGAATTTTAAGGTGTCTTACAAGTTTAGTGCTTTACCCATGAGTTGGCTGTGGTATCATTACTCCTCACAAGGGAAAAGTTTTTAAGATTTCTAATGTATTTATTTCAGTCTTTTTAAAAAAATCTATGAATACACTCTTTTGCAAGAACCTGAAAAAGTCTGTATTTTAATAAAGATCCACATTTTTTAAAATTGTCTTTTCAACAGCTTCTAGAGTCAGTAAACATTTTATTAATCTGTAATAGTTAAATTCATATGCCAAACATAATTTGTCCTGTTTATCATGATTTGATGTGTTATATGACTACAGCAATGAAAAGGGGTTTTTTTTAATCATTGATTTTATGTCTGTACTTAATGGCTTTGGTATTTAATCCCACATATATAAAAATTCTTTTTTCTTAAGCAGTATAGGTTATTTAATGTGTAACAGAGGTTTGGGAATCTAATTGTGTTTGCAAAAAGGAGTCATCGAATCTTGATATTCTATGTAGCAGTGTCTAATCTGAAACTACTCTATATTTTTCCAGTCAACAACTGGGCACTTCAAATTTCAAAATTAGAAGTGGAATGTTTGGTCGTAAAATTTTAGAATTTACATGACTTGTTGAAAATTTATTTGAAATTACACCTTTTTCAAAATTTGTACAAAGAATGGCAGTCTAACAGATTAAAGCCAAAAGTTTATTCATCGATTTTAGAATACAGTATGTTTTGCACACCGCACTTATTTGGATTTAGAGATCCCTGTTAACTCTTTATAAATGTGGATTGAGTTAATCTCTTTGACATTCTTAGAATTCTTTTTAGAATGTTAATATTTTCCCCCTCTGGGGAGAATTTTCTTTTTCTTATTGTGAAATATAACCAGACATGTTGAAAAGATACACAGATAAAAATAAAATATTTTTAAACAAAGATCCTTGTATCTATCACCCAGGGCAAGACAGACATTGCCAACATCTCAGAAGCCTCCCACCCGCTACATCCACCCATCAACAACTACTGCCCTCCTAAGCTAGTTACAAACGTTATTCTGACATTCTGTCACTCGGGCTTACATCTCTAAACAATAGAATTTAGTTTTGTCTCTTTGAACATTATATAAATGGAATCATCTTGTATATATTTTATTTTGGCTTTTGTTGTGGCATAGTATTCCGTCATGCATATAACATGTTTTAACTATTTCTGCAGTCTTGTTTTGGGGGGTTTGGGGAGGTTTTGGTCCTCCTGCAGTTTTGGATATTCTGCAGTTGTTTAAATTGTTTACTAAGTATCAGTTATTTTAGTTCTATCCAGTCTGGTAGATATGTAGTTGTACCTGGTTTTAATCTCCCTGATTACTAAAGAGGTGAGCACTTTTTCATATCGTGGTCATTTGGATTTCATCTTTCATGAAGTGCCTTTGAAATCTTTTGCTCATTTTCCTGTATGTCTTTTTCTAGAGTTTGGTGTTCAGAATATGAATCCTTTGCTGGATGTATCTTCTGCAAGTATCTTTTCCCATTTAACGGTTTCTTTTGATGAACAGAAGTTCTTTGTTTTAATGTAGACATATTTATCACTCTTTTCCTTTATGGCTAGTGTTTCTTTTCTTTTCTTTTCCTTTCTTTCTTTCTTTTTTTTTTTTTTTTTTTTAAGAGATTTTTCCCTACCACAAAATAATGGAGCTGCTTTGATTACCTTTTCAAAACTTTTCATTGTACCTTTTTGCATTTAAGTCTAATGTGCCTGAAATTGATTTTGTGTATAGTGTGAGGTATTTAAATCTTTACGTTTTGGTAAGGGAGTCACTTGGTTTATATGATCTAAATTATAATTTAGTTTCTTTACTTGGGTTTTACTTACAATTTAAATCCATCTGGAACTATAAAATACTCTTGAAAACTTGGAATAGTTCTGTTTGATGTAATTTGTAATCAGGGTGGCCATATGGTGGCCCTGGTGGAAAGTCCTTGTTTGTGCCTGTTATTCTGGCTCAATTATTAAAACATCCCTTTTCTCTCTTGAAAATGTTCCAGTTTGGATAGTAAATTGTATGACCACACTATACATAATCAAAAGCCCAGTCAATCCCAAAGGTACTGCCGAGTGGGTGATATCCTTTATTTTCTGCCAGAGATTTCACAGACTGCCTCTAGTTCCGTAAAAGTGAAATTGAGGTAAGTTTGATGAACTTTGATGTTTGGAATCTTCTAAATCAATGTCAAGAAGATTTAAAGGCAACTTTAGTGGCAGTCTGAGTATGTTAATAGATAATCTGGCTTGTAGTTTGTTTCTTCTTTCTTTTTTTTTTTAATGGAGGTATGGGGAATTGAACCCAGGACTTCGTGCACGTACCCACCCCCTCCCACCAAATTTGTTTCTTGTAGTCTTTGTCACAGCTCTGAGTTACTTTCTTCCTAGTACTGATCATGACCTATCCATAGTCTTTTTTGCTTATTTGCATGTGTTTTGTTATCTCTCTTCACTTTCCCTCCCCACATAGAGCCTGAGCTCCTGGGGCAGATGAATGTTTATTAAGTGAATGAGTAAATGGAAATGATTTAGCATTTTAGTTTATTAATTTTGTAGAAATCTCTTGAGGTTATCTCCAAATAATGCTTTTCCACAATTGTATCTTTCTTTAAAATTAAAACACGTAAGATATGTTGCTCCTCCCCAACAGTAAAAAGTTGCAGAGAATAGGGATACAAGAGTATAAAATCTTATGACATTATTTAAATGACATTGTTGGGGAGGGAGAGTTTTACCTTATGACTCAAGCTCAATTATAATTTTCATTTAAAATTTAAGAGAAGACTCAATTCAGGACATTTGAGGGAGTTGTAAAATGGTGACATGCAAGTTTGTGGAATACTTCCAGTTGTATATGCACCTGTATCTGTGACTATGACGCCCAAAGCACATACTAGATCCTGATTACCAAGAGATTCTCCACAAATTGGAAGGTCTGTGAAGGTGGGGTTTTGTCTCAGTCATTGCTCTATCCTCAGTACCTGGAACAGTGCCTGGCACATAGCAGGCTCTTGGCAAATATTTGAAAGGACACTTGTAGTTATTGCAGGTTTGTAATTACTGGAATCTCAAAGTTGGAGGAAGTTCACATTTCCTATAAGCATTATATACATAGATTTTAACACTAAATAAGATAGGCTAAAATGAGTAAAATCCTTATCTAGCGTATATTTAGTTAGCTGTACCTGGAAAATATACCCCTCAAATGAAAATCAGGTTGCCATTGCATTAGGAAAAGAGACTTTGTGAAAAAGAATGATTATATAAGCCAGCTGCTTTTAAAATTATTTGTCCTTAAAATCAAGTGATTGGTGGAGGAATATAAAAGCAGGTAAATTAGTAATGGGTTATTTCCTTAATAATCTGTTAAGTCTTGTCCATTGGCATAGCTTACCCATGTCTTGATTGTTAATTAGCCACATAATCATAAACTCCAGTGAGAGGAAGAGCTTTGTATGATGGATGAAATGCCTATGAAGTGCTTTATTGATTTTTTGCATTCTCACATGAGCTGGGGATCTGAATCTAGCAATTCACAAAATCACTACCTAGAACGCAAATATCTGATAAAACTTAATGCTGCAGTTTCTTTCGGTTGCCCTATTTAGTGAGGTTGCCAGAACTTGGAGCCTTGGAAACAGTTTGTTGTTGCTGCTGCGTAGTCTGCAGAAATTCTTGGTAAGTCTGGGAGTCTCAAGTCAGGTGCCAAAAACTGCATTTTCCAGTAAGATAGGCCATGACGTTCTGAATCAGAAGTAAAGAAAACAGCATAAAACCTGAAGGAAATAATAGTAGAAGGAATGAAATAGTAAGAGTGAAGAAATCTTATCTGTGCATGACACATAGCAAGAGTTTTGTATTTAGCTGAATGCCAAAGTAGTAAGAGTAGTAACTGTAGATGGTTTAACTTTAATTTATTAGTTTGTGATAGAAGGTCCTCTCTGTAGGAACAGTTTACCTTTTATTTTCTATGTGTTGCTTTGAAATAAGTTTTTAAATGGATAAAGTGTTTTAGTCTGTAAAATATTTCATTCACAAGAATTTTATTCTGGTTTTATGGGGTGTTTATTTCTGTAAGAAAATGTGACCCAAAAGGCCAGTTGGAATACTTAGTAGGTCTTTGACCTGAGACAAGTTATTTAATCTTAGCTTTAACTTCTTCATCTTTTAAGTAAGGATAATAATGCCCATCTTTCAGAATAATTCTGAGAATGAAATGAGATAATACTAAAAGTAATTAGTTTATTGTAGATACTTAATAGATAGTAGCTCTGTCATTGTTATTTCCAGCTATCCAGCATCTGGATTATTTCTAGCATCTTTGTGTAGGTGTTCAATCTGTAGTACCCCAACTCCATCAGTCATTCATATCTTTTGTAGTCTAGAGTCTGTTGATCTTACTATCTTTCACTGTCCCACACTCATAAATTTACTTCCTGATTTAATTCCACTAGCAGTTGTTACCATCAGTACAGAGCATATAGTGTTGAACCCCCTTCCCCTCCTGCTTTCTTGGCGCAAGCTTGGAGAAACCACAGCCTTGTTTATATCAACACAGACACGCTGACCAGTTTCACTGTAAATTTATATTCACTAAGCCCAGCAGTCATGGTTACTTCCCATGTATTATCTGTGCTATATTCCCATGGTCCTTTCATTCCATTTTTCTGCCTCTTCCATTCTTTGTTTTCCTCAGAACTCGAACACCTCCTCGCCCATCTTCACTTTTAGTCTGTGAACCCTGCTTCTTACTTAGTTGAGATTAATTCTTCCCACCTGTAACCTGTTACTTACATCTGTGCCCCAAATCTCTGCTTTTCTCTGATCAATATAGATAAACTGTTCTCTCTAAAGCTACCCTTCCACTTGTACAGTAGATGTCATCCCGTCTTGATGACTCAAGGACATTGCTCCAGCAATTCTCTATTCTTTCTCTCCTGTGTATTCAGTTTTTTCTTCTCTACCAGATCCTCCCTGTCTGCTCACAGATAATGTTATTATTTCACCTATCTGAAAAACAGCAACAACCAAAAAAAAAAAAAAACCACTTTTATTCTTAACTGCAGTTCCTCTTTTCTATGTACTATCCCATTTCTAGCCTTCTGTTTACACCAAAACTCCTTGAAGGAGTTGTCTACATCAAGGTTACCAAAAACTTGCATGTTGCTAAATCTAGTGGTTGGTTTTTATCTTCAGTGTACTCTACTGATCAGCAGTATTTGGCACAATTGATCTGTTCTTCTTATAATACTTTCTTCACTTGATGTTATGCTGGTTTTCTCTCATACCTCACTGCTTGCATCTTAGTTTTTGTTGATTCTTCAACTCCTAAACCTTTAAATGTTGGAGAGCTCCAGGGCTCATATCTTCTCTTTCTTGTTCTCTCTCTCCCCTCTTTTTTTCTTTGCTATTTTTTACAAATTATTTCCTTATTTATTTTATCATCTGTACTCTTTTGATAATTTCATCCAGTTCATGGCTTCAAATGCTATCTATAGATTACTGACTCTTATCTCCAATCTGAACTTCTCTTCTGAACTCCTTACTTGTATATCCATCTGCCTCCTTCGCCTCTCCACCTGGAGTGATGTCTGGTAGGCATCTGTCATTCAGCATGTCCCAAACTTGTTTCTCCATCTAGCCTTCTCCATCTAATTGAATGACAACTTATTCTTTTAGTTGGTAAGACAAAAACCTTTGAGTCATCCTTAATTTTTCTTACTACTCATATGTATTTCTGATCCTGTCAGCTCTACTTTAATAATAAATCCAGAATTTGACTTCTTACCACTTCTACCTGCTGCTATTCCATTATCTCTCACCAGTTTATTCAGAGACACATAGAGCTTCTTGTTTCTTGTTAACAATGTTGACCTTTTAGTTGATTCTCTGTTTCCCTCCGCAATATTGCTTCACTGCATCCTTGTCATTTAAAAACAAAACAAAGCGAAAACATGGGATGTGTGGGTGGCAGATTTTCTTAGTGAACTTGTGTTTTTCTTGATGACTTGATTAGCTAGCTATTTTATTACAAATTCAGAATCTTTTTTTCTATGGAACTTTGAAGTTACTGAATTGTTGTCTTCTAACATTCTTGTGTTGCTGATGCCAATCTGATTCCAGTTACTTTTCTTTCTGGAAGCTTTATTCTTGGTGTTCAGAAATGTTGCCACACTGGTATGTTTTTTTTTTTTTTTTCCTCAGTGGTTCTCTGTGGATCTTGTAAATCTGAAGACTTCAAGTCTCTTTAATAAATTTACTCTCTCTCTCTCTATGACCCTTATATTAGTTTGTGTTCCTCTCCTGTTTTCTTTTGTTTTTTCTTCCAATTGGATGAATTTATTTTAAATTAAGCAATGAATTTGCTCTTATAGTTTGGGAGATTAAAATATAAGACCACAAGGAAGAATGCTCAACAGAAAGCAGCTTAGAGTCAGGATTATATTTAGACTACAGATTGCACTTTTACTTTTTCTTCCTGTTGATTAATTCTAAAGCTACGTGAGAAGGACTTTTTTTTTAAGGCATAAACCCATAAAAGGACAAAGATTTGGAAAGGAGACAACAGCAACAAATTTTTGGAGGCTAAAAAACAAATGGATTAGGTTAAATGACTTCTTAGCAGAATTTAGAAAGCTGCAAACTAAGTAGACATTGGGTAAAGCCAAGAAGTAAACCTGATTTGCATCCAAACTCCTAAGAGACTCAGGAATTTGGCATCATCATGTGTAACAGAAAGAAGGACTATAAAGTAATCGGGTGAAGATGGGGGTAAAAACTGGATGATTAACTTGCAATTTATTCCAACAGTGGCTAGATTTCTAAATACCCCTTTTGCATTTCACATTACTCCTCTCCAACCCTGGTACTCTCTGTTGAGGGTAAATTAGAGGTTCTGGAGAAACGTAGGCACATTTGGGAGCAGAGGTACCTACCACAATAAAGACTTCATGGAGCAAATGGGGCATAGGCGAAGCTTATATCTGCCTGGAGCTTTTTATATCCATTCAGGAGAATTACTGAGTGCCTACTATGACTAAGTGCTAGACACTGTGCTAGGTGCTAGGAAACAAAAGGGAGCAACAGAGACAAGGTTATCGAGGACCTAACATCTAAGCTAGGGCCTGACAGGTAGTCACAATTAGCCATATGAAGAGGACATCTGGGAGGAAATGTCCAGACTACAGGAAGTTTGTAGTCTTGTCAGGGAAGTGAACGCACAGACAACTAACAAAGTCCAAGACTCTTACACTGATCCGCAACACCTTGCAACTCACTTAAGGTAGGTCAACACTAGTTGCCATTTAGGTCTTCAGATCGGTCAGGTTCCTTCAGACCTGGGGCCTTTTCACAAGATTCCCTTGAAGTAGAATGCCTTTCACTTACTCCTTTCATGGTTGTTGTGGAAGAAATGGACAATGCAACAGATTGAGAACGAAGTCACAAAGGAAAGAAAAGAACTAACAGCTCTGGAAGACTCAAGCACCCCCACCCTCTTTATTTTGCTTCCACTGCTAAATTTATCTTAATTTATTCAGTTTGTCATTTGAATAGCATGTTAACAAGTCTGAGTTTTCTTGATGGATTGTAGAGGACCACTGAAAGTTTTTAGCCAATAAAGTCATATGTCAGAGTCCAGCTTTAGGAAGTTTATGCTGACAGCAGTGTGCAAAAATTGGGGTTGAGGGAAGAAGTTGACAATATTGAGGTCAGTTGGAATATTTTAAGAGTTTGGGAAAGAAGAAATGTAGGCCTAAACTAGTTAAAGTGGAGGTTTGTGGAGACAGGCTTTGGTATGATTCAAAGAGCAGGCCTGTGGAATCTTATTTTTTAAAATTCCCTGCCCAAGTGAAAGAGCCTACTTACTACCATCCTGTCATCAAGGTCTGTGCAAGGGTACCAAATTGTAGAAGACTGGTAAATGATAAACAGAGATCTTTTAATATTTAAGTAATTAAGACATATTAAACCCATATTATATAGCAGCTTATTCTAAATATGTAGTATCTCAGATAGTTTCAGCAAGAGTTTGTATATGATACTGGATATGCTACAAGAGCTTAAAGATAAATATCAGAAGAAGAAAAATACCAAGTGCAGCTTTTCACCATTTTTTCTTTTCCTGGTTTGATGCTTGTGCATATATACTGTTTTGTTTTGTTTTGTTTTTTAATTCTGCGTGTTATTTTTTCTGTCTTCCCATCCTATTGATGTCCAGCTGCTAATTCTTTTTGCTGTAAGTAGTCATTTTCCCATTTTATTCTAAGTAGGTTTATTGGATAATTTAATTCAATTCCCTTGATACTAAACAGTACTTAGTAATTTTGGAAATAGCTTACTTAATAGCTTTTTCCACTGTGGAATTTATTTATTCAAGAAATACTCAAATGTCAGCAATATGTAGGGCACTATATTAGATACTGTGGGATTACAGATCTTTCTTCTGAAGATCTTTCAACTCTAGAAAGGGTAGGTATAGACAGTGATAGAATGCTGTGTGATTTTTAGAGGAAGAATGTATTACTTCCACCTGGAAATATTACTGATGGAGTTGTGTGATGGCTAGTGTTGTGTCAGTTTAGCTGGGCCACCGTACCCAGATATTTGGTGAGATACTCTGGATGTTTCAGATGTTTTTTAAATGAGATTAATATTTAAATCAGTGGACTTTGAGTAAAACAGTTTACCCTCCATGATGTGGGATGTGGGTGGGCCTCATCCAGTCAGTTGAAGGCTTTAATAGAGCAAAGATAGACCTCTTCTGAACAAGAAGGAATTCTGCCAGCAAACCACCTTTGGACTCAAATTGTAACTTATCTCAAGCCTTCTGGCCTACTCTTAATATATCTGTGTGTGTGTGTGTGTGTGTGTGTGTGTGTAAAAAACAATTTATCTATTCATCTGTTGATGGGCATATGTGTTGTTTCCAACTTTTGGCTGTTAATGAATAATACTACTTGAAACATTTCATGTGTAAGTTTCTGTGCGGACATAGGTTTTCACACATGTGAGTGAAATTGCTGAGTCATGTGGTTATTATATGTTTAATTTTTTGAAGAACCAGTAAGCTATTTTTCACAGCAGCCGCACCATTTTACTTTCCACCAGCAATGTGCAAGGATTCCTATTTCTCCACATCCTCATCAATATCTGTTATTTTCTGATTTTATTATCATTTCTCTAAAGTCGTGGCCATTTGTTAAAACATGGAGGAGCTTGAGCACAGTGATTTTATTATTAAAACCGTATTAGTAATTATGAAGTGATATTTCAAGATGGTTTTTATTTCATTTCCATAATAACCAATGATATTAAACATTTTTCCATAAACTTGTTGGCTATTTGTATATCTCTTTTTGAGAAGTATCTCCAGGTTTTTGCTCATTTTTAATTGGATTGTTTGTCTTTTTGTTAAGAATTCTTTATATATTCTACATATTAAACACTTAAATAAGACTTGCAGATATCACCCTTATTCCATAGTTTGTCTTCTGATATTCTCCATATTCTCTGATGCACAGAAGGGTTTGATTTCTACGGAGTCCAATTTATCTATTTTTTCTTTGTTGCTTGGACTTTTAGTGTCAAATCTAAGAATCCATTGTCAAATTCAGGGTCCTAAAGATTTTCTCCTGTGTTCTCTTTTAATAGTTTCATACTTTTGGCTCTTGTAGTTAGGTCATTGACCCACTAAAAGTAAAACTGTGTTTCTCCTCTACTCTGGCCACCAAATGTATGGGGGATTTTCCGCATATCAGTCAGTTCTCCAATTCCCTGGACGTGAAGTGGTGTCCTGCAATTTAATTCAATTCTGACACTGTCTATCTGAAGTTAGTGTCAGATCCCACAGGTTAAGGGCTCAATCACACAAGATTCTCCTCCACTCCACACATTGGTCTCAGGTCCCAGGTTGTGACCTCTGTTTTCAACCAACTGACTGTAAATTGGGGATTCCCACAACCCCCTCCTTGGTTTGCTATTTTCTACAACAGCTCACAAAACTCAATAAAACAGTTTACTTATTAGACTCAGTACAGCCAGATAGAAGAGATGCATAGGGCAAAATATGTGGGAAGACCTACAGAGCTTTACAGGCACATCACCCTCCCAGCACCTTTACATGTTTACCAACCAGGAAGCTCTCCAAACCCCATAGCTGATGCATTTTTATGGAGGCTTCATCACATAGACATGTTCAACTATTAACTCAATCTCAGGCCGCTCTCCCCTCCTCAGAAGTTGGGAGGTCAGACTGATAGTTCCAAGCTTCTAATCATAGCTTGGTCTTTCGGATGACCAGCCCTTTTCCTGAAGCTATCCAGGAGCCCACCAAGAGTCTTCTCATTAGAACAAAAGATGCTTTGATAATCATCCAGAAAATTCTAAGAGATTTAGGAGCTCTATGTCAGAAACCAGGGTTCAGAGATGAAATGTTAGAATAAAAGATGCTCTTTATACCTTTATCTCTTAGGAAATTACAAAAGTTTTAGGAGTTCTGGCCAAGAGCTAGAGATAAAGACATACATACATGTATGTGTGTGTGTATATATAAAATGTTATATTTCAATATCACATTCTCTTTGAGTTAATTTTTATGTATAGAATAAGGTGTGATTTCAACCTCATTTCGTATGTGGTTATCCAGTTGTTCCAGAACCATTTTTGGAAGAGGCTACTCAGTTATCCCTATTGAATTATATTGGATCCTTGTCTAAAATCAATTAGCCACAGATGTTTGGGTTTATTTCTGGATTCTGTATTCCATTCCATAAATCTATATGTCTACCATTATGGAAGTACCACACTATTTTGACTACTGTAGCTTTGTAGTAGGTTTTGAAATCAGAAAGTATGAATCCTCCAATGTTTTCAAAATTCTTTTGTCTATTTGGGCTCCCTTGAAGTTGCATATGAATTTGAGAGTTAGCTTTTCCATTTCTGAAGGGGGAAAAGCCATTGTAATTTTGATAGAGATTGCACTGAATCTTAGATCACTCTGGGGACCATTGTGATCTTAAGTCTTCCATCCCATGAACATGGGATGGCTTTCCATTTATTTAGGTCTTCTTTAATTTCTTTCAGCAAGAGTTGGTAGTTGTTGTTTTACCTCCTTGGTTAAGTTTATTCTTAGATCTTTTATTCTTTTGGATGCTATTGTAAGTGGGATTGTTTTCTTAGTTTCCTTTTTGGATTTATTATTGTTGGTAGGTAGAAACACAGCTGATTTCTGTGTTGATGTTGTACCTATAATTTTGCTGAATTCATTTATTAGCTCTGGTAGGTTTTTAAACATAGATTTTATGGGCTCTTCTATATGTGGAATCATCTCATCTACAAAAAGTTTTATTTCTTTCCTACTTGTATGCCTCTTATTTCCTTTTCTTGCCTAATCGTGCTGGCTAGGACTTCTAGTACATTGTTTAATAGCAGTGGTGAAAGTAAACATCCTTGTCTTGTTTCCATTCTTAGGGAAATGGTTGTCTTTCACCATTGAATATGATGTTAGCTGTGGGTTTTTCATATATGCCTTTACCGTGTTAAGTAAGTTCCCTTTGATTCCTAGTTTGCTAAGTGTTTTTATCATTAAAGGGTATTAAATTTTGTCAGATTTTTTTCTGCATCTATTGCAATATGCTCAGGGTTTCTTACCCGCCTTGGTCTATTAATGTGGTATATTATAACATTGAATTTTTTTTCATGTTAAACCACTTTTGCATTCTTAGAATAAAATCCCAATTGGTCATGGTGTATAATCCTTTTAATGTACTTTGGGATTCAGTTTGTCAGTATTTTGTTGAAGGGTTTTACATCTCCATTCATAAGAGATGTTGACCCAGCTTTCTTATAGTATCTTTGTTTGACCTTGGTGTCAGGGTAATGCTGGGCTCATAAAATATGTTAAGAAGTGTTCCCCTTTGTTCTGTTTTTTTGGAGGAGTTTGAGTAGGATTGATGTTGGTTCTTAAAATGTTTTGGTAAAATTCACCAGTGAAATCATCTGGTCCTGGTTCTTTGGAGATTTTTGATGACTGGTCCAATCTCTACTTGTTATAGCTCTGTTGAGATTGTCTATTTCTTCTTAGTTAGTTTTGGTAATTTGTAGTTTCTGGAAATTTTTCTTTTCCATCTAGATTACCTAGTTTGTTGGCATACAATTGTTTGTAGTATTCTCTTAGAAGCCTTTAAATTTCTATAAGGTTGGTAGTAATGTCCTTGCTTTCACCAGGTTTTAGTTTTTTACATTTTTCTGACCTTTTTCTTTGGAAAGTCTATTTAGTCTTGCTAAAGTTTTGTCTAAAATAGTTGATCTTTTCAAAGAATCAATTTTTTGTTTTGTTGATTCTGTTTTTGTGTTCTTTATGTTGTTTATCTCTGCTCTATTATTATTTCCTTCCTTCTGGATTTGGGCTTAGTTTGCTCTTTTTCTAGTTTTTTAATAAAGTTGATGTGAGTTTTTTTTTTTAATATAGCATTTACAATTATAAATTTCCCTCTTGAGTACGGCATTCTCCACATCCCATAATTTTGGCATGTGGGTTGTTTTGTTTGTTTGTTTGTTTTTGTCTTCAAGTGTTTTCTTAATTTTCCTAGTGATTTCTTCTTTTACTTATTGATTATTTAAGAGTGAGTTGTTTCCACATACTTGTGAATTTCCCACATGTGAATTTTCCAGTTTCCCTTCTATTATTAATTTCTAGCTTCAAAGTGGTCAGAGAAGATAACTTTGTAAAATTTCCATCTTCAGTTTATTGAGCATTAGTTTTGGCCTAACATTTGGTTTGTCCTGAAAAATGTTCCATGTACGTGTGCAATTTATAATAACATACATTACGCTTTTGTTGAAGGAAAAAAGGTTATTCTAGCTCTTTTTAATGCCTTCACCAACACTACGAGGGAAGCTACCTTTTCACACTTGAGGATTGAAACAATGGCCATCCTTCAGTGAATTTCTAGGCAGATCATATCATACAACCCCAATTTTTTGGAGGACAGAATCTGTGTTGCCCACCTGGCACCAGCAAGCAGCACAGGGAATACAGGCCACTGTCCCCATAGCTGCCTTTTACAGAGATGGGAGATGATGAATGGTAATAGCCAGCCACTGTAAAATGACAAAAATCACTGAAAGTCACCAGCCTCTTTCTTCACTAGGAGCTCCTTTGAATGCTACAAGCATTTGACTAGACTCTGTAGTTCCAAAAAGGTCTATTCAGACTGTGTTTGCCAGCCCGATAGTTGTTTGGGTGTAGAAACCAATTCCTGGATCTTCCTACTCTGCCATCTTCCATGATGTCCCTCCCATCTTTGTTTTTATTTTAGATAGTTTTAATCTTTTGAAAATAACGGTTTTATAATCTGCTTCAGTCATAACATGTTTAATGTTATTGTATATTTACCTAATTTTTAGATATAACAAATAATATAGCAGTCTATTTTGGAAAAAAAAAATGGCCAGAGTTATAGAATTCTAAGTAAGAAACTGCATTTGATAAATCAAGTTATTTTGACCTCTTTAATATCTTTTCACTATCACTTGCCCAGGAACTTCCAAACTGGTCCTCTGCTTTCTTTTTCATTTTATTTTCTAAGTTGTAGAAGGACAAATAATGGAGAATGGTGGTTTCCAGGGCCTAGGGGTAGGGGGAAATGATGAGTTGCAATTCAGCCGGCATAAAGTTTTGGTTAAGCAAGGTGATAAAATTGTAGAGCTCTGCTGTAACATTTTGCTGCCTCCTTTCTTTCTATTCTCAGTGTCCAGGTTTCAACCTTCAGCACCTCTCATTTGTTCTGTTATCATTCAGACATGAGTACCCTTCCGATCTCTCTTCTTATTAACTTATTCTTTATAATGCTATAAGAACTGTCAAAAACTTTAAATCTGGTCAGCCAGTCTCCATCGTTAGACTTGTTTCTCAGACTTTTTTTTAATTGAAGTATAGTCAGTTTACAGTGTGTCATTTTCTGGTGTACAGCATAATGTTTCAGTCATATATCTACATACATATATTTGTTCTCATATTCTTTTTCATTACAGGTACAAGATATTGAATATAATTCCCTGTGCTACATAGAAGAAACTTATTTATCTATTTTATATATACTAGTTAATATTTGCAAATCTCAAGCTCCCACTTTATCCCTTCCCACCCCCTTCCCCCCGCCCCAGGAACCATAAGTTTGTTTACTATGTCTGTGAGTCTGTCTCTGTTTTATAGATAAGTTCATTAGTGTCTTCTTTTTTTTCTTTTTTTAGACTCCACATATAAGTGATATCATACGATATTTTTCTTTCTCTTTCTGGCTTACTTCACTTAGAATGACAATCTCTAGGTCCATCCATGTTGCTGCAAATGGCATTATTTTATTCTTTTTTATGGCTGAGTAGTATTCCATTGTATAGACATACCACAGCGTCTTTATCCAGCCATCTGTTGATGGACATTTTAAAAAGCTTGCTTCCAGAGAAGCAAGGTGGCAGAATAGAAGGACACTTGTAGCTCACCCTCTCCCACAAATACACCAAAACTCACATCTATGGACCCACTCAGCCAACCAGAGCACCTGCCAAACTCCGACTCTCTTTGAAAGACAAAGACGCCAAAAATCTGGTAGGAGAAAAGGGAAAAAGAAAGAAGAAAAAGCAAAACAGTGCGGACAAATCCCGTGGGGAGGGAGCAACAAAGGAGGAATAGCACTCGTTGGCTGGGTCTCCCCTCTCCAACAGAGAGGCCAACAGGACGGAGGGGGAGCCTCTGAGGCTCAGATCTGCCCCAAGCACCCCTTGACCAACAGAACTAAGTTAAACGGGTACAGAGGGTCCCTGCGACACCCAGCCCAAGACATGAGCCGGCAGCTGGAGGCCGGGACTGGCCGCCTGAGCTGGGCGGAGGACCGGGGAGGCTGCACTGACAGAGCCCTGGGAGACTGCAGGGTGCTGCACGCTGTGGCTGGGAGGGGAAACAGAGCAGAACAACCTCAGTCCCCCATAAATTGCGAAAAAAGCAAAGCAACAGGGCTGGTGTGCCTTGGAGGGAGGGGCGTAGCCTTTGTCTCTCAGACCCGCGCCGCCATTACTGGCACTTCTCACCAGAAGAGAGGTGGGGTGCAGCCACAGCTGCCATCTCCTGTGCACAGCGCTTGGGCAGGGGTGGGGCCGAGACCTGAATCCGCCCGGGGACTCCACAGCCTCCTGGGCAGGACTGAGACTTGTTTACAGCCCAAGGCATATAGGATCTTTCTGCCCTGGTCCCTCAGAGAACTCACGCCAAGACAAACAAGGAGCTGAGATTTGGGACAGAGCAGGGGTCGGGCTGTTCCCGCGGTCTTCCTCAAGCCTGCCTATGGAGCAGGCAGCTGCACAGAGCAGCAGCGACCAGTGCTGGGAGAGGGCAGGCAGCAACCCATGTTCTTGGCAGGCGGCATCAGGGGGAGTGACACGCCCACTCACTGGTTTTATTCCTGCATAGGCTTTAGATAGATAAATACATAAACTCCTTAAGGACCACAGTAGATAACTGATACTCCTTAAGCCACAGTGCCAGAGAGATATGAGCAATATGAAACAGCAGAGGAACCACTCCCAATTAAAAGATCAAGAGAAATCCCCTGAAAGCACGATCAAGGAAATAGACACTGATAGCCTACTAGATTAAGATTTCAAAAAAGGAGTGATCAAAGTACTGAAGGAACTAAAAGTAATAGTGTTTAGAGATATAAAATGTCAAAAATGAAATAGAAGCTATAAAGAAGAACCAAGTAGAATTAGTAAACTCATTTGCTGAGATGAGATCTGACCTAAAGGCTGTACAAAGCAGGCTAGATAACGCAGAGGAACGAATAAGTGACCTAGAAGACAGGACAACAGAAAGCACCCAATCAGAACAGCTGAGAGAAAAACAAATAAAAACCAATGAAAACAATATAAGGGACCTATGGGATAATATAAAGCATGCCAATCTACGCATAATTGGGGCTCCAGAAGGGGAAGAAAGAACAAAGGGGATTGAAAAGGTATTTGAAGAAATCATGACTGAAAACTTCCCAAACCTAAAGGAATCAGATATCCAAGTACAGGAGGCTCAGCGGGTCCCAAACAAGAAGAACCCAAACCAAGACATATAATCAAGATGGCTAAAGTCAAGGATAAAGAAATGATCCTAAAGGCAGCAAGAGAAAAACAAAGAGTGAATTACAAGGGAACCCCCGTAAGACTTTCAGCTGATTTCTCTACACAAACACTACAGGCCAGAAGGGAGTGGCAAGATATATTCAAAGGCCTGAATGAAAAAACAATGCAGCCTAGGACACTCTATCCAGCAAGGCTATCCTTTAGAATAGACGGAGAGATAAAGAAATTCACAGACGAGCAAAAACTACAAGAGTTTAGCAACACTAAACCCATGCTAAAAGAGATAGTGACAGTTCTACTCTAAATAGAAAAGAAGCAGGATGCTACAAAAATGAGAAGCTCTGAACTGGAAAGGTGATAACTGCCATGAATTACAAAAAGAATAAACACAAAATTGTGAAAGAAGACATCTAAATCATTAAGAGTGGGAGAGGGAAGCAAGGAAAGCCACTGTGGAAAACAGTATGGAAATTCCTCAAAAGACTAGGAATAGACTTACCATATGACCCAGGAATCCTGCTCCTGGGCATATATCCAGAAGGAACCCTACTTCAAAATGATACCTGCACCCCAATGTTCATAGCAGCACTATTTATAATAGCCAAGACACAGAAGCAGCCTAGATGTCCATCAACAGATGGCTGGATAAAGACACTGTAGTATGTTTATACAATGGAATACTACTCAGCCATAAAAAAGAATAAAATAATGCCATTTGCAGCAACATGGATGTTCCTGGAGAATGTCATTCTAAGTGAAGTAAACCAGAAAGAGAAAGAAAAATACCATATGAGATCACTCATATGTGGAATCTAAAAAAAAAACCATAAATACAAAACAGAAACAGACTCATAGACATAGAATACAAACTTGTGATTGCCAAGGGGGTGGGGGTTGGGAAGGGACAGACTGGGATTTTAAAATGTAGTATAGATAAACAAGATTATACTGTATAGCATAGGGAAGTATGTACAAGATCTTGTGGTAGCTTACAGTGAAAAAAGTGGCAATGAATATATGTATGTTCATGTATAACTGAAAAATTGTGCTCTACACTGGAATTTGACACAACATTGTAAAATGACTATTACTCAATTAAAAAAATGTTAAAAATAAATAAATAAAATAAAAAGGTTGCTTCCATATCTTGGTTGGCTATTGTAAATAGGGATTAATCAATTTATTGTATGTAGTGGTGCTGTGAACATTGGAGTGCATGCATCTTTTCAAATTAGAGTTCCCTCTAGATATATGTCGAGCAGTGGGGTTGCTGTATCATATGATAAGACTATTTTCAGTTTTTTGAGAAATCTCCATACTGTTTTCCATAATGGCTGCACCAAACTGTGTTCCCACCAATAGTACGTTTCTCAAACTCTTAGTGTGTGTAAATCATTCTTCATGATCTCTGTTTTCATGCTTTTTCATTTTGCCTCTTTTGCTGTATGGTAGAGGTTTTCTACACAGAATATTTTGGAAAATATGCCTTTAGTTTTGAACTCTATTGTTGATTATCTTTAGGACCACAAACAACAGATTTTTAAGCCTAGTTGTATTAATTTACCAACTTCCCCCAAATTTTATCGTGACTCCTTACTGTAAAAGATGAGAGTATTAGTTTATTTCCTTTTGTGTTTCCTTCTGCTCATTTTCATCTCCCAGTTTTTGTTAGAGTACTGTGTGAAGTGATTACCATCCTGACATGTGTAACACTTTGTAACTTTATAGCCTTTTACAGAACTATTAAATTTACATTCTATTCTAGGGCCTTAGTAAATTGGCACATACATTTATGTGGTTAAATGAATTTATTGTCCATTTAGTGTTATTTTGATACAGCAAAGGATGAGTCTCTGTATTGCTTATAGTGCACTAAATTTTCTTCCAGAAATGCAGTAAAACCTTGATCAAATTTAGGTCTTCATGTCAGGAAATTTCTGTTACGTCTTTAGTTTTATTTTCTCTTACATTTTCTGTTATCTTCTCTGAGACTGTTCTGCTTGTTGTTTATGTATTTATTAGTTCTGCTGTTATATTTGTCTTATCTAGTTTTCCTCTCTTCTCAACTCAGTGCTACCTTTTCTTTTCAGTGTCATTTTGATTACAGGATTTTAATTTTTCTCGAGAATTGAAGCACTTATTTCTGAGTTTTCTTCTATTTCCTGTGGTAAATACTAACCCTGAGTGGATTTTTTTCATGTATCTTTTGACTATGTGGTGTAGTTTGAATGGTTTCAAGAACTTAATGGAGTTTATCTTTTTATAGATGCAGGGCTTTTAACCCCATCCCACTTGCCTCCAGCTGCAGGATGAGCTAATCTGTTACTTCAGAGGTCTGGGACTTTATAAAACATTGTAGGGCGGTGGTTGTGCTAAGGTTAGAAGTGAGATTGTTTTATTTGTAATTTTCTTAGTCTTGCTTGTTTTTTTTTTTTTTTAAACTCTTTTTACCCTTCCTTTTGGATAAAGCACAAGATGCAGGACTTTGTCACTTACTCTTGCCCTGACAAAGTATTTTTTAGCCATCAGAGAAAGGGAGCTTCAACTAGGGCATTCTGCATCTTTTCGCTTACCACATGTGTATCCCCATCCCCATCCACCAAGTTGAAGGGTCCCTGGGAAAGTTTCTCAGCATGCTAAATATAGACTCTGATATTGGTCTTCCAGTTTGGACTAACTCATTCAATATCTGAATGATATTTTTTGATAAAACTTTATGTATGTGTTCTAGGTATTTTCCCAGTTTAAGGATATTTTAACTTTCTTACATTTGTGAGTTTTAGGGAGGAATGTTTTTCTGCAAACCTATACATAGCTATGCCATCATTCTTCCTAGAAATCTCATAATTACTAGAAAGAGTTTTTAAGATTTAGGAAAAAGCATTATTTAAACTGAAATTTTACCTTCAGTCTAGCTCTGGATCAATTCTGCAGAAAAATGCATATATTCAAAACTGCACAATGTTACGGGGTTTACTTCCTCTAGAACACTCTTTAAATGGATAATATTTGATCTTTCAAACTTTCTTATTTGGAACTTCTATAGGGATTTCAACATTTTCAGAGGTCTCCTAAGATAGTGAACCTGAAACTGTAGTATTCATAAGAAACTCTTGAGGAATTGGTTTAAAATGCAGATTTCTGGACCCTTTTCCTAGAAAGTCTGAAACAGTGAATTTTAACAGGATCCCAGAAGTCTTTTTAGCTAGCTTATTACCATGATGCAGGTAGTCTACAGTTCAACTTTGAGTAATGCTAAGTGTTAAAATAATCAGACTTAATTATGAGATAAGATATTTTAGGTAACTGGGGCATTTTATGCTATCCCATAGGGCTGAATAGCTGACAACTGCTTTCCTTGGCTTCTAGAAGACATACTACTCACCAGGATAGATGTTCTTTCCATTGTCTTGTCTTAAACCTGAAGCTGAGTTTCCCAAACTTTGGAGATTTTTGTGTCCTGGGAAAATCTTCACTTACTCCCCACCCCTCCAACACACACCCAGAATATCACACAGGTTGCCAGTTCTTTATTTTGCTGAATGAGGATATTAAAAATAAATCAACAATGAAAGGACATTTTTGACACCTCCTCTCACCACAATCACCAAAGACATAAGTAAATAAAAATATAGAAAGAACAAAACTTCGTATTACAGATAGTCTTTTAAACTGAACACATTTAGCTCTATGCAAAACCTCCTGTGTTTTTCCTCTTTTAAAAAAAAGTATTTATCTACAGATTAATGAATACTTTCCCTTGGATGACATTTAAGAACTGCTTAGTTTTTGAAACAGTTCACTTAAAAGAGGCACTACCTGAATATAGTGAGTAGACATGTATCTCACTCATATCCTGTTTTCTCACCAGTTCGGTCCTTTGGTACAGAAGACAGACCAACAGATCGTCCAATACCACCTCGAGATGAAGTCTTTGAATACATTATATTCCGTGGGAGTGATATTAAAGACCTCACTGTTTGTGAGCCACCAAAACCACAATGTTCTTTGCCTCAGGACCCAGCTATTGTTCAGGTAACATAGTAAATTTGTCTTGGAGTACAAATAAACTTCAGGCACATAGCTAGCCTTGGCTTTTGTCTCACCTGGTTTTTGTTTTTTAAGTTTTCTCAATCAAATTTTCATGTAGCTGATAACCATTTTCTAGTTACCTAAAATAACTGGATAACGTTCTTTGCCAGGTTTTTCTCTTTAGATCATAAGTTGGAACTAAATGAGTAAGAAATAGCTGAGGAATTAATTTTTATCATAAGATATTTTCTAATTTAAACAACAGTTAAAATAGCTCACATTTATTGAGGTCTAACTTTATAAGAAACACTGTTCAAAGCACTACACATATAATAAGACAATCCTCACAACACCCTTTGGTACTGTAGTTATTCTCATTTTTACAAGTGAGGAAATTGAGGTAGGGCCATAATTTGAACAGACTGAGGCAGTCTCTCTCCAGAATCCAGGATCCCTGCCACTATATTATTTGCATGTGGTTCTTATGACAAACTAGGGTGGTGATGACTATGAGGTAAGATTACTAGGTTTAATGAAAAAAATGCTAAATCACATTATATATTATATGTATGTTATGCAGTATATGTACTATGTTATATTAGCACAAACAAAAGAATTTTAACATACTTGTGTATTTTATTAAAAACAGAAACACATGCTGTCTAAAAGATTGTAGATTATGGATTGAAGAGGATGTTCATTATAATACCTGTTTACATGTTGATTGGAAGCATATAGAAACTCTGAATTTCTACTGTAACAGCAGAGGAAGAAGATTAACAAGAATATTTTTAACTTGAGGGCTTAGCTGATTAAAAGCTTTATGGCCCCTGTGGTTTTCCTCCTGAATCCATTTTCTTCTCAGTCTTTTTTCTTGTCAGGAGTCTTTGGTCATTTTCTGAAATATGCTTCTTGTTTATTTTTAACTTTCCCTTTTTTATGCTGTGGGTGATAAAAATCTTAGTTTTTCACAAAACTGATAGTTAAAATATACATTACCTTGCATAGAATTTGCCTTACTTCCAGCCATTAAAAGAAAATACCTAATGACTCTTCTAAAGAAAATATTAAGTGGTATATAAAATTTAAGTGGAAAAAAGAGAAAGGACCTTTTAACATTTATTTACTGTTTTTTCTGGAATAAGATCAACTTTTTAATAAGAAATGGTAAATTTGGTTCTTGCAACATAAACTGGAAAAATTCTCTATTCATCTATCCCCTTCTTTGGGGTTTTTTTGTTTTTGTTTTTGTTTCTTGTGTTTCATTATTTATGTAAATAATTTACTGAGGTGAAATTCACAATTTAGAAATTAACCATTTTAAAATGAACAATTCAGTGACATTTAGTGCATTCACAATGTTGTGCAAACTCTGCTTCTATCCAGTTCCAAAACACTTGCATCACCCAAAATAAAACCTCTTACACATTAAGCACTTTCCCTCTGTTGGCACCCTCCTCCCAGCTTCTGGTAACCACCAGTGTGCATTCTCTCTTTGGATTTATCTAGTCTGGATATTTTTTTAAATTTACATATATTTACTGTTCATTGTTTCTAAGAACAATTTAGAGCTTTAGCTTTTTAAACTTACATAGTTATCAAAGGAATAAAGCCAACCACAAAATAAGAATCAATGGAATGCAGTAATCCAGTCATAAAGGATAGTCAAATGTGCTTACACATATTCAAGAAATCAGTCATCTAAGTTATAAATAATAATTAGTTCATTAGTGTCCTTTTTTTTCAAGATTCCACGGATAAACGATTATCCCCTGCTTTTTAAGTCTTACTTTTAAGGAATTAAGTCTGAAAAGAATCCTGAGAAAATGTGAACTTCTTAAATGGAGGGAGAAGAGACACATTCTAGTAGAAATAGCTGCCTACACCAAGGAGTGATATTATCTGACTCATATATATTTTGATAACTCCAGGGAACAAGCAGTCATGGAATGAGGAAAGCCAAGAGAGCACAATTTAAAATGATGTTAAAATACTTCCAATCACCATAAGTTTTTGCTTTTGATCTTTTTTTTTTAATGGAGGTACTGGGGGTTGAACCCAGGATCTCACCCATGCGAAGCACGCACTCTACCACTGGGCTATATCCACTCCCCACCACTTTTGATCTTTTGACTCATTCGTTAAATAGTCTTTATCAAGTACTTGCCATGTGCCTGACATTAGCAGCAAGCATACAGACAGGATCCTGCCATCAGTGAGCTTATAACCTAGTGGCTGTTAGTATACTTCATATTGATATTATGAAACATTTTATGTTAAATTAATGTATAAAGTGTACATGTATACATATTAAAATATATTTTAGGTTTAATAAATTAAGGTTTTTATAAAGTACCCTTTAACATGATAACAACTATGTTTTAAAATGTAAATGGTTTTGTATAGGGTAATTTGTTTCTGTCTGTTTTTCCTATAAATTTAATAGTATTCTTCAGGTAATCAAAAATAAGAGTAAAATCAAAAGTGAGATGTCATATTTGTGTCAGCATGAGACTGAAACTTAGTACTGTAACCAAATGTGATTTTTCTCATGTTTTTTATTTAAGCAAAATTACTTTACTTATTCAGGAACTTTTTTTCAGTTCTTTTCCTAAATCTTTTATAAAACTCTGAACTCAAAGGATAAGTTCATTGTAGAAAAAAGCATTTATAAATCACATTGAGTATAACTGGCACACATGTACAAATGTTGAAATTAGAAAGTTATTCAGCTGTTTTAATATTAAATGCATGTTGCAAGTTATAATTGCTTTTGTGTTGAGAAGTTATAATTTAATAGTTTTCTTAAAAATGTAATATCTGACTTTCTTTTTGTTATGTACATGTTGTTTAGAACCTGGAAAAATAACTCATGACCTTTCTTCAGTCTTCACTAGGCTCATCTACTTCTTCATTCCAGTCAGTGGGCTCCTATGGACCTTTTGGCAGGATGCCCACATACAGTCAGTTCAGTGCAAGTTCATTAGTGGGGCAGCAGTTTGGTGCTGTTGGTGTTGGTATGTTATGCTTTTTTTCTTTTTTCTTTTTTTCTTTTTTGTAATTTCCTTGTCTGTACCACAAAGATATATAAAACTTATCATAAATTTTTAGACTAATTGTTTGGTGTTGCTTTTATAATCTATTATTTTAAAGACTTTATTTTAATGTCCTTAATGATTAGTGGTTCAATAAATGCCATCTCTTAGAATAGTAACTTTTTTTTAAATCTAGGTATATCCAATTACCAAATTTTATTGAATGTTATTTTTAATCTATGTAAGATGTATCCATTTAAAATAAGCATTTTTCCAAACAGGATGGATCTTTAAAAAGGGAAATTGAGATAATGCCATTATTAGGAAATAATGCCATTAAGGAATATTTATGTGGAATGTGGATAATTTAACACCACCTAGGAGAGATACTCAAATATAGTATGTTTGAGGGTGTTTATTGTAATAATGGTTTAGAAACACGGCACTATAAGGAGAAAGTGTAGGAGGGCTAGGCTATTTATAGTCCTTCTTATGATTGGAGGACAAAGGCTGTTGTGTGCAAAAGCTGGATACGATCAGATCAGATTTTTGTTTGTTTTTATAGCTATGCTTTTTAGCTCTTAAGTACACCTTTATTGAAATTCCTGCAGTAAAGAATAACTTTTTAAATGTCAAACTTTTAACCCTCAACCTTTTTCCCCGTTGATTTAATCACTTATCAGCTTTATTTCACTGAATCACAAATCCAGTTTCAAATGTTTTGAAACTCATTAGTATGTTAATTAATTATATTAAAATTAATTCCTTTCTATGAATATTTTTAATACAGTTGTGACTTTTTGGATATGTAATGTTTTACTTATTCACAAAAAACAATGGGAAAAAAAGTAAGCCCTAAAATTGAATGAATACAAACAGAAACAGCTGGTGTTAAGTATATATCAGATAACATAACCATACAGAAATAAGAATTCAAGTAACTTTTACACTCTTAGTAGGATATATTGTAAGAACAGATACAACTTTAAAAAAAAAACTTGATTTAGGGTTTATAATTGGTAGTGGTATTGGTGTTGCTAATTTTGAAACTATTTTGTATGTATTATGGGATAGGACAAATGAATAACATATTGATGTTGTTGAGAAATGGTATTCTTACCTTGGAGAAGGGAGATACAAATAGGGAAGGGGGAAAGGTAAGGAAGAACCCTATGGATTTGAATATGAATTGGAAGTATGAGTGTGAATTCATTTTTTTAAGTAGATTTACAATGTTATGTTGGTTTCAGGTGTACAGCAAAATGATTCAGTTTACAATATATAAATCTATTCTTTCTCAGATTCTTTTCCATTATAGGTTATTACAAGATAATTGAATATAGTTCCTTTGTGCTGTATAGTAGTTCTTTGTTGGTTATCTATTTTATATATAGTAGTGCATATATGTTACTCCCAAGCTCCTAATTTATATCTCCTCCCCACTTTTACCCTTTGATGACCATAAGTTTGTTTTCTATGTCTGTGAGTCAGTTTATGTTCTGTAAATAAGTTCATTTGTATCATCTTTTTAGATTCCACATATAAGTGATATCATATGATATTTGTCTTTCTCTGACTTACTTCCCTTAGTGTGATCATCTGGGTCCATTCCTGTTGCTGCAAATGGCATCATTTCGTTCTTTTTTATGGCTGAGTAATATTCTATCATGTGTACACTGTGTGTGTGTGTGTGTATTGCTTGTATCCTCAAAACTAGATTTTATGTATATATGACCTCTTTATCCATTCATCTATTGATGGACATTTGGGTTGCTCCCATGTCTTGGCTATTGTACATAGTGCTACTGTGAACCCTGAGGTGCATAAATCTTTTTGAACTAATAGTTTTCTCTGGATATATGCCCAGGAGTTGGATTGATGGATCATATGATAACTCTATTTTTAGTTTTTTAAGGAACCTCTGTACTGTTCATATTGGCTGCACCGATTTTCATTCCCACCAACAGTACAGGAGGCTTCCTTTTTCTTCGTATCCTCTCCAGCATTTATTATTTGTAGACTGTTTGATGATGGCCATTCTGACCAGTGTGGGGTGATATTTCATTGTATTTTTGATTTGCATTTTTCTAATAATTAGTGATGAGCATCTTTTCATGTGCCTGCTGGTCATCTGGATGTCTTCTTTGGAGAAATGTCTATTTAGATCTGCCTTTTTTTTTTTTTTTTAATCTTCTGCCCATTTTTTAATTGGGTTGTTTGTTTTTTGATATTGAGCTGTATGAGCTCTTTGTATATTTTGGAAATTAATCCCTTGTCAGTCGCATCACTTGCAAATATTTTCTCCCATTGTCTTTTCATTTTGCCAGTGGTTTCCTTTGCTGTGCAGAAGCTCTAAAGTTTAATTAAGTCCCATTTGTTTATTTTTGTTTTTATTTCCATTACTCTAGGAAACAGATCCAAAAAATATTGCTGCAATTTATGTGAAAGAGTTGAATTCATTTTTTAAAGACTGGTTATTTCCTGTCTCTCTTCATAGTAGGGGCCTAGAAGCAATGATACCCAGTAGCAAAGAACACATATAGACCTAATTCTTGCTTTTTAAATGTCTTTTCCCACTAAAAGGAATCTAGGCCACTTTTTAAAAGAAGAGGAAACAAAGCTTTTTTTTTAAACAGAAAAATGCTAGCTAATAAATAGAAGGAATGGTGGATATAGGAAATCACCATTTTGGAATCTCCAGTGAAACAGCAAGAATTATCAGTGGATGCTAAGATCATTGGGTAAATGATGTTGAAACAGGATATTAAAATGGTCTTAAAGTATCATCTCACAGTTTACTTATTAATTACAAAGGGAGAAAATGTGCCTTTATAATGGAGAGATCTGATGGTTACCATCTTAAGTTGTCAAGTTTGAGTTTGCCATAGTTAATGATTATATGTCTCCTTATATATTGCTGTAGCAGAAGGGGAGTAGACAGCTGTGGTATTCTTGTTGAAATGCAGATTCTAATCATGAGGAAATGAACATATATATTCAGAAGGCCAAACTCTTCAAAGGATTCAGTGCTGTGAAGAACAGAGAGGCAGCAGGACTGTTTTAGACTTTAGGAGACTGAAGAGATATACTATATCCAAATAAAATATGTGATTGGATCCCAAGTTTTAGGAAAAGTTGGTAAAGAATGTTTTAGGAACTACAGAGGAACTTTGAGTAAGGATGATGTTATTGTTGATTTTCTTAGATGTGGTGGTGATGTGTGGTTAACCAAATAGGAGGATGTCTTTGTTTTGGGGAGATGATTTTGAAGTATTTAAGGGTGAAGAGTCAAATTGATTGTAGCCTATGCAGGCAAAAGAGAAGTGTGTGTACCACAATATGAAGAAATGAAGAAACAGAATAGGCATGGGCGAGATGTTAGTTGGTGAGCCAGATGAGGAATATATTGTAATTCAGTGTACTTCTTTTAATTTTGACACTGGTTTGACATTTTTCAAAAAAAATTTTTTAGTTCTTTTTATCTGGGGACCAGTAACCCAGACATTCATCCCTAATCAAAATTTAATTAATTTAATTCCTTTTAGATTTATTCTTGGATAGGAGGAATCAGGTAGTTTTGGTCCATGTACCTTATAATCCTATTCCAGTGGTATGGTCAATGTTACTTACACATGTTAAATCAAGATATACCCTCTGTTAGTTTTAGGTGGTAGAATCCTATTCTGATGGTTCAAATTAAGGACTGTTGTGAATAATTTTATCCTTTTGCAACTCCTTTCACTAAATTGAGTAGTTTGCTAACATTGGGACTATTGTGTGCTTTACCTCCTACGTTACTGTGAAGTTTGCATGACTTAATGCGTATAAAGCTTTTAAACAGGGTCTAGCATACAGTGTCTACACAGTAAATGCTGCTTCTGCTAGTCTTCACAGCCTGCTCCTCTAATCAGAGTATTTTGTGGTGATAATGTTTATATTCCTTATAAATGCTTTTATCTAATTTTAATATTGGGGGTTGCTGGTTTAGTGTTCTTTGGGTGTCAGAAAGGTGGGAAGTTTTACTTGTGTTTTCAATGCCAGTAGACTAATTTTTGCAGTGGCAGACTATTTTTGATTTTGATTTCCATATTGATAGAATATTGTGGAGTGGCTAATTAGGGAACTATATATAGTATTTAGAAGCTGTTAAATGAGGAGGAGGAAAACATTAAGGTGGCAGATGTTTTTTAGAAAAGGAATTAACTCAGACATAGTTTGTGTTGGCACAAATTAAAGAAGACTTTTAAGTGTCTTGTTTTCATTTTCTGTCCGTAATATCCTGATGTTTACAACAGGAATGTTTTAGTAAATCAGGTTATACTATTGTTATTTGATTGGGGGAAATCTTTTCCATTTTAGTTTTTATATATTATTATAGTCTTTTATAGTTTTATTTGCAGTTTATATCATGAAGGTCTTGTATCTATAGAATTTCTGAAAATAAAGATCTATAACTCAACAGAAAAAATTGTAAGGGTTAGGAACTAACTTTGTCTTTTTCAGAAAAAAAGAAATACAAATGGCCCTTAAACATGGAAAGATGCTTAAATTTTGCTTATAATAAGAAATATACAAATTAAATCAGCACCAAGACACCATTTCTCACTATCAATTTGACAAAACCTAAAAGTTTGAGTGTATACTGTTTTGGCAAGATTGTGAGGAAACATATTCTCGTACATAGAAAGGAATGGTGCACCGTAGTATTAAAGCACTTTGGTTGATGTTGTATTTTTAAGCTGATGCTAAAATAATTGTTATGTGCAAAGTTTAGGTTATTAATGACTTTAATTTATGGACCCTTAGAAAAAACTAATTATCTCACAATAAATTGAAGCAGCAAAATAGCCATGGCATGCTAAGTCTCATAATACTGTTGTGGTCAAGATGGAAGAATATTGGCTGAACAGACAGACGGACAAATGGGTACATTTTAGCTAGTTAAACATAGCCAAACCATATTGGTCAGTGATTCTCTCAGGTCTCCAGTGTTTTGTACAGATCAATTTTTAATCATTGAATTTAATGAACACTTAACATGCTTACGAACTTTAAAGTTAGCATAAACCAAATGAGTGTTTCATGCATTAAGTGTGACAGACTAAAGATTTTAAAGATCTACTTTGGTGAAGTATAAAGGAATTAAACATTCCAGTTAAAAGGCAGAGATCATACAAGAGATGAATTAAAAGGCAAAAAGTAAAAAAATAGGAAAGGGCATGACATACAATACAAACACTAATAACAAGAAAACAATGTTAGGAAAATTAACATTAGACAAAAAAGCAACTTAAAAATCAGAAATACTGCTAGAGATAAAGCAGAATTCTTTATAATGGTACAGAGGGCAGTTCATCAGAAAGCTATAACAATCCTAAATGTGTATGTAACTTTTGTAAAATAGTACACCCAACACTTGCAGAATGTAGATTCTTTTAAAGTAAACATGGATCACTCAATGGGATAAATCAAATTCTGGGCTATAATACAAGTTATATTAAATTCAGAAGGATTGAAATAATATCTGCTCAACCACAAAGAAATTAAATTTGGAATTAAAAATAACTTGAAAAATATTCAAATAATTGGAATTTGAGCAAACTTGTAAAATCACTAGTAAATTAAAGAGGAAATCATAAGGGAAATTAGAATATATTTTTAAATTTAATGATCATAAAATGCAACATATCAAAATTTGTGAGTGGAGTTTTAAGCATTACTTAGGAGAAATTTCATACCTTTAAATACACATATAAGAAAATAAGAATTTTTTAAAATCAGTTCTCTAAGCTGCCACTTAAGAAACTTAAAAAAAAAAGAAAGAAAATTAGCCCAAAAGTACTAGAAGGAAGAGAAATTTTAGATCAACAAAATAAAAACAAGCCAAATTGTATATAATGTCAACAAAGCCAGGAGGAGTTGGTTCTTTGAAACATTTCATAAAATTAGTAAGTCCCTAACAAGAGTGAACAAGGAACAAAAGAAGACTCAAATCATCACTATCAAGAATGAAAGGGTAGACATCACTATAGATCCTAAAAGGATGTTATGAAGATATTGTGAACAACTTTATGTCAACAAATTCAACATTTTAGATGAAACATAAATTCCTTGAAAATAAAACTTCCTAAACTAACACAAGAGGAAATAGAATCTCCCTATCATTCTATTTGTTAAAGAAGTTGAAACTGTAATTTAAAATCTCCCATAAAGACAATTCTAGACTATTTACTGATAAATTCTACCATTTAGGGAAGAAATAATTTTACCAATCTTTTATTTATATATATATAGTTTTTTGAGGGGAGGGGTAATTAGGTTTATTTATTTATTTTAGAGGCAGTACTGGGGATTAAATCTAGGACTTTCTACCACTTGAGCTATAGCCTCCCCCGTAATTTTACAATCTTACACAAACTCTTTGAAAATAAAGGAAGAAGACTCTTCCTAATCAGATAATCAAGGCAAGCTAACTGAGATACCAAAATCTAATGAAGTCATTCGACGAGAATAAAATTAAAGCTAATTTCCATGAACATATATGTAAAAATCCTGAACACAGTACAAGCAGTGGATGCCAGCAATCCATAAAAAGAATAGTACTTAATGACAAAGTAAGGTTTATCTCAAGAGTGCAAGGATATTTTAACATTTGAAAATCATTAGTAATTTACCACATTAACAGAATAAAGGAGAAGAACTGCAGTCCCAATAGATACAGAACAGGCATTTGATAAAATTCAACATCAGCGTATCAACAACTAAGGAATAGGAGGGAATTTCCTAATTTGGATCAATGAATGCTTTTCCCTTGATGCAAAGAATAAAGCAAAAGCCAAATCTCTTACCATTTCATGTAGTATTGTTCTTGAGGCCCTAGTCATTTCATTACGGCAAGAAAGAAAGAAGGAAGGAAAGAAAAGAAAAGAAAGAATGATTGATTTAAATATTGGGAAGGCAGAACTAAAAATATCTTTATTTGAAGGTGACATGATTGTGTACCTAGAAAACACGAAAGAATATTCAAACCACTAGAATGAAAAAGTACATTTAGCATAGTAAGGGGATACATGGTAAATATACAAAACTCAACTGTATTTTTGTATTGTAGAACAGACAGGTCGGCAAACTATGTCCTGTGGACCAAATCCCACCAGCCTCCTGTTTTTTGCAAATAGTTTTATTGGAATGCAGCCGTACCCATTTATTTACATGTTGTCTGTGGCTGCTTTTACACTGTAAGGGCAGAGTTGTATAGTTATAACAGAGATCATCCAGCCACTTACAGTTAAAGTTTGCTCACCTAGAACAGATTATTGGTAAATTAAATATAAAATGCAACACAACTTGCAGTAGCATCAGTAACATCAGATACCCAAGAATGAATATAACAAAAGATATTTTAAAACTTTTATAACTGAGTGGTTCTCAGTGGCAAAGGGAATCATTTTTACCTCCCCCCCCTTCCCTCAGGGAACATTTGGTAATGTCTGGTGACATTTTTGGTTGTCACAACTGGAAGATACTACTAGTAACTAGTGGGTGGAGGCCAGAGATGCTACTTAACATTCTACAATGCAGAGGATAACCCCTCCCAACAAACAATTATCTGGCCCAAAATGTCAGTACCGTTTGGGAAACTCTGCTGTACAATAAAAAACACAAAACATTGCTGAGAGAAATTAAAGATCTAAATAAGAGTGTTAATCCATGCTTATGGGTTAAAAGATTCAATGTTATTTTTATGATGACACTGTCCCCAAAACTGATTTACAGATTGACCATAATCCTGATCAAAATCCTATCAGACACTTTAAAAATAGAAACTGACATGCTGATTCAAATATTCGTATGGAATACAAAACCTAGAATAGTCAAAACAATCTTGAAGGAGGAAATTTGAGATTTACATCCAGTTTCAAGACTTACTATAAAGTTACAGTAATCAGAACAAGAAATTATTGATGTAAGAATAGACAAATACACCTGGGTATAAAGAACAGAGAGTGCAGAAATAGACCTTCTTAAATACTGATTTAAAACAGAGATGCCAGTGCAGTTCAGTGGAGAGGGGAAAATCTTTTTTTAACAAGTGATGTTGCAGAGGGGAAGGTATAGATCAGTAGTAGAGTGCTTGCTTAGCATGCACAAAGTCCTGGGGTCAATCCCCAGTACCTCCATTAAATAAATAAATCAATGAACCTAATTACCTGCCCCTACTAAAAAAAGAACACTGGGGGAAAAAGATCTTTTAAAAAAGGTGATGCTTCAGCAGCTGGATATCTATTTGGAAAAAATTAACCTTGATCCCTGCCTCACACTACACATAAAAAATGATTTGAGATAAATCAATAGCAGAATCGGGGTCAAGGAGGTGAGTAGTATGACCAGGAACTCAGAAAAGAGATGGAGGACATAGAAGAGTTTGCTAACCACGGGGACAAGCAGTGGGAGGTTGACTAAGAAAACACAGCAGCATGGAGGTTGAATACGTATCATCAGAGTGGTTTATGTCTTGGTCATTGCCCAGAAATACTAGGGATAATGGGGTAGAATCAGCATTCCACAGAATTATTGAAAGCACTAGTCCCAACATTTTGGGGGTTTTGGGAAGTTACGTTAGGGGTCTTCTGAGCTGGCTGGGACTGCAGCCTGACTGGATGGCACCTCTAAAGGAGTCCCATTGATTCTTATTGTCTCAGGTACTGTACTGGGTTCTGATGCCTCATGTTAAGAGGGATATGAACAACTAGAATTTATTAAATTAGGAGAAGTCAAAAGCAGGAAGGCTTAAAGAACATGTAAAGGTGAGTAATGGTTGAAGGAACTGGAGTTGCTTAGCTTGGATATGAGAAGATTGCAAGGAGCATGATCGTAACCTTCAAATACTTTAAAAGCAGATGGGTAGACTTCTTTTGTGAAGTAGACTGGTGAAAGTAAGGAAACTAATGAGAGAAGAAATAGGCAGATAAGGGGAGGGACTTATAAACTGAGATAAATAGTTTGAACTTTTTATTACAGGCAGTGGAAAGTCAGAGGGTACTGGGCTCTGTAGTAATGTGATTATGTTTCTGTTTTGTAAAAGATTATTCTGATTCCATTTTTAGATTGGATTTAGAGGTGGGGTGAAGAAAAGCTATTGAAACAGTTCCTGCTAGAGGAATCCTACATAGATTAAATATTAAGTAAGAAGAGAACACAGCATATGGAAAGTGAATGATCCGTAAACAGTGAAGAAATGTAGAGAAGATTGACATAACCTAGTATAGCAAAGAATTGGGTCTTTTCTAGGGTTTTGTTACTCATATTACCAGAACTTTTTGTGGTTGCTTTAGGCAGAAGGCAGCCGTACAATAACTGTCCTGATGGAAAGCATTAAAATAGACTCTCCATTGTCCATTGCCTTGACGAGTCTGCTGATTTGACTATTTGTACAGATGGTGTAAAATGTACTATTTCTGCTACTTCTCTATCTGATGTGTGTCCTTGCTGTCCCATCTGCATAACTGCCTAGGACAGCATATTACAGAAAATTGTTGCATCCAAGGGTGCTGGTCAAAGATTGCTCTATGTTTAATTCAGTTTCATTAATTTCCGTTACTAAGTTGCACAAGTGTTACAAGGGGGTGACAGTTAACCATTATTTAAAAAGTATATTACTTTGTATAACTGAAAGGTTTAAAATTTAAAACCTTTTTTTTTTCTGTCATTAAAAAAAATTCTTAAAGCTGGAAGCTCTTTGACATCCTTTGGAACAGAAGCACCAAACAGCGGTACCCTATCCCAAAGTAGTGCAGTTGGTTCTGCCTTTACACAGGACACAAGATCTCTAAAAACACAGTTATCTCAAGGTAAGCTGTTTTTTTCCTTCAAATATTTCTGCTCTAAATTTCTATAGTGGTTTTTATCTTTCTCTGAATGTAACAGCTTTTGCAGCTTGTAAATCTCATGGATAATTTCTGTTTAGTTCTGTTCTAATTTTTCTAATTGTTATTAGCAGTAAGTACATTATTGAATGACTTCCACTATTTAGACTTTTTATAATTCTTAGATCATAAAACTGAAACAGTGAACATTGACTTATTTTTTACAGACTTATTTTTTACAGAGCAATGTTATTATATTGTATGTAATATTTGTATATAATACTTACATATTACAAGTCAATCCCAGGCTCACCACTGAGGATGAATTATCTTTGATGATTTTGATGAGGAAACAAACTATTCATTATGCTGTTGCTTTCCTAGCATCCTCATAGAATCTAGAGCAGTGACTCTCAGTGTAGACCACCCAGAACCAAACCATCTGATCTGGAGTGTTCCTTAAAACTATAGATCCTGAGAATTGCTACATCAGAATCCCTGAAACTTGGGGATTGGCATTTTAATAAGCTTCTTAAAGGATCCTGTTTGTTTTTTCTTTTTTTTTTTTTTTTTTAAATTCTGGGTTTTTTTACCAGCCAGTCACATAACCTTCAGTGGTCCCGAGATTCCTGATCTATTTTTATCTGCTGCTAAAGTGAATATTACTGGCTCATTGCTTTATATGGATGTTTACTTTTAAATAAAACAGCATGAAGTCATTTTAGAAAGATACCATAATCACAGGACAATATTTTTTAAAGCTTTTGAAGGTAAAATCAAGCCAATGCTAAACATAATCCTGTGTATCTCACTTTAGATATTTTGAAATAATTGTAGTTACTTTTATTCATACTGATTTGGAATAACTTAATTTTTAATTTTGTAACATTCTAAAGATTTGTTGTAGGTGAATTGGAAGTACACAAAGCATAAGAAAAAAGTAAAAATACCCGTAATCTCACTATCCAGAATATACTTAACATCCAACCTTTTCTCTAAGTTAACATAAGTGTATACTTGTGTATATGTGTATTGTTTTGTTTTTTTCAATAAGAATTCATTCTTTAAAAAAAAAATTCTTAGAGAAAAAATCTTTTTAAGCATTCATTTTCTAAACTATAAAGTGGAGCTTTAGTTTAAATGGGACTTTACTGATAAACTAACAAACTTATTGTTGGAGTTAAATTTTTTTAAATGCATGCAGTGCCTGTAGCACAGTGCATGACACAGAACCTGCTAGGTAGATGTTAGCTATATTAATTAATAACCACCATTAACCTTAATATTGAAGCACAAGGAGAATTCTTATTAAAATAATAAAGATGCTCCTCAGCATTGTTCTGGAATTTTTAGCTATATCAGGAATATGTGAAAAAGAAGTAAGAGGTATAAATATTAAAATTAACATTATTATTTTTTTAATTAGTATTATTTGCTAGTGATGACTTTCTACTTGCAATTGAGAATTCACTGAAAAACCCAGACTAAATTGGGACTTAAATTAGAGGTAAAATGTAGAGAATATGAATAAAAATTGATAGTTGTCCTAAGACCTAACCCACTGATTATTAATGGGGATAAAGGAGATATTCACAATGATGAGAAATTCAAATTATGTATAAAATACATAACAAGAAATATGACCAACCTCTCTGATGAAAGATACAAAATGTAATAGAGGGACATAAAAGAAGTCACGTATCACTGGAGAAACATATCTTATTCCTCGTTACAAAGATTTAGTATTAGGAAGACTTTACTTCTCATAATAATTGAATTTACTATACTTCCATTAAATTCAAATGGAATAGTAAGAACCTGGTAAAACAGATTACATAGACTGTCTTAAAAGTAAGCATGGAAGTATAGCTAGACATATTTTAAAAATAAAGTAATGAGGTAGGGCTTATCTCCTTAATAAAGTATACATAAAATAAAGCAATACAAGAATTAATTTAGAGATGAATGGAACAAAAGTCAGAAACAGATCCAAGTATAAAGAAGTAATTAGTATATGATAAAGATATCTTTAAACTAGTAGAGAAAGACTAGCTATTGAATAAATGCTGTTGGGACAGACAACTGCCTGATCATTTGGAAAAATAACTATAGAATCTTTCCCTGGTACTTAGGTCTAAAATAAGTTTTAAATAGTTTTAAATGTTTTTTTAAATTACATATTTATTAGAAGAAGAGGTGTGGTTATATAAAGCAGTGGGAGAGAAGACCTGGGATCTGTGTTTAAATTTTACCAACTAAAATTTCTAAATTTTACAAAATTTAAACACCTAGAGTTTTCTTGATTTTCTTGTAACTGTGATGATAAAAATGTGAAGCCAGCTTGAGGGAGTATTTTTATTATGCTAAAAGAGTTTCTGAGTTTATGTATGTATAGTATGTCCAGTATCAGCTATATTTCACTATTTACAACAAAATTGACATCATGATGTAATACTAGACTTTTTTTTTATAGTACTAGACTTTAATTATGAAAGTTTTCAAGTTATGCAACAAATGAGTTATTACCTGCTGTGATTGCCCTATCACTTGCAGTTCTGTAATACTTTGAGTCACAGGCTTAAAGAAAAGCCTTAATGAAGTAAAGTTTTATAAATTTATAAAGTCATTTAATATACTATTGTAAAATTACTTAAACAATACGCTTTTCAAAACCTTAATGTTTGTTTTATAAATAAATCCTTTCACAAGATGATAAACGATTACAAAATGTTTTCTCATAGGCCAAAACTTAAACTACCTGATTTCCCATTATAATCAATAGGAAAATTACAGTGTTTCTATTACTGGCAGAGTAAACTTTGGCATTACTGGCTGGAAATGGTGACACATATTTGTAATTGCATACTTTAGATAACCATGTCCTTGGGGAGTATTACTAATAAACAGTCCATGAAGCACCTGTTGCACACCCAGTGTGCTGTCATTACTCACCAGTTTACCAGTTTGGAGCCTGTGCAGATATGCACAGGTGGGTAGTAAGTTTGCAGCATATTTGGGATTTTTTTTAACATAAAATGAGCATTAAAAACCTATTTTGGTGCAATATCATGGGTTGTGAGAGCACCTTGAGCAGAGCTTTACAGCAAGCATTAGGGACAAAAAGCATGATGGGAGCACCCAATGTTAAAAATTTTCTGTTTGTACTGTGACCAGACTCTGACCTCATAAAAGGAAAAATAGAATTTGTAAGTACAAAACCCATATTAAGCAAAAATTTGCCGAGAGATCATTCCGATAGCAAAGAATGAGAATGACTACTGTGTGTTTATCTGAAAGGTTTATTGCTGGCCTTTTAATATTGATGTTTAATTACCCAAGCCCCTAAGGTATTGAAGAACTTCACCTGACTTTCTAGTTCTTTACTTCCTTTATAATGGAAATTTAATGAAGATAATACTTACAGGTATAAAGGTATCGCTTTAGACATATCTTTGGAAAATACTAAAAAAGTTAAAGCCTCTGGAAATAATGGTTAAAATGCCAGTATGATCTTGTGGTTGTGGTTATTGGGGAAAGCCTGCATCTGACCTACCATCTTTATAATATTCCTGGGGAATCTTTTATCAGCAGCAGTTTTTGAAAAACTTTTTTAAACCTTATTCCACTAGGTAGAAATACAGATAAAGTTCCAGAATTTTTTTGTTTGGTGGGTGTGGGGGTGGTTAAAAAAAATTTTTTTTAACCAATCTTGTGACCAGCCTGCTAAAGATAAACAGTTTTAAGCTCTGATCTAATGAGTAGATGAACTCAGATTTGTGCTGAGGATTTGATTGGTAGAAATAAAACTCTACACCTTTTTTTTAGGGTCTAGATTATTTTGAAATCCCCAAAGGATAGGGTAGTTTCTTATCTTTTGGTTACGTTTTAGGTCGTTCAAGCCCTCAGTTAGACCCTTTGAGAAAAAGCCCAACCATGGAACAAGCAGTACAGACCGCCTCGGCCCACTTACCTGCTCCGGCACCTGTTGGGAGGAGGAGCCCTGTATCAACCAGGCCTTTACCATCTACCAGCCAAAAAGCAATAGAGAATCAAGAGCACAGGCGAGGTAGAACTTTAGCTGTTTACTGTTTCTTAATTGACTGGTTGACATCTTCCAACCTTATTTTCATTTAAAAAAAAAAAAGTTTTATTTTATGTGAATGAGCCTAGAAAGTTTAAACTGAACTTGATAGAATGTTCAGTCTTTCAAATTTGACTCAAAGTAGTGATGGTGGTGGGGGTATAGATTTTTGATTTTGTGTTTGATTTGTTTGTTTTTCCATTTAAACTTAACAAAAAGTTTATTATGTGTCCTGAGTTGATTGTCACTTTTTATGTGTTCTATAGCTGAAGTACACAAAGTTTCAAGACCAGAAAATGAGCAACTCAGAAATGATAGCAAGAGACAAATAGGTAAGTTGTTACTTGTATCTGAAAGCCATATCCTATGCTTCTCAATAGAGAGAACATTTGAACATATGATACATAATTACTATTAAAAAAATGAATGGCAAGAGTTGACGATATAAAGGATAAGCACAAGGGCGTTTCATTGTGGTAACCAAATAGTTGTTTATCTTGATTTTGCTGGTAGTTGTGTGGATCTGTATATGTAGCAAAAGGTCATAGAACTATACATAAAGACGTATCCCAAAATGAGTACATGCAAAACTTGAAATCTGAATGAGCTCTATAATGTAGTTTATTATATTATGCCAGCGTCCTGGTTTTTTCCTGATTTTTGATAATAAATAATAGTTAAATAAGATGTTACTATTGGAGGGGAAACTGGATAATGGGCGCACAGGACCATTCGTTTGTTTTGCAGTGGGGGAGTGGTTTGGTTTTGGTTTTGGTCTGATTATTTTTAAATGAAAGGTTTTTTTTTAATTATCATTACATGTCTGGAATAAACCCTATTTGATGGTAGGCAATTGCCTTTTAACATATTCTTGAATGTAATATGCTAGTAGGATCCGTGCACGTACATGTACATTGTTGTGTGGCTTTCTCTTTTATGCTACCTTTTGTATTTTTTTGTTGTTTTGTCATTTCATGTTAACGTTATAAAATTGTTTTCATGGTTTTCTATGCTTTTAAGAACGGAATTAGCTGTACCATAAAAGTTTGAAAAGTTTTACTAAAATTAAGCCTTGAGCCCCTTTTTTGGAAGTAATTGTTCAAGTACTTTAGCTTTCTTTCATAGTTACTGATTTAATATGGTTGAGTACTTTCTTTTGTAATCTATAACATTTATCCTAAATCCATCCATTTTATTATTTTTAAATTTATTAGCAGAGAATAAATTATAATTTAAAACTCTTCCAAATTAAAAACTAAAGGTGTGTAATCACCTCAATTATGTAATAATTGGAAGATGATCTTTTACTCAATTTTAGAAAACTAGATATATTTTTAAATGTGTATAAACACTGTTTCTTCTGTACATTTTTATGTGTGTTTTTGTATGTACCGTAGAACATAGAGTTTCTGGTTTGTTTACTATATTTCACTTTTTTTAATTTGGAAAAAGAAAGAACTCCTCCCTCAAGATAAAACAATTGCCATGCTTTCATCATTCAGAAATCATGTGAAGTAGTAAATAAAAGTACCTTTTCACTGCCCTTCAAAATTTAAGACAGAAGTATCATGCTGTACTTTATGGCTTGTGGCCAAGACATTTTCAGTAGTAAAGTTAAATATTTAAACATCCTGCTTGTCTAGATTTAAGTGTCTGGATATACTGCTGTAGGTTTTTGTGATTTGTTTTCTCAAACTTGGATAATTTGCCAAATGTTCAGTGAACAGTGAGCCCAAACCTGTCTATTAGTCTATAGTCACTTCTCATCTTTATCGGTATGTGTTAAACACTTCGCATAATTATAATCTTTAAGTTCATGCTGCTTTGTGCTCTGTGTTTTTCTGTTAACTCACATCAAATACCATTCCATATTTCTCTTTTATTTTTTTCCACTTAACTATTCCTCTTGTGTTGGATATTTGGGTTCTCGAGTGTTCACTGTAATTTATGCTATTTTGGTATTGCTTCATCATACCTCATAAGTCTTATGGTTGTATTAAATTGTAAAGAAAGACTTGACTAATATAGAGCCATTTAGAGGGAGACAGTGAAAGTGAAGCAGGAAGTGGTTGGAGTGGTTGAGCCTGGTGCTTCTTGTCTTTTGTGCTACCTGTGAGGTGGAAATAACACCTCCTGTCTTGCAGTTTGTGCTGATAAGTGTTCATTTATTTTTCTTACCTTAAATTTTGGTTTCTATGATCCTTTCCATAAAAAGCTTCCTAAATTTTGAGAACCCTTCAGATGTTTGACACTCTGTAGGTATTAGGGATTATAAGCAGAACAAAACCCCTGCCCTCAAGGAGTACACAGTAATTTAGTACAGAAGTCTCCCAAATTGTTTGGTTGTACACTCGTCAGCATTTATGAGTATAGACCCCATAGATATAAAGTTCATGTGTGCCATTTATAAATTTCAAGTTTATAAATATGTGTGCTGTTCCCAGTCTGTTATGTATTAAATGTTTGTGAAACTTTCTTTTTTATTTAAAAAAATACATAGTAATGTATATAGAGACTTGTAAGCATTTCTGTTGTTGACTCTTTAATATAAAGATCACAATAATAGCTTCTGCTCTAATCCAGCTAATTCTTTATTTGCTTATTAATATAGTTCCAGGTGCTCCTTCAGCTCCAAGGAGAGGGCGTGGGGGTCATCGAGGTGGCAGGGGAAGATTTGGTATTCGACGAGATGGTCCGATGAAATTTGAGAAAGACTTTGACTTTGAAAGTGCAAATGCACAATTTAACAAGGAGGAAATTGACAGAGAGTTTCATAATAAACTTAAATTGAAAGGTATGTTTTCATTTTTCTATTCAGAAAATACTCTTATTTGACTTGTGAATTATGGGTGTTTGGTACAAGCCTTGACTTTTATTGTATGTACTTATTTTTCAATAGAAGATAAACTTGAGAAACAGGAGAAGCCTGTAAATGGTGAAGATAAAGGAGACTCAGGAGTTGATACCCAAAACAGTGAAGGAAATGCAGATGAAGAAGATCCACTTGGACCTAATTGCTATTATGACAAAACTAAATCCTTCTTTGATAATATTTCTTGTGATGATAATAGGTACAGTTTTTAAGTTGCTCTTAAGATGTTGAAGTGTGAAATGATTTCTTATAAATTCACAAAGTTTACTGAATACTTAAAAATATGCAATGACTGCAGTTTTTCAGTGTTTTTGCTAAAAGAAAATAATTTATAAAAAATTTTATATAATGCTATTCTTTTTTTACTTTTTTTTTACATTTTTTATAGAGTTGTAGTCATTTTACAATGTTGTGTCAAATGCCAGTGTAGAGCACAATTTTTCAGTTATACATGAACTTATATATTCATTGTCACATTTTTTTTCGCTGTGAGTTACCATAAGATCTTATATATATTTCCCTGTGCTATACAGTATAATATATGATACTGCTCTTTGAAAAGAAAAAATAATATACTTTGGTTTGGGGATGCATTGACAGTTGAAAATTAGTAATTAAAATAGAAACATTCAGCTAACATCTAAACACTTTACCCCTTTACGAAGTAGTTCAGATGAAGTTTACTAATATAGTAAACCTCTGCCATATTGTAGTAAATACAGATCCAGAAAATTGGTTAATGAAAGGACCCAGTATAACAAACTAAAAGTTCAAGAGTTTCTGCTCCCTATCCAAATTGTCGTTCTCCTAGTTGCAGTTTAGTGCCACCTGGTGGCAGTCGTCTACTAAAATTTCAGCAAGGATGGGGATGATTCTGAGTCCTGTCTGGACTTTACGGCGGCGGCAGCAACAATTCAGACACTTGCTTGAGGCATCAGGTCCAGAGATTTGGCCAGGAGCATACTAGGAGATCTGCCTTCCTTCTCATCACTTCCTGAGACAGGGTTTCCTTTCCTGTCTTTGCCCTTTCTTCCTTTGGGGCTGATTGGAGGGAGTAGTCAATTGCCAGTCCTATTACATATGAGTTCCCACTACATCAGGGCTGCTGTCAGTTTCTTTGTATTATCAACTACATTTACGAGAAACTTAATACCAGTCATATTATAGCACCAACCAACCAACATGAAGTTGAACAGAATATTATAGGGACATATTGCCATGGACAGTCTGTGATGATTTAGATAAGGTGCTTATTTTTATTTGATCTTTAGGAATTACTTAGCTTTAATTTGGGAATTAGTGCTACATAGTTTGGCTGGAAAATGTTCTTTAAAACTTGATACACTAAAGATTATTTGTTCTCATAATAGAGAACGGAGACCAACCTGGGCTGAAGAAAGAAGATTAAATGCAGAAACATTTGGAATACCACTTCGTCCAAACCGTGGCCGTGGAGGGTACAGAGGCAGAGGAGGTCTTGGTTTCCGTGGTGGCCGAGGGCGTGGTGGTGGCCGAGGTGGTACGTTCACCACCCCTCGAGGATTTCGTGGTGGATTCAGAGGAGGTCGTGGGGGCAGGGAGTTTGCAGATTTTGAATATAGGGTAAGTATTGTATGCTTTGGGGTTGGCTTGCAGTTCTGTGAAACTCAAAATGTTTTTAATTTTTATCTATTTTGAGTAAATATTTTTAGGGCATTTATATAACTTCCATTTTGATTTTTCAGAGGAGGGTGTACCTGCAGAATACTTATGTAATTTTAAGGAGCAATAACTTCTTGGCTAATGAATCCAATTTTTTTTTTAACTATTTCCTTTTCAGTGGGAGGAAGTAAGAAATAGAAATATGATACCCTATTTTGTCTTTTTATTATAGAACCATGGTTTCAGATTTCATGGACTGTTACAAAAATTTCTTCCAAAAAAACTATTAGACTGACCTGGGGTTCTTTCTTTTTTTAATTTCTTCTCCTTCGAAAACTTTTGTTGTTGGAAGCACAGGGAATCACTAAAGACATTATACAGTATAAAAAGGACCATATTATGTCACCTTTATTTCACATTATAGAGTATGCCTTAGCACCAAAAGAATCTAGGAAGAACATACTCCCAAATGGGAAGCAAACCTGTACACTTAATAGCAGCTAACATTTATATAGTGTTTCATGTGTACAAATGAGGAAATAGGTACAGAGATACTAAAATACTTGCCCAAGATCAACTAGTAAGTGATGATGCTGAGTCAACTTTTTATCATGTACGTGTTTTTATTGAAGTCTAGTCAGTTTACAATGTTGTGTCAGTTTCTGGTGTACAGCATAATGCTTCAGTCACACATGAACATACACAGGCTGAGTCTTGAACCTAGTGATTTTGTTCCTGAGTCAGTGCTCTTAATTTAGTTTTGCGGAAACCTCAACTACATTTTCCCTGGGTTTTTTTGGGTTTTTTGCTTTTTTTTTTTTTTTTTTTTTTTTTTTTTAACTGTTGTCTTGAAAATATATTGGCATTTGGGAACTGCTGCTAAAAAAACTAGCTCTGAATAGTAAGTTTATATATAAAATTTATTTAAAAGGATCTGTCAATTAAGTCAATGTTACTGTGCTAGTTTATTGATTTTAGGGATAGTGTGGAGGAAGGTATATAATCAAAGAAAGAATGAAAATCACTTCGTAAAGAGATCTACTAGGAATTGCAAAGAACAGCGAGAAACAGAAAGACCTGCTAGCAGGAATTTCATTATTCAATATTTAAAACTGACCATTGTTGAGATCCCTCTTAAAGGATCAGTGTTAGTGGCTTTTGGGTCTGTTCTGTTAATTTTGATGCCTTTGGTATTGTGTCATCATAGCCAGGACTGCTGAAAATAAGCCTCAGGTCATTAGCTCAGGCTATCCAGCCATGGTGGATGCAACCTGATGGAGCTGCAGGATTTCTAACTTGCAAAATGGCCATTCCAGCTCAGAAACTATGTCTTGGGAACTACAGAACACCTCTTACTTGCCACTATTCCTCCTCTTGAAGTTGCCAGTGACCTATTGCTTATAGAATTCAGTAGCCTTTTCACAAATATTTGCCCTTAACTCCTCTGCAATGGCATTGATATACACCTACCCAACTTGGGGTCTTCCTGATTTTTTAAACACTTTTGATATTATTTTCTTTATAAAAATAACACATGTTCTATTAACTACTATGTATAAAATAGATAAACACAAGTTTCTTCACAGGGAACTGTATTCGGTATCTTAGAGTAACCTATAATGAAAAAGAATATGAAAACAAATACATGTATGACTGAAACATGCTGTACACCAGAAATTGACACCTTGTAAACTAACTATACTTCAATTAAAAAAAAAAAAATGTTCCTCAACACAGCGTATAAGGGCACGTCATGATCTGGCTGCTCTCCAGGTCAGAAGTCTAGGGCTTGCTCTAGGCCTTGTTGCCAGTGGGACTGCCCTGTTCTTCATTCCTTCTGCTACAGACCTGCGGGCCTTCTAGCTCTTGTTTAGTGCCAAGCTTATTCCTATCTCAGGACCTTTTTACCTATTCCTTCTGCCTGTAGTGTTCAGTTTGCTCCATCTTTCGAGTGTTCATGTTCACGTTTGCACTCTTGTGTATACTTGAGCTTTCTCTCTCTCTCTCCCTCCCTCACCTGCCAGTTTCCCCTTCCCTGTTCTGAGCTTATCTATTCTTAGCTTTTAATCAATTTTTCAGCTTAGATCTTGTATGCTTTCATCTGCATTTCTCTGTGTTTGTTTGCATTGTGTCCTGTGATCAACTTAAACTTAACCTTCTTCAGAATGACCTCATCATCTTCCTGCCTTTGCATCATCTCAGTCTGACATTCTTTTTGTATCCTGGGCAGTGGCGGTATCCGTGATCATGGCCCATTATCAGGTCCCACATCCATTCCTTCGAGATGTTTCTCAGCTGCCATACTAACCCACTGATTGGTCTTCAGACCTTCAGTCTCTCTTTACCTCACTTCAGGCATGTCAGCTACCTGCTAAAGAGCCAATGGCAACTCCTTGTTGAAGACCACATTGAGTCAGCTTGGTTTGAGAAAAAGTATGTTTAAATTAGACTTGAAACTTATTGGAATTTTAATAATTATTGCTAGCGTGCCCTCTGTTGAGTTGTTAAACCTTTCAGGCCATCAGTTTTGATATTTGTGGATAGAGAGTTGCACAGTTTTATCTCAAATGCACCTTATTTTAAAGTTCATTGAAGTCTCAGAGTTGGAAAACATCTGAGATGTATAACCTCCTGGCCAAACTAACCTCTTCCCTTGGTATCTCTTATAGCGGTTGGGAGCTTACTCCTCCTGAGAGCATCCATTCCCACCCCATGGATGCTCTAATTATTAGGAATTCACAGACATACACATAATTTGAATGAAAACCCTTCCCCTTCTATTTTCAACCTAATCGTTTAACTACCTTTCCAACAAACAGAATATACTCTTCTTCATGTTTTTCAGATAATTTGGAAAAAACAGCTGTCATATTCTCTGTGTAAGACCAGACCATTACTCCCCTTTATCTGAACAGTCATCAGTAAACCTTTGCAGAACCACTGTGTACATAGTACATGCACTTATTAATGCCATGTCTCACTGTCCAGCCATTTTAAGCCTTTAGTTAAAACTCCTATCATATATACTGCAGAATTAGAATGCATTATAGAGGTTGTCTACATGAATCTTTATCTGCACTGCTGTTTCCCTGGCAGATAGATCAACATCTACTTCGATATTTTAAGGAGTGATAGATTCACTGGACCTCAGGCATTACCCTGATGGTTTGAAGGTTCTAATGTGATATTGCACTGCCTGCTCTTTTCACTCTGTGAGGGTCCCACTATGATACATTCTGCCCCATTTCTTATTACCCTTTAGCCTATTTGATTCAAGCAGGTTGGCTCATGGTCATCTCTTATACATACTGCTTGATTCCAGCTTTAACCTCATTTATTGACCAAGTATATCAGATGCATCACACATGCCAGGCTCTGTGCTGGACATTTGTGGTAACAAAGCATGCAGCCCCAGGCTTCTTGGTGTTTATAGTCTAGTGGGGAGACAGGAGCAGTAAAAGTCAGGACCTCCTTTCAGTCTTGCCCAAGATTTGCTCTATCCTTAGAAACTTCTCTTCCTTCCTCCACTGATTTCTTCCTTTTCTGACCTCCTGTGGTATCTGCTTTCATCAGTACATATTTTAAATATATTCCCTATTTCATGTGTTTTACTTTGTTCTGCATCGCCAACTAGATGGGAGCCTCTTGGCATTAGTGAATATGTATTTTACTTTTCTTTCCACCAGAACACCTATCTCAGCACGGAGCCATAATGGGCTTGAAGTAAGTACTGGGCATGTTGATTAAAAATACGTTTCTTCCACATTCAGTGAGGCTGAAGTTCCATCAGTGTGGCTAGCCGTTGATTGTCCATTCCATAGCTGAATGATCCTTCTGTCTGCCGCTAGATCCCTGACATTCTCAACAGCCTATGCCTTCTAAATCATATCATCTGCTGCCTTTACATACGAAAATAGTGAGTGACCACTGTTACATAAAGGAGATTTCTCTCAGGGATTAAACTCGTTTCTGAAATATCTTCTTAGAGATGGAGTGCAATGGCATTTGCAGCAGGCTTCATGTAACGGGTTAGCTTTGTTCTTTATGCTCCCTTGGCATGAACTTACAGGTTTATCTGGTTATTTAATGAAACGTGGGTAAAGAAGGGATTGTGGATTTTTTTTTTTTAACTCCTTAGAGATAACAGCCTAGAACCTCTCTCCCACCGTACTCCCAATAGTTAGGAAACCAAGGACTCAGAGAAATTAACTCTCTTGATCTAAGTACAAGCTAATAAAGCCAAAACTCATACTCTTTGACTTCCAGCCCAGTTTTGCTTAAGAATAGTGTTAGAAACATAAACTTGTGGTGAGTATGGTCCTGTAGTGTTTTTCTTTTCTCTCTTTCTTTGGGGGGTGGGAGATCAGGCTGGGGATAATAAGAATGTATAGCCCACTCCTATTTTAAATGCTGCTAAGGAGGTTAAGCCACTATGATGAGTGAGACAGATCGCTTTCCATTTGAATCTGTGTTCCTTCAGAGAGGGTCCAGGGACAGTGAGGTATTTGAAATGACTCAGCATGGTACTGTCTCTCTCTTTCCCCCTTTTATTTTCTCTTCTTCCTGCTACCTCTGTCTCCCCCTTCTCCTGCCTTCACTCTACTTCTTTTCTTCTTTGTTTTGCTTTCTTTTTTTTTAACCTTTCAGAAAACCACAGCTTTTGGACCCTAAAAGGTCTGGATTGACCATACAGCTTTCTGAAAGGTTAAAAAAAAAAAAAAAAAACGGGGCATGTGAAGGTTGGCATAGGTGGGGGACAGTGGGATTATCCTCAGCTTATTTCTCTCTGTACCAGTTTACACCATGCCATATATATTCTAACTTAATAACATTGTACAAATGATTTTGTGTTGTATACACAGATACAGTTAAGTCTTTAACATAGGAACTGTGTATTTCTAACCAACTAAGAATCAGCAGTAAAAATCCGGTATATGGTAGCAACTAATCTTGTGGAAAATAGAAGCCCTTGACTATGATGGCTGAGTACAAGCCTTTAGTTTAGAGTTAATCTCACTGGAGAACTAGAGACCCCTTGAGATTTTTATTGCTTTTTCCCTGGTTACTTTTATAAAAATTTCCCAGTCAACAGTCTGATATTTAGAACTTACTTTAGATTTAAGTTGTCTTTTTAAAATGAATTTCCAAATCACTGCTTTCTCCTGGCATGAAACTTTGGAGAGGAATGTTGTTTTACTCTCTGGATATTTTGTTGCTTAGTAAAACCATCAAAGACTTGGGGATTTTATTAGTCTCACAGTATGTTGTCAGTTGTATCTGATGAGTTTGACCTACTATGTTCAAGGCTTGATTAAGTTCTATCATTATTTTAAAAAATTATTAGGACAGCAACCAAAGTGGAGTATGCCTTTATCTTAGCGAGGGTGGGGGAAGCCGCCTTGCTAGGACAAGCCCACACCACCACTGCTGTAACCTCTGCTAACTGGAAAATACAGTTAACAAATTATGAGCTACTACTGGGTGTGTAAGTGACAAAAGGTGTGTCCTGGAAATCAGTAAAATGGATTTATACATGAAAGCAAGAGGAGGGTATATTTAAAGGAAATATACTTACACAAATTAAAAATACTTACTAATAAACCAATACTTTGAAACTTGAGCTAATTTCTTTTTCCTTTTTAGAAAGACAACAAAGTTGCTGCATAGTCTACAAACAAGTCTTTGAAAGTAGTTGGATTTCTAGCTCTTCATGTTCCTGAGAATTGGTTTCAATCTATGCGAAGAATGAAGAAGTGATTTTGCTGTATATTTGTCACCAGCACTGGGTTTTTGTTTGTTTTCCTGCTTAATTTCAAAGATACAATGCAGTTACTTTTCGGGGGGGTGGGGGGACGCTCATCTTAAAAAATGAGCATTAAATATATTTGGAATAGCAGAAGGCTAAGTAATTTCTTATGTATAGTTAAACTAAAGCAGTACTCCAGTGGGACTTAATAAGTATTTTTTCATCACTGAAAGGGTTTTTCTTATCACTAAATTGTATTTGGCAATTATTGCAAGTTTCCTGCAGATAGGGCCGTGATACTGTGTTTTGAGCCAGAGGAGGATGTGTGTGTGGGTGTGAGTGTGTGTGTGTGTGTGTGTGTTTATTTCTTTCTTTTTGGAAATCCTGTAATATCCCTTTTGAGGTAGCTTATTTTGTCAATTAATTAGGGTGCTGGATGGTAGAGAATTTTGTCAGTAAACGATGTATACACAGTAAATACTGTTTCTTAGGCAAAGGTAACTTTTTTATATAGTTGTAAAATTCCATTATATTCCATTGCCAAAGAAACATTAAGAACTTTGTATAGCTGTATAAAAAGCAACTAATTTTTTAAAGAATAAACATTTTAAAGTCAGCAAACATACTGTGTTCTTTCAGAAGTTGATGTGCTGAGGAAGAGCTATGGGTGGGTCTTTTCTTCATAGCTTTCCAGGCTTAACGATTTTTGATTTTTTTTTTTTTAATGTTTGGAACATAAATGAAGATTTGATACATTCTTCCATTATCTAAAAAGGATAAATTACTCACGCTCATTGTAAGAACTTTATTTTGTAGCAAATGGCATATCACAGGATTTATCCAAATAACAGATATTTTCAGTATACAAATGTAAATAATCATAGATAAGAATGTACTTAACTGTATTTTCAAATAAGTACCTCCCCTCCTTTTTTAAGACAATAAAACTGAGTGTCAACTAACCTGTTCTTCCTGATATGCCTGGAAGTTTGTTGTGATACCCTGACTTACTCCATTATATTTCAGGATTCAGAGCATTAGAAATTATTTTGGCAACCTACAGGATAATGTAACACTGGTCCTTCGGCCTCTGACCCACAAATGACTCAGTATAGAGTTCATTGCTAATTATAAATTACCGGTAAATCTTTTTGTCATTTTAGGCTATAGTGGGAAAAATCTGGCCGTTTTTGTGTTTTTCTGAAGGCCATGGAATAAAAGAATCCAAAGATTTAAATATTTTTATCTATTTTGATTTTTGTTAACTTTCTCCTTAAAATATTCAGTAGTGATAAAGATAAGAAAAACTGCATTGTAGGAGGATTGGAATATTTAACGGTGGTTGATATTTTTAATTTTAATTTTATGTCTTTTGTATAGCTCTACAAGAAGATGTTTTGTAGTTTGGTTTCATTATTAAGGTTCAATACTTGGCAGCCATAGTTTAGATAATTTGTTTAACACTGTTTGCTTGCATGTTAAGAACAAAGTCTTTTGGAGGACCCACAAGTCATGATACTGAACACATTTCTGAGGCATTCTGAATATCAAAGCAAGTGCTATGGCAATACCTGTGTAGACTGTTTGAGATGTCCCAGGCTGATTTGAAGAAGGAAAACTGTAAATACCAGTTCTGCCTACTTTGAAAGTATGAATTCATGCATTTCCCAAGCCTTCTGGGTCACTGATAGGGCATTTGGTGTCCCAGTAATAACTGGCAGCATGGCATACCTGCAGTGCACCTTACAATATTAAAGCAAGGTTTTTATTCTAAGACAGAATAAAACTGTTCAATAAAAAATGTTCGTCAAAGTTCTTTCTCTTTAAACAGTGATACTCTCTTAACAATAGAAAAACATAGTGGAAGGTATCTTTAACATCCAAGAGTGGAATTGTGATCATATTTATATCCCTAAAATAACTAAATTCTTACTTTTTTCCCCTAGGATTTTTTTTTTCCCTAGGTTTTTAGGTAAAACTCAAAGCCCTTTCTCCCCCTCCTAGAGTGTAGACAGCTCCTGAGTTACAATCCATGACATGAGGAGACTAAACCAAGCAGGCACAAGCCAACCTCAGGTTAAGAGTGTACCCTCTGTGGACACGCAGGTGGAAACAGGGAAGGGCTGATTCCTCCTAAACTCATCTTTGGATAGACCATTTCTCCCTCCAAAAGCACAACTTAATGTGAAGGCTAGGGGAAGAGGTCAGGAATATTAATTCAGCTCAATGGCTCTTAATCAGGGGTGAACTGACATCCGTGGAGCATTCAAGAGTGTGAAAACAGATGTTTTGGGGGACCACACTGGCATTTAAGAGTAAGGGCCCGGATAGTTAATGTCCTGTGCTATGCTGGACAGTGCTGTATCCAGTTATCCAGCCTAAAGTGCATCAGTGGCCCTTCCACTTTGAGAAATGCTGGAAGGACAATGATTTGGGAAATAATCCCCTCTCCCACCCCCCAACAAATTTTTAAAAACTTCACTGAGGAGTCTTTACATGGTATATGAAAAGAAAAGGACCATACTTACAGGAGCACTGGCAGCATCTTGGCAACTCATTTATCACGTAGAAATTACCACTTCTTCCTGTTCTCTCTCAGTAGTTCATAAATCTCTTACCAGAATCAGCTGAGGAGCACATTTTTATTTTTACTTTTATTTAACTGAAGTGTAGTTGATTTACAAAGTACAAATTCCCATGCTTCACACCTGAAGAGTTCGGTTCTGAAATTCTGTAGTGGAACCTGGGAATTGGTCTGTCTCACAGGTAGTTCTGATCAGGCAGGTTTAGAAAGACAAATTTAAAACTTCACAGCTGGCTCATCGAATCTAGCCCCTTCCTCGTAGGGGCCTTGGTGGTGTTTCCACGTAGGATTATTTTATCATTTCTCCATCCTTCCAAATCTCATGTCCAGGTTGTGACTGGAGCATGAAGAGTGGGAAAGGACTAAGTGGAAGATGGGGCACATTTCTGCAGGACAGTGTAGGGGGAAATGGGGAGATTGAGTCTCAGTTCCTGGCATATAAGAAACGGGTGTATGTTGTTTCTGTCTCACTTTTATGTGACTTGTCCCTGTCTCTGGTTGTCTGCCTGAAAGAGAAGGTGCTCCTTCTGTGAAGCCCTGTAGTAATAGTTCAGATCTAATTCTGTCTGGATTCAGTGGTTCAGTGTGACAGGATCCCCCTGCCCTATTAGTTCAGATACTATAAACTGGTTTAAACAGTGGCAGTCGGGAGAGTGTCACAGTATAAGGTAATGAAGGTGAATGATTTCTTAGGAGCTCAGATGTCACCAGTTTACTTAGTTTACCTGTTTTGACTGTGGTTTTAAAAGATGACAAGTATTAGTACAATGGGAATCAAACTTAGGAAAGTAAAGTAGCATCATTAATCTCTGGATCTCAGGATGCCTAGCGGGGATTAGCTCAGAGCAGGCCACTTTAGTTCTCCGAAGGTAGAGGCACTGGGACAACTTCGTGGAAGAGGTATCCCCTGAGTAGGAGCTGGTCACGTGAGGGAAGTAAGAGAGGGTGTTAACTTTGAGCAGCAGAGAGGTAGAGGCCAGCAGAGCGTTCAGCCAGCTGGTGCGTACACGGGGAAGCTAAAGATTCAGGTCCCAGGCACTGCTCTTGTTGGGTAATAGCCTCCTGAGGAGCAGAGGTTATCCTGCTTTTCAGTCAGGGCTAGTAAAAAGCGAGCTTGTGGTTTGAGACATTTATAAATGTGGCTCCAAGAGCACGTGGTGCATCTGAATCTAATGTGGTTTCTGTTCTCAGTGATGGTACTGAGCTGTGAGTCAGTGGTATGGGTGTCCTTTATGTTCCAGCTCGGTTCATATTTAACAAACTTGGCTGACTAAAAAAAATGTTTTTGGGTTTAGCTCACAGACATATCAAAATCAACCCAAATCTGATTCTGGTTCACCGTGAATGTTGATCTTAGGGAAATGCTTTAAAATGCAGTGATGTTCGTATTGTGGTTTATAAAGAAACAAAGCAGCTCTGTGAGGCCAAAGCATATTTCAGTTCAATAATAAGGCTTTCTTAGGGTGACTCATAGTTTAGGTGCACAGAAACAACTGAGAGCGGCCAGCAAGGAGCTCATGACCCAGAAAGTCTTGCCTTTGCCTCCAAACTCGAAGAACAGTCTGCAAGTGTAAGGGGAGAGAGTAAAGAACGCCAATTTTGAGAAAGTGTGAGAAGCCTGGGCCAGGGCGAGACTGTAATGAATTCCAGTGAATGGTTTACAGTCATCCCAGTACAGGGGACAGGAACATGTTTACTAGATGTCTGGAGTGTGCTTCTATAATCCTGGTGCTCACTTAATCCTGATAATCCTCCGCTGCTGGCCTCACACAGGATTGTTGATGAGAATGCAAATCCCAACATTGCAATTCAGGATTTTGCTTGTGCTGAAATTGTTTCGTGAATTTTTTTTAATGGATTAGTTGGATGATGGTTATCCCTTTGTCCATTCCAGTATTTAATGGCATTTCAGTGAGTATTGGAACCTTGCAGTTTGCAGTTTACAAAATGGAATTAGGTATGGTTTTGTTTTTGTACAAGTAATACATTGTAAAAAGGATATGGGCAGTATGGAAGGTGGTTTTTAAAAATAAATAAGGGAAAAGAAGAAAGAAAAGAAAATCTACAGCCCCTCTACCCAGAGCTAACCACAGTCAAAACCATTTGGCTATATATTTTGCCTGGCATTGTTCTGTACAGACATGTGCTTTTCGATAAAAATGGATTCATAGTACATATACTATTGTGAAACTTGCTTTTTTCACTTAGTATATTGAGTAGCACTGTTTTATTTTAAAGTATAATGTGCACACAGAAAAGCACGCATATCATAATTACCTATGTAAAGAGTACCCAGAAGCCCCTCTACAACTCCCAGTAGCCCCCACCCCCTCAAGGGTAACCACTATCCTGACTTCTAACAGCATAGATTGCTTTTCCTTGTTTTTGTTCTTAAATGGAATTACGCAGTATGTACTTTTTTGTGCTTAGCTTCTTTGCTCAACATTGTGTTTGTGAGATTCATCCACATTGTTGCATTTGACTGTGGAGTGTTCATTTTTGTTGCAGTATAATATTCCATTGTATTAATAGGCCACTGTTTATCCATTCTACTGCATTTGGGTAGTTTCTAGCTTTTGGCTGTTAAAATAATGCGGACACTTTTTTCCTCAGCAAGAGAAGCTGAAGTTAGAGTGGGTGAAAGGAATACTGACTTAAACCTCTTAAGGACTTTGAGTACTATGAAAGATAGTCGTGCACAGCTATGGTGCTACTCCACACCACTGTGCTACTGCTAGTTATTTGTTACTAGAAATAAAGTATCAGAAAACCCTGGGGTGCTATAGATGTAGGCATAGATGTATGTGTTAGAGCAGATGCAGGGTTAATCCTCTCTGTGCCTAGCCTTTGTCCCCTAAAGGCACTGCTCCACATAGCACCCTTCCCAGTGGCAGAACTGAAGTATTCCTCGTCCTACAAACCTACGTTCAGGATGTAGGCTTGGTGTCCATGCTCCCCCCCCCCCTCGGTAAAACCCCTACTTACTCTTTTAAGGCTTTTGTAATCCCCTCACTTATCTGGTTATGATCTTGTAATGACCTGATTACTACCCATCTCCTTAAAAAAAGTATACCTGCCTTTCCCTTCCTCTGTACTTATATTATTCCAAATGACTTCAACATCTGTGTGGTTTACCCACCTGTGTTGGAAGTCCCCAGGACAATCATACTCATGGTTACGATTTCTTACAGCAAAAAATGCAAAGCAAAATTATCAAAGGAAAAGACACTTGGGCAAAGTCTAGAGTAAGCCAGGCTCACACGTCCAGAAGGGACTTTGAAAGTGGAGTCATGAAAGATGTACTTCATTCCCCAGCGATGAGATGTTTCAACATGTGTGGAATGTTGTCTACCAGGGAAGCTCATTAGAGGCTGAGTGCCCAGGGTTTTGATCGGAGGCTGGTAACGTAGGCAGCCTCTGCTTGGCACATACCAAAATCCCAGACTCCCAGAAGTAAAGCACGAGTAAACCACATTGTTCGTACAAACAATTTAGGTATAGTGAGGATGATGGAAATCCTTCTCAAGTCTAGATTTCCAGATGTCAGTCAAAGGCCAAACTTGTAAGCAGTCTTTATAAAGGACAGCATTCGGGACTGCTTTGTTAACTCTTCTAGATCCATCCCACACCCTGGTTCCTGTTCCTTGCCCTGTGACCGTTTCTTCTCATCTCCCACCCAAACCTGTGGACACACCTGGACCTTGTCCATCAACCTCAGCTGCATCACCTCTGAATCACGGGTATTAGACACCTCACACGTTGATCTTCCAAATGGCTTGCTCAAGAAATAAATACACGTATATGCAGTGACCTAACCACTCCCTTGCTCAGTAACTGCTTTTAGCTTCCAGGTCAGGAATCTTTCTACTTTTGATTTCGTTAGCTCCCTTTTTTTGCTTTCCCTACCGCCATCTCCAACCAGCCTAGACTCCATGATCCAATCATTTATCTCACAAATACCTTAATCTCCCTTGCTCCTCTTTTGATCTTCTTGTGCTCCTTCCTAGAGAAACCCCGACCATAAAAGCATCTACCCGCCCCCACATTGTCAGTATTCACCCAGAGGGTTATGTCCTGCAGAAGAGATCACAGAAGAGAATTAGTACCACTGTAAATCCGGTGACTGCTCTCTACTGGGTCCTCAACATTGCCAGCAAAACTTAGTACTTTTCTGTAATCACCTCTGTAGTCAGCAAACAGCCCTGCCATCTATTTCAAAGAGAACCAGAAGCCATTGGATGGAAACTGCTTCAGGCACGCACCACAGCGTCTAAACCAACCTCATCTGCATCCGGCCTTTTCCTGGTTGTCCTATAAAAATTGAGAAAAGACGTCCTGTCAAAAACTTCCCCATTTCCAGACTTACATTATTGAGTTATTTCTGCCTATAGCTTCAACTTCTTTGATAAAGGATCCTTTGCGTTTGCATTTAGTTATTCTGCTAGTGTATTATGTAGTGTATTAGTATGTTAGTACTCACATTGACATATACAGGCACAACTTGGAGATACTGCGGATTCAGTTCCAGACTACGATAAAACATAGCACAATAAAGCAAGTCGTGTCAACTTTTTTATTTCCTAGGTATGTAAAAGTTAGGTTTACAGTGTACTGTAGTCTGTTAAATATACAATAATAACGTCTTAAAGACAACATACATACCTTAATTTTAAAATAATGCTGTTGGGAAAATGGCGCCAATAGACTCACTAGATGCAGGGTTGCCACAGACCTTCAGTTTGTCAAAGCAGCGTCTGCAAAGCAGAAGAAGATGAAGTATGCCGGTAGTTGTAATTATGTAGCATTTATTATATCAAAGACTTCTTTTTTTTTTTAAGAAAATTATGACAAATCCTACATCCTACCATTTCCTACTTAACTCTTTAACTGTCTAGACGCCTGATCTCCCTTCCACTTCCTAACCCACTTGATCTACTCTGTATACCACTGAAGCAGTTCTTGGTGACGTCCCCAGTGAGCTCCAGCAAACCTTTCACAGTTTTCCTCTCTTACTTGCTTTACAGAAGCATTTCATACGGTCGACTTCTTCCTTCTTAAAATACTCTTGTTTTCCTGGCTGCCATACTCATCTGGCTTTCCTCCCACCCTCTCTACTTGCTGCTTCTGTCTGCCTAATTCTAATTTTTCAATCACCCCATTTTGAAAGGATAGTGTTCCTCAAGGTTCTACTTTAACTTTTTTCTCCACCTCCCACCACCACAAATTATGCAGTCAAGTGTCCCACATTTGGGGAAATCTCAGGGGTCAGCACATCCGGAGTGCAATGGAATAAGCCTCACTCTGGGAAAACCACCTTCGTGACCATGTTATCTCCCCTGCCAGGTAAATTTGCTTTTTTTCTCTTTTTAAACTGCATACTGTCTATGGCATCAACCCCTAGGGCCTTAACTACCTGGAGTTATTCTCACATTCACTTTTTATCCAGCACAGATCTCTTCTGAGTCTAGATCTGACTTCTTGATGCCTGTAAAGGTCTTAAAGTAGCTTTTCTAACATAGTATTCCCCAAACTGAAGTGATGATCTTGCTTCTGCTTTTCTTCCAGTGTTCTTTTTTTTTCAATTTCAAAATGCTTTTTTATTATGATACTTAATAGTCGGTTTTAAAAAAATAGTTGTTTTTTATTAAAGGATAGTTGATTTACAATGTGTTTCAGGTGTACAGAAGCATCATTCTGTTATACATAAATATATATATATTTCTTTTCAGATTCTTTTCCATTATAGGTTATTATAAGAAAGATATTGAATATAGTTCCCTGTGCTATACAGTAGGTTTTTGTTGGTTATGTTTTATATATAGTGGCGTGAACATTCTAATCCCAAACTCCTAATTTATCCCTCCCCCACCTTTCCCCTTTGGTAGCCATAAGCTTGTTTTCTATCTGTGAGTCTGCTGCTGTTTTGTAAATAAATTCATTTGTATCATTTTTTTTATATTCTATACATAAGCAATATTATATTTGTGTTACTCTGACTTACTTCCCTTAGTGTAATCATCCCTAGGTCCATCCACATTGCTGCAAATGGCATTATTTCATTCTTTTTATGGCTGAGTAATATTCCATTTTATACATATATACATACCACATCTTCTTTATCCATTCATCTGTTGATGGCTGTTTAGGTTGTTTCCATGTCTTGGCTGTTATAAATACTGCTGCTGTGAACATTGGGGTGCATGTATCTTTTCAAATTAGAGTTTTGCCCAGATATATGCCCAGGAGTGGGATAGCTGGATTATATGGTTAACTCTAGTTTTAGCTTTTTAAGGAACCTCCGTACTGTTCTCCATAGTAGCTGCATCAATTTACATTCCCACCAACAGTGTAGAACGGTTCCTTTTCTCTGCACCCTCTCCAGCATTCCAATTTGTAGGATCCAGTATTTCCATTATTTGTAGACTTTTTGGTGATAGCCATTCTGACCAGTGTGAGGTGATACCTCATTGTAGTTTTCATTTGCATTTTTCTAATAATTAATGATGTTTAGCATCTTTTCATGTGTCTTTTTAGATCTGCCTGGTTTTGATTGGGTTTGTTTTTTTGTTTTTTTTTTTTTTTTGATATTGAGCTATATGAGCCCTTTGTATATTTTGGAAATTAATCCTTTGTCAGTCACATCATTTGCAAATCCAGAAAATAGTCTTTTTTGCTTTGTCAATGATTTCCTTGACTTTGCGAAAGCTTTTTAAGTTTAATTAGGTCCCATTTGTTTATTTTTGTTTTTATTTCCATTACTCTAGGAGACAGGTCCAAAAAAGTTTATATTTTTAGTTAAATAATATCTGTACATAGTTAGCACAAATGGAAACAAATACCATGGTTAGTTGACTTCTCTTCCTTAAAGGCAAATACTATGAACAGTTTATCTGTATTCTTTCACATGTCCCTCTCCAGATGGTGTGTATGCACATGATATCCACATCCCCCCTTTTGTTAATATGTCAATAGGAAGAGTCTGTATAAACTGTTTTTTACTTTGTTTTTGCCATGTGTTTATCAACCATGGGCCTCTTTTTATGTAGATTTACTGTCTTAACCCCGCACACACAGAGATTCACACATCCTTACTCTGTATCCTCCTCACATACTTAATCATAACACTTAATTACAGCTACATAATACTTACTACAACTAAGTAAATTTCATTTATGGATGAGCCAAATTGTCTATATTTCCTTTTTTTACACAATGTTTTATTCTTCCTGCCAATAAACATTGTCTTACTTTCACATATTGGTTGACTTTAAAAGCTGAAAACTCATAAACAATATTTTGGTGTGATTTTATAAGAATTCTTCAGCCCAGAGCCCAGTGATGTGCCTTCTCTACAGTTCTAGTATCATAAATACTGTACCTTTCAAAAAATATATATTACTATGATCAAGATTAAGTGGATTGTCTTTTCTTGGATTCCATCAGGTTTTTAAAATCATCTACATTGTAATTTGCCTCATGATTTGACCTTGCCTTCCTTGTCTGATTTTTAAACTGTTTTTCCTCTTTCACATTAAATATAAACAGAAGAATATGGGACCCACAATATGCGTAACTGAACCTATAACAACTCAAGAACTAGAACGTTACCAACAACCTGTATGTATTATGGCTCCCCTATTGCATTTCTGCTTCACCCAAAAGGAAATGACTATCCTGAAGTTTGTATGTATTATTATCTTGGTTTTGTTTTTGTCTGCAATAGTTTCCCTAGAATTTCTGACTGGCTCTTGCACATGTGTGTTCATGTTCTCTCTCTCTCTCCCCGCTCCCTTCTTTCTCATTCTGTATTACTTGGAATCTATTCCATTCTTCTTGAGCTCACCAATTTTCAAATCTCATTAAGATCATTTTTCCCTCGAACCATTATTTTCCCCACAGCTTTTCATTCTTCCTGGAGTTTCTGAATTCTCTGCTTGTATTTATTGCCTTTATCATATAATAAAATTTTTCCAAACCCTTAACCATGCTATCTGATTAGTTTATGAAATCTTTTTCTCTAGAGACTACTGTCCTGTAACCTTCTGCTATCCTGCTAAAGATCAAACATGCTGTTTTTGAGATCTTCATCAGTTATGATCCTGGGATTTCTCATTATTGCCCTCCTGGGTTAGATCACAGTTTCCCGGATGCCCTGTATTCCATTTTCTCATTTGCTAGAATTCTTACTTAGGGAGTTTTCTTTAAAAGTATACAGGGCTAGGGGAGGGTATAGCTCAGCGGTTAAGTGCATGCCTAGCACGCATGAGGTCCCAGGTTCAGTCCCTGGTACCTCCATTAAAATAAATAAGTAAATAAACCAATTACCCCCCAAAATAAATAAAAATAGTAATAAAGAAAGATACTTGAAAATATACAGAGCCAGATAGTAAGGTCTTTATCACATTTTCCTCTTTTTCAAATTTGACACTTTAAAAAATGTAAAAGTCATTTTGGGAGGAGGGTATAGATCAGTGATAGAGTGCATGCTTAGCAAGCACTGACATCATAGGTTTGATCCCCAGTACCTCTGTTAAATAATGAAAAATAATAATAAATAAATAAACCTAATTACCCCCCAAAAAAACAAATTTAAAAAATTATATATATATGTAAAATTCTTAGTTCAGTTGTGACCTTTTATCTAACATGCAGTGATAACTCTGATGCCAGTTTGATTCTTTTTCATTATAGATGATGGTTTTTCTCTTTGGAAGCTTTGCATTTTCCTTTGTGTTAAGGAATTTTAAGGATTTCTCTAGGTATGGGTCTTTTTGTTTTAACCCAGTGTTATTCTGGGCAGTTTGTAGACCCTTTTGATTTAAAGATCTGTATGTTTCCTTTAGTTCTTTCTCCTATTACTTCTTAGATAATTTCTTTGATGCTACCCACCCAGTTCTTTCACTAGATCTCCCTCTTACTCAGATGTAAGAGCTGTCAAATGAAACTTTTGTGTTTCTTAGGTTTGTTTCTCAGATTTTCTTTCTTAATCCTGTTAATCTTGGTCATAAACTTCCTGCAGTAGACTTTATTCAAATACCTGAGAATTCTCGATTAGCTTTCATGGGAGTTGCCCTGGAGCTCTGGGTTTGGCTGGAATTTGTCACCTGGCAGATGCTTTAAGGTGTGATCTTTATCCTTGAGGTCTCTGAATTCCAGAGGGCTTGTTCAAAGGTGTCAGTATTTCCAGATCCCACAGATACCTCCAGAGAAGAATCTTCCTTTGCTTGTTTTTCCTAGGAGTGTGTTGCCTGATTATAGGTCATTCTAATTGCAGCAGTGAGAAACAAGATTGTTCACGGCTTGTTGCGGAGACAGACTGTACAATTAGTTTTCCTGTTTTCAAGCCTCCTTGCTCTTGCCCTCTGTTGTATCAGCTGCTTCAGAGTCTGAAGCATTTCCAAGTTTCAGACACATGGCTCCTTCTGCACAGTAGCACCCCTGGGTATGGTATCCTCTGTTCTGCCCTGGGGTCGCCATACTTCCATCTGTTCTAATCAGTCTAGAAATTTGTTGGAAAAAAAATTTTTTTAAAGAATAAAAAATAAATAAATAAAAGAATTTTTTTAAAGATTAAAAAGAAAAAGACCAAAAAAAATAGAATTTGTTGAAAAATACTTCACACATTCCTCCCTGCACAATTCCATTTATATTATAAATATCATTTTAGTCATTTATTGACATTTTAATGTCGTCTTCTAGGAAAAGAAGGTAAACGTTTGTAGCTGGTTTACCGTCTTGAGCCAGAAATCTGTTTGCCTCTTTTCTAGTGTGAAGCACCTTCAGCTCTTGCCAGTGCTACCGTAACAGCCTCCTCATTGGTCACCGCCTGTCCATACTGCACGTTTCTGGTTCATTTTCTGTGCAGTAAGCAGAATGAGCTTTTAGGAACATAATTTGTATCACATGTCTTAGAGGAGGCATCTAATACGGAAGCGTCAAGAGATTGTGTCCTACCAGAAATTCTATCACGGCAACTGTGTTCTGAAATGGATGTGATCATGGTGTCAAACAGCCAGGCCCGTGCTACTCTCAAGAGCCAACCCCTGGGGGACGGGGGGGGGGGGGGGAGCTCAAGTGGTAGAGCGCATGCTTAGCATGCATGAAGTTCTGGGTTCAATCCTCAATACCTCCTCTAAGAATAAATAAATAAACCTAATTACCTAATTACCTACCCCACCAAAAAGAAAAAAAAAAAAAAAGCCAACCCCTAACCAAGGCTTCTTTCTCTCCAAGGCCTCAGTCCTGGTCTAGGCCTCTGAGTCACAGATCTAAAAATAAGTCTCGGGACTGTGAGCTAGCAGGGCAGTTGCACACCTCTGGTTCTGTGGCGAGCTGGTGTTCAGCAGCGAGTCGCCATGTCCAGCACTGCTGCTGCTCCAGACAGCCCGGAGATCCGACTTGACTCCCAGAGGGACGAGGCCTTGGAGCCAGCTGCCTAGTCACCTGGCACTGGGCTTATCTGTAGTCGTAAATGATCAGAACCTCAGGCCTGTTCTCTGCAAGTATCTAAAGGGCTTCTTGGCAAAGCAAAAAATGCTAAGCCTGTCCATACTTACTATAACCTCTCTCTGGATGTGTGCCTGGGTCAGATGTCTGGTTTCCAGACTGTCAGTGGGTTTGCTCTGCAACTTTCATCATCCTGGATCACGACTTAGGCTCCAAACATACCTATAAGTGTCTCAGCCAGCTTCCTTTTTCCTTCCAGCTGCTACTTGGTTTAAATCTGGAAATCCCAGAGTCTTCACACTTCAGACCACTCTCCTGGTGTCTATCCCTAGCACCGTCAGGAGATGGCTGCTTTTTCTTTTCCCAGGAATAGAAAGGAGCTGTCAGACATGCTCATTTTTGCCTTATCCCAGCTTGAACTTACCTTGTTCTCACTTAAGGAAGCAGGGAAGTACAGAACCAAGTATTAGTGAACACATGTAACGTCTGTGACCGCCAGCTACAGATGACCCAGCAATGATGAGCCCACAGAGAAGGCTGGTGGAAAGGCTGGCAATATCCCAACAGTTGCTGGCATGAGCCCCAGGGTACCTTCTGGAGCAGGCTGACATCTTTTCACATTTGATCCTCTCCACCCTGCCATGAACAAACTGGGTGTGCACACAGTCTTCAGCCCTTCAAAAGAAAGAAGAGATTTTCAAAACTCAGGAAATTAGGAATAGATGGAAACTTCCTAATCTAGTAAAAGATATTTACAAAAAATATACACCAGCATTACATGTAATGGTGAAATACTGACAGCTCCCCTTGTGACTGGTGTCAGTCATCACCACTTCTATTCAGCATTGTGTTGGCTATCCTACTTAGTGCAATAAGATATGAAAAAGAAATACAGGTGTAAAGACTGGGGAAAAGAAAACTATTATTTTTTAACATGACACAGTGGGATATGTATAAAAACCAAACCTATCTACAAACTGCTGCAATTAATAAGTGAATCATCAGCATCTACAAAAATCACTTGTTTCTTTGTATAAGCAACAAGTCAGAAAGTGAAGGTTAAAATGTTACCATTTATAATAGTACCCACCAGACACAACATTGTAAACTGACGATAACTCAATAATAAATGAATGAATGAATGAATGAATGAATGAATGAATAAATAAATAAATAAATAAATAAATAAAATAGTACCCACCAAAAAAATCAGACACCCAGCAATCTAATGAAAGGTGTATAAGACCTCTACACTGGAAACTACAAAGCATTTCTGAGAAAAAATAAGGGCATATTTTCAAGACCTTGGAGTAGGCAAAGACGACACAAAAAGTGACAATTATGAAAGAGAAAAAATACTGATAAACTGGACTTCACTAAGACTAAAAATTTGTTTCATCAAAAGATATCAAGAGAGCAAAACTGCGAGCCACAGACTGGGAGAAGATATTTGCATTAGGTAATATTAGCCATCAAAGGGCTCATAATCCAGGATATATAAAGAACTACAAATCAGTTTTTTAAAATTTTTTAAATCTTGAACAGACAATAAGTTCAAATATCTAATAAACTTATGGAAAGGTTCTTAACACTTTGTCATCAAAAAATGCAAATTAAAACCACGCGATGCCATCCTGCCCCCACAAAAAATGACTGCAACTTTTTTTAAAAGACCATAATGTCAAGTGTTGGTGAGGACGTACAAGAAATGAGTCTTACACACTTCAATGGTGGGAGTGTAAACTGGTGCAACCATTTTGGAAAACAAATGGGCAGGATCCACTAAAGTTAAATACATGTATTTATGACCCAGCAGTTTCATTGTTGGATATATACCCAGTAGAAGTGATTGGCTTATGTCCACAAAAGACAACGTACAAGAATGTTCATGGTGTAAGTCATCATTGCCAAAGCCTGGAAATAAATGTCCGACAAGAGTAGAATGAATAAATAGTGGTATATTTATCAAAGGAATACAGTGAAAAAAAAATTGCTCTACACAACATAAATAAGTATCTCAGACATAATGAGTGAAAAAAGCCAGACACAAAAGAATATATATTATATGATTACATTTACATAAAACTCAAAGACAGTCAAAACTAACCAGTGGTGATGGAGATTAGTAGTTATATTTGGAGGAGGCAGGGCCTGCTAAAGTATTTTATATCTTGTTTGGGGTGGTGGATACAGTACGTATACATAAGTGAAAATTTGAACTGTGTACTTAAGATCTGTGTATTTTATGTGAATGAAGTATTAATATAAAAGTTACGTGGCAGGAGATCTTGGATTCTCTCCATTGCTCTGCCCCTCTGAGACCACACAGAGACCCCTGAGTGCCTTGCAAACTCTCTCCGCCTCTGCCCTGCTTACCCCAGTGCTATGAGAACAGATTTTTGCATCAGACTCTCCAGTGATTTCCCATTTCTTTTAAGAGAGAGTTCCATCCTTCTCAGCCAGCCTTATATGACCTAGTCCCTGGGGAACCACCCTTAACTTTCCTTCTGTTCCAAATTCCAAAACAAGCCAAATTCCAAAGGCCTTTGCAGTTCCTTTCACCTGGAGGTCTCTCCCCCAGCTAGTGGCTTCTCATTCTTCAAATGTCAGTTTAAACACTGCCTTTTCAAAGATGCCTTCCACGACCTTCCAGAATGTGTTCAGTTCTCCTTGCAATCATCATCTTCTAGTGCTCAAATCTTTTCTTCGCTGCAACATGTCCTCGTTGGGCTTGCATGTTTATACTGTGGTTATCTTTGTCATTTATGTTTGGGGAAGGATCACTTTTATCTTGCTCACCACTCCATCCCCAGTGCCTGGTACTGCGTCTGGCCCATGTAGGTGCTTAGAAACTCGTTGAATAAATGAGCAAGTTACTTCGAGAATGCCTGCTGTGTGCTATATGCAGTGCCAAGCGCTGGAGGAACAGTTGAGTATGAGATGAATATCATCCAAGCTCACAGTCCAGAAGGGGCAAAACTTAACAGTCTTGTGAGATAAATACTATGACTGGGAAAAGTATAGAGTTGGGGATTTCAGAGAAGGCTTCCTGGAGGAGGAGGTTCATGAGGTCATGCTTTCACACAACTTAAAGAGCCCCACACCAGAGACCCATTCTGGGAGGAGGCCAAGCCTCTGGCATCTTCCAGACTTAACGGTTCTCTTGGTTTTGCCTCTGACTGTGCCTGTGCAGATGCGGAAACAGCTCAGATTGCTAATTTGATGAGATCACAGGATTTTTGAGAAGTAATCTCATTACTTCTTACGGATCTGATGGGCTTTATGGGAGGTAAGAGTTGTACTTCCATTCAATAAGCTCAATCTCCTTTGCGCTTCTCATAAGTGTTGGCTTATAAATCAAAGGTGGCTTTTAGTTTCATCAGCTCCTTCCGAGAGCCTCACTGTAATCTCAGGACTGGGTGGTGCTGCCCAGGCACATTTGTTGCAGTGGAGAGTTAGCATAGTTCATTTTTTGCACTTTAACAGCAATGTTTCATGGTAGTGAAATCATTGTAGGTTAAGAGCCAAATTTTAGTTTATAAACTCAGCCTTTTCCCAAATATTTCCAGTAACTTGGCTTTAAAATGTTATTTGGTTCTGCCCAGCTTTGCCCCTAAAAGGAAAGCATGAATATTTGGCAGCTGTGTGGGTTAGGGTTAAGGTCAGGTACAACATTGCCGAGCAGTGAGAAGGCTAGGGGTCTGGGCCCTGAGCCCAACTCTTCCTGTGGAGTGAATGGGGAGAAACCCCTTTTACTGTTCACACTGCTCCCACACACTGCTCTCTGACCTGGCTGGAACACCTGGTTCCCTGAATTCCATGTGGAGGCAGCCAGCTGTCTGGGAAGAGGAGTCTCTTATGTGTAGTCCTACCATCCAGCACCTACACTGAACATGAAATTGAGTATCCCAAATCTCTTTGGGAGGGAGTCCAGGCTCTGTGGCCACTGCCCAAGGTTGCACAAGTCACCACTGACACCAGAAACCCAGCCAGTGGCAGCTTTACTGTCCCTGCTTGCTAGGAATTGAAGACCCAATTGAGATGCCCTAAATGAACTGTAACTAGGGGCAACCATGGGTAAAAATCTCTGATTGGAAGCCTGAACAAGGCTGTTGGCTGGAGGACTCAGGGATTATGTGTGGAAGAAATGAAGACTGAGGCCCTGAGGCGCCCTCCCCCCCACCCCCACCAACCACCACGCCCAGAGGGAGCAGACAGAAGCTGCAGGGCGGCAGTAAGTTCCTCCCAGGCATCAGGACTGCTGCCAAGGACAGCCATTCTAGTGGCCACAGTGCTCTTTTTGTTTGGGCTAATAAATCCCCTCTTGTTTCAGTGGCAAGGAGTTGGGGTTATTACATTTTGATAACCAAAAGGAGAATCCACCCATACTCAGGAACGGAGATAGAGTTCTGGTTTCTTCAACCAGATGGACCCAAGAAGGTTTCTCATGCCCCTCAGTCTTGGCTCCCTGGTAGGTTTGCAAATCTGAGGGGATGCTTATAAATTTAATTGTTCAGACCACCAACAAGGGTTCAAGTCCAACTCTTTACAAGGCCACAGAATCGACTCGGCAAACTACCCTCTCGCAATTCTTGCTGGACCAAGACAATCGCCTAGACCTTCTGAGCTAGGGTGGTGCCCGGGGCCAGGTCTACATACTGGAACCTGAGGAGAGCTGGGCCTTGGTTCTGTCTGCTGTGGAATGGACTGGAGCTGCCTCTGGCTTTAAGGGTAACTTGACTTCAAGGCTGCAGCCCTTCTGGCTCCACCAGCACCAGAACCTTGCCTGTCTCCCTCCCCAGCACACCTTTCCTTCCTTTACTGGCTCTGGCAGCCTGTGGGGCCTGGAAAACATCCCTCTCCACTGTGCAGACCTTCACAGCTGATAACTGTGGTGATCATAGCCTCGAGGGTGGTCCATCCAGCAGCCCCCCGCCCCTCCTCCACCCCACATACATCCAGACACGTCTGTTTCACCAAGCCCTGAGCCCTCAGGGAGCTCCCCGGCAGCTCCTCCTGCCTACACGAATGTTACATGTTTCATAAGATGGTACCAGGCATCCTGTCCTGGCTGCAGAGGAAGAGTCCTGGACTCCTGGGGTCCAGTTCACCCATCAAGGGTCTTCCAGGCCCCTGGCCAGCCCCAGCTCCTCAGAAAGATCAAAGGCAAGCTGGGATCTTTGAGGTGGGGGTGTAATAGAAGCAGATGGTTCTGCCTGGCAAGGGCCTCTTGGCCACAAGCACAGCCATTGCCAGCCTGTGGAGGGTGGAGTGGAGAAAGAACAACAGGATGCTCAGATGGTTACAGGGGAAAGGGAGGGGTGAGGAGCGACTTCCTCAGGGAGACAGTCTGGAGACTGGGGGAGAAGTTTCCCCTTTGGCACGTGACCCATGCTGCCCTCACCCCCCTTTCCTGTGTGGGCCACGCCACCGGACAGACTGGACTGGCCTCTCCCCAGCATCTCTCCATACCCAGCAGACAGCCAGTTGCTCTGTGCCCAGAATGTCTGGCCAGCCCTCTCCAGACTGGCTCCCAGATCCTGTGGATTCAGGAATGCAGCTACTCTTAGGGGCACTCACAGTCCATCTTGTAGGTTTCGCATTCTGCGCAAGGGAGATCAATAAGGTGAAGGAGAAAAGTTACTCTCCAAACTCAACCCCATTGCCCCTACCCACCGCTCCAACCACCACCACCAAGAACACTTGGCTGTGAAAACTCCTTCCCTGAAGGCTCTTCTTTCAGACACGCCCTCTGAAACTAACATGTAAAAGCCCAGCCTGGAAGCCCTGGCTTTTGCTACACAGCATGCAGAAGCCAACAGTAATAACTTTGGCTGCCTAAGCAAATCAGTTCTCTAATCCCTTATGAACCCCTCTGTATGGGATGCTCATATTCTGCAGCTCTTCTGATGTTAGGAATGTGAAGTCCTCATAAAAGCTCGACCTAGCAAATTAGCTTTTTTTCCTTAACAAGAGGAGCCATCTCAGGCCGAGGTCAAGGTACATCTGTGGCCCATCCACTAATGCAGGGCTCTTCAGTCACCGAGGAGCTCCTGAAACTCTGTTCTGCTCACTTGTCACAGGGAATAACCTCCGAGGCTCCCATTCCTTCCACAGGATCTGGCTCCAACTCTGCCTCAAACCAATACACAGGAGGTCGGGTGGATTCAGGAGAGACCATGTTTCCTGTCTTGGGCCTTCTTGGCCTCCTAAGTGGCAAATTGAAGTGTTTGTCTGATGGTCTCTGAGGCACCATCCCATCCCCATGTGCATGTTGAGGCTCCATCTGTAGACCTCCCCTGCTGAGCTGGAGGAAGGCAGCTTCCTTTCCTGAGGATGTGGGGGCTCCAGGAGGGCCAGCCCCTGTCTCTAGACCCTGTGGGCTGCATCTTCTTCTCGGCCCTCTGCTGCAAGGGAGTTTGGAATAAAGAGTTGACACGAAGTGACAAATGTCTCACACCTGTGTGGTGGGTACATGGGTGTTCTTTCCCTTCCTCTCCATATGTATGTGTTTGATGAATGAAAATAAAAAATTCAAACCTCTAGGAAGTGAGTATAGTATGATAGCTATAGATGTGCTCACAAAGCCGACTTGATCCAGCCACAATACAAAATGTCCTCAAGTAAGCTTGAGAGGTCCAAGTCAGCCTGGTGCTGAGAGCACCACAGAGACCACCGAAGGGGCCTCAAGTTCATGCTGAGTCCCACTAAGAAGTGCATGCATGGCTGAATGGGTCTCCGGAACCTCCTGGCCCTGCCTGGATTGAAGTCTATACAAGGGACCCAGGTGGTGCCAGGCACGAGTGGTTTCCAGTACATTACTCTGGGGCCATGAGGCTTGGAGTGAAGTAAGCAACAGTGGTTGGGTGTGTGGGTCAGAGCCTGCCAGGGGGCCTCTTTAAAGTTCCATCCCAGTGTTTACCAGGTGCCTCCAGGCCTGATTTAGACCAAAACCTCTGAATAAGAGATGGGCTTGTCCTGAGACTTCACGAGACACCTGACTCACTCAAAAAGCCGAGCACATCATCTCTGGTCCCTTTTACAGCCTATATACTTCAGATGACACTAGCACCCAGGGACACCTCCTCCATCCCAGCTGTTCTCTTTCACATCCCTTCTCCTGGAGTTTGGATTCCATAGCCCATTATATTGGTAACATATAATGTTCTCCGTTATTCAGCCCCCAGGTGACTCCTTGCTTCATCTTCTTCGCTTTCACCTGAAAGCTGCAGGGGCAAGTCACTTAACAGGAAAGATGGTTCTATGAACCTGAAATAGATCCTCACTACAATTTGGAAATTCTACCACATTTCTCCTTTCTGCTTTCAGAACTTTTTCACTTTCCTCGTGTCTCTGTCCCCAAGCTTTCCTCCCTCTTTACTGCAACCTGAGGCAAACCCATGGCCAAGCATCTGAGACCCCCTTCAGCCTTTTCAGAACCTCGCAAGATGAACACATCTTTTCACCTGTATCCTCAGCCTCTTTCTGTCACCCGGCTCTTCCTGACACTGAAACATGTTTAAGTCTCTTCCACCTTCAAAAACCAACCACCAAAAAGTCTTCCTTCAACCTATACCCACCTTCAGCTCCTACCCACAATGTCAGTGGCCCTCTAAGCCCCAGTGACACGTCCAGCTCCCTCCTAAGCTCCAGACCTCCATCCCCAACTGCCTACTTGGTGCTTCCTCTTTGATGTCATGTTCACGTGGTCTTCTTCTTATCTTCCTCCCTTCCAAAGGTGGTCTTCAGGAGCTTCTCAGCACTGTGACTGTCACCAGTACCATGGCTTGTCTCAGAGACCCAGGAGAGATTTAGGATTTCCTCCTCTTCCTGACCCTCCATGTCTAGTTCATCACTGACTTTATTCCCCATTGCCACTACCATAGTCTGTGAATGGCTTTCAAAGCGAGGTTCACATACTCACTAGTATAAGAAGGCAATCTATTGGGGTAGAGGAAGAAAATATTCATATATATATAAATATATATATATATACACACACATATATAGTTTATCTTTTAAAATTCTTTTTATGTATGTTTCATAATGTAAATAGTATATTGGTAGTGCATATATATAATTTATAAGTATAATAAACTGGATGATATTTAAACTTTTTTTTTTGATAGATGTTCAAATCTAAATCCTGGTCTAAATCAGGACCACCTCTTGCTTGGACAACTGAAAGAGCCTCCTACTTGATCTCTATATCTATCTATCATCATTGTAAAATATACATACAATTTACCATTTTAACCATTTTCAAGCATATAGTTTTGTGGCCTTAAGTACATTCACACCGCTGTGTAACCATTACCACATCCATCTCCAGAGCTTTTCCATCTTCCCAACCTGAAAATTCGTACCTATTAATTACAAATTCCCTATGCTCCCCTCCTCCCAGTCCCTGTCAATTACCATCCTACTTTCTACCCCTATAACCTTGACTACTCTAGGTACCTAATTTAAGTGGAATTACAGGATATCTGTCCTTTTGTGACTGGCTTATTTCACTTAGTATAACGTCTTCATGATTCATCCACTTGTAGCATGTGTCTGAATTTCCTTCCCTTTTTTTTTTTTAATTCCCTTCCTTTTTAAAGCTGAATAATATTCCATTGTACGGATATACTACATTTGGTTTATCCATTCACACATCTATGGACACCTAGGTTGTGTCCAGCTTTTTGACTATTATGAATAATGCTGCTCGGAACATGGGCATACAAATCTACATCCACTCTTGCCTCTCCTCTCTAGTCCTTCTCCACAATTTAGCCCAAGTAATCCCGTTAAGCCCACAAGTACAGTAAAATTACCCCTTACTCTCAGGTAAGACGTTCTTACCGCCCTAGTTTCTTGAACACAAAGCCATAGAAGACACCAGCTGTTAGCTCAGCGGTAAAGTCCTTTCCTCACTGCTACGCCAAGGTTTTGTTGTTGTTATTATTGTTGTTGTTTTTCCTTCTCCATTTTAGGATCTCAACTCCTGCTCTTTTCCTGAGCGAAGAATTCCCTCATCACCCTCCTTCACTAGGTTGGAGGACTCTCCCTCCTTCTTCCACTTTCCCCTCCTACCACTTGTCGCAATTGGCACTATATCATCAAACCTATTTCTGACAATTTTATTGTGTTTCCACTATTAAGGAATAAATGTATGAGGGTGAGGGCATTATCTCGTTCCTACAGTGCCTGTCAGAACCTGGCATCTAGTAAGAGCTCAATTTTCAGTAATCAATTTTAATAATAAACCTCTGAGGACGCAGCTGACCCCTCCTGCCCCGAGGCCAAGCTATAGTGGAGGACCAGGGAGGCCCTGCAGGCTCTGGCCGCCGGTCCTCAACCCCCTCCCTGGTTGTCCCACTTGGAGGTCCTCGGTCCCTAGATTAGGAAGTGCACGGCCGCCCCCTCCCCGCTCGCGCAGGGGGCGGTCCGCTCCCAGTAGCTGGGTCCGCAGCCACCCGGCGTCCGCCTGGGGCGGGGGCGGGGCCGGTCGGGAGACGTCACTTCCGGTGTACACAGCCGGTCCGGGCGGTGCGCTGGGGGCCGAGGCGCGTCGCAGGTGAGGAGCGGGCGCGAGCTGGCGCTGCCTGGCGCCGGCCGGCGGGCTCGGTGGGTGGCGGGTGGGCGGTGGGTGGTGGGCGGTGGGCTGCGGCCCGGGCTGGCGACTACATGACCTCGCCGGGTGCCGCTCCGCTTGTAGCCGCGGGGCGCAGGGCCATCCGCCCCGGCCCCTTGCCCGTCCGCTGTGGAGGACGCCGGGCTCTGGGGGCGCTGGCCAGGCGGACGGAAGCCTGGAGGGGCCTCCTGGCTCGTGCCTGGAACCGGGGACGCGGCGGGGACCCCGCGGGCGCGGGACAGGAGGGGAGGAGGGCTCTCCCACTGTCCGCCAGGGTTGGGGAGGTCGGGCTGGCGCCGGGACCGGCTCCCGGAAGCCCGCCGAGCCGTCCGCTGAGGGACGGCGGCCTGTGGGGCTCGGGGTCCGCTGGGACTGCCTGGGGACGCGGCCCTCACGCCGCCCCGCGGCTGCCGGCCGGCTGCGCTCACCTTCCCCTCCGGGCCGGGCCGGGCCGGGCCGGGCCCGGAGGAACAAGATCTTCCGGCCCTGCCGAGCTCGCTGGCGCAGTCGGGCCGGGGAAGGTTCCGCGGGTACCCCGAGAGGGCCGAGGTGAGGATGAAGGACCAGCGTCCGAGGGGCGAGCGCAGCGTCAGGGGTGTGTCTTCCTACTCCGCGCGGTGCGAAGAAAGAAGCATGTCTGGTTGGCATGATAAGAATTTTGTTTATATTCCTTACAAATTTTGCCAGTTAAATACTCAGCTTTAGGGGGGCTCCAGTTTGAAAATAGCTTGTTAACACCTCGCACCCGCATTATAAAAGCAATGTGTTCTTTACATTCAAGACAACACAAAAAAGTACTGAGATAATACTTTTTAAAGTGACAGTCACCCGTCAGCCTACCACTCAGTGACAGCCATTGCTAACATTTTGGTGACATCAATAAATATAGGTATATATTACCACTTTTATGGATGTTTTAGTATACCATGTCATCATTTAACCAAGCCTTCCTTACTGACGGACATGTAGATTGTTTCCAGTTCGTCACAAGATAGTTCTGCCAAAAGGATTTGTCTGATTGTTGTTTTAGGATAAATTTACAAATGAGGTCAAAGGTAATAACGTTCATTTAAAAAAAAACCATAGTATTATTTTTCCTTTGACATTTCAAAAATTATTCTCCATTGCGGTATTTATAACCTCCCTATTTGCTTGTCATTCCATGGTTTGGTTTTGTTTTGTTTTACTTTTAGTTATTTAATTTACTTAAAATTTGGTTTTGGTTTAAGATATGAAATATTTTCCAAATGGGTTAGTTTTCCCCATGCTATTGAATGATCTATAAATGCCATTTTATCGTATTTTATACCTGCAGTTCTAAACCTGTGTTTGTAAAGGACTACTTACAAATTTGATATTTAGACTTTGTTCATGCTGTTTTAAAATTCCATTCACAATATCCTTTTAAAAATCGTTTTCCTTTACAGGTCTAGGAAGTATTTCATATTTGAGATTTTTTTCATTTTCTCTTTTAAAGTAAAAAGTTTAGTTATTGCTGTTTCATTTGCTTTCTTGCTGACTAAATAACAGACTCCATATGAAGAGTTGAGGTTTGTTGTGGCAACTTTTCAGTCTGGCATTTGAGATTCTAATCTTCCTCTATTTTTGCACACGAATACGTAGGTTAGCATTGGAGACCAAGATAGAAAAGTTCTCAGATTCCCTTGGCAAGCCTAGATTTTTCAATCTAAAATTATCTCTGGATTTTTGGAAGACAGCATGTTTTAAGCATCCTCTTTAAAATTTTTTGAACAAGTTGCACATGATTCTTCTGAAAATTTTACTAAATGTTTATTCTGCTGAAAACCCAAAGCTCAGTACCCCAGAAGTTTTATGTCAAGGGGGACTAATAACCCTATAGGAAAACGATTGTGTCTGAGAGCTAGTGGACTGGGGAATCACATGAGTTGAGTGTCCACTGTCTCCTTTTCCAGACTCTTTTGACTTTGTGCTTAGTGGTAAGTGACCATCCAACGTGAACAAAGAATGTTGGTTTGAGTAAGTTTTTGGAGTTACAGAAAAAGGATGTCGTTTTCTCTTTGTGTAGGTTCACCGAGAACCTGAATGTGTCGGGGTTGTGCTTTATCCATACTGAAACTGTCATCCTGAGGGCCCCCCAATTGACGGATGCAGTGGCTGTTGCTTACTCATTTCCCTTGACCTTGACCGTAAATATTTGGCAAGATGAGCAATACTTTCTTGCTGTTGTGAATCTCCTTTTGGTTGGCCTTTTAAGAAAATTACTCTCATTATTTTTAATGGAGGTACTGGGGATTGAACCCAGGACCTCGTGCATGCTGAGCATGTGCTCTACCTCTGAGCTACACCCACCCCCTTGGTTGCCCTTCTTGACTTGGAGCTATGGTGGTCCTTATCTTAACTTTGTGACTCTGCTTATTCTCTCGCCTTTGCTGCTTCTCTTCTTCCCATATCTTCCTGGGAGCATTTTCTAAGGCCTAATTTAATACCTCTACCTCTTTCCCCCAGTGCATGCTCCTTCCCACTCATCCAGTATGTGACTTCTAGGTAGAGACTCATTTCACCCCCACAGCCTGTTTCCACTCAGTGACCCCCAACTCAAGATTTTGCTGCAAGTCATTTCTTTCTCCCCAACTAACTCACCCTTATTCATGTTCCTGAGGCCGTACTTTCTCCAGGTGATGGGGCCCTTCATTGCTTTTTTCTTACCAGCTGACATACCACATCTCTTCCTTCTTTATTTGGGTTGCATTTGCCGTTTGCTTTCTATCCCTATGATATGATTTAAACTTTCTACCTGTGCTCTAACGGACTTCGGACATAATCTGATTCAACCCTGGATGAGAAAAATGAAACCCAGTGAATTTAGTCATGAATTGAGTTAGCTCACATTTATGGAGTATTTACAGTACAGGCCAGTTCTTGGAATACAGAGCTGGAAGGCGCAGCCTAGGGAAGAAAACCAAATAAGCAGTTGCCATAAAGTATGGCAAGTGGCTAAAAGTCGGAGGCACATAATAAGCTCCACCAGGTTCAAAGATCTTACCTATCTTGTTCACTGGTGCTGTCTCCAGGACCTATAACACAGTGTTCTAGGAACAATTAAGTCTTTTTTGAATGAATCAATGATCATCTGAGAATCAAACCAGAATAATGTTAAATCAGCAATCTATAGAAAAGATACATGCCAAGAGACATTTAGTAAATGTAATTTTGAGAATTTCAGGGAAAACTTTTAAGCTCAACCAAAATGACCCAGCTATAACCCTAGGAAGGCATGATTGGAATGTGTTTGTAGCCAGATGCTGAAATTTAATTTTGTATCCTCAAAAGAAAGACTGTGATTACAGAAGGAAAGGGTTGGGATGTCTATGGAAATTGGGGTGGTGGGTCCCAGAGAGGAATTGGGTGATGTGTCTGTAGCACTGTCTGGGGGCCCAGGCCAGGGGAGCTGCGTGTGGTCCTCCACGGGGCCTTTGTACTACCAGGCAGATGGGCGTTGATGCCCCTAGTGGGGAGAATCAATCGTTCCCTTGCTTTGCTTCCATGATCGTAATAGCCTTTGATTAGAACATGGCTTCACATGGAGATTTCCTGCCAAGGAGAGAATGTGAGTGGTTGAGAGTGGTCTGCATCCAGACTGCTTGATCAGATCCTGGTCTTGGGATGCTGGCTAAGCTCCCTGTTTTCCCATCTATAGATTGGGAATAATAGCTGCATCTTCATCTTTGCTGCCTACCTGCTAGTAAATGCTCAATAGGTATTAGCTCTCATCAGTGTTTGTAAACTTAGTAACTGGCCTTCTGGTTAATACACCAGTCATCTTCGAGCTTAGATAGCCTGAGTCAGTCCCTCTGAACCTGCTTGCTCCTGGATGCACTGACAATGCTGAGAACCAGAAGGTGGGAAGTCCTGACAGATAGGCTCTTCCCAAACTGCTTGTTCAGAGAATCCAGCTGCAGTTGTTAGGGAACATTTCCAGGAGAGGGCTGTGCTTGAGCTGAGTACTGTGGGGAATAGTTAATGAGTCCAGAACCACAGTAAGGGGAGAGGCCTTAGCAGCAGGGCCACAATGACTACACAAAGGTGCAGAGGTGAGCAAGCGTGAGGATGTGAGTTACAGGAGACTCAGGGTGAAGGGTGGACAGATAAAAATAGGGGAGCAGAGGGAAATGAGATGGGAAAGGAAAGTGGGCCAGCTTTTGAAGAAATATATATTAATAATATCTAACTTATTGGGCACTAACAGCGTGTCAGGTGCTGTGGTTGTCCCTTAGACTCTCTGTGCTAGCCAGATTTGGTGCAGAGTGCTTTGTGTATATACCTCATTTGGTCCTCATAACAGTCCTCTGATGTAGGTATTTACTATTACAGGAGAAGCCACAAGTCGAATGTCACCTTCTAGGTCTGTGCTTCTTGATTCAGCCTACACATTCCTACAAGGCTAACTCTTGGTAGCTTTTGTGCATTTAAAAAAGCCTTTTGTGACTCCTGTTTCCTGATGAAGTCCAAGTCCACCAAGATTCTCTGACTTCGTGAAGTCATCTTGGGTTAAAGTGTGAAAATATTTATGTCTTCAGATTGAATAAAAATAGCAAATAAAAATAAAAATAGCAGATATGCATCAAGGTCAGAGAAATATTCAGTGAAAAAGGCAAAATCCAGGACAATGGGTATATGTGCCCATTTGTGTGAAAAAGAGAAAGGAATACACATGAAATAGGTTTCTAAGCACAGAAAAAAATTCTGGAATGATGAAAAAGAAACAGTAATTGCCTTTGGGATGAGGCCCCAGAAATCTAGGCTGTTAGACTGACCTAGCTTTTTCTTGCATACTCTTTTGTACAGTATGAATTTTTCCTACTGTGTATATGCATTATATTTTCAATTAAAAATGAATACAAATGAAAATTTGAATGTCTGCTATGTACATAGCAGTCATTTAGAGAGGGAGTGTAGTATAGAGGTTAAGAGCAAGGACTCAATCCAGACTGCTTGGGTTCGAGTCCTGCCTCTACTACTTACTCATCACTAACCTCTAAGTCATACAACCTCTCTTTGCCTCAGTTTACCCTGTCTGAAAATGGGGGAAGTAATAGTACATACCTTCTGGGGTTACAGTGAGGCATAAAGGAGTTAATATTTGTGAAGTCCTTAGAACAGTTCCTGACAGATGTGGGTTTGTGGTGGTGGTGTTAGGGCCCTGCGTTGTGCTCTGCCAGGAATGTGAAGATGTGTCCAGCCTCTGTCTCCGTGTCCTCACAGTTCATCTGGAAAGGGAAGTCACACAAAGCTAACAAGGAGCAGTTGCAGAGGGGGCTGCTAGAGGTCAGGAAAGGCTCTCTGGGAACTGAAGGGGCCTGAGATGGTTTCATCAAAACAGTGGATCTTAAATATGGGTAACTACTAGAAAAAGTGACAGGAGAGAAAAGGGCACAAAGAGGCTTGTTCCAAGGAGGATGTGTGTCCTAGTTGGAATGAGGCAGAGGAATGTGACAGCGAAGAGCCTCGAGGGAGCCTGAAACTGCGATGTGTCGTGAGATGGCAGGTCATCGTTAGATGGCAGAGTTTTTCTTAGCATGTATAAATTTGATGATAGGATTTATAAGGCAGTTTAGGTTTGATGAAACAAGGTAGCTCTGCCTTGATCTTTCAAATGGTTGTGAGATGTTCCTGTGTAATTTTGTTAATGAACCCCTTAATGCAGGACATGTGGGTTACTTTCAGGTTGGCACTTCTAGACAGACAGTTCTGCCAATGAGGGTCCTGGATGCAGACCTCTACATTTACTGAGTCTATTTCTAGAATTCATTCTTAGATGGTGTTGCCTTTTTTTTTTTAACCATTTTGACTATGTTCCTTGTTTTGGATATGTGCTTTTTCAAATTGGTAGTTGTAAAGAATCATAATGTGGAAGTTTTTGAATGTGGAATTAGAGCTACATGTTCCCTGAAAAAAATCTAATTTTCTTACTAAAGATGATTTTGGGCTTAGATACTAGCAAGTTGATAATTATGACTGTGGAACCTAGGAATACCTGAGTCTTTCCTCGGTCGCAGAGGTGGATATGTGTGCCTGAGAACAGAGGCACAGGAAAGCTGGCTTAGCTCCCCAGCTTGAGTGCTGCAGGCTGGTAACCTAGGCAGGGAGAGGTGAAAGTGGTCCCTCTCACCAGCTCACGAGGACCTATCTCATCCCTTTGTCTCAGGGTAGGAGGATGCACCACATCCTTGGCTTAAGTCCCTTTGTAATGTACTTTGTGATGCGAGGTGATCCCTTCCTTAGCAGTGTCCACGTACTTGTAGTTTGAGGCTGAAAGAGGAGGGAGTGGTAGGCATGGAAATGGGTGGAGCCATGACCTCCTTCCCCTCTGGAGAACACAGGGCAGCACAGTTTTAGTTTGTTTCCAGGACTTTGGAAGTTGGGGCCAGAGCTGGAAGAAGGTAAATAATGTTTTTGAAAGTTGTTGTGACTTTGCAGTGTTGGTGGGGGTGGGGAGGGGAAGTTTGTATTTTTATAAATAGTAGACCAGGGTGAAGAATTTCAAAAAAGATAAAATTCTGCCCTCTAACTGGTCCCTGGCATCTTTCAGAGCAGGAGCTTCTATTTACTGAGTAAGACTCAGAATGTGCCAAGTGCTGTCCTTTATGGATTTAATCCTCACCATAGTACTGAAGAAACTGAGGCACAAGAGTTCAAGTAATTTGCCTCAGGTCATAGAGTGAGCAAGTGCTTTCATTCAGCTGATAGTTACTGAGAGTGGAATTTCATTTGTAGGTGAGTCTGTCTTCCCAAACCCTTACTCATAGCTACTGTCCTTTGACAATACCTGTTTCCCTAGTATCTCAGCATCGGAACATCTTACCTACAAAGTAAGAGCATAAGCTACCGCAGGCCTGCCTCTCTTCCCTGCCTCGGGAAGGGGTGGGGGAGAGTGGGGATAGGATGGGGAGGAGGCTCTTTGAATGTCCTCATGGCTAAATATTTGACCTGCTGGAATGTTTGTGGAGAAAAATGGGCTCCCTAGCTGTAACTCTGACTTGCTGTTCTTTTTTAGCGATGGGAAGGAAGGCTTGCTGGGTGTGCAAAATTGGAGTCAATGTTTTCCTGCCTGGAGGAGGGAGCTTTTATAATATCCACTGATAAAATTTATGGATATTATAAAAAGAGTACCTTAAAATTTCAGAAATGATCCTGAATCTGAAGTGTATTTATCTAAAGGTTATGTAATTCCTCTCTGTAATAAGTGAAATAATTTCCATATTACAGTTTGATTTACCCATTTGTATATAAGCTTCTTGATAAATACTCGCTTTTCCCCATTCGAGGTTAATTTTGGTTATGTGCCACAGTGCAAGTTGTTAAGAATGAGTAGCACTATAGAATTTTAAATTTCCTTAAATAACCTTCTAATAGATACATTAGTTTTCACTAGTTCAGTTTGCTTTTACAAGTTTGGAAACTTTGGATAACTGAGCTAAAACTAGACTTAAACAGAGCTGAGTGGATCAAGGCCTTTTCATGCTGTAACACACTGGAATAAAAATCACCTGCAGGTTTTTTCCATAGATGTAGATTTTTTTTAAGTTTTTTTTTAACAAATTGGATTTGAAAAAGTACATCAATGTTTTGTGATTTTTTAAAGATGATTTAAAGTTATTCTCACTTGTTGATTTACACTTGAATTTCCATAAGCAGCACAATTTGTTGTTGTAAAACTTTTCATAGTGCTTGGGGTGCATTTTGATGTGCAGATATTTATTGGCCCAAGACCATTTCAATTTATAGATAAAAACTTAGTTTCACCTGAGCACTTTTTCAGGCGTTTAGAAGCCAACTTTGTTCACCCTTTGGTGATGTGTGGTAATTATTTGTAGATAAACCTTTTTTTGGTAAGGCTTTGCCCCCACCTATTTCCCCCTCTTTTGACTATTTCTGTTTAACAAAGTTTTTTTTTTTGGCTTAGAGTGTTCCTCTAATAAAATTCTTTCAAAAGTTCTAATACTTCATTTATTTTAATGGCAGCAGATTTGAGAGTTTGCCTTTGACTTCATAAAAAGACTACACATGAGTCTTAGGATAGAGTAAATTCATTTATTACCAGAGAATCAGACAGATAGCTGGATTTGTCCTCAGCAGGACCAAGTAATAATGGATTTTTTTCATTTAATGTTCACCATTTTTCTTTGTATGAAACTGAATATATGGTGATTATCATCCATTTAATTGACTTTTCTGCTTGTTTATACAATGACTATTTAAAAAACTAACCTTTGATGTTTCCTTTTTCTACCCCCCACCCACTCCATACCCTCAATTTAAACAAAATTAAACCTGTCATTTATCTATATGACTGTTTAACACATTTGTCCTATTTTGTTTTTAACCTGTGTTATTTTGAAACTAAATTTCAACTCTATTGGCTTTGTGGTTAGAAAATTTCTTTCTTCTGCTTAAATGAAATTACCAGTAATTTGTAGATTACCAAATATAAAAGCTCTTCAAATCCACTAATGATAACTTGCTTTATTTTTGTAAAGGAATGTCATATTTTGTGGTGATAAATTGTTTCAGAGCAAGTGTCAGCACAAGGGCAATCAGGTGTCACCACATGGAGGCAGTTTGTGCCCCCATTAGACTAGAAGCTCTTTGACATCGGCACTGACCTCTGCATCCTGGGTACCTGGAGCATTCAGGCACAGCCTGCAGGTTGAGCCGTGTTGGTGGGCACAAGTGTAGAGGCATCTTTGTTCAACTCTGATAGATGACAGATTCTAACTATGATTAGAATTTTTTAGAATTCTGTGAATAGAATTTTTGTTTAGTAGGGTTCTTTTCTATCTATGTGCATTTTCATAGCTCAGTGTGGAAAAGCATGGGTTTCATAAACCACTCAGTTATTTAGTAACCTTCTGGTTTGTTTTGTTTTAACAGTTCTACTAGCCTCTTCTTGACTAGGACAAATACAGTTTAATCCTGACTTTCTTAAAACTTTTTCATTGACATTTTTTACTCTGATAGGACTTTAATGTTTCAGGAGTTGTTGCTTGATTCTTTAAATTAACATGCTTTAGTATTAATTCCTTGGAAACTTTCTTTATAAACTCTTGTCCAGTTTTGCACATACTATACTAGTCTCCCCAGCAGAGTTAGTCTGGGCTTGGTGGACCCAGAAGTGTCACTTCCTTTCCTCTGGCCTTGGCTCTGCATGCCTCCCTTTCCGTTTCAGTGTTTTAATGATACCCTCCCTGCTCAGTGATTTATGTTCAGGAAGCTAAGCAGTGATTACATTTGTTTCTGCTTTGTGAGCTTCCTCCCCCACTTCCTATTTTTACCCAGCAACTGCAGGAAGTGTGGGGGCTCCTGGCTGGCTGCTCCTAAGCCCTGATTTTAGGTGGCAGAGGGCAAGGCCTTAGGGCCTGAGCCATTTAAAGCATTTTCCACCTAAGTCTTTGTACTACCTCCTTCCTGTAGGAATCTAGGAACTGGCTTTTGTGATTGGTGATTGAGATAAGGACATGTCCTCCTCCCCTGGGGTTGAGGGGAGTTAAGTGCTGCTGAGCTGGAGGACAGAGCTTTGGTGAAATAGGTGAGGGTTTTTTCCAGCGGGAACAGCAGGATGTCGTGGTGCTGTGGAGAAGCTGTTGTAGGTGGGCAGTGTGGCAGGAGCAGAGGGTGGGTGAAGGGGCCTTTTGCAAGTAAGGCTAGAGAGGTAGGTTCTGGATTCATGGGGGCCTTGACTCCCAGGCTTGGGGTGAAGTGAGGAGCCTCACCTGCTCTCTTGAGATCGCTGACCAGGCCTCAGCCTCTGTGGTGCTCTCCTTCCTCCCACTCAGTATTTGTTTTCTAAACCACACACATAGCATTTACCTGCCTCTTTTCCACTGATACCTCTTATGGACCTGGTATAGCTTAATTTATGGGGGAAGTTTGTATTGTCTTCCCAGAAAGAAGTAACTTTTTATCCATTAGGTACTTGAATATGGAAGGAATTTGTTAAGCAGAGCTGCTGAATTGCTACACTCTGGACCTTTGAGTGGGTAAGTCTTTGTCTTCAGGTGAATAGGGGTCTGTCCTGGGCATTGCAGGATATTTAGGAGCATTTCCAGCCTTACCCACTAGCGCTTTTTCAGTTGTGACAACCAAAAAATGTTTCCAGACATTGCTAAATGTCCCCTGGGCAGTGTGTGTGTATGTGTGTGTGTGTGTATATGTAGCATCATCTTCCCCACTTGTTGAGAACCACTGTGTTAAAAGATTGAATGCTGACTTACTAATTTTGTGAAATGGAATAAAATAGAATGTCTGGTTCCTTGGGATTGGAGCTATTTGTTAGCTTCTATTCTGGCATGTGACATTCTCATACATTTTTAGTTGTTGCTTAGATTTTGCTATTGTCTCCTTTGCTTTCATTGAAAGAGCTGGAGCGTGAGCATCTAGCTAGCAGCCTAGCTTCTGGTCCTCATAAAAGGTATTCTCTCTCAGCCTTAAATGCTTGCTCCTGAAGGCTGGTTCCTTGGAAGCTGAACAGTGCTGGTGTGAAGGAGGGGGAGAGGCATTTAGGATGTAACAGTAACAGTAGGTAACAGTTCTGGATTGGTTGCAGTAGACCAGGTGAACGGGATTGAACTGTGAACTGTGGTGAACAGGACTGGCTGGATTGAATGTAAAGCACTTGCCAGAAAAGGGAACAGGACAGGGACCATCTGTGATGATACCTTAGGTTTAGGTGCAGGGTAGGTAGTGCCTTTAACCAAGGCAGTAAATACAGCAGGAGGAGCAGGGAATGGAAGGATGACTTGGTATCATTTGAAGGACCTCAGGAGATGTCTTGTGAGTCTAGTACCAGGAGAGAGGGATCTTGATTGGAGAGTTGAATTTAGGTCATCAGCAATGGATATGGGTTTGATCTCCTATACAGAAGTCACTTTCTTTTCATTGCTCCAGCCCAACTTCCTGTCAATTCCAAGAAACCTATGGCTTGAAACCATCTCCTAAGGGTGATAAGCAGACTATCCTGGTCTGGATAGTTGACAGAGGTGGAATAATGCAGTGATGGAGAGCTCAGCCGCTGGTGGCAGACTCCCAGGCCTCAACCCCAGCACTGTCAGTAACCTTGGCCGTGTGGCAAGAACGTGGAGAACTCACTTAGCTTCCTTACATACTTCACCTACCTGGCAGGGTCCTTTTGAGCATTAAATTAGATAACAAATGAAAAATGCATAGCACAGTGCCTGGCACTTAGTACCCATTCAGTTAATGTCCGTTTTTATTTTACAGCTCCACTGAACATTAAGTGTTACGTATTTAAAGCTCCAGGTATAATGCTTGACGCATTGTAGTCACTTAATGAATGATCAGTTTTGTTGAGGAGTACTTGTGTGAATGCGGCATGTCATCAGCTTTTTTTTTTTTAGTCTAGCACTGCACTACTTGCCTCTGTGGATAGCAAGGCTGAACGTATGAATGCTGCATAGAAATAACCATTAAATAAATACTGAGGATGAACTAATCATTCAGCAAATATCTGTTGAATGTTTATAGTGTGCTTGACACACTCGGATATCTCGAATGAGCTGGGTGATGTTGGCAGTTGGAGATGCGGGGAAACACAGAGGAAACTGGCAGTTGTGATGCAGTACTAGACAATACAGCAAAGATAATGCAGGATGTCACGGTTGCACACAGAGGTGCTCCTAACTCAGTCTTTGTCAAGGTGGCTTCCCAGAGCAGGTGATGTCTCAGACATCCAGGAGGAGTGAGAGTAAGCCAGGAGAGCTTTCCAGGCAGAGGGAGCTGAATGTGTAGACGGTGAGAGGAAAGATGGCATAAGCAAGAACTGAGCAGAATTGGGGGGCGGAGGAGGTGGGGGAAAGGTGGGGTAGTGGAGAGCCATAATGGATTGTAAGTGGAACAGTGGCATGGTTAGTCTAGTCACACAGCAACCAGAGAGGAGCAGTCCCAGCATTTGGAAGATCACTCAGGAAGCTCCTCTGTAATTCAGGCAGTAGGTGAGGATGGTTTGAACTTGGATTGGCAGTGAAGACAGAAGGGTAAAGACTTGTGAGATATTAAGGAAGCAGAAAGGATACGACTAAATGAGTAATTGGATATAAAGGAGAGAGAGGGGCAGAGGATAACTCCAGGTTTCTGGCTTGTTTGAGTAGGTAGAGGGTGATGCCATTCACCACGACAGGGAGGAATACAGAAAGACTGGGAGATGTGGTTTTGGACATTTGATTTGGGGACCTATCCAGTAGGCCGTTGAATATTTGGAATCTGGAGCACAGGAAAAAGATCTGGGCTAGAAAGATGGATTTGGGGATCCTCCCAGTGAGAGTATGTTGATCTTAGAGAGAAACAGCCCAGCATAGAGTTCTGAGGAAGGACAGCACTCCAGGTCTCTCAGAGGGGGAGTGGCTCAAAGAGGCAACTAAGAAGGGCCAGGGGGCAGGAGGAGGTAGCATCTTTTTATATCACTCCTTTTCACGTGGTAACATATCAGGGGAGCCAAAAAAGTAGAGTTCTAAGAAGAGAGAGCACTAAGAACTGAATCTTTCAGGCATTTTCTCTTGTTTAGATAGATATTTTAAATTTGTGAATGTTGAGAATAAAATTCTTCAAAGCATTTTTCTGGAGTGCATTTCTAAATATGGCTCGTGTCATTCTGAACTGACCCCAAAAAAAAAACAAAACCCCAAAACATAGAAATGTTTGGGCTTTGAATTTCATGGACAATAGCTTCACTAATCTCCCTAGTTTCCTGTAGTGTCCCCGCACTATCAAGGGTGAATATTTAAATTTACATTGTTGTGGACTGGAGAAGACAGAGCATTTTCTGTATTTTTTTTCTTTGAAGAGGGAATTGTTTGTGGAATGGTTCATCTTTATTTTTTTAAATAACAGTTTTATTAAAATATAACTCATATACCATACGGTGCACCCATTTAAAGTGTATAATTCAGTGATTTTTAGTATGTTCATAGAGTTACACAACTGCCACCATAGTTTCAGAACGTTTCCATCACTCCAAAAAGAAACCCTGTACCCATTAGCAGTCCTCATTCTTCCTATTCCCCCCAGCCCTAGGCAACCATTCATCTACTTTCTGTTTCATGGATTTGCCTATTTTGGACATTGTGTATTAATGGAATCATACAATATGTGACCTTTTATGTCTGGCTTCTTTCACTTAGCATAATGTTTTCAAGCCTCATCCATGTACTAGTGTGTATCAGTACTTCATTCCTTTTCTTTTTTCATTTTTTAAAACTTTATTAATTTATGTACTTATTCTACAATATCATAATTTTTAAGTTGAAGTATAGTTGATGTACAATATTATGTGTAACAGGTATACAAGGTAGTAATCCACAATTTTTAAAGATTATACCTCATTTATAGTTATTATAAAATACTGGCTGTATTCCCCAAGTTGTACAGTACATCCTTGTAGCTTATTTCATACCTGATAGTTTGCAGTGCTTCATTCCTTCTATGCCTGAAGAATATTATTCCATTGTATGGCTGCGCTACGAAGTTGTTAGACATTTGGGTTGTTTCACTTTTTTACTGTTACGAATAGTATTGCTCTGAACTTTCATATGCAGGTTTTTGTGCAGACATATGTTTTTTATTTTTCTTGCGTATGTGCATAATTGTGGAATTGCTTGGTTATATGGTAATTCTATGTTTAACCTTTTGAGGCACCGCCGGACTATTTTCCAAAATATCTGCACCATTTTACATTCCCACAACTCCAGTTTCTCCACATCCTGTCAACACTTGTTATTGTCTTTTTTTATTTTAGTCATCCTAGTGGCTGTGAAGTGGTATCTCACGGTTTTGATTCGCATTTCCCTGATAGCTAATGATGTTGAGCATCTTTTCACGTGCTTATTGGCCATTTGTACATCTTCTTCAAAGGGCTTATTTATATTTGATCATCAGTTTGGGCAAGGTTGCAAAACCTAACACTGTAAAAGAACAGGTGAACATATTTGACTAGAGAAATGAGGGTAAAGCATGTGTGTGTGTGTGTGTGTGTGTGTGGTGGGGGTGAAAGATGCTGTAAACAGATTGTAAAAGGTAAAGGTCCAGCTCCCCAGAGAAATAGCCCGCACTCTTCACCCATATCAAGCCTGAACTTGACAAACAGGATGCTTGCTGATCCTGTTATTTAGTTCTGACTTTGAAAGCAGAGACCATGATTTCCACCTTCTTCCCCACAGCACCTATCTTAAGGCCACAGATATTGCAACCAGGTTTCTGCAGACCAGTGGCCTCACAAGTAGAGTGGTATCTTGCCACATGGGTGAACATAAGTTCATCTATATTGAGGCGTGTATTAGAATTTCCTTCCTTTTTAGGCTGAATAATATTCCATCGTATGGTTATACCACATTTTGTTTATCCATTCATCAAATGTTGGTGGACATCTGGCTTGTGGCCTTTTTGCTATTATGAATAATGTTGCTATGCACATTGGAGTACAACTATTTGTTTGAGTCCTGCTTTCAGTTCTTTTGGGTATATGCCCAGGAGTGGAATTACTAGGTAACATAATAACATGTTAATTAATTTTACGTTAAATTTTTTGAGGAACTAACATACTGTTTTCCACAGTGGCTGTACCATTTCACCTTTCCACCCGCAATGAACAGTTTTCTAATTTCTCCATGTCCTTGCCAACATGTTATTTTCTGTGTGTGTTTTTTTCCTAACAGCCACCCTAATGCATATGAAGTGTTACCTTATTGTGGTTTTGCTTTGCATTTCCCTAATCGTTAGTGATGTTGTACATCCTCTCATGTGTTTATTGGCCATTTGTCTATTTCTTTGGACAAATGTCTAGTCAAATCCTTTACCCATTTGACAAATGGATTGTTTGGTTTTATATTTTTGAGTTATAGGAGTTCTTTATATATTCTGGATATTAATCCCTTTTCAGATATGTATATAATTTACAGATATTTTCTTTCATTCTGTGGGTTGTCTTTTCATCCTATCAGTAGTGTTCTTTGACAAACAAAAGTTTTGATGTTGGTGAGGTAAAATTTGTCTGTTTTTTCTTTTGTTGCTTGTGCTTTTGGTGTCATAGCCAAGAAATCATTTCCGACTCCAAACTCATTACTTTTTATGTATTTAATGAATTTTGCTCCAGAATTATTCTTTTTGATGCTTAAGTTCTCCTATTACTGGCCATTAATAGAGCTTATTCCTTAGGTTGACTCTGGGTCCTTTGAAATGAGCTGGGTAGTGTTAGATAGATTCCCTGATTTCTGGCCTGATTAGAATTCCTGGGCTTATCTTTTTGTTTCTGACCCCAGATCTAGAATCAGTCATTTCTATAAGGAGTTCTGATTCCATTTGTTGGGAGGAAATAGTATTAAGGACATTAACAGAAATTGGGATGTGAATTCTTCTAGGTCAGGATAAAAGTATACTTTCTGGAAAGATAAAGATAAATAATGATTTAAATTCAAAAGAAAAATGAAAGGATTTTTATTTCTTTGATTTTTATATTTGTATCTCTTCTCCTTTGTTGACAGTAACACAAGAGAGGTACAATCAAACCACTGTTTTAATTTGAAACACTCTTTCTCTGTGTGATTATTCCACCCATATGATAATTTAGGTTCACTTGTCTTTTTTTTTTTAATTGAAGTATAGTTGATTGACCGTATTGTATTTGTTTCAGGTTTATAGCAAAGTGATTTGGTTATATATATACTTAAAATTTTTTTTCATTATAGATCATTACAAGATATTGAACATAGTTTCCTGTGCTATATAGTAAATCATTGTTGTTTATCTATTTTATATATGGTAGTGTGTATCTGTTAATTCCATACTCCTAATTTATCTCTCCTGCCCTTGTCTTTTTTATTTTTAGGGATTGTTTTCTTTTTTATTTACTTTCATTTCATAATTTTATTAAGTATTTACATGGTTCTGAAGATAAAACTCTAAAGCAAGGTAGATTGAGAGATGTATGGCTTCCTTCCTTGCCTTTGCTCTTTCTTCTTTGTACTTCATAGATAAACATTTTTATTGGTTTTTGGTTTATTCCCTTATTTTTAAAAATGTAAGCAAGTGGTGTGTGTGTGTGTGTATGTATGTGTGTGTGTATCAATTCCCTACACACTACTCCACTCCCATCTTATTTCTTACTTTGTTTTTCATCTTGGTGATCATATTTCTTATTTTCAGTAATTTCTTTCTTGAATCTGCTTCCTTTATAGTTTGCTTGCTTTTGTTTTAAGGGTGCATTATCTTCCCAAATCTCCCTGAGGATACCAGTTAGACTTTCTTTTCAGGTCTTTCTGTGGGACCTAAAATAAATGTTTCTTCTGGGGTCTGATCTACTTTTCATTTTCATCTTAGTTTTCCTTTTTGTCCAGTTAGTTTTCTTTCACTATCTGATGATTCTTATCAGTGAAGAACTGGATTGATTATATATGTTATTGAAAAGAAGTTTCTGTTTTTCCGGCAGCCCTCTTGCCTTCATAGGAGTTGGCTGATACACTGACCAGGAGTGAGAAGTAGGAGGAAATCAGATAGATGAACCTGTTTCCCACTCGTGAGTTCTGTACCTGCCGACTCAAAGCCAGGCATTTATCCAGCTCCTCCAGGAAAAAGGGCTCTGCTTCTCCACCCGCTATTGACTTTACATGTTCTGCAAAGTGTCTAACTCTGCTCTGGTCTGTGTTCTCAGAGGCTCTGCTTCCTCTCTGTCTTCTAGAAAGTGGCCGGCATTTAAACAGACTATATCCCTCAGCTGTTCTCATTACTATTATGTGATTCCCTTGTGAATATCTTTACTGTTACGTCTCTAGGATTTGGGGAAGGTGGGGAGGTAAGTACACGTGCCTGTTTATTTAGCGTGTCATCTTGAAATGAAGCTACTTTGTGCCATACCATTGGCGACAATAGGACTGCTTTTCATTCCTTTTTCTCTATTGGCTTAATGACTGAAATGAATTTAAAATTGTTCTCTTTGTTCACAAAAAACAACTATCACATCACTGAAACATGTGATGCCACCCGCCCAAGAATACATAGATTTCTACTCAGTTCAGAGGTTTAGTGACTTTTCTTTTTTTTTTTTTTTTTGTCAGTAACTTTTCCAGACAGTCAAGATAATAAGACCTGCTTACTTTCACCTATTGGAATGGTAATAACAACAAGATCATCAAACATTTCATGCTTAATATGTGCCAGACATTAGTCTACACGCTTTATATGTATAAGCTCATTCAACTCTGTAACATTAGTTACTATTATTATCCCTATTTTGCAGGCGATGAAACTGAGGCACAGAGAGGTTAAAGAACTTGCCCAAATTCACATAGCTGGTAAGTGGCAGAGCCAGGATCTCACCCAGTTAGTTGGCTCCCAACACCATTCTCTTTTCCACTGCACTCTCTAAAGGGAAGCTCTTCATATTTTCTCAGGATGACCACTTTTTTTAATCTTACCAGTTGTGGGGGGAAAAAGACCCTTTTATACCTTACTTTTGTCTAGTTTCAAGCATGTTCTTTGTTATTGTTTGAAGTACAAATTGCTGATGACTGATTACAGAAAGGAATGTTTTAAATGATGTAATCCAATCTGAGTTCAATTGTAATCTATTGAGAACGTTTGCAAATTATTGTAGTATTGAAAAGATGTGACATCTACCAAAAAGTCCTTTTCTGCTATGTGTTTGAGAATCTTAGGCAGCATTAAAACTTATGAATGTGGTACTTAAATCTCACAAATCTTGGCTACAACTAACTTCTGAGGTCTTTCACAATGCATATTTATTTCCATGTCTCATGAATAGTGGATTCATAAATGGTGAATATTTTCCCAGTGGAAATTCTTTTTCAGAAAATACAGAACAGAAATGTCCTTAAATGGAGTGAACATATTTTAGCCCTTCAGGCAGATAAATATGGGGGGAAAGCATTAAAAAAAGCAGTAAGACAAGCAGTGAGAAGAATTTTATTAAAACAATAATAAAAAGGATATATCCTGGTGCTTATATACACATTTGTGTGCAATTTAAACTTTTTATCACAGAAATGTTCAGTTGTATATAACAGTAGAGCAAATAATATGATGAACCTCATGAACCCATCACCCAGCTTCCCACAATATTTTGTCAGGGGGTATTGTGATCACTGCCATGGAGACGACTCCTTAGTGGGATGTCACCACCTTCTCTGCGTGCTGTTTCTTGGCAAAGTCCCATTTGAAAATGATAGAAATTGAATGGTGTTTCAATTCCATGTTATTTCCTTGAATTCAACACTATCTAGTTTTGATTACAAAGATCAGCACAGGAACACCAGATCTGTTAAGAATAAGTAAAAACCAATTTTAATTTTCTTCAAGGGCTTGTTCTCTCTGCCTGGAGAAGAACCCCAGGCCTGACTGTGAGATTTAAGTGGTCTTATTAGAAGCAATTATGATTCAAACAGAAGTTTTCATTGAATTGTCCAACCAGCCCCTTGGTTCTAAGAAATAGAGTCATTTATCACATGGAGATGGAGGTCTCTTTCTGGATTCTTGAATGAACAGGAATTTTTGTGAAATAACCTGAGTTGCATTAAGTGGTGTTTATATAGTCAGCATCTTCAGATGTCCTTGCTCAGGTCTCCTCATCCTTGTGGCTTTCAGCAGGTTTTCAGCTGATTGTTTTGGTTCTCAAATTATAACATGCATCTAGAATCACCTGAGGAGCTTGTAAAACATGCATATTCTCTGCTCCTGCCCCCAAAGATTGATTCATTAGGTTTGGATTGTATCCCAGGAATCAGTATTTTAATAGTCATTCCATTAATAGGGATGTTCTGATTCTAATGTCAGGGAAGGAAGCCCTTAAGCCATAATTAGCTTCTTTCTTTTCATCCCAGTCTTAACAAGGTTAATGTTAATATGGCATCTTGTAAAAAAAAAATTGCTTAGGAAGTTTCCATTCTTAATAACATGGTCAGTGGGCATTATGACTGCCCCCTGTACACTGATATGATTTATAGACAGACATACTAATACAGGTGCACCTTTGGTCCTGGGCAATTCAGTTCTGATGCTCACAGTCTGAGGCCACACCTTGAGAATATAGGTGCATAGGTATTAAGTGGTGTGGGTACAAAGGGTTCAATATATATTTCTCTTTGTTCCCTCCTGAATGTGTTAGCTTGAACCTTAGGCCTCCCCTGCCTGGTTATCTGCTGGGCCAACACTAAATGCAGAAAGTGAGGCTCAGCTTTGATGAAGTCACCTGCTGCCTCCAGCTCTATGTAGCCTTCCTCTGCAGGGAAGGGAAGTATGGGGAGTGTGGAGGGCAGGTCGTTCTTCACCTGGGGCTCCAAATCCAAAACTGAGTGGAAACGTCAGTGTTTTGGATATATGCTTTTCTATGGAGGGTTCTTTCATCAGTTTCTCAAAGTAGTCTGTGACCTTTCTCTCCCCACCACCTTCCACTCCCCTACTCTGCATATATCCACACAACAAGGAACCATGTCCTGGAGCAGCCTATGTAAGAATCACCTGGCCTCTGGAAAGCAACTGTGGGGACTCCGCATTACAGAATAGCCTCTCCTGTGTGGAATCAGAATTGTTTTCACCATCTGGTATAAACTAAGCAACACACAGCTGGGTTGGGTGGACAGCTGTGGCTATCTGTAGTGCATACCCAGTATTCCATATGTCCCTACATTCCCCAATTTCTCTTGTAGTTACATTAGCACCATGTGACTCATTCTACCCAGAGGGCTGTGATGGGAAATGATGTGTGTCACTCACAGTTGGAAGCAGTGAAGAGTGTGTGTGAGTTTCTCTTCTCATGCTAAGGTGACTGTGGAAAACACAAGTTCCCAAGATGTCGCTACAAGTTGAAGGGTTGCCAGACCCTCATTGAACTTTACGTGAGCAAGAAATAAACCTTCTTGGGTTAGGCCACTCCTTTCAGGATTTGTTACTGCAGCAAAGTTTAATGTATGTGCCAGTCTGGATAGTTCTGAACAGAACATTTCTGAGAGTCAAGATACTGGCACTATGCAACCTAGTGCAACACAGTATCCTGGTATTTTTTTCCCCTCATCTGTAAATTGAAGGGCTTAAATTAGGTGATCTTTAAGGGCCTTTTGGCACATTCCCAGATTCGGGGTAGCATTTAAATAGATTTCTAGTTGAAGTATGAAAAGGAAACCAAGTCTGGCATTAGAAGTGTCCCTGGAAAACTTTTTAAAAATTATGTACCTTTTGCTGTTAGAAGTTATGTAAGGGAGATAGAAATGAAACATGAAATATTTTTTTCAACAGTGCTATTGAAATATAATTGATATATAGTATATTCAGAGTTATGCAACCATCACCACTAACTTCAGAATCTTGCCATCACTCCAAAAAGAAATGCTATACCCATTAGCAGTAACTCTCCATTCCACAAGCCTGCTTTCTATTTCTGTGGAGTTACCTATTCTGAGCATTTCCTATCAATGGGATCGCATAATATGTGGCTTCTTGTGTCTGGCATCTTTCACACTTAGAATGTTTTCAAAGTTCCTGTTTTAGCACGTAACCATACTTCATTCCTTTATATGTATATAATGCATATATAATATTCTGTTGTATAGCTATACCACATTTTGTTTATTCATTCATCAGTTGATATATATTTGGGTTGTTTCTGGTTTCTGACTTATGAATAATGCTGCTGTGAGTTTTGATGTAAAGGTTTTTGTGTGGATATGTTTTTCATTTCTCTTGAATATGTACATTGGGGTGAAATTTCTGGGTCATGTAGTAACACTGTACTTATTTTGAGGAGCTTCCAAACTGTTTTCCGAAGTGTTATCCCATTTTATAATCCTACTAGCAATGTATGAAGATTCCAGTTTGTCCACATTCTCACCAACACTTGTTATTTGTTTGTCTTTTTGATTGACGTAATCAGTAATTATCTTTGATGAAGCAGCAATGTGCAAACCAAACAGTGAAGAGATTTTAATATATATTTTACCTTGTTGTTTAAGCAGTTGTAATGTTCGTTGGCATTTTTATACAAATTTTCACCATGAGCTTAGCATTAAATTAAAAAGTTTAATGAATAATAATGTAATTCCTCAACTTGTTTAGCTTTTAGAAATTTTATTTTTTAATTTTTAAAATGATGCATTATTGAAGGGGAAAAAAAGGAGTAAATGATCCACTAGATGTAATTGTTCTCTTAAAGCATAACTTTGTCCTTATAAATTATATACTTCTAAATTGTCAGATAGATTGTACCTTAAATATATATAGACTTGAGCCTTTAAAAATCATAGTGAAATCCTGAAAGGTTGTGCATCATGGAATTGCTGAATTGTTACATTAAATATATCCTTGGGGTAGGGGGTGTATAGTTCAGTGGTAGAGTGCATGCTTAGTATGCATGAAGTTCTGGGTTCTACCCCCAGTACCTACATTAAAAATAATCCATCAATCAATCCTGGGTTCACTACTTAAAGGAACCTCTGTGTATCTTTTCAGATGATCTGATTATTTGTTTCACAGTTTGATGTTTTATATTTTTAAGTCGAGGAGTACCCCATTGTGTTGGGAATGTAAGTGTTTCAAGTAGTGTTATAGTTGATCCTCATAACTCTCAGATTCTGTATTTGCAGATTGGCTTACTGAATAAATTTATTTGCAACACAAAATCAATACTTGTGGAGCTCTTGTGGTCAGTTGTAGACATGTACAAAGTAGCAAAAAATTTGAATTGCCCAACATGCACACCTCCCCCTCCTCCTACCAGTTGAGGTCGAACAACTGCCTTCTCATTTCAGCTTAGACTATAAAGTGTTCTTTTCTTAGTCTATTTAGTGCCACATGTTTTTTGCATTTTTATGCTTTTTGTTGGCAATTTCACTGTTTAAAATGGCCCCTAAGCATAGTGCTGAAGTGCTGTCTAGTGTTCCTAAGCCCAAGAAGGCTATAATGTACCTTACAGAGAAAATAGATGTGTTAGATGAGCTTCATTCAGACGTAAGTTTTAGTGTTCCTGGCTGTGAGTTCAATGTTAATGAATCAACAGTATATATTAAGTAAGGTATGTTTAAACAGAAACACACAGAAAACAAGGTTATGTATTGATTGGTTGGTAAAAATGTTTTGACCTGAGGCTCGCAGGAACTTTACACGTCATCCAGGAGTACTGGTTCAGTATTTGCTAATTCAGTGTTCAAGACACGACTTTATATAACTGCCTATAAATAAAGAGAATCAACTATATGTGATGAGTTGCTTTTCTCTTGTTGCTTTCAAGATTCTCTCTTTGGTTTTGCCTTTAGGCAATTTGATTATAATATATCTAGGTTGATTTCTTTTGAGTTTATCCTACTTAGAGTTTGTTGAGCTTTATGGATGTGTAGATTCATGTGTTTTTCATGAGATTTGAGAAATTTGGGACCTTCATTTCTTCAAGTATTTTTTCTGTGCCTTTCTCTCTCTCTCCTGAAATTCTATTATATAATACTGGTATGCTTGATGGTGTCCCACAGGTCACTGAGGCTCTTTTCTTTTTTTCTTCCTGTTCCTCATACTGGATAATCTCAGTTGATTAATCTTTAGTTTCACTGAGTCCTGTTCAAATTTGCTGTTGGATTGCTTAGTGAATTTTTTTAATGTTAGTTTTGTATATTTCAACTCCAGAATTTCTGTTTGTTTCTGTTTTTAAGATATAATTTCTCTTTTATTAGTATTCTGGATTTACTGAGACGTTTTCCTCCCATCCAAGTACTAACCAGGCCCGACCCTGCTAAGCTTCTGAGATCAGATGAGATCAGGCGCGTTCAGGGTGGTATGGCTGTAGACTGAGACTTATTCTCATAATTTTTAGTTTTTTTTTTCATGATTTCATTTTTTGAAAAGTTGAAGTATAGTTGACTTCCTTTAGTTCTGTAGAAATGATTTCCTTTAGTTCTTTTAACGTGTTTATTTATTTCTATTGAAGTACAGTCAATTACAATGTGTCAGTCTCTGGTGTACAGCACAATATGAACATAATTAAAATAGCTGATTTAAATCTTTGTCTGGTAAATTCAACATCTAGGCTTCCTCATCAGTTGTTTGTCTTGTATATTTTCCTTTATATGGGCCATACTTTCTTGTTTCTTTGTATACCTTGTAAGTTTTAATTGAGAACTGAACATTTTATATGATACAGTGTGGCAACTGGAAATCAGATTCTCTTCCTTCTCCAAATGAGTTCCAAGTCAGGTCAAATTATAGACCTTTAAACGTGGGATCTCTCAGGGAGCCACCAGATAGGTCAGATAATGATAATTTCCTGGGAATGAAACTTTGAAAGAGCTCTAGCCCAGTTCTACTCCCTCCAGTGGCTGCTGACTTCTGGTTTTCACTGCAAATGCAGCTGTTAGTTTTCAAGGTTACCACAGAGTTGGAGAGCAGAGAATGGAATTAGATCAAGTTAAAATACCCCAGAACTGGCTACAGTAGTCTCCCTTATCCACATTTTCACTTTTAGTAATTTCAGTTACCTGCAGTTAACTGCAGTCTGAAAATATTAAGTAGAAAATTTCGGAAATAAGTTTTAATTGCATGCCATTCTGAGTTGCATGATGAAATCTTGTGCTGTTCCATTCCATCCTTCCTGGAACAGCATATCCATGCTGTATATGCTACCTGTCTGTTAGTGTAGGGAAAGACGTAGTATATATAGAGTTCAGTACTGTTCATGGTTTCTGGCATCCACTGGGGGTCTTGGAACATATCCCCCGTGGATAAGGGGCTACTACTGTATTCTTACTGAGATTCAGCTGTTTTTCTTGAATAAATGCTTCCCATTTTGCTGCAAACCTGTTAATTTCTAGAGTTGTTTTTTTTAAGTTGATTCTGACCATTTTGGCCAGTTTTCTCATTATTTATATAGGGGAGAGAATTTTGGGAGTTTCTTACTCTGCCATTTTTATGACATCACTTCCCTCCCCTTTCTTTTTAGATTTTTATTTTCATGAATCTGCTGCTCTCCTCTTAATAGTGAAGTTGTAGTTTGGATTAGATCTGAATCTTAAAGTTTGCCAAAGCTTTTCATCTAGGACTTTTTCTTATACCCCAAGTTAGTCATGTAAGCATATACATTTCAAAGTAGTGTGATGGTACACATGTTCTTGGCCCCACTGGTTTATACTAAAGGAGGAAGATTTGATTGAGACCAGCCATGTGGTAGTCTCTGCCATATTACCTTCTAGGTTTTCCCTCCCTCATGCTGTTCCCCTTGGAAGATAAGTTTCCCTCCTTTCTGTGCTAGTTAACCCTTTGTTTCTTCCTTAAACTTTTATTGAAGAGTAACACATAAGAAAGTACACAAATTACAGCAACATGCTTAATTTATTTTCTCCAAGTAAACAGCCAGGTGATTACTATCCTCATTAGTTGGTATCCACTCACAGAGCTGACCATCTACCCAGTAAATCACTTTTCAGATGTATCTTATGAGTCCTTTGTTAATCTATTCTAAATAAACATTGCTGGAGACCAGTAGTATATATTTCCCCCTATTTCTCTCTTTTTTAATTGATATATAATTCTCATACCATAAATTCACCATTTTGGGGGGGGTTGGGAAGGGATAGTCTGGGAGTTCAAAATTTGTAGATACTGACCCGGCATGTGTAGACTAGATAAACAAGATTACACTGTATATAGCACAGGGGAAATACAGCACGGTTTTAGTCTATTAACAGAATTGTCTGACCATCACCACTGTCTAATTCCAGAACCTCTTCATCACCTCAAAAAGAAACTCTGTTAATTAATAGTCACTCCCCATTCCCTTCCTCTCCTCAACTCCTGGCAGTCACTAATCTACTTCTTCCTGTTGCTGTGTATTTACCTTATCTGGATGTTTCATGCCAGTGGAATCTCACAGTACACAGCTTTCTGTTTCTGGCTTCTTTCTCTTACCATAATGTTTTCAAATTTCAGCTATGCTGCTGCATTTATCAATACTTCATTCTTTTTATAGCTCAGTAATATTCCATTGTATGGCTATACCACATTTTGTTTACTCATTCATCATTTGATAGACTTGTGTTGTTCCATTTCGGGGCTCTTGTGAGTAATGATGCTATGGACATTCATGTGCAAGTTTTTATATAAACTTATATTTTCAGTTTTCTCAGATATATGCTTAAGAGTGGAATTGCTTGGTCTTACAGCCACTCTCATTTAATGTTTTGAGGAACTGCCAGACTGCTTTCCACAGTAGAAGAATTTTTCCACATTCTCACCAGCAGTTTATGAGGGTTCCAGTCTCTCCACATTCTCGCCCACACTTTTTTCTGTTTTGTTTTTTGTTTGTTTTTACTGTAGCCATGCTAGAATGTGTGAAATGGTATCTCACTATGGTTTATTTGTATTTCCCTAGTGACTGTCCATGTTGAGCATCATTTCATTTGGTTACTGACCAGTTGTGTATCTTTGGAGAAATATCTATTCATATCATTTACCCATCTTTTAAGAGATTATTTATCATTTTATTATTGAATTTTGAGAATTCTTTTTATATTCTGGATACTATACCCTTATATGATTTTCCAGTATTTTTGTCTATACTGTGAGTTGCCTTTTTACCATCATAGTGACTTTGATGTACATTTTTAATGTTGATGAAGTTCAGTTCAGAACCTATTTGTTCTTTTATTGTTTGTACTTTAAGAGGTCATGTCTAAGAAACCATTGCCTAATCTAAGATCATAAAGATTTACACCAATATTTTCTTCTAAGAGTTTTATAGTTTTAGCTCTTACATTAAGATTTTTGATCCATTTTGAGTTAATTTTTGTTTATAAGACATGGGTTCATACTGATTTTTTTTTTTTTTTGCATGTGAATATCTAGTTGTCCCAGCACCATTTATTGAAGACTGTTCTTTTCCAAACTGAATGGTTTTGGCATTCTTGTCTAAAATCTATTTATAATAGATGTATGGGTCATTCTAAACTCTCAGTTACATTCCATTGGTATGTATGTCTTTACTTACGCCAGTAGTTCACTGTCTTGATTACTATATACCTTTACAGCAGGTTTTCAAATCAGGAAATGTGAATCTTCCAATGTACTTTTTTCAGTATTTGTTTGGTCATCTTGGGTCCCTTGTATTTCCACATGCATTTTAGGGTCAGCTTGCCTGTTTCTGTTAAAAGGGTAGTTCAAATTTTGAGAGATTGCATTGAATTTGTAATTGAATTTGGTGAAGCAGTATGTTATTAAACAGTAGATTTCATTTAAATAAACTTTGAAAGTATGTAAAGTGAAAAAAAATCTTAATATTTATGATACTTTTTTAAAAATTAGGTAAGTGTGTAGACCTTACTTGACCTTCTAGGGTCATCTGGCAGAGGAATGAGGGTGGACTCTCAGAGCCAGAGGCACCAGTTTGCAGCACAGAACAAAGAATGATGCTCCTCAGGGCTACTCAAGACACTCCCTGTGGCCAGCTCAAGGTGATGATTTTCCTTCACAGACACACACAGTTCCATCCTTCAAGACTCCTGTTGAGAGCTTCTGTTGTACTTCGGAATTTATAAAGCCACATTGATTATAATGGAGCACTTGGGTAGGGATTGATATGATTGCCTTATTGTAATGAATTTGAAAAAAGAACATTTAAGAACAGATTTCTTTTTTTTTTTTACTTTTAAGAAAATGTTATTGAAGTATAGTTGATTTACGTTTTGTTAGTTTCAGGTATACAGCAAAGTGATTCTGTTTTCAGAATATGTGTGTGTGTATATATATATTCTTTTCAGATTCTTCTCCAGTATAGATTATTACAAGATATTGAATGTAGTTCTCTGTGCTGTACAATAGGTCCTTGTTATTTATCTATTTTATATATAGTAGTGCGTATCTGTTAATCCCAAACTCCTAATTGATCCCTCCCACACTCCCAGATTTCTTACAAATAACTGATATCTTGTTTCTTGAAAAGTTTATGAGAGTTTTTAAGAGTCAAGATTCTCTTGAACATGGAGCTACAAATGGTGGCCAGTTTAGTTGAATTTATATGCTAGCTAGGTTAGTGTTGCTACATTTAGTGTATGTGTTTGTACACACAGCACTTTTCTCATCTCTTGCTCTTGTAACCTGCCTGCCTTCCTGGATTCTTTATGCAATTGTAGAACCATAAAGGAAGCATAGTAGTTGGCCATGATGAGTGTCAAGGTATGCCTTGTATTTATTTTTATCTACCAAAAAGGAAAATGAAAAGAAAGAAAATCTTGTTATCAATAAGTAGACCAAACTGTATACAGACATGATATAGTTTGAAGTTTACATGTAAACTCAATAAAATATATTTGAACTATTGTTATCTTTGAGAGAACAGATAGTTCAGGCAAGTGTGAACCTGATGTCAGCTTTGTGAGAAGAAGCACACGACTTCACTGTTGTAGGTTCAGAAACTACAACCAGAGATGTCCAGACCTTGCTGTTTGAAACTGTCCAGAGCCAGGGATTCTATAGAAGCTGCCTCAGGGTGTAACTGGCACACTGTGCCAGGCTTCCCTTTGAATGTCTGGAGGGGAAACTGGTACCTACCTGGGTGAGGATGCGAAGAATCCTGTCTGCAGACCTGCCAGCCACTCTCCTCTTCAGGCTCTGTCTTTCTGTATTCTTCACTCCAGCCCAGCTGGGTGTCCTGAACAGACCTTAAGCCACCTTGCTTTAGGGCCTTTGCTGTGGTGGTCCTTTCATCTGGTGAGCCCCAGCTATCCCTTTTGCACTTATCAAAACCTATCCTACAGTCAAGGACTATCTCAGAGTAGCATTTTCCTTATAACAATCCTGATTTCTCTCAGTCTTTGCTCATCGCTCCGTTTTCCAGTCCCCCTTAAGGTTTTGTGAGTGCCGTACTTGTCGACGACCCTCACCATAATCTGAGTACCCCTCCAATTCTCTTGTGGGTTTGTGAGCTCTTTGAGAAGGAAACAAGGGAATGCCAAACACAGACACAAGTCCAGGCCCCGCTGGATGTGTCACTTGTCAGCCTGAGCTTTGGAGTGGTTAGTGGGGAATCAAAATTTTTTTATTGCATTATTTTTGTATCACAACTTGAGGAATTTTCTAACAGTTATCGTATCATAGTTCCATTCTCACTGTTGTGCTTGCTTTTATAAAGTTTTAATATGGTTTCTTATTCATTTGTAGCCCATCTTTGTGGATAATAGCATTTCAGGAGTTAATGTTTCAGAATTACTCACTGTCCTGTAACTTTCCTAACTTTATCTTATTTTTCCCCCTTGCAGGAAATGACTTAGAGGCCTTACAAATACATCTGTGCATTCTTGCTTCAGACTTTACAATTGAGGGCCAGCCCAGTCTGGAAGCACCTCTTATTAATGTTACAAGGAAACCGCTACCTCAGCAAACAAAAGGAAAGGAGAAGACTTACAATAACAGATGCCATTTTTTGCAAAAAAAACTTGTTTTCAGAAAATATTAAAGGAAACTTGGAAATTTTTTGCATTGAGAAGAAGCTTTACAGGTAAATGGATTTGGCAGGCAGGCTCTGTCAAAATTCTGCAGAGATTTGATCTTCCTTCCTAAGGACTTAGTGTGAAGTTATTCTGTACTGCTTTTTAAATTGCTGTTGATCAGCTTGTGGGTTTTGGGTTCTAACTTTTCTGGTATATTGAAGATACATTATATTACATTTTTTAAAGTTAAGTTATTTTTCTGCCATTGTAAATACAGTATCAAAATATTCTTGCAAAGCAATTATAGGTAAACATTTTTCTCAGCAAGCATATCTTTTTATTAAGAGAGTGGAGCGCTAACAGTTCTTATATAGCATTTTGGACACACTTTTATTTTTTGTCAGAGGTCCTGCCTACACTGAAAATATTAATTATATAAACCCGTTGTCCTTTTCACATCTACGTTGGATCACATGGTCACCTGCCTCATGGAAATGCCTTTTTTAAAACTTAGATTTGCAGAACTCCATTATTTTTATACCTAGCCACAGTATTAGGTAAAAAGGAAAAGGAGGACTCAGAACCCTGACCCTCTGGCGGTCACTGGGACAGTCGGCCTTCCCGCATGTATTGCTGCAGCGCCCAGGACAGTAAAATGGACTACAAGCGGCGCTTCCTGCTTGGCGGGTCCAAGCAGAAGGGGCAGCAGCACCAGCAGTACACGATGCCCGAGCTGGGCCGCGCGCTGAGTGCCCCGCTGGCGTCCACGGCCGCCACCGCCCCCCTGGGCGGCCTGGCCGCTGCCGGCAGCTGCCACCACGCCGTGCCCCACTCCACCCCCATCGCTGACATCCAGCAGGGCATTTCCAAGTACCTGGATGCCCTCAACGTCTTCTGCCGTGCTAGCACTTTCCTCACAGATCTCTTCAGCACCGTGTTCAGGAACTCTCACTACTCCAAGGCAGCCATGCAGCTCAAAGACGTGCAAGAGCACGTCATGGAAGCCGCCAGCCGGCTGACGTCAGCCATAAAGCCCGAGATCGCCAAAATGCTGATGGAACTCAGTGCCGGGGCTGCAAACTTTACGGATCAGAAGGAATTCAGTCTCCAGGACATTGAGGTAGAGTATCTTCTGTGTCACACTCGGGTAGGAAAATGTATTACAGAGGTAAGTGAGAATGTTATCTTAGTTTTTCCCTAATCACCGAAATGATGGCCTTTGTCCTCTTTTTTCTATTGATGCTCTGTCCTTGTAAAAACAAAATTTTTGAGTGAGTCATATATTTCTTATTTGAGCACTTGCATTTCTTTAAAAAAATTTTTTTTAATTTTTAGACAATTTTTAAAGGTTGCTTCCCATGGCTGTATACTCTGTGTTGGACAGTACAATCTTGAGCCTGTCTTACACCCAGCAGTTCGAACCTCCCACTCCCCTACCCTTAAATTGCCCCTCCCTCACCTTGTAAAAATTTTTGCATGCCAGATTCTGAATTGCTTTCATTTCAAATTAAGTAGGATAAAAAATTATTAAACAAAAAACCAAATCAGCCTATATTTTGTGTTTTTTTTTTTAATTTTCAAATTGGAACTTAATTTCCAAATAACATACTGTTCAAATAAAGTACACAGAGGGAACTGAGGTTTCTAAATATTATAAATGAAGATTTATTTGTGAATTGTCTTTATATAGAACCATTGGTTTAATGTAGAAAGTTCCACACATGTTTACAGGATAAATCATCTTTCCAGTTCTAAATTTTCAGCTGTTCACATTTGGATGCATTTGATTCTTACTCAGTACATTTCTTAGGGTCTTTGAGAGTCAAAATGAAATATTCTCCCTTTTTCAGGGCTCTAGATTAGAGTGTAAGATTGGATACAGATTTCATTCAGAATAAAGATGACATTGTTCTTTCCTTGGTTTAGGAAATAGCTATTAAACTGTCATCTGTTAAATTAGTTTCACTGAGAGATTTAAAAAATTATTTTTAGCTACTCAGAGAGCTTTTCTGAGTTTGATTTTTCCATGTGTCCATGTACATTTTAGAAGCACATCAGAGGTTAAGTGTCTGGATGCTAGGCGGGAGAATGTTCCTTTCCCCATCCCAGGGTTGTATTTGATCTTAGGAAATCACCAGCATTCTGAGCCAAATCTGATGATTGAGGTGGCTGAATGAGTAACTTATACTGTTGTGGGTTTAAGGGGGAAAAAGTAGACTATTAAGTATTATGATTCATTTTTATTGTGTTTAAAAGTGATTTTGAAGGCATTTCTAAGAGGAATTTAGAACTGTTTTTGAAATGACAACAGTAGTCTTGGTGTAAATTAGGCATCATCAAACTTTCTATAGAGGGCAAATAATAAATTTTAAGCTTCATGGGCCACACATGTCTCTGTCACATTTTCTTCTTTTTTTTAAAGTATCCCTTTAAGAATGTAAAAACCAGTTTTACCTTGTAGACCTGTCTTTTGGACTGGATTTGGCCCATGGACTATCATTTGCTGAACCTGCTGGTATAAATGTATAATATCTTCTTGGGTCATTCTGTTTTGAACATATTGAAGTATGTTTATAATTTTTGATTTTTCTATGATCATATTATATTCAGAGATATCATGATTTTGAAGTGTTTTTAAAATGGCTTGTCATAGTTTAAAGTATTTTCAAAATTACACATAAAAGCATATTTTGTAAAAATGTACTTCTCAAAAGAAATTCAAGCAGTGAATCTGAAAACTACTGCTCTACTCTCCCATCCCATTCCTTTTCCCAGAAGAGACCTGTTAACTGGTTGGCGTGTGCCATTCCAGACTATTGTCTACACGTGCACAGATACATATTTGTGCACGTGCAGATGTACAGCTTTGGCTTTTGTTTGTTTTACATAAAGAACCATGTTGTTCAGCCCCCAGTGTGCCTGGTCACTGCTCTACAGAGATGTGACAAGAGAGCAGTTAGGGACTCTGCCCTCCCAGGAGTGTTGAACAGTGTCAGACCCAGACTGTTACAGCTGCCATCCTATAATGACAGAAGTACTTGTAGCTTTAACTAGAATTTCAGGCAAGAATGGTTTCAAAAATGAGGCCAAAGGCTCTTATTTTAACCTGTAGGTTATTGAGCTCTTCTTCAGGCTGTGCCACCAGGTCCTGGAGGAGACGGAGGTAGATCTTCAGAGCCACTTGCCCTCCAGCCCTGTAGGGCAAGTTCCCTTCTTCCCTGGGTCAGGACAGCTAGAAAAGGATGAAACAGCCCTGAGGAGCTGGGAGTTAGTGTTAGTAAGCCACTGGGGCGCACCGCAGTAGCACCTATCTTGTCCCTTCTGTTTTCCTGGGACTAGCATAGACCACTTGAGCTGAGAATGGGAAATATTTCTTATTATTGTGGTCTGGAATTTTGGCTTGGCTTTCCCCATTGAAATGCGATTAGGTTAGTTGGAATACTACCATGTTTTTCTAAGTAATGGGCTAAACTGGCTTTCAGAGGCTAGACTGGAAACTAAGTGCTGTTGATGGGTTTTAGAATCTATGGGTGTATTCTGCTGACTTGAAAGTAAAGCCTAAAATGCGATTGCCAAATGTAGGTTTGCAGATGTAACATTTCGCTTTTTCCACAGAGCGGTATTTGTTGTTTCTGGATTTTCTGTACTGCCATGGGCCTATAAGGGTCTCTGTCTCAGAGTATTCACCAACTCAGCTGGAATGGCTAGGCTTTTTTTTTTTTTTCCCATTGGTCTTTTTAAACTTTATCAGCAAGGCCCTAAAAGGCTCTTTAACATTCACTCCTAGGGAAAGAAGTCTGTGGCCTGACATTGCTGAACTTGACTGGCTAGGCAAGGAGCTCTGTTCAGGAGTTAGTCCAGTGTGAGTGAGGAAGGCCTTGACTTCGGTATAGAAATGCTTGACCATTTTAAATCTAAGACAAAGTACCAATTCCATTGTCCCACCCTGGAAGGTGGCCAAAATCTGCTTCTAATTTTCCCTTACTTACAGGCAGGTTTGAGATACGCTCGTTGGTTGACAGATCCTGGTGCCTGTGTCTGGGAACTGCAGGTGCTGACTGTGTGCTCTGGGGCAGGCAGGGTGTACATGAGTCCTGTCCTGTCTGTACTCATCAGTGACTTTCCCTCTTATCCCAGTGGTTCACCTTTGTAATCTCACTGTTAGAGACATAAGTTGTGACTGTGGTGATTCATTAGTTAACCAGTGCTTGTGACACTGTTTATTATGGGGCATGGAGTCAGAAGATGTGGATTTAGAAAATGACTTTGCTTCCTCTCTGTATGGCCTTAGGCAAATCTAACATGTCTAAACCTCAGTTTGCTCATCTACAAAATGGAATTACCACCCACCTTCCAAGTTCTTGTGAAGATCAGAAGCCACTAGTGTATGTGAAACACTGTACCCAGCTAGTTGTCATCATCATCACATATTATTATTGCTTCCAACATGGCTTGAAAGGTGCTATTAGCCCTACTCTGAAGTACAGAGCACAATTATGTACAAAACCAACATCAGCGAGAAATGTACAGCAGGTTATTCTTCTCACTGGAACCCTTTTAGATGGAAAAATGCATTTTTCTCCTAGAACATTTGCTCTGCTCATTTCTTTCCTGGTTCTTGAGGTAGGCGCCTCCCTTTCCCCTGTGTGTGATCTTCTCTTTCGGTGTTGTAAGGTGCCAGCAGTATTACCTTGCCTGATGTAGGAACTGCCAGGATCTTTTCAGCATAAAAGCCCTAGGGGACCTCCTCTCCTGGTAGTTACTGCTCCATTTGCCTTTCACCTAGAATGGGGGTACATAGGGCAGGAAGTGGGGCAGGGGATGGGGGATGTCTTAAAATATACTAGGAGTAGGTAGGAACCTTTGAACAAGCCAATTGGCAGTTTAGGTAGGATTTTTCTCCCTCTGGGTATGCAGAAAATGTATAAGTTACATTGTATATGAACTGGAATGTTGTCTAAAGTGAGAAATATGATCTTAATCAAGTGCTTCATGGGGATTCCTTTGTGTAAGTCTCGAACTGCCTGGCTAGCCAAAACGTGAACTCGGGAAAAATACAGTTTCCCATATTGAATTTGTTCTTTGTACAAAGCTTTGACATTCCACAACACTTTTTAGGGGTAGACCACATGGGACTTGCTGTCTATATCTTTTCTTTTTGAGTCTAGGGGGCATCTCCACTGGTGTTTTTTATGATTGTGTTAATTCCAGTGTTTCTATAAAATGCCAGGCTAGCTGAATTGAGTGGCTGTGAGTTTTCTTTGATTTTATCTTCCTCAATTTCATTTGTCCTAGAAATCGTTACTCTAACTAAGGGTCATTTACAATTAAAATATGTAGTTCATATTAAAGAAAGATAGACAAAGATAGACTGTGGTTTTCTATTTATTAGAAAGCCATAGATGTCAGCCTCTTTTTACAAATGTCTATCACTTGTCTTAAATAAAATTACTTTTTCAGTGCTAATGTAAGTAAAAGAATCAAATTGACTTGTTCATGTGGTCATTCCACAGATACTTTGCACATTTTGTTGGTGCCAGGGTCTGTTCCAGGCACAGAGGATACATCAGAGAACAAGACAGAAATTCCTTCCCTTCAGTAGATAGACAAGGGTGTGATCTTTGATAAGATGGTTAGAAAAGGCATCACTGAGAATGTGATTATGTGAAGGAGATGAAGGAGTAAGCCCTGGTGATAACCAGAAAAAGAGAATTCCAGGCAGAGGGAACAGCTAGTGCAGAGTTCCTGAGGCAGAAGCAAATTTGAGTGTTTGAAGGGCAGTGAGGACCTGTTGTGGCTGAAGCAGCGAGCGAAAGTGAGACACTAGGGGTGAGGTCAGAAAGATAAAGAGGTCAGCCTCTGAAGGGAAGGTGCAGGGAGGGCAGCAAGACAAAGTGATGCCACTTGTCCCTTTGCTTTTTTCACCCCTTGACAGCTCTGGGGCTCTGGTTTCACCTTGGGGCCTCAGTGTTGGTACAGGTTTCCTGGGAGTTACAGGTCTTTAAAGGGACTCTCTTTTTTATCTTCCAGTATTGTTAATAACTGTCTAAGAACAGTCCTATCTGCAGGAAATTGGTTCTTTGACCCCCTCAGGATACCAAAATTTGAAGATGCTCAAGTCCCTTATATAAAATGACATAGTATTTGCATATAACATATGCACATCCCACTGTATAATTTGAATCATCTCTAGATTATTTTTAATACCTAATACAGTGTAAATGTACGTAAATAGTTATAAATACAATGTAGATGCCATGTCAATAGTTGCCTGCATGGCAAATTCAAGTTTTGCTTTTGAAACTTCCTGGAGTATTTCCCCCCCTGAACATTTTTGATCCGTAGTTGGTTGAATCTGCCACTGTGGAACCTGCAGATACAGAGCGCCCGCTGTATTACCACCTTGTCAGTAGGCAGGCAGACATTAAATCAAGTCTTTATATAATTGAACCTTGGCTTTCAAAAGTTTGGTGCACTGACAAATGTCTTTTGTATACTGTATACCTGTGAATCTGTTTGAAATAATTTTTTGTGAGCACTGACTCTTAGGGACCTTAATTCATCAGGCATATTAACATTCATTTTGGATAAATATACGCCAAAAATACTGTAGAGCAACAGTAATGGAAAATATTAGAAGCTGGTTTCAAAATGTGACTTTTGTTAACCCTAATGGAGTTAAATCTGCTTTTTTTTTTCCCTTGCCTAAAGGTAAAATTCAGTGTTGCCTCTTTCTTGTTTTGGTTAGTTGATCTTCCGTAACAGATTATGGAGTAAATATTTCCTAACTATATGTGCCGAATGAAAACCCAAATTGCTACTGTGAATCAGAAACTGAAGTTCACTTCATAAAACACTTATGTAAATAAGTTTTCAGGCTGTTGCAAATTTCTAATCACTCTTTTTGGTTTATTCTTTTATTAAGGTGAATCTTCTATTATCTAAATTGTCTTTGGAGTTTAGCCTTCAGAAGAAGCTATAATTAAGTAGTTGGAACTTGGATGATTCTGCAAAACTTCATTGTGAACAACAAATAAGATTTACTTTCTGCCTAGCCCACTCTACGTGGGTGGAAGCCACTGGGATCAGGGGGCATCTGCCACTTTGGAGAGACTGGATCCTTTGATTTGTTAAGAAGTACTGTACAACCAACTCATTCTGAAAATTACTAATTAAAAGGAGAAAAATGAGGAATGAAGCAAATTTCCTGTTTCTCCAGTACATACTTTTTTTTCAGGGTAACCAAATGACCCTAGTGGATTAGGGAAGCTTCTATTTAGAAGCATCTCAGTGTTCTTCCTTGTAGAAGGGGTGATACAATTAGGAAAATCACCGTTTTGTAGACTACAATGAACTGACTTAGGTGGCGGACAACAGTGGAGGATAAAAGCATTTGTGAAAAGCTGTTGGGGAACTTCGTAAGAGAAGAATTAGGCCTTTCCCACCCAAATCCATTGGTCAACTTCAGCATCACTGAATATGAGACAACCATATGATCATGACTCAATATAGTCTTGCACTATAGAATGAATTCCCAAGTCTACAAGGAACATGGGATACGGTGGAACAAGTTACACAACACCACAAGGGAGCAATCAGACAAATCTAGAATGTGGCATGTTCTACAGCCAGTTGACCTGATCTGTTCAGTAAAGTCTAGTAGCATGAAGAAAAATTAGGTAGTTAAGAGAAAAAACAACCAAATAAAATGAGCTTTTTGGGGTTGAGATTCAAACCAAAAAAAAAAAAAAGACATTTTTAAATATAAGATAATTTGAACATGTACAGGTACTTGGTTGATTGGCATTTGCTTCAGAACTTTCCAGCAGAAAAAAGTGGAGTCGGGGAGGATGAAAAAGATATGGCAAAATGTTGATGGTTATTGAAGCTTTTTGATAGGTACATGGTGGTTTGTTATACTCTGTTTTTGTGTATGTTTAGATATTTTCCAAGTTTAAAAAAAGGAAGAGAGAAATTTATGACCACATGAAACAAGTAATGTATCAGGGAAACCCCGTAATGGATTCCATTTCATGGAGGAAGTTGTGCATGTGAAGTGGTCTTCTAACAGCAAGGAGAGTATTTAGGAAAACTCCTCTGTTCTCTGTGTCAACTGGAAAAAAAAAAAAAAGCACAACCGTAAAATTGAGAATTATGTTTTATTTGGTGGGTTTTCTGAGGACTTAAGCCCGGAAGACAGCTTCTCACATAGCTCTAAGGAATTGCTCCAGAGAGGCAGAGGAGGAGCCAGGATATACAGGAGTTTTGCAACAGAAATCAGGTAGTTGGAACATCAAAAGATTACTGTTAAAGAAAACCTGACATCTCAAGTTAATGAACTTAGCATGCTTTTCTAAGTATGGGAAGATGCAAGAGTCTGGGCTCATGGAAATCATCCCTTTGATATTCGCTTTAGCTATCTAGGGCCAGTATCTGGCTTTTCTCCAATCCCCTCAGGGTGCACAGCTGGGGGTGGCTGCAGTGGCTGTTGGCTTGATATAGGCAACGTCCTTTGTTCACTGATGTGGCAGACAACATTCTTCCTCCACAAGGTTATTAACAGAATTCAGTGAGTTAGTGTGTAGAATCTCAGAGCAATAGAGTACATAGTAGTATATAACTGTAACACTCTTCGTCCACATCTGTCTATTCACAGGATACTCTACTTCACTTTTGGTGCTGTGGTCGTCAGTTGTTGCTGGGGGCTTTCCCACCCCAAGCAATTTTGGATCAATTCTGACACTATTTACCTGGAGTTAGCATCAGATCCCATAGTTAAGGGCTCAGTCCCACAAAACTGCCCCTTTCCCCTTTAGACACCAGTCGCAAGTCCAGGGTGTTACCTGTGTGTCTTACCAACTGGCTATAAATCAGAAATTCCTGTGATGACCCGCCCCCCTTCCCCCAACAGGTCCAGTTAATTTGCTAGAGCAGCTCACAGAACTCAGAAAAACATTCTACTTACTAGATTATAAAAGGATATAACTCAGAAACAGCCAGATGAAAGATATGCATAGGGCAAGGTATGTGAGCATCCATGCCTTCTCCAGCTGTGCCACCTTCCCGTCACCTCCACGTGTTCTTTAACCCAGAAGCTCCACACTACAGGCTTTTTCAAGGCTTCATTGCACAGGTGTGGTTGATTAAATCTTTAGCCATTGAAGATTGAGTCTATCTCCAGCCTCTCCCCCTCTCCAGAAGGATTGGGCTGAAAGTTTCAAACTTGGTTCCCCTGGCAACCAGTCCCCATCCTTAGGGGTTTTCCAAAAGTTACCTCATTAACATAAACTCAGTTATGGTTGAAAGAGGGTTGTTGTGAACAACAAAAGATACTTCATCTTTCTTATCCCCTGGAAAATTCCAAGGGTTTTAGGAGCTGTGTGCCAGGAACCTTAGAAGAAGTCCAAAATACATGTTTCTTATTGTAAATCACAATATCACAGAGTATTATTGAGTACACTATAACGATGAGAAGAAAGGCAGGTGCTTTTCAAAACATGAAGAAAATAAAAGTGAATCAAGGAAGAAAATGAGATCAGAGAGCAGACACCTCTGAAGGTAGGACCCCAGCAGTAGGGAGGAGTCAAGGAAAGAATAATGTGTTTGTAGTTTTGGTGACTAAAATTACAGTGTTGCTTTCTTTTAGGAGAATGTGATTTAACGTTTCATAGTTGGTAAAAAGGCTTGAGTGAACATAAGGGAAAAATGAGATTTTGTGGACAAATTAGAAGGAAACAAATGATTTCATGAAATGTAATTTTACATAGAACTAACTTTTCTGAATTACTTTCTATTCTAAATGTTTATGGTTACTGGTCAGTTTCTGAGATTTCACGAAACTGGATAATAGCCTGTTTTGGCAGCCTCCTTCATCCTTACAAATCAGGAAATTGAGCATCTATCTGTAAAAACTACATTTACCTAAAATCCTTCTGGGGCCAGCATACACAGGGGTTGTGTCCGGTACCTCTCTGCTGCCTCAGGCCAGTACAGTCTTTGTGCAGAGGGACTTGCTTGCAGTGTCCATCCTTCCATGAGACTGGGCTTTCTGATCCAGCTAACACTGTCCAGAGACAGGAAAGTGAAGGAACCCCTGTGAGTCCTTGGTCACTCCTGACCCCTTCTGAGGCCCCATTAGCTCCTGGCCCCAGTCACCTGGCCTGCTTTCTTCTTCACCTGGCTGCTACCACCCACTCTCCAAGATAAAAGACAGATGAGCTGGCTGCAAGCTGGTAAAGATGAGTGAGGACTATTGAAAGTGCTCCAGGCCTGGTGGGCAACAGATAAATAAGTGAACTGTGACACTAGGTGTAAAGAGTGCAGTGGTGCAGTTGGAGGGCAGCCTCAAGCCTGACTGTTGACTGGCTCAGGGTCCCCCCACCCGGCTCACTTTGACAGGACCCAGCCCCCATACCAGCACCTCCCACCTAACCTGGGCAAGAACCTTGGAGGCCCTCGTAAGAGTTTAGATTTTGTATAGAATGAGATGGGATTTTTTTAGAGGGGTATTTTGAGCAAGAGAGTGATATGATTCGATGTGTTTTTTTTTTTAATGCTATGACTTAAAGTGACAGAAACCAAACTCAGAATAGCTTAAACAACAATAAAAGCAAAAAGCAGCTAGTAGTCATATAGTACTATGTACTGTATTGCTCTGAGGTTCTGCACATTAACTCACTGAATTCTGTTAATGATCTTGTGGAGGAATAATGTCACCTGCCATATCAGTAAACAAAGGATGTTGTTTACTGACGACATACAAAGGGTATCAGGCCAGCAGCCTCTGCACCCTGAGGGGACTGGAGAAAAGCCGGATACTGGCCCTAGATAGCTAAGGTGTGTATCAAAGGGATGATTTCCATGAGCCCAGACTCTTGGATCTTTCCATACTTAGAAAACCTTGCTAAGTTCGTTAACTTGAGATGTCTGGTTTTCCTTAATTAACAGTAATCTTCTGATGTTCCGACTACCTGATTTTTGTTGCAAAACTCCTGATTCTTCTCTTACATCTTCAGAGCAATCCCTCAGAGGTATCTTGAGAAGCTGTCTTCTGGGCTTAAGTCCTCAGAAAATCCACTGAATAAAACATAATACTCAACTTTTTAGGTTGAGCTTTTTTTTTCCCAGTGGACAACCTTGTGAGTTAGGTACGACTCATATTCCCATTTTATTGACAAGTGTGGAGAGGTTGAACAACTTACCAGAAGTCTCATGGCAGATCCAGTCTTTAGACCAGGCAGTCTGACTCTACAAACTCTTGACGGTAGCACTGTACTTCCGGTCAAGAAAATTGACCCCATGAAACTGAAGAAAGGTAGCTTTGGGGCATGGCTGGATCCAGGGACTCACAAGTGCTGAACAGAAGCAGACTGTCTCTATGGCAGAGTCGCCAACCACTCAGCAGAAAGAGCACCTCTGTTTGCCCCGGGTTCTGACAAAAGTTCTAGAACTCAGTTTGGTTGGCTTGGGTTGGGTCACTTGCCTATCCTTGGACCCTGTGACTGGAAAGATTAAACTAATGAACTCACTGGCCAGGCCTGACTTGTGTGCCTACTCCCGGGGGTGGGGTTCAGGCAGAGTCACCCCCACCCATGCCACAAGACTGTGGTGCCTGAGGTGGTTCCCTGAGGGCTGCTTCCAAGAAAGCACATGCCAGCGGAAGAGGGGCGAGGATGTGATGGGAAACATATTTATGACCCGGGATACACCTGCTGAATTGTTTTGTTTTATTTTCGGTTTAGCAGTTTATTATGTCTTCTCTGAAGCTTTCTGTTATGTCTCTCAGTAAATTTTCTTTCTAGTGGCTGTGTATCTTCTTAAAATTCTTAAGTAATTTTAATTTTAGTTGCTTTCATGAATGAAATAATATTTAAAAGTCTTTTCTATAACATAGGAGCACCACTGATTTTTATACTTTCATCTTGTCTCCTGCCATGTGGCTAAACTCAATAATTCTGTTTCAGTTGGTTTATTTGGGGTTTTGGGTACATGTGGTCATGTCATTTGCATGTATCTCCTCCCTTCCAGTGGTTGTATAGCTTGTTGCGTTGACCATAGGTTTTAATGTATAAAACAATCAGCTTTAAGAATGAGCATCTTTGTGTTAGTACTCATTTTAATGGGAATGTTTTGGATGTATTACTGTTGGTTAGATTTGTTTTTCTTGTATATGATGCAGGCTAATGGTAAAAAATTCAAACATTTCTGAATAGCATAATTCCCCTTCTCTGTGTCTCCCTTCCGACTCCATCGCAGTCCCAGATAAAACCACTGTTAATTGTTTTATGTATCTGACAGATGGCAGCAAACAGATATGCATATACAAACACATGGAAAATACATCTTTTTTATTCCCTTATATTTACCCTTTATTCTGTCAGCAGTGTATCCATTGATTACAATACTCGTTCTCGATTTGAAAGAATAAGCATGCAGTTCCAAGGCATAACATATGTTATACCCGATTCTTCATTCACGATGAGCGTCTCACTTGCAGAAAGCCTTACATGGTATGTGGACATTCTTTCTCCAGGAGAGGAGAGTCATGGTCTCCCCCATGCCTGTTGACGATGTCATCCTCAGAGTAAGCTCAAGGTTGCAGCTGGTCTCTGTGGGTTGGCTGCAGAAGAGCTGTCCAGGGAAAGAGAGCTGAAGAGTTTTGGGGGAAGAATCAGTTATCATCTGCATATAGATGCTGACTTCCTGATATGCTGCAGTCACCATGCTGCCCTTGGCCTAGTTTGGTGCTTTTATGTGAAGGGTAGTCATTGCTTTCTGTTCTTCTTTCAACAAAAATGTATGGAAGGATTGTCTGCTATGTGCCAGGGCCATGAGAACATAACCGAGAGCAAAGCAAAGACCCCATCCACATCCAGCTCAACTCCTAGATGGGGAAACAGGTAAAAAGTGCATAGCACAGACAAACGGAATGTCAGGTGTTGAGAGGTGCTGTGAAGAGAAATGAAGAATGACGAGGAGAGAGAGGTAGAGGAAAGGCCTCTCCGAGGATGGGGCTTTTGAGCACTGCCTCTCAGAGCAACAGCCAAACGATTGGATGCTCCAGGTGGAGTAGTGGCTCATTTGCAAATGGGGTTAGGGTGTGCTCTCCCCCAGGGTGCACTTGGCAAGGTCTAGAAGTATTTTTGTTTGTCATAAAAAAGACATCTCCTCCCACTCCTCTTATTATTTTTATTTATTTGTTTATTTATTTTGGTGCTAGGGTTGAGTGAGAGGAATTTTAGTCATTTAGAAGAGCTTATCGGTCATACCAGAGGACCCAGAATGGTTTGATGGAGGAGGTATGACAGAGTGACAGATACTGTACTTGCATGTTAGGAAATCAGAAATTTACTGACTCGCTATGTATTAAGGGGACAATTTTTGTCATCCTTTGGGATCTCAGTTTCTTTCTGCCTTTGACGAGTATCCCACCCTCTGCCCCACACATACACACCCATGGTCAGATGGTGTTTCTGCATGAAGTATGGAACATTAGGTGACAGGACTCAGGTCCCAGATCATTAAAAGCAAAAGTTTGCAGGAGCACAAAGCTCTTCATTTTCTGATTTTTAATTCAAATTTATTTGGAGGAGGTGGAGTCTTGATATATCTCTTCCTTGTAGTCCCTCAGGTTATGTTTTAGTCTTGCAGCAAAACAGATGCCTGGATACTCAGAAGGTCCCCTCCACTGCCGTATCTGAGCTCTGTTGCAGCTCTTGGTGTCTCAAGTTACCCTAGGAAGAAGGGATTTTTCTCTTTGATTTTTTTTTTAATAGTAAGAAATTGAAAATTTATTCGAAACAGTATGATCTGAAGGGTTATAGTGGCTGCATCTCCCAACCAGGGCTGCTGGCATCTGGTGAGTGGAGACCAGGGATGCTGCTAACACCCTACGCTGCATAGGACGGCCCCCCACAACAGAGACTTCTCTGGCCCCAAATGTCAGTAGTGGTGATGTTTTGAAAATCTGAGGTAGTGGGAACTGGCTTGTGCAAAAACTGGAGATAGGAGCTGTGCTCAAAATTCTTGAGGAACCCCAAGAAAGCTGGTGTGGCAAGAGGAAAGAGAGAGAGGTGGGGTAGGAAATAATAAGTTCAGAGAATAGTTGGGGGCCAGATGATGCAGGGTTTTGTAAGACAGAATGAGGAGTTAAGATTTTTTTTCTCATTGTGATGGAAAGCCACTGGAAGACCTTGAGAAGGGGAGGGAAATAATCTGATTTTTGTTTTCAGAAAGCTTTCTGTGTGGACAGTAGCCTCTCAGGGATAGAAGAGACTGCTAGTTGCCGCTCAAATCCAGTCTCCCCCTTCTGCCTTAATAATAAAACTCTTGAGGCTTTTTTGTTTATTTTTGGGTTTTTTTTTTCAGGATTAAAAAAAAATTAGAAACCATGAACTTGTATTGACACCAACTACATGACTTTTCTCAACAGCCTTATGGGAATGGATGAAGTGGTTTGACCCAAGATGACACTGAATATGATTAGACTTAGCAATGTTACTTTTAAATAAAACCAACCATATTTTCCCCTCTAATTGGCTTAGAGAGTTCATAATTGCCACAAACTAATACTACAGATAATACATTTAAAATCTTAAAATCTAAGGTTTTTCTATCCTCCCAGACTTGAAAGGTGATGAATACCAATTTCCCAATCCTAGCATTACTAGCTTACAAACTTTAAGGCTAGTAAGTCCCTTCTCACCTAATCTTCAGTTTCCATCAATTTCAATACATGGCGGTGTAAATACCAGAAACTCAGTATTCTGCGGATCCCTGTCATGGGATTGAACCGGTGCTGCTACCTGTTATGTGTACTTCTGTGGAACCACAGAGGCCAAGGCAGTTTAATTTAGGTTAACCAAGGAAAAAGGACTGTACTTCCTAGCCTCTCTTACAGCTAGGAGTGATCACTTGAGTAAATTCTGATCCGTGAAGACCTAACTAGAGGCTTTAGATGAGTCTGCTGGGATTTGGGAAGCTTTTAGAGGAAAAAAGGGTGTCCCCCCCCCCCCCCCCCCCCGCCGCCATTTTCTACTACCTAGAATGCAGGCCAAATGCCTGGAGGTCATTTAACCATTTAGAACTTTGAGGTAATTTAAGAATGTGAGCCTTGTGTGAGGATGAAGAGCAGAGAGATGGGAGCTGGGCTCCGTCCAGCTCTGGATTGCCTAAGCCTAGATTTGTTTTCACTTTAGAAAGAAGTAAACATCACTCTTATTTAAGCCACTGCATTTGTTGTTGTTGTTCTGTGAAGATAAAACTAATCCTGATTGAAAGGAAGCAGGAAGATGAGTTGAGAGGCTGTGTTGCAATCCTAGCAAGAGAGATTGTGGCTTGTAATAGAATGGAGCAGGCCAGGTGGTGAGAAGCAGTTGTGCTTTTTTTTAAATTGCATTAAATTATACATAATATAAAATTTGCCATCTTAACAGTTTTTAAGTGTATAGTTCAGTGCCAGTAAGCACATTCATATTTTTGTGCAGCCGTCTCCAGAACCTTTTCATCTTCCCAAACTGAAATTCTGTGCCCATTGAACAGTAACTCCCCTTCCTCCCTCCCCCCAGCCTCTGGGAACCACCATTCTTCCTTCTGTCTCCGTGCATTTGACTACTGTAGGTACCTCATATAAGTGGGGTCATATTTATCTTTTTGTGGCTGGCTTACTTCACTTAGCACAGTGTCTTTAAGGCTCATCCATATTGTAGCATGTGTCAGAACTTCCATTCTTTTAAAGACTGGTTAATATTCTAGCCATTGTATCTTGAATGTAGCCCTGTGGGGGGGGGGGTGTGAGAGAGAGAGAAAAGGAGAGGAGGGGAAGGAGGAGAAGAAGCAGAGAGGGAGACAAAGGTCAGAGTTGACTCCAGGGTTTCTGCCATGAGGAACTGTAGTGCTGTTTGCTGAGGTGGGGACCGTGGGGGAAGAGTGCGCCAGAATAATAGGTCTGCAGCGCCTTTTAGACATCCAGGGGGCGGCGTCAAGTTGATAGATGGATGTACAAACCTGAAGTTCAGTGTTGAGGTCTAGACTGGAGACATGAATGTGGGAACTAGCAGTCAGTAGGTGGTATTTAAAGCCGTAAAACTGGACAGGATTCCCAAGAAAGTGAATGTAGCTAGAGAACCAAAGCGGGAAATGCCAGGAATAGTGAGCCCTAGGGCACTCTGAGGTTTGGAGGTCAGGAGATGATAAGAAGCAGCCAAGGAGTACACAAGAGGAGCATCCAGAGAGGGAGGAGGACAGTGGAGTAAGTGCAGTGACTTGGAAGCCAAGGGAAGCAGGTGTTTCAGGAAGGAGGGAGGGGCCCACCATCTTAGCTGCTGCTGAGAGGACGTGTGAGACCCCCTTCCTCACCTCAGCCCGGCTAGCCACAGTTACCACCAGTTGGAATACCATGTGAACAAAGTGGCAGGCAGCGTCCCTGTCTGTCAAATGGGGATGGTGATCCCTATCTCAGTGAGGTAACATTGTGAGGCCAGTACCGTATCACCTAGGATGCAGAGGGCCCCTCCCAAAGTGGTGTGTGATGACCATCATGTTCATGGAGTCAGAATTTCCACTCATGTATCCTCTTGTTTGTCTTTTTAATCATTTTATCATTTGAGATAGTTTAGTATTTGCTTCTTGATTGAAGTGACAACTTTTAATTTAAAAAGTTATACGACATCAACAAAAAGGATTTACTGAACTAGGGGGAGGGTATAGCCCAAAGTGGTAGAGCACATGCTTAGCATGCATGAGGTCCTGGGTTCATTCCCCAGTACCTCCACTAAGAGGAAAAAAAAAAAGAATTTACTAAACTCTAATAGGTTTCTGGGCCATATGCTGTCTGCTGGGTGACTTATATATATTTTTATCTCTGCTCAGTATAAACTCACAGCGTTAATTTGCTTGTTTATGGAGGAAACTCGCATTTTGAATGGGAGAAATTACTCTTAAGAGTACAGCCCTTTTTCTACCATAAATGACGTGGACTTAGTTACCCTGAGTGGCCTTTCACTTTTTCATGTCCTAGATGATATTTTCTAATTATCCTTGTTAGTTACATTAAGATTTATAGCAGTGTAGCTGAAATATAAAACTTCCTATGTGTGTTGCATGGTAAGACATTTTTGACATGTTTTAGTTTGGAAAGCAGGCTATGAGGTAGTTTAAATCTGCAGGTACAAATGTACACTGTATAGGAAACATGTAATCAATCAGTGGTTGTGTCTAGTTAGTAATGTTTGATGATACTCTTTATTTCTTTATTTAGCTGATCTTTCCCCCCTAATTTATTTGCAGTGAATATGTATTACCAGTGTAAAAGGTTTTGTGCACCACAGTGCTTGACCAACAAAGTAGGAGTTCAGAAACAGTCGCTGTTGGTATTTTTACCAGCAGTAAAGCAGCGTGTCCAGGGGCAGAATGTCATCTTGTCTGAATGATTAGCGTTTGCCATTGGCTCATCCACCTTGGGGCATGTTTGCCTTCTTTCCTTCACTAGTGCGTCACTAATTCTCTCTTCTGTATGTAGCATGGCAGCTTCTCTGTGCTCTAGGTTATTACTGACTGCAAAGAGATTTTTGTTTTTGTTAGTTGCTTTCTTATTTTTAAATATTTAAACACTCACTGTTACCAGCTTTTAGATCAGACTATACATGTTAGTTTCAGTAAGCTTGTTTTCTTCATTTTTATACTGTAATTTTATCTCCATAAAGCACTTTCCATAGTCCAGGCATGGTCTACTGCATTCTCTATTTCTCTGGAGACACATTTAGGTCTTTGTATCACATTCTGGTCTGTTGGTTAGGTCATTATGTAATAACTCTGGAATTATCATAAGAACAGAGGAGCAAGATTGAGAACACTTGGAACCATCTGTAATGTTTAAGGTATAAGTAAGTATTGAAGAGAAATAAATGATTGAATGACTTTGGAATTTCTAATAAAAGCAGCCAATCCCAGTCAACTTCATTTCATTCACTCTAGACTTTTAAACTGGTCAGAAATAAGTGGTAGAACCCCTGGAAATGTTCAACAGTATGGTATACGTGAGTTTTACTTGTTCTTCACTCTGTAGGGATGTGAGAAACACGAATTGTTCAGCGAAGTTGAGCAGAAAATGAACTTAGTGAGACATTGTGTATATTGATACGAAAATCACAAGGTGTGAGGGAGACGCGGTGGACTTGGGCACTCCATAATTTGAATACGTGCAGCTGTATTAAGGGCTGAGTCAGGCCCTGGCCCTAGAAGAGGAGTAACTAAGATTTTGAAAATATTCTAGGAAGGTAGAATTGAGTTGATCCCCCATAGCTATGGTGGTGTCTAAAGGGTGTTCTTTTGGGGCTCAAAGCAGGGTGACCTTAAACTAAAATCTGTTTTAATAGAATATAAAAATCGAGAAAGAAAAAATGTCCTGGTTCTATCCATGGACATAATAGCCTTAGCAGTGCATGTGGTATGTTTACAGAGAAATGGGAGAGTAAACATGTGCCCTTTTCCTCCACCATCAGAGGTTCCCAGGAAACAAGGGTTCATTTCAGTAGATCTTCAATGGCTGAACAATCCAGAATGTTGCATGGACATTTGGAGCTAGAAGTGGCAAGGTCACTGATCGTCTGTATTCAGGAATTGGTCCTTTATGAGGAATTTAAGTCACAGCAAAAGGCTTCTCTTAAGGCAAAAGTCTGATAATAGCCTCATGTTTCCCCCAAATTCCATCAACTTGGGATGCCTTGGTGTGAATGGATTTTTTTAATGCAAATGCCAAAGGTAAGATTAAATCTGATTGCTTTCTTCATAATTCTTAAATGAGACTGACGTGCTGAAGGACTGAACAGATGTTTGGGGTTTGGAATTCCTCAGCGGTAAGAGAAGCTACTCTTTTTCCCAGGCCCCGCGTGCCCTCTCGCGGTTTATCGTTGCTGTTTCCAGCCAATCTTAGCAGCTGCTCTCTGCTTGCTGTCCAGATCATAAACTTTGAGACTCATGCCACACTTAAGTGCCATGGGCACTTAACTACCCTTGTCCCAATCCCTTTCCCACTGTCAGAGAAAACTGAGCCATGCGTCTCAGTCTCCGTTCCCACTCCAGGGCCTGACGCCGTATGGGAGACATTGGGATTCCTGCACAGAATTCCTCTCCCCTTCTTGGTATCCTTAACCACTATTGTGACTACGTCTTGGATGTTGTCATATGAAGATAGAGCAGCCTGGTGGTTAGAACACAGTTTTTGGAGTCAAACAAACATGGCATCAGATCTCTACTGCACTACTTATTACCTGCTTGACATTGGAACAAGTTTCTTTCTCTCTCTAAGCCTCAGTGTTGTCATCTGTAAAATGGCTGAACTACCCTCACCCCACAGAGTCGCTTCACTGCATGTAAAGTGCTTGGTATGGGTTAAGCACTCAGTACATAACGGTAGCTGTCGATAGACTTGGAACTATATAGCTCCATTGACATTTTAAACTCACTGACATTTAAAATGTCTCTCTCTTTGACCACTCCACTCATTTGTCCCCCAGCTTGCCACATCTGTTCTGCAGCCTCACTGAATCCCACAGTCCAGGAGTTCTCCCTGTGAAGGAGGAAATAGCTGTCCTCGGCCCTCGGGTCACATGCTTCCAAATTCATGACTTTAGAGTCTATGTTTCTTCCCAGGTTTCTCAGGAAGACCGCAAGGACTGGTCCATCCCTGTGTCAGGGAGGTTGGGGTCTGTTAACAGAAGGGGAACTGGGCTAAGCCAGGAGATACTGTAGAGAAAAGATGGGCCCAGGCGGGCTGGAAGCTGAGTTCTGTCCTCCCTCCAAAAAGGTGGTGTTTAACATATGTATAGATACTCTTTAAACAGCTTTTCCAAGATCCAGTGTAACCATTGGTTTGATTGGCTTTTAATGAATTGTTTACAGCAGAAATATTTTGTCACAACCATAATTTGTACTCCATGCTTCATGGGTAGGAGAGGGGAGATGGTGAGCTCTTGTTCTCATCATTTCTTATACCTAGGGAAGAAGTTTAGATTAAATGACTCGCCCAAGGTCAAACGTGTAATAAGTGGTGGAGGCAACATTCCACATGTCCGCCTTTTAAAACTGTCCATCATCTCTTCCCCTATTTATTCCTGCGGTAGCAGCATCCTCCTTCCATCATTCTACCCCTCAGGAAGAGGACCCTCCCCAACCCCCACCTACCCCCACCTACCCCCAGCCATCTTTATCAGAGAATGTCCCATTCTGGGCCCAGGAGCCTGCATCATGCCTTTAGAGGCCTTTCCCAGAACTTTCCTTTAGAAGGGGGGGGGGTTGCTCCCTTTATTCCCTTGGTCTGTTTCTCAGAGGGCCTCTTCCTTCCCACCTTGCCCCTTAGTGTTCCTTCTCCAGTAGCCTCTGACTTTGCATATCTACTTACTGGTTTGTTCCCCGCCATTGGAAGGTAACCCTCCTGAGGACAGTGACTTGTAGTATCCTCTGGTGTTTGTGCTTTGTACATATCAGGCATTCACATACTACAACATTTGTTGAAAGAGTGAATAACTCAGTTTTATCTGTCAGAAGCTGTAAGGATGTGAGCCCAGAGCAAATGGTGCATGGCATCTCCACTTCTCCCTCCTCTCTCTCTGCCGCAGCCTGCCAAGTGACTAAGGGAGGAGGAGGAGGGAGAGTTTGTGTGCCTGGGGACCCAGCCGCACGCCTCCCCCAGGGTTTGCATTGTGTAGAGTTTCAGGACACCATGTCACTCTGACCTAAGTCAGTCAAGGTTGAGTTTCTGTCATGTGCCTGGTCTCAGTGCTGGCAGCCCACAGCTGGATCTAGGTGTGTAGAGCCTGTTGAAGGCAGCAGAGCACAGTGGCTAAGGGCACAGACACTTGAGTCAAGTGACTATTCTACCGCATCCAGTTTGTGTCCCCTTGACAAAGTTTCATAACCTTTCTGTGCCTTACTTCTTACTGCTTGTGAAATGTGAATGACTTTATATGCTTGCTCCTAGGATTAAATGAGATAATACATGTGAAATCTTTAGCATAGCATTTAGTGTTCAATTCAGGCTGGCTGTTATGTATAGTACTAAATAAATACAGTTTTTTTCTATTCATGTCACAAATCTCTGGGTTGCTAGGTCTGCTTCCTGTGTGTGGCTCACTCTGCCCCATCTGGCACAGATCATTGATGGGGAGGAGCTTTGAGGGAGGTATGAGTGGAAACCCAGGAGGTTTGGGTGAGAGTTCAGCTGTAATTCTGTGTTCACTATCGAGGGAGGGTGCTTTGGGGTGAGATTTGTGTGTTTGTGTTTGTTTTAGCTTTGTCCTGGTGATTTCCACAGGGGAAAATAATTTAGACGGAATAAGTGTCATCACTGGGAACTTGCCTGACAACTCTTTCTCCAGGAAGAAGAGCTCTGACCAGTAGGATGGAAAAGGGCAGCATCTGAAATGTGTACTGGGAGGGAGAGGTTCAAGGTTGAGTCTTACTTTTGGCTGTTCCAAGGAACAGGACTGGGCCAAAGTGTGGGCACTGGGGTCAGGTTTTAGTTCCTTGTAAAAGACAATGGAAACCGTCACCTCCTCCCCAACCTTCACCACCTCCCTAAGGCTGTGCACTGAATGCTGGCAGCAAGTGGGGCCTCTCAGTGTAAATTATAAACTCAGTAAATGAGTAATTTTTGGTAAATAATCCACTTTGTAAGCTGATGAAATATGAAATACCTTCTGTTAAAATTTTTTTTTAATGTTATGGAACATGATAAAAGAGTTACCAAAAGTTTTTGTTGTTATTGTAAAATTCGGTGTGGGCAGAACAACTGTAAAAGATTTGGGGGAAATGTCAATAACTGCTCAGGTTGCTTTGCAAGTGGCAAATTCTTGCTCCCCTTTAAAGAAAAAAAAAGTAGGAAGTCATAGAGAACACGTTGTAGCTGACGCAGAGAACAACAAATAATGTCAGAGAACAGCCTTAGCCAGTGCCAGAGATTGGCAGATAAATGCATATTTGTATCTTAAAATGTTTATGGTAAGTAGTACTTTTAGTATATATTGTTATTATTACATATTAATAGTATATATTAACATGGTGTTATGTGTATAGTTTTTTCAAATGAATTTTCTACTTTAATAGACTACTGTATCAACCAGTCAACTCTTATGTATCAGGTGAGTGGATTTCTACTGTTCTGATGAATGGACTTAACCAGTATGTTTGTTGACTCTGAGGAGACTGGTCTGTCAGCTTTGTTTCGTAAGACTGAAAATAGGGCATACAGCTGTGTTAATAAACTGGGGTAATAGCTATGTTCATAACACTGTTCCCAAAATAACCTGCATCTTTAGATTCCATTTCCAGTGGAACGTCTTCTTATAGTCAAACTGACCTTTTGGATTTTTTAATCACACAGCCTTCTGAATATGATGTGGCTCTGACTGGGATTGTGGGCTGCTCTGGTTCAGCAGGAGTTCATAGACACCCGGGGTTGTTGTGAGCCAGAGTTCAGATGAGGGGAGTGGAGCACAGGAGGAGGGGGCTCGGTGGGACATGGGAAGATTCGTCTGAATCTGGGGGCTTCTATTTGGGTGAAACATTTTGACTTCCAGGCATGAGGCCACCAGGTCCAAACATGAGAACAAAGGCAGATTCTTCTAAAAGCATGGTGACTTTTTAACTTCAGATGATTTCAGGTTTCTAGTTGTTACCTCACTCAAATCGATAGTTAAGAATCTGTTGCAGTAATTCAGTAGCACCCCACAACCTAAAAATCCCTGGCTCCCTTGTTTTCACAGGTGCTGGGGCGATGTTTCCTGACAGTGGTGCAGGTCCATTTCCAGTTTTTGACCCAGGCGTTACAGAAGGTCCAGCCAGTGGCTCACTCTTGCTTTGCCGAGGTGGTTGTGCCAGAAAAAAAGAGCAGCGGTGGCGGTGGCAGCTTATCTGGCATGGGCCACACCCCGGAGCTGGAGGAGGCGGTGCGATCCTGGCGGGGTGCTGCTGAGGTAACCCTGACTTTGGGGAGATGGGTGCCCTCTGTTCAAATAGGAGAGGCTGCAGAGGGCCTTTGCCTGTTGGTTCTTAAAAGAGCTTTTTTATTTAGAAGTGTGAGTCTTAAGCTGCTGTCATTAGCTTGTTCATTCATTTAGCAGTGAATGTCTTTGTAAATGCCCACTTCGGGCCAGCCATGCGCCAGGCACTGGGGTGGCAGCCTTTGCTCACAGCCTCCTAGGAGAAAGGGCTGACAGACACAGGGCTGAGGAGCTCTGGTGGAGTTGTGCAGGAGCCCAGGGGAAGGGCCTTGCCTCCAGCAAGTGCCGGGGAGGAGAGGCTGGAGCCTGTCGGGAAGGACCAGCTGCGGGGGGTGAGTGCTCAGCCAGGCAGCTCAGTGGGCATGTAGCTGGTGATGGCACGTTTCTTGTTGGCCTTTTAATGTTTACTTTGAATCATTCATTCCTTAATGAAATTGGCAAACTATTTCACTCTATGATTTAAAAGTCTTCTTTAATCAAATTTTTAAATATGATCTTTCAACATTTTACCATTGTACATTCTCTGATTCTCTTATTACAGTTTTATGCTGTTCTCCTGCATTGTTATTTCTTCTGAATTTCTTTTCCCTTTTTGCTTGCTTGTTTGGGCCTGTTTTTGGTGTTTATCAGAGCAGCCCTGAAATGCTGATTGGGGGTTGAAGGTGGCAGTGGGACCTGTTGACTTCGTTGCAGGGGGCTGGGCGGTGGGGTCCACACCTCTGTGCTCTCAGCTCACAACCGTCTGTGCCCTCCTGGCTGCCAGGCTCCCACCTCCTGATCACACAGCTCACATTCACACCCTTCCTACCTGACTCAGGGTCTTCTCCACTCTACCTGTTGGCATCATTCACACTGAGAAGCCAGCCCAAGCGAGGCCTCCTGGCGCTCCCTTGACCTCCTCACTTTGACCTTTACCCTCACCTGCTTCAGTCTGCCCAGGCCTTTCTGCCTGCCTTACTGTGCTTCCAGCCAGAGACCCTACCCCACACACACCGAGAAAAGAGAATCAACCTGGCAGCATCCCCTCTCCATGGCCGCCAAAATAACGCACCCTACCCCCCATTCAGACCCTCTTCTCTTCCTTCCTCTTCATTACAGGGGACGAGGTCTCCTCTCGTGTGCAGAGTCTGCCCTGTCCCCACCCTGCCCTAACTCAGGGCTTCTGTGGTGGGACCCTGTATTTTCTTTCTGTCCTTGCATGCTCCCAACCAGTACACGGGTATGCTTACAAACAAAAATCCACCCTGTCCTGCCCTGTTTCTCTGCTCTTTTCTTTCTTAACTTCTTGAAAGAATTGTTCACCTCACCCTTGATCCACTCTAAAAAAGATTATTAGTATGAAACATTTCAAGCATATAGGAAATGTCATACATACCCATATGTCTTCCTTATTTAGCTTTGTCAAAATGAATCACCACTTTTGCCACATATGCTTCATACCTTTTATTTTTAACAGAAAAATATTACAAATGCAGTTGAATTCCCTTTGAACCTCTCCACTATTTTATTCATATTCCTTTCTCTCTAGAGAGCACCTTTTTTGATTTTGGAGTTTGTGACTCCTATGCACATTTTAATATTTTTATTCTATATGCATGTATCCATTAATGATGGATAATATTATTTTGCACAATATGAAATTTATATGAGTGGCATCATTCAGCTCACTAAAATCTGGCTTCCACTCCTATGCAGAAACACGCCTTCTCTTGTCAAGGTCAGTACTGCCTTCCATGTAATTTGGCAGAAATCCAAGGAACCTTTGACTCCATTCAGCAGCTCACAGCAACATAGGCCCTGGAAATCCTCTCCTTGTGGAGAACCAGGTGTTCTTAGTTACCCTCTTACCTCTTGGGCTGTCCTCTCCATCCACTTTGCTATCTTCCCTTCAGCACAACTTATGAATGTGAGTTTCTCAAGGCTCAGGTGTAGGTGTCCTTTTCCCTTGGGGGTCTCCATCTAGGGTTTTTTGGGGGTTTTTTGTTTGTTTTTGGTAAAGTGAAAGCAAGTTTATTTAGAGAGATACACACTCCGTGGACAGAGTGGGGTCTGTCTCACTCAGAGAGGAAAATGGCTTAGGAGATATACACTCCATAGGCAGAATGTGGGCCATCTCAGAAAGGTGAGAGGGAGAAAGACTGCAAGGTGTGGGGGTATTTAATTTAAAGTGAAAGCAGATACACACTCCATAGACAGTGTGGGCCATCTCAGAAGGCAAGAGAGAGAGTGACCTCCATCTAGTCTTGGAGCTTTAAAAACTGCTTGTGTGCTGGGGGCCATCAAATATGTGTGCCCAGTCCACTTCCTTGTGGGCTCCAGGCCCCTGGATTCAGCTGCTGTCTTCCTCGGGTGGCTCAGGCCTCAGCTTTTCCACATGCACCTGTTTCTCCCCAAATCTTGCCAAAGGCAAGCAAGTACTAGGGGTGCCATCCCCCATTCTTCATTCAAGAAATCAGAGATTTATCACTCCAATCCGTCTTTCACATCTGCATCTGGTCCATAAGAAAGCCCTGCAGGTTTCACCCCCAAAATACTACAAATCTGTCCCTTTTTTTTTCCTGTGTCCACTGTCACTACCTTAGTTCAGGGAATCATTACCTCCCCTGATGGCTGCAGTGGCTGGACTCGCTTCTCCCCTTCCTGTGTTGCCATCCTTCATCTCTCTCCATTTCCTTAGGATGAAGTGTGGACCCGTCCCCCTGACCTGCCTAGGCCCACACAGTCTGGCTCCTGCCTCCTCACCAGCCTCATCTGAGGCCACTCTCACCCCTGCTCACTGAGTTCTAGTTCCTTTGCCGACGTTTCTGCCTGTCCCACCCCGACCCCTAACCCCTACTTCCGCTGACTGCCTCCTCCTTCTTAAACTCTCAGCCTAAATGGTGAGTTTTCAGTGTCTCGGGCACTCCCTGTTACACTTCTTTATTTCCCCTGGGGCATTTTTCTCCATTTAAAAAATTTTTTAATGTTTTATTTGTTTGCCTTTTCAACTCATGAGGCTGTCAGCTCCCAGGTGGTAGGGACCAGGCTTTGTGCTCCACTGTCTATCCAGTGACACCTTACACAAGACCTTGTGGGGTACATCCTTAAATTCCTAGAAAGGGAGTCAAATGGTCTTAAACTGTGAGACTGTGAAGGCTCAGGCAGTGGTTGGTATTCATATAGAATTTGTGAAGTTTGGGCATTTATAGCATTATAGCTGCTAGTTATTTTTCTGTAGTCCTAGTCCTGCAGTTTTGGTAAATATTACAACTTCTACTTTGGCTTGAAGAACAAAAATTAACTGTTAAAAAGTGATATTTGTTTTACAAATATTATTGCAACAAACATATACATTGAAAAATTGAAAGACAGTTCATCCTGAATCCCTCCTTCACTCTAATAGATCAAATATATATTTTTCTGTATTCTCTAGTCCTGGCCCATATGTATAGACGGCTTACATTTCATCACAAGACATAGATTAATTCCTTCTTGTTTTTCTGTCTTACGTGCTCTTCATAAACATATTTAATGACTAAACAATAAGTATTTCATTTTTCTGCGCAGATATCAAAAGCTCTGTTTCTCCTTTAATGTTCCAATGTACGTTTTTTCCTATTCTTTTCCTGATGATGAAGTTTTTTACTTTGATATACAGAACCACCCAACCATATATAATTTTTTCAATCCTGGGAACTCCCAAGTGCCAATATTCTAGGGTATCTATCTTTTTAAAGCAGAGAAATTTGAAATGTGACTGTTTTATTTACATATATGTTATATATATAATATGACAGGTAGGTAAGTCTTTTTTTCCAGGGTTTCTTTAATAAGGTAGTGCTATACAGATTTGCTTTCCCTCTAGTGCTTGATTTAGGCTTTTAGAATTTCTGGCTGCTCACTTCATAATACAAACAATCCAGAATGTCTGGTTCATATCTGATGCTTAGTTTCTTGCTATATTTTAGTTGGGTTTTTTTTTTGTTTGTTTTTTAATTTTACTAGTATCTGTAACATCTTCTTGTACCTACCAGTCACTTTTTCTGTTGCAGGCAACATCTAGACTAAGAGAAAGAGGCTGTGATGGCCGCCTGGCAGGAATTGAAGTTCAGCAGCTCTTCTGTTCTCAAAGTGCAGCAATTCCTGAACACCAGCTAAAAGAACTGAACATAAAAATTGACAGTGCTCTGCAAGTAAGTTTTCCAGAACTGGCACATTAATATCTGAGGGATTGAAACAAGGAAAGGAATTAAAGATGTGATGTTGAACAAATTAGAAAGAATAATAAGATAGTAGTTGGCCTCATGTCTTTTAATAACTGTAGAAATTTAACATTTCTATTTTTGTTGGACCTTGCCAGTTTATAATCTGCTATGAAATCTTGACTCTTGAAAACAATTTCTTTGCAGGCATATAAAATAGCGCTGGAAAGTTTAGGTCACTGTGAATACGCAATGAAAGCTGGTTTCCACCTGAATCCAAAGGCAATTGAAGCCAGTTTGCAGGTACGCTTTTCTTTCTGGTGGCTCCTGGGAGCTGTGGTGTGGCAGTCGCTCCACCACATGAGCCAGGTGTCTTGAGAGATGAGCTGTGGGTCACCTGCCTCTCCCATCCCACCCTCTCCAGGGCTGCTGCAGCGAGGCGGAAGCGCAGCAGACGGGGCGGAGGCAGACCCCCCCGCAGCCCATGCAGTGCGAGCTTCCCACTGTCCCCGTGCAGATAGGATCCAGCTTCCTGAAGGGTGTCTCTTTCAACGAGTCGGCCGCTGACAATCTGAAACTTAAGACGGTAGCTTTCCATGGGGTTCCAGCAACCTGGCTGTGAACTTGAAAATAGAGTTCTTAAGGAAACCTGAGGGCTTGTAAGGAATCTAGATTAAAAAGCCAAACTGAAGTGAAGACAGGAGGCACTGACCTTCCTTAGTAAACTGTCAAAAAGCAGACTAGGGTGATGTTTTTAATGAGACATTCGCCAAGTTAGTTTTATTTATAATTCTGTTCAAAGTTAACATAACGGTTTTGAAAGTACACTATAAAATACTACTTATGAGGAATGTTTCAGTAGACTTTCTTGAATTAAATAAGAGGAGAAATCTTGTCATAATGCAGTAATTTTGACCAACTGTGGAGCATCATGTGTGCCAGACAGTGTCAAGTGCTTCGCATGCAGTCTCAGTTAATGCTCACCCACCAGGTGGGCACTGCCCTTTCCCCCATTTGACAGACAGAGGAACTGAGGCCCAAGGTCACACAGCTAGAAAGTAGCAGACTGGAATTTAAGCTTTTGCAGTCTGTTTCCAGAGCCTGCATACCTGACCACTTGGTCATCTAAAACAAAGATGAGGTTTTCATTAGTATTACATCTACCAGATGATTTGTTTCCCTGTTCAAAGGGATTCAGAATTTCAAAATTCCTCAGCCAATTTGCATCCACAGATTGCTAAATATTGCTGTATTTTGTGCTATTATAGAAATCATATGTCTCTTAATGCATGTGTGTCCATATCTAGCCATTCACTCTACAGGATTGAGAGTCTTCCAAGGTATCTAAGGATAATTACTTAAGAAATTAAGATGACATGATCTGGGAGTAGTGCATAAATTGATTTTCTCTTGAGGTCTATTGTGTACTTGTAAATGCATTTCTACAAGTTTTAGAACTTTGTATGGCTTTATTCGGAGGCGTGAACTCTCTTTTTATCAATCGGTAGCACACGATGTTACAGCTAATCAAGGAGGCAGGCTGCTACAATGGAATCACGCCCAGGGACGATTTTCCTGTGACTGAAGTCCTGAACCAGGTGTGCCCGTCCACATGGCGGGGTGCCTGCAAGACGGCCGTGCAGCTGCTGTTTGGCCAAGCTGGGCTGGTGAGTGACTATGTGTGATGGATGAAAGAGAGAGTAGAGAAAGACTTTTTAAGCATGTGAGGATGTGTTATGGGCACATGTATGAGAATAGTGGATAATTTAAAAAGCTCTTTGGTGCTACAAAGTTTAGACCAGATAGAAAAGGTAAAGGAAGAGCATTATAAAAAGTCATTTTGTTTCTTTTATAGATAGATAATATGTATTTGCAGGGAACCTAGTTGCAAAATGATGTCACAGGCTTTCCTTATTTTAAGGAACCCATTCCATTAGTAATGATTTGCTAGAGCCCCTTGACCTGGCCTGACTGCTCTGGAGCTACAGTGGATGTCTTCCTGTTGCTCAAACACACCAAGCTTCTTCCTGTCGCAGGCCCTTGCCCTTGGTGCTCCTTTTACCTGAGAATACTCCTCTGAGATCTTCGTGTGACTTGCTCTTCATCTGCCCGATGTCAGCTCAAATGTCACCTCCTTTATGGTATAAGTAGTACCCCTGTCCAGTCACTTGTTATCCCAGCTCTCTGTTTGTCTGCTTCTTAGCAGTAAAATAACATCGACTCAGAAATAGGTTTGGTCTTTTCACCTTTGGTGAGAAGAATAACTTTTGCCAAAGTTGGGTGGAGTCAGGAAATCAACATCTAGTTTTTTTGTTAGGCACCTTTGACCTATATCACCTTCTGTACTTAATCCTACTTTCTAGAGTTAAATGACTGCTTTTTGAAAAATTGCAGCATTTCAGAGATTAAAGGAACCTAATTAGAGGCTAAGAAAAGTAAAGAACTATTTCTTAACCTAATTCCTACTTTATTTATAAAAGGAACTGTTGGGAGGAAGCTGTCGTTTTGTTCGGTGTGAGTGAGGGCTCAGGTGGCCCAGCTCAGGGTGGTGCTGCCTTGTAGAGGACCAGGTGGGGTGAGTTACACTTCCCTTAGGATCTGTTCCTTAGTATAGGAACCCCTAAGAAAAGGAGTAAACTGGAGATCCCTGCTGAAGTGTGGAAGAGCCCACTGCCTTTAGAAGATTGATCCATATGCCCAAAGACCATTTTAGCTGAAACTAGGAGAACCTTGGCAATAAGTTCTCCAGAGTGGAGTGTGTAAAATAAAGCAGGAGGACCCACAGGCTGCTTTGAGAAAACTTAGCTTAAAAAAAACCACAAAAGTCCCATGTTATACAGAAAGCATAAACTTCTTCCTAGTTCCCAGAGCACCTTTGTGTGTAACTGATGAAAAACTTTTTGATTATGATTCTGGGGGTGGGAGGGGAGAGGAAACACCTGCCTGTTCCAACAATGGCTGTTACTTGGACAGGAAGCCCTTTCCAAAAGACATTGCAAACCAGCTGTGGGAACTCTGTAGCAGTAGAAATCAGCTCCATTAGAGGCTGAAGTTGGAATCATAATAAGCAACTCTGCATGGCTTTGCCTCTTCTGAAATATTACAGATTTGGTTTTAAAGTGTTTTATAATCATTTTCTTAAAATTATTTTAGTTATTTGAAAATACATTCATCACTTTCTCACACTCTTTATTCTATAGCGTCCATGTAATAATATTAAAGACTTCTCTAAATAAGAGGAAATCATGGAGAAAAGGGTTGGTTCTTCATTTTTCCTGAAGTAACCATTTTGTTGATGGTTGAGGATAAAATGATCTTTACAAAAAGCTTCATCCACTTCCGGCTTGTTTTCAGTCATTACAGATAGGCTTTTCTGAAGCATTGGTTTGATTTTTCACGACATTTTTACTTCTTTCAAGTGCATAAAATAAAAAAATACTAAGATAAAGGAAACAAAGTAATCCCTAATTAACATATTTATAATTTGGAAGAAGTACAAAAAGTGATTGCGAAGTTCAGTACATCCTACACCACGAATTTGGTTTCTGTTTATTAAAGTGTTACTGTTTTCAGTCATCTTTATTACTTGCTGTTGTCTCCACTGGGGATTCTGACTGGGCCCTGCGTAACTGTCTTGCCGGGGGAATGGTTTTCACCAGAGTTACTCAGCATTGATAGGCTTGTGTATTAGATTTATTTATGATCCATTTTCCTCTCTGAAAGCTGATTATTGTTGTTGTTTCTCTCTTAGGTGGTAGTTGACACGGCACAAATAGAAAATAAAGAAGCCTATGCCCCCCAGATCAGTTTAGAAGGCTCCAGAATCGTGGTTCAAGTCCCGTCCACATGGTAATGTGACTCTTACGTTAACACAAGCCTAAGCTCTAATTGAAGTGTGGACATCTTTGAAGATTGCATTATTTTGGACAAACCCCACACTAGCTCACATGACAGGTCTTAACTACCTGTGCGGGTTTGTGGTCAGTGGTGGTGTGTTAATCTCATGTGTCATGATTATCAGCACCTGATAAGGAAGTCAAGGTGCCTGAAAAATGTCTCATTGACCAATAAATTTAACTAAAATGTTACATACTCATGGATCATAATGAGCAATATTACCTTTTTTGTGTTATCTGAGTCCACAGCTTTTGAACAGAGTGTATTATTTTCCCTAAATCACCTAGCATTTCTCCAAAGCTGAGTACAGAAACTAGGGTTCCTCTTCCTCCTTTGTTCCCACAACAGCCCTGATGAGCTGTAGCTCGTGTCTTCATATGCCCAGTGTCATTGCGAGTCCGGAGGCAGACTGAGCTGTTTTTGTTTTTTAATTATTTGATTATATTTGTGAACTTATAATAAAATATTCTTCTTAGCCTATTAAAACAAAAGCTCCTACAAATCAATAAGAAATGGGCAAGGCACACAGACAGGAAAATCAGAAGAGATGTGGTCAACAAAGAGATGAAGAACATGTGCAGACTCACCAACAAAGAAAGGAAAGGAAAGCAGAGAAACAGCACGACGTCATTTTGCCCATCGTGTTGTCAGATCGTTTTAGAATAACAATGCTAGATCTGGACCAGACTGTACAACAGCAGTCATAGATGTTGTTGAATAAATCACACAGCCTTTCTGGGGGGCAATTTCCTTTATCAGAAGCCTAAGTTAAGGGCTGTGACCTCAGCAGTTCGACCTCTAGGGATTTATCCTTGTGATGTGCGTACAGATTCAGCTCACGGATCGGCATCACAGCTTTATTAATAAAAAATCAACCATTATCAGAAGACGTTTGCTATTAAAATTATCAGAATGAATATTTCTATAGAAAATGTTTAAAGCATCTAGGTGGGAAGAGATAGAGATAGTAACAGTGGCACTGTTGGTGCCTGTGTGGGCTGAAGTGGTAGCTGGGTAATGCATTCAGATTATATTGAAACATCTCTTTTTGAAATGTGAGAGTCCAGTAGTAGATTCTGCCAAAAGTTTTAGAACTTGTTGATGTCTCAAGTAAGGGTTGGCAGTTCACTTCATGCCCCCAAACCTCCCCTCAATGAGTTTCCTCCCCAAATTTTGAAATTTGATTATAGAGATGGTATAATGTTAATATAGGTACATATCTTCATTCCTATCAAACAATAAATTAGAAGGTCACTTTTTTGTAACATTTTTGTGTTCCAGAATTCTTAATTTATTTGCTAATTCAAGTTCTTATTGAAAAATATTAAGGTTAACCAGGATTCTCCTTTTAAAGGAAGAATTTTGAGCTCTTGATGATTGGGTGAATATAAATAGTGAGTGCTAAAATGATTAACACTGCAGTTTGCTTCCAAAACTCTCCCTTTATGATTCATTTCCTTTGTCATTCATTTTACCTCCGTTTAAGACCTCATAGGCTGTGATTATATGGAGGGGCTCCCTCTACTGGCTACTTTTGGTAAAAATACAGTTTTCATGTTTTTGTTTCTTGAAGAATTACAAAATGTGTGCTTGTTGAGAAGAAGAAAAGAAGTGATTGCTTTACTCCATCTTTGGAAAAAATGAAATTCTTAGCAAAGCTAGTCAAGAATTTATTATATGCTTTGCTTTTAATAAAATGAAGTGTCTAGCTGCCAGATACTTTTTTTCCCCAAAGTAATACCTTACTTAGATTTTTAAACTGTCCTATTTAAGCTATTCACTCATTCTTTCTTTCAGCAAATATTTATTGAGTACCTACTGTGTGACAGACACTGTTCTAGGCTCTGGGAATTTAATCATGAGCAAGACAGACAGGGTCCCTGCCCCTAATAGAGCTGGCTTTGTAATGGAGTGGCGGTCGGGGAGGGGACAGCTAATAAGCATAGGTGTTAAGTTCAAACACTGGCCAGTACACAAGGGGAATAAGAGTAGAGTGACGTCATCTGATAGAGAATAGCCAGGGTAGAGGTGGGGGGAGGCTATTTTGGACAAGGAGGTCAGACATGAAGGGTCTCTTTGAGCATATGACATTTGAGAGGAGCAGGACATGCAGAGAGCAGATAAGGAGAGCATTCCAGGCAGAAGAAACAGCAAATGCAAAGGCCTGAGGCGTGAACTGGCCTAGCTGGAGATGTGCCCAGTGATGAGGAAGACAGGAAGTCACAGAACCTCCCAGGGTTCTCACACAGGACCCAGGACTTGCAGGGTCCCTGAGGCACTTGGATTTTATCTAAGAACAGGTAGGGGGTTTTAAGCCAGTCTGGGTGATTTATCAAAAGAATGAGTTTAGTCTCTTAAAGGGATTTTATTGTCAGCTCTCAAGACTGATGAATAAAATAAAAATGCCAATTTGTTGATTTTCAGAAAGAGAAAGTATTGCTGCCAGGAACTGTAGCACTTCTTTCCGCATGACCAGAAAATGCTCTCCCAGTGGGCACACGTGTGGCCAGGCAGATCACAAGCAGAAGTTGGCTTGGGAGCAAAGAGCAAGTATATCCTGGTAATCAGGATTCCAGGCTGAGAGAACCGGGTGCCTGAGCTTCAGCGAGGTCCGCTGGCCAGGATTCTCTCCCAGGATTCCAGGATCTTGTTGGGCACTGGCAGAGCTTGCCCTGATGCTTGCTTTTTCCAGTGTTTCTGAGGCTAACCAGCTCACATGCTCACAGATAGGTTTCTTCTCAAGCCAGAGTATCATTGTAGAGGGCTGCTGCCTCCTTAGGACGGCTTCGCAAGTGCTGGCTTCATCGTGTAACTCCCAGAGTGCCCAGGCACAGACATAGCATCTTCCTGGTTCTCCCTCTCAGAAAAGGCCTCTTGGTAAACGTGCCCTGGATGGGCAGTGGGGACCTGAATGGTGGGAATCGGCTTTCATGCGGGAGCAGTTCGGGAGAAGGTGAAGGTCCTGTGATGTGGGCAAACCCAACATATTCAGGGCACATGAGAAGGACTTGTAGCTGGAACAAAGTGAATAGGGGTGACAGTGAAGAGAGGTGTGGCCAGAGAGGTAGGAGGGCCAGGTCACAAAGAGCTTTCAGGGCTTTGGTGTGAGGGGGGTGGATTTTATTTCAGTCATGATGGGTTGCCACTAGAGGGTGTTAAATAAACAGGGGAGTGTTATATTCCAATTCACGCTGCAGGAGGCTCAGTCTGCTGCTGTGCGGAGGATGGGCCCTGGAGGTACAGGAGTGGAGGAAAGGAGACCAGGTGGGAGGCTGGTCCTGAGACGCAGGTGGTGGTGGTTTCCTGGAGTAGAGTAGGAATGAGAGAGGCCTGGATTTGGATTATGTTTTAGAAGAAAGGCTGTCAGGGTTTGCCGATAGATTGAATGAGGAAGCTGGAGATGACTTGTAGGTAGACAGCTGTGTTGTGTCCTTACTGAGGAAGTCATAGGAATCAGAATGGCTTTGGTGGGGAGGAGAGGGATCAAGAGTTGTGGCTCCCTTTGAGCTGCCCAGTAGGTGTGTGGGGAGCGCTGTTGAGTGTGCAGTTAGATATGTGAGGGTGGAGATCAGGAAGAAGGTCTAGACTGGTGAAGACAATTTGAGTCTCCAGTGTAGGGAACTCAAAAGCCACAGGATCAAATGCAGTCCTCTAGGAAGAAAGAGCGAAGCCTGGAGTGCGCCATCATACAGAGGGAGGGGAAGGAGGGGCACGAGACCAGGAGGGAGCTGCCAGACAGGTAGGAGGAAAATTGAGCAAGTCGGGTCACCAAGGCTGCAGAAGACAGTGATCCAGGGGGAAAGAGACATTGCATGACGTTGCTGAGAGATTGAATACAGTGGAGACAGGTAACTGACCCTGACTTTGGCAAGATCTCAGTTGTCTGATAAAAGCTATTTTCGTGGAGTTAGGGGGATGAAAGCCTGGTCAGAGTGGGTGAGAGGAGTATAGGGGGTAAGGAAGAGGAGGAGACAGTGTGTTAAAATGGGGAGCATTTAACAGAAGTGGGGCCGTATCTGGAGCAGAATATGGGGCTGAGAGAAGGTGGTTGGTGAGGCTGGTTTGTTTGCCAAAAGGAATATCACAGGGGAGAAATGGAGTGATTACTCGAAGAGGTCCTTTGGAAAGCAAGAGGCTACATAGCATGCAGTACCCGGGTGGAGGGTCGGCCTGTGGTAAAAGTGGGGCGTGTCTTCTGCTGTGACAGCGGGGGAAGGCAGGGCGAGTGGGCAGACACTGGTGAGCTGTGGAGTTAGTGGTGAGGGTAGTTGAAATAGATCTCATCTGCTTATGTGTTTTCTCAATTAAGTGAGAGTTGAGCTAGGACAGAAGGGAAGATGGCAGCAATAGCAGAGCTCTGAGGAGACGGGGAGGGGTGAAATAGTTATCTTGGAAAGGGAAAAAATTAATTTATGGGAAGACCATGTTTGTTGCTTATATGAAATTTGCCATGAGTCCAGGTTGGCAAATTTTTTTTTTCCCTCCCCTGACCTTTGGTTTCTCAGGTACAGGTGTGCTGTAGAGGAAGGGAGGGGTAGGGTGTTATGGAAAAAGTTTGTGAAGAAGTAGGTACTGTGCCAGACCACAGGATCTCAGCAGCATGGAGAGGAAAGTCAGGACCGAAGCCTGTTGGACAGTGAGAGGGCATTAGGGCCCCTGCAAAGCAGCGCCTCCACCAAACTCTCCTCTTCCTACTAAGCAGACTCTGGACAATTAGAATCTCTAGAGACCCCAGACCCGATTGCTTCCTCCTCCTCTCGCAGAGCAGCAAGTTAACTGTCAGCCCTGTCATCCTCCAAATGTTCTTAAAATTGCTAAACTTTTATTTTTTGCCAAAAGTGCATAAAAGTTGTGGCCTTTTTGTACAAGACCTGCTTGAAATACCTTTGCAGAGAAGGGCAGCCCAGACTAACACAGCCTGGCTTGTGCCTAGGTGCCTGAAAGAAGACCCTGCTACCATGTCCCTGCTGCAGAGAAGCCTCGATCCTGAGAAGACCCTGGGTCTGGTGGACGTGCTGTACACAGCTGTGCTGGACCTCACCCGCTGGAGGGCAGGGAGGTTGGTATCCCCACCCATCACTCGAATTGGTTTACATTCAGGTCCATACCTAGGGACAGTGTGACCATATGGATATACATGGTCATGTGAGCTCAGGTCACTGATAGGATGTGAGTAATTAAGGCAAGAAAAGGAACTTTGGGGCAACTTTTTATTTTGGAATAATTTCAAACTTACAGAAAAGTTGCAAAAGTTACAAAGAATTACTCTATGCCCTTTACCCAGATACCCCAGTTTGTTAACATTTTTGCCTTCGTTTGTTTTATCATTTCAGAGTTAAATTCATCAAGAAGATTTTAACCCAACCCACATTCTCCTTATGAACTAAGAGTAGAGAAATGTTTAGAAAATTTACTTATATCTTACATGAAATTTATTTATATCTGAAAGTAGCTGACAGCTGCAAGATTACCTCTTTGTGAATTAGCTTTAGAACCAGTCAGAACCTTAATGATCTAGCCATGCCCTCCCCCTTTCTTCACTCATGAGCATGCAGAGGCCCTGAACTCTGTCAGGTGACTTACCTAGGGTCACACCGGCCATCGGCTACCCAGCTCCCACCCCAGGCCCTTTGTATCTCTAGGACTTTCTTTCTTTCAGTACTAGAAAAAAGTGCTCAGGAAACTTTGAAAGTAACAACCATCTGTTTCTGGCACTGTCTGTAAATTACTTCTGAAGACAACAGTGCTGCATGGTGTCCCTGAGTCCTGCCCACTCACCCCCTCTGCTGTGAGGATTTGTCCATGGTTTCTCTGCTGGATCTGCCAGACTCTCTGTCACCATGATCCGGGTGCACAACTGGCCTCTACCAGTTGCGTCTCCCACCCCAGCCACACTTTGCTTTCTTGTGCTGCAGTCAGACGGTTTCACTTAAATTCCTCAGGCTAGAAACGTAATGTAGTTTTCACAGCCTTGTGTTAGACACGGTGGATTTTTTTGTGATAAATATAGATAGTAAATGCTTAAATTATGTACTTTTAAAACTCTTGGGTATCTGTTTAGCTATAAAATTAGTGAACCTGGTGCCAACAGAGATCTTTTTATTCTTAAAGTCTTTCTTAAATACCAAAGAGGTCCATTTCATTGTTCACTTTGTGTATCTGTCTTTTTAAAAAATACATTCCTGTTTAAACAGGGAACAAGCTTTACCCTGCATACAAATCCAGCTTCAAAGAGAGATCTGTGATTTTGGGAATCAGACTGACCTGCCTTCTGGGAATGGAAACAAATCTTCAGGTGGCCTGCAGAAGACATTCTCCAAACTGACGTCCCGGTTCACCAAGAAAGCTTCATGTACCAGCTCCAGCAGCAGCACCAATTACTCCATTCCAAATACCCCTTCCAAAAATATCTTCATAACTGGGTGTTCAGAAGAGAAGGCCAAAATGCCCAGTAATATTGACTCAAGATTACAAAGCATTTTGAACATTGTCAGTTTCCCTAGGACTACAGACCCTTCACATTCAGCTCAGAATTCCAGTAATCAAATGGCCAATGGTTTTCTCATGGAAAGACGTGACAACTTCCTGCAAGCGGATGATGGCAAGGATGAGAAGGGAATGAACTTACCAACTGATCAGGAAATGCAGGAGGTGATAGATTTTCTCTCGGGCTTTAACATGGGCCAGTCACATCAGGGCTCCCCACTGGTGACAAGACGTAATTCTGCCGCCACAGCCATGGTGACTGAGCCGAAGGCAGGAGCCATGCAGCCGCAGCAGCCGTCACTGCCAGTGCCCCCTCCACCGCGGCCACCCCAGGCTGGGGCACATACACCCCTGACACCCCAGCCAGGCCTGGCACCTCAGCAGCAGTCCCCAAAGCAGCAACAACCCCAGGTCCAGTACTACCAACACCTGCTCCAACCCGTTGGACCACAGCCGCCCCCACCCCAGCCTCGGGCCCCTGGGAAATGGGTACACGGCTCATCCCAGCAGCCAGCACAGCCCGTTGGAGCGGGTCTGTCTCCTCTCGGCCAGTGGCCTGGCATGTCTGATCTCAGTTCTGACTTGTACAGCTTGGGTCTGGTGAGCAGCTATATGGATAATGTGATGTCAGAGGTTTTGGGGCAGAAGCCACAGGGACCTAGAAATAACACCTGGCCAAACCGTGACCAAAGCGATGGAGTCTTTGGGATGTTGGGAGAGATTCTGCCTTTTGATCCTGCAGGTATGTGAGCCTCCGTCCCCACCCTGGAGTTTTAACATAAATGTAATCACCACGGACTTCATAGAGCCCATCTGCCACGGTCTTACTTGTGGGAGGCCGTGACTTAATCTCCCTTTAAAGACCTTTCTCACTATCTGGTGGCAGGTGTGGGGCAGATCCATCAAAGGTAGGGAGCAGTGGTGAGAATGAGTCTGAGAAAGTAAATGGAATTTTCTCACTTTACAGAGGACAAGCTGGAGGCTAAGAGAAGCTACTTAAATGGCTCAAGGTCCCATAGTTCAAGTGCACTCCAATCTGGTCCTCCCATTTGTGGGAGCCATGGTGGCTGACCCTTTGTTGACTGCTTTTTCCTGGTTACATAACCTATTCTGTGATTTTTTTTTTTTATTATTTTTTAACCTTAACTCTAGGACCTGTGAAAGGTGGTAAGGCACCCTCCTGCCTTCATAGACTATGGCTTCTCCTGGCCCAGACAGTGTGAAAATACCACCAGAGTTGTCTTAAGAAATTAGAAAAAGAATTTAAAAGCAAAACAAAAATAAACTAGGAGGAGGAGTTAATTAAGGATAAAAGTTGTCATTTACCTGAAACTAACACAATATTGTAAATCAACTATACTTCAATTTTTTAAAAAAAGATAAAAGCCAGAATTAAAATATAGTAGACATTTAATCTAAAAGAAGGATCTTTAGAAGACCAATAAAATGGAGAAACCAATTTATTGTAAGCCCAATTAAGAGAGAGCAAAAAGAAACAAAATTAGGAAAAAAAGGAGACATAACTGCAGATACAGGGGCGATTAAAAGGACTTAAAGACATTACTACATATGACTTAATGACAACGTATTTGAAAACTGAATGGAAAATGGATTCTTTGCTAAGAAAGCACACGTTACCAAAAACTGCACCAGGAAGTGTAAAACCTGCCTGGATCTATTCCAGGATGAGAGATTGGAAAGGGAAAGCAAACATGATTTTACCATAAACACTTTTTATGAGTGTAGGTAGATGCGAGAAAATCTAACTGCGTGGAAAAAGTTAGACCTGGTTTACTTCAGGAGTGTAAGGTAGTTCAGGATAAAGGGCTCTGCCATTGTATCTGTCACTTCAACCAGTAAGTGAGAAACACTCATGCAGCAGTAGATGCTGTAAAGATGGTAGGTAAAAGACACCAGCAATTCTTACATAAACCCCCAGAAGTAAAACATGAATAGAAGGAAATATCTTGAATGTAAAAGAGACTTATCTACCAAAAGCCAGGAGCAGGTAGTACTTTGTACAGTGAAACAGAATCATTCCAGCTAAAATCAAGACCCAGACAGGGTGACAGTTGCTTCTACCAATAGCATGTAACTTGGTCTTGAACTTTCTAGCAAATGTAGCAAGACAAAAACAAAGGGAAAAAGTGGAATTAAAATTGATTATTCTAAAAAAAGAATAGGTTAAAAAGCACATCTCTTTGCTCACAATAAAATTGAAAAAAACAAGATTCCTCAAAAAATTTCTAGAATTTAGTAAATGAATCTGATAAAGTGGGTAGATGCCAGATAAATATGTAGAAATTGATTACTTTTTCCCTCTAATTTAGCAAAGGATATATGGAAGTGGAAAATATACTTCAGTCACAAGGGGAGCGCTGTGAAATATTGTAAATAAGTATAGCAAATACTTATATAAATAACTACCAGAAGAGGAGATTCCCTGCTTGACTATTAACCCAACATTAACTATTAAAGGAAATAAATGCTTTCGTACGTCATGTCAAAATTCCTCACATGCTCTCTTGTTCCTGCTCTCCTTGGCTGGGTGCATGTGGGGAGCCTTGTCCCCTGGGGCGCGGGAGGGGCACACAGATGATAAACAGTCTGTACGTTTTCTAGCAGTCATGTAATTAAATCCAGAGTATAAATGGTGTTTGGCAGAACTTTACCACCTCTGATCTCTATCCGAGTCCCAGACAGCCTTTACATCTTTAGCCTAGGAATCCTCCCAGCTGCTCGTTCTGGATGCTCCTTTCTGACCTTCAAGTCCCTAATGGAGCTTCCTGCAGACACCACCCCAGGGGCATAAGGTGTATGTAGTCCTTTTTTTTGCAAACTAAGGAAGGGCACTTTGGATGGGTGACTTAGGGAAGACACCCTCAGGCAGGGTCGAGCAGAACCGAGTAACCCCACCCCCACCCTGGCCCACACAGCCCCAGCTCTCCCCCGTGTGGACGTCTTTGTGCAGTGCACCAATGGCTCAGGCTCATGCAGTGGTCCTGAGGCAGCGCCCTGAGAGAACAAGCGGAGGGTGGGATTGTGCCCTAGTATTTGTGACATGGATGTTTTCCTACCACATCTTTCTGTTTGACTTTCTCTAAATGCTTCCTGTGCCTTTTTCTCCTGCTTGTACTGCCCTGCACATCCTTCCTCAGTTCTGTCCAGTTCATTTCCATCCACCTCTTAAAGCATTCTTAAATTTCATCCTATTCATTGCCGTCCTTATTATCTTCAGACTGAGTGAGCAGGTCTGCCATTAATATCCAGGAAAATACTGGATCAGAGTTGGGCCTAAGGGGGAAGGGCAGGTATTCTTTGTCCGCTGATCCTGATGCTTTAGTAACGTTCCGGGGCTGAAGTCATCATCTGATTTTCTAAGTTGTTAAGCACGTAGCACTAGACACTGAAAAATTTTAAAGTAACTAGTTTTTGTCTTTAAAATGTAGTCATGGCTAAAGCAAGCCTTTTGTGTACTCTTTCTTTGTTCAAATTCAGCCTGCCCCTATCCTAGGCATAATCCTTTCTTACAGTCCCTGTGCGCACACGCACCATAGCCCATCTTCAGACCCACGTGCTGAGAACCGCATCTCACCTGCAGCCCGCTCTGGGCCACAACCCTGGCAGCCCTTCACCATTTTCTACTGTGTGTGTGACCAGCACATCCTCAGAAGTTAGGGAAGGAAACAAGAGTCCAATTTGGCTCCAAACCCTATGTATCCCTTTGTCTTAACACAGTGGGTTCGGACCCCGAGTTTGCACGCTATGTGGCAGGAGTGAGCCAGGCAATGCAGCAGAAGCGGCAGGTCCAGCATGGTCGCCGCCCAGGCAACCCCCGGGGCCACTGGCCGCCCATGGATGATGCCCATCGGACCTGGCCTTTCCCAGAGTTCTTCGCAGAAGGGTGAGTCTCAGTGTGGGAGGGAAGCTGAGTGCGGGACCTGGGTGTTCCTTATGGGGACTTTGTGCGCTCTTATGAGGCAGCCCATTTTAAGTCCCCGTGTGAGAGAGTGGCACATGGTCAAATCTTCAGGGGGTCAGAGTTTGTGACTGGCTAGGCTGCCGAGTGACATGTTGTGTCCCTGTGAACACACCATTAGTATAAATTGATGATTTTTGAGACTCTCTTCTGCCCTGACTAGGATCTTATTTGATGGTGTCTGTGAAGTAATTCCGTGTTTAATGTAGTCTATATCTGAAATGCCCATGGCTGTGACATGTGTGTGATTTACAGAATGTGATCCCTGAGCCTGCAAAAGGCACAGGTGTACAGTTCAGATTCCAGAATATTGTGCGAATGTGGATTTTCATCATAAACAGCTGGGGATCGATTTTTTTTAGCTCTCTTAATGCTACCTGGTTAAAAATCTGGACAGCTAAAGACCATCTCAACTTTTTGTTTGCTCTAAGATAAATTTCACATATAAACCACAGGCTTCTGAGGAGTTTTTAGAGGAAGGAGAGACACAAGAGACCACTGTTTGGTTGTGAGATGAATGTAGGGCAAAGACTGTTCTTTTAGATCTTGGGTGAGGGTGGGGGTGGCCTCGGGCTGTCCAGACAGTGTCCAAGCTGGCCACAGGAGGCTGGAGACCAGCTTCTCTTTTTGGCTTTCAGGGATGGCCTGCACAGCGGCTGGTCAGGTGCTCAGGGAGACTCGGCCAGCTCGAGTGATGAGACATCCTCTGCCAACGGGGACAGCCTGTTCTCCATGTTTTCAGGGCCTGACCTCGTTGCTGCTGTGAAGCAGAGAAGGTACGAAGCAATTTTTAAACCAAAGGACAGCGGGGCACCTGAATGTGATCCAGAGCTCATTCCTCTAGAAAGCTCAGGAGCCCCGTCACTCCCCATCAGCATGTGTTAGAGGCAGAGGGCCTCTTCCAGTACTGTTTTGAGGAGGCCTGTGTGGGGCTGCCATGCAGACTTGTAGCCCAGGGGACTTAATGTTGGGTTGAGTTTTTGCTGACAGAACAGTCTCATGCAAGTGGCAGCCAAAAATACCAGTCTGACAGGCAAGGAAGTATTCTGGAGAACAGGGTCTGCTGATGCTAGTCTGTGCCTTGCAGGAGGCAGCCCTTTCCCTGGGAGGAGCAGGACCAGGACAACTGAGTTCTAATCAGGACTCACCAACAGGCTTTGCAACTCCAGACATGGGCCTGGTCCTCTCTGACACTCAAGTTTCTTTTTCAAAGGAGGAACTGGATAAAATGACCTCTGAATGGCCATTCAGTGCTTCAAAGTTGAAAAAAAGAGTTATATAGTATATTCACATCTAAGAAGTTTTCAAAAGTAGTCACAAAAGTTAAGCTAGGCCCTGAAATAAGAAGAATTTGTTCAGAAAGCAATGCAGAGACTGTTATGGGTGTGAGGAAGTGGAGGCCCAGAGGTGGTGGTCGAAAGTTCACGGGCAGGATGGAGAGGGTGCAGGCCACCTGGGCACCAGAAGTCATGCTGTGGAGTGGGAAGGGAGGGAGGCCAGGTCACAATGGCCCCGTGTGACGGGGTCAGGCTTCATTGGATATGCAGCGGAGAGCAGGTAGATGAAGACAGAAGGGTACCCAAGTCAGGATGCACAGGGGAGCCATGGTGGTGATGCCGATGACTGCGCATACAGGCTAGGGTGCCAGGCCCTGGGCTCAGTGTTCACGTACATTTTCTCACATAATTCTCACAAACACTCTGTTTGCTAGGGCTAACACATCAAAGAACCACAGACTAGGGGACTTAACAAAAATTTATTTTCTCACAGTTCTGGAGGCTAGAAGTCTAAGATCCAGGTGTCAGCAGGGTTGGTTTCTTCCAAGGCCTCTCTCCCGTGCTTGCAGACAGCCGTCTTCACATGGTCTTCCTTCTGTGTGCGTCTGTGTCCTCATCTTCTCTTCTTATAAGGATGCCAGTCATGTTGGATTGGAGCCCACCCTAATGACTCCATTTTAACTTAATTAATCGTTTAAACATCTCATCTCTAAGTACAGTCACATTCTGAGGCACTGGGAGTTAAGACTTCAACATAGGCCTTTGGGCAGGGGGGGACACATTCATTTATTCAGTAGCACTGATCACGTACCAGGCACTGGTGATATAGCAGCAAGCAAGAGTCCCCTTCCTCATAGAACTTATATTCTTTTTGAAGAAAGACTGATTAAAAAAACAAACCTAAATATGCCAGTTTGGGTTAGGTGCTAGGAAGAAAAATAGAGCAGAGGGCAGAGAATGCAGGCGACAGGTGGATTTTCTGTGTTCCAAATGGGAGTCAGGGAGGCCTCTGGGAGGAGAAAGCTGAGCAAAAAGATGGATCAGCTGGTGAGGAACTGGTAATGGGATATGTGAGAGAGAAGAATCAAGGGTGAGACTCAGGGTTTTGGCCTGAGCATCTGTGTGGGACAGGGTGCCGTGGACCGAGACGGGGAGGATAGCGGGGGAGCAGGACTGAGCCTCAGGAGGGTGGAAGTCTTCTATTCAGACACGGGAAATGAGAGTGGCCAACTAGACATCTAGGAAGTCACCTGTAGCACCATTTTGCAGAGACTGCTGTTTGCATGCGGGAGCACCACTCCGCAGACTCACCAAGCTCTGTGCCTGCTGCGTCCTGCCTTTTTCATTCAACATTATAACGGAAATTTTTTCATGTTAGTAGTAAAACTAACAGCCTTTTGTTTTTGAGTCACACATCCTCAGTGCATGGTAAACAGTCATCTGTATCTGTTGAATAAATGAAAAGGCCAGAGCTGGTGGACTCAGAGAGCAGCTGAAACGGCCAGTGCCCGTTCTCCTGCCCCACCCCCAGCCCAGCCCGTGACGGCCCTGGCAGCGCAGCATCCCATGGAGACCCACCTTAGTCCCCTCCCCGCTGAGAACAAGCGCCTGGAGGCACCCGAGCCAAGCAGCTAGGGTGTCCCTGCAGGGAAGCTGGGCGGGAGGCCAGGCCGGCCTGCAGTGAGCTCTCGGTTCTTTCAGGAAGCACAGCAGTGGAGAGCAGGAGACCAGCACGCTGCCCTCGCCGCCTCTTCTCACCACAGTGGAGGATGTGAACCAGGTACTGGGGCCCTGTTCTGGCCAAGGAGGGCTGGCTTTATGGGTACAGACCTTGAGCAGGGTTCCACAGCTTATGTTTGAAGAGGGCCTCAAAGCAATGAGGCGTTCTTTGCGATGAAGTTTTTTTTCCTTTGTCTGAATGATTAGCCGTCTCAGCTGACTTAGAGCCACTTGCAGAGGAAGCTCTGGGGCTGTGCTGTCCAGTATGACAGCCATTAGCCGCATGTGGCTGTTTAAATTGAAACTAATTAAATATAAATGAAGAGTAAATATAATTTAAATATAAATAAATCAGTTGCACTAGCCACATGCAGCGAGCAGCTACTGTACTGGGTGGTGCAGAGAACATTTCTGTGGCCACAAGTTCTGCTGGATGGTGCTGCTCCAGGACTATGGGGAAGGCTGGGCTCTCACCCTGTTTCCTCAGTGAGAGTAAGGACCAGAGATCTGGGGAGGTGGGAAAAGATGATAAATCTCCAGAAATGCCATTAAGAACCCTCTTCTGTCTCTCAGGATAACAAAACCAAAACGTGGCCGCCCAAAGCCCCCTGGCAACACCCTTCCCCGCTGCCTGGCACCCTTCCTGGCCCGAGCTCACCACTCTATGCAGTCGCCAGCCCCGGCAGCCAGTGGAACGACACCATGCAGATGCTGCAGTCCCCGGTGTGGGCTGCCACCAGCGACTGCAGCGCCGCCTCCTTCACCTACGTGCAGACCCCGCCGCAGCCCCCTCCCCCACCAGCACACAAGGCAGCACCCAAGGGCTTCAAGGCCTTCCCTGGGAAGGCTGAGCGAAGGCCGGCCTACTTACCCCAGTACTGACCCAGAGCTGTTGGGGCCAGTGTCCCCGCCCTAGGGCTGACTAGCTGGCACAGCCCCCCAGAGGACCAGTGCACCCCTGTCCCAGGCAGGGATCCTTGGGGATGGGGGTGGTTGGCAGCTCTCCAAATCTTTAAGGCCTGGCTTCTCAAAACTTTGGAGGCATCAGACCCCTGAAGGGCCAGCTGAAGATGGAGGTTTCTGGCCCTCCTCAGGGAGATGCTGGGGGATCTTCGAGCTTAATAAGCACCTCTGGTGATTCTGATGCAGGTGGGCCACAGGCCACACTTTGAGAAACACAGCTCTCAAGTTTGTAGTCCCACTGTGTGTGTTGGGAAGGCATCAGGCCTGAATGCTGAGAGCAAAACTGACCATTCTTCTGACACCCTCCTCTTCCCCTCAACATGTTGAGTGATGACCACACCAATCACTGTATTTTATAGCTATTTTTCATGTAGGTTTTTAGTTAAAACATCTCCTGCCTAAAATGCATTGAATATTTTAAGATAACATACAGTGGCTGGAGGTCTGTTCAACACTATCTTTATTTAAGCTTACACAAACTGGGTGAAGTATAGGATATTTGTGATCAGAAGCAATTATCTGAGTTTTCTATAGGGGGACAGCCCCTCGCCATCCCAGCAGCACCCAAGGGGTGCAACCTTTACCGGATTGACGCAAGCAGGATGATAAAACTGACGTCAGAGACGTATTCCTGGTGGTGTGTGGAGATGCGCCCGCTGGCTGCTGTCTGAGTACGGGATAAAGCTACACCTTCCGCCCTCAGGTCCTTCCACACGTGGCCAGAGGCTTCAACACAGTCTCCAAATGTGGGGGTGTGGTCAGGGGGCTGCAGAGAGACACCTGCATTTGAAACTGCAGTAACATTGTGAGCTGGCTCAAGACAAACCAATTAAGATGTAGATAGGAACTAATTTAAAAGGCTTTTCTTTAAAAAAAGAAACAAAGACAAAAAACCACCTCATTTTCAGTTAACATGTGCTATTAAATAGATAACATCCTGTGGATTTAGGGGTATCTTCCAGCCAGAATGGATCCAGAAGAATTGAATGGTGCTTAAATTGAGAAATAATAAATATATCTATATAGAATAGACATATCCCACTGTATATTAATTGAAGTTACAGAAGTTCTTTATATAAAACTTATTTAAATTTTTCATATTTCATCTTTGAAAAGTCTAATTGAGAAAAATCCATAATATTTTCTGGTATGAAAGTTTGACAGTATTAATATTTTTTTTATATTTTCTTAAATCATTAAACCATTTTAATATATGTTAACTACTAATAAATGGTTTATTCTTTCTAACTCCATAAAGCTTTTCCAGCAGAGATTGTAATAACACAGTTACGTTCTCATTTTTCTACGGATATAAGTAAATTTATATTTAAAAAAACCAAAAAGAATATATATATATATATATGTATGTATACACACTAATTATAGAGGACCCTTAGTGTCTGAGCCCAGCCATCTAAAGTTTTAGTACTGTGTTGCCAGGCTGTTTCCAGGCCTCGGGTGTTGTCTTTTGTGCTGTGTGGGGATGCCATTGCTGCCTGTACTCATGATTCTTTCCCCGTGGGTTCTGAACATTCACCTCACCATGTTTACAGAAAACTGTTTTGTACATAGACTCTTTCAGGCACGTGCTTTGCACCAACCCTGCGTGGCTCTTGTCCGTGTTAGCTGTCACAGTGTGTGCACTAATCTCTGTTGAAGTTGTCCGTGGCTGTTTTACTTGTAAGATAGTTTTCTACTTCCTTCAGTAATGTGTCTGCAGTCCCCTGTATTTCGAGTTCTATTATCCGGAAGTACCCTTGTTTTAATAGTGCCTCCCCAAAGACCTCACCCTGGACAGAGGTCGGTCCTTGATGCTCCAGCACAGGTGACATCGACATTGCTAATTGCCACTTTGCAGTCTGTTTTTCTCGATTAAGGAAGACATTTTGTAATTGCATCTCCATGGGCTGTGAGACTGGGTGAAGCTGTGTGGTCTCTTTGTAGGTGCTGTGTTCTCAGCACCGCCTTGCTCTGAACACTGGTTATTCCAGGTGCTGCGCTCGGCAGAGGGGTCTCGCCAAAGCGCATGTGTGTGCATGTGTGAGCGTGTGTGTCCTTTGCATGGCCGGGCGTGGCTGCCTTGCTCGGACATCAGCAGGACATCGTGTGACTAGTTACAACGCTTCCAAACTGGAACTCTACATTTTGTATCTTACTTTTAAAGCTCCTATAAGTAAAATAACTATTGGCTTTATTAAAAATATACATTTAATAATTTTTTGTATCTCTGTTTAAAATGAACTGCAGCAGATACCATGTCAGAAGCCTTATCTGATTCCTCACTTTGAAAAGCTGCACCCGAGTTGGTTTTTAGGTCAGCCTGTCCTCTGCTTCTGAGCCCTTGCAAGGGTAACACCACTGAGGGTATTGAGATGAGCTGGGGTGGGTGGGCAGGAAGCATGGCAACCTGTCACACCTCTCCTGCTGGCTTTCCTAAGGCCAGAGCTGGAGGGGGCATCTGTGTGGGCAGAGCCAGTGTCGTGAAGGAGGCCACCTGGAAGGATACACGCTTTCCCCTTGGGTTGTGGTCTGCTAGCAAGCACATTCTACCAAGCATGGGCACTTGTGAGCTGCCCAGCAGCCTTTCCAAGGAGCATACCCAGGAATGAGGTCTCCCCCAACTCTGCCAGGAACCCACTTTGTGGCAGAGAGACCCTGCCTCACAGGGACAGGAAGGCCCAGTCTCACTGGATGATGGCACCCTGCTATGCAAAAGGAAAGATTGTAAAATAGGAACCACAAAAGTAGGGGTGCGGGTTACAGGGGAATTTCAGCTCATTTTCATTTACATCAAGACAGTACTTGATTGAAACTTTTTTCATGAACTTAGGAAAATGGAGTAAGGGGGCATTAATGTATAACCTACCAGTATAAGTACTACTCAGGCTTCTTTCTGCTGAGACACCCAGAAGCTGAGCTAAGTCCCAGCACCTTCTAAGTGCACCTCAGGATAATGTTGCTTAAAACAGCCATGGTGCATGAGTATACTAAGGAATACACTGGAAGTTCATATTAAAATGCTAGACAGAAAAACACATTTTATTCAGATGTGTTCCTGTGTAACACCACTACCTGGTTGCTGTTCACTGACTTGATTCACAACAGTGGTAGAGACAGAAGAGTCCTGCAGCCCCTGCTCCGTGCTGAATGGGTGGGAATGGAAACAGAATGGATGTTCACCTGAGCCCCAAGATGGTCCTTGGAGTCTCCGGCCCAGCTGAGAAGTGGAGGACATACAGGCAGATGAGGTCCTTATGAAGCCGGTGACCCTCTTTTCCGCCTAGGGGATCCCGGGAGAGTGGGGCATCCAGCTCTAGGGGTGTAGCTGTAACACTGCATCCCAACCATGATGCCGCAGAAGGATGGCTCTGTGCACTGTGACCCCTCCTGTGATCTGCTTCCTGATCTGGAGACAAGAAATAAACCCTTCGAAAGGCCAGCTCGTTGACTGCCAAAAAGCCATGTAAGTGGACAGTCTGACAGTCAGGCTCCCAATCATGTGCCTGGGAGTCTGAGGAATCTCCAGGGGCAGAATCCTGGAAGTAACACACACAGCTAGCCTTATGATTCCACAAGGGCATGCTGGCTGGGCCCAGGCCTCTGCTTGTCTGTGAGGGGGACTGGATGAGGGCCTACGTAAGGAGGAAGGATTGTTTCAGGAGTGTCATGTTCACTTCAACATTCACTGTTGTCACCTAGGGGCAAGGCCCTTGCCAGGACTACAAAGATGCAATCTCTGCCCGTAAAACACAGTCTTTTTAGAGAACACAACCCCCTCTTTCCTATTCTTGGTAAGAAGTACCACAATCCATTCACCCAGTTGCTCACGCAGAAATCCTAGAAGACATTCTTAATTTTCTTTACTCTTTTCATTCACTTAAGTCCTCCAAGTGTATCTCCAAGCACATTTAAATCCCACCGTGATTTTACATCTCCATTGCCATCAATTTGGTCCTCACATTGTCTCCTGCCTTTCCTTGTCAGGCCTCAGGGTTTCCTGCACACCTCTGCTACCTCGGGGAAGCCTCACCTGATGCCCACCTGGCCTTGGCCTCTCCATCAGTTCTCTTGGGCCAGAGCCCAGCCTCTTCCCAGCTTTTGTTTTTCACTACAGCACTTAAGACTCCACTGAAATCATGTTTGCATATGTCCCTCTCATCAGAACCAAGCCTCAGGAGAGGAAGAAGCTAGTCTTGCTCGCGGCCATATGTGCAGGGTGCAGAACGGCGTGAAGCAACTCCAAATAAGCCAGACAAAACGAGGTGTTTCTGGGGCCAAAGGAAAATTCTAATACAGAGCAAAAAATAGAATTAGACTCAAGGCAATCGGTTCTCCCAGCGTACTAAAAGAATACATGATGACCAGAGTTTCTACTAAGGCTGCAAGGAGGGACTGACATTAGGAGCTGCCGGAAGGACTACGCAGCTCTTCACTAGTATAGTTTTCTATACTGGTGGGAACCCACACCCATGTGCGGTGGGGAAATTTTTTTAAAGACCTAACGGTGGATTTACAGGAAAAATCTGGGCAACATCCCAAAGCCACAAAGGGGCTGCGCGGGCTAACACCACGACATAGCACGAATTCGGAGCCTCCTGGAGGCGCTGATTCCTCCTTCCGCGACCCCTCGTATGCGCACGCGCAGTCCGCCCCCACTCGGAGTATGCGCACACGCGCACACTACTCCATCCCAGACGTGCGGGCAGAGGCGTCTGCGAATTCCCTCTGCCTCTTGCTCGAGTCCGGGAGCGGGGACATGCGCACACGTGCTCCCCCAGACGTGCGCGCCCACACGCAGACGTGTGCGTATCCCCGCCCCCCCCTCACTACCTGCGCTGGTCCCGCCTTCCCTGCGCGTAGACACGTGCGCACCGCCCCTCCGGCGATTGGGGCGAGTGCCGGGAGGGCTCCCAAGTTCCCGCGAGCCGCGGTTTCTTGCCCTTTCCTGGTCACCGTGACTCAGCACCTTCTGTGGGGTTCGCGAAAATCCATCGCGTGTACCACCCCACACAAATTTCCTTCAACTCAGGCCCCAGAACTGCCGCCACCCTCTCCCCGAACTTCCCTCCGCCCTTGTCGAGGTCATCCTCTGGTTTCCAGGTCCTGCCTTGACCCCTGGCCGGCGGCCCGAATTAAGGCCTGGCTTAAGTCCACACTTAAGTCCACTTGGGGTCAAACCATATTGCTGAAGGCACTTGAAGTTGCGCGGCACTGGGGCAGAGTCTTTTGGACTTTCTGAGCCAGTTTTCTTTGGATAGTGTTTGTCAGCCCCTGGTCTGGTTGCTTATGAGCCTGAGAACTTCACTGCCCCCAGGATCCCCAGGATTCTGAACCCCATACTCTGAGGTTTGCAGACAGAGCTTGGCACATCATGTGTTAATGATCCTGATGATAATGATAGGAAACAGGTTTAACTTGTCAGAATATAAAATTACCTCGTTCGCGGGGAGGGAAATGGTTCAGTGGTAAAGCACATGCTTAGCACGCAGATGTCCTAGGTTCCATTCCCAGAACCTCCATTTAAAAAGTGAATAAATAAAATAAAATTACCTTGTTAATATTTTTCCAAGCTACAGATCCCACTCCACTCCCCAAAATTTGATCAGAGAGGCTGGCCTCCTCCCCCACCCACCCCTACTACACCTTTCCTGGTGGGTTTCTCCCTACTGCCCTACACAGATCCTTAGATGCGTTCCAGGGGGACCAGTGTTAATGCAGCGGGTGGATTTTCCTGCCTTTGCCCATGCTGCTCTCCGTTCCACTTGAGATGCCATTCTTGGCTACTACCGCTTGTAAAATTCTACCCTGTCAACCAGACTTAATATCATAAAGGCCTAACTGATGTTAAAACAGAACTGGTATGGTAGGGAAGAAAGGAGGGGATTGCCTGCTCCCCGACTTCCTATGCATCTGTTTTCCTAAGTCAGGATCTCCCCTTGTCCCGGTTGTGGTTGTGATTAAGAACAGAGTTTGGGAATGGGGTAACCTTGAGTTGATTCTCTATTTAGTAGCCAAGTGGCTATTTTCAGATTCCTTAATCTGTCTTAAGTGGGGAGGACAACAGGATAGTCCTCATAGAGCTGCTCTGAGGATTACATAGGAGAGAATTTAGCACAGAGCTCCACTCCACATAGAGTAAACTGTAGGGAATAGCAAAGTAACCATGTTCGTAGTTGGATGATGAGTGGTTTTCGATTAATGACAATATTCCTCTGTGCTACTTCTTTTTGCCACTGTGAGTTATGGTTCTCCAGATAGGAATCTAGTTTTCTGCTAATATAGAAAATGCATGTAACTTTGGAATTTCAAAGTACAGTGTTAAACTTAAAATATTGTGCAGAAAGCTGGGAATACCTGGGAAATCTGGAATAAGTGAAGGTGCTAGGACTCACAGAGGTCTAAGAGAAATCACTGATTCATGTTCCAGCTGCAGGCAGAGGTGGCCTGGCCCCAGGAACTTGGGCCCTGTGAGGTTTGCTCTGACATCTCTCTGGAGATCAATCTCTCCATGCTTTTCCCTGAGACTAGGGGCTGAACCTCAGGTCTGTCCTTTCAGAAAGGCAGCTTAGCTGTACAAAACACTGAGTTAACACCGCAAAAAAGTAAAATAAAAAACACAACTGAATTTCTCTTGCTAGGGTCAGGTCCCAGAAAAGGACCCTGTTTGGCTGGCTTAGGTCATGTGTTCACCTCTGATGCAATAAGGGAGGCGGGGGGAGGAGGGGAGGGAACTCGAGCGTGGGAGGGACTGGTTTTGGACAAAGACAACGGACATCCACTGTGATCACCAAAAAGAGCCCACTAGAAAAAGGGAGTCAGTGGTTACTGTTGGGCTAGAGTCATCTGAAGAATCATACAGCAAGTGGATGATGGGGCAATGGCTGCTGAGACCAGCTTTCCTATTGGATGCAGGTCTGTTCTGAAACACAGGATTGAAGAGTGGAAGTTCTGTTCTAGGTGGAGAAGTAACTGGCTTGGACGGGAAGCTCTAGTTGGAGTGTTTCTCAGGAACTCTAGGAGAACAGATGTTGTTCAGCACTGTCAGGATGCTGCCAGGTATGGGAAGACCAGTTAAATCTCAGAGTTGATAGTTGACCCAAAATTCTGGGTAAATAACGGCCATGTGGACATGGCTGTTCCCTGCAAAGTCCTGTGACCATTCATTTCTTCAGCCTTTGGCCAGTCTCTTTTTTCCTTCTTTATCTTTAGGAACTCAAATAATTCTGGGCAGAGAGAGAAAAGCCATTTGCAGAGGCCAAAGGTGACAGTGAACTCATGACGCTGGGAGGTGAACCAAAGGAAGATCTAGGCCTAAGACTGCAGCAGGACAGGGTACACTCCCAGAGGGATGGCCTTTCTGGGGGAACCAGATGATGCAGAAGCTCAGTTTGGTGCCTGGTTCTTGGACGTCTTCTCCTCTCTGACTGTGTTTACTCTCTCTCACCCAGACTCTCATCTAGGCTCATGACTTCAAATGCTATCTATTCACTCATGACTCCCAAGGTTTTCTTCCTGCTCGAACCGTCTTTCCTTATACTCCAGACATGAATACTCAGTGCTTCCGCTTAAATGTCTAATAGGTTTTGAGAACTTAACATGTCAAAAAATGAGATCATGATCTTACCTCTGAAATTTGCATTTCTCCTAAATGCAGTGACAATCCCATTTTTCCTGGAACTCAGGTAAAAAACTGGATGTCATCATTGATGGTTCTTTTTCTTTACTATTATTTCTTTGCTCAATATATTAGATCACCGTGTCCAACTCCTGCTACCTTGACATCTTCATTCTCAGCCTGCGTTATTGCTGTAGCCTCCTATCTGTTCTTACTTCCATTCCTACAGAATTATTGGTCCAATCAATTGTAAAAACATGTCAGATGATGACCCTCCTTTGCTTATAACCCTTCAACAGTTTTCCATCTCTCTTGGAATAAAAACCAAAGTTCTCACAGTGACTTACAAGGTCCATGTGATCTTGTTGCCTTCCTTCCCTCTCTGACCGCCTTTCTCACTCTCCCCTCATTCACTGCTCTCCAGCCACACTTGCCTCCTTCTGTTGGTGAAACAGCTAAGCATGCTCTTCTCAGCAATTTTGCAGCTGCTCTTCCTTTTGGCTGGCATCCTCAACCTTCTTCAGATTTTTGCTCAAATGTCACTTCATGAGTGAGTTTTGACTTGACCATTCTATTCAAAATTGCAACCCCTATTCCCAGCAACCTTTCCGGCTTTCCTTTTCTCGGCTGCACTGACCAGCATCGGGCATGCCATGTGTGTTACTTGTCACTTACGTATACGCCCGCACCAGCTCGGACACCACCTGTAACACAGAAGGTGTTCTAAGAAATTGTGTTAAATGAATGAATGAACGAACTAATGAAGCAGGCCGGGGCCTGGGGAGCTCGGCCTCTGTTCCCCAGTCACTCCTAGGCAGAGGTCGGCAGAGCCGCAGAGTAAGTAGCCGCCGAGTGGCAAGAAGAGGCGAGCTGGGGCCCCCAGCCATGGCTGGCTGCTTGGCCAGGTGGCCCCGCGGGCGCTGTCTGCCGGGCTGGGGGCGGGGCGGGGCTGGGGGCGGGGCCGGGCGCCTGCGCCATAAATTCCGCTGCGCGCCCCCGACCTCTGCCTGTCGCGCGCCGCCCGCCGCGTTTCCTCTTCGGCGCCAGTACGAGTCCGTGTTCCCAGCCGCCCTCGCCATGGCCGCGCTCACCCAGAGCCCGCAGTTCAAGAAGCTGCAGGCGTGGTACCACGAGCACGGGTCTGGCCTCAACTTGCGCCGCCTTTTCGAAGGGGACAAGGACCGCTTCAACCACTTCAGGTGCGCGCGCGGGGCCAGATGCGGGGCGCGGACCTGAGGGACCGGAATGCGGCGAGCGGGGTCCCACTCTGCAGGGCCAGGGCCAGGAGGGCGGGGCTCCGGTCCCCGCGGGGTCCCCCGGCCACGGATCCGGGCCCAGCCCCAGGCCGCGCTTCGTCCTTGACGCCTCCTTGAAGCAGGTTTCCGGGTGCTCGCCGGAGCTCTCGGGGCCCCTGCTGCTTAGTCATGAGGAGTGAGCCCCTCCGTCGCTTTCTCTCCACGGGGACATCTCTCTCCTCGCCTGTCCCCAGCCACCAGTCCCTGCTGTATGAGCAGGGCCTCCTTCCGCGGTTGTGAGCAGGGGCCCTGGCTGACGCAGCAGGCACGGAAGGGTTGTCCCCTTCCACTCAGTCCTGGCCCAGAATGGGCTTGGGACCGTCTGCAGGGTGCGGTCAGGGTGGTACAGGCCCGGGAGATTTGCGGGGATCCGCGGTGGAGAGGTGGAACCGTGATTCCTGCCCAGGATGCTGGGTCCGGAGACCCATGAATGACCAGGAAAGAAGGAAATCTTGGGAGGCGGGAATGGTCACTCGTGCAGGTATTGGGGAGGGGAGGTCTGCAGCTCCAGCCTGGAAGTCCCTGATGGCCAGCCGTGCCATCTGAGTCCTTTCCTGAGTAAGTTGAGTCGCAGAATTGGAAGCTTTGGAAGGGAATGATCACTACCTAGCCTTAGGCAGAGGCAGAGCATCCAGCTCTGTCTTCCCATCCCCCAAGCTCAGTTGTAGCAGAGGAAAGGCTCCTCTCCCACGGTCTACATCTCATTCTGTGAGGCTGGCCCATTGCACCGTGCTGCTGCTGCTGCTGCAGGTCAGCCTGGTGGGTGGGCAACTGACAGACGACACCACTGTTCTGGCCTGCTAAGGCTTGTTTGGATTTGGCACAGGGAGCATGTGTTTTGGAAGCATCTCTGATCAGGAAGCAGGCTGGGGTGTGGTCAGTAGCTTCTGCCATTTTTCTGCAGCTTGAATCTCAACACCAACCATGGGCATATACTGGTGGATTACTCCAAGAACCTTGTGACGGAGGCTGTGATGCAGATGCTGGTGGACCTGGTAATGTTCTGCCTCGGGAGACGTGACCTGTGACCCACATTGTGGTAGGCAGGCTGGGCTTCTGGAGCCCCTGGGTCCTTGAGCATCTTTTCATCCTTCTCTTAGTGGACCTCAGTAACTGCCTCTGTGCCCCAGCCCCGGGTTCTGAACAGCATCCCAGGGAACCAGTGCCTGGTGTCCCAGCAGACCCTGCCCAGGCAGTGGGGGAAGGCGCCAGGCTCTAGCCATCTGTCAGCCCCACTGGGGGCTGCACCAAGCCTTGTACTTGGGAGCTTGGACTCTTGGTGGCCAGCATGGGTGGGATCAGGCCTCAGTGTTTTCTCTTCTCAGGCCAAGTCCAGGGGTGTGGAGGCTGCCCGGGAACGCATGTTCAATGGCGAGAAGATTAACTTCACGGAGGTAAGCGGGCCAGTGGACAGACACTACATTTGCTCCACAGACTCTTCCTTTCTTTGGGGTTCATCTGTTAGCAGCATCACCCTGTGTCTACACCCCTCCTCTTAGGCAATGCTTTTGCTTAATGTGGGGCCTGAAGGTCTGTTTCTTCAGATGAGTTGCAGGGTCTTGAGATGTGTCTCCTCCAAGACTGCAGTCTAGCTCTGGTGAGCGTGAAATGGTTTCTGGTATCTGCCTGCAGACAGCACAGCTCAGGCCTGCAGGGAGAGGGCTTCTCAAAGCATACTCAGAGAACTAAAACTTGCTGCAAGTTTTACTAGTGAGAAGAAGACTCAGGTCAAAAGATCAACAGGAAGCTGTCGTAATGCCAGGCCTTGGTGGCCCTGTTCCTGAATCTCTGTGGAAGCCTGGAGGCATAAGGATCCCTGAGCACTCAAGGTGTCATCTTCGTGATGTCATTATTCTTCTTTTACACATGAGGAACCTGAGACTCAGGGGTCAAGTCACTTCTCCAATGTCATTCTATAAGAGACAGAGCTAGAATTCAAACTCACCCTGTCTTCCACTGTTAGGCAAGGCTGAGGAAGGGAGGCTGCAATCAAGGAGGGCTTCTTGGAGGAGTGCATTTGCCTCTGGAATGTAGCACAAGAGTGAACTTGGGCAGGGTGAGGGCAGTGTGGCATGAAGCCCTCTACCTCACAGCCTCACCCTGGGTTAGAGTCCTGAGACCATCCCTTTCCTGCCCACCTGGAGTCTTAGACCTGATTCTTTCAAGGGCTTCTCTGCTGTCTCAGCTTGATGGGACTGTTGCTTTTGCGTGACAAGGCCAGCAGCCTGGCACTAATCACAGACTTAGGGTCTGGTTTGTTTCCAGTGGTGGGTGTGGTAGGGCTCTTGGTAAAGGAAGCTTGAGTTGCCTGCTTTGCCCCACTTCCAAGGGGCTGGGGACACCTTTCAAAAAGGTGTGACCAGACACCATGCATTTTCTTCAGGAAAATGAGTCTGGGCTTCATGAGCTTTGGTCCTCTGTAGCCATTTGTTGCTTGTCTCTGACCTGTGTCAGAGCTTTTGCTCACTCTGTTCAGCCTTCCTTGACTTTTCACGCCTTGAACATCTGCGGGTCCTCAGGGCCTGTCCTAGGCATGTTCCAGTCTCCCTCTCTTTGCGACTGTCTGCAGCGCATAAGGGAGTGGTCTATGCCTTGCCCTCCCCCGAGATCCTGGGGCGGCCCCGGCTTCCATAAGCACACAGTGGGTTCTTAGTATGAGACCGTGGTACCAACAGAGAACTTAGGACCTGCGTGTCCAGAGGATAAAGGGCTGAGTGGACTCTTGGGGCATGCTGCACCATGCCCAGCTGGGAGAGCGGCTGCCCTGGGGTGGGAGCCTTCACACGCTGACTCTCACCCCCAGAATCGGGCAGTGCTGCACGTGGCCCTGCGGAACCGATCAAACACGCCCATCCTGGTGGATGGCAAGGATGTGATGCCAGAGGTCAACAGGGTCCTGGAGAAGATGAAGTCTTTCTGCCAGGTATGCAGCTGCTGGCTGGACTTCCCCTTGGCCGTGTGCGTGCATGTGTTTGGCAACCTAGGGGCCCCAATAGGCTGCCCCTCCCTCTCCTTAGAGAGGACTCAAGCCCTCGCTGCAGCCTGAGGTGGAGGCGGTCTGCGTGATTGCTGGCTGTGGGGGGTCTGCTGAGGCACGAATTTCCCTGACCCTGTTGTGAGGGAATGAACCCACCACTGCCAGCGGTGGGGCAGCCTCCTTCCTGAACTGTCACACCTGTGGGCCCATGGTGACAGTCTGGCCGGGATGAGATCTGAAAAGAAAAATGAGGTCCCTGAGGGGATGCGATAGTGGGGGAGGGACTTGCTTTTTTTAACTTCTTTAGTCATTTGCCCTATTTCCTAGTCCAGAACTAGACAAAATTTAAAACTTAAAATTTTCTTGACCACACCCCAGCCACTCTCTAGAGGCAGCTTTTATAACGTTTACTGTGAAATCTTGCAAAAGCTTTCCGTGCGAGTACTAGCACGTGTATATATCTGTCTTCTCTTCTTTGAAACACCTACACACACGTGCACACACGGGATCATTTTTACCTGCTCTTCTGCAGTTTGTACTTATAAATATGTAAGAGCTGTCCCTGTATCAGTTTTAATGCACATAACTGTGCCTCCTTTTCCTCGGAGAGGTTGCCTCAGAGACCAGCTAGATTTCCCCACATCGAGCACTGTTGCCCCAGGGGTAATTCTGCAAGAGTTGGTAAATGTGTTCAAGCCTGGAGTGCAAGGGTGATGTGTGTGGGCTGGACTGTCTGCATGGATGTGTGCATACACAGACATATGTATGGGTTATGTGTGTTCTGCGAGTGATAATCTAGGCTCTGGTCAGCTTGTCCCTGGGAGTAGTGACCCCCACGTGTAGCTGGCCAGAGTCCAGTTGCTTTGGCCAAGAGCCATCTTCAGATCGGAAACACCAAGAGGCGATCTGGGTATCAGTCCTAGAGGCTTGGCAGCCAAGTGAGTGGGAATTCCCAGGGTGAGGAAGGCTTGGGATCCTGATGGGTATCTGGATTCCATAGTGTCCCTTAGCAGTGGTTGGTACCTGGGATGGGCTTTGGGTGTAGGGAAGGACATTTCTGGCCATCTGCTGTGAGTGGCAGAGCTGATGTGCCTCGGAAGTCCAGTGCTCTGTTTGATCAGCCCTTGTGTGCCCAAGCATGCTGTGTGGAGAGTGTATGGCACCGGCTGACTGGGAAGCTGTTCCCAGGAAAGCCCTCCCTTACAGCTGACGGCTGGAGTACCTGACTCAGACTGATGGGGTATTTATAGTTCAGAAAAGCTGCTGAATAGCAGCAATTCCATAGTGAAGAACACTCCCCACGACTTTGCTCTCAAAAGTTCACCAAGATTGGATGAGGATGTTCACTGTGACCTTGATTGTAGTGGCAAAAACCAAAAACAGCCTGAGCTCACTTATCAGAGGACTGGTCAGTAAAATCAGTGTATGTTCATGCACTGCAGTTCAGGCACCATTGGGAATTAGGGAGCTACAGGTGCATTGACCTGCTGTGCTGTTCAGGATATACTATGAAGTTGAAAAAGGAAGTTACAGAACTGGTGTGTGTCATAAGACCCCATCTGGTCAATTAAAGGATGTGTGTGGTTATAGTAAGATAAACAGAATTTCCCCTCCAGGATGCTTTCTAACAAAACTGATGGTAAGACTGAGGGTTGAGAAGCTGAGCAATTTCTTTTCTTTCTGTATTGGTGGAAAATTGCTCATGGCAGTTGATTATTATTATTTAAACAAAATAAAGTTACTGGGTCTTACTGGTTTTGGGAAAGCCATGTAGACTAGTTTTCTATTGATATGTAACAAATTATTCCGAAATTCAGCAGCTGAAAATAACAGTCAACGTTTCTGTTGACTGGTTCTGGCTCAGGTCTCATGAGATTGTAGTCAAGATGCTGGCCCGAGGTTACCATCATCTGAAGGCTTGATGGGGCTGGAGGATCTCCTTCCAAGATGGCTTGCTAGCAATTAGTGCTGGCTTCGGGAGGCTTTAGTTCCTCACCCTGCAGACCTCTCCCGATCTCAGACAGCATCTTCATGACAAGGTGGCCGATTTCTGCCCAAGTGATTGATCCAAGAGACAGCAAGGCAGAGGTCTTTTATTACCTTGAGCTAGCATCAGAAGTTACTCTTCCATTTCTGTAATTCCCTGTTGCTTGTACAGGTCAACTCTGATCAGAGTGGGAAGGAACTACCCAAGGACGTGAATGCAGTGCCAGGAGGTGAGGATCATTGGGAACCATCCTGGAAGGTGGATATCATAGTCTACCTTCTGGCTCCCAGTGATTCATCACGTTCCTTCCACATGCAAAATACCCCAGTCACCTTCTTTTAGGGCCATATCCCATTACAATATCAGCTAGAAGTCAAGAACCTCATAATCTAAATTAGGTACAGATATAATAATATCTGTACTTTCTTTAATACAATTCAAATGCAGTTCCTTTTGATCTGACAGTATGTGAATCAAGTAGACAAGTTATTTACCCCTCACACTCCCAACATACAGTGGTGAAACAGGCATAGGATAACTGATATAATTCCTTTTCTAAAAGTAGGGGAAATGGGAGGCACACAGGAGTCATTGGTCTGAAGCAATTCTGAAATCCAGCAGGACACATGTGGGCAGTTGCTTGGTTAGAACTCAAGGCCTAGGAATCATTCTCAAGGCTTTTGGCTTTGCCCTTATTCATCCTTTTCACATGAAAGATAATCATGTTTGTAACTGCATAGTTTTTTCAGTCTGCTTACTGCCTGTAGAAATATGAGTTTTTAACAGCCTCTTTTCCTTTTGTACTATCTCTGTCCCTTTCAGTCCAAGCTGGTTGTGTTTCTGACAATTCAGTTATCTCAAAAACTTTGTGGGTCTCCTGTGAAGCTTACAGGGGTGGGGTAGAGGGTACACTCCATTAGACAAGAGCCATACCCATACATTTCTTTAAGATAAATCCTTTTCTACCATTACTTCTGAAACCACAGAGACAATACCCTTAAGCTTCTTTAGAAGCCATATCTTTGGCCAAAACGTTCTCTGTGTTACCACCTTAGCTCTTTCTGAGGTCTTAACAAAGGGTTTTACAACTGTACTGCCTGCTTCATTTTTATATTATGCTTTTTGTCACAGTGCCCTGGATTTGAACCTTGCCAAGGAACCATCTCTTATTAGCATCACTTGTTTCCTAGAGAGGCTGGGAATTTTCAAACCCAACAATTGCTGGCTTCTTTTTATTCCAAAGTTCTCTATTCAGCTTATTTCTCTCCTCTCACATTTTGTTGTAAGCACCAAGAAGCCAGGCAGTTCCCATAACACAGACTGAAAACCTCTGTAACTAAATCACCTAGATCATAATAGATACATCTTTTACTCTCTGCATTAATGCAGACAACAGCAGTTAAACTTTCTGTCCTTGCACAACAAGGATTCTCTTTGCTCCAATTTGCAATGTTTTCCTCCCTTTTTTAAAAAAAAAATCCACACCAGCAGGCCCCTTGAGGACTATCAAGCTTCTGCCAACAATCTCTTCTACTGTATTTCAGGCTTTCACTAACCCTCTCCTCAAGGTCCTTTTAGCTTTTGCCCACATTTTAAAGTTTTTGTTACAGTAATACCCTTCTGGTACCAAAATCTACATTAGTTATTTATTATTTTATAACAAATTGCACCAAAACTTGGCTTAAAATAGCAGTAAGCATTTACTACCTTGCACAATTTCTGTGGGTCAGAAATTCAGAGGTTGTTTAACTGCTTGGTTTTGGTTTGGGGGTGGAGGGGATCTCTCAAGATGTTGGCCAGGGCTTTAGTTACCTGAAGGTTTGACGGGTTCTGGAGGCGTTTCTTCCAAGGCTGTTCCTATTCGTGGGTGGCGAGTTGGCATGGCTGTTGGAAGAAGTCCTCCATTCCACACCTCGTTGGCTCCTCATACAAATGAGTGTCCTTACAACGTAGTAGATGGCTTCTCCAAAAGTGAGCGAGCCAGGAGAGCAAAGCAGAAGCTGCACAGTCTTTGATACCCAGGTTCTGAAGTCACGCTCCATCGTTTTCACAGTATCCGAATGGGTGCACAGGTCAGCCCTGTACAGCACGGGGGGCTCCACTGGGGTGTGAATAGCAGGAGGCAAGAATCATGGGGGTCCATGTGGAGGTTGGCTGCCTGTCTGTCATTCGTGTCCCTGGCACAGACCAGTCACAGTACTTGGCGTTTCACATCTCTTGGTCTCTGTCATGTTAGGTTTTGCTGAAAGTTCACTTTCTTTCTTTCTTTCTTTTTTTTTTTTTTTCATGAAAGTACTGAGGATTGAACCCAGGACCTTGTGCATGCTGAGCATGTGCTCTACCACTAAGCTATTTCCCTCATGCCTTGAAAGTTCACTCCTGTTTTGCAAATTCTGACAATGTTGCTGGGAGTTGGGGATGTCACCCCACTTTGCTAATGATGAAAAAGGATCTAGCTGGGGCTGAGTATGGCAGGGATCTGACACCGTGGTCTCAAAAGGCCCCTGCGAGGGCCTGGAAGTGGGCCTGAGGCGGAAGGATGCAGAAGTAACGATGTTTTTGAGCAGCAGTTTATACTCAGGGGTTTGGGCTGATTGCATCTCCCCTTTCTGTGCCAGCGTGTCCGGAGTGGTGAATGGAAGGGGTACTCGGGCAAGTCCATCACGGACGTTATCAACATCGGCATCGGCGGCTCTGACCTGGTAAGGAGAGGGCTGCCTTGGGGTGGGGTGTGGGGTCCCATCCAGGGCCTTGGTTTTTCCAGCGATGGGACCTGGCTATCCCATCTGGCACCTCTTGTGGGCCCTGGAATCTTGTTTTCTGATGCTGCGTCTCCCCACAGGGACCCCTCATGGTGACTGAAGCCCTCAAGCCGTACTCTTCACAAGGTCCCCGGGTCTGGTTTGTCTCCAACATTGATGGGACCCACATTGCCAAAACGCTGGCCACCCTGAACCCTGAGACCTCCCTGTTCATCATTGCCTCCAAGGTACGGGCCTCAGATCCGGCCTGGCTCCCAGCCCTCTGTGTGTTGAGGTGGGGGCGGGGGCGGAGTAGATGGAGATTTTGCTGCTGTCCTGGGTACTAGACCCTCCTGACTGCTCTGAGTGAGCAAGGCTTTGTGGATCAGGTCGGCACAGCTGCCCTCAGACTGTTCTCATCTGGTGGCAAAACAGTTTGCCTGATGAAAGCCCCAGCTGGTCCATATAAGCCTTCATCTCAAGGCCACACCTGCCCACTTGGCGGGTCTGTGCTCAGCCTGGGGCTCTTCCCATCTTTCTCAGAAATCTGTCCATAATGTCTGCTCCTTTCTGATCCCAGAGCCATGTCCAGATCATGTAAGCCTTTTATTTGTTGTCATTTGTGCCCTATTTACACGTATCCATGCACATCAGATGTTAAGAATTCCATTTGAAGTCTGAGATACAGCCCAGTCTGGGCTGAAGGGAGCCCCAGATGTGGCTGCAGCCCCTCTCCTGGAAGATGCTCTGGCCGTTGATCTGTGATGGAGGTTGGGGAGCAGGTGGGGGTTGTGGCTCTTACTGCTGTTCCTCTGCCTCTGGTTGTGAAGTCCTGGAGTCACAGGATGACGCTGCTACTTCCAGGCCCCTGCACCAGGCACAGCTGCCGATTGTGGCTTTGTGGACACGTGGGTGGAGGTGATGCAGAATAACTCACTGACCTGCACGCACTGTTCCGTGTGATAACTGGTCACCCACGTGGCCTTGCTGCCGAGCTCTAGCTCAAGGCTGCACTGAGCTTGGCTGGGGACCAACTGCTGTACTCTGTGCCTGCAGACCTTCACCACCCAGGAGACCATCACCAATGCAGAGACGGCGAAGGAGTGGTTTCTCCTGTCGGCCAAGGATGTGAGTTCTGGGTGGGTGGTGGGCAGTGTGGGGGCTGGGAAGGACAGAGTGGGTCTGCTCACGTCGTTCCCTATAGCCTTGTTTCAACTGAAGTTGGCAGCAGGGGGCAGAAGTTGGTGCCTGGTTAGGATATTTGGCTTTGCTAGCCTGGACAGGCCAAACGTGGCAGAACTTGCTCTAACTGTGAGGGCCCTTTCCTTAAGCCCCCAGCCCTGCAGGAGCCTCTCTACCCCTGGCCACACCAGCTTTACGGGGAGGCACCCTGGGCCTTGTGTGCCTGTGAGGTAGGATGGGCCAGCTGGTCTCTCACCCCTCAGCCCTCTCCACCTGGCTGTGAGGCTCCTCCAGCAGCCTCAGAACCAAGGACTGGGAGCAGTGGGAACCAATGACTGGGAGCAGTGGGTCCCACCCGGGGCCTTGGCTTCTCCAGAGACGGGAGGGTCCCTGCCCCAGGGGCCCGTGGGTTGGGTGTGGGTGTGACTTGGTTCATCTCTTGCAGCCCTCGGCAGTCGCGAAGCACTTTGTTGCCCTGTCTACCAACACTGTAAGTGCCCGTGGGGGTTCCCATGCTACCTCCCTGGGGTCCCAGGCCAGGTCGGGTCACGGCTTTTCACAATACAGAGCTGAGGTGTGCTTCACAGGTTCAGGGACCTTGGCTCGGCTGATGAGGTAGAAGGGCTAGTTGTTAGTGAGGGAGGTGAACTGTAAGCCTTTCTGCAAGGCAGACAAAGCTCTGCTGCTCCAGCAAGGGGCTTGCAGACTGTGGGATCACGTTAACCCCACCTGGCTGATCGCTAGAACGCTCCACACAGGGAACCGCCCTTGGCCTCTGCCACCCTGCCATTGGCCTCTCCCTAAATGGGATATGCTGGGTAGGGGTAGGGGGTGCATTCCATTTCTTGCAGGCTGTTAAACCGCAGTGAAAGGATGTGACTTTTTGCCCGGTGATGGCATGAGTTAGTGATGACAGAATTAGAACCCAGGATTAGAATGTGGTTACCTACCTGCCAGTTCCTCCTGGCTCCAGGTTGTACAGGGTGGGGTGGAGTGGGTCAGCGGGGCAGCATGGGGCTGTGTCCAGGAGTCAACAACCAAGGCAGACCTTGCTGAGCGCTTGCTGTGTGGTGGGCTTTGTGCTGGGCTGTGTGAACTGGACCTACACCCCAGTCTTCCTGACTCCCACCCCTTCCGTGCCACCCTCCACCCCCAGCCATTGCCTCCAGTGCTGCCCTGCCTATCGGGGGAGATGGGAGGACGTCTTAAGGCATTCCAGCCACAGCACCCCTGGCTGCCTCCTGCAGGTAGAGCTCAGACTGGTCAGCAGGGCGTCTCCTGTGGGGTCTAGGGAAGGGGTTGCTGACCCTGTCTGCCCAGGGGGTGCAACACCTGAAGAATAGGGCCAGTCATCCCCTGAAGGCTTCCCAGGGTGGAGTCACCAATCCCCATATTGGCAGGGCTGGGCAGGTGTCCAGGCTGTGTGGTGCCTGGCCTGGGAGGTGGCCCCAGCCTGTGCTCGGGTTCCAGCTCTAGGCTGTTTCCCAGACGTCCTAGGGGGTCGAGCCCGGGAAGTTGCTCTTGCAGAGCAGTGTGCAGGCCGGGCCCTCACGCTGGGTGTGCAGTCCACCTCAGCAGAAGGGGGTCACAGGTGCCAGGCTACTGGTGTGCGGGATGCAAGCTAGCCTGGTGTCCAGCTCTGGGGGTGGGTGGCTCCTGTTCCCACCCCGGACTCACTGGCAGCTCCAGCCCAGTCCCTGGCTCTGTGGAAGGTGGAGGTGCTCCCACAGCTCAGGCAGCACAACTCTTTCACACCCTGGAGCCCCTGTTCTTGTGCAGCTAACCCAGTCTTCCTTCTTTCTCTCTCCCATTGCCCTTTTTAGGCCAAAGTGAAGGAGTTTGGAATTGACCCTCAAAACATGTTCGAGTTCTGGGATGTAAGTAAAGGCACTGCCTTGTGCTGGCTGAACTCTGTCCTTTGCCAAGTTGAGCCGCAGATGAGGGGCCCATGAGGTCAACGTTTATTGAGCACCTGCTGCATGCCTGGCTTTGGGAAAGGCCGGGAGGCCCTCAGAGAGGCTTGTGGGGGCAGAACAGCTCAGTCAGGATGAGGGCACCACTCCCACCAAGGGCGGGCCGAGCTTGCCAAGCCAGGATGAGACTCCCTTGGGTGTCTGCCAGCAGCACCCACTGTGGGGTAACTGGAGCCACCCCTGTCCCCCTTGCTAAGCTGAGGTTGTGAGTTATTCTCAGTAATGACCTTTCTCTGCACTGCAGCCACAGTCTGTAAAGGTCAAGGGGCAGAGGGAGGCAGGAGGTGTGACTGGGCAGGCCTGGAAAGGAGCTGCAGGAGCAGCTGGAGGGTGACAGAGAGGAGGGGCCAGGCCAGGGACCAGGGCGGGGCCGTGCCGGCAGCTTGCAGAGAGCACTTTGCCTGAGTGGCAGCACTGCAGGCTATTCTAGTGGCAGGTGGCCACGTGGACTCATCCCTGCTAGAGCCATGGCTGCTGCCAAGCCACGAGTGGGAGCTTTCCTTGCAGCTTGCCTGAGTGTGGCCGTGGTGTGAGAAGGGCTCTGGCCGAGGCAGGCAGGGAAGGCTTGGGGTGCAGAGATGCAGTGCAGGGTGTGGCATCGGGGCTGTGAATGCAGTGGGTGTGGCTCTAACACGTGACCTGGGCAGGTGTACTTAACAGACCATCATCCAATTAGGAATTTTTCCATTGGGGCTATTTCCAGGCCTTTATACTGGAAGCGCTTTGGTGGAAGCATCTGAAAATGTCACCTTCGAAAGCTCTAAAGGCCTTGGAGTCTGGGAGAGAATGAAGCCCTAACATCCTAAGGCATCTATTGTGTGTAATGAGTTAACTTCTTTCTAGAATGGGGCTAGTTAATGTACCATCCTTGGAAGAATTGAGAAGAGTCACTCAAATCCTTTTCTGCATCCTGTGGCTCAGATGAGGAACCCTGGTCGAGAGAAACTGTGCAGCTTCTAACAGATGTTGCATGCCTTATAAAGAAGGGAGGCACTTTCCGCCTCCTCCCTGGGATCTGGAGCCCGAACAGGTGGTGGTCAGGGACATGTGGGTGCTCCAGCTAGCCAAGGAGCCCAGCAGAGCAGGGCTGTGTTCTAGTCTGAGTTTTCATTACCTGTAACCACCCAGCCTGCAGAGATGAGTTTGGGAGTGGCTGAGGGACAGACCTGGGTCTCCCAGGTAAGGCCTAGGGATGACAGTTGGGCACAGGAACATGGGGCTGGGCCTGGCTAGTGAGGCCAGAGTGGCCAGGGTGGGCACAGTGGAGGCCATGGTGGCTGGAGGAGGGACCTGCCTGGATCACTAAGGGCAAATATTTAGAAGGTGATGTCTAAGGAGCCAGGGACAGGAACAGGTTAAATTTCTGATCTAGGGTCTCTCAGGTGAGATAGAGGAGTCAGGATAGACATAGGGCTAGTGCTCTGGCTCTGAGGGAAGACTGGAAGGGTCCAGTCTGACATAGGTAAGTATAAGTGGTAAGGCCTGGTCAGCTGGGGTCGGACACGGAGCAGCCTCGTGTCTCGGGATCAGGCAGAGGTATGGTGGTAAATTGTGGGGTCTCGCAGGGCTCTGCCAGAGTCAGCGCACATTGGTGAGCTAATTTTGGCTGGTGAACTCTGAGGAGGAGCCAGGACAAGTATAGGTGAGTTCTGGGGAGGCACCAGGTCAGGTAAAGTTATGGGTGAGGTCTGTGAGTTCTGGAGGAATTCAGATATTTAGAGATGGTTCTATCGAGTGGAGTCTGAGGAGCCAAAGTCAAGTACAGGTACTTAAACCTGTATCTGTGAATGCAGGTTTAAGATGTATACGGGGGGGGTCTCTCTGGTTCTGAAAAGTGAGCATCAGGGAGTGGTGGCTGATTACTCAAGGGGAGTGACTAATACTCAGGATCAGGCAAACAGGTAAGTCCCCTGAACCAGGTCAGCCACCAGGTTCTCAGCATCCTGACCGGGTGTGATGGGCAGCGCTCAGGGTGTTCTAGTGAACTGTTGGGGTCTGGCTGGGGTGGGGTTGGAGGAGCCCAGATGAGGGAAGGGTAGAAATGCACCTGGTTATAAGAGGTGAGGATGGGGGTCAGGACAGGTAAAGGACACAGTTGGAACCGACTGAGGAGCCGTATCAGTAAGGTGCCGTCTGGACAAAGGTCCAGAGACCTGTGTCCCTAGAAGTGTTGGAGGCCCAAGTCGCTCAGCTACTGGGTGGCACCAGTGGGCTCTCGCCAGGCTTCCCTCAGGCCAGGGTAAGCAGCCAGGGATCTGTCAGTTCTGAGGGAAGAGCCTGTTGAGGTTAGGTTTGTACGGTGGGGTCTGCCGGGGGTGGTCTGTAGAGTCACATCTGTCTGAGGTGTCAGGAGCTGGAATCACACAAAGTATGTATAACTGGGTGTCTTAGGGGAGGCCTGAGGAGCCAAGATGAGGCACATCTAGGCAGAGGTGGGTTGGCTGGAGTGGACACTAGAGACAAAGGTAGGCAGAGACAGAGCTGAGTGTGACAAGTGGAGACGCAGAATCCACGGTCAGATCTAGGTCTGGACTGTGCCCTCAGGTGATGTCTTAGCAGTTCTGGTGATGCTCAGGTCTGTGGTCCTGGACATGGTCTTGGGTTCCCTGGGAAAAGACTGAAAATCTAGGGTCAGGCAAAGATTGGGGGCACTGCATCTATCTGGAAGGCTCGTGAATTCTGAGTCCATCTCAGGTATGCAGAATTGGGTCTGTCAGGTGAGGTTTGAGGAGTTGAGGTGAGATCCAGGTTTGTACTTTTGGTTCTTAAAACAGATAAGGTCTGAGCTGCTAAGGTCAGACCCTGGTTTTTATTCTGAATCTGAGGAGCCAGGGTCGAATACAGGTGGACAGAACTGTGTTTTCCAGGTAACGTCTGTAAAACCAAAGGCAAGCCAGAGGTAGTGTGAAAAGCCATGTTTAGGTTTATTGAACTCTGTCCCACAGTTGAGGTCAGGCATAGGTAGGTAGAACAGATCTGTTAGGTGAGGCCTGAGGAGCTAAGGTTAGGCTTACCTAGAAAGAACTGGATCTCTTAGGTGACTTCTGGGGATATGACTTGAAGACAGGTGGTTAGAGGTAGGTGTTTAAGGTGAGGTCCCAGGAACTGGGACTGGGCACAGGTGAGTGACCTAGGTCTACCAGGTGAGGTCAAGATAGATAGAACTGCATCTCTGCCTTTCTTGTAAAGATGTCTTGCAAGTTTGAGGAGTTGTGGCCAGGCACGGGTGTATGGAATTGAGTTTTTCAGGTAAGGTCTGTGGAGCCAGAATTAGGGCAAGTTCACAAAACTGGGTCTATCTAGTGAAATCTCAAAGTCACAGCCAAATTCAAGTAAGAAGAACCAAATGTCTCAGATGAACTGTGACCAGCTGGAAAGAGGAAAAGGTAGGCAGAGCCAGCCTTCCAGGGACAGCCTCAGAAACCAGGAGAAGCACAGATAGGTAGAACTAGCCTGCCACATTTGGCCTGAGGAGCCAGAGTCAAGCACAGGTAGGCAGAGCTGGTTTGCTCGGTACAATGTAAAGAGCCAAGGTCATGTACAGGAACAGGTCTGCTGGATATGGTCCAAGGAGCTAGGGTTAAGACACACAGGTAGGTGGAGCTGGCCCATCAAGTATGGTTGGAGGAGTCCGGGTCAGAGACAGGTATGTAGAGCTGGCCCAGTAAGTATGCCCTGAGGACCTAGGATCATGTATAGGTAGGCTCACCTGGCCCATCAGGTATGGTTGGAGGAGCAGGAGCAGGAGTCAGAGACAGGTATGCAGAAAGGGTCTGCAGAGTATAACGTAAAAAGCAGGATCATTTACAGGTGGGCGGAACTGGCCATCTGTGTACAGTGGAAGGATGCAGACTCATGTACAGGTAGATAGACTTGACCATGAGGTGTGGCTGGAGGAGCCAGGGTCAGAGACAGGTAGGTAGAACTGGTCCACTAAGTCCAGCGTGAGGATGCAGGATCATGTACGGTAAGGCAGAGCTGGTCCAGTAGGTATGATCTGAAGACCTAGGGTCGAGTACAAGTAGGCAGAGCTGGTCTAGTAATTATGGTGTAAGCAGTCAGGGTTATGAACAGGTAGGCAGAGCTGGTCCAGTGTATATGGTCTGAAGACGAGGGTCATGTACAGGTAGTTAGAGTTGGTCCAGTAGGATTGATCTGAGGAGCCAAAGTCATGAGCAGGTAGGCTGTGCTGGTCTGCCAGTTATAATCTGAGGAGCCAGGGTCATGAACAAGTTGGCAGAGCCGGTCCAGTAGATATGGTCTGAGAAGCCAAGATCATCTACAGGTAGGCAAAGCTGGTGTGCTAGGTATGGTCTAAGGAGCCAGGGTCATGAAAAGGTAGGCAGAGCTGGTACATTAGGTATGGTCTGAGGACCCAAGGTCATGTACAGGTTGGCAGAGCTGGTCCAGTAGGTATGGTCTGAGGAGCCAAGGTCATGAACAGGTAGGCAGAGCTGGTCTAGTAGGTATGGTCTGAGGAGCCAAGGTCATGTACAGGTAGGCATAGCTGGTCTAGAAGGATTGGTCTGAGGAACCAGGGACATGAACAGGTAGGCAGAGCTGGTCTAGTAGGTATGGTCTGAGGAGCCAGGGTCATGAACAGGTTGGCAGGCTGGTCCATTAGGTATGGTCTGAGGAGCCAAGATCATGAACAGGTAGGCAAAGCTGGTCCAGTAGGTATGGTCTGAGGACCAGGGTCATGAACAGGTTGGCAGAGCTGGTCCAGTAGGTACGGTCTGAGGACCAGAGTCATGAACAGGTAGGCAAAGCTGGTCCAGTAAGTGTGGTCTGAGGAGCCAAGGTCATTAGCAGGTAGGCAGAGTTCATTCAGTAGATATGGTCTGAGGAGCCAAGGTCACGTACAGGTAGGCATAGCTGGTCTGCCAGTTATGGTTTGAGGAGCCAGGGTCATGAACAGGTAGGCAGAGCTGGTCCAGTAGGTATGGTCTGAGGAGCCAAGGTCATGTACAGGTAGGCACAGCTGGTTCATTATGTATGATCTCAACCCACGGTCATGTCCAGGTAGGTAGAGTTGGTCCAGTAGGATTGGTCTGAGGAACCAGGTCATGAACAGGTAGGCAGAGCTGGTCTGGTGGGTATGGTCTCAGGACCAGAGTCATGTACAAGTAGGCAGAGCTGGTCCAGTAAGTATGGTCTGAGGAGCCAAGGTCATGAGCAGGTAGGCAGAGCTCATTCAGTAGATATGGTCTGAGGAGCCAAGGTCACGGAAAGGTAAGCAAAGCTGGTCAAGTGTCTATAGTCTGTAGATGAGGGTCATGTGCAGGTAGGCAGAGCTGGTCCAGTAGAATTGGTCTGAGGACCAGGGTCATGTGTAGGTCAACAGAGCTAGTCCAGCAGGTATGGTCTGAGGAGCCAAGGTCATGTACAAGTAGGCAGAGCTGGTCCAATAAGCATGGTCTGAGGAGCCAAGGTCATGAGCAGGTAGGCAGAGCTGGTTCAGTGTATATGGTGTGGAAACGAGGGTCATGTACAGGTAGGTTAGTCCAGTAGAATTGGTCTGAGGAGCCAAGGTCATGAACAGGTACGCAAAGCTGGTCCATTAGGTGTGGTCTGAGGACCCAAGGTTATATACAGGTAGGCATAGCTGGTCTAGTAGGTATGGTCTGAACCCAGGGTCATGTACAGGTAGGCAGAGCTGGTCCAGCAGGTATGCTCTGAGGAGCCAGGGTCATGAACAGGTAAGCAGAGCTGGTCTAGTAGGTATGGTCTGAGGACCAGAGTCATATACAGGTAGGCAGAGCTAGTTCAGTAAGTATGGTCTGAGGAGCCAAGGTCATGAGCAAGTAGGCAGAACTGATCTGTTAGGTATGATATGAGGACCAGGAGCATATTCACGTAGGTAACGCTGGTCCAGTAAGTATGGTCTGAGGAGCTAGGATCACATACAGGTAAGCAGAGGTGGTCCAGTATATGTAGTCTATAGATGAGGGTCATGTACAGGTAGGTGGTTGGTCCTGTAGAATTGGTCTGAGGACCAGGGTCATGTATAGGTAAGCAGAGCTGGTCCAGTAGGTATGGTCTGAGGAGCCAAGGTCATGAGCAGGTAGGCAGATTGGTCTGAGGATCAGGTTCATATCCAGGTAGGCAGAGCTCGTCCTGTAATATGGTTTGAGAGGCAAGCATCAAGCGCAGGTGGCAGACCTCTGCACTAGGTATGTCTGAAGAGCCATGGTCAAGCCACACAGGTAGGTAGCGTTGGCCCATCAGGTGTGCTGTGAGGACTCAAGGTCACGTACAGGTAGGTTGGACTGCTCCACCAGTGTGGTCTGAGGAGCCAGGGCCAAGGTAGTTAGGCAAAGACTTTCTGCCTGTTGTAGTATTGAAGAGGCCTTGGGGTTCAGGACAAACACAGGTGGCAGAGTTGGCTCTTTCAGGTGTTGGCCTCAGGCAGTAGCGTGTACCCTGGTCTTTTAGCGAGGCCTGAGGAACGTTAAGCCTGAGTGGGTAGAGCAGCCTCAGGTCAGACCTGTGGCACTGGGGTTTTTTGCAGATAGGCAGAGCACTGTGGGGCTCAGCAGATCCGGGGAACCCAAGTTAGATGTGAGTAGGTGGATATGTCTCTCAGGCAAGGACTTCACGGCCAAACTGTACACTTGGTCTTGCAGGTCAAGTCCTTGGAGCATGGTTCTGACTCAGGTGTGTTGACCAAGGTCCTAGATGTTAGGTCTGAGAATAGTGGGTTAATCACAGGTCTGCTGAGCACAGATATGTAGAGATGTTTGTGTCTGATGAAGTCTGAGGCTCCTTAGTGAGGTTTGGATGCCGAGGTTAGACAGAGATTGGTAGTGTTGGATCTGTTCGCAAGGCGTGAAAAGCCAAGTCAGACACAGAAGTTAGACCTGGGCCTCTCAGGTTAGGCCTGGGAGCTGAGATCAGACCCACAGAGCTAGATCTCTCTGGAAGGTGTGAGGAGCCTGAGTTGGCATTGGGGAGGTGGACCTGGGTCTGTTGGTTGAGAAGTGATGGGTCAGGGTTAGGCATAGACAGGTGTGTGAAGCGTGGTTCATTGGTTGAGCTGTCTGGAACCTGCCTCTGATGGGTGTATAACCCTGTCATGTGAGGTACTGGAGTAGGACACAGGTAGTAGGGCTAGCCTCCCAGGTGAAGCCATTGTCTCCGTACCCAGCGCTGCTGTGTTGACCTGGCTTTGTTAGGAGTCCGTGGATCGAGGGTCACGTGGGCAGAGGTATACAGATGTGATCTCGGGTGGGTTCTTGCCACCTGAGTTCAGTTACAAGTTGGCATCCCTGGGCTTGTTAGATGAAATGAGTGGGGCAAGATTAGCCCAGAAATATGTAATTGGTGTGGCTGATGAAGGCTGAGAAGGTGGGTCAGACACAGGTGGGACCCTCGGTGGTAGGATCAGGCATAGTTAGGTGGGTAGCATGGACTCTTAATGGAGAGAAAGCCAGAGTCGTCATAGGAATGCGTACCTGGGTCAGCCTGGGGAGGTCTGGGGAGCCCTTGGGTGCAGGTAGGCGAGCCTGAGTCATGTCCACCCCTCGTTCTTAGCACCCTGGTCAGGTGTGATGGTCAAAGCTCAGAGTGTTGCAGAAGCTGCCCTCCACAATACTGAGGATCTGTAACCAGTCCCAGGTGTGGTCTGTTGCACTGGGGTCTGGTCAGCAGGGTCTGAACTAGCCAAGTGAGGACAGAAGATTGGATTATAGCTGGTATAAGATAAGGTGAGATCTGAGGCTCTGGAGCAGGTGAGGCACAGAACATGGAACTGGCTGAGGAGCTGCATGTCTAAGGTGTGGTCTGAGAGACCCACTGCAGGTAAAAGTGAGGTCTAGACTTGTGTACGCTGCTTGAGGTCTCGGAGGCTCAATCAGACACTGGCTTTGCTGGGCTCTCTCAGAACAAAAGTGAGGTCTGAGAACCTGACCTCAGTCAAGGTCAGCAGCCTGAAATCTGTGGGGCAGAGGGCTGGCTGTCTGCTCAGTCTGTTAGGTGAGATCTGAGAGTCTTTATCAGGCGTGGTATGGTCTGTGGAACTGTGACTGTCAGGTAAGGTTCCCCCAAACCTAGACCCTTTGCTGGTAGAGAACCCCATCACTCATCTCATTACCCAAGCCAGAACCCCCTCAGCCACACATGACTCTCTCGTTCTTCCAATTCATCCTGTTTAATTGAACCTCCTGAATCAGTGCTCTGCATCCCCCCATCCAGTGTAGCATCATTCTTTGGATGACCATGGGGGCTCCTACATGGATTCCTGCTTCCACTCTCACCTCACCCACAGACTTCCTGGTTCTCCAGCCTTGCCTCTCAGCTTGTACCCTCCAGTTCTCACTCCTTCCTTCATCTTCTAGATTGTGCTGTGCTTCTTCCTGCCCTGTCTGTCTCAATGGGGTTTCAGAAGAGAATCAAACCCTAATGCCCCAATGAGGCATCCACTGGATGTAATGAATTAGCATCTCTCCTTTGCACCTAGAAAGGTACTACCCTTGGACCAACCTTGAGAGTATTGAGAAATTAAGTCACTCAAAGCATTTTCTGTGGGACTTAATTCTCTCCCTATTGAGAAAGGCTGCTCTTGCCACAGGACCTTTGCATATGCTATTCTGGCTGCTGGAATGCTTCTCCTCCCTCTGTGCTTCCCTGGGTTGTACTTGCTCATTCTCCAGTTCCAGGCTCAAGCACTGTCAGAGTCCTTTTGTAATTGGTTTCAGTACTGTGTTTCCTTTCTTCCAAGCACTTGTACCTCATTTTCACATTCATTGGCATCATTGTTTTATTTATGCCTTCCTCCCCCATGGATTATTTCTATTGCCTATGCTAGGAACATGGTAGGTGCTCTATAACTAGTTGTTAGGAATATGTGAATGGAGTGCTAAGGATTCTGATGACACAGAGTGGAGTCTGCAGTGTGGCATGAGAAGGCACAGTGTGAATGGTCGGGCCCGGTGTGTCCTAGACTGAGGCTGAAGATCAGTCAAGTCCCAGGTATGAGCCACTGGGCCTGTCAGTGTCCCAGGAGACAGGGCTAGGCACAGGTATGAGGCACTGGATCTGTCACTGTCGGAAGGGGCAAGGCCAGGCTCAGGTATGAGGCACCGGATCTACTAGTATCTGAGGAGAGGGCTCCAAGGCCAGGTAGGAGATGCTGGATCTTTCATTGTTCAAAGAAGTGTGCCTGGGCACAAGCATGGGGCGCTGGATCTGTCGGTGTTTAAAGAGGCTGGACACAGGTGTGAGTCATTGGGTCTGTCAGTGTCCCAGGAGGCACGACCAGATACAGGTATGGGATTCTGATTTGTCAGTGTCCAAGAAGATGGGCTAGGCACGTGTCTGTTGGTGTCTGAGGAGGCAGACCTGGCACAGGTATGAGGCGCTGGGGCTCTTGGTGTCTGAGGATGTCGGACTGAGCACAGGTATGAGGCGTTGAGTCTGTCGGTGTCTGAGGAGGTGGACTTGGCACAGGTATGAGGCGTTGGGTCTGTCGGTGTCTGAGGAGGCCGGACTTGGCACAGGTATGAGGCGTTGGGTCTGTCGGTGTCTGAGGAGGTGGACTTGGCACAGGTATGAGGCGTTGGGTCTGTCGGTGTCTGAGGAGGCCGGACTTGGCACAGGTATGAGGCGTTGGGTCTGTCGGTGTCTGAGGAGGTGGACTTGGCACAGGTATGAGGCGTTGGGTCTGTCGGTGTCTGAGGAGGTGGACTTGGCACAGGTATGAGGCATGGGGTCTCTTAGTGTCTGAAGAGGCTGGACCTGGCATGTATGAGGCGCTGGGTCTGTTGGCGTTCAGACGTGGGGCCAGCCACGGTAAGGTCTTCGGTTGAGTCCTGTGGCTCTGATGCGTCCACGTGTAGTCTGCCTGTCGGTCAGCCTGAACAGTTGCCAGCGCCTGGCCTGCTGTCTTGCTTCCCACAGGTGGGTTGGGCCCAGGCCCTCTGAGCTGCACCTATAGAAGAACCTTGTTCTCGGGACAAGATTCATGGCAGGAGGGAGGGGGGCGGGGTGTGCCAACCCTTCCTCAGCACCTTTTCCTGTCTCTCCTAGTGGGTGGGAGGCCGCTACTCGCTGTGGTCAGCCATCGGACTCTCCATTGCCCTGCATGTGGGTGAGTGTGTGTTTCTGTCTTGGGAGACAGTGCTGCAGGTCATGGGCGGGGTCTCATGTCTCTGAATACCTTCCTGTCCCCGCGGCCGCTAGCCTCTCTGCCCTTGGCTAGAACATTTCTTTCAGGTCAGGAGGGAAGGGCTAAGTTCTCATGTGGTGGCCTTTCTCTGGACCCCTTTTTCTGCAGTCTTGTTTGTTTCCTATGCCAGGCAGACTCAGAGCTGCCCTTGTGCTCAGGGCTGACTCTGACTAGAGAGGCTTTCTGCAGGCCCAAGTCCTCCCAGATCCTGTGTCTTCTGGCTCCCCATCCAGCCTTTCCCTGGTTCCAGAAGAAGCTGTGTCCACGGCCAGGAGGCACAGGGCACTACTGTATCTGTTGACGCTGCTTTTGTGTCGCAGGATTTGACAACTTCGAGCAGCTGCTCTCAGGGGCTCACTGGATGGTAAGTGCTGAGGCTTATGTTCTCTGCCAAGTGCCGGCCAGAGACATGTGGTTGGTCCAGCTCCTTCCCCCTCGCCCTCCCTCCTTCTCTCCCCCACCCACCCTGTTTTCATTTCAGGACCAGCACTTCCGCACAACGCCCCTGGAGAAGAATGCCCCCGTCCTGCTGGCTCTGCTGGGCATCTGGTATATCAACTTCTTCGGGTGCGAGACGCAGGCCTTGCTGCCGTATGACCAGTACATGCACCGCTTTGCTGCCTACTTCCAGCAGGTATCAGCTGGGCCAGTGGGGGTCCAGGGGGGCCCAGGTACCCAGGTTCCTGCTCCTCCAGGGGCTTTCTCCCCCATCACCCTTGGGCATGTCCAAGGCCCACCTGTGTTCCCCTCTTGGTGAATCTTTGTAATCAATGTCAGTGTTGGTGTCAGTTGAGTTTGGCTGCCATGGGACGGGGGTGACTGGTTATCATGGTGTCTCAGCCAGTCAGGCCCTGGCCTGGCTCAGGACATGTGCCTCAGGTCACTTCTTTCTTGGACATCACTCGATAGGGTAGGGCCGTATGGCTTGCACTGCCTTTGTCTCTCCAGAAGAGCAAGTTCACACCCAGTCTGTGCTGCCTCTTTGGGCCACTCACAGCCCTCTGCCCTGGCATCTCCAGAGGCCCCTGGAGCAGCCCCTTTCTTAGTCCAGATTCTGCTGCGGGCAGCCCTCCCACATCTGTCCCTGCTTTTGTTTAGCACAGCCCTTGGGCAGGGACAGCAGACTCGCCAATACCCGAAGGTGAATTCTGTGATTGGAGGAGGGGCCGAGGACCCCCAACACCCAGAGTCTAGCTGAAGTGACAGCCCTCAGTGGCTGTACACTCTGGACTGCAGCCTGCCTCTCCCTTAAGAAACCAGTTGAAGTTTTTGTGAGCAATTTCTGCCGTTGGGGAGGTCCTCTCTGGACTGCCGTACCCACCTTCTCCTGGTCATGGGTCCTTTAGAGAGATCTAAGCCAGAAAGCTTGTGAGCTCTGCCCTCTCAGGTGAGGGGAGATAAAAAGGATCATGCCTGCAGACATCTCACAGGGCCAGGGCAGGGCAGGTGTGCCTGCTGCATCCCGGGCAGGTTTTGGGCTTGGTGCATGAAGGAACAAGACTTGCAGATCGAGGGCTGGGTTTCTGGCCCTGTTCCAGGGTGACATGGAGTCCAATGGGAAGTACATCACCAAGTCCGGCACCCGTGTGGACCATCAAACGGGCCCCATTTTGTGGGGGGAGCCAGGGACCAATGGCCAGCATGCCTTCTACCAGCTCATCCACCAAGGTAGGGCCCATGTGGCCTGGGCAGGAGTGCTGGGGACGGGGAGGGCACACCAGCAGAGACTCCGCCATGAGGTCAGCATTCTCCTGTAGGCCATATGGGTGGTTCCCATGGGCAGGGGTAGGCGCCTGGGTGACCACAGTGCCCTTCACAGGTACCAAGATGATACCCTGTGACTTCCTCATCCCGGTCCAGACCCAGCACCCGATTAGGAAGGGTTTGCATCACAAGGTAAGAGCCCTCATCCAGACGCTCTTCATACTTTCTTAGGCTCACGTTACACCCAGACCTCTTAAGATAGATGCATTAGTTACCCTAGCTTTCTATTCCTGCCACCACAGACCCATTTCTTACCTCAGTTTCTGTGGGTCCAAAGTCCAGCAGGCTCTGTTGGGTCTCTGCTCAGGTTCTCACAGGCTGAAGTCAAAGTGTCAGCAAGACTGTGTTCCTTTCTGGAGACTCTAGGGGGACGTCATTTTTCCTTGTTCATTCAGATTGTTGGCAGAATTCATTTCCATATGGCTGTAGGACTGAGGTCCAGTTTCCTTGCTGGCAGCTGGGGGTCATTCTCAGCTTCTAGAAGTCCCCCTGGCTCTTGGTCTCAGAACCAGCAAGGATAGTTTGAGTCCCTCTGAAGCTTCAGTTCTCTCCTGCCTCTTCTGTTGCATCTCCTGCTGACTCTCTTGTCTTCCTCTTCTGTTACTTCTTTTTTTTCTTTTTTTCTTTTATAATGGGGAGGTAGTTGGGTTTATTTATTTATTTATATTTGGAGGAGGTACTGGGGATTGAACCCAGGACCTCGTGCATGCTAAGCATAAGCTCTATCCTCCCCCCCACCTTCTGTTACTTTTAAGGGCCATGTGATTACATTGGGCCCACCTGGATAATCTCCCTATCTTAAAGTCTGTAACCTTAACTCCCTCTGCAAAATCCCTTTTGCCGTGCACTGTAATATACACAGGCGTTAGCAGCAGAGGGCAAAGATCTTGGAGCCAAGATTTTGCCTACCACAGCAGCAAACAGGAAAGCCACCTAGCTCCTAACCTGATAAAGTCCTTGAAGAGGACTGACCGTGCCTTATCTCTGGTGTGCAGAGTAGCTTGAGTTACTGTGGGTATGAGGTTTGGACTCAGAGTGCCAGGTTTGAATTCTGATTCTTTCCCTCTGTACTTCTGGGATTCAGTGCTGTTGACTTAACGAAACGGAGGCTCACCTAGAAAAGGGAGGTAATGCCTCTCTCCCTCAGGATATTGAAAGATAAATGTCTGTAAAGTTCTTAACTGGGCCATCGGCAAGTAGTGCGTAGTCCTTAAGGGGTAGTTATCGTTGTTACCTGCTTTCCGGTGTCATCGGATGTGCCCTGTCCCACCTTGCTCCAAATAAGCCCTAGAGTGGAGGCAAGCAGCCTGCTCTAGACTGAGACTAACCTTCACTGGGAAGTGCCAGGCAACCTTGTCCCTCTGCCTGAAGCTCAGACGGTGCTTCAAACTGGTACTAAATGTTTCTCTTGTCAGATCCTCCTGGCCAACTTCCTGGCCCAGACGGAGGCCCTGATGAGGGGGAAGTCAACAGAGGAGGCCCGGAAGGAGCTCCAGGCTGCGGGAAAGAGTCCGGAGGACATTGAGAAGCTGTTGCCGCACAAGGTCAGCATTTCCCTTGAAGTGGGCTTTGGGTGGCGTCCTGGAGTTGGAAGGACGAGGTTGGGTGGCCGGGGTAGGGGTTTATGTGCCTGGCTTATCCTACAGAGTAGGAGAGGCTGTCCTCACAAATCTTTCTTTCCCAGCCTCTGGGCTAGGGTGTGCTTCCCTTCTGAGGATTTGGGGATCATGACTAACTGAGGGACATTTCTGGGTGTTTTCTGAAGGTGTTTGAAGGAAATCGCCCAACCAACTCTATTGTGTTCACCAAGCTCACGCCATTCATTCTTGGAGCCTTGATTGGTGAGTGAGTGGGGAAGGTCCCGGCTTGGGGTAGACCGGACTGGGCTGAGACAGCCCTAACGTGCACCATCTGCCCCCTCTGCAGCCATGTACGAGCACAAGATCTTCGTTCAGGGCATCATCTGGGACATCAACAGCTTTGACCAGTGGGGGTGAGTTGTTGACTTACGAGCAGGGTGGGGAGTGCCTGAGAGTTGGCTTGTGGATTTCACTAGCAATGCTGGAACCTTCCTCACACCATTCTTTCTCCTCTTTCTGGCAGAGTGGAGCTGGGAAAGCAGCTGGCTAAGAAAATTGAGCCTGAGCTTGACGGCAGCAGCCCAGTGACTTCTCACGATGCCTCCACCAATGGGCTGATCAACTTCATCAAGCAGGAGCGTGAGGCCAAAAGCCAGTAAACTCATGCCCGGCTGCAGTCCCTTTTGTGACTAGTCCTTCTTGTCCCTCCTGCCCAGAGTCTGCATTGCATGGTCCCACCCAGAGCACCCTCTGGTTTCAGGCTTGGACCACAGCCCTTTGGGGAAGCTAGTCTGGAATTACCACCCCAGCCCTCTCCATGTCCACGCCCCTTCTGTTTTACAACTGGCTGATGTGTTTCAGTGCAGCTGCTTTTCCTGACCCATGTTCATCGTTCATATACCAGGCAGAAAAATAAAGATGCCACAAAGGAGGTTGGAGACTTAGCCTCTTTGTTCTGAGATGGGGCTCTCTGCAGGAGTTGGGGTGCCTAGAAGGAAGAGTGGTGTGCACTGAGTCTTGACTGTAATTGGTGAGCAGATCCAGAGTGGAGGGTGGTCCCTTGAGGAGGGAGTGGGTGAGGTGCTGCACAAAGTTAACGGGGCAACTTGGCCTCTATAATCAAATCTCTTCTCCATCTTCTTCCATTCCTCACCCCTGTGACCTTGGAGGGATTGTATACTTTTGTTCACTGGATAGTTTTTAAAACCACATTAAGATTGTCTCTTTTGGGTGAATTCTTGGCCTAGATCAAGGGTGACTATTCACTCCTGGCCGGATGCTTGGGTAATTCTTTTTATAAAGTAGGCATTGAAAGAAAGGACTTTTGAACAAACTTATTTTTTCATTTTCTATTCAAGATATTAAATAATATTTCTGGCCACTTAAGTAGAAAAGGAATTTTATTTAAAGAGTCGATGGGCTGAACGGATGGGCAGGCTAGAGACTGAGCTTTCCAGACCTACACCGTAGACCATGATGCAGAAGGATCGGGACTGGGAAACTGCTGCCCTTTTCACAAGGCCCTGTTGCCCTCAACCCTGTCAAGGCTGCCTTTCACCCCGTCCTCTCCTGGGTCTCCTACTTTTGCGTTGTACTCTGGCTTGATCACCTGCCTTCCTCAAGACAGGGAAAGACAGGATTTGTATTTTTTGCTCCTATAAAGAGAAGGCAAACTGCACCCACGAAGTCTCAAAGTAAGAAATGCCCTAATTGTAGAAAGTGACCGTCCAGGTGCAAATCTCTGCTTAAAGTAAATCATACTCAGAAATCGTCGGCATTTCTCATCTTTCTGTTGGTGCAGTGAGGTTTTATTTTTTTAATTTCAGAAGTGAATGCCCACTTCTCTCCTTACTTTTGTAGAGGTGATAGAAAGATGCTCTTTGACAGTCAAGCTCTGTTGAAGCCCTTAATGACTCACCTCCTTTGTTTTTTGTTTTGTTTTAATTTGAATTCTTTTCATAGATTAGATACTTTTTTATTGAAGTATAGTTATAATGTGTCAATTTCCAGTGTACAACATGTTTCAGTTATACATATATATGTATGTTCGTATTCTTTTTCATCATGTTACTACAAGATATTAAATATAGTTCCCTGTGCTAATAGTAGGAACTTGTTCTTTATCTAGTTTATGTATAGTAGTTAGTATCTGCAAATCTCAAACACCCAATTTATCCCTTCCCACCCCTTTTACCCCCTAGTAACCATAAGTTTGTTTTCTATGTCTGTGAGTCTGTTTCTGTTTTGTAAATAAGTTCATATGTGTCTTTTTTTTTTTTTAAGATTCCTCATGTAAGTGGTATTATATTTTTTTTTCTCTTTCTGGCTTACTTCACTTAGTATGACAATTTCCAGGTTCACCCATGTTACTGCAAATGGCATTATTTTATTTTTCATGGCTGAGTAGTATTCCATTGTATAAATATACGACATCTTTATCCAATCATCTGTCAATGGACATTCAGGTTGCTTCCATGTCTTGGCTATTGTATATAGTGCTGATATGAATACTGGGAAGCATGTATCTTTTCAAATTAGAGTTTCCTCCAGAATTATGCCCAGGAGTGGGATTGCTGGATCATAGATTAAGTCTATTTTTAGTTTTTTAAGGAATCTCCATACTATTTTCCATAGTGGCTGCACTGGACTACATTCCTACCAACAGTGTAGGAGGGTTCCCTTTTTTCCACACCGTCTCCAGAATTTTTCATTTGTGGATTTTTTGATGATGGCCATTCTAACTAGTAGACTCACCTCCTTTCTTAACTTAGCTGATGAAAAGTGAAGGCCTTTTTTCACTAGAGGAACTTCCTCTGTTACGAAAGAGCAAGCACACAAAAAACTCTGTAGAGAGGAAAATTCTAGGTGGCAGACCCTCTCAGGCTAACTTGGCTTCACCTGAAGGATTTCTTAGCAGTGGGACCACCGGGTTTCTCTAGGCCAGCTGCCAAGTCTCATGTTTTCCCTTAGGTGGGAGAGACTGGTGCATGTCAGTTGACCACATGTCCCTTGGCCCTGTCTTGTTCTCCTGCTCATCACTGCCTCTGACCTCACGTGCAGCTTCCACTTACCCTATGGCTGCCCGTTGTTGCGGGGTCTTGACTAGTGTAGGAGAGTTCTCCAGGGGAACAAAACCAGTAGGATATGTCTATATATCTCTATATAGATGTGTCAGGATATTTATTATGGGAACTGGCTCCCATAAATGGAGGCTGAGAAACCCCACAAAATGCCAGCTGCAAGCTGGAGACCCAGGAAAGCTGGGGATATAATTCAGTCTGAGTCTGAAAACCAGAAAGCCTCTGGTGTAAGCCCCAGAGTCAGAAGGCCTGATTGCCAGGAGCTCCAATGACTAAGGACATGAGAAAATGGATGCCCCAGCCCAAGAAGAGAGAGAGAGAATTCGCCCTTTCTCCACTTTTTTGTTCTCTTAGGGCCCTCAACTGATTGGAAGATGACCATCCGTGCTGTTAAGGGCAGATCTTTACTCAGTCTACTGATTCAAATGCTATTCTCTTTTGGAAACACTGTCACAGAATCCTAGGAGTAATGTTTTACCAGCTATCTGGGCATCCCTGAACCCAGACACATAAAATTAACCATCACAAACAGCTCTTCAGGGTGAGACTGAAGTAGCTCTCAACATCTTCATTCTGTACTTCTTCAGATACAAACTGTATCACAATTAGGGAGGTCCAAACCCTACAGAATTATGAATGAAGTCTCACACATGCAAGCACTTGATACATCGTTCCACAGACTCCGCAATAATGTCAGTGTCAACTTTGCTATTAAATTGTCTCTGGAATTCCAGAATGTGGCAGCAATTAACATCTTGAAAATTCATCTAAGTGAATGAGATAAGCATTCATGCTGCAATCACACTAATTAAAAGGCTATGATAGGTAGTGTTATGATGTAAACCAACGACATGTTGGAGAGAGCTCAGTAACTGTTGGAGGAGGTCTTGCAAGAATAATAAGAATTTTGAAATTTGTTTCTTGGTCAGATTTAGTCCTAAGTATTTTATTGTTTTGGATGCGATTTTAAAAGGGATTGTTTCTTTACTCTCTTTTTCTGATATTTCATTGTTAATGTAAGGAAATACAACTGATTTCTGTATGTTAATCTTGCATCCTGCTACCTTATCGGATTCTTCTATCAGCTTTAGTAGTTTTTCTGTTGAAATTTGTTTCTTCTTGCAATAATTTGGAAATGTATCCTGGGAAACATTAGCTAAAATAAAAATTATCTACTAAGTCATCCAGCCTCTTTGGCTAGACCTGAAATGAACAGCAAAGTTGGACTTAACAGCATTTTTAAAACCATCAGATTAAACCAGGAATAAACTGGTTTCATCGCCAGGCCCTTGCTGGGGCTGGAGCCAAACATCACCAGGTACATGTGTCCTCCTATGAGGTGTTGGTCCTTGGAAAAAAAAAAAAAGAAGTATTTTTTGCTCACCGTGGTATGAAGCCAGAAATAGTGCTTTTGCAACACTTTAAGTCTGGTTTATTGAGGTATAATTTACATATAGTAAACGTCACCTTCCTTTGGTGTACAGTTCTGAGTTTTGACTAATGTATACAGTCATATAACCAGCACAGGTGAGAATTTTCATCATCCCAACGTTCCTGGCACCCTTTTGTCGTCAGTCTCAACACCCTAGACTCAAACCCTGGCATCAATGGATCTGATTTTTTAAAAAAAGTTTATCTTTTCCAGAATGTGGCCTTTTGTGGTCTGGCTTCTTTTACTCAGCATGATGTTTTTGAGATTCACCTATGTTGTGCCACGGGCATTTAAAAACTTTATTATGGAAAATTTCGAACATATAAAAATCGAAGAGCATAATAGATGGCGTTGTGTCTGACACCAAATTTCAATGATCAACCCAGAGCCCGTCTTATTTCACCTACGCCCCTCCCATCAAGTAGCAAATCCCAGTTATATCATTTCATCTATAGGCATTTCGAAGCGTCTTCACTAAAAATTTAGGATTTTCTTGTGGGTTTTTAAATTTCTTTTTGGTTGTTGTTAACGATGGTACTATTATCCCACTTATTTCAGATTAAACTTTTTTGCAAGACCATTTCATAGTAGATGGTGCATATTTCCTTTTGCGGCACACTAGGAGGCACAAAATTTCTGGGACTCCCGGATTTTGACCATAAGGCTCGGAACCGCATTCCCGGAAACCACCTGAAGGGGGCGGGGCCGCCTCGCATGTGTAGCGGTGCGCGTGCGCAGAAAGGCGCACCATCTCGGCTGCCATAGTTCGCTTCGTCACGTGGGTGTCCCGTCGTTATGGCGGCCGTCGGGAAGACAGTGCTACTCGGGCTTCGAGACGCCGCAGTGCGCGGCCGCCCTAAGGGGCCCGGCGCCTGGACCGCGAGCAAGCTGGGCGGCGTTCCGGTGAGGTGGGGCGCCGGAGCTGGGGGTCGTCGGGTGCTGATGGGCTACGGGGTGAGGGAGTGGGCGAGGTGCCGGGACAGAGTCAGGGTCCGAGCGCCTCCTCTGCCCTCAGGACGCCCTGCCCGCCGTGGCAGCGCCGAGGCCAGTGTGTGAACTTTGCCGGCAGCCGCTGGTGCTGGTCGTGCAGGTGTACTGCCCGCTGGAAGGCTCCCCGTTTCATCGGCTTGTGCACGTGTTCGCTTGCCCCCGCCCCGGGTGCGGTAGCGGCGGGGCGCGCAGGTAGGCGGGGAAGTCCTGGAGCAGCCCTGGAGGGTTTGTGCCCAGTGGGCAGGGCGCACCGGGAGGGGCTGGCCAGCGGGGTGGCAGTCGGGGATGGAGCCCTCACCGCAGCTTTTCTTTACTGTGAAGTTGGAAGGTGTTCCGCTCCCAGTGCCTGCAGATGCGGGAGACAGAGACGCAGGACGCTCAGGTAAAGTGGTTGTGACTGTCACATTATGATTTGTTGTAATTTGAGGGTACCTTCCAGAATCTCGTTTAAGACAAACTTTAGGCTTTGTTCTTTGAAGTACGTTGGAATGATTTTTGCTCTTTTTTAACCAAAAAATACTATTTCCTTAAAGTCTTGTTAGATGTTTTAATATACACTGAAGATATGGTTGTACATAGCTTACTGATTTTTCTGTTTTGGAAAAAGTATGGGTGTGCAAACATACATGGTTATGTATGTGTGTGTTTATAGTAAATATAATATGTATATAACGTGCATTTAATAAGGCAAAACTTGAATTTATTGAATTAAAAAAATCGGCAAGTTGGTAGCTACAAAACAAAATTCAGCCTCCCTTTGCTAGTAAATGTCTCTTTATGTATACAGAGTTCTTAATGTGTGCCAAGCATAGTACTAGTAATATTATAGAGTCCAAACTCGTTCTGCTCGCTGCAGGACTGGCCAGTAAATCGGGAGATGAGGTGTTGGGGCAAGGAATAGCGACTTTATTCAGAAAGCCGGCAGACGGAGAAGGTGGCAGATGAGTGTCCTGGAGAACCATCTTACTCAAGTCAGAATTAAGGCTCCTTTAGTACTAAAAAGGTTGGTTGTTGCAAACTTCTTGGTGTAGGAATTCTTTGTTCTTAGCAGCTGTCCACTTGGGTCAGGTCATGGCGCCCCTGCAACAAAACAAATGTTATTTTCCATTCTGCAACTTGTTATCTTTATATAAGTGCAAAAGTGTTAATATTCTTAAAGGTCAGAGCCTTGAGAATAGGCTCTCCTGTATATTTCAAGCTATAGGCAACATTCTTTTACAGAAGGTACAGAGCTAGCAAGACTAAGCCTAGAAAACAGGGCACAGGGTTAAAGCCAAAGAAACAGATCTAATATGGAGTCAGATCTGTTCTTTTCTATTACAGTAGTACTGGTAATAAAAAGATGAAGAGGGTAGTGTCTGCCTGTTTTGTCAGTGTTCAACTGCAGATATTAGAAAAACACACTTGACTTTTTTTGGGGGGGGGTAATTAGGTTTATTTATTTATTTATTTTAATGGAAGTACTGGTGGTTGAACCCAGGACCACATGCATGCTAAGCACACTCTCTACCACTGAGCTACACCCTCCCCCACTCCCCTGCACTTTGACTTTTTAAAGCTGAGACAGACTTAAAAATTGGGTTTTTACTAACTTACTGAATAGGCTAGAGGTGGTGACTCCAGGAATAACCTCCAGAACCACATGTTACCTCTCTTGCAGTCAGGAAACTGAGATGTGTTCTGGTGAACTGAAGCTGCCCTTGTCAGAACTGTTGATTTTAGAACCTTGCTGTGTCTCCATCTACAGACGGGCTGCCTTTTGCTTCATAGCCCCTCTTTCCAGTTCACTCTGTCTCAAGTTTGTGTCTCTCTCTAGTGGACCGGGTTAGTGGACTCCTTGATCATATCTAGAACCCTAGCTGCTTAGGAGTCTGGGAAATGTAGTTCTTCCCTACCAGCTTCTGTGGTCCATGAAGCACAACTGAAAGAGGCGTTGAAGAAACCACCGTGCTACATCTGCCACAGCGTCCCTGAAAAGGAAACACAATATTTTTCTCCTCCAATGTGCTTTTGAGTAAATGGGGTCCAGGAAGTTGAATCAGAGTGTGCCAGAAGGGGAGGGGCTGGTGTCAAGCTCCTGCCCCCCCTCCCCCCAGAAGGTGAAGGGATGGGTGGCTGAAGCCAAGGGAATAGGTGAGATCACCCAAGTGTGTTTGAATCTCATTCACTGGATATTTTTCCAGAAAGAGGAAAATGGCCTCACAGCTGAGAACTGGTGTGAAGGTGCAGATGACTGGGGAAGTGACAGTGAGGAGGCACCTTCATCGCAGCTTACCTTGGATTTTGGAAATGATTCCAGCAGCGCCAAAGAGAAAGACTGGACTGCTCAGCTCCAAGACCTCTGCCTGCAGGATGCTGTCCGCGGTGCTGCTCCTCCTGTGCCCCCTGGGGAAGGGGTGGCCTTGCCTCCTGGGCTGCCGCAGTTCCCGCCCTACTACATCTGTGTGGTAGATGAGGATGATTACAGGGACTCTTTCAGTCTGGATCATGCTCACAGCCTTCTGAGGGACTATCAGCAGAGGGAAGGAATTGATATGAAACAGTTGCTTTCCCCAAGGTGAGAGGTTCAGAGGTGACTTGATCAGGAACCCACCACAGTAGGTACCCTTTGGTTTTACCTAGTACTTGGGGAAACTTTTTCAGGCTGAACTTGTGTGTGTAGGTCCTTTCTGCTTCACTCGTCTTGGATGAGAACGGGAGACAGAGACAAGGGGGTCTTATCAGCCACCCTTGAGTTAGCTTGGAAACACTTTATTTAGAAGGACCCTCAAGAAAATGAACAAACGGAAGTTAGGGATGCCAAGTACTTACAGAAGATGTGTTTACTATCCAACTTTTCTGTTTTTAAATGTATAGCAGAGACAAGTGAGTTGCAAAAAGGCCATTTGTTTGTTGACTCTTGGACGTGGCTCAAGAACTGGCCTAGGACTTTGGAGACCCTCCTAGAGCCTGAATTCTCCCCTGTAAAATGGGAGTGATACTGATAACTGTGTCATGTATCTCTTCAGGTGGTTTTTGGAGTCAAGTGAGAATAGGTCTTGAAAGGCTTTATAAACCAAAGCCCTCTAAAGAAGTAAGAGTAATCCCTTTGCTATTAAAATAGATTTACAACAGGGTATTTGGAGAGATGACCTGAGCTGTTTCACTTGTAAGCTTTTTCAGAATAGTGTTGGAGTGCATGAAGACATGTTGGTGTTTGAAAATAATCAATAATGGAGAAAGAAATGGAGAGGGTCAGTGGGCATAATGACTTTTAAAATTGCAAGTAATTATCCAGAGTTGAAAATGGCTAGGAAGCAGGGCTTGGAAGAAGGGTTGACAGGGGGTTACTGTTTTATATTATAAAGTATTACATTTTTAATATTTTTGATATTTGAATTGTGTGCATGTATTACTTTGGTAAAGTTTTTAGAAATCATCATTTCTTCTAAATACTGTAATTCTCTTGGATATAGACACTCAGGTGTTTTCTGCTTCTCTTCTTAGTCTTTCTGGTGATGGTGATGAAAAATACGAGAAGACCGTAATTAAAAGTGGAGATAAGGTGTTTTACAAATTCATGAAGAGAATTGCTGTTTGTCAGGAGCAGATTTTGAGGTAAAGGCACATTTTCTTTAAATACTAATGTATGTCAGTTTAGAAAATACAGGATAATATAATGAACAAACCAAAATCTACAATATTCCCCAAACTGAAAAGCTAAGATTTTAGTGTATTAAGTGTATTTTTTTATGCATTTGGATGCATGTGTGAAGTAGGTATTGTGTATTTTTAAAAAACATAGTTGGGGTCATAGAATACTTAAATTATAAAAAAAAAGTTCAGTAAAAATTTATTGGTATTGAGGGTTTTCCTGTATATTAAAATTTTTTCATAATGTTTTTCTGCTTTTTTTAATTTAAATTTTCAGTAAGTAATACATTCATAAGGCTCAAAAACAAATATATTCATATGCATATATGTATAAATACAGTGAAATAATTCCTTCCCTACTGTTCAGATTTACCCAGGTAACCGCTGTTGTTAGTTTCCTATGTGTGCGTACAGTTTCTTTATGCATGTCGAAGCAAATATGATTACCTTTCTTTTTTTTTACACAAAAGGGGGCATTCTAGAAACATTCTGTGTCTTGCTTTTTTAACTACACTATATCTAGGGGTACATTGAGAACTTTGTTTTAAAAAAAAAAAGCTTTATAGTACTGTGATCTCTTGTCCATTTTACTTGTTGAGGAATTTTTTTTTCCGGGGAGGGGCAGAAAATTAGGTTTATCTCTTTTTTTATTTTCAGAGGAGGTACTGGGGATTGAACCCAGGACCTCATGCATGCTAAGCATGCTCGCTACTACTTGAGCTATATCCTCTCCCCTTGTTGATGAATATTTAATGTTTCCAGACTTTTGCTGTTATAAGTTATGCTACCCAGCAGCCTTGTACCCATGTCATTTTGCACGTGTGCAGGTACATCTGTAGGACACATTTCCTGAAGTGGCAGTTAAGCAAGTGGGTGCCAGGGGAGTGATACGATCACGCTGAGATTAGAGAACAGGAATCCAGGTGAGAGATGGTGAAAGGGTTTGGATCAAGGCAGAGGATATAGGAAGGAGGGGACACATGTGTGAGATATTTGTATAATGGCAGGTCTTGGTGACCCTTGCATATGAGAGTAAAAGATTGGGAGGAAACAAAAGTGGTTTTGAGGTTCTGGCCTGTAACGTTGAAGGAGTGTTGATGCTACTCTGGAGATGGGGGTTTAGGAGGCTGTTATCCAGAGTGTGGGGGGGTCTTGATTTTTTTTGGACTACAGAGTGTGTCCTTGTCAGTTTGATTTACCTTTGTAATTAATCTTTGTTATAATAGTTTTGATTTTATTTCCCCTGTGCATTTTACTTTACAAGTTTTGTATACTGAAGGCATAAAACTTTGTAATAACAAGTGCCTATAGGGTATTGAATCAGAGATCTTGGAAGTTCAAGACCTGGGTCTTCCATTTCTAGTTGTGGTCTGTGGGCGAGTCACCTTTGTTAATCTCAGTGCCTCACCCCTACAATGAACATGATGATACAATTATTTATTTTGTAGGATCCCTATGAGAATTAAATGAGGTGGTGATGAAAATACTCTGTAAAGCATACATAAATACTCACTGTTTGAAATCCACTTTGCTACATCGTGGGGAAGCAGAGATCTGTCAGGATCTCTTAGTATTGGCATATTTATGGATTCTTCATATGATCTTAGGACAGTGTATAACTCTCTTACAAAGCACTGTGCTCATATATAGTAAGTACTTCACTGAGTATTTGGCGGAGCTGGCATCTTTCCGCACAAGGGAGAGATGAAAAGAACCTTAGTTTTGGCCTTAGAAGACTGGGCTTTGAGCAGATGACTTTACCTTTATTTCTTTTCTGTAAAACGGGCCAAGGGCTTAATACCTACAGAATGTTTGGGAAGATTTACAGAATGTTTGGGAGGATTCAGTGAGCATATTCATTCATCCAACAAATATTTATTGAGTCTATCTGGATGCCAGGCAGTGTTACAGATGTGCAGATACAGCAGGAAGTGACACAAAGTTTGTGTTTTTATAGATTTTACCTTCTAATGAGGGAGGTTAAAAATAAACAGATGTATTGTATGAGTTCTACAAGTGATAAATGAAGAATAAAACAGAGCTATTTTAAGTAAGATGTCAGGGAGGCCTCAGAGGAAATGACATACCCAGCAGATTACAGTGTATAAAAATAGTGACATAGGGAAAACTTGGAAAAATGGGTCCACATAAAGTGGGCATAGTAAAATCAAATGGTCTTTCTCCCCTAAAACCTGGCTCAATGAATATAAAAGGTAAAAGTCAGCCAAAAATAAAACTAAAAAAAAAAAACAGATATTAAAAAGAAAATCCCTTCCATTAGCATGAAATTATTACAGGGGCTTAATACCCTAAAACTCAAAAAGTGGCAGCCCAGGATGTAATATCACTAAATGTCTAATACAATTCTGGGTGCCTCACGTATCTTTATTTATTCATGTAATTAATTTACTCTTCACAGAGAAAGGTACAAAAATTTCTGGTATGGTTTAGTTTGAGTTCTAACAATACAGCTTTCTTCTCTCACCTCTTCAAAATGTACTGCTTAGTCCACAAAATCCTGAGAATTGTAGTAATAATCTTGAATCTAGAAAGAAGCAAATAGAATAATCTGCATCTTCTGATATCAGGATGTTGGCCAAAGAACTGGGCGTGAGGGGGTGATGTTGTGCAGGGAATTGGGAATTGCCTCTCTGAAGCAAAAGTTGCTGGGTTCCGTGATGAGTTACATAATGATAAGAAAGTCAAGGGCAGTTTCTCCCCCGTTAGAATGGAATCTCTCCCAACATGTAAGACATTTCATGCTATCTCAGAAATAAAAGCAAAGACTAGGTGTTTCAGTAGATTGCATCTAGCCTTAGCAGAACTGTATCCCTACCTCAGTTCCCTGTCTTTTACCACCTACAGAAAAGTAGAGACAATGAAAAACAGGCTTGGAGAAGGGGAAAGGAACAGACGTTGGGTATGAGATTGATAGGAAATCGATAAGAAACCCCACACACCGTTTTGGAGCAAATAGGTGGTCTAAACAGAGTTGCCCCCTTTAGGCATGAGCTAGATGAAAAGTGGCACGTCACCCACGTAGTCATACTGTGGGCAGTAAAAATAAAGAAATGAATAGTGCATGCAAAAATGAGCCGAAAACACAATCTGAGGAACACATAATTCACGGCAGATTTTTTAAGATACAGAAGAACTTCGTAAGAAAATTCATTCAGGAAAATCCAAGAGCTCAAAGGTGAGAAAAATAAAGTAGTTATGAGAAGACAAGGGAAACTGATTTCCTGAAGAAGCTAAGCCACACATTACATACCTAATAAACTTAGAAATAAGGAACATACTAGACTTGGCTAAAAATCACAGTACTGATGTAGTGAAAAGAGTTGCAGTGATTTAGTGAATGCAGAAAAAAAGACAGTGCAATCAGAGAGAAGGTAATGTGAAAGAAGGTGGTATCTTTGGAAGCTTGATAAACATAGTTACTATAAGGATAATTGGTGTCCAAAATAGAGATTCCCAACAAATGAATCAAAAATAGTACTCAAAGATGAAATGGGAGATTTCTCCCCAAATAAATAAGAACTAAATCTAAATATTAAAGCACGTTGTGTGTAAGAGTGGTTGAAGTGAGAAACCTAGGTTGGTGATGGTTTTAAAAATATTGTCAGTCTTTTAAATTTTTGCTGTCATTTTGGTAGGTAGTTGTGGTATTTCATCGTGGTTTCCGTTTTCATTTTCCTCATAACTAATGATGTTGGGCATCTTATATCTGCTTATTCAGCATCTGTGTATCTTCTGTAGTGAAGTGTGGGTTCTTAAACAGCTTTATTTTGGTACAGTTTACATACAAAAAACTGCCCGTATTTAAAGTGTACACTTTGCTAAGTTTTGACATATGTGTTCACCCATGAAACCATTGCCACAATCAAGGTAATAAACATCTGTCACCCCCTAGAAGTTTTCTCATACTACTTCGTCTTTCTCTTGCCCTGTCCCAAGTCTCTCACTCAACCCCATGCAACGGCTGATCTTTTTGTCATTACATCTTAGTACATTTTCTATAAATTTATATAAATGAATTCACGCAGGATAATAGTTTTTTGTAGGGGCAGGTGCCTGGTTTCTTTCACTCAGCATAATTTCAAGATTCATCCTTGTTGCTTGTATCATGTATTTTTACTGTTGTGTAATACTCTCTTGTATGGATATACCACAGTTTGTTTATCCTTTTAATGGATATTTGTGTTATTGCCTGTTCTGGGCTATTGTAAATAAGCTTCTATAAACATTAATTTGTTGTGTATATTAGTATAAGTCTTTGTATGGACATATACTTTCATTTCTCTCAGGTAAATATCTAGGACTGAAATGGTTGGATCTTACGCTATATGTATATTTAACTTTTTAAAAAACAGCCAAAGTTTTTTCCAGAGTGGTTATACCATTTACATTCCTTTCAGCAGTGTGTAAGAATTCTGGTTCCTCCACATCCTTGCCAATACTTGGTATGGTCAGTGTTTTCATTTCAGCCATTCTAGAAGATGTATAGTAATAGCATTTCCTTGTGGTTTTAATTCGTTTTTTTCCCTAATGACTAGTGATGTTGAACATCTTGTTTTCCATCTATATTCTCTAAACTTTGGGAAAGTGTCAGTTCACATCTTTTGCCCATATTTTTGTTGTTGCTTATCTTTTTGTTATTGAGTTACAGGAATTCTTCATATGTTCAGGATATGAGTCCTTTTTGAGATATATACATTTCACATATTTTCTCCCTGTTTGTGGCTCTCCTTTCATTTTATTCATAGGGTCTTTTGAAGAGAGTTTTAAATTTTGATCAAGTCCAGCTTGACAGTTTTGGGGTTTTTTTTGATGGTTTACACTTTTTATTTCCTAAGAAATTTCTACTTGACCCAAGGTAACAAGGGATTTTTCCTGTGCTTTCCTGGAGAAGATTTTTGTTTTATTTCTTACATTTAGGTCTGTGATCCAATTTGAGTTAATTTTTGTACATATCATTTTTTTTCCATGTGAATATCCGATTGTTGCACCAGTTTTTATTTTTTAAGACTGATGACTTTTGTCTTATTTCGTATCAAGTACTGACTGAAGAGTGTTAAAACCTCTGACTGTGATTATGGATATATCATTTTTCTCTTTTCAGTTCTATCAAATTTTGTCTCGTGCATTTTGATGATGTTTTAAGATGTATGCATTTGTAGGATTCTTATATTTATCTGATGAATTGATGCTATTATAACACATTCTATTTCTGATGATATTCCTTCCTTGTCTTTTGTCTGATATTAATATAGTCACACTAGCTTTCTATTTTTTGTGTATATGTAAGGCATCTGTATGTCTTTGTATGTTTGATTTTTTTACCCTTTTACTTTCAACCTTTTCTTACTTTCAATATAAAGTGTTGGTTTTTTTTTTAATAATCAACTTATTTAAACAAAACAAAAAGTTCACCCATTTCTCCCAACCCCGCCCCCCAGCCCCCATCTCTGGTAACCATGGAATTGTTCTCTGTGTGTATGAGCTTGGGGGTTTTTTTGTTTGTTTTTGTTTTTTTAAGATCCCATATATAAGAGAGATCACACTGTATTTGTCTTTCTTTGTCTGACTTACTTCATTTAGCATAGTGCCCTTGAGATCCATCAATGTTGCCACAAATTATGAAATTTCACTCTTTTAATGGCTGAGTAATATTCCTGTGTGTGTGTGTGTGTGTGTGTGTGTGTGTGTGTGTATACACATCTACATCTCACAATTTCTTTTCCTATTTACCCATCAGTGGACACTTAGGTTGTTTCCATATTTTGGCTACTGTAAATAATCCTGCTGTGAACCTGGAAGTACATATATCTTTTTGAGTTAGTGTTTTCATTTCCTTTGGTAAATACCCAGAAATGGAATTGCTGGATCATTTTTAATTCTTTGAGAATGCTACATACCACTTTCCGTAGTGGCTGCACTGTTTATGTTCCCACCGACAGTGCACAAGGGTCACCTTTTTTCCACATCCTCAACGACACTTATCTTTTTGATAATAGCCATTCTCACAGGTGTGAAGTGATATCTAAAGTGTGTTTCTTAAACAACTTGATATATACAGTCATCCTCAGTATCCACAAGAGCTTGGTTCCAGAAGTCCCCACACACCAAAATACACGGAAGCTCGAGTTTTATATAAAGTGGTGTGTAGTGTAGTGAATACAGTTGGCTTGCTCTTGGTATCAGGGTTTTGTGTCTGTGAATTCAACTAACTGTGGATCTATCCAAGGAATGTTTGTATCCATGGAAGCGAAATCCACAGATATGGAGGGCCAACTGTACAGGTCTTGCCCCCACCTTTTTTCTTTTCTTTTTTTAATCCAGGCTGTTTGCTTTTTACGTGTAGTGTTTTGTTCATTTAATGTAGTTATTGGTGGTGTTAGGTTAATTTTATCATTCCAGCATTCTTCTCTCTCTCTCTTTTTTTAATTTTGTTCCTTTTTTCTGTTTTGGTTAACCTTCTTTTCAGTGAATTGAGTATTTTTAGTTTACAGTTTTAGCTCCTTTCTTGACTTTCAGTTATAGCTCTGTTGCCTTTTTAGTGTTTGTGCCTTAGTGACTGTAATGTGCATCTCTGACTTACCTGCAATGTCAGAGATGTACATTCACATATAGTTGTCTACTTTATGAATTAAGAACTATGGCACAGATTCCCATTTACCTTCCCCCTGCCCTTTTTTTTATTATCCTGTTTTTGTTTATTTTACCTACATATATTCTTTATAGTCCATAATATACTATTATTTTTGCTCAGTAGTTTTTAAGGAAAAGAAATATATGTTGATCCTTGAACAGTGTGGGAGTTAGGGGCATCAACATTCCCCGTGGCACATTAGAAAATCCACTTATAACTTTATAACTTTTTTTTCCTGCATATAACCTTTGACTTCCCCAGAACCTAACTGCTAATAGCCCACTGTTGACCAGAAGCCTTACCAATAACACAAGCAATTGATTAACACATATTTTGTATATTATATATATTATATACTTTATTCTTACAATAAAGTAAATTAGAGAAAAGAAAATGTTACTGAGAAAATTATAAAAATATACATTTACTGTATTGTACTGTATTTATCGATACCTGCAAGATGAATTGTTTACAAGATGAATTGTCAGTACCTACATCAATATTGTCTTAGATGATGAGTCAAAACACTGTAGTTTGTTATACTTATTACCAACGCTAGACATCAAAAGTGAAGAGAGAATGTGAAAAAGAAACTCATGTTTATTTACAGGTATAATGATTATGTGCATTGATAATGAAGAAGCAGCAATATGATTGCTTTATGATAGCCTATTGTAATAGATTGCTTCATGGTAGCCCGGCCTATGCACTAATGAATGAAGATTCTTTATGGCACATATCATTACAGTCACATTCATTCATAATATAGTATTGGAAACATTGTTACATTTTTTTTAAAAAACCCACTTACCTTGATGATAGGCTTACTTCAAGAGACAGAGCCATACTGTATGGTAATGTGATTCTTTGAAAGCAAAGTTATAAAACAGTAAAAAAAAAAAAAAAAAACACTAACATTATTAATTTTATATTAAATATTACTCACGTTATGCCTGTGTAAGGATAGGCCATCCACTTCAGTACAAACCTTGCACATGATGGTCTACGTAATAAAATACTTAGGCGATGATGATGATAATGATGCAAAGACATCTCATACAGTCTTGCTGTACAGTTACTAGATTTTCACGTGAAGACATACACATACAGCTAATATGTTTATTATTATTTATTCATTAATAAGTTTACTATTAATCATAAGTTTGTAAACTAAGTAAGTTTGTTAACTGTATGGCATGATGACTGTTTCTGTTCATTAAGTGGAAGTGGATCATCATAGAGGTCTTCATCCTCGTCTTGGTGCTGAGTAGCCCGAGGAGGAAGTGGGGTCGGTCTTGCTGCCTCAGGAGTGGCAGAGGCTGAAGAGGTAGAGGAGAGGGAAGGGGAGCAGGAAAGCCAGGCACACTCACTGTAACTTTATGGAAATACATAATAATTTCTGTCTGACTTTTTTGCTTTTTTATTTCTCTAAAAATGTTTCTGTATGGTACCAATCCTTCTTCCACCCTTTGCTTCAGTTTCAGTGCCCATATCATAGAAGGGTCCATGTCGCAGAAGTCAAAAGCAGTCTTGAATAATCAGAACCCTTCTGCCAGATTGTCTGATGCCAGTTTATTTTCAGGCACTGCTTCTTCTGCATCTTCATCGTCTGGCACTGGCTCTTGAATTTCTCCATGATCCATATCTTGAAACCCTTCACCCCTGACATTTTTTCTGTTTCCACAATCTCTTTTATGATGTCCTTGTTTGGCTCTGTCATAAATCCTTTGAAGTCATGCGCAACTTCTGGACAGCTTCTTCAGCAGGAATTTATAATTTTGAACTTAATGGCTTTCACGTCCTTTCCTATAACACTGGTGTTATTGTCAATGCTGTAATATTCCAGACTTTTATGATGTTCGCTCCATTACGGTTTCCTTCCACAGCCTTGACAATCCTTTTCATAAGGTGCTGTGTGTAATGAGCCTAAAAGGCCCTCCTGACCCCCCTGATCTAGAGGCTGAATAGAGATGACATATTTGGAGACAAGAGGACCACTGTAACACTTTGGTGGTGAACTTTATAGGGTTCAAGGTGGCTCAGGGATTTTCCAATGCCAAAAGAACTTAAAAAGGCAGTCCCTTACTGGAAAGGTGCTTCTGACTTCAGGGACAAAGCAGTGATGGAACCAATCCAGAAAAAGGATTCTCATTGTCCAGGCCTTTCTGTACAACCTGAAGACTGGCAGCTGGTGTTTATCTTTTCCCTTCGAGGCTTGGGGGTTAGCAGCTTTATGGATAAAGAGCAGTCCTGATCATAAACCTGACTGCATTTGCACACAACAGTAGTGTTAGCCTGTTCCTTTCTGCCTCAAATCCTGGTGCTCACATCTCTTCCTTACTAATAAATGTTTCATATTACATTAATATGTAATGTTTCATATAATATTAATATTACATATTAATACGTAATAATTAATTATTAATAAGAAATGTCCTCTGTGGCATTTTTCCTTCCAGAATAGGGCATTTTCATCTGCATTAAAAAGCCTGTTGGGGCAGGTATACTTTCTCTGCAGTGATTTTCTTAATAGCATCTGGGAGTCATCTGCTGCCTCTTGGTCAGGAGAAGCTGCTTCTCCTATTATCTTGACGTTTTTAAAGCCGAACCTCTTTCTAAAATTATCAAACTGCCCTTTACTGGCATTACATTTTCCAGCTTTAGATCCTTCACTTTCCTTTTGCTTTAAGTTGTTATGTAATGACTTTGCTTTTTCTTAAATCATACTGAGTGTATAAAAACGCCTTTCTTAAAGCAGTCCTGCACTCACATAAAAGCTGCATTTTCAATATGACATAAAAAGGTATTTCACAACAAGTACAAGGTTTTCATGCCTGCTGGTGTCGCTGCAGCAATGACTTCATAAACAACCTTTTTGTTTTTTTTTCATAATGGTCCTTAGACTGAATTCATTTATCTTGAAATGGTGGGCAACTGCAGCTCCAGACCTCAGTCTATGGCACATACCCAGTAATTCAACGTTTTCTTGTAATGTCATGACTTTTCTCTGTTCTTGGGAGCACTTTAAGCATTACTAGCGGCATTTCGTATGGATCCCATGGTGTTTTTCAGGGTTTACGGTATTGCACTAAACATGATGAAAATTATGCTAGATCCTCAAGAGATCACTTTTTACTGCGATACGCAGTTTACTAGAGAGATGAACTGCTCCTGCGGGTATGATTAGCACCACATGGTGCTCTAGGCTGATGCCAGGAATACTTGAGCTCACCACTTAGCAGCAGGAGGTAGCTACAGAATTATTACAGTAGTATAGTGCAGTACGATTTAACATTGCATCTTTGTTTACATTTCTCTCGGCTGTGAGTAGTGCTATGTACAGTGTAAGTTTTTGTAAATTTTAACTTTATAGTAGATACGTATTTTTTATTTTAGTAAATGATAAAATAGACTAGTAGCTACATATATTTTATGCATTCATGTCATACTTGTTCTTAATTTTTAAAATATTTCTAAGCTACACGGTTTGCGAGGTTTTTCAAATCATTGCAAATCTCCAAAATATTTTCCAATTTTTTTTATTATTTTGGGGAAAGGTAATTAGGTTTTTGGGGGGATTTTTTTTGGTGGAGGTACTGGGGATTGAACCCAGGACCTATGTGTATGCTAGGTATACACTATACCACTGAGCTATATACCCTCCCCACAATTTTTTGTAATTGAAAAAAAAAAATCCACACGTAAATGGATCTGTGCAGTTCAAATCTGTGTTAAGGGGCAACAGTATATAAAATAAAGTAAAAATGATTTTCAGGAGTCCTTTTATATTTATCTACTTGTTTTCCATTTTAGTACTCATTTCATGCAGATCTGAGCTTCTGTCTTGTATTTCCCTTAGCCTGAAGAGCTTTTAATTTTATTTTTGAAGTGATTTGTTGGAGACAATCTCTCAGGTTTTGTCCATTTAAAAATGTGTTTATTGATATTTCTGTTAATAGATATTTTCATTGGATATAAAATTTATTTTTTACTTTTTTTCTTTCAATACTAAAAAGATTTGGTCCATTGTCTTCTTGCCTTTACTGTTTCTGTTTGCAGTTAGACGTAATTCGTATTGTTCTTCTGTCTGTAATATGTGTGCGGTGTGTGTGTGTGTGTGTTTTTTCTTTTTTTTTTTTTTTTTTACTATTATATACTTTAGCATGTGTGTTTTAATTTTCCTGCTTGGAATGTGCTTAGCTTTTGGATTTGTGGGGTTTTTCTTTTAGTTTTCATTTTTTTTTGTTTTGTTTAGGATGTTTGTTTTCCTCAAATTCATAACTTTTTTGTTGTCATTGCCAGCTTGCTATTAGTTTTACTGAAGTTCTTTATTTCAGCTAAACCTTTTTCATTTGTAGCATTTCTGTTTTGTTCTCTTTTAGTTTCCACTTCTGTGCTAAATTCCTCATCTGTTTGTACTTGTCTGCTTTTCCACTTGATTCTTTCACGTGTTTCTTATTGGTGTTTTGAAGTCTGTCTGATAATTCCATCGTCTTGTCTGTGGATCTCCTTGTATTCACTTTTTTTATGGGTCAGTTTTTTCTGGTTTTTGCATATCTAATAATTTGCTGTGATTACAGCCTTGCTGCTAGTTTCCGGGCCTTTAGAATTTCTTTGCTCACCAGTTTTGCTCCAGATACTATGCAAGAAAGAAACAAAGTTTGCAAAGCGTGATCTTAGATGTTGGAATGTAACTTGTATGTGGCCCTGATTCAGGATTCTTTGTTTTCTTGCCCTAGGTATTCCTGGAGTGGAGAACCACTTTTTTTGACCTGCCCTACATCAGAAGTCACTGAGCCCCCAGCCTGTAGCCACTGTGGCGTCCGAAGGATATTTGAGTTTCAGCTTATGCCAGCACTGGTCAGCATGCTTAGAAGTGCTAATTTAGGTAATAAGCTCTTTATTAATTTGAGTTTGTGGGTTTCTGGCAGGAATATAAATTTTTTTTAGTATGAAAGACTTATTTCATTTTTGTTTACTTATAAAGTATAAGCATATTACAGAAAATCTGGGAAATTATAAAATTATTTTATGAAAATTTATAATCCAGCCAATCTAATACAAACAGGATACTTTTGGTTGAATGAAGGCCAGGCTATTTTCTGTCCTTAATTTTAATTTTCATCACAGTATTATGTAATCAAAAATTATTATTCTTTAAAAAGTAGCTTTTCATTATTCTAATTATCATTTTATTATAATTATATCATCTTTGTTTTTAGAGTTTTTTAAAGAAAAGTAAAAAGTTTTTATAAGAAAAGTAATACGTGTTGTGGTGTAAGATTCAAGGAGTACAGAAGTATATGCAGTGAGAAGTAAAGGCCTTCCCAATGTCATTTACTAGAGGGAACTTTTTTTTTCCATGGTGAGTTTCTTCTTCTGTACTTTCCTCTAAACATATTCTGTGCATACACATGCACATGAATATGTATGTAAAACATTTTTTGGGCAAAGAATTTGCATACTGTTCTATAGCCTTTATTTTTCCTTTTTCATATAATGGGGAACTTTTTCCATGTTAATAATATATTAGAATTTTTTGCAAACAGCTTTACTGAGATGTAATTGACATATAACAAAGTATATTTAAATTGTACAGACTCCTAAGTATTGACAAATGAATACACATGAAATAATCACTACCAGAAAGTAATGAATATGTCCATCACTCTTGGACATTTCCTCAAGTCCCTTTGCACCCTTTTTTTCCCCTCCTTTGGGTCCTGTTTTCCCCCCTTCTACTAACCCCTGATCTACTTTGTCATTATAGATTAGTTTTCATTTTCTAGAAATTTTATAAATTTTTTCATTTTTATTTTTTGAAGTTTTCTTTTTTGGTATATATATATTTTGTTGAAGTAGTTTACAATGTGTCGATTTCTGGTGTACAGCATAATGCTTCAGTTATACATGAACATGCATATATTTGTTTTCATATTCTTTTTCACAAGTTACTACAAGATATGGAATATAGTTCCCTGCAGTATTCTTTTAATGTCTTAGTCTGGCTTTGGTGTCAGGATAACGCTAGCCTTATAAAATGAATTAGTAAGTATTTCCTTCTCTTCAATTTTTGGGGAGACTTTAAGAAGAATTTGTGTTTATTCTTTAAGTGTTTTGTAACATTGACTATTTAAACCATCTGGTCCTTGGCTTTTTTTTATTGGGAGGTTTTTGATTATTGATTCGATCTCCTTACTATAGGTCTGTTGAAATTTTCTGTTTCTTTTTGAGTCAGTTTTGGTAGATTCTGTGTTTGTAGGAGTTGGTCCGTTTCATTTAGGTTGTTCAGCTTGTTGGTATACAACTGTTCACAGCATTCACTTACAGTCTTTTTTATTTCCATAAAATTAGTCGTAATGTTCCTACTTTCATTTCTGGTTTTAGTAATTTGAGTCTTCTCTGTTTTTTCCTTAGTCATTCTAGCTCAGAATTTGTCAATTTTGTTGATTTTTATAAAGAACAAACTTCTTGTTTTGTGGATTTTTCTCTATTTTTTTATTCTCCATCTAAAAAAATCTCTGTTCTAGCCTTTATTTTTTCCTTTCTTTTGCGTTCTTTAGGGGTTGGTCTTCTCTTTCTGGTTCCTTAAAGTATAACTGTTAAGGTCATTGATTTGACATCTTTGTTTGTTTTTAATGTATGTGTTTACATCTGTCAATTTTCTTCTTGGCACTGCTTCCACTGTGTCTCATATAAGGTTTGGGGTTTTTTGTTTTGTTTTGTTTTGTTTTTTTCATTTGTCTCAAGCTACTGTCTAATTTCCCTTGTGATACCTTTTTTGATCCGTTGGTTGTTTAAAAATGTTTTAATTTCCACCTATTTGTGAATTTTCCAGTTTTCCTCCTGTTACTGATTTCTAATTTAGTTTCATTGTGAAAAGAAAAGATACTTTGTATAAGTCAGTCTTTTTTCAATGTATCAAGGCTTTTTTGCCTACCATATGGCTATCCTAGAGATGTTCCATGTGCATTGAAACGCATGTGTTAAGTGGAGTGTTCTCTGTGTGTCTGTGTCTGTTAGTTCTAATTGATAGATAGCATTGTAAAACCCTCCTTTTCCTTACTGACAACTTCTGGGTTTATTTATTATTATAAGTGTGTTATTGAAGTCAACTATTATTGTAGCACTATTTTTCCCTTTAAGTCTGTCAATTTTTGCTTCATATATTTTGGATCTCTGCAGGTAGAAGCTTATATGTTTATAATTGTTGTATCTTCTTGCCCTATTGACCTTTTATCAACATGTAATGTCCCTATTTGTCTCTTGTTACCATTTTCTAAAATTTGAAGTATATTTTATCTACTGATAAGCTAGCCACCCCAGCTCTCTTTTGGTTACTGTTTACCCGAAATATCTTTTTCTATCCTTTTGCTTTCATCCTCTTTATATCCCAGTATCTAAAGAGAGTTTCTAATAGTGTATAGATGAATCTTTGTTTTGCTTTGTTTTGTTTTATTTTTTAAGAGCCTATTTTTTTAGAGCAGTTTCAGGTTTACAACAGAATTAAGCAGAAAATACAGAGTCCCCATAGCCCTCCCCACCCACACTAATATACTCCCCTACCCTCAACATCCCTCATCAGTGTGGCATATTTGGTACAATTGATGAACCAACGTGGGCATGTTATTATCAACCAAAGTCTATAGTTTACATTAGGGTTCACTCTTGATATACATTCTGAGTTTTGACAAATGCATAATGACATGTAGCCACCACTATAGTATCATATAGAATAATTTCATTGCCCTAAAAATCCCTTGTGCTCCATCTTTTCATCCCTCCCTCCCTCCCTTTCCCCAAACACCTGGAACCATGACATTTTTATTGTTACTGTAGCTGTGCCTTTTCCAGGATGTCATTTGGTTGGAATTGTAGTTTGTAGTCTTTTCAGACTGGCTTCTTTTATTTAGTAATACGTCTTTTAAGTTTCTTCCATGTCTTTCATTGTTTGATAGCTTTTTTTTTTTCACTGCACATATATTTTTAATTTACATATATGTACTGTTCATTGTTTCTAAGAACATTTAGTGCTTTACCTTTTTAAATTTACATAGTTATCAAAGGAATAAAGCCAACCACAAAATAAAAATTAACTCAAGAGTATACATACACCTTGCTGTTATCAGCAACATTATTTATAATTGCCAAGATACGGAAGCATCCTAAGGGCACATCAGTAGTTGGATAGATAATGAAGATGCAGCATGCATATATGTAATGGAATACAACTCACCCTGAAAAATCAGCTGATAACCTTATGGGAGCTCCCTTGTATGTTATTTGTTGCTTTTCTCTTGCTAATTTTAATATTTTCTCCTTATCATTAATTGTTGTCAATTTGATGACTGTGTGCCTTGGTGTGTTCCGCTTTGGGTTGATCCTGTGTGGTACTCTCTGCGCTTCCTGGACTTGGGTGTCCCAGTGCTTTTTTTTTTTTTGATAGGAAAGTTTGATCCACTTACATTTAATGTCATTACTGATAAAGGATTGACTTCTGCCATTTAGCTATTTTCTATATTTCTTAGAATATTTTTGTTCCTCACTTCCTCCATTACTGGCTTTTTTTTGTATTTAGGTAATTTTTGGTAGTATACCATTTAGGTTCCCTTCTTTCAATTTTTGTTTATTTTTTAGTTACTCACTTAGTGGTTACTTTGGAGATTACAATTACATCTTAAAATTTTAGCAATCTAGTTTAAATAATACCAACTTTCTTTCAATAGTATACAAACACTTCTGCTTCTATATACATCTCTCTTCTTCCTTTATATTGTTATCACAGATTTTATCTTTATACCTTATCTGTCTATTGACATAGTCATAATTATTAGTTTATGCATTTACTTTTTAAATCATATAGGAGAAAAGATACAAACTAAGCCAGAAGTACAGTAAAGCTGTCTTTATGAAATTACCTTTACTAGTGTTTTTTATTTTTTTCTTGTCTTTGAGTTACTACGTGGGGTCCTCTAATTTCAACTTGGAGAACTCCTTTTAGCATTTCTTATAGGGCGCATCTACTGGTAATAAACTTCCTCGGAATTTAAAAAAAATCTGGTAATACCTTTTGTTTTTAATCTGATAATACCTTAATTCTTCTTCATTTTTGAAGGATCATCTTGACAGATACACAATTCTTGATTTACAGTCATTCTTTAAGGACTTCACATGTGTCATCCCACTACCTCCTAGCTTTCATGGTTTCTGAGAAATCAGCTGTTAAATCTTATTGAAGATATCTTGTACATAACTAGTTCTATCTTGCTGCTTTCAAAATTACCTTTTTGTCTTTGGAATTTAATAGTTTGTCAGTTTAACATTTGACTGTAATGTGTCTGGTACGGATCCCTTTGAGTTTTTCCTGCTTGAAGTTTGTTGCGCTTCTTGGATATGGGGGTGGGAGCTAGTTGCTAACTGAACAAGGAAAATCTCTAAAATTTACCAGTGCCTTAATCAAGCTCTTACCTGGATGATGAAGTGTTTGATTAGACTCCAGAGTTCTAAAATGGATCGTTTCAGATAGTTCTGCCAGCTCAGTAGTTGCTTTAGCGGAAGGTCAGTTTCCTGGAGCTTCCCACTCTGCCATCTTCCTTGACGTTACTCCCACAACTGATGTTTTCATACCCATCTTTGCCTTGCGACTGCTCTGTTGGCTATTTTATTGCTTGTATCGGGTTTCAGACATAGGCAGTCGTATCACGTGGGAATGAAGACAGTTTTATTTCTTCTTTTCCTTAGCTGACTGTCTTTTATTTTTTTATATTTTTGCCTTATTGCACTGACTAAAACCTCTAACACAGTATTGAATATAAATATGAGCGCAAACATCCTTGTCATATTTCTGATCGTAGAAGTAATCAGTCTTTAATGATTAAGTTGTTTTAAAATGTTCTTAAACATTGTGAAGAAGTTCCTATCTATTCCTTTTTTCTTTTTGCATTCTTTTTAATAGGGTATATAAGTATTATTATCTAAGTCATGTTAGCAGATTACTAAAGTACTGCCTGGTAGGTCTCTACCAGTTTATGTTGCCATCAGCCACATAGGAGAGTGGTGATTTCTCAGCATCTTTGGCAGTCCCCGGTATAAAATTTTGGAAGAGCTTTGCAAATATTATTGTTAAAAATGTTATTTTGTAACCTAGCAGTTCTACCCAAGAGAACTGAACACATATGTACACCAAAACCTGTACATAAGTGCTCGTATCGGAATTATTCGTAATACCCAAAAAGTAGAAATAACTCAAATGTTCATCAGCTAATCAGTGCACAGAAAAAATGTGGTATCTCCATGGAGTGTTATTCTGCCATAAAAAGTAATGAAGTGCTACATGATACACACCACAACATGGTTGTACCTTGAAAACATACTAAGTGAAAGAAGTCAGACACAACAAGCTATAAACTACTATGATTCCATTTATGTGAAATACCCAAGATAGGCAAATCCATTGAAACAGAAAGTAGATTAGTGTTTGCCAGGGTCTGGAGTCAGGGGACAATGGGGAGTGACTGCTAATGGGTATAGGCTTGAGGTATCTTTTTGGAGTGACCAAAATGTTCTGGAATTAGGTAGTGAGATGTTTGTATAACTATGTGAATAAACTAAAAACCACTGAATTGTGTACTTTAAAATGGTAAATTTTATGGCATGTGAATTATTTGTCAATTAAGAAAAACACCGTGTAAGCAGTTGCACAAACTCATAATGCCTTCGGTGATCCTTTTATAAGAACAACAGGAGTCACAATTATGACAACAAAGCAATAATTATAACAGTTTGGTTCAATGGAGGTAATTAAGCCAACTTAAATGAACATTCATACTTTAAGGAAAAACCGTTAGTTTTGTTTTGCCCTCTTACTGTATTAATTAACCTGCAATTTTTCCTGTTGCATATATTTTTTAAACCAGAATTTCTACTAGTAATATTCACATGAATCCTATGAGCCCTTACTTTTTGAGACCTTCATATTTTCCTTGCTGATTTATTTATTCTACATCTTCCTTGTTTGTTGCTTTTTTTTAAACTATCTTTGTTTTGTGTTAGGTTTTCACAATTCAAAACTTTATGGGGTTCTCTCAGTCTTTATTGTTGTTAATTTTCTTTTTATTAATTTTTTTAATTAATGGAGGTACCGAGGATTGAACCCAGGACTCTCCTGCATGCTAAGCATGCACTCTACCACTGAGCTATACCCTCCCCACTCCTTTCTTTTTAAAATTCTAAGTTAAAAAGTCCATCTTCTAGAAGTCCATCTTCTAGAAGTCCATCTTCTATGATATGCCTTTTTTTAACATATAAATCTTTACTCCGTGTAAATTCCGTACCTGGCAAGCAGCTCCCCACAACCTCTAGTAACTACTACTTTACTTCTGGTTTCTATAAATTTGATGACTCCAGGTACTTCATATAAATAGGATCACAGTGTCTGTCCTTTTTTTACTGTCTTGTTTCATTTAGCGTAGTGTCCTTAGGATTAATCCATGGTAGCAGGTGTTAGAATTTCCTTCCTTTGTAAGGCTGTTTATCCATTCATTTGTTGATGGACACTTGGGTTGCTTCTACCTCTTGGCTATTGTGAATGGTACTGCTCTAAACATGATGTGCAAATATCTCTCTAAGATCCTGCTTTCACTTCTTGGCTACCCAGAAGTAGAATTCCTGGGTCATACGGTAATTCTATTTTTAATTTTTTGAAAAACCACCAAACTGTTTGCCATAGTGGCTGCACCATTTTATCTTCCCAATCAACAGTGCTCAAGGGTTCCAATTTCTCCATATCCTCCCCAACACTCATTTTCTATTTTTTTTAATAGTACCCATCCTAATGGGTGTGAGATGGTATCTCGTGGTTTTGATTTGCATTTCTCTAATGATTAGTTGTGTTGAGCGTCTTTTCATATAAATGGCTTGTTAACCACTTACGTATCATTTTAGGAGAAATGTCTACTCAAGTCCTTTGTTTATTTCTTAATCAGGTTGTTTGGGGATTTTTTGTTGAGTTGTAGGAGCTCTTTATATATTGTAGACACTGATCCTTTATCAGATATGATTTGCAAATATTTTCTCCCATTCCATAGATTAACTTTTCACTGTTGATTGTGTGCTGTGATGCACATAAGTTTTTAATTTTGATATAGTCTATTTTGTCCATTTTTACTTTTGTTGCCTGTGCTTTTGGTGTCATATCCAGAAAATCCTTACCATGTACTTCTTTTAAAAAAAGAAATCATCCAGTAATGTGCACTGATCTTAAGTGTACAGTTTGATGAATTTATGTATATACATATACATATATATATGTGTGTGTATATATATATACACACACACACACACACACACACATACACACTCTTGTAATCACCTCCCAGATTAAGACAGGGAGTGTTTCCAGTGTCCCAGTGGCCCCTTGTGCCCTCTTCCTAGTCAGTAGGCCCCTCCCTCTCTAAGGTCATCACTTTTCTCGTCTCTGTTCCCATATGAATTTTGCCTGTTCTGGAACTTCACACAAATGCAGTCATACAGCGTGTGACTGCTGGATCCTTCTGTTTATCATTGTGTCTTTGTCAATTTTATCTTTTAACCGCTAGCTTAAATTTTAGTTTGGCTGTTACGTTTTTATTTTTCAAAAGCTCTACCTTGTTATTTGAAGTTTTTTCATACCACCTTTTTTTTGTCTTATGAGTTCAGTATCTTCTTTTATATACTTTTATAACACTTTTGAGAAGTGTTCTATTTTTTAAGTTTTCACTTGGTACCTGCATTGTCTAATTCCTGCAATTTACCTTTTTTTCTCTGCTTGTTTTGATCCCTGAATTTTCTGTTGGAGATTTTCTGTAAATATCGGGTAAACCTTGGAAATCACGGTTATTAACACATTGGTAAGGATGATTCCAGTTATCATTCTTGACATAAATCAGAAAGTTGTATATAGAGATGGATGACTAGGAAAAAAAATTTTTTTAAAGGGAAAATTTTAATAATACTAATTAAAATATTAGAACAAATGTATGCAAATTTAACATGAGGAAAATTAAGCGTAAGTGAAGCAGTTGCTAGACTTTGTGTAACGGGTTCTTCATGCAAGGAGCCTTAGTTTCTAAAAGATCCTGTGAAATTAAGAGAATTATATTCATTCCATATTTCAATTTTAGTTAGTATGCATTTGGCTCCTTACTATGCTAGACGAGGAAATGTATACCCTACTCCACCTCCAAATAGTTTAGTATCATTTCTGCTTTATCACAGTTTATAAGTCTGTATTCTGTAACCATGATTCTGTTTAGCCTGTGAATTCTTTATTTTGATTATTTCTCTACTAGCTGGATTCTATCAAATAACAGCCTCAAGGTGGGCTCAGAGGTGCTGTTCTTGCTTCAGAATGAGTGTGCTAGTCTGCCTTTAAATTTGAAGGACAACTTAAGTATTAAGTTCTTAAGCCCCACTTTCTTTCTTCAGAACCTTGTAGACCCCTGTGCTGTCATCTTCTGGCAGTGAGAGCCCCGCTGTCCCTTTTATTTGACTGTTTTCTGTCATCTCCTGTGGCCAGGTCTTCCTGGGAAGTACATTTTTGTGAAAATCTCTGAGATCTTTCATTATTATATAGATACCTTTTGGCATTGACCGTGCTTTGTAGAAGTCTGAGCGTGAACTGATTTCCCCTCTTTGTAATTAACCATTTGTGTTAAGATGCTGGTAGGATTTTCTTTATTCATGAAGTCTAGTCACTGAACTAACATGTGTTTTGCTGCTCCATTGCTCTATAATCCTTTTATCATGGGACAAGATGGGTCTTTGAACCTGCATGTCTAGTTTTTCTTCCTTTTTGTTTCTGAATATATCTTTTCTACTGAATTTGTAGCTTTTCTACACTAGTTGCTTTGGTCCTCTTTCGCCTCTCAAATCCAAGCTAATAACATCTCCCTTCCCCTCTGCATTCACTGAGATTCTCTCAAGCCTTTCCTTCTACAATTAGGTTTCAACTAGGTTTCACCTGTTTTTCTGTTTCTTGTTTTTTATTAGCTGTATAATGGGGCTGTTTTGACCTCCGTACGTCTTCCCCTCCTCACGCCCCCAGCAGTGGTGGGTCTCCAGGCTCACGTGGCGCTGGAGATAATACGCAGCTACGTGGTATCTTCTTCCATCTGTTCCCTTGCACCTCCTTTCCTCTCATGCTGGTTACTGGTACTGAGTTCCATGCCCTCTGCAAACTGCCCATTGCACAGTCTAGTTGGGAATTACCTCAAATTCACCAGGTTATTTCTCCCAAATCAGCTCTGTTTTGGCTTTTTTGTATTGTCTTTGATGATTTTCTTCCCATTATCTGTGCTGCATTTTTTTAAAAGTATTTTTCCTTTGCTGCTCTAAACCAGTTGCCCAGCTCATCCTGCTGACTTGTTTTCCTGTTGTGATATCAACTGGCATTCTTGTTGCTCATGTTCTTTTGCTGCCTTTCTTCCTGGCTCCATCCACTGATAAATTTCTATAAATTCTTAGGATGTATTTTCTACTTTCTGTATCCTTTCTTAGAGATAGTGTGTTCTGTTAGTGCAACATGTTTTAAAATAATCTTCAATATCAGATAGTCTAGACAATTGTAATGAAGGCTTATTGAGATTTTTGTTTATTTTTAAAGTATGTGTGCCTGATAAATCTGTTTTTCGCCATCAGTGGTCACTTACTGTAGGAAATACTGCAACTGTATTGTGACTGAAAACTAGTGAGCACTGTCTTTGCTCTAAGTAATTATTTTTTAAACTTGTAAGGTACAAATCACTCCCTGTAGCGATACCAGTGATTCTAATATTGAGCCATCTTTCTCCTTCCTTTTTATTGTCTCTTTTTTTATTTTTTGGAGGGGTGGGTAATTAGTTTGGTTGATCAGTTGATTTGATTATTTGTTAATGGAGGTACTGGGGATTGAACCCAGCACCTTGTGCTTGATAATAAGCATGTGCTCTACCACTGAGCTCTACCCTCCCCTCCTTTTCTATTATCTTCTAATTGCTTAACCTCTTTCTTTAACAGTGAACACTTAAGATGTGCCAGGCTCTGTTCTAAGTATCTTACATCTATTAGCCTTTTTACTCCTCCTTGCAACAATCTTTATCATCATGAGCAATTAAGTCATTATTACATAGTGGTAAAATCACTTGCTCAAGGGGTAGAGCTGGGATTTGAACTCAAGCAGTCTAGTTCCAGACTGTGGGCTCTACCCACTAAGCAAACTTTAAATATTGAGTATCTCTCATAATACTTTCTCATTGCTGAAATCCTGAATATGTTGTATTTTTCAGGCCTTTCTGTGGAATTTGGAACCATTCTAATATACACATGTGAGAAGAGTTGCTGGCCTCAAAATCATCAGACTCCCATGGAAGAATTTTGTATCATACAAGAAGATCCAGATGAATTATTATTTAAGTAGCATATTTCCTTTTATTTATAGAAATTAAAACACATTTTAATGTTTAAATTGTGTTTTTACATTGTTTTGACTCACACTTTATTAGCTCTTATTTCTAAGTGTTGCCCTTTTTGCTTTTGGGCACCCATGATGGGTCTGGAGCCAGGACTTAGAACCTTCTGACTGTGGCCTGTCTCCACAGTGGCAGCTCGGAACGTGGCTGCTCTGTAACCCAGAGGGCAGGTCATCCTACGTGAGCAGCCTGGTGGGCCTTCTAGGAGGGAGAGCAGCTGGAGAGCCCAGAGCAGCAGCCAGTCACCTATTACCCCTGCTGCCTCTGCATTCACAGCACCTTTGCTGTCCCTGGATGCTGTTGGAGCAAACTACTGGACCTGCTCCAGCTGCTTGAGGCTCCTGCCCTGTGACATGAGCTGTTCAGACCTGCCTCATGTTCTCCTGCCCCGAGCTTCCCACCCTCATCCACTCCCATCTTCTGCCCCTAGTGCATCACAGGAAGGGGGCCCTTTCTCTGTTCTGGACATTGTTCCTCCTGTCTACCTCTCCAGTGTCCCCTTTCTCCATTTAGTTTTTGTGTTATCAGCTGCTTCCTTTCTGCTACCCTTTGACAGCAGCGTGAATGTGCTCCCACCAGCTGTGTACACACCTGCTGTTTGCCTCATCGATGAGGAAACTGGGTATTAACATGAACAATTTGATTTGTTTATGTTAATAAACATAAACTCTAGTAAATAACACCTAGGACCATATTATCATGAGATTTGGTTCCCCTGGGCAGTGTGTGACTGGGAGAACCCTATGTGATGCTGCCTTGCCCCCTCCCCCCTTCCAGGGATAGGAGGGGGCACCCGAGCGAAGGTGACTGGCTGTGTAGAAGAAGGTGAAGGTGTTGGTCAGTGCCATTTCAGGAATGCTGGATCGGCAGGGCCAAGGCTGAGCATGGACCTACAGAGAGAGGCTTTGATTCCTCCTCTGTCATGCTGGAGAAGCGGCCACCAGCTTCCCCGTGGCACTTCTGTTGTGGACAGAGAATCCCTCAGATGGGCGGACCGCTCACTCCAACTGGAGAAGACGACAGACTGCTCGGATTTGCAGGTGCATCACTTTGGATTTATTTAAATGGCCGGAGAGTAGCCTCCTTTGATGAGAGGATGGGGTAGAATGGTTGCTGTAGACTGTTGGCAGAGACATTTTCAGATATCTGAGCTAGGCGTTACATTTCTGCCTTTAAGGTGGAGACACCTTCTTGTACTTCCAACCGGACATGTTCTTGAGCCTGTTATACACGTTTGTATCAGCTCTTAATCTAATTGGAGTACAGATTAGCAGGTGCATTCCTGTGATCCAATAAAAATATGTTTTGGACATATTGTTAAGGAAGCAAGGTAGAAAATAAGTCCAGTGTGAACCCATTTAAATGTAAAACTGAATAGTGCTGTGTAAAAAAAATCTGGATTTAGAAATACACCAGCAAGACCCTGAGGAACAGGATTAGGTGTGCAGCGTGGGTGGGGCTTTTCAGTTTTTCTTCCTGCACTTGGATCCTGTTTAAGTTTGTTAAAGTGGGAAAGCATTTTACACTTCATATGTACTGTTAAAAGATACACTGAGGTATAAGAGTTTATATGAGCAAAAATCATTTGGAACCAGGCCGCAACCAATCTAGCAGATAGAAAGGACCTCCAAGGAGCTGAACAAAATGACTTTTACACACAGAATGGGGCAGAAACAAAGTTACAGTAGCAAAAAGGGGGGTTGGTAATTGCAAGGTTACTTTCCTTTAGGGGATGGCAGGGATCATATCAGATTTCCTAACTAGTGCAGATCAGGTGATTCCTGATTGATGGTTTAAGATTGCATTTCTGGGAGAGCCAGAACCGTAATTAAGTCTCAACTTGGTGACATGGGGCTTAGCTTAAGAGACTCCATTTTGAGCTTGTTTGTTGTTTTTAACAACACATACAAATCAACAAAGAAAAGCAAAGCCTGAGTTGGGTGCCCAGGGCAGCCCAGGCAAAAGGCAGAGGAGAGGGAGGCCGGAGAGAAGCAAAGGAAGGTGGCTCCTATTCACAGCGTGTCTAGAGGAAGAAGGAAGGTCAGCTTCCAGTAGAGGGCCTCTGTTAGCTTTGGCTGCCAGGGGAGACTTTATGAGAGCCAGGCCAATAGTAGGGAAGGAACATTAGCAGCTTACTATGCCAGGGTACCCCTCACTCCGACCATGGTTGGGCACTCGCTCTGGCCCTTCCTTCACATCATGGATCAGGGCAGCAGCCTGAGTACTCCTCAGACCAGGCTTGATGCATGGTTGGTGACCCAAGCAACTGATGAGAAAGACCACAGAAGTCAGAAGCATTTCCCTATTTTCCATCGTCAGCCAGAAAAACACAGAAGGCTGCAAATAAAAAAACAGTATATTTGAGGACTTGAGAATTGCAATTCAGGGGAGACATAGATTTGAGTAAAATGGAAGGAGTGTTCTAGGGAAGAGGAAGTGTCAGGCTTGTGGACTGAAATAAACACGCAGCCTAAAAGTTGAGTTATGTTTTATTTGGCAGGAGGACTCAAGCTGGGATGATAGCCTCTCAGATCGCTCCGAGGGACTTCTCAGACGTAGGGGAGGAGCTAGGATATATAGGAGCTTTACAACAAAGAACAGGTAGTTGGAACAATAAAAGACTACTTGTTATCTAAAGAAAACCAGGCATCTCAAGTTAAAGAATTTAGTGCTTTTCTATGTATGGGAGGAAGGAAATATTGGGGCTCATTGAATTCATTCCTTTGACAAGCATCTAGCTATCTAGGGCCAGTATCCTGTCCTTTCTTATTCTGAGTCCCCTCAGAGGGCACAGTTGTGAATGGCTGCAGAGGCTGGGCTGCAGGCTTGTCTTCGCTGGGGGGTGGTAGCAGCCGCTGATGTCTTGATGGCTTCAGCATTCTTTGTTTACTGATACGGTTTGCAGTATTTTTCATCCACAGGCTTATAAAGGCAAAAGCTATGAGGCTGTACTCTGACACAAGAAAGGAAATATTTGTCCTTAAGGGATGGCTGTCACGAGTTGTTTTAGGGTAAGGGTCTAATAAATAGATAGGTGTCATGAGTTATATTAAGAGTAAGGGCAATAAGTATCTTGAGTTTCTGGCAAATGTTCTGGATGCCTTCATTAGGACAGTAAGTGGTCAAAAGGTCAGATTTCATCCAGGCTGTGCTGTGCATTAATCACACTTCCTAATGGCCTCCAAGCTCCATCTTAGAAATCTCTCTTAGCAATACCAACTCTCTTTAGATATGCTTTTCACACCATCTTTTCCTTTTTTCTTCTAATTTTTTTCTCATCTTAAAATTCATATTTTCTTTGAGGAGCATGAGCATCTGGAAAATACAGTAAAATTAAGTAAAGAAATAAAAATTGTCCACAATTCCACCACACACAGAAACCCAAAAATATTAACCGTGGTTATTTTCTTCCTTCTTTTTAAAAATTATTTATTTATTTATTTACAAATTTTAATTACATATATGGTTTTGCATCTTTTTCATTTAATGTTACATTGTGAGTACTTCCCCATCAATATTTTCCTAGGACATACTTTGAAACTGAGTCCCTCTAAACCCAAATTCTCTTAGCATGTTTATGATAAATCTCTCCAAAACCTTGTTTCCTTTCTTGTCCCCTGTGACCTCCATTCTGTGTTCACTGAATGCTAATCAACCAGAGTCAGATGACTGAAAACTGCTGTTATCCATCACATCATTAGTGTACTAAAATTGCTACTATAGATATCATTAACATACAAACTCAGGTTGTTTCTTGAGAGCAAAATGAGCTAACATGTTACTGAGGCTGTTGCCCCCAGAATCATACCCCTGCCCCTCCCGCTAATAGAAATCAATAACTCTTACCCAAGTTTCAAGAGGAAGCTACAAAGAGAAAAAGAACAAGAACCAGTTAGAACCAACCAGGCCCAAAATGGCACAGTATCTGACTTCCAGTAGACCTTGAGCCTCATTACACACTTACTGTAATACATCAGAATGCTAAATGACACACCCACCAGCACCATGACAGTCGACAACTGCCATGACAACAACCAGCAAAGCCTTTACAAGGACTGGAAAGGAGAGTTGCGTCAGTTCCGAGTCCAAACCACAGGCCTGTTCTCAGATAACTCATGAAATTTCCTCCCACTCTTAACAGTTCCCTCCCTTTTACCTCAACCCTCCTATCTATATATTTCGTGTCTCCACCCCAACTGGGTTGAGAAGTTGATTTGCAAACTAGTTCCCTGCTGCTCCATTCCTTGGTCATTGGATAAAGCCTGTGCTGTTCCAGTCTCAGCATACGTTTTGTTACTGGCTGCACGAATCCAGTCAGAAAAAGAACCTCCCTGGTCGAGGTGGGGGTCTTGGCCCAGGCTAGGAGCCAGCACTGGTTCAATGCACCAATTTAGTAACAAACAGCACCTGAGCCATGCATGGACCAGAGAATCCTAAACCAGAGACAATTTGACTCTCAAAATTACCATTAAGAAATGTCACAAGATGATGATTAATCTTAGCTTCTTTATTCTTCCTCTTTGAAAAACCCCCTAACTCAAAGACCAAGTTGGAGTGGAACTGAGGCTTGTTTCCCACTCCCTTGCTTGGTGCCCTGCAATAAATCCTTACCTTGCTGCAAACTCCCCCTGTCAAGAGTTTGGTTTTCTTTGCTATGGGCACAAGAGCCCTTTGCTTGGTTACATAAATGCTGCGAAGTATTTTTTTAAAATATGCATCAAAAATCTAATATATTTGTTGCATTTTTTTCCATTTTTTAATTCTTGAGATAAACACCTCCATGGCTAATCTATTTTTTTTAAACCAGGAATAACTCCATAGGATAAATTCTTAGAATTGGAATGAATGAGTCAAAAACTATGCACAATTTTTGGGCTTTTCAAATCGTATTGCCAACTTACCCTCCAGAAAGCTTTGCTTTAGTATCCTTACCTGCAGTGTACAGGAGTGCTTGACAATGGTGTTACACTTTTTCTTTTTGCTGGTTTAATACGTGAAAATAATTTGAATACTATTTTGCATGCCTTTGATTAAATTTCAGTATGCTTACTGATCGCATTGTCCGTTTTCTTTAGGAGCGCTTGTTCACATCTTTGTTTATATTTTTTATTTGGGTGACATCTTTTTTCTTCTTAATTTGTAAGAGCTCTTTACATAGACGGATATCTGTTTTCTAACCTGTAAGGAAGTCCTGGCGGGGAGTTCAAACCGTAGGCTAAATAACGACCCTTCAACTTCTTAAAGCAAACAGAGATGCTATGCGCGCTCTTAAAATACAGCCGGAGTTGTGAAGGATCTTCTACTCAGAGCCCAGCGGGGGCCGGGACCGCGGGCCGAATTGCTTGGTCCCTGGGCACCGCCTACTCGGTTCCGACTGGCGGCCACAGTGCGCAGGACCGGAAGTTGAGCCGCCCTTCCCCCACCCGCTTCCGGCCGCCGCTCAGTTCTCCCGCCTCCGCCTCCGCCGCGGCTCGTGGTCATCCCGCCATGGCACTGTCGCGGGGGCTGCCCCGGGAACTGGCCGAGGCCGTGGCCGGGGGCCGGGTCCTGGTGGTGGGCGCGGGGGGCATCGGCTGCGAGCTCCTCAAGAACCTCGTGCTCACTGGTTTCTCCCACATCGACCTGGTGAGGGCCAGGCGTGCGCACAGGCTGAATGGCGGGCCGCGGAGCGGGGCCGGGGGCTCGGGGACCGGAGTTGGGGGCTCGAGGGCGGGCCGAGAGGTCCTGGGGTCTTGGCTGTCCGCGGAGAGGGAGCTCTTCGGCGGGGACGGGGCGAGCCTCGCCGTCCGCTGGGCCAGGTTTGCACGCCAAGGAGGCCGAGGGCCCGGGTCTTCCGGGCGTCCCGCGGTGGGCCGCCCCCGCCTCCCCGGCAGTGCCAATTTGTGGCGGTTCTAGGATGTGAAAGCGGCCTCGTGTCTTCGCTTCACAGCAGTTCCCCAGCATCAGCAGGAGGCAGGAGATGATTGTCTTGAGTCTCTTGTAGATGTTGTGAGTGTTCAATTCGGAAGTCCCCCTTAACTCAAAAATAATGATCCAGAGCAGAGTATGGCGGTAATAGCAACCAGGACCTACTTGCTGAGCGCTTGTCCCGAGCCGCGCGCTGTCCTGAGTAGCTTACTCGCCTTAACGCGTGTAATCTTAAGTGCCGCCGTAGGCTTGTAAACGCTGTTTTCATCCCAGTTTATTTTTTAACAGATAAGAGGGGAAGTGAGATGCAGTGGGGTTTAATAACTTACCTTGGGTAGCTAAGCAAGTGGTAGGACTCCTTTGGGGCTTGCGCTCCTCTTTTCTGGGTACATTTTGCTTGGCTGTCATTGTTACCACCATAGATGGTACACTCGCTTATTTCGTTAAAAGGTGTTGGATGCTAGGATTTTAACTTTTACATACTTTACACTGGTGTACAATGGCTGGAAGCTACTGTAATTTTGAATCAAGTTATTTCTGTTAATGTAAACTTTTTAGAGATTGGAGTTGTAACTTGGGATTTGGGTGTGAGATTATAGTGTCTTAAGGTGTAGTGGAAACGGAATTAAAAAGAAGTAGATTTAGCCGACTGAACTAAGAAATTAGTGACTAGAGGGAAGAGGATTCACACATTTTTCCTTTGTTTTTTTGTAGAGTTAGTCTTTACATCCAGTTCTGTACCACAAATTCCAAATATGATTGTGGCTTATCTGATAACTACTGATACTTCTTTAAAAGGACCATTTGAAATAGACAAGACAGTGAATTTGGGCGCCTGAAAAATAAATACTGATCTTTTTTAATTTGGTTTAATTTTTGTAGTAAATTTAGAAAGCACAAATAAAAAATGTTAGGTGAGTATATGTTTTGGTGATTTTCACAAATTATAACCAAAACCATTATGATGTTTCACAGTTGGAACATCGAAATAGAATAAAAATTGTTTGTTACAATTACTTTCTTCCCTTACATTTACTTCTAGTCAGCAATTAGATAAGGCTTAAAACATGACACATTTTTAATCTTGTGTAGAAGTTTCCCTTCACAGCTCTCAGGTAATAATTGTAAATGAAATTGTGTATGGGTAAAGACTTCTGAATTAAAGAAAGCAGCAAAAAATTCAATAAATCTGTCAGCTGTCATTTAAGAAAAAGAACAGGGCACAGTGTAATATATTGGATTTGAAAGAGTAACTAATTAGATTGATAGAGAAATGAAGCACTGCGTTTTCAACATAATTTTATGCCATCAAAGGAATTTCCTAACGTATTTGCCAAGGTGACTAAACAGACAAAAATATTTCTAAAATATTTTTGAGAATGTTATCTCTGAAATTAAATCTTGGGTTTTGTTTTTTTTTAAATGTGTATTAAATTCCTTTTACCAGTTTAACAACTTTGGTATCATTGGTCAAAAAACATTTTCTCTGCTAATGTAGCAAATACCAAAAGTTCTGGGTTATGGATGCTGACGATAGTGATATTTATTGTTCAGATATACCAGGAAATTTGTGATTTATCTGAGGCTTATGCATTTGTAGATTGATCTGGATACTATTGATGTCAGCAACCTCAACAGGCAGTTTTTGTTTCAAAAGAAACATGTTGGAAGATCAAAGGCCCAGGTAACTATTTCTCATACCATTTCTGTTTATCTATTCATTTATATTTTTATCCTATGGTGGATCTTCTATTTATAGCATCAGATTAATTTGGACTCTAGTAGGAGGAGAATATGGGAGAAGCCGTTTCTTTTTAGCTGAGGGATTGTAAAGAGATAAAAGACCTCTTTGGTAAGGGACTGAAGACTACACCCTCCTTTTTCAGTCTACAGAGGAAATAAAAGTGCTCTACCCAGTCTTTTAAATGGTGTCCCCTTCTTAGATTTCTGATTGTTTACTTGAAATGAGGCTTGTGTCCCTGCATTCCCTAGAGATTGGCTGCTCCTGTATTTGGGGGCAAGAGAAGCTACAATTTATGCTGTTGTTGCTTTTAGAAGACATCCCTTCTCTTGAGGTTCTAGCCACCCTGACCTTTCTTTAGTTCACTGAATGTTCCATCTTGAGTCAGGGTTCTGTTTTGTTTTGTTTTAATGGAGAAATGCCTTTATTGAACATCTGCAGTGTTCCAGGTTCCTTAACTGAATTGAGGTAGTTTGAGCTTTGCTTCATAGACAGAGAAGTTAAAGCTTGGAAAGTGTAAATAACACACCCTAGGTCACTAGACAAATAAGTAAGCAGGATTGTGATGAGGAGGCTGCTGTATCTGACCATCATGCACGCTTCCTCCCCTCATCTGAAGTGCAAAACAGGCAGATAAGGCTCAAATGCAGCCTCGTGAGAACTTGCAACCCATCGGAGGGCCTCTGGCTGTCCTTGGCCCAGCCTGTGAGCTGAGCCCTCTTTCCTGGGGGTCTCCTGGGTCTGGGAAGCTGTGGCCATTCCTGCAAGGGGTGTACTGAGGCCTTTCATTCATTGGCTATGGCGACCCGCTTCTCCCAGGCTTACTCACTCTCTTCGGCCACAGACAGACGGCCCAATGTGCGTGTTTTTTCCCTCTGGTCCCCAGGTCAGAGAAACAGAGCACGCCTGAGATGACCCTGTCTGTCACTGAAAGCATCCTCTGCCAAGCCTCCAAGACCTAAAAACATCCACCGACCATTACAGCAGCCTCAGTAGCAGCAAGAATGAAATCAGGGATCCATAAACCAGGCAGAATAATCTTTCAATTCTAAAAGAGAACCCAGGCAGCGGGCAGGAGGAGTAGTGGGCAGACTTCTGGAAGGCTTATGGTTCTGCTTGTAAGATTCCATACCCCAGAGGCTAGCAAGGGGACTTTTGGAGACACTTAACGAAGTCACTGTGCCTCCGCCATTGGGCTCATCCTGTGAAGGGCAACTCTAGCTGGCAGGTGGCCTGCTTCCCTCTTCCTAGGCTGGGTTAAAGATGCCAGCTCTGCAGCTCAGACTGGCCCCGAGCACTGTTTATCACTGCTGGATCCCTAGTTCCCAAACTTGATCAAACACTCACACTTCCAACCCCTTGATTCAGGGTTTTAAAACATCTTTTTCTTTTCCCAGCCTTTTGGGCCAACTTTCACTCTTTTCTCCTTTGCATTTTTCAAATTTTCCCTGGGGGTACTTTCCTAAGTCAGATCTTCCTCTCCTAACAACCTCTACTTTTTCTGTGTGTCATTTATCATAGCTTGTAGTTACAGTTACCTAGATGGTTATTTGATTAATGGCACTTTGGCTCACCAAGTGCATCATACAGATCTGACATGTGGAAAATGCTTAGTAAATATTTGTTGAATGGATGAATGACACTTGGTTACTGCATTTGATAAATTTGCTGAAGCTTGCCATTCATGTACAAGTGTATTTCAGAGGGGACAGTCACCTGTTACTTTATAAACATGTATACAGCTTAATCTTAAATGAAATTTTGTTTTTATATTTCTTTCATTTTTAATATAAGGTATTATGTAAGTAGGTGAAACACCTATTGTCTGCCATAAATAGATTTCATGTACAGATAGAAAGGTTAATCATAATTTAGTAAATTAGTAATTTAGTGTTGTTTGTTTTTCCAGGTTGCCAAAGAAAGTGTACTGCAGTTTTATCCGAAAGCTAATATCATAGCCTACCATGACAGCATCATGAAGTATGCTCTTAATTATTATGTTGCAAGATTGTGTTTGCTGGGAATGTTTAATTGAATTTTTAAAGTATAAGATATTTTTATTAGCTAAATGTATGAACTGTCATTCTACTTTTTTTATAATTATTTTTCTAGAATAATTACAATGTGGTAGGTTGTACCCACATAAGTTAAGTGGCATTCTTTTAACAGTTAATATATGTTTAATTTGAATGATTTAGATAAGAGGCGTGTTACTTTAATACTTGAAATAAGTTACTTAGAAACTTAAAAGGACTTTATATTCTTGTTTTAAATAAAAAGATATTCTAAACTATGAGAAATCCTTATATGTGATGATTCAGACTTATCTAAATATATTGCTCTCATTCTGATTGATTACAGCTATGGCCTTTTTCAGTGTAAAAGATTCCCTCCCAAAATAATTTGTTAGGATTTCAACTTCTGTAATATAAAACTGGGGATTGTGATGGGGCAGTAGTTTTGACGGTACATAAATAAACTCTGATCTCAGTAAAGATAAATAGAGTAAATACATAATTTTAGAGGCATCGGGGCAAAGGAACCCCGGGCTTAAAATATCCTTTATCTATAGTTGTCCAACCCACAAGTAAATGGGTTTAAAAATAATGAATTCTTATTTGAGGCCTGGAACTAGAGAGTCTTGTGCTTTCTCGGGGAATTTGTGTCTCCAGCTTCCTTTTTATTTTCTGGATGTTTGCTCTACAAGCTTGCCTATAGCCCTACAGCGTCCTTACCCTGTGTTGCTTTCCCAGTGCTGCTAAAAGCAGGGACCCTAGGGGCCTGAACCCTGCCTGATCCTGACCATGTGAGGTGAAGCCAGAGGCCAGCCAGATCCTGGGAATGTATCCTTTGTATGTTCCCAGGCACTTGCTGCCCAAGAAGGCCTGGTGGGACTAGTGAAGTCATGCCAGTTTGAGACTGCTCTTGTGCCCTAGATAGCTGGCCAAAAAGGATGTATAGTCACTCAAAGGAATTAGGGGGAAATAGTTTTTTTCAATTTGTTTATGATGTTTGGGAAAAGTCAAACCTATCTATATGGTAGAGACCCCTAATATCAGTTATTTTTGTACTTTTATTTAATATGCTTTTTAGGACCCTGTGTTATACTGTGAAGCTCATGTGTAAGGCCAGTTGTTTTGGTGACCTTTTGTTTTGTTTTGTTTTACTTTGTAGCCCTGACTATAATGTGGAATTTTTTCGACAATTTATATTGGTTATGAATGCTTTAGATAACAGAGGTGAGATTATTTTAATACTTCTCATTCTAAGTATTTCCCTTTCTTCATAACAAGGTTGTTTACACATTCAGTATTAATTTAGATATTTCCTTATGAGTTAGAACTTAAAAGACCTAAAAAGGGAAGTAAGACCAGGTTTAAAGCTTGTCAGTTGATTGTAATTTTAACTAGAACGAGTGTGAATATAGGGGAAGTTAAAATCATTAAAGAAGATGAATGCACAGCCTTGTACATGCATGTTTGTTGCAGATGGTCCCAGCGCTTAAACATAGTGTAACCTCCTTTGTCTACGTGGAGATCTAAGAAACGTTGGTGGCCAGACACCACCTAAGGCTCATTAAATCAGACCCTGTGCATGAGACCTGAAGGTCTTATTTTTCCAGAGTGACCCAGATGATCTAAAGTGCAGTTGGGGCTGAAAACCACTGTTTTAAGAATGAGGCAACAGGATAGCAAAGTTAGCATAGAAGTCATGGCTCTGTAATTATTTTAGGTATATCTGGTGTTGTAAGATATCAGGCTGGATTCTATTACAGTGCAGAGTTAGGTCATTTAAACTTTCTACAATATGGGTGATATTTCATACAATCAAGTATTGTATAGCCAGTTGTTGTTAACAAATCTGTGTGTCTGGAATGTAAATACTTAAATGAGAATACTTGATAATTCTCTGTAATTTCTTCAACATGATAAAGTATATCTGTCAAGTGAGTTTGTAACAATTTGGAGCCAGAAATATCAAAAGAAAAAATAAACAAAGTAACATGAGAAAGAGTCAGGATGACTTTTTTAACTGGATTCATCTTTTTCCCCCAACCTTAAACTGCCTTAATAGTTCCAAATTGATATCCATATTGTCTGTTCACTTCCATGTATTACCTGATATTTATATTAGAATACGAGCAAGTGAAGGACTTGGGGAGCATGGAAACAGTGTTGTAGCCAAGGTTAATGGAAGTAGGCACAGCAGTAGAAGAGGAAGATGGCACTTTGGAATTAAAAAATAATATATAGGGGGTGCTTTTCCTGGAGTAAATTTGTGGTATAAATTTCTTATGTTTGAAATTTTGCTGGTGAATGTCTCTTAAATGTCTGCAGCAGTTATATTATTCTGATCATAGCTATAAGAAAATGGTACATGAAATAAAAACAAAAGATATTTTGGGTAAATTTCATCCTAATTAAAGGTAACTACATAATTTCCTTCTGTTTTTTTCCATAAACTCCTGCTAACTGGTGTTTTTCTTGCAGCTGCCCGCAACCACGTTAATAGAATGTGTCTAGCCGCTGATGTCCCTCTTATTGAGAGTGGAACTGCTGGTTATCTTGGGCAGGTAACCACTATCAAAAAGGTAAAGAAGTTTTGGGCTTTTTTTTTTTTTAACTTCCTAGATATTTATTTGGGACATTAAAGAGAGAAATAAACTTTGGATTCATATAACAGGATGCGAGAATTTTTTTGTGCCCATTTAAACTTAGGATGCTGTAAAGGCACCCAAAAAGAGTATAGGCAGAGATCTTTAAGCTCCATGCTGCTTTGTTTCATGAGGCTTGTGTGTTAAAATCCTTAGGCTGGCAAGCGTACTAAGCTTGCCTTAAAATTCTTGGTAGCCATGAGACTATATGTCATGCTATAGTTCATATATGGTAAACCAGCTTTCTAGAAAGTTACTTACTGTCTAAAGTGGATTTAAAGATTTAGAAAGAGCTGAAGAGTATTTTGAAGACTTTTTTTTGGTGTATTTGTGAAATATTTCAAACGTATAGATAAAACTAGAGAATAAGAACAAATACCTGTGTGCTTATAATCCTGTTTTATACAATCTCAGCATTGTTACTCATTTGCTGTTCAGGTCTTTTTTCATTTAGTTCTTTCAAGAAATTAAACAGACACATTTGAAGAATCATTTCGCAGGTTTTAAACTAAAAGAATTTATACTCAAAGTTTGTTATTTTTGTCTTCTATTTGGCAGTTTACCCATGCTAAAAATTTTTGCTCTATTTCAGTTATTTTTACTGTTTAATATTATTCTTTGGAAGCTTATTTCATGTCATTCCACAAAGACTCGTAAATATCAGTCTGTATTAAATGTGGTTAAATCACTGGAGGCCTTCAGGATCTGTTGCTAGGTCAAGGCACTAGTTCTCTTCTTTATCCACTGTGATGTGAGGGATCCACCGCCATATGTCTGCCCCCAAGAAAACATATTGGAAGCAGAAATGGCATTATGGAGAAAACCCTGAATCTGCTGCAATTTTTATTAAAATGATATTTGCAGGTTTGGGGTTTTTAACCATTATTAGAAGAACATTACTATGATCTTGAGACACGTGTATTAAGACTGAGACTGAGAATTGCTCAAATGAAGAATATTCGTTTGATAGTTTGGAAAATTGTCTCAGGTGCTGTAGACTTCTTTGAGGGATTCCTTACAGTGTAACTTTAAACATAACCCTTTAGCAACAAAATGAAGAGTATTTGGTTTGGCAGTACCTGAGATTTTTCCATGTGTCTCAGTAGCTCTAGAAATTAATGCTTTTAAGTTCACTTAATCTTTAGGAGCTTGTAAGGTAAAGCTATAAATAATACTTAAATAACTGAGTTTCACAACTTTGAGAGATAACTGGTTGGAAAGCTGGTGTTTGTCTTTCTAGTAGTTTTCCTGTCTGTTGAGTGTGATCAAGGTAAACTGCTTGTGTTTGGTGTTCAGGTGCAGTCGTTTTTCTTTGGCTTGTTGTGAGTAGTGGTCCCTGGGCCAGGAGTCAGAGGAGTCCTGGCTTAGCCTTAGCTGTGACTGTGTTAGATTCAGTTAACTTTTGTGTGCCTTATCTGTAAAGTAAGGATTTTGGAGTCGCTAATACTTTAAATTTTTCTTGACAGTTGGAATGTAGATGAATGAATGAAATGTTTATGATTATTATATTGCCTTACAATATTGAGAAACCACTATCAAGGGATAAATATTTTTCTCATATCCTGACTTTGCAGGGTGTGACTGAATGTTATGAATGTCATCCCAAACCAACCCAGAGAACTTTTCCTGGCTGTACAATTCGTAACACACCTTCAGAACCTATTCATTGCATCGTTTGGGCAAAATATTTGTTCAAGTAAGAGTATATATATTTCTGGGCATATTTTTAGTACTGATGTTGGAAGATGGAGTCATTTTTATTTAAATGCCTTGGAGAAATTGTAGTTACGATGAAGCTTGGTCTGTTTGGAGACAGGCATGTAACTAAATGAATACAAATGTATGTATTTAGAAACATAAAAACATAAGTAACTCATTGGTTAAAAAATGTAATGAAAATTTTAAAAAATACTTTGTAATAACACTGAAAATACTACATGTGAAACTTGTAGGGTGCATTGAATGTGGTGGTTGGAAGAAAAGTTACAGGCTTACACGTGAGGGAGGGTGAACATTAGTGAGTGAAGGGTGCAACTATGTTAGAAAAAGAACAACATAATAAACTCAAAAAAATTAGAAGGTGATGCAACATTGTTAACTGACTATACTTCAATAAAAAATATACCAAAAAAAAATTAGAAGGAAGGGTATAATTGAGGTAAGGACAAAAATATAATTGGTAAGTTTGATCATGAAAAGGAGAGGAGATAGATAACTAAATGGGGAATGTAATCTCAGCACAGATTAGAATAATAAAGAAAAATAGGGATGTTGATAAAAGAAAAACAGGCCAGTACATTTAAAAACTTCATGATTGGATAGATTCATTAAAAAAAACAACTTACAGAACTGACTAGAAAAGAAATCAAATAGTTCTATGCCTTTGGGAAATTTAATCAATGGTTTAAATTCCTCTGAAAAATACGCCAAACCTATGTGAGTTTACAGGTGATTTCCACTGAATTTGTAAGAAGTATATTGTTCTAAGCTTATATAAACTCTCCCAGAGAAATTTTTTTAAAAACTGAATACTTATTTCATGTCTTTGAGAGCAAGACCACTTACGGCTATTATGGGAAAAAGGAAAATTGCAAGACATTGTCATTCCTAAATGTAGGTGAAAAAAATCCTATACAAAACATTAGCATAGGAATCTAGAATGGTATAAAACAGTAAGTGTACCATGACCAAGTTGTATTTATTCCAGGAGTGCAAGCATGGTTTAACAGTAGAAAAATCTATAAATATCATTTACTTGATTAAGAAATTAAAGAGAAACTGTGTAATCTTAGTCGATGTAGGAGAAGCATTTGGTAAAATTCAGCAAACACTCTTTCATGACAAAAATTCTTAGTAAATTATGAGGAGAACTTTATCAGCCTGGTAAGACAGCTCCTAGGAACCTACAGCAAACTTTGGTTTATTTTCGATTAAGGTATATTTACTCAGTAAAATACACATATAACAGTATGACAAAATTTCACAGGAAATATATTTGTGAGCTTTATTTGGCAAACATTTTTTTTCTTCTTAATAACCTTTACTTTTTAGAACAGTTTCAGATTTGTAGAATAATTGAGAAGATAGTGCAGAGCTCCCACACCCAGGTTCCTCTGTTGTTAACATCTTATGTTAGTATGATACATACATATAAATGAACCAGTATTGATTGATACATTATTAGTTAACTGATGTCCATAGTTTATTTAAATCCCCTTAGTGTTTTTTTTTTTTTTCCCTTATGTCCAGAGAGGTAATTGTTTATTTTTTAGTGACCATACTGGGGGTTGAACCTGGGACCTTGTGCATGCTAAACAGGCACTCTGCCACTGAGCTGTAACCACCCCACCCCCACCCCCACCCCCGGCAAATCTTCTTAGTTTTTACCCACTATCTTTTTCTGTTCCGGGGTGTCACATTATAATTAGTTGTCATGTCTCGTTAGGCCCCCCTTAAGGGGGCTGTGACAATTTCTCAGAGTTTCCTTGTTCTTGATGACCTTGTTAGTTTTGAGTACTGCTCAGGTATTTTGTAGGATGCCCCACTACTGGAATTTGTGTGATGTTTTTCTCATGATAATACTGTGGTTATGGGTTATTGGGAGGAAAACCACAGAGGTAAAGTGCCATTTTCATCATATGTGAAGGGTACATGGGATTATTAATGTAGCCTTAATCACTTAGGGTGGTGTTTGTCTGGTTTCTCTGCTGTAAAGTTACTCCCTCCTCCCCTTTCTATATTGTCCTGTCCCTTCTCACTCATTAATGTCAGTGTGGATTCACTGATATTGAATATATTTTGTAGTTTGAATTATAATCTAATACTACTTTATTTTATTGCTCAGATTGTTCCAGCTTTGGCCTTTGGGAGCTTTTCAGTTGGCTTTGTGCTCTTTGGCATACCACCATCAGTGTGTGTTTTTTTTGGAACAATTCCTTACTTTCTGGTACTACAAGGTGCTTCAGGCTCATCTTCTGTATTTCCTGCCCCAGTCCTAGAATCAGACATTTCTCCGAGGAGCCCTGATACTTTCATTGAAGAATGACTTTAGAAACCAAGATAGGAGTATTTAGGCATGCTTCTGGGGTATCATTTCTTTCAGGCCCTCTTAACTGTCTGAGCAAAAAATACATTTATACTAATTTGTGTAAATATAATATCAATTTGATTCAGTGCAATTCTAATTAAAACCTTGGGGATTTTATTGGAACTTGTTCAGTTGATTCTAAAATTTATATGGAAGAATAAAGCCTAAGAGGAACCAAAACATCCCTGGAGAAGAGTATGTTGAGATGACTTGCTTTAACAGATGTCAAGATTTAATATAAGCCAAAAATAATTCAGTGGTTTGCTGGTACAGGGACAGAAAAACTGACATGACTGAGGTTGCATAGTAGATCCCAGATGGAACAGGGGACTAAATAAAAGGGAAAGCAGTTCATTGTCAATGTGGGAAAAAATTATATTCTGTGCTTCAGTCAATATGTATAAATAATATATAGAAATTAAGACCAAGGGTATTAATTATCTAGATGTGAAAGGCAAAACTTCAGAGTGTTCTAATATAGGAGAAAATCTTTATCCTTGGGGTTAAGGAACAATTTTCTAAAGATACAAGTGCTAACCTTAAAAAAAAGGATTAATACGTTCAAATTTATTAACTGTCTCATCAGGAGACATTAAATGTTTCGTAAATAATAAGCTATTTTATGGGATACAATATCTGCAACGTATAAGCAACTAAAAATTGTGATCTGGAGTATATTTCAGTTATCAGTAAGAAAAAGATAGCCTGACAAAATAATACTAGCAGGCATTTTTTTTTTTTTTTTTTTTACCTAAGGGGAAACCCAAATAAGCAATAAGCAAATGAAGATATGTTTATGAGGACTAATACATGTATGTTACTATATGACTGAAGTATTATTGTGTTGTACAACAGAAGTTGACACAACATTGTAAACTAACTACACTTCAATAAAAATATGTTAAGAATTTTAAAAAATGAAGATATGTTTAACTTTGTAATTAACTTGCAAAATTAAGAATAAAACCACAATAACAACTATTTTATACTCACTACTTGGGCAAAACCTGTAAATGTGGAGAGGAAGTGAGTTGATAGGAGCTCGTATATGCTGTTGTGGGGTGTATATTGTGGTACAGCCACTTTGGAAAACAAATGGCCATCTTCTTGTATCAGGATCTTTGAAATTTTAACTGGACAAGGGATTTCTTTAAGATAGCTTTATTATTAAAAAAAAAAGATAGCTTTATTGTAAATCACGTGCTTGAGTTAAGATTGGCAAGTTACATTTCCTAAGTGTTTAATAACAGTTTTTAGGATAACTTGATTAACAAAAGAGAATTTCACCTTAATACTTTTCTATTATTTCATTAGACTCTTAGGTAGTAAGATACATAATATGAGAAAAATGTCTTATTCACTGAGTTTCCTATACCTGAAGCAGTGCCTGGCACAAAATAGGTGTGTCAGTGTTTGTTGAACAGCTAGCTGCAGGTATACTTTGCAAACATTATACTGGCAATAGAATGTTATCTACGTTGGAATGTAAAAACTGCTTATCTGTCTCTTAATCAAAGATTTTAACATAGGAATTTGCAGAGCCTCGCTGACAGAAGTGAATATAGGTCTACTAAAATTTAGCCTTGTTTATGTTGTTGAAATGAGGACACAAGTTGTTTTAAACAGATTGCTTTAGTACATTTAGGTTTACAGAGTATAATGTATCAGTTGTTTCTTTTTTATCCCTACTGAAGATTTGAGATATTCTAAATTAGTTATTTGTGAGGAAAGTAGGAAAAGTCAACATTTGTTCAGAATACTTTGTTGTACTTAAATATCTACTACTCTTAAATTATAGCCAGTTGTTTGGGGAAGAAGATGCTGATCAAGAAGTGTCTCCTGACAGAGCTGACCCTGAAGCTTCCTGTGAGTAAACTACTTGGGATATGTTTTCTTGTTAATAAGCACTATCTTTATGTTGCTGATTTAATATTGACAGCTTACAAAAAAGCATAACTGCTGTTATGTGCTAGATAATATGTGCTTAAGATGTATTATTTCATCTTTAAATCAATATTTTAAAAAAATGGGTGGTGCCACTTTACTGGTGAGGAATCAAGATGCAGAGAAATTTCACAGATCTAGTAAATAGAGCTGGGAGTTGTTCCCAGATCTGACTATGGGTCTGTACTTGGAATTGCTCTGCATATGGCCTTCAGAAACTGGGATAGAAAAAGATGCTGATGAGCATGTTACAATCCTTTCTCCTCGAACTCAGACTGTGTCACACACATCCTGGTGACTTTCGTGAGTTACCCTTTTTTTCCCCAAGAGGTGGATGAGAATTTAGTTCTCCATTTCCTACAGTTGAAAGTAAAATGGTGTTTGTTTTGTAGGGGAACCAATGGAAGCTGAAGCCAGAGCCAGAGCATCTAATGAAGATGGTGACATTAAGCGTATTTCCACTAAAGAATGGGCTAAATCAACTGGATATGATCCAGTTAAACTTTTTACCAAGGTTGGTACTTTCTTTATAATTGTGGGTGGATTTTTGTTATTCTGTTTGTTTTAAACTAGTCCATGAATTACACTCCTTTTTATGTCTAGTGCTGTTTTAGTAAATTCATTGATGTAGTTGGGATAAACAGGTTTTGAAATTTTAGCATCAATACTAAATCAGCATAGCATCATTATGGAAGGTAAAATACAGAGACTTGCTTATACACTCGTGGTTGTCTTTCCTTACCTCACTTTTACTGAAATTCTTGGTTTTCCTTATAACTGACCTTTGATTCCTGCCTGCTGTTTCTTGTCTGTTATCCCTTTTCCACTCAGATCTTCTATTGACAGTTTGACGTGCACAGGTCCCATTGGCCTAAGCAAATGGCCTACTGCTACCTCCAGCTTCTATTTCATCCATTGTCATAGACTGATTCTCTTAAACCTATTGATTTATTTCCTCACTGCAGCCTTTTCCTTAGAAAATTGTTTTTATTTTGATGATACTTAAAATACACTTAACTCTGATACGAATAGTGACAGTATTTTCCAAACCAGTGTCCATGTACCAGTTTCCATTCCAGTCTGAGCAACAGCTGAATGCCTGAATAATCTGAAGTACATCTTCAGTCTGTTGTTCAGCTGGTAACTTTAAACATCTGCTGTGTTCCAGGCACCACAAGTACAGAACATTTAGTGGTGAACAAGACAGAAAATAGGGTCCCTGCTCTTTGTGAGGAACTCATAGTCTAGAGGGCAAGTTAAACATTGAACAAGGAATTTCAGATTCAGAGTGTTAAGCCGTTAAATTTGAATGCGTTGGAACCCTCTAATAATAAGTTGACTTAACCCACTTACTAAATATTATTAGACCTAGTATGAGGGTTCAGAAGAGGCTGTCCAGAGAAAGTGATATTTCAACCCAAAACTTTAAAGAATAAGGTGGAGATGAGAGGGCAGAATATCCAAAGAAAGTTGGGTTGGAGAACTGAAAAAATTCCCATTAAAGGGGAAAGTGGAGAGAGGACTGACAAGGTAAGCTGAGGCTAGACCATGCAGGACTTCCTGGGTCATGATAAGAATGTTGTACCAAGATGGTGGGAATCCATAAAAAGGGAGTCTGTAGGATCACTGGAAGGTAGAGAGGGTCTGTAGTACACCCTTGAAGGACCTGATCTTCCTGTTGTAACCAGTATGGGACAGTGCCTTCAGAAGCTGTGCAGTACCAGAGTCATCTGAAGTACAGCCCATCTGCTTTCCCAGTGGAGTATGGAGGGCAAATAGACTCAGCAAGGCTTTGTATGTACAAAATGAGGAGCCAAACTTGGTTTCCTGCTGGGCAGCAGGTGAACAGGGGTGCCATTCTCTGAGGTAGCAGGGTGGGAAGCAGATATGTATGTAGGGGTGGGAGAAGGTGATAGAATTTTGAGATTCCTCTGGAATATTAGAGATGACAGTTCTATAGGCGAGAAGAGTGGTTTCTAGAGGTGTGGTTGGGATTTATGTGTTTATGGAAAGAAGAGTGTGAAGATGTTCAATACACAACTGAGGGACTCCTAGTGTTTAGTTTAGGTTTAAGAAGGCCGTGGAGCTTGTGTTTGGGAAACCATGCTAATTCCTCATCGCCTGACAGACTTTTCAGCCAAGTGCTAAAGGTTGTCTACAAAATGTCTAGCTGCTTTTGTTACCCGAGTCACATGGGCCTCCTCATTGTTGCCTGTGTACCCATCTCAGATGCTGCCAACTCTGTCCTTGTTCCTTAGAAAGAAGAAAATAACACATAGTGCTCCAAGCTGTGTGATTTTCACACTAAATTGCATTCTAATTATTGGTATATTTGGCTGGTTTTCTAAAGATTAAGAATGCTTAATAAATATTTATTGAATTGAGTATATTTTGATAGAAATAGCTCTAAGTCTTAATTTAACCCAATCTAAATTCATACCCGATACATACAATAAATGTGCAGATTAAATCAACTGGAAAATACAGCTAAGAGAAAAATAAAAATACTAAAATCATATATCATGGAAGAAGTGTGATTCATGTGATAGTCTCTCAGTCTACATGTGGTAATGTTTATGTTTTTGAAGTAGTGGTTTTGTGTGTTTGAGGTTACTTGTAGGGGGACACGTTTCAAAGACGTTGCAGATGGTTGAGGATTCTGTTTTTGAGCACTTTACTTTTAAGCTGTGTGTGTGTTACTGGTATGTGTCCACAAACTTGGAGACACTGCTAACTGGTCTCTACCCTCAGTGATTGTACTCAGCTCTTGTGGAGTTGGTGTGTGTTTATTTAGTCCCTTGGTTGGTGTGATTATGCTTCCGACTGATCTTGGGAGCTTTAGGGGAGGTGACTTGGGAGGGTGGGGTCAGTCAGCACAATTTCAAGTTCCCTTACTTTGCTTTCTTCAGCATCTGATTTTAACTGTTTCAAATGCAGGGGTTGTGTGTAAAATTTCCTTTTACAGAAGGTTTAAGCTTTTTTTCTTTCTCCCTTTTGAAAAATTGTTAATCTACTAGTATATAACATGTGTCTTTAAATCAGAAGATTTAATAGTGTAATGTTTATAATAAATCAGCAGTGTAATTTTGTTATATTTTATCATCGTAGGAACTATAAGGTTCATGGATTTTTTTTTTTTTTTAAGCTTTTTAAAGATGATATCAGGTATCTGTTGACAATGGACAAACTATGGCGGAAAAGGAAACCTCCAGTTCCATTGGACTGGGCTGAAGTTCAGAGTCAAGGTAAAGGATGTGTTTTCATCTTAGGATACCTAAATTGGAAATTCTCTCATCTGAAGCCTTTAAGTAGTTATGTTGTTTCTTGACAGTAGTGCACATCCATGGTAAGACATTCGAACAGGTCAGGAAAATACGAAGCAGGAAAATCACTGGAAATCTTTTCACCTAGAGAAATAGTTAACTGTTAACATTTTAGGGACTGTCTTGGTGGTAATTCCGTGCACAGAGACACAGGCAGTTGTGTGCGTACTTTACGTAAATGCAGTCATACTGTTTATATACTCTGACTTGCTCTTTTCAGTTGATATTATTTATCTAGTTCTTATTGGTTAACATTTAGTTGGGTCATTTTCTCTGAAATAAAGTGTCTAATAAGTATATATGTACCTTTGTATGATTTTCTCTTTAAGATTTAACTTAGGATCATATTTCTAATTTTAAATATAAGAAAAGCCGTTGTACGGGGAGGTATAGCTCAGGTGGTAGAGCGCATGCTTAGCATGCGTGAGGTCCTGGGTTCAGTCCCCAGTACCTCCTCTAAAAATAATAAATAAATAAATAGATCTAATTGCCTCCCCCACCAAAAAAAAAAAAAATTATCGTGACTACTTCCTTACCTTCTCCCCTTCAGTGCTTTGTGTCTCAACTTTTTTTGCACAGCATATTGGAACTTAAAAGGTCCCAGGAAGCTTGGGGTTCCAGTTCGGAGCAGTTCTCTATAGTAATAGATACTTGACTTTATGGACCAATTCAAGTATTGTTCTAATAGCTTCCACTTACTGAGTGCCAACTATGTTCTGGGCATATGCTTGTCATCTCATCTACATTATATTTTTGAGTCCTCCAACAATCCCTTATAAGGATTTCTTATATAAACCTTTCTAATATAAATTTTGGCGATATTCTAGCGCACATATTTGTATCACAGTGGTAATTAATTTAATAGTGATAACTAATTTAATGGAGTTTGTTTCACATTATTTGATTTTTTTAATTAGGCATTGGATTGTTTAAACAGAGTAGAGGAATGATGCTAATAGTGAGATTTGTAATATTTTTTTTCTTTAGGGGAAGAAACCAATGCATCAGATCAACAAAACGAGCCCCAGTTAGGTCTGAAAGACCAGCAGGTTCTAGATGTAAAGAGCTACGCACGTCTTTTTTCAAAGAGCATTGAGACTTTGAGAGTGCATTTAGCAGAAAAGGGGGATGGAGCTGAGCTCATATGGGACAAGGTTTGTTTTGAAAATGTGTGGCAATTATTTTTATATCAAATGTATATTTTAGTTCTTAAGCTGTAACAGAAGCTGGTTATTTTGGGATATTGTTTATTGTAACAGATTTTGAGGGTATGTTGATTTTGTTTCGATGGTCTCATCTGTACTACATTGAACTATGAATTTTCTATATATGAATTCAAGCAGTATCATAAAATCTCATTTTAGATTCTAGTACTCTAAAATGGTTTATAACTTGACTGGAGAAATAATGTGAATTCATTGGAGTGAAATATTTCTATGACTTAAAATATACTTAAAACTTCCTACACAATAGGGATTTGTTAATAGAAGTTATAATATCCTTTTGGAGACAAACAGCCCATAGGCCTAATTTGGCCTTGAAAGTAATAAAATAGCCTTTCTGTTCAAATGGTTGTAACCCTTAGAGGTCTGAGAGACTTCTCAATACAAAAATGGGATGTAATTATTTTTACAAGTTAAAACAATATTTAATAACATTTTTCAGTTAAATATATTTTTAAGATTTGATGAGTTAATTTTACTTGTTTTTAATTGTAGTCAATATTTTCTACAGCTATAAGTGATTTATCAGGTGAAGTTTGTATGTTCATATGATGGTAAAAGATTTGACATGAGTTTTAAAGTAAGGGGGAAAATTTGATCAGTTTTAGAAAACTAAGATACTTCATGTGTGCAAATTTTGGAACTGGTTGATTCAGACATCTAAAATGAAGCTAGTAAATTCAGATTTCAGGGATTCTTGTAAATATTAATCTAGAGTTAATGTGCTGTAAGGAGTAACTATTAAAAAAATTTTGTTATAATAGTGATTTGGGAGATTTTCACCTGCACACAGGGGCTAAATAACAAAACCTTGAAACTGGGAATTGTTACCCTCTGTGAGTAAAATCTATACCTAACGAGTGTGAAAAGCCAGTTGCAAGATGTTTGTGAAGCTTTCCCCTATTTAACAGATTAAGGAATTTGGGGTGAAGGAGGTTGATTTGCCTGTAACCACACAGCCAGCCAAATAATTATGTAAAGAATCCACATGCTGTCAGTGTCTTTTCTTTTATATTTTGGTGTTTCTGAATTACGGGTTAGGCTAGCTTCTTTTCACTTCAAAGCAGGAAAACTTGATGAAATCTATAGAGAGACTAGGGTATAGGCTCAGGAAGAATGTAAATTGTAAAGGGAAAACTTACTGTCTTGCTACATCTGAAGAGAAAGGAAATATAGGAGAGTGGTGTACGTGAAGGGACTTCGGAGAAGGAAAGTCCAGGTGCTTCTGAGGCTTTAATGAAATAACTTTCTCAAAACAACCTATGTCTCCTTCCCTGGGTTCTGTGCTTGTCATAAAACCTTCTTCTTGTTGACTGATGGACACAGGAGAGGATTGCCGTCATCAGTGAATGGAACTGGTACTCTGGTCTGTGTACTTAGTCCCCAGTGCATTTGTTTAAGCAGGAGCAAATTCCTAGAAGCCTGGTGGCCCTTGGTCAGAGGAACTGATGATGAGCCCCTGTCTGCCCCGTCCTTGTCCAGACTGGCCTCTCCCTCAAGGCCGTATCTGGTTCTGGTTGACTTGTTATAAACATGTCAAAGTGCTGTTCTGAAAATAATACTAGCCACATTTGTGGGGAGACGTGTTAACTTGTTTAAATTATTGGCAGGATGACCCATCTGCAATGGATTTTGTCACCTCTGCTGCAAACCTCAGGATGCATATTTTCAGTATGAATATGAAGAGCAGATTTGATATCAAATGTGAGTTGTTTTGTACTTCAGTTGTATTGTATAAATTCTAAGCTATGTTTTTCTTTTTAAACAGCTAAACATGTCTTTTTTTTTTTTTCCTCCAGCAATGGCAGGGAACATTATTCCTGCTATCGCTACTACTAATGCAGTGATTGCTGGGTTGATAGTATTGGAAGGATTGAAGATTTTATCAGGAAAAATAGACCAGTGTAGAACAGTGAGTGTTTTCTATTTGCGATTTTAAAATTAAAGCAATAAAATTGGTGTAAAGTAATGGAAAAATAACTGTTCAGGTTACCTTGAGTTACATGTTTTAACTAAGCTTCATGGAAATTACAGTGAGAAGAAAGACACATTTGCTTTTCTTTTGTTTAAAATGGACACAGAAGCTGGTTTGCCTCTAACATTCCCAGTTTTACCGAATTCCTGAAACAACTCATTTAATGAGTCCTTACATTAGGTTTTCTCAGTTGTTTTTCAATTCTAAGTGTTCTCTATTTTAAAATTTTATTTGGTCATTTTATAGTCCCCTTTTCTTCAGTCATTCTTGTCAGTCTCCTTTTTCATTTTAAATTTATGTTATATTCTTTGATAGTTTTGATGTCTAAAATCTTTATGGATGAGTCTACTGTCATTTCTGCTCGATATCTCTCATAGTGTTTTGTTTGCTTATGTGATACGTGATTTTTTTTTTAACAGAATTAGTATTTGTCAAAACTTTTATCTGTGATAATTCTTTAAGGACCCATTGAAGGTGTATTTCATTTGGGTGCCTGTGGTCCTACCAACTCGGGACCAGTGTTAAAATTCTCAGCTCTAACTTTTCAACCCACATATATATTCAGACAGCAGATCTGCATGAGCCCTATCTTAATGTAATGCATTTATAAAGAAATATATTCCCCCCTCCATGAAGCTCCAAGGTCCGGATAATTTTCCGTGCTGTTTTTGTGGGGAAGATACTCTTCTCCTCTTCTTTACCCTCCTTCCCTTCCAGGTCCTTGCTTGATGTAAGCATCTCCTGTCATGAGTTCCTTCAGTAGTGAGGGCTGGACTGGGTTTCTCTCTTAAGACTAAAGCCACTTGGATATTCTCTTGTGTCCTTATCATTCTGTATTGAATTTGCATGTCTGAAGATGCTTTGCTTTCTTACAGCTTAGAATTTTAAAAACTTCCTAAAAATATTGGACTCAGTATTTTGCTGTCGTTAAGGCAGGTTCTTCTTTTTACTATAATGTTGAAATAAAAGGACCATTTACTTTCAGGATTTTCTTGAAAAAACAAAACAAAACCTAGTCTGCAATGGTACTCTTACTTTTCAGTGCCATTATTGATGCGTTCTTAAAGTATCTTTTACTGTTTTCATGAACTTTTGGGGTGAGAAGTAGAATCATCTGCCGTCTTCATTCAGTTTTCTATTTAAATTTTTATTTTGGCTGTCATGTTTTTAATTTCCAAGAACTATATGTTTTTTGATTTTTACCTTTTTATAGCAGCCTGAACTTGTTCTGTGATTACAGTACCTCTTTGAACTCTCAAGCAGTGCTAGTTGTTGAAATTGTTAAAGCATCTACTGTTTCCTATAACATCCTTCTCATTCCTTTACGTGCTCGTCTCTGTCCCTCTCTTGGGCTAATGACACTCATGTGTCTTGAGTTTCATTTGTTCACGTTTATAAATGAATGTCAGGATGGATCGATGCTGTTAGCCTGAGTGTTAGTGTTAGCAGTTGTCTTCCTCACTGTTGATTTCTCTTAGCACAGTTACCTTCCCAGTGAATCCCAAGATCAAATAAATCTGTTCCCTCATTGTACCTTGCTTCCACCCCTGCCAGTAGAAATGTATGTGACTGGAATTCACTGTAGGGGAGAGGCTCTGGGAAGGCTCTTCTAACACTTAATGCCTGTCGAGGGATTTAGTTCTTTAGGCTTGGTGGGAATTCCTCTTTAGAATTAATTCATCCCAGCAGATAATCATACTACATGGTAGTCACAAGATGAGAGCTTATGTATCAGCTTCCAGTGTTCTTCTGAGATTTGTAACTTCAGTGTGATTTTTTTTTTTTTTTTTTTTTTTTGCCTTGGTTCTTACTATTTTTTTGTTTGGGTATTAGGGAAATAGTAATAGTGCTAGAACTCATTATTTTCTCCTTTAATTATGTAAATGTTAATATCATCATCACAGAAAACTTGAAAAGAAAGGCAGCTCATTGGTTCCATACATCTGTGAAAGCATTATCATTAATTAGAAAAATGTATTGATCTTCTTAAAAGTTGGTTTAAAATTGATGAGTAACCATGAGAAAGGCATCCAAAATCTGAGAATCAGGTGATACCTGAGAAGATAGGGTTAAGCCCTTATTTTTGCTAAATTAGTTTGCAGAATAGTCTGGAGTCTTCAATACAAGGAGATTTCTTTTCAGTAAGCCCAGCCTTATTTACGTAGTAACTAATTTGGAAACAAGGTTTGAAAATCAGTCAGAAGGTCATGATTTTCCTTATCCATTTTGCCATCTGAGAGGGAGTATTTAAGTGAACGCTGTACGGTATGTAAAATTGTAACTCAAATTTCTGATTTCTGCTTGTGTTTTTTTTCTCCAAAGATTTTTTTGAATAAACAGCCAAATCCAAGAAAGAAGCTCCTTGTGCCTTGTGCACTGGATCCTCCCAACCCTAACTGTTACGTATGTGCCAGCAAGCCAGAGGTGACTGTGCGGCTGAACGTCCATAAAGTGACCGTTCTCACGTTACAAGATAAGGTAAGTGCAGGGCCTGCTTTTCTTGCACAAGGTTGTACATTTTCCTTTTTATAAGAAAAACCAAGTTCCCTTTTGCCTTTTATGGTGTTATTGTGATAACAAACTAAAAACCAGACAGTTACTCTGAAATCTGACTACTGAGGTGTGTTGATGTGATGTCCTGGGTTGCTTTACCATCTGGTTTCCTACTGGGTTTTCTGTCTGTGGTTCCAGAATATGTGCCTCACGTCCCAGAAAGGAACAGGTATATTTGGCTAAAATATAGACCACAAGTGCTACATAGGTGGCATCATATCTTAGCAAGCAAACTCATTGTTGCTCAGATAGCATGTAAATCCTGTATTTTTTGGCAGCTAGGCGGTATCCTTAAATGGTCTAGTGGTGGTCCTGATTCTGGTGTGTTAAGTTAGTCCCTGAGGAGATGCAGTGTTTGCACAACTGGATTCAGGGAAATGGAGGGTGAGGTTGTGATCTGGTCTTTCAGTTCCTCCTAGTTTTTTTATTAGGGAAGATTTTAAAGGGCCCAAATGGGTGTTACTTCCCACTCTGGGGATCACTTCAGATTGTTCCTCTGATTATGTCCCTTATGGTGTTACATATTTATATACCTCCTGACATGAAGGAGGAGACCTGCTTGATAATGAGTGGCCTTTTTCCCAAAACTGGTTACACAGGGCAGGTTGATTTGAGCTTATGTTTTGAATGGAGAAGAAGCAGAACTTGGTATACTGGCTGGCAGAGGGTGGTTGCCCCATATTTTTTCTTAGGAAATGATAATAGTAGGTATCTACTCACTCTTGAGCTAAAGGTAATGTCATTGTTTGTAGGGTACTCCTTCAGAGAGTTCCTCCATTGTTGTTGGGTTGGTTTGTTCTTTAGGATCAGGTAGGATTTAACAATATTATCACCCTTGATCTGCATTGGAATTTAAAGTGAGAACAGGAAAGGGAAGACTGTCTGAGAATCAGATTAATGAGAAATTCTCCATCTGTAAAACATCTGCCAGCGTGGGGTTGGCCTAGAAACTAAGATAAAATATGTCAGGTGTCTAGCTCAGTACCTGATCTGCTGGGAAGGACAAAATACTGAGAGCCAGTCAAGGAGTTCTCAGTCCCTGTTTGGAGGAAGTTTAATCTTTATCAGTGGTCAAACATAGAGATTGATGGGCATGAGAAAACTGAGTGAATTCCCTCTGCTTTCCTGCTTGTCCTAATGTACCTTAAAGAATAAGTTGGCCCCTGCCTAGTGGAAGGGGTCCGATAAGAGCCTTTATGGAAAAAAATTTCTAGGTCTTTTATGATCTTTAATTCCATGTGTTAATATTGTGATTTTGGTGGTTTTGTTTTGTTTTGTTTTTTTGTAGATAGTGAAAGAAAAATTTGCCATGGTAGCACCAGATGTCCAAATTGAAGATGGGAAAGGAACAATCCTAATATCTTCAGAAGAGGGAGAGACGGAAGGTATTGGACATTGCCTTGTTCAGCTCCCCTCACGGGGATGGAGACTACCTGAGGGAAGGCGTGCACAGTAGTGCATCCATTCACTGCTTACCTTACTCTGTATCTCAGCTGCGAGGGGTGATGCTTGGTCATAGAAGTGCTGTCCCGAGGTGGCATTGCCTTGGTGGGGTCGCCACAGTTCCACATTTGTGGGATTCAGTGTTGTCAGGATATTTCAGGGACTAGTTCTTAATAACCCAGTGCATAGTTACCATTTATAGTGGCCACAGTGTTCTTGTCCACTTCCAGGGAACTGCCTGTATCAAGTCTGGGTAGGAACTCTTGTTCTTCAGAGACATTCTAGGTAGACTGAAAAGGTAAAAGAAGGAAAGAAAAACTGAAGAAAAAGATTTGTTAAATTATGTTTAAAAGTTACATAAATTTAAACATGAAAAGTCAAATTTAAAATACAGTTTATTACTTAGTGTGTGCCAGGCACTGCAGGTATAGGTTGCTTACTGTCTGTAGACACAGAGCAAATACAAAGCGGACTGAGGGCTATGAGGAGAGAGAGTAAATTGGGAGCCAAATGAGAAAGCAGTATCGTAAATGAGACTTGAGTGCGTTTGCAGGTCAGGAGAGAGGAGCATTTGACCATGCGGGAGAGAAAGGACAGGGAAGGCAGGAAGCCCCAGAATGGGTAGGTCAGAGGAGGTGGTGACTCCAGAAGTTTGGTTGGAGGGATTATTCATCACTGGAGTATTCAAAATCCATGTAAGAACGGTTGACTAAGTGCTTGTGGATGTGCAGCATGGTGTGCTGCACACTGGGGACATTGAGAGGAAGCAGAAATGACATGTGAGTGGTAGGACTAGTTTGGACTGATTAGATTTTGGGGGCCCTACTGGCTCTCCATTGAGAAATGTTGAAATTTATGTTGAAAAATTCATTGAAATAAACAGTTTCCTCTTGTTTCTGAATTGTAAAATTTGCTAAAAGTAATGTGTTGACTTTGTCATAGATAACATCTTTGCAAGTAGAATATGTTTTGAACAATTCTAAAAGTTGTTATTGACTCCTCCAGGATTCCAGATTAATTTGGCTTGAGAGGAGAGGGTTCTCAGAATTTCTTACAGTTTGGTTCCCTTGAAGTAATTTTAGTACTGGTATGTTCAGGGCTGAGTTCCTGAGTGCCTAATATTTTAGTGGGCTAGTTTTAAAATAACAGACACTAATTTTCTCTTAGTTCTGGAGGCTGAAAGTCTTAAGATCAAAGTGTTGACAAGTTTAGTTTCTCCTCAGGCCTCTCTCCTTGGCTTCTTAAAAGGACACCAATTAGGTTGGGTTAGGGTCCACTCCTACAGCCTCATTTTTAACTTAATTACCACTTTAAAAACCATTCTTTCCAAGTCCTGTCATATTCTGAAGTACTGATGTTAGCGCTTCAGCATATGAATTTTAGGGAGATACAACTCAGTTTATAGCAGGGGTTTTACCTTTTAAAAACGAATGTGACTGCTCCTTGGAGATACAACTAAAGCATCTAAATTCCTTTCAAATTTCCTAGCCAATAATCACAAGAAATTATCAGAATTCGGAATTAGAAATGGGAGCCGACTTCAAGCAGATGACTTCCTTCAGGACTACACTTTATTGATCAACATCCTTCATAGGTAGGAACTGTTAATATTTTGAGTGTAAGAGATTATTTGAATATACAGACTTAAAGTAGAGAAAAAATGTTTTCTTGCCCTTAAACCCTCCTGTTCATTTGAAGCTGCACAATGTATATTGTAAGGTGTAAGTTGGCTACCAAGTTTCCTGAGGTTTGACCTACAGAAAACTTGAGAATCCAGAAATAAAAAGGATAAAAAAATGTTTAAGGGTAACTGTCATCAGTGGTGGCTGATCAGAAAGACCTAGAGAGGGTAGAAATCCAGGTGCTTGAATGGTTATAATCAAGGGTGTGTTCATTTTGACAATTGAACTAAAATTAAAATGTTTATTATTTTTGAAGATTCATTAGAAGAGAGAAATATTTCTCCCATAAAACAAATATTTCATTGCGATCTGTAACAATAAGAGAACATTAAAGATTATCCTATTTAGATTCCTGAATCATTTTTTTTTTAATTTTTATTTTACATCCTGCACACTTTATAAAAAGCATTCAAAGTGGTTGCATCACAGGATATTTGCATATACCTATAGCACAGCTAAAATACAGATGGTCCTCCACTTCGGTATGTTTCTGTTGAACAAGGTGCATTGTGGTACATGCTTACTGATACCCCTGAACTGCACCCTGCCTTGGGACTGTTGGTAGCATCTAACAGATCTAACAGATGGAAAGGCTGCCACCTGCGTCCACTTGTTTTGCCAGTGTTGTTATCTGTATTCAAACATAGAGAGCTTGGGTAGCTGTTGTGAGAGTTTTACATTGTATATGCTTGGTTTATAAAAAGCATAAAATGACAGGAAAGACTGAATGTGGGTTATTAGTAATAGTAAAGTTTCACAGAGTTATGCAGTTGAGTCATAAATATCACTAGGGAGTGAGCTGTAGCCTCCGTTAGACACCAGTTGGATGTCAGTGGTGTGCTTGCGTTCAGCTGTGAGAGAAAAGACAATGGAAGGGCATGTACAATAAAATGGAAATTTATCAGATGGTGTCTAAAAGAGGAGGCATAATTAGGGTTTTTTTTTTTATCGTATTTTTTAGCTCTCTGGGAACAGAACCCCCCCTTATAACATGTAAGTCTTTTGTTTGACTTTCATGCATTAAACTTTCATACATGTTTTGGGAACTCATTACAAAAGCAGGGTGCTGCCTGTAAAGATGGGGGGAAAACTGAATCCATGTAAACTCTACCCCCGAAACACTGAATTACTCTGGTCAAGATCAGAGTAGAGTGTATCGAGTCTTTTCACATAATAACTGAGGAAATAACGCCTAAGGATTTTTAGCTCTTTGACAATCGGAATCCAAATATTTGGTGTGTATGTAGTATATACATTGTTTGAGTTTTGAGAACAGTCTCCGGTGTGCCTTTGCTTTTGTAAGCAGACATAGTGGTGGTCCAGTTTTATAGTGCGTGGTTCTCTTACAGTGAAGACCTAGGAAAGGATGTTGAATTTGAAGTTGTTGGTGATGCCCCCGAAAAAGTGGGGCCCAAACAAGCTGAAGATGCTGCCAAAAGCATAACCAATGGCAGTGATGACGGAGCTCAGCCTTCCACTTCCACAGGTGAGTCACGGCCCCAGCCAGCACGTTGTTAATTACCCACCAGGCAGGACTGTGTAGAAACAAGCTGAGTATTTTATGAACGCTGACCGTAAAATAGAACTCCACAGGACTGTTAGAGGTGTGTGTTGGTTTGGCGTTGATTATTTTAATGGATCTTTGACTATACGAACTATGAAGACATGTAAGATTGGGTAAAATTCTTATGGAAGATAGACACACTGTTATTTCTTGCTAGTTTTTACAACTGGAAATGCTAGTGAGTTTTTTGGTGTATAAAGATACTTCATTCTTAGTAGTAGTAGTTTTGTATTTTGAATGCCTGTTTGTAGAGGGCAACAGGTCAGTGCACCTGACTGTTTAGAGTGAACAGATGCTTGATAAGTATAGAATTTTAGCATTTCACAGTTTTCTCAGAACCAGTATGACTTTGGTAAAGTGCATCAGAGGCTGTTTCCCTGGGTTTTCAGTGTTGGTGCTTTATTGCGCTCTAATGTCAGTGTTTACTGCCAGCCACCCCTCCCCCACCCCTTCATTCTTTAGGGTCAGAAGACTAAAAGTTACTGATTTTTAATGTCTCTTTTCATTTCTCCGACCCGGTATCTTTGGTGTTCTTTGGAATATGGTGGTTCTTGGTTCTGATGTTCTCTGAGAGATTTGAAGATGGACTTTGAGATGGTCTAGTGTGTGGGCCATGGTTCATGACCCTTTTTCCCCCCTCTGAAAGTAGAAAGATTCATCATCTCCTTTGAGGAAAGGACTGATAGTTTTTCAGAAGTCACGGTATGAAATGTGCATTTATTGATCCACTACCGTGGGTGGGTTTTGGAGGCTGTAGCAGTAAGGTAGGTAGTTGGTTCAGCAGAGTGTGGGGAGTGGGGAACACAAAACCAACTGTAGTGTAAGATTAGGAGCATGCACTGTAGAGCCCACGCTGTGAGTTTGAATCCTGACCTCATCTGCTAGTGTGTGACCTTGGGCAAGTCTCTGTACCTCAGTTTCCTTTTCTGGAAAACGGATAATGATGTTATCTTCTTTATAGGGTGGTTGTGATGATTAAATGAGTTGTTATGTGCAAAGTGCTCAGAACAGTTCCTGGCACATTGTAAGTGCTGTATGTGTTGTTATCTGTTTTTGTTGTTGTTTATTATTACTACCACTGCTATGAATATTGGGATATGCACCCTCCCTTTTTCTGTTGGAGAAATAGAAACAAGGAACTGTAGTAATTCCTTCGAATTATATAATGCTTGTTACAACTTTTTGTTTTGATTAGAAGAGAAATAGGTGCTTGTTACAGAAAACAGTAAAACAGTACAGAAATGTGTAAGGTATAAAGCAAAGGTTCCCTGCGGGTAACCACTCTCCAGTTTGATGTTATGTTAGAAGAGTTAGCTTTTCACTTGTATAAAATTTTAGTGAGCTGCTAATAACTCCCACACTTTTAACCATTTCTTTCCTTTTTTCCTGAAATAAGCACAAGAGCAAGATGATGTGCTCATAGTTGATTCAGATGAAGAAGGTCCTTCAAATAATGCTGACATCAGTGAAGAAGAAAGAAGTCGCAAGAGGAAATTAGATGAGAAAGAGAATGTCAGTGCAAAAAGGTCACGCACAGAGCAGACAGAAGAGCTTGATGATGTTATAGCATTAGATTGAGCGGAAATGCCTCTCCACAGAACCCTCTTACTGCATTAGGCCTTCTGGGCAGAACCGGGTTATTTGTTATGTCCTTTGTTCCAAAGGGAAAAAATTGACACCAGTGACTTGAAGATGATTCTGCTCCCCTTGAAAGCATTCATTTTGCTAGAACTCTTAGAAACATTGCAGTATGCTGTATTGAAAGTAGGAATATAGTTTTAAAACCCTTTGAACAAAGTGTGTGCATAACCAGTCATGAGATGGAACAACACAATGCATGTTGCCTTTTTAATGTAAATACCCTTAGGTATCATTTAACAGTTTTAAAATATTGTGGTTTAGTAAAGTTGATACCTGGTTATAAATATTATGCCTTTATTTTTGGTTAGAAGAAGAATTATTTTTAGCCTAGATCTAACCATTTTCATACTCTTAACTGACTGAAACAGATTCAAAGAAGTATCGAGTGCTATGCATTGAAATTGTTTCTACATGTTAACTGGCACTATGTATATTAATGTAAAACAATTGTTAATTTACTCAAGTTTTCAGCTTGCACTGCCTGGTATGTCTGTGTAAGAAGCCAATTTTTGTGTATTGTTACAGTTTCAGGTTATTTATATTTGATGTTTTGTAAAACTCAAATCCGACTATACTGTACTTATGGACCAAATAAATGGCATCTGCATACTTGTTAGTACAGGCCTGCACGGCTCATGTTTCTGCTGCCTTACTGGGTTTGTACGTTGTATTTACTGCAAGCATGCGAAATCCTTTCCTTTTAGAAAATTAACTAGTCCACTTAGAAAATGTGAAGGAAGAGACCTCTGCTGTTTGCCATAGATGAGTCCTTTCTAAAAGAAAGCTTTTGATGGCAGTATTGCTTTTAAAATTTGGATTGTGAACAGTTGGCCTTGTATTGAGAATATGTAAGTGATCTCTGCTCATACCTAGGAACTTGGAGTCTTGGATGTGAGATTCCAGGGAGAATGTCTTTCCTCATTCTGCAGTCTTCTCTAGGTTGTCCCCCAGTTCATTCAGGTCCCTTCTTACATGCACCACTCAGGGCCCAAGTCCAGCCAGCAGATGTGGCCAGACCAGTGCTGGATGAGCAGCACTCACGTCTCTGCCCTGGACCTGGGAAGGCCTTGGCCGTTAGGCTGCTCTCCTCACATAGATGTGCTCAGAGTTTTCAGGTAACAGAAACCCATGAAGCTGTTTCTCCCGTTCTGTGCCTCAGCTTTTGGTGTTTTTGGCCACAGTCAATGAAATTTCAAAGTGATAGTTCATTGTGTTCTACCTTGTGTAATTCTTACTCTGCCATCCAGCCTACTTGTTGGTACCACTTGTAAGTTCAACATGTAATCGCAGCCTTCAGAAAAATCATGTTGAACAAGACTCAGCCCTCAGGAGCTGCTGCTTGATGCGTCCAGGGTGAACTGACTTCCAGCCTTCAGATCCAGCGGCTAGATCCCCACCTGCGACCCTGTGAGCATATGAGGTTCATTTTGCCTTTAGATTTTCAGAAGGTTTCATTTTCCTCCAGAAAGAAAATTTTCAAAATTACAGAACTAAGTAACAGATAAAAATGAAATATCCTGGAATACCACCTCTCAGAAGCAAGTTTTAGTTAACTGATCATGGATGATTACCGTCAATTGTGAAATTTTGAAATCTGGAAAGCTCTCCAGAAAATTTGAATTTTGAAAGTCTCCGCATTCCTTGAAACCTCACCCATCACCCTGCCTTTTCAGACACAGTTGTCACAATGTGTTTCCGGCATTTTGTGTGTGTTTGGTTTTTTTCTTTCCCATTTGAATGTACATGGCATCAGGTGCCAGCTTCATCTGTAGAGGTGTGTTTCTATCTTGGCAGATCAGTTTTCATCTGCAACAACTGTTACCACTTTTCCAGCCGTTTCTGTTCATTTTCTACGTATTTTTTATAAAATCTGGGTTTATCAGCAAAGTAGGTCTGACTGCAGGGGTCTTGCTCAGCTAGACTAAGATCCAAGCTCCCTCCAAGTCCCTGGAGTGTGGAGGTACCTTAGATCCAGCCTTGTATTCATGGTTTTCCCATGTGAGTCTTCTCAAGGGGAGCTGGGAGCAGGTCTCTTTTAAAGGTGTTTCCCCAGCAGCTCCAGCCTGAAACACAGTCTGACAAACCATTGTCCAGCCTCTTTGGGAGCAGTCTGGGAACTCAAGTTTACCTAGAGAATCCATTGTCCCAAAGGTCAGTGTGCATCCTTGGCACAAACCGTGAAGGGATTCAGTATTTTAATACAGACCCTGAGCAATAAAACAACTGATCGGGCAAGGATCATCAATGGATGCCAGGACCTTTAGGAAAAGGCTACTGAGGAACAGAATCTTCACACAGTGCTCAAATGTTGCCATATGGATAACTTGGAAAAACACAAGTCTTGACAATGGACTGATCTGTCATCACTGTAGTCAAGGGATCAGACCTCACATCGCTAAGGAACACCTGGAATTTGCTTCTTGATGAGATGGTGATACGCAGAATACACCACCACTGAGGTCAACAAAAAGTTATTAGCATCTAGACTTCCAGCTGACAGGAAGTAGAGGGGGTAGAGGAACAAGTTAAACATTAAGAGGAAACAATTGGACAAGTACAGAATGTGTGGCATTCTAGCACTCAAGTGTAAAATTAGTGACAAACCTTGTGACAATTGGAAACTTGAAAATGGAATAAATTAAATGATAATGAAATTATTTTCTTAGCTGTAGTAATGTTCTTGTAGTTATATAAGGCGCTGTCCTTATTGTGTTAAGAATTGAAGCTCAAAATACCTACAACTTTTAAATGGCTCAGCATAGTATCTAATGCAGGAAAGAAGAAAAGCAGAATTAACACATATACATTGTTCATTGTGCCATCTAACTTTTTTCTGAAAACTTTCATAATAAAAGTGAAGATATATATTCTGTATTTTCCTTTGGTGCCTATGTGACTTTTGCAAATTTTGTATTGAATATATATCCTATGACTGAAATCGGAAAGATAATAAAGATTGTTAAAATACCAGTTGGAATGAGAAAGTGTTACCAGCAGTGCTTGGGTCCAACATTGATGAAATCAGCTTTGCTCATCCTTGTTGCTAGGCTGTGACTTAGGAAGAAGTCTCTTTCATTTGAGCCTTCAGAGAACTAAGAAGCAGACCAAGTTGTTCCCAGTTGATTAATGGTCCACTTATAAGCTGCCAGAAAGCATTTGGTTCACAATCGTTCCTGTGACATAAGTGCCTGAAGTGGGCTTGCCCTGTGGCCAAGGAACATGGGCAAATGTTAGCCTCCTACTGCCTCTTATAATGTATAAAAATTAAAACTGTTAAAAGTAAAAACCCAAAGAAATCAGGGAAGAAAATTGTTGGCAAATGTTTCTAGTCATTGTGGCCTGTAGAGGTAGGTGGTGAAGATCTCTTATTTCCTTGCATCTTTTTTTTTCCCCTCGCTATTTAGTTTTTAAACATTTTATTCCAACTGCCTGAAGAGTCATCTTTTTTGGGGGGGGGGGGGTAATTAGGTTTATTTTATTTTTAGAGGAGGTACTGGGGATTGAACCTAGGACCTCGTGCATGCTAAGCACATTCTGTACCACTGAGCTATACCCTCCCCCTCTCCTTGCATCTTAAAATTGTATTCCTGAGGACTAGAATCCATTTGACCATTTTATATTTAGAGAAGTATTTTTATAAACACTTTCATACTGGGAATACATTATTTGCATTCTGCACACAGGGGGAACTCTTTTTTTCCTGGATCTGATTTAAAATAAATTCTAACCAAAAACTTACTTAAGGAATTTTGGAACTGCTCTCACTAAATAAAAAGCAACAGAGCTGGACTAGAGGGCTCTAATAATGCTGTGCAGTTTATGTAGATTTTGAAGCCAATTATCACCTGGGAAAATAGCATTGGAAGTTTTGCTAAATGTCTCTTCCTCATAACAGCTTTAAAGTTTTAAATCTTGCAACGAATGATGGCTTACTGCACAGGGAAAGACTGAACAAAAATTTTACTAGAATTCATACAGAGCTTCGGGAAGGTCTCCAGGCTTTTAGAAATCTTCCAAAATTTACTTTGATTCTCAGATCAGTCTTAGAAAAAATGTAGGCATTGTGCACACTGTCATTCACTCATTGTATACGTACGTGTGTGTGTGTGTGTGTGTGTGTGTGTGTGTGTGTGCGCGCGCACGCGTGCGTCCGTCCCTACTCTGCACTACCCTGCACTTGGAAAACCTTGCCAACCAGCCTGGTAGAAATCTTTGAAAGTAGTACGACACAAAGGGCTGACGTGCACAGAAACCCAACCCACCTTCTCATCTTATGGCAGCAATAGGTAGTGGGATGAGGGACTGAGGACCCACCTCTGGTGTGTTGCCAGGCTTCCCAGTGGGTCCCAGCAGCAGCTTCCAGCAGCACCGAAAGTCACCAATACCAACTCATGCTCAAATATGCGAGTCCAAAGGCTGCAGGAATCTGGGCATCCTCAAATAGCTCCTCCTCATGGAGCTGCAGACTGACTAGGGTCTTTGCCATGTAATGTTTGTGCATAAATTCCCATTCCTGAGTGCAGGATAAGGTTTCAGGGCAGGAAACTGAGGGTCCTTCCAAGATGATTACTGCTCCCTGATGAAGGAAGCAAGCTGTAATTGTCAGATCCTAATTCTGATTCTTAGATTGGGGAACAAACGCTCTATGGCTTTAATTGCTAATGCTTTGAAACTCCTGCACCCCAGAGAGGCCTAAGGGCAATACTAGGACCAGGGGAAGTCAGTGGACTCCACCTAGTGTAAAGAGCTGGGCCTCAGAAAAAAGGGGATGGAAAACCCTTTTGAGCACAGCTCCCAGTGGACAACCCAGTGAATTAGGCAGAAACTTGGGTCTGGTGCTGTGTGCTCTGGGAGGACTCGCCCCCAGGCACTGAAATGGGAAGGGTACAAGTGAGCTTCAGGTGGAAGATTCCTGCTGCTCTCCCCAGGAATGATTGTTTTAAAAAGGTAAAGGCTGCTGAAAGCTGAGGGAGGGAAGGAAATGTGTATCCTACCAATTATTCCCTGTGGTTTTTGCATGCCATCCCTCTTCCTTTGTGACCTAAGCTACTCAGCCCACATTTGATTGACATCTGAGTGCCTCCCAGGACAGTGAGAAAACCCCTGAAATGTGTCTATAATTGAAGTCCAGAAAATACAGATACTGCAGATAAGGGGGTCTGATGGAAGCTAGATTACAAGGAGAGAAAACAGGAAATCTCTTTTTAAAAAAAAAAAAATCAGCATTAGTGTAGACAGAGGCTGGGTAGGATCAGCCTCTGGGGCCTTAGGAGGAAAAGATGGTGGTTTAGGACTTGGTATAAGACTAGATTGAACATGTCCTGTACTGGCCTCCTGATTGTGTCCATTTGCCCAAAGGGAAGATTCTGGTTAACTCGACAGGATGATAGAACCCAGCAATTCTGTTTTGAGACTTCTTTCTCCAACAGTGGGACCCAGGCAGTGGCCACTGGAGCCAGCTCATACTTTTGAGAACTGATCACATCCATTTTGTCCCAACTCTGCTCAGTGGCACCATATGGGTAGTTTGAAATTGACCATGGTGGTATTGGAAAATGCTGTAAATCAGGGCTCCCAATTGGTACAAATCTCCCCCAGAGTGCTGACTGTTAAACATTTACACATACCACCCCACCCAGCAAGAAAAAGGCCAGAGAGTCCCCCATTGCACTTCTCAGGCAGAAAGAGCCAGCAACCTGAGATCAAACACTCACCTGCTTTTTAGTGAGGATACAGAAGAAGATGGGGTCTGGGACACATTCAGGTAGTATACACATGACAGCACACAATTTCAAATCCTCCTATGTATCCACTTACAGTGATAATGGTATGATTTCCCACATCATTACATATTTTAAATATATTTATAAATAATTGCTTAATGTATTTCCCACTTCATGGAAGTACTTTGTGCTAATGTTGAACATCGAACATTTTATTTATTCATTCAAATACAAATTTATTTATTTATTTAAACAAGTCCCAGCCAATTTTATTTAAGAAAAATTTTGCGTGATTCACTTTTCACCAATCTCTTTTGGCATGCTTCGAATGACGTCAGAATCACCTGGATCAGTGAGAGCCAGTGTGCATACTCTGTAGTATTTTCTACCCGCTCTGCCAAATTCAATATTACTGCCACTGCAGTGATGGACACCAGTTTTGGCCAACAAGGCATAGTGCACTCTTTCAGATTTCCTCTGGGAAATTGTGGAGAATGACTGGCTTAGCTCTGCCTTGTCTGATCATTTTCATAGCTCTGCCTTGTCTGATCATTTTCAGAGTGTACCCAGCAGTACTTTCCACTTTCATGATGTTTGGGAGCCTAGAGTTGATCAACTCCAGCAACTTTTTTGTCTTTGCTGCCACCATCTTCCTGTCTTAGGTTTGAGACAGTCCCCAGCCAAGAACAGCTGCCAAGATTGCCAACGAGAGAGAAAGCAAACATTTGAGGTTGTTTCTGTTCCTGTTTGTGGGTGCTGGTTGTTCTTTCTATCTAGGTATCTAACTACTATTAGAGTAAGTAGTGTATTTTACTTGTTAGAGTTAATCCTGGACTCTAATGTACTTTTAAAGTCTTTTTTTGTTACTCTTTTTTTTTTTCTTCCGGGTTACTTTTCTTTTTTGGGGGGTGGTGTAGGAGGGTTAGGTTTATTTATTTTTTAATGGAGGTACTGGGGATTGAACCCAGGATCTCATGCATGCTAAGCATGCACTCTACCACTGAACTATATACCCTCCACCTATTGTTTAAATCTTGAAAGCTCTAAACGGGCAGGTGGGGACAGAATAGATATATAAGAAGTAACTTTGAGGGCAGAAAGCTCCCTCTGGGCTCTTTTTCAGAAGGCTGGAGATCCTAGGACCGCTGTATAGATGACATAAACCATGTGATAAACATTTCTGTGCCTACAATTCTCTGCATTTTGGATTACTTCCCTAGAATAGATTCTTGGACCATTACTGCTTTCAAGAGTGTTGTTTGTTTGTTTGTGAGGGTTAATACTACGAAATTGCTCTTCCTGACAGAATGTACCAACTCACACTCATTACCAGTAGAATATATGCAAGTTTCACCAGTCAGGCCGATATTTCCATTTTTAAATAGTAGATAATGTGATCAGTGAATTATGATATCTCCTTGTTGATTTATTTTCCTCTCTCAGAGTGGAAGGTCATTTTTTACTAGATGATGCCTTTGGATATTTGCTTCCCCCAAAACTGCTTGCCCCTACCTGTGCCTTCCTGCCGCCCCCCTCAGCTTGGTGGGGGTAGGGGGTTACAATTCTTCGAGCTCTGAGAGGTGCTAAGGAGAAGCTGCTGGGTGAGACACTGCTTCCGTGCCAGCTGAGAATGGGCCACAGCAAGCTCCTCAGCAATGCTGAGGCCGGATGCCCTGGTCAGTCTACACCAGGACATCCCCATCCAGGCTCCATGTTCCCTGAGACGCTGTGAGTGCCTTGCTGGAATTCTCTTGTTGGGGAGGGGTGCCTGGAAATAAAAGAACTCTTTCCCTCAGGGTTTTTTACCTGTATCCACCGGGACCTGACAGATAATGGTTTACTCTTCTTCACTACAAGCTGTTTGAAATGTATAGCAAGGGATTTGTAGCTTCTGATTTTTGGGACAAATCCCTAGTCACCTCTTGTTCCCCTCCCCCACCATGTGGTCCCCAAGGCCCCATCCCTTCCCAGAACCTATGGCAGCGCAAAAGCTTTCAGGAGCATTCCCTTGGCACCTCACACAAGACCCTGTGGGCAGGTGCTGGAAAAAGGAGTCCTCACATCTCTTAGTGACTGCCCGTGCTGGTCCCAGCTGAGGCTTCCCAGCCCACTGGCTTAGCCTGAGGCCTGTTTTCTGCCTGGCCTGGCCTTAAGCGCTGTGCACGGTGACCAGTCCCCATCCAGCCCCGGCTCCCAGTACAAGGCGCTTTCCCCATTAGGCAGGTGGGGGCTCCTGAAACCGGGGCCTGAAACATGGTCCCGGGACAGGCTGGGGGTCTTGGGGTCACGCGAGGTGCTGGGGGCGCATCTGCCCGAGATGCAGTGTTCTCCAGGGTCCTGAGGCAGGCGCAGCGCTTCTCCCCAAGGTCGAACTTGTCCGGCCCAGCGCTTGAAACCGTGACGGCGCTGGGAAGTAAGATAGGGGAGGATGTGGGAAACGTTTGTCAGCTGCTCATATTTCTCCGGCCGGGATTGGGGGAACCGCCTCCAGCTCAGCCCGCGGGAATCCGGGATCTTTCCAGAGGCCCGACGGTCAGGGCGTATAACGGAGCCCGAGCCCTCCCCGCGGCGCCACAGCTGGCCGCTTCGCCCCACGAGGGCCAGCTCCAAGCCGCACGGCCGGGCCGCCCGGCCCAGCCCCGGCGCCCCTCGGAGCTCCCGGCTAAGCGCGGACACCGCGGCTCCGCCGCCACCGCCGCCGCCACTCCCCCCACATTCCAGAGGCCGCAGCGCCGTCTCCTTCCTCGCATTCCTGCCCCCACAAAGGAGTCCCTCCGGCCCCCGCGCGGCCGCGGGGAGGAGGGGGCGCGGCCCGGCGCCTCCGAGTGTACATTCCTCCGCCGCGCGCGCCACCGAGCGGAGCGCCGAGGCCCCCGGAACCCGCGTGGCCGGCGGAGCGACCCCGGCCCGACCCCGGCCGGGCCCCGGCCCCGCCCCGCCCCGCGCCCAGGGGTCCCAGGGCGGGCTCCGGGTTTCGGGCGGACGATGCGGCGACGCGGCCGGAGCGGCGGCGGGAAGCGGAGGCGGAGGTGACGCGCCGGGGCCGGCGGGCCGGGCCATGCAGCGCTCCCGGGTGGCCGCGGACGAGGCGGCTCTACTCCTAGCCGGGCTGGCCCTGCGGGAGCTGGAGCCGGGCGGTGACTCTCCGGGCCGGGGTCGGCGGGGGCCGCGGCCGGGGCCGGGAGACGAGGCGGCGCAAGCGCTGGGCCGCAGAGGGCAGGGCGGCGGCCCCGAGGCGGGGGCCGACGGACTGAGCCGCGGGGAGCGAGGCCCTCGGCGCGCGGCGGTCCCCGAACTCAGCGCGCAGCCCGCGGGCAGCCCGCGGGCCAGCCTGGCGGGCTCCGACGGCGGCGGCGGCGGCAGCGGCAGCGCCCGCTCCAGCGGCATCAGCCTGGGCTACGACCAGCGCCACGGCAGCCCGCGCTCCGGCCGCTCGGATCCGCGCCCTGGCCCCGGGCCGCCGTCGGTGGGCAGCGCCCGCTCCAGCGTGTCCAGCCTGGGTTCCCGCGGCTCGGCCGGCGCCTATCCCGACCTGCTTCTGCCCGGCGCCTGTTCCGCGCCGGCCCGCTCCCCGGAGCCTGCCGGGCAGGCCCCGTTCGCTCTGCCTTCATTCCAGCTGCCTTCGGGCCGGGAGGGCGGCCCGAGCGCGGCGGAGCGGCGGCTGGAGGCGCTGACCCGGGAGCTGGAGCGGGCGCTGGAGGCGCGCACGGCGCGGGACTACTTCGGTGAGCGAGCTCGGCCGCGCCGCCTGCGCACCGGGGTCCCCGGCCTCTGCCGTCCTCGTCGGGGGTCGGGGACATCCTCCGGATAGGCGGCCTGTTCAGCCCAGGAGAGCGCGAGGTGGGCCAGAGGCTGGGCATTGGACGAAGGGCCAGGATAGAAAAAAACTTGTCTCCCTCCCGTGGGGCTGGAGAGCCGGCGACGTTTGTTCCGCAGACGGTGTGTGACTGTGCACCACCGGGTCTGGGGTCTATTTGGGACAGCAGCTTCGCCTCTGGGCTCCAGGCCGGGAGTTCTGGCTAAGTCAGTGGATGCACGGCTCCTAACTGAGAGAAGTCACGGTAGTAGGCAGAATAAGTTTTTTTCCAATAATTTCTTCTTAATCCTTGGCACTTGCCTCAGCTCACTGTACTCCATGCTGTGTGATCCACCGAAGTGGTGCAGGCCCCCGCCGTCCCGGTGTTTCCCTTTCCCCAGCAGTACAGGGTGTGGACAGGGGCAGGGAGGTGGTGTGGCCCAGATGCCACCCGACCCCTGTGACTTGAGGCTTTGATAGTGGTAGTGGCTGGAGGCAGAGTGCGCCACGGAGGGTGAGCCCACCCTGAGGGGGAGGGAACTGATCTGGTCACACTGGACTGTCCTCGCTCTGGGTTATGATGTGTATATGGGATGTTTCCAAAGGGAATCCTGCTTCACATCATTTGCAAAGACCTTTTATCTCCGACAGCCTCCCTTTCCTATTCTGACCGTGGCCCTTTGATCCCTAGTCCTTTGGACATCTCAGGATTCTTAGGCTTGAGGTTCTGAGAGGAGGCCTGGGAGGGGCTTCCCTACTTCCCTTAATGATAAGCAGGCACCTGGCTTTGGAGGGGGTGGTGGTTATCATGTCTTGGACAGAGGCCGTCCTGGGGTTTGTGCCTTTCATGCGTTCATTCCAGCTAACAGCTCAGGACTGCCCCGAACTGGATCTTGAGCGAGAAGGAGGCGGTTTGAGAGACCAGTGGGGGCATTCCAGGCAGAAGGAAGAATGTGGACAAAAGGAGGCGAGTAAGGATGTGGACTGTTCCACTCTGATCCTAGGGGTTGCAGACCAGGAGGGGTCAGGTGGTCAAGGGAGCATGTAGACCAAAGGGTCAGCCTACCTTTGGGAGGGAAGCTGCTGAAGGGTTTCTGGTAGGTCCTGTGGCTGCTCTCAGATGTCCTGGGGCAGGAAGATGAGTTAGGAAGTTGTTGCCCCTCATGCCAGATGGGTGCAAGGAGCAGAAGCTGGGGCTGCCTTCTGAAGAGAATAACTTCCCAGCACGCTCTCCCGGGGAGACTCCCCATTTTCCTGTCCCAGCTTATTGTAGCGCCCGGGCTGGGGTGTGTTCTCTGGGCCTCTGTAGCTCCTTGTGAATCTTTGTGTGAAGCTGAGGTGGCCAGACGCAGGCACAGTGGGAGAAGTGAAGGGGCTGATGGTACAAGACTGTACAGGCTGGTGGGTCATCCTTTCTAAGAGGAGCTGCTACCCCCATTGAAGCCACGTGGGAGTGGGAGGTGAGTAATGATAGATCTTTGGTTTTAATAAAGAGCAACCAGATCAAGGTAGCATTTTCCTGTTTTTTAAAGGAAGTCTGCAGGTAGCATAAGCTTAGGTGATCCCTGATAAATCTCATCCTGAGTGTGTTTCTTCTTCTCTGTGCCATCCCTGCTCCTTGGCCATGGTACCAGCTCACCTCCTTGTCCCTCTCGGTCTTTCACTGATGTCTGTGGAACTCACGTGTCCCTCCTCACCAAGTTCCACTGCTGTCAGCCAGCCGGCAGCCTCAGGCCTCTGGAACCTTATGAACTTTGGTGACCTGTCTGCCGCCCAAGGCCACACCCTGGATTTGCCTAACTTGGGCAGTCTTCTGTTCTGCAGCCTGCGTCTCACCAGGACCTCTGATTCCTCTCATCACCATCTGCCCTGCAGACCCCCGCCGACTTCCCTTTTCTATTGCTATACTAGGCGGCAGACTGATGGTCTCCTGGGCACCACCTGTCACCCTAAGCCCTGATCAGTTCCGTCTTTTATTCCCTCAGCAGCCTGCCTCTCTCCTCAGCCCCTGCCCTTGCTTTCTACTTTGCAGAGAGCATTGGGGTCAGCCATTGCAGTCTGTCCCCTTGGCTTCACGTCCCTTCCTCACAGGCTCTCAAGTCCACGTCCAGATCTGAGAATGAGAGTCCTTCCATCTCCAACTTTTATCTCCTCCATCCTCAGCTTTCCTCTTTCCACTGGCCTTTTCTTTTGGTTATTAATATGTACAAAGGTCTTTCATTAAACAGCAACAAGGAAGACAGGAAAAAACAGCAAACCCAAACCTACATTTCTGTCAGCCCATCTTCCCATCTTCCCATTCCCTTGTCTGGTTGGCATTGTCTTGGCTTATCCGCCTCCCAGCTCCCTCAGCCGTTTGCTGTCTCCTCCCACCGGACTGGCCCAGCTCTTGCTCAGGACCCTGGTGACTCCCCAGCCCCAGCCCCAGAGGGTGTTTGCTGGGCCTTGTTGGTCTGGATCTCATTGCTACAATCTACAGGTGGAGTCAACTCTCCTCCGAAACATTCCACTCCCTGAATTTTGGAGGTACCTCATGCTCCTCGTTGTCCATCTTCAATGTATTTTTGTGATGCAAGCACATCTTTAGAAAAAAAATCAAATAGAGCCAAAAAATGAATAATAAAAAGTTGTAACTTCCTCTCTTGTCTATCCTTCTGTCCTGCTTCCCATAGGCAGCTGACTTCTGTTCTTTTCACCGTGTTTTCTGGTAACTTAGGGAAGTGACAAAGTCAGGTTTCAGAATTGATGGACAAGAATGAAATTGTGAGGGTGGGTCATTTTCACTTTAGAAAGATAAGTCTGGAGGGGAGGGTATAGCTCAGTGGTAGAGCGCATGCTTAGCATGCGTGAGGTCCTGGGTTCAATCCCAGTACCTCCTCTAAAAATAAAATAAATACAACAATAAATTAAAAAAAAAAGTCTGGCTGCAATTTTGGGGATGGATCATTGGGGTTGGCATGGATGCCGTGAGGAGGCTGTTGAAACAGCCTTTGGGATGAGAATTGATGACACTGAATCAGGCCAGTGGAAGTGAGGGGAGAGATTAGGGAACAGAGTAACTGGGATTCCAAGTTGGAGGTAAGAGAGACAGGATAGACCTGGATGCTTCCTGAAACTGGCTACACAAAAATGCTGTTTCCTGAGCAGGAACCCAGAGCTCTGTTCTGGACCTGTGGTGGTCTGGGGCCACCCGGGAAGGGGATCAGTGGCTCAGGAGAGGAGTCCGGAGTGGGCAGAGTTCTGGGATCCCTTGGCAGGGATGAGCAGCTGGGAGTAGGTGGAACTGCCCGGGGAGACGGGGTAAAGCCACATGTGGAGGCCTACAGACACAGTGTGTTTGGCTTCTGAAAGACATTTGAGTTAGTGGTTAATTTCAGTACGGGAAGATTTCTAGCTTTTCTTGAAAAATCAGAGTCTTTAGCAGTGTTGGCCCTGCATTCCCACTGGGTAGCTGTCAGCAGAGTTGAGGGGTGGCTGTGACCTCCAGCAGGCATGGCTCTCTTCTTTGTTCACCTGGGTCCCCACCTGCCTGACTTGAGGGCATCTGCTCTGGCTCTCCCTCCCCTGGGGAGACTGAGGTCCAGGACAGAGGAGGGAAGTATGCAGTAGAGCTGGAAAGAGAGAAGAACCAGAAAGCCCAGTGTGGGTCATATACTGGAAGCCCAAGAGGAGGAGAGGTCTCTCTCCAGCAAGATCAGAACAGAAAGTCCGTAGATCTGCACAGTTAGGAGATGACTGGCTGTGGACTAAGCTTGCTTTCTTGACTGAGGGGAAGGGGAAATGGGGTGGCTGGTGGGGGAGGGAGGTTTTTTTTTTTTTTTTGAAGATGAGAGAGGTTCAACCTTGGTAAATGTTATAGAGAGAGATCTGGTGGAATGCAGGAGGGAGAGGGTGAGGGCATCATGTCCTGGAGCAGCCGGAAGACAGGGTCCGGGGGGGCAGGTGGGGCCCTTTGTGGTGTGGGAGACCTTGGGTGAATCTGTGAAAGGACTTCTGACATCTGGGCTGGCTTCCTGCAGTCTGGGTCTCCAGAAGGGCTGGCCAGAGTCCCCTACGGCTAGTGCCGGCCTTCACCCTGGCATTGCTGGTCACCCGGCTCCCCTCCCTGCTGAGCAGCCCACCCTGTGCTGCCGGGGGTGGTCCCCATGTCCACCCAGTTATTCCTGCGGAGCATCTTCCCTCCCTTATTTCCCTAGACCTTTGCTCAGATATCACCTTGTCACCAGGGCCTTCTCTGACCCCACTCTATTTAAAATTACACACCTAGATGTATTCTTTTTTCTTTTTTTATTAAAGTATAGTTGATTTACAAAGTTTCAGGTGTACAGCAAAGTGATTCAGTTTTAAATGTGTGTGTGTGTGTGTGTGTGTGTATGTATGTGTATGTATGTATGTATGTGTATGTGTATTCTTTTTCAGATTCTTTTCCATTATAGGTAATTACAAGATACTGAATATAGTTCCCTGTGCTGTATAGTAGTAGGTCCTTGTTGTTTATCTATTTTATACATTGTGGTGTGTATCTGTTAATCCCAAGCTCCTTATTTATCCCTCCCGCCCCCTTTCCACTTTGGTAACTGTAAGTTTGTTTTCTATGTCAGTGAGTCTATTTCTGGCTTGTAATAAGTTCATTTGTATCATTTTTTTAGATTCCACATATAAGTGATATCATATAATATTTATCTTTCTCTGACTTATTTCACTTAGTATGATTATCTCTAAGTCCATCCATGTTGCTGGAAATGGAATTAATTCATTCCTTTTTTTATGGCTGAGTAATAATCCATTGTATACATATACACTACATCTTTATTCAGTCATCTGTTGTTGGACACTTGGGTTGCTTTCAAGTCTTGGCTATTGTAAATAGTGCTGCTATGAATGTTGGGGTGCATTTGTCTTTTCAAATTAGAGTTTTCTCCAGATATGTGCCCAGGAGTGGGACTGCTGGATCATATGGTAACTCTATTTTTAGTTTCTTAAAGAATCTCCATAGTGTTTTCCATGGTGTCTGTACCTATTTACATTCCTACCAACAGTGTAGGAGGGTTCCCTCTTCTCCACACTCAGACATATTCTTAATCAGCCTTCTTGTTTCACCTGAGATGTGGTTTACCTCTTGTCCATTTCCCTACACTGGAATACAGGCTTTTTGAGGCGGGGGATTTGTTTGGTGTGTTACAGCATCTCTGGTACCTGAACTGTGCAAAGGCATCAGTGTCATTGTGCTGACCGAACAAGAGAATAAATTGACCTATGGTACAGATGAGGGAAGTGCGGCTGGAGGGTCAGTGGCTCTGCCCTGGATGTACCTGTGTGGTCTTCATTCCTTTTGATTCACAGACAGCAGAAAGGACTTTACGTCAGTCAGAGCAGGTTACAGGTGAAGGGGCTTAGAACAACTTTCTAGGTATAAATGTGTTGTCATAATTTTGATGGTGAGGACGCTGTCAGTTAGCTCTGTCTTTGCCAGGTGCTCTGCTAAACTGTCTGAATCCTCAAACAACAGCAGCAAACCCTAAGTAGTGGTACCCGTATTACCCCTGTGTTAGCCATTAGTAACAGAGCAGTGGAGGCTTCTGCAAGTTCCCTTGCCCAAGGGTGGGTGCACAGCACTAGGATGGGGAGTCAGATGCATGTCCTTTTAACTGCACAGTCCTGGTGCTAACCGCTGCTCTCTCCTGCCTCTCCTTCCGCAGGCATTTGCATCAAGTGTGGCCTTGGCATCTACGGAGCAAGGCAGGCGTGCCAGGCAATGGGGAGCCTGTATCACACCGATTGCTTCACCTGCGACTCCTGTGGTAGGTACCCTCTCCCCCATCCCTCTTGCACCTAAGTCCCAGGCAGTTGGACCACCTGGCTCCGGCCCCGGCGGAGTGTAGAGGAGGCTGAGCTGTGGCCCTTTTCCTTCTGGCCTGGACAGTTTGAGAGGCCCAGGCCCCTGGGCAGATCTGCGGGGCCCTGGGAGGAGGTGTGGGGCCAAGGAGGAGCCTTTTGCTGCTCCTCTAGCCCTTGACTTTGGACCCACTGTCCTGGGCAGGGTACCGATGTCTTCTGGCTGCCCGGGTGGGGCTTGTGGAGCCAAGTGATGTGCCTTCTGCCTGCCTGGATATGGGGCTGATATTTTTTCCCCTGCAATTTATTTTTTTTGTCCTGATTTTCCACACAGTATACACTGTGAATGTTATAATTTAACCTAGACAAAGTTGTAAAAGGAAAAAGTAACTGTCATTCCAACCAACCTAGTAAGTCTGCACTCTTGATTTTCCTGCTGTTCTTTCAGGCTTTGCTCCTGAGCTGACATCTTTTATTTATTTACATAAACATTTTAATGTTTTATTTTATAAAAATTTAATATGTAAACAGTGTTAAGTCAAATAGTCCTGAGATGCTACTTTTGCAATAGCCAAAAACCACTTCTCTGTCCACCCCTGGTCCCGTTCCCCAGAGGCAGCCTCTGAGTATTTTTTAGCAATTTCTTCTAGTAGACACCCGCATATTCTAACAGCATACACTGCTGTTTCCTGATGTATCAGTTTTAGAAGTGATTTACTTACATTTGCTGTGGTAGATGAGGAGTAGGTTCTTGTACTGGTCCTTCTCCCTCTCCTCTTTCCATCTTCTCACTGTGGTCACATCCTAAGCTGTGATGAAGTCAGTAACCCAGGTCTGTATTACTATATAAATGTCATTCACTGCAGAGCCAGGAATTATACTGGGATTATGTCCCCTTTTTTCGGTAGTCTTTACTTTTCCTGGTGTTTTTTCTTCTTTAACCTTTCTTCCCCTTGTGTTGTCTTGACTTATCATATCTTCAGTGTTTTTCCCCCAGATGCTCCATTATAGCAAGCATTCTCTTGAGTTCCCCCGGGAGCTCCCGGCCTCTTGTCAGTCTGAGCCAGTTGCCCTCTGGACCCCTGTGGAGTGCTCATTCTGTGCACTCATTCCTGGATTGAGTCTACTGTATCCTGGAATCTTGCAGCTGTAGATAACAGAAAAGCTGCTGAGGAGGCGCAAACTCTTAGTGAACTGGGAGCTCAGAGATGGGGCTGGCTTCAGGCTGGGATTGATCTAGTGGCTCAGGCTCTATGAGTATCTTGGCTGGGTTTCCCTTGGGTTTGGCTTTATTCTTACAGTGGTGAAATGTGTGAGGCAGCTTCCATTAGCATACCACTGGTCTGGAGGAAGAGGGGGCATCTCTTCTGGTCGTGCGTTTGGGGCAGAAAACTTCTTTTCCACCTAGCAAAGATATCCTTGTATGTCATTGGCCAGGTCATCTCACACATCCATTCCTGAACCCATCCCCATGTCGAGGGGTGGGGTGGGGTGCTGTGATTTGATTGACTAAATTGCCTGAGTCTCTGAGCCAGTATTGTAGTAAGGGAAGAAGAATTATCTTTATACTAATCAAGCCCACCTGTATAGATTCAGATTTCCCTGAAAATATACCAGGCTGTCTGATATAAGGTTGGAATACTGGACACAACTTGGAAAGTAGAGAGGAATCAAAGCTGTGAGGCAGCCAAAAGTGTCTCCGGCGTTTTGCTGTAGCTATCTTAGAAAGGACACGTGGGAGATAAATTTTCTGAATTCCAGGATGACTAAAATGCCTTTATTCAACTCTCACAATTTATAGTTTGACTGGGAAGAGATTACCAAATTGGAGATAATTTTCAGTAAGCATTTTGAAGTCATAGTTTTATCTTCCAGAAGCCATTGCTGCTGCTAAATTCTGATGCCATTCTGATTCTCATTTTTCCTTTTGGAAGCTCTCAAGAAGAGGGCTGTTATATTGCACAAATCCTGGCTATAAATGGCCTCTGGAAGTGGCTGTGAGCTGCCCAGTTCCAGGGGGTGCCATTTACGTAGATGCAGCAGGAATGGTGCTCCTGAAGTTGTGCAGTGCAGCAGCCTGGCTTAGGATGCTTTATTTATCTTTGGTGTAGGTTTTGTGACATTGGTTGTGCTGGGCACACACAGAGCTCTGTGAGACTGGAGACTTGCCCTTCAGTTCTGGGAATTTTTCTTCTACTATTTATTTATTCCCTTCTTTTTTCCACTGGAACTGAATTCAGCACTGTATAATCAAGATCATATTTTATGATCAAGCTTGTGATTGAGCTTATCTGAAGAATACTAGTGGATTTACAGTATTAATGTTATCATTAATGTAATTCACCTCATTAACAGATTAAAGAAGAAAACTGTACAGTCATCTCAATACGGGTAGAAAAAGCAGTCAATAAAATCTGACATTCATTCATGATGAACATGTTTAGCAAACTAGAAATAAAAGGGAACTTTCTCAACCTGATAGAAGTTGGTTACTAAAAATCTATGCAAACATCATACTCAATGGTGAAATATAAGAAAAATGTACTTTTAAAAGAGGAAAGAAGAATGATGCCTGCAGTCTTCTATTCAATACTGTACAGAGGCCCTAGTCATTGCAGTAAGAGAAGAAAAATAAATATGCCATATTCATGGATATATTCATGAGTATATCTGTATTCATATATTATTGCATATGGGTATATTCAGTAGTGTAGAGATGTCAGTTTTTTCCAAATTGATCTATAATGCCTTGTAATTCCAATTAAGCAAGTTTTCATGAATTTGACAAGCTAATTCTAAAATTTCAATGGAAGAGCAAAAGGCGAAGAATAATTGAGATGATCTTGAAGAAGAGTAATTAAGTATTGACACCACTACCGGGTGCCAATATGTATTATATAGTTACATTAATAAATTTCATGTGGTGTGAAGATAGACAGATAGACAGATGGGACAGAATGGAGAGTCCAGAAACAGACCCACTCTATGCAAAAACTTAATAAAAGATAGAGAAGGCATTTCAGATGGTTCTGAGAAAAAGTGGTTATCCATATTTAAAAATTGAAGTCAAATCCAGATGGATCAAAGAAATGTGTAAAGAAAAACTTGACAATTTTAGAAAAACCGACCTTCTGGTTAAGAAAGTTTTTTTTTCACGTAAAAAGTGCCAAATTTAAAAGAAGGGATTGATAAATTTGGCTGCATTGGAATTAAAAAAAAACAACAACTCTATTTACTAGAAGACACCATGAGACACGTGGGAAAACAAACAGTATTCTGCCACAAATATAACTTCCAAGGAGTACTTTCTAGAATATTTAAAATACTTTCACATATTAATTATAAAAAGTAGAGATAATTTAAAGTGTTCTTTTATAGTGTGATATGTAGGTGTGGGTTTCCTCTTATTTGTCTTGCTTTGTATTCATTATTGACTCCTGAATCTGAAAATTCAGGTTTTTTATTAATGTGGGAAAAATCTTAGCTATTATTTTTCAAAAATTTGCTTCTCTTTCATTCTTTCTATTATTTACTTCTAAAATTCAGGTTAGAAATATTAGGCTTTTTCATTCTATTCTATTTGTCTCTCAGCCTCTTCTCCATGTTACCCATTTCTCTTGTCTCGCTTTGCTGCATTCTGTTTAACAGATCTGTCTTCAGATCTATCTTCCAGAAGCTGGAATCCAGTCACTGAATTTTCTCATCAGCTGTGTTTAATTGAACGCTTTCATTAAGTTTTTCATTTCAGTAACCAGATTAAAAAAAATTTTTTTTTTACAAGTTCTCTTTTTGTTTTCCAAATCTGCCTCAATATTTTTGGTAGTCCTTTGCTTTTTATCAAGATTTCATATATATAAAGGGTGCAAACCCCACTAATTTTATATGTATTACAGCTTGATCCATTTTTACGTATCCACTGCCCATGTAATCACCATCTGGATCAAGATGTAGAACATTTCCATCACCCCAGGGCATTCCCTTGTGCCCCTTCCCAGTCATCTCTACATGGATTTTTGAGCTGTTTCCATAAGTTGGTGATTATAAATAAAACTTGTTAGGAGCATTCTGGTACATCTGTTGATGGCATTTACACTTATTTCTCTAGCACTGGAGTTGCTGGGTCATGGAGTAGTATTTGTGTAGCTTTAGTGTATTTAGTATATAGCTAAACAGGTTACCAGAGTAGACAAACCGATTTGTAATCCCATTGGCGATGTATGAGAATTCCAGTTTTCCCTCACTGCCGCCAACACTTAGCCTTGTCAGTCTTTTAGCCGTTCTGGTAGGGGTGGAGTGGTATCTTAATGTGATTGTAATTTCCCTGATAAGTAGTCATGACTCATACACATGTTCACTGGCCATTTGAATGCCTTCGTAAAGTGCCTGTTGACGTCTTTTGCCCATTTTTAAATTGGGTTGTTTGACTTTTTCTTATTGATTTCTTGGATTTCTTGATGCATCTTGGGTAAAAGGGTGTTTATTTTGTTGGATATGTGTGTTGTAAATTCTTTTCCTAACCTATTATTGCTTCATTACTTTCTTAATGATGTCTTCTGCTGAAAAGAAATTCTTAATGAAGTCCAATTTATCTTTTTTTGTTTGTTTACAGTCATCGCTTTTAGTGTCTTGCCCAAGAAATCTTTGTAGTTTCATGTTTTTGGACATTTGTTTTTATTTTTAAAGCATATTAAACATACCTATTTTGTATTCTGTATCTAATAATCCCAGTATCTGATGACTTTTGAAGTCCTACTTCTGTTTATTATTTCTCCTCACTCTTGGTGATAAATACATTGTTTTCTCATGTATTTTGTAATTTTTGATTTTGGAAGTCAAATTCCAGAATCAAAAATTGTGAATTCATTGAGGTGTACATTGAAGGTGCATTTCTCTAGGGAATGTTTGAAAGCTTTTTATTAAGGAAAGTTTTATACTTAAATGGAGGCAAATACATTTTTTATTTTTTGCGTATTCTTATTACTCATGGACTTGTATTCATGTAATAATATATTGCAACACCATCATTATTCTTTTTAATGCACGAATTGTCTCAAATTTGACCAGAGGAAGTCCCTCCCCGTTGGTTCTTGTGCCCTCTTGATTTGTCTCCATCATTCTTTGAGCACTTCTTTACTGTGGCACGATATGTACTCGGTGTATCTTTGTTTTTGTTTTTAATTGAGTACAATTTACATTCAGTACAGCAAACAGATCTTAAGTACATAGTTAGAAGATTTTGGATAAATTTATATAACTCACATCCCTAACAAGGATGTAGACAATTTTGAACACCTGAGAAACTTCTGCATTCCCTTCTTTTCAGTTGATACCCATGTGTTCCCCCATCACATCCACCCAGCCAGTGTTCTGATTTCTACCACCATAGATTAGTTTTGTCTGTCTAGAATTTCATATAAATGCAGTCATTTTGTATGTACCATTTTGTGGCTTTCTTTCTTTCTTTCTTTTGCTAAGCATGTCTTTTTTTTTAATCCATGTTGTTGCTTGTATCAGTAGCTCACTCCTTTTTATTGCTGAGTGGATTCTGTTGTATGAATATACCACAATTTGTTTGTCCATTTAACTGTTGATAGATACTAGGTTGTGTTATGAACATTCTTGTACAGGTCATTTGTGGACCAATGTTTTCATTTCTCTTCGTTAAATTCTAAGGAATGGAATTTCTGGGTCATAGGCTAAGTGTATGTTTAACTTCATAAGAGACTGCCAAATTGTTTTCCAAAGGGCATGTATCGTTTTATACTCCCACCAGAAATATAAAAGAGTTGGGTTATTCTACATATTTGCCAACAATTGATATTTTAGTCTTTTTAATTTTTAGCCATCCTTTTGGGTGTGAAGTGGTATCTCACTGTGGTTTTAATTTGCATTTCCCTGGTGACCAGTGAGGTGGAGCTTCTTTTTTTCTGTTTCTTGGCCATTTATATCTTCTTTTGTGAAGTCTGTTCAAGTCAGTTTTTAAATTGGGAGTTTCTTTTTTATTATTTAGTTGAATATATATATATGTGTGTAATGCAAGTTCTCAGATGTTTTGTGAATATTTTCTTCAGTTTTTTTTAATGGCTATTTTTGTGATTTAAAATTTTTTTGTACCCCTTTAAGTCATGAAGCTAGTCTCTTTTGTTTTTTCTTAGAAGTTTTAGGTTTCTCATTTTGATGTTTCAGTTGATAACCCATTTCACATTAGTTTTTGTGCACAGTGCGAGGTAAGGAATTGAGCCTGATTTTCTTTTCCATATAAATATCCAGCTGTTCCGGCACCATGTGCTTTCTCACTTGTATGTTTGTTGACATATTTATGGATCTATTTTTGGACTCTATTCTGTTTCACTGATGTTTTTGTCTCTCCTTACCGCAATACTACACTGTCTTGATTACTGTAAGTCTTAAAATAGGTAGTGTACGTCTTCTAGTTTTGCTGTTTTTTTTTTTTTTCAAGATTATTTTGGCTATTCTAGGTTCTTTGTATAGCCAATGTTTCATGCATGCTGACTGAAGACGTGACCCTCCTGGGGCAGATCCTCGCAGCCCCGCAAGCGGCGTGAGCGTCACGTTCATGTCTGTTCTGTGTGACCTCCCCGTTCCCAAAGGGGTGATGTGGAGGGCGCAGGTGCGTGCTGCACACGCAGTGGGTCTGTATGTCAGGGCTGAGGAACACTGAGCTTAGGGAATCCCAGGCTTTTATAATGGGCTGCCAGCAAGGCTGTCTGACCTTTGTCCCAGAGAAGCACTTTATCTTTATTATACTGGACACCAAACAAACCTGCCCTTTGCTTCAGAGGGAGATGCAATCTCTATCTTCTAAGCAGTTTGCTCCACGAAACGCCCTTGGCAAGAAAATCCAGAATGGAAGCTGCTGGCCCTCTGTTTGAAAGATGTGCAGAAATGGAAGAGATCCAATGGAGAACTGTCTTCCAGCAATGGTGTATCTTTCTATTTATGCAGCTCTTTTAAAATTGCTCTCAGCAAAGTTTGGTTTTGCAGAGTAAGGTCAGACACATCATCTTCATTAAATGTATCCCTTAGTATTTTATGGGGTGTGGGGGATGCTACTATAAGTTCATTTTCCAGTATTTTATGGGGTGTGTGGGATGCTACTATAAGTTCATTTTCCAGTCATTTGTTGCTAGAATATAAAAATATTTTTGATTTTCATATGCTGACCATCTATACTTTGCTAAGCTCACTTACTAGTTCCAGTAGTTTCTTGGTAGACTCCTTATGATTTTCTGTACAACACAATCATGTCGTCTGTGTTTAAAGACAGTTTTACTTCTTCCTTTCCAATTTTTAAATTTTTTTCACTTGTCTTATTGCACTGCCCAGCACTTCTAGTACAGTGTTGAATCCTGAGGGGAAAAGCATTTACTATTTCACTATCATGTCTGATGTTAGCTGTGGGTTTTTATAGATGCCCTTCATTAGGTGGAAGAGTTTCCTTCTATTTTTTCTTTTGTTTTATGAGGGGGAGGTAATTGGGTTTATTTATTTATTTATATTTGGAGGAGGTACCAGGGATTGAACCCAGGACCTTGCACATGCTAAGCATGTGCTTTACCACCTGAGCTGTACCCTCTCCCTGAGTTTCCTTCTTGTTCCTAGTTAAGCGTTGTCATCTTTCTCTTGACTCAACGGGAATGCCTCACATAGCTCCTGGCAGGTCTCCTGGGGCTATGGGTTTGACAAGGATGCCTTTTTCTTTGTAAGTTTTTATTCAATTTATTTAAACTGAAAAAAAACCCACATCACCCATTTTTCCCACCCCCACCCCCTGTGTCTTGCAACCACAAAACTGTTCCCTGTATCTATGAGCTTGTTTGTTTTTCTAAAGATTCCACATATAAGAGAGATCATATGGTATTTGTGTTTCTTTGTGTGGCTTATTTCACTTAGCGTAATGCCTTCAAGGTCCATCCATGTTGTCGCAAATGGCAAGATTTAATTTTCATTCTTTTTTGGGGGGGAGGAGATAATCAGGTTTATTTATTTATTTGTTAATGGAGGTACTGGGGATTGAACCCAGAACCTCATGCATACTAAGCACGTGCTGCACTACTGAGTGTACCCTCCCCCCTCATTTTCATTCTTGTTTTGTGGCTGAATAATATTCTGTTGCATCTGTATAGAATATATATATACACACATGCATATATATATTCTACAGTTTCTTTATCCATCCATCAATGGACACTTAGGTTGTTTTCATATCTTGGTTATTACAAATAATACTGCAGTAAACATAGAGGTGCAGATATCTTTTTGAATTAATTAGAATGTTTTTTTTTCTTTAGATAAATGGCCAGAAGTGGAATTGCTGGATCATGTACTAGTTCTATTTTTAATTTTTTGAGGATTCTCTATACTGTTTTCCACAGTGGTTGCACCAGTTTCATTCTCACCAGCACTGCACAAGGGTTCCCTTTTCTCCACACCTCATCAATAGTTGCTACTTCTTGTTTCATTGACAATAGCTATCCTAACAGGTGTGCTAAGTTAATTAACCATTTATGTGTGGGTTTATTACTGGGCTTGCTATTCTGATCCGTTGATCAATGTGTTTGTTTTTATGCTGACAGCATACTTTTTAATTACTGTAGCTTTGTAATACAGTTTGAAATCAGGGAGCATGTTGCTCCCAACTCTGTTCCTCTTTCTGAAGATTGCTTTGGCTATTTGGGGTCTTTTGTGGTTCCATACATATTTTAGGATTGTTTATTCTATTTCTGAGAAAAGTACCATTGGAATTTTGATAGGGATTGCATTCATTGAATGTATAGATTGCTGTGGGTAGTATGGACATTTTAACAATACTGATTCTTCCAGTCCATGAGCATGGAATATCTTTCCATTTATTTGTGTCTTCTTCAGTTTCTTTCATTAATGTATTGTAGTGTTCAATATATCGGTCTTTCCCCACCTTGGTTAAATTTTTTCCTAGATACTTATTCCTTTTGATGCAATTGTAAATGGACTGTTTTCTTAATTTCTTTCTAATAGTTTGTTATTAGTTAAAGAAGCACAACAGATTTTTTTGTACTGATTTTGTGTTCTGAAAATTTACTGAATTCAGTTATTAGTTGTAACAGTTTTTAATGGCATCTTTTGGGCTTTCTATATACAGTATCATGTCACCTGCAGACAGTGACAGTTTTACTTCTCCCTTTCCAATTTGGATGCCTTTTATTTCTTTTTCTTGTCTAATGGCTCTGGCTGGGACCTCCAATACTATGTTGCATGAAAGTGATGAGAGTGGGCATCCTTGTCTTGTCCATGATCCGAGAGGAAAAGCTTTCAGCTTTTCACTGTTGTGTATGGTACTGGCTGTTAGCTTGTCTTTATTACACTGAGCTGTGTTCCCTCTGTACCCACTTTGTGAGAAGATGCTGAATTTCATCAAATGACTTTTCTGTATCTATTGAGATGATCATAGGATTTTTATCCTTCATTCTGTTGATGTGATGTATCACGTTGACTGATTCGCGGATGTTGAACTTTACCTGCATATTTGGAATAGAGGATACCTCTTTTATATTGGGTTCCTTCACCTAGTGAGAACTATACTTCTGATGTTTCTGGAGTAAGAAATTCATTCTGAAAAGCCTGCTCCGAGTTCAACTGAACTTAGAGCAAATATATATATTTGTAAATTATCACAACTTCAATTTACATTTGAGAAACAAATCTTTATATATTTGCTCTGACAACCTGGTACAACAGTTTTGTCAACAACACATTATGTTTCATTTTTTAAAAATAACTGATTAGCATAATGATAATAACATTAGAGGGAAATTTAAAAATTCATCTGTAATCCATTTCTCATTTGTTGGAGGAGGGAGAGAAGTGCTGAGAAATGGCAGCAGGGGCATCACCCCTGGTTTCCAGCGACCCAGGGACCCCCTTCTTGACCCTCATCCTTGCAGGGAGACGACTTCGCGGGAAGGCATTCTACAATGTGGGTGAGAAAGTGTACTGCCAGGAGGACTTCCTGGTGAGTCAAAGCTGTGCCCTGGCTGGTGCCATGGGTGGGAGCAGGGGCGGGGACCCCTCCTTCTGATTCACATGGAGACCTAAGGCCAAGGAGGCAGGTGCTCGCTGGGCAGTGACTGCCCCTTTGTCACGTAACAACCTGGATCTTGTGTCTCCTCCCAGTACTCCGGGTTCCAGCAAACGGCTGACAAGTGTAGCGTGTGTGGACACCTCATCATGGAGATGGTGAGAACCTCCCCTAGGCTCCTGGAGCCCTCTGACATGGGTGGAGTCTGAGGACCCCACCCTTTCACCTGTTGTAGACCTGCCAGGGGCTGACAGCCAGAGTGACTTCCGGGGGCTGTGCTGAGCCTTCCACCTGCTCTGACCCTTCAGTGCCTCCCACCCCCAGATCCTGCAGGCCCTTGGCAAGTCCTACCACCCAGGCTGTTTCCGGTGCTCCGTGTGCAATGAGTGCCTTGATGGGGTGCCCTTCACTGTGGACGTGGAGAACAACATCTACTGTGTCAGAGATTATCACACGTGAGTAGCCGGCGTGGTGGAGCAATGTGACTCCCACGTTCCTCGCCTCCCCTAGGAGCATTTTTCTTGCTTGCTTGTCTGTGTTTTCCATCCTTGGCCTGTTCACTTCCGGCCTCTGTGTGTGCTCAGTGGTTGGGGCGAGGCACAGATCTCTGCCTAGAGCCCTCTGTCTCAGTGCCCTCCTCCTCCTAGTGCTGGGGACTCTTGGCTGCCACACCCAGCATCTGTCCCTCTGCTCTAATGGCCAGGTCAGGACTCTTCTGCCTAGGATGGGAGCATGGGGTCTTTGCAGAGTCTTTTTCTGCCTGTTTGATATCCACGTGACCAGGCAGTCCACTCTCCCTTGCTGTGGCTCCAGGCTCAGCCGTCGGAGCTCAGGTCTCATGCTGCTGCCTTGCATGGGGTTGGTGCCGGGCATAGGCTCCTGGTACTCAGTGTAGAGCCAGGCTTTGCAGGGGTCTCTGCTAGGGGAGGCCCAAGCCTATATATCTGGGGGCAAGGACTCGCAGGAAGCATGAGAGAGAGGCCAGGGCAGAACCTGAAGCCATCCTGGAGGAGGTGATGGGGTGCGGGTGAGTTGGGGAGACACACAAAAGGCCAGTGCCAAGAAGGTGTGGCAGAGGCCACTCCTACCCCATCATGTCCACACAAGGAAAGGGGGCCTGATGCTCGGACCATGTTATGGGGCTACTGTGGGTGGACCTGTCTGCATGCTCTTGGCCTCTGGTCACTCAGTTGGTCACTTCTGGTTTCCTTTATTCCTCCAGGGTTTTTGCACCAAAATGTGCCTCCTGTGCCCGTCCTATCCTCCCTGCACAGGTAGGAACCACTCACCCGGAGATGATCAGGTGCCTGGTCCTGTCCAGCCCTGCCAGTCCTGCTCAGGTTGGCGAGGGTCTTGGGCCCCAGTGAGAGGGATGAGCAGGTGCCCCTGCCCCATATCCCTTGGGCTGCGGGATGTGTGTGGTGCCTAGTGCACATAGGGTGCAGCCGTCCCTGCATGAGCTAGAGGGAAATGGTGGCCCTCGCTCCTTAGCTGTCCCACTGCCACCCTCAGCACCATTGCCCATTGACGTGAAGATTGTCCTCTGGATCTGTAAGCTCTGCAGGCCGAAGTGGTGGGGGGAGCAGATGAGGGAGGCTTGCGGTCTGTGTAGGAGGCACCCTTGGGTGGGGCAGCTCTCTCAGGCGCTGGGCCTTCCACACATGCTGTGTCTGGGGAAGCAGGGCTGGCAGTGGTCTTTACTGACCCCAAAGAACTGAAAAGAATGTGAACACACACACCGACACACCCTCACGGTGGCCCTCATCATGGGAGGATGTTTATGGCACACGCACATCCACTCATGTGCACCTACCAATGCCTGTTCCAGCCCCACAGAGGCACCCACCTCAGTGCTCACTCTGGTGTGAGTGCACACCCCCCATGACAGGAGCACGCTGAGCAGGTGTGTGCTGCCACACACGGTTCGCCTTACACCCTGTCTCTTCCTCCAGGGCTGTGAGACAACCATCCGTGTGGTGTCCATGGACAGAGACTACCACGTGGAATGCTATCACTGTGAGGTGAGCCTGGGCCCTCCAGGAAGGCTGGTGGCCAGGGCGGTCGCCCTCCCACACTGGTCTCCTCCCCTAGTGTCCTGTGGGCCCACCTCCTCTCTCATGGTTCTGCCCCATTCTGCCTGTCCTCCTCCACTGAGCTCTCTCCCTTCCCCACAAGATATATTCTCTCTCAGCCTCTGTTTCTCATTCAATCAAATATTTACTGAGGATTTACAGGGTTGGGGGTGCTGTGGGTGTATAGAGAATAAAGACAGTCCCTACTCTCATAGGAGAGATGAGTACTCAGGCAGTATTTATACAGGGTCATCATTGCTATCAACGGGAGCTTTCAGAGCACATAGGAAGCCTGGGAAAATCAGGGAGGGCTTTCTAAAGGAGGTGACACCAAAACTAAGACTTGAAAGATGAATAAGAGTTAGCCAAGGAGACAGTGAAAAGGGCATTTCCAGGCAATGGAAACAGAAGGTGCTAAAGTGTGAAGGTGAGTGTATTTGTCTTGTGTCACTGGAAAAGTTGGCAGGAGCTGGGAACGAAAGGCCACAGGAGCTGAGGAGTGTGGACTTACCCTGAGGGCAATAGAGAAGGACTGAAAAGGGATGACACGGTGGCATAGGGATTTTAGGAAGGGCACTCACTGCCATGCAGAGAATGAATAGGGGAAGAGGGAGTGGGGGTGGGGGTTCCCTGAGGAGGTTGAAGAGTCAGGGTTGTGGTCCTAGGTTCCGAAACGTAGATGGAGTTGGGTGTTGGTTAGACAGTACGAGGGACTTGATTTGGTCAGTGACTGGACACGGAGTTTGGGGGTTGGGAGGTGTCCATTAGGATCACAGGAGAGAGTGAGGGCAAGAGGAGGAAGGCATAAGATGTTCTCACTTTTGGTAGCTGGAGACACCTGAGCGGAGATGTCCAGGCAGCAGCTAGATGTGCTGGTATAAAGGTTCTGGCTTCAGGAGTCACTGGCATGTTAGCTCTTTCCTCTCTGATACTCTGCCCCTGTGGTTTCTAGTTGCCTTTGCCTCCCCAAATTCTCAATTCAAGGAGACCAATGGGCTCTCTTTGAGCCCCCTGTAAAATCTCTCCAGGTAGTAACTGGGGGCTCACCTCACTAATTTCCCTTCTCTCAGAGATCACTGGCCTGTCTTACCTGTTGCTCAGAGTCTGAGAATCATTGTTTCATATATTTTGCACAGTTTTTCATTGTTAAAGATAAGGCGGGACGTTCCAGTTAGTGTCGTGGCTGTAAGCAAGAGTTCCTTCATGGGCATGTAGATGGCCGCTGAAGCCAGGCGAGTAAGTGAGGTCTTCCAGGGAGAGCTGCAGAGGAAGGGGCAGGGGCTCAGGATAGCCCAAGGAACACCAGCATGCAGGGGCTGCCCGGAGGGAGAGCTGCCTAAATGAGTGACCGGAGAGGTAGGAGAAAAACCAAGAAAAATGTGTTGGGTTCCAGAGCCCCAGTGAAGAGCCGGTATGTCACCAAGAAATCTCAAATAGGAATCAAGGGTCAGTTTGGAACCAGGTTGCTTTGGTGATGGCAAGTGGCCCTATGGGAACAGGAATCCTGCCGGAGGACCAGGGAGGGAGGATGGAGAGCGGACGTGGCCTACAGAGGGGCCACAGTTCCTCCAGCAACAGCAGTAGGGCATCCTGCTCTGCTGTCTTGGGGACCACTGTGTCCCTTTGGGATCGCTAAGCACAGTCCTTAGGGAAAGGCTGATGCTGAGAATGAAGGAGCAAGTCAAGCTGCGGGCAGAGCATACCCAGCGCCTCAGAGCTGTAAGGCATGTTGCTTTCCCAGGGGAGACCCTTGGATGTTTGGAACTGGGGTCTCCAGGCCCCCCTCTCCTCCCTTCTCTGGTGTCTGGTGGTTACTAGGAGGCCCAGTCAGGGGGCTGTGGCCAGACAGGACATGGAGGACACCTGGGACCTGAGTTGCGTGGGACACGAGACTCCATGGCAGCAGCCCATCTTCATCACCTGTGTGGGGCAGGGCAGGTGTTGGTCTCAGGGCCTTTGGGTAACAAGTGTCAAAGCTTCGAGGCCACCGGAGTTCAGCCCTGGATGTAGTGAGAGTGTCACCAAAGGGGCCTCCTTGGGGTGGGGGGCAAAATGAAGGAAAAGTTGTCCAGTGGGCTTGCCTGGTGCCCCACTATCTCTGCCAGCACACCCTCTGTGGCTTCACACTTCCTGCCCATCATTTACAGAGGTCAAATATGAATCACATAACTTGTTAAAGAGAGAAAATTAGCCTATCAAATATCACACAGTGGTAAAATGGTAAGATAGGGGACATAAAGCCAAATTCCTTGTTTACTTGATGTCTCCAGTTCTTCTGTTCCATTACCTCTTAAGGCCACTGGGGTAAGGCATTTGACCCTCCCCCCTTCCTGAGGTCACCAGTGACCCCCAGGTGTCGGATCTGGGAGATGCTTCTCAGGTGTCACTGTCTTAACCTCCCAGCAACTTCTGGCATGCTGACCACTCCCTCCTAGAGTCTCTGCTCTTAAGGCCAGCTGTTTTTGATTTTCCTCACTTATTTTCCCCAGAAGTCTTGGCTCAGATCCTCTTCTTGTTAAAGTTGGAGCTTCCACAGCTCAGCTGATTTTGCTCTCCTCTCTTCTAGTTATCTGCAATCCCGGGGAGATGTAATCTGTTGTTTTGTTGTTAAAAACCATCACATTTTTATGCTGATGCCCCATTTACTGACCAGTCGTCTCTCCCAGACCCCAGGCGCTTGTCCAACGACGTCCCTCCTCGCTGTCTCCTTTGGATGTGTAAGACGCATCTCCAGTTCAGGGGGTCCAACACTGTCCTGCCGATTCCTCCTCCCCCAAAGAGTACAGGCCAAAGTCCTGCGGAAGGTGTGCAGAGCCCTTCAGGTCTCTGACGTGCCCCCCTTGCTTACTCTGGCGCCGGGGCTGTGTTCTCCCCTAGGACTGCGGGCTGCAGCTGAGCGGGGAGGACGGACGCCGCTGCTACCCCCTGGAGGGCCACCTGCTGTGCCGCCGCTGCCACCTGCGGCGCCTCCGGCCCGGCCCACTTCCCTCACCTGCTGTGCACGTCACGGAGCTCTGAGCGGGGCTGGGAGCCCGCCCTGGCGCTGTGTGTGTGCGCATGTGTGTCCGTGTGCGTGTGTGCGCACGCGCGCGTGTCTCTCGACGCTCGCGCGGGTGACGGGTGACCCAGGTCAGTGCCCGAGCTTTGTGTCAGGGGGCGCGGCCGCCGACTCCCACCCCCACCCCTACCCCCACTTGCCACCGAGCTGCTGTCCGAGGGGCCGGCCCCGCGGCGAAGCTACTTATATTTATTCACCGTCTGTGCCTCCTCAAGCCGCTTCCTTCCGGGCTCCGCCTGCCTCCCGGCCCCGCCCCCGCCCCGTCCCCGGCCTTCTGTTTCGGGACCCCCTGCGCCCCGGGGCCTCGGGGGCGGGCTCCCAGACCGGCTGTGGGTTACGGGGCCGAAGATGGCCATTACCACGTGCAGGGGCGGGGTGCACCGCCCCCTTCCTCGACTGGCCTCGTGGCGGGAGCCCGTTTCCCTGTATGGAAAGGGCCTGGGACCCCCCCTTCAAGAGAGCTCCCAGGGCGGGGTGTGGTCTGGCAGGCGGGGGGTGGCGGAGGGCACGCGTGTTTGTCTCATAAGCGCCTTGCCCGTTGGTGGGTGGGAAGGATGCCTTGTTTGGGTGGGGACACTGGAGGGGGTGAGGAATGACACCCCTGGGAAGTCGGGCCTGCAAAGGAGTCCTGCTTTTGGCCATTGTGGTCACTGCTTATCTCGGCCACCGGCATTCTGATGGGTGTTTTCAGCCATAATCCCGCCCTGTCTCCCCATCCTTGGCTCCTGGCTTGGAGACTGTCCCTCTCAAACCCTCCCCATTCTCAGAAGGAAAAAGAACACCTTCTCATGCAGAATTCAGCCACAGGTGTCACCGCGAGGGGGCACCCTGCCCACCTGTTGCAGGAAAGCAGTGTGTATCAGGCTCCACGACAAAAGCAAATGATTTGACTTAAATTAAGTTTTTTTCTTTGAGAATATTTTCATTTTCTTTAAAAAGAATATAGTTTTCTTCTAAAAACTTGGCCCACGGTTGTTATTTCTTAGGAAAATTACAAGAAACTCACAAATGTCCAATTTGTATATCGTATAGCCAGTGTTCAAGCGGTAAAACGTCGTTTTAACTATTTTTGTATAAATTCCTCTAAAATCTCAAAATAATGTGTTTGCTTTTCAGACTTTAGAATACTGTGGGGTTTTCTTTGTGTCTGTGTCTTAAACCTAATGAAACGTGGTTTGTGGAAATAGATTTTTTTTTCCCCCTGAAAGACACAAGAGCGTTGGGAAGCTTAGATTCTCATGGATGGCTTATGTTCGATGTGCACTTGTGGGTGGTCTCCCCAGTCACGATAAACCATCACAGGGGTTTTCCTGGAATATTTTAAGTCTGCTTGTTCCTGTGAAAACCTGAACCATCTCCTCTTGGCCACTGCCTCTGCCCTCCATTCCCCCCACTGTTAGATGTAAGGGTCTCTTTGCTTGTAGGATTGTTCCTACCCGGGAACCAGAATGTTGCTGGGAATGCTCATTGGGGTGCATAGGAGGGGAATTGGGAGCCATTGGGGTCCAACTGGTTGAGGCCTGGAGCAACTGCACAGTGAGTTTGGGGATTATTAACCAAATATTTTAAGGAAGAGGTCCGAGACAGGAGGCGTTGTCCCCAGAGAAAGGGACTTCAACAGGATCAAGGTGGCTTCTTGGAGGAGGTGATCCCAGTGGGGCAGGAGAGTAAATTCCAGGAAGAAGAGGCTCTTGCTGGCTTTCTCTTCTTGAGCTGGGCTGCTTTGCTTTCTAGCCAGTTATTGCAAAGCTTTCTTCTGATTGCCCTCTTTTTGGCTTCCAGTGTCAAAGCCACTTTGCCCTTGATTTCCCCTCGTTACAGATTCAGCTCTTCTCTTTTCTCTTCCTTTGTGTCTGCTGTGGAGGTGGCCCCTGGTCTTCTGGCCGTGGGGGCCACCATCTTCTCCACATCTGCTCTGTCCTGGTTACCACGCTACCCCACCCAGTTCGTCACCTGAGTTCATGTGCCAGACTTTACCAAAAGTCCCAGCCAAGGGAATGCATGACCCTGGGGGCAGTGGCCTCATCTCTGGCCACACTTTGCCCTTTCTCTTTGGGCTCCATGGCCCTGTAGTGCCCTCTTCCAGGGCTGGTGACCCTCACTGTCACTCTTACCACAGAGCCTTTTCACATGCAGTGCCCTCTGCCTGGATCCACCCCTGCCCCATGCTTTAATTCCTGATCAGATCCTTCTGATCTCAGCGTCATGAATAAGCTAGGCTCCCAACACCCAGAATTTGGGGTCCCTGCTCTCTAAGCTCTTTCCCCAAAGGAGCATCTTCCAGTCCATTGTCAGGAGTCATGCTGACCTGATGCTGAGGAAGCAGTGTAAGAGCCAGACTCCAAGCTGGATAGATTACCCATGACCCACCCGCCCTGGGTGCCAAACCCACCTGCCCCTAGGATGTCTCCTCTGCTGTTGACACCTGGTGACTCCTCTGTCTGTACCTTTGTTCACTGCTCTGCTCTCACGTGTTAAGAGAATAGGTGCTTATTCTTTTGATGCCCATCTCTCCTCCAGAGGGTGAGCTCTCCAGGGCAGGGTCTGTCTACGTTGTCCACTCGTCTCCACAGTGCCTGGTGTGTGGTTGGTACTATAGCCTGAGCCAGGTCCTGCGCTGGCCTTGAGAATCTCAGTTTAGGACCCTCCCTTCCCCATTGGTTTGCAAGTCCAAGTACAGCCTGAGTTGTTCAGTGAAGGAGCACAGGTGGGATAAAGGCCCAAGAACAGAGTTACACAAATGCTATACACATTGCACGTCATGTGTGTGCCCCAGGCAGTATGCACACAGGTGTGCCTTTGTGGAAACCCTTGAGTGTTGGGTCCGTTACCGTGTGTGCGCATGCGCGCGCGCATGTGCATGAGTGAGAGAAAGGGAGGGAGGGAGGAATAGAGGGTGAGAGGGAGGGATAGAGAGAAAGAGATGGGGATTAGGAGGGAGATGAGGAGGGGCATGAGACAGGACATTGAGAGAGCAAGATAGGGTGAGAGAGACAGAGAGAGAGACTTGAGAAAGGTGTGTGAGAGAATGAACATTGGACAGAAAGAGATGGTGAGGAATTGCCCAGGAGACACAGGGAGAGGGAGAGATTACATAGAGATTGAGAGGGAGACTGAGTGAGAGAATGGTGGGGAGAAAGACAGAAAGATACTGAGACACGGAAAGAGCAGGAGGAAGAGAGGGAAAGGTGGAATTAACAAATAACTGAGCATGGCCAACAGAACCTAGGCTCCTTTTCGCACAAGGCAGGGGCCCCCAGGGGTAATTTGAAAATACTTGGATGGCCTGGCCCACTAACAGAAGAGGTTCGCCTCCTGTAAGTGACAAAGGCTGCGATGTGTGTCCTTATGTGTGACGTTCGGCTGGGGAGGCGGGCTCTTGGAGGTGGGTCTTGGACAGCGGGTGCCTGCACGGCTCTAGGATTGGAGGGGTTAGTGCTGACCCTCGTTGGCTAGGAAACAGAGATGACAGCTTGCTGAACTGCAGGTGAACTGAGGGCCTTGCTCGGTAGGGGAGCTGGAAGGGGAGGGGCAGTTGGGGCAATGATTTATGGGACCTGGGAGGGGCTGGGCATAGGAATCCACAGCAGCAGGGGTCTGGAGAGCAAGGAGGGCCAAGGAATGACTTGGGGTCAGTGGGCCAACCCCGGGGGCAGTCAGGGTTGAGTGCGGTGATGTGTGGGTCTGTGCTGACCACCATCTCCCACCTCAACTCCCATCCCTGAGGCTAGTCTTCTAGGTAGCGGATGCTGCTGGGAGGGAGACGAGGAGGTAGGAGTAGGCTCCGCCTGTGGGGGCCCCAGGAGGGCCTCGGGTTGGGATCTGAGGACAGGTCTGGGAGTAGGGGGAGTGCCCAGGTTGCTGGTGACCTTCCATGTGGGCATGTGGGCATCTGATCTGCATTTTCCCTGAGTGGGTGTGGTGGGTACCTGGCCGGGAGAGGGGTGTGTGTGTGTGCACATGCTCTGGGGACTTGGTGACTGCTGGGAGCAGGCCTGGGTTGGGGGGGTCTGAGCCGGGAGGGGCCATATGCCCTGGAGTGGAGATGGGGAGGCTCTTCCTCAGCCACCCTGGGAGGAATTCTGTGTGGCACTGTCTCCCGGGGGAGCAGAGCAGTCTGAGGCTACAAGTACTCATCAGGTCCCTGGTTACTGGAGACAGTGAGCGCAGGAAGTGTCCGGGAACTCGGAGGGCCCTAGGGGAACACAGCTGGGGTTGGAGGTACCTCCCCATCCCCCTTTCCTTCCTTGGCCCCGAGGATGCTGCTGGGCTGCCCTCCCTAAGCCCAGGGGTGTGTGTCATAGGACCCTTTCTTGTCCTGCGAGGAGGGCAGAGGGCCTGGGGAGCCTCCCCATCAGGCCCCTTGGGGCTTCCCTGGGCTGGGAGTACTGTGGCCCTGAAACATCTGGCATTTTGGGTGAGAAGTGCTCAGCAGTGGTGTTGGTGTGCCTGTCACCTGCTCACCTGTCTGTCCCCAGCTGCTCACCTGTCGCTCCCATCATCCCACACCAGTGCAGACTCTCCTCCACCTGTGCCGTGCAGGGGTACCTGCCTGAGTCACACACACCTGCACTGTTCCCTGATTACTGGACTGTCTCAAACTCTACCTTACCTGCCTGAAGTTACCTGCCACACACCTGTCACAGGCACCTGTGCGACGCAGCTGGCTTCTCACTTCTGTGCGACAGCATCTGGACTGTCGGTGCCCGGTCCACCGTCAGCCTTGCAGACGCTGAGAGTGGGGCTCTAGCCCAGGGAGAGGCATTTCTCCAGCCAGACGTTTACTCACCCTCCGTCAATCCCAAATTGCTTTGAAAACTCCCTCTTCCACCTGAGCCAGCAGTGCTAGTGAGGATTCCCAGGCCTCTTGAGCTGGGCCCGCTGCCTGGCCCATGGCTGGTGCGGCCACATTCCTGAGCTCTGTGGATCTCAGCCAGGATCTGCTATCTTTGCAGCCAGATGGGGACTCTGAGTCTCAGCCTGTCCCCAAACCAGCTCTTCCATCGTCCTGCCCAGCCTGGCTCAGCTCTCTCCTTTCACTGCCACCGCCTTGGGTTCCCCGCAACACCTGGGGCAACTCTGACCCTAGAGACAAGAGAATCATGACCCTGGGGAGAGAGACCCCCTCCAGTGGGGGAAACAGCTCTTCTGGGGGTGGAGAGAGTCCCACTGGTGGAGAGGTGCTTCTTTAGAGAGGCAGAGGGCTGTGTCCGCAATGGAGATTGAACTGACCAGGCCTGTACCACTCAGACTGGGAGGCAGAGAGAGGCTGCTGGCCCTGGGTTGTGTGGGGCCAGGAGCCGCTCAAGTGGGTGAGGGGCCACAGGGTCCTAAGGGAAGATCCCAGGAGCCCTGGGAGGAGGAGGGGTCTCACGGCAAGGGGTCAGTGGGGAAGGGTGGCATTTAGCTCTGACGTGGACCAGCCCTCCCTCCCTTTCCCCCTTCCTTCCTTTGTTCTTTAAAATAAAATGTATTTAAAGACTTTATTATATTTGGTCTGATTGGAAAGAAAGAGTACCTCACTGGCTTTTGGACTGAGCATCTGGATAGATGTTTTGCTATTTCCTTGGAGGAGAAAGACGTAGTAGATTGGGTTCATGTGGAAGCATCAATAGAAAACTGTTTTGCCCTATGGAGATGTCTGCTGTGTGGAGCAGGCATTGGACATATGAGTTTGGAGCTCAGGGAAAAAGTCAGGGCTGGAGATACACACCCCGAAGCCTTGCATTTATAGACATATTTGAAGTCATGGATGAGATCACGTGGAAGGAGGGTGAGACAGGAAAGGGAAGACGCCCAGGCCTGAACCCTGAGGCGTTCCCGCATTTATGCCCCATAGAGGATGGAGCAGGGGCACCAGTGAGGTGGGCGGGCAGGGGAGGGGGTGGGTTAAGGTGGCATCAGAGAAGCTGTGATGAAAAACGGCCGAGAGAGGAGGACGGGGTGCACCAGGGGTTTCAGACCTGGACTAGAGCTGTTTCAGAGCAGCAGTGGGGGAAAATGGATCCACACTCACTGAGAATAGGAAAGGGAAGGGAGAGGAGGCATTTCGGGCAGGCGTGCTGAAGGTACTTGGGTCAGGGCGAGGTCATTTTGGACACTGAGGCCTGTCTCAGGTTCCCTACCCATGTCTCTGTAAGAGCAGGTACACCCCACATGGGCATTCCCGGGGTTGTTTTCCCCACAGGATCCCAGCCTGCATGGGGACGGGGTCTGTGATTACACTGGTCATGGCTGTGGCCAGCCCCTTGCCCAGCATCCGGCTCCTAAGTGCTGGTGGATGTGGGTTAAGTGGTTAAGTGAAGGATGTCAATACATGTAAAGCACTTAGAACACAGACAGGTGCACAATAAATGCTCAGTGAATGTGAGTTACTGTTGGCTGCAGACCAGGAAGGAACTAAAGACCTGGTGAGAGCAGTTTGAGAGGCCTTGCTCAGGGCTGACCCAAGGCCACAGTGCCCCTGCAGGAGACTAGACCAGGAAGGCGACTCCAGGTCCCGAGGGATGGAGGTGGGGTCAAAGGTGCCCGGCAGCACCGCACAGGCCAGCTTCGTGTGCCAGCGCTGCAGCCAGCCCCCAAAAGTAGACTGTGTCACCACCCAGGAGCCCACAGCTCCATTACTTGCCCCAGCCCAGGTGAAACCAGGAGAGACCCAGAGGGAGGAGGCTAGCTCAGGAAAGGACCCGTTTGTTGAATCCCGCCAGGACGATGTCTCTCAGGGATTCATCCCCCTGGCCAGGATGATGTCTGCGGAAAGTGCTGACCTCTTCACCCTATCGGGAGGCACCTGATGCCCCACCATGGAGAACAATAGCTGAAGACAGAAGGTCACCAGACTTCTTGACATCCTGTGGGGCCAGAGGATGTGGATCGCTGCTCTGTGCAGAAGGCACAGATTCTCTCTCAGGCCAGCTGATACTCAGCCTAGCATCACTGAAAACGAGTGTCGGAGCTGCAGATGCTTCTTGGAGATCTTAGAGCAAATGAATGAGGATGACAGTGACCAGCTCCAGATGGAGCTACAGGAGCTGGCCTGGGAGGAGGAGAGGCTGATTCAGGAGCTGGAAGAAAAGAACCTCGAGGCAGTGGCTGAAAGTCGTGAGGATGTCGAGGCCAAGGCTGAGAGACTGGATCCGGAGGAAACTTGGTGTTGGGGAATACAGTGAACGGACGATGAGCTGGAGTGTAGAAAACCAGATGCGTTAAGTTCCTGGAGAAATGGAACGAGATGAGTGCTCCTTGGGGCCGGTGGGCATTGTTGCTCCGTGCCCTGGCGGGTAAGATGGTCTGAAGTTTCAGAGGTTTCTGCTTGTTCCCAGTGGAAACCATTTGCGTCTGGCATCTCTGACAGACAGATCTGAGGACCTGCGTTTGTACTGGTCTGGGGGCTGCAATTTTTCTGGGACAATAGGTTTGACTACACAGTGGTCCTTTCAGGGGCTGTGAGCAACAATTCAAAGAAGAGGCTGAGAAAGGCGAGGCATCCATTTATGTCTTCCTTGCAGGGTAGATGTGGAGAAAGGGAAGGTGGGAGACACGAGGCAGCGGCAGCTCCTAAACACCTAGCTTAGCTCCGAGGAACAGCGGATAAAAGCTCTCAAGTTCAGGCTGGTGAATCTTCAGTGGGGTCTTGCTCGGGTGTCCTCATGGTTTTCTAATAAATGAACTCCTGTTTTCCTTAGTGAGATACTTGCCTTAAAGACTTACAATTTTGGTTTGTTTGCAAAAAAAAAAAAAAAAAAGTTTTAAATTAAATTCCGGTGATAGCGAACAGCACATGTTTACAATACCAAAAAAGAAAAAATACACAGAGGCCACTTTATTATCTCCTGTGATAGTTTCCGGAGCTACCACAGGCCTTGTATAGGGACCAGCATTTGTCATAGTTTTGACTGTTAACCCCATGTCTGCCTCGCCCTCTTTCCCTTCAGAAAAAAAGAATTTAAGTTTGCTTTAAAAAAAAAATTCAGTTGAATAGAGATCAGTGTTTTCACTGGATTTCCTCTCTCTCAACTTCCTGCACTCAAAATACGAAATAGAAATTTTTGTCTCCACTGAGATGGTGAGATGTGTGAGCCACATGATTGGAAAACATGAGAAAATGACATATAAGTTTTGCCTGGTCACCATAGGATGTGGTCGGGAGCTTAAAATTCAATACATCTCCCTTGGTTCCAATACTGAATGCCCACTCTGCTGTGTGTTAGAGATATGGAATGGTGTTGTTATGGAGATAGTTAATTATGTGTAATAAAAGACTTGCTGCAGTCTGACAAACAAAAGTGTCACTGTTATCACTTAGGTGAATGCAGAGTAAGACTTTCCTACGGTTTGACTGTACATGGGTCCCCATGTGGGACAGTGCTGGTGTCACTTCAACGGTGGCATGTGTGACTCTGCATGCACGCTCTGTGTCTGAGAAACCTGCCACTGGGGGAGACACATGACTCAGAGATGGGCACGGTGTGTGAGGACCACCAGGCTCCTGCTCTCATGGTCCCAAACAGACATTAGTCTGGCTTTGAGGGTATAGTAATGTCCTTGACTCAGGTCAGCCCCCTGCCCCCGCCCCAAGAAGGGGCCACTGAACTGAATGCAGACCCTCTGCACATTGACCCCAGGGCCATGTCTACATTGGAGGTGGACATTCAGGGTCAGAGCCCTCTGCCCAGCCCTCTCTGCAAGTCCCACCTGGGTCACATGGCCATTCTGCACCTCTTCCCCCACTCTGTCTGCTGCAGGGGCCTCATCTCGCCCCTTGTGCTGCTCTGAACCTCCTTTACCTGGTCCTGGTGGTCTCCCACTCTGCTCAGGGCTGGGGCATGACCCTTCCTCCCCCACCTTCATCAAAAGGAAGTGTGAGCTTTGTTCTCTTTTCTCCTTCCTCAACATAAACTTGTTGGCCTGCAGCAGCCCTGGCCTCCTCCTTGCCACGGTCCCAGGGAGAGGGGCTCGTAAGCACGTCCAAGCTGTCCCCACCCTAAAAATGCTCCCTAGACCCAGAGCCCTTTCCTCTTCCTCTCTTGCCCTCAGGGTTCAACTTGGAGTCACGGTTTTCCTTTTTTAAACTTTACGTTGAGAAATACATGACATATGCTGAGGCTAGAAAACGTATCTGTTTGATTTGAAGAAAAGAAGAAATGTCTAGTGGATCTACTTCCTGGCTGGAGAAATAGAACAGAACCAGTTCCCCACATGTGCCCTGCTCCGAACACACCCCCCGAGTTACCCTCCCAGTGGGGCTTTCATGTTGAATCCTGTGTTGATCACTCCTTCACTTCTCTATATAGTTTTACTACCTATATATGTATCCTTAAACAATTCATTGTTTGGTATTGAATATTTTGGTATTTTACATTAGTTGAATCATCCTGAATGTTTTCTTCTGTGTTTACTTCCTCTGCCCAGGCTTACACTTTAGAGAGCCACCCATGTTGATGTGTTGGTGTAGGCATTCATTTTGATTGATGACGACAGCGCAGGTGGTTAGACCATCATACTGTTTGTTGATGGGTTTTTTGGTTGTTTCTATTTTATAGCTTTTATAGAGAGCATATCTATGCACGTTCTTATACATTCTTATCTTGGTTCATATACCCAAGAGTTTCTCTAGGATATATACCAGTGAGTCATAGGGTATGTGTAATATTTCACTTTTCTAGATATCGTGAAATTGTTTTTCAGAGTGATTGTTGTAATAATTTACATCCAATTCAAACTGAAGATTGCATAATTTTTACTTAACTTCTTGTATTGTACTTCTAGTATGTTATATCTAATCTATATTATATATGTATTCACATATATCACATATTTTTAAGTATAAAATGCAGCATGAGTTTATACTGATACTTCCAATTCCAGTTCAGAACTATAGCATTTTTACTTAACCTCTTTCTCTCTTCTGTGTTACCCATCAAGTATTCTGTAACATCTATGTTTTCTTCTAGTAGTTCTACAGTTTCAGGTCTTACATTTAAGTCTTTAAGCGATTTAGAGTTAATTTTTGTGAGTGGTGTCCAATTTTATTCTTTTGTATGTGAATATCCAGTTTTCCCAAGACTATCTAGAGAAGTAACTATCCTCCCCCAATTGAGTTTTCTTGGCTTCTTTGCCAAACATTAGTTGACCTTATAGGCATTAATTTATTTCTGGGCTTTTAATTCTGTTGCATTGGTCTATGTGTCTGTTTCTATGCCAGTGCCATACTGTTTTAATGGCTATCACTTTGTAGTATCGTTTGAAATCAGAAAAAGTGATGTCTCCAACTTTGTTCTTTCTCAAGATTGCTTTGGCTCTTCAGGGTCTTTTGTGCTCCATAAAACTTTTAGGATTGCCTTTTCTATTTCTGTGAAAAATGCCATTGGAATTTTGATAGAAATTGGGTTTGAATTTATAGATAGCTTTGGTTATTATGGACATTTTAATAATATTAATCCTTTGATCCATGAACATAGAATATCTTTCCACTTATTTGTGTCTTCTTCAATTTATTTCATCAGTGTCTTATACTTTTCAGTGTATAGGTATTTCATCCCTTGGTTAGATTTTATTCCTATTTATTTTGGTTTTTATGCTATTGTAAATGAGATTGTGTGCTTTCCTTTTCAGGTCGCTCATTGTCAGTATGTAGAAATGCAACTGAGCTTTGCATGTTGATTTTGCATCCTACAACTTTACTGAATTGATTAATCCTAACAGTTTTTTGGTGGAATCTTTAGGACTTTCTATATAGAAGATCATATCTGCACCGAGAACAACAACAACAAAAGATCATATCTGCAAACAGAGACAATTTTACTTCTTTACTAATTTGAATGTCTTTTATTTCTTTTTCTGGCCTCACTGCTCTGGCTAGGACTTCCAATACTATGTTGAATAGGAGTGGTAAGAGTGAGCACCTTATCTTGTTCTTGATCTGAGTGGAAATGCTTTGACTTTTTTACCGTTGAATTGATGTTAGCTGTGGGCTTGTCTCATATGACCTTTATTATGGTGAGGTACTTTTTCCCTATACTTAATTTGTTGAGAGTTTTTATCATGAAAGGATGTTGAATTTCATCAAATGCTTTTTCTGCATCTATTAAGATGATCATATGATTTTTACCTTCCATTTTATTAATATGGGAAATCACATTTATTTATTTGCATATATAAACCATCTTTGCATCCCAGGGATAAATCCCACTAGATCATGGTGTATGATCCACTTAATTACTGTTTAACTTGGTTTGTTAATATTTTATGGAGAATTTTACATCTATACAGGGATATTGGCCTGTGGTTTTCTACTGTTGTAGTGTCCTTATCTGGCTTAGATATCATAGTAATGCTGGCCTTGTGAAATGATTTTGGAAGAGTTCCCTCCTCTTCAATTTTTGGAAAGAATTTGAGAAGGATTAATGTTAATTCTTTAAATGTTTGGTAGAATTCACCAGTGAAGCCATCTGGTCCTTGGCTTTTCTGTGTGGAAAGTTTTTGATTATTTATTCAATCTCCTTAGTGGTTATTAGTCTGTTCATAGTTTCTCTTTCTTCATGATTCAGTCTTGGTAGGTTGTATGTTACTAGGAATTTGTCCATTTCTTCTAGGTTATCCAATTTGTTGGCTTTTTTTTCTTCCACTAGTTTAAATACATTATTCCACTCTCTCCTGACCTGTGATGTGTCTGCTGATTAATCTGCTGATAGCCTTATGGGAGTTCCCTTGAATGTGAGGATTCTAAATTCTCATCATATGCTTAATGGACTCTTCCTAGTTGCCACCTTAACAAAGTCGGTCTTTGGAGGTTAAGTCAAGCCGCCCCACTCACCTTTAACATCTCCACAACCCAGGTGATAGCTTTTGTTCATACAGTTAGTATGGTTAATGCTGAGGCAAAGCAGGGTTTATTGTGTTACAGTATTTTAAGACTATATTTTCCTGATGCCTCAACATCCTGACCAACAGGCTACAGTGTAACAAGGCTGGTCCCTTCCACAAGTGCCCCTTCTTGCCCTTCCATGACTGTAACCTGTAGTGACATTCAAACGCACCAGTGAAATCTGCTCAGACCTTTTGCTTGTGCATTCTGCTCTAACCCCCAGTAAAGGCACTTGCCCAGGGTCCTCAGTCCTGCTCGGTGGAGCCTGTTCCCTTGGTAACCTTCTTACATGGCCCCCTGTGAGGTGTGCCGTGCCTCTCTAAGACCTATGAGTATAATAAACCCTTTAATTTCACACGCCTCTTTGAGTATAATTTTCACAGACATGTTGGAGGGATTATTAAGGACCCCACAAGGGGGACTTTCTCCCCCACTTACAACACACCAAGCCCCTGTGGTGGTCCTTACCCCTCCTTGGAACACTTTATCTTTGAGTCCTGCTAAGCTCCCCCTTCAATCTCCTCCTCCCACTATTCTCCTTCACCATTTTGTTGAAATCTCAAATTCTGTAATGAATGCCTTCTTGTTGCCTTCAGTACTGTGAGGTGATCTTTTTTTTTTAATACCTTTTTTTTTTTAATGTGGTACAGTCAGTTTACAATATTGTGTCAATTTCTGCTGTACAGCACAATTCTTCGGTCATACATGATTATGCATATATTCATTTTCTTATTCTTTTTAACCATGAGCTACCACAAGGTATTGAATACATTTCCCTGTGCTATACAGTCTAAACTTGTTTATTTATTTTACACATACCAGTCAGTATGTGCAAATCTCAAATCTAAATCTCCCAGTTTATCCCTTCCCACCCCCCTCCCCCCTGGCAACCACAAGTCTGTATTCTGTGTCTGTGAGCCATTTTCTATTTTGTATATAAGTTCATTTGTCTTTTTTTTTTAGATTCTACATATGAGTGATGTCATATGGCATTTTTCTTTCTCTTTCTGGCTTACTTCACTTAGAATGACATTCTCCAGGGCCATCTATGTTGCTGCAAATGGCATTACTTTATCATTTTTTGTGGCTGAGTAGTATTCCATTGTATAAATATACTACAACTTCTTTATCCAGTCATCTGTTGATGGACATTTAGGTTGTTTCGATGTCTTGGCTATTGTAAATAATGCTGCTATGAACATTGGGGTGTGGGTGTCTTTTTGAATTAGGGTTGAAGTGATCAGTTTTAATGTTTCTTTTTTGTTGTTGTTTTTTTGTGGGGGTAGGTAATTAGGTTTATTTATTTACTTATTTTTAGAAGAGGTCCTGGGGAATTGAACCTAGGACTTTGTGCATGCTAAGCATATGTTCTACTGCTTGAGCTATACCTTCCCCCCAATTTAAATGTTTCTTTATTCTCCAGTTTGATCCCTAGTGGGAGAAACATGAGTGAAGGTGTTCAGCCCACCATCTGTAACTGGAAGTCTGTATGGTTTTACTTTTAGCAAAGTATTGACATGCTGCCATGCGTTCCCTTGCATGGACATGGTTTCATTTGGGGCTGCTTTCCTGTTGGCTTGGTGTGGCCAGGACCCCGGAGATGAATCCAGGATGGCTGATTCTAAGGAGTTGTTGCCTGGCATGGAGACAAGACACTCAACCTGGGAAGCAGTAAGTGATACCTGCCTCCCCTGCCCACCCGTCCCGCCTTCCACCACGCCTTCCAGGACTTGCAGTTCCTGGGGGTCCTGAAGGTCTGAACTAGATAGGGGGTATTTACTGCCCCAGGACATACCCCAGCACCCCAAGTCTGTAGTGGGGTATCACCTAGAGAGATGCGTCTACAAAATCAACACTCTGGCAGTGGTTCCCAGATGTTTTCCATGTAAGAACATTGGCATTCTTTTTTAAAACAATTAAATAGGATTCTTACTTTAAAATTGTCTTTCTGCAAAGCAACAGGTATTTACGTAGCTCATTAGGAAACTTTAAATAATTTACTTCTTGTAAAACACTGTCTGCTTTCCTACTGGACATTTAAGACATTGTTTTGTCAATCAGTAGTGATAAATAATATGGTAGCTAAGTTTTGTGTCTGTTCTTAATTATTTACCCAGGATAAAATCCTAACAGTGGAAATGGTAGTCTGAAGAGTTTTCAGATTTATGATGTGCCTTACCCAGCAGATCATTTGTGTTTACTATCATTTTTGTCAACAATATGAAAATACCTTTTTTCTGACACCTTCACTATCCCTGAGTATTGCCAGTTAAAAAAAAAGTCTGCTCTATTTTGGTGAAAATGTTTTATTGTGCAGTTTTTTGATTATTTGTGAGAGTGAACATCTTTTCTATGTGATGGTCTTATGCCTTTTCGTGTGTGTGATTTTCCCATTGGTGCCCCTTTTTCTAGTTCTCTAGTTTGGGGTTTGAGTGTTCTTAAACATTTATTCTTGAAGAACTTTCAGAATCAGTTCATCACATTACAAGAGAGGACACATGTGTGGTAGAATTTTGATTTGAATTGCTTGCCGGTTTTAGATTACTTTGGGTATAATTGATACCCTTTTAATACTGAGTAATACTTTCTAGAATGTGATATATGTTTTCCATTTATGAACGCTATTTTATATCAGTAAGGCTTGTATAGATTAGGATCTCACTGTGCCTCACGTCTTTTTCTGGGCCTGTTCCATGGGTCAGAACTCCCGGACGATGGTACACAGCAGTGGCAGTGGGGCAGCATGTTTGCTTTAACGGGAAGGCCATGGAGGCAGGTCAAGTCCAGTCTTCACTATCAGTCTGGTTTTGGCTGTGGATTTCATGACAAAACTAGGAGTTGCATTTTGATAAAGTAAATAAGATAAGGAGAGATCTCCTCCAAATTCAAGAATGTTTTATTCATTGAGGTCAGCGTCTATCTATGTTTGAAAACAACTTCATAATTAAATGTGTGAGAGGTAGAGTCTTGGTATGCATATGATTTCAGGACAATTTATAAAAACTATGAGAAAATATTGCATTTGATTTAAATATGTTTTTTTCTGAAATGTTAGTTACTACAAAAATAGTGTAGCAACTTTAAAGATAGGCAGGGGCATCCTTGGTCTTGGGTGACTCAGGGGCCTGGGTCACGACCTTTGCTCTTAGGGGCAGGACTCAGGGGTTAGTGCCTCACTGGTTCTCTCGGACTTCCTGTAGTCGCACCGCTGTGACCTTCTATCCGTTCCAGTTGTCAGGGGCAATGCTGACGATGGGGAGCGAAGGTCGAGGTGGGGAAGGGGGCAGCCGGTCTTCCTGACATGACACGATCTGGGTGACTCTCCAGGGGGAAAATGACCGCAAACAGACTGCTGGGCTAACAGACCAGGGTGCAAGGGCAGAGCACTCACTTAGAGGGTTTCATCCTATAGACAGAGACACAGGGATAATGGCCGCTGACAGATGTGGGACCAGGGAGCACTGATGGGGGCACCAGCCAGTGAGCACTGGTCCAGGGAGCTGTGCTTCCCCTCTGTCTTCCTTCCTTCTCTGCCCTGAGAGCCCTGCTGGGCTGCCCTCCCTAAGCTGACGGCTGGAGGGTCCTCTAGAGGCAGGAGGGTCACACCAGGCAGGGCAGAGGGGCCCAGGCGGCTCCCTGAGGACATGAGGCCCCTTGAGGCCTCCCAGGGCTGGGGGATTGTGGCTCTGACATAGTTTGGCACCTTGGAGGGAAGAGCTCAGTTACCTGTCACACACTCACCTGTCTGTCCAGCCCCTCACCTGCCACTCTATCAGCCCACGCCCAAGACACGTGCTTGTCCACAGCTGCCATGCAGGTGCTGTACTCCCTGGGTCACACACATCCGTCATACACCTGCCACATGACTGGCTACGTGACTCCCTCCCGAACCCCGCCATACTCACCTGAAGTTAGCTGCCACACAGGTAACCTCGCTTGTGTGATGTGGCCAGATGAAGCACTTTTCTGACAGTGCCTGGGCCAGAGGAAGGCTTGTACCTTCAGCCCCGAGGACACGGTAGGGGTGGTGGTGGCTGGAGGCCAGGGAAGTCCTCCTGCTTGAGACATTTCCCGTACCTGACTTTTTTTCCATGGAATTTGGGGTCCTCTGAGTGGAGCCAAGAGAGTGGATAAGGCTTTCCACACTCTCAGCCAGGCTTCCCACCTCACTTGACCTGGTCCCAGTCTCAGTCTGGGCCTGGATGTGGGGCCTGAGTGTTGGCCTTATTCCTGAGCTCTGTGGGCCTCAGCCGGGCACCATTATCCCTGAGGCTCGACCAGGGCATGGAAATTGCCAGCTGAGAAACAGGACCCTCAACCCTCTGCTCACGGCTTCCTCTCTGTGCCCCTGCTCTGTTCAGCTTCCCCCTCACACCATCCACTTCTTTGCCTGTTCTCTGGTCCTGGGTGGAGGAGTCATACTGACCCTGGGGAGAAGGACTGCCTCAGCTGCGGGGATGGGATGATTGAGGGTGCTGGGGCCTCTTACTTGGAGACCATGAGGCAGAGGGCTAACTCTGGCTGGGAACAATGTCAGTGACCCCAGGAGCAGAGGGTGACCCTGACTCCCCACCACACCCCAGGCGATGGGAATTACACTGGCCATGTTGCCCTTCACAGCAAAACTCCCTGTGACACTTGGCTATTCTCACTGTCTCCACTTCTACATCTCCCACTCGGTCCTCAAGCTTCACCACGTGGCTTTCATTCCCACGTGTGCCCTGGAGTGGTTCTTGGGGAGTGGTTCTAGTTACCAGATGGGCACTGCCTTGTCATCCTCTGGGGACGTCCTTGGGGAAGTCTCCACCAAGGTCATGGTGCAGTATGCTGAGAGAAGACAATAGAGACAAAATACATTTTAGAGATAGATTTTACAGGGAATCTGGTGGATTGGACATGAGTGCTGAGGGAAAGGGGGAAATCTAGGTTCTGGGGTACCATTTATTGAGATGGAGAAGGCCTCCTCATGGTTAGGAGGATACTGGTTATTTTGCAGGAAATTGGGAATTACATTTTGGACTTCGGACAAACCAGATCAGAAATACCAAGAACGTCCAGTAGGAGAGATCAAGTAGGCGGTTAGCTATGAGTCTGGAACTCAGAGATATGGACTGAAGTTACAAACTTGAGAGTTCATACCATAAAGATGGTGTTTCAATCTAAGAACATCCATGAGATGATGTGGGGAGAGAGTAAGAGGAAAGAGGAAAAGGTGGGTACCAAATATCTCCTGTGCACTACTTCGAATCATGTCAGCCTCACCTCTTACTCTGGCCACTACTGAGACCATCAGTTCCCATGAATGTCTAGACCATCTCTAGACTTAGGAGATGCTTTGGAATTCCAGCCAGGGGCTGGAGTCCAGACTGAGGCCTGGCGCTGACTTCCCTGTCTCTAAGCCCAAGTCATTTTGGGAACTTGATGGCCTTCCAGCTGAGCTAACAGTGCTGATGGGTATTTCTGGGCACCCGCAGCCAGCCTTCTCGCCTGCCTGGCCAGACTGGCTCCCACGTGAATCTGGTTGTGGAAACTGAGTGCCCTCCATTTACAGAGCTGTGTGGTTTTCAGCCAGGGGCTGTTGGCCCGACGGCCAGACTGGGGTTTGGAAAATAGCCCTGTCCCCAAACAACACAGTCTTCATACAGCTCACTTCCTTTGCCTTTCTGTGACCTGGCGGGGTGGGGAGTCCCATGGACTTTGAGGGGCTGACCTAAGAATTCTGGGGCAGGAGTTGGAAAGGGACCATGGAAGAGGAAAGTCCCCCGGAAGGGCCCGTGAGGCAGAGACCTGAATCTGAGACTGGAGCGAGAGAGTCTGCTGACCTGAAAGTTTCACAGTAGCACAGGGACCCCCCTGAAGGGGGACAGCTGGGAGGAGACCCTGGTGAAACTCAGAGGAGGCTGCCACTGTGAAGCAGGTCGTTTTGAAGTCTGGACCTCAGCAGACTTGCATGTCTTTGCAACTGCAACATTTGCAAGAGGAAGCAGAACAGGCACTTCCCGCTCCAGCTTCTTGCCTCAAGCTCCCGAAGGGAGCCGAGAGCGTCATCACAAACGTGTACAACACACACAAAGCCCGGCACAGCTTTCTGTGAGAGACGTGGTGTCCAGAGCTCTCACACGCCCCGCTCAAACTCTGGAGGCTTTGGGATCGCCCCACACTGCCTGGATGAGGGCACCAGGCCGCGTGTGGTCACTGAGAAATTCAATGGCAGTGATTGAGAACAGGCCGTGAAGGCGCACAAGACCACCAGGTCTGAAGAGGGAGCTCCTGCCTCTCCCCTCCTGAAAAGGAGCGATGACTGGGGCCAGCACCATGTGGTCCCTGCTGCACCTGGCTGGTGCTCATAAAGGTGACTGACCCGGGCAGCTGGCCCGTGAGCCCAGTGCGTTTTGATTTCTGCAGTTTGCTCCAGCTGCTCGTTTCTTTAAGTAGCTCTTTGTCCTTCCTCAGCCCAGGTTTTTGTTTGTTTGTTTGCTTTTTGTTTTTTTCCTGCTGACAACCAGCACTTTATTAGTGAGATGCTGTGGTCTGGGAAAGCAAAAGCCGAGATGGACAGGGCAGCGCCCATCTCAGGGATTTTTCTGGACAACAGGCGTTCCCTCCATGTAGGTTTGGAAACAGTTCACGGGTAAAATCCCCAGAGGGCAGCGCCGTGACTGCCAAGCAGCAGGGATGGGAGGGGGACCTTAGGCACAGCTGGGCCCCTGGGACAGCAGGGCTTCGATGTCAGGCTCGATGTCAATGGTCAGAAAGCGGCGGCTGTGCCTGCGCACAGGCACACCATCCGGGCCCACCAGGAACGTCACGTCGTTGTGGCACACTGGAGACCAGGTGATGAACTTGGTGTCGGTCATGAAGGCAGTGGCGTCGTCACTGGGCGTGAAGAGCCTCGCGAAGAAAGGCGAAGAGCAGGTGCGCCTCGTGCTGTTCACATCGTATTTCTCAAAGAGCATGAAGCTGGGCTCGAACCTGCCGCCTGGTCGGATGTACTTGAGGCAGTTTAGGACCTCCTCGTTCTAGGCGTTCTCCCGCTGCCCAAACTGGCTGCACCGGAAGCCGAATCGGCCAGACACCAGGCCGGAGGCGCTGCTGCAGCTGATCTATCTGGGTGCAGCCCCGGACCGCTGTGCCCCAGAGCGACGCCACATTCTCAGTGAGCAGCACCTGCCCCGCAGGGAGCCCAGGCTCACGGCTCCCCGCCGGCCAGCGGGCGCGCCGAGAAGGCGGACTCCCAGCGCGGGGCCGCCTCCGCCAGGGCGGCCGCCGGGCGCTGAGCGGCGCACATGGCGTGGGCGCTGCGGAAGCTCAGATTATGATGTAGGCTCCTGGACACCCTTCCGTTCCTTCCCAACTTTTGTGTGGTCTTGTAGAAAAAAAAAGAAAAAAATCAACATTAAAACAGAAAAGTGGTCGCATTGATATGCGTTCCCAGCCCCAGCAGCGGTGTATGAATTCCTGCTGCTCTACAGCACCAATAGCTGACATTAAAGGACGTTCTAACATTAACCACTGGTAGGTAGGTGTGCAGTGCTACCTCATCGTGGTTTCAGTTTGCTTTTACTGGTATGATGAGGTTGAGCATTTCCTCGTACACTTACTGATAATTTTGTGAGATGCCAACGGAAGTATTTTTCCCGTTTATGTTTTGCATTTTCTTTTCTAATTTCCCCCCCTCTAAGTGATCTGTAGTTCTTTCTATATTCTGGGTAAGAGCCCTTGGTTGCTTATTTGTTGAAAATATCTTCCCCAACACAGTGGATTACCTTTTCACTCTCTTAATGGTATTTTAATAAATAGAAGTTTAGAATTTAATATAACTGAATTTATGATTGGTACCCTTTAAAGTCAGGGGGGGATGTGTGTGTGTGTGTGTGCTTTGTTTAAAGGATCTTGCTATTCCCAAGGTTGTAAAGATACTCTTTTATATCCTTTCTAAAGGCTTTAATTGTTTTGCCTTTCCCAATGAAGTCTGTAATCCATATAGTATTAAATTTTGTGTGTGACTGTGAGGTAGGAGTCCAATGGCTTTTCCATATAGAAGACCCTTTATTGTCCTGGTACCAATAGGAAAAGTTCATCCTTTCCCCACTGCTTTTCAGTGCCACCTTTGTCAAAGAATCAAGTGTCTCATGTAGGAATATAGATTTACTTCTGTGATTTTTGTTTTCTTCCACTGGTCTGTCGGTCTCAATGCCAATACCAATGTGTTAAGTACTAAAGCTTTAGTTCTTGACTCTGGTAGAGAAAGTCCTTCCACTTTGGCCTTGTTTCAGAATGTCTTTGCTGTCTTGGTCCCTTTGCATTTTCATGTCAATTGAGAACCAGCTTGTTGAGTTAGACCTAACCACACATTAAATCTGTTGATCAATTTGGAGATAATTAAAAATTTTAAGATTTTTAGTATTTCTCTCCATGAAGATGGTACATGTCTCCATTTATTTCAGTCTTCCTTATTTTATTTTCTCTCAATAGTTTTATATCTATCTATCTATCTATCCTTCTATCTATCTTATTTATTAATTCATTTGTTGTAGGCATGTTATTTTTAATGCTGTTGTGAATGTTACCTCCTTTTACAATGTAATTTTCTAAATGTTTGTGCTGCTGTATAGAACTTTTAATTATTCTATGTTGACTTGCATACAGCATTTAAAAAACTAGTATTTTATCTGTAGATTTCTTTTAGACTTAGATAAATATATCAGATACTTGTTTGTTTCTTCCTTTCCAATCTACATATATTGCTTCTTCTCTTCCTCAATGGCATTTGTAGGATCTCTACTACAATGTTGAATAGCAATCCTCTTCTGAAAGTAGGCATCCTTGTCTTCTATCTAAACCCAAGGGGAAGAATGCTGTGTTGAATAAGTGTCAAGAGTGGCAACTGTCTTGTTCCTAGTCTTAAAGAAAAAACTTCCAATTTTTTACCATTAAGTATGATGTCAGCTGTGGGTTTGTCATATATGGCTTTTATTATGTTGAGTTACATTCCTATATCTGCTTTGTTGAGAGCTTTTGTCATAAATGGATGTTGAATTCTGTCAAATGCCTTTTTGCATGTGTTGAGATATTCATATGATTTTTATCCTTTGTTTTGTTAATGTGGTATACCACTTTGATTGATTTGCAGATATAGAACCATTCTTGTATCCCTGGAATAAATCCCATTTGATCATGGGGGGAAAAAAAGGAAACATAAGAATAAACTACTTTATAAGTCACACACACACACACACACAAACCCAAAGGAAAGGTTTTTTGTTTTGTTTTGCTTTTGACAACTTTTTATATTATATTATTATTGTTTGATATGGCATAATTTCAGGCTTACAAGAAAGTTGCAAAAATATAAAGTATTTCTGGCTACCCTTTACCCAGATTCAAAATGATAGCTTTTGATATTTCACCATTAAATAGGAAATTTACTGTGGGAATTTTTTTGGTAGACATATTATTAGATTAAAGATATATTCTTTTATTTTTACTTTCTAAGAGTTTTCTTAATTGAAGTATAGTCAGCTTACAACGTTGTGTCAATTTCTGGTGTAGAACATAATATTTCACTCACTCATATACATACGTATATTCCTTTCATATTCTTTTTCCTTATAGGTTACTATAAGACATTGAATATAGTTCCCTATGCTATACAATGGAATCTTGCTATTTAATCTATTTATATGTAGTAGTTAGTATCTGCAAATCCCAAACTCTCAGTTTGTCCCTTCCCACCCTCTTCCCCTCCAGTAACCGTAATTTTGTTTTCTGTCTGTGTCTGTTTCTGTTTTATAAATAAGTTCATTTGTGTCTTTTTTTTTTTTCCAGATTCCAGGTGTAAGTGATATCATATGGTATTTTTCTTTCTCTTTCTGGTTTACTTAACTTAGAATGACCATCTCTTATTCCATCCATGTTGTGGCAAATTGCATCATTTTATTATTTTTTATGACTGAGTAGTAATCCATTGCATATATATACCATATCTTTTTATCCAATCAAATATCATTGGACATTTAGGACATATCCTGGGGTCTCCTCCTCCTCCCAATGCTGGAATCCCGGGCTGGGGAGCCTGACACGGGTCCTAGAACTCTCACCTCTGTGGGTGGGCCTCTGTGACTCAACCATTCCATCCCCTTGTAGGTTGCCCACCCAGGGGGCATGGGGCTCGATTACATTGCAAGCACACCCCTCCTACCGTCCTGCTATGGTTCCCTCTTTATGTTTCTAGTTGAAGATCTTTTTTGCTAGGTTCCAGTCTTTTTTTTGATGGTTGTTTAGCAGTCAGTTGTGGTTTCGCTGTAGTCACGAGGAGAGGTGAGCTCATGGTCCTACCACTCCACCATCTATTTGTGCCTTTTTAATGTCCCTATCCCCAAACTTTTGTTAGTTTGTGGTAGATTAAATTATTGCTCAAAAACACTTACTTTGTCTCTGTAGCTACATTGCAGGAGTATACTTCCTCACTCCACTGATTTTAGGCTTAGCTACATTATGTGATTTGTGGGATGTGAGCAGACAACAGGCAATCAGTTGCTTCAGTTTGTATAGTTGGTCTTTCCTTCTCACATCTCTGTCATTACTACGAGACTATTTTCCCCTGGCATGTGCTGGTTCTTTAGCTTGAGCCCTGGAATGGAACAGATAAGGATCAGACTTGAGTCCAACCTGCGGGAGGAGCCAAGTCCTATCAGACCCATAACTTGGATGGGCATCATCAGCCAAGGCTAGCTTAGATCAGCTGAAATTCCAGCTAAATTGCAGCCCAGGAGCGACTATAAATGATTCTCATTTTAATCCATTGAACTTTGGGATTATTTGTTACACAGTAAGAGCAATCCACCCTAATCATTAATTTCCATAATTATGAGGATTTCCTTATCATTTTTTGGGCTATTGATTTCTATCATAATTGCACTGAGATCAAATTATATGCTCTGGATGATCTAAAAATCCTTTGAAATTAGAGTCTTACTTTATATCCTTAATACGTGCTCAGTTTTTATAATATTCTACATATGATTGAAAACAATGGATATTTCTTAACTTTTAAATGCCACATTCTGTGTGTCTACTAAGTTGTTTCTAATTGTATTTTTAAATCTTGTTATATTAAAACTTTGTTTTTTGCTTAAATAGCTTTACTGAAGTATAACTGACATACAATAAGTATATATATTTAAAGAGTACAATTTGTAAATTTTGATGATTGTGGAAACTGGAAAAAACCACCATAATCAAGATCCATTACTTCTAAAAGTTTCCTTGTGCCTCTTTGAAATACCTCTTTCCTGCTTCTTCTTGTCCACTTTCTCATCTCAAGGCAACCACTGATATGCTTTCCATCGGTGTAGATGTTTGCATTATCTGAAACTTTATTGACATAGAAGAATGCAGCCTGCAGAGTTTTTTGTCTGATTTCCTTCACTCAGCAGAGTTTCTCTCATTCAACTGAGTTACGTATATTAACTGTTTTATGCCTTGTTTGGGCTTTAATTATTAAAAAAATTATGTAAAGGAAAACCCACTCTTTTTGATATAACTTTCTATGATTTCAAAAAATATATTTTCCCCTAGCTTTATTGAAATGTGATTGACATATGACATAGTGTAAATCTGAAGTGTAAAATGTGTTCCCCTTTAAAATAGCACCCAAAGTAATAAAATACCTAGGAGTAAATCTAACCAAGGAGGTGAAAGACTTATACATGGAAAACTATAAAACACTGATTAAGGAAATTAAAGAAGGCTTAAAAAAAATGGAAAGATATTCCATGCTCCTGGATTGGAAGAATCAATGTTGTTAAAATGGTCTTACTGCCCAAGGCAATCTACAGATTTAATTCAATCCCTATCAAATTACCCAGGACATACTTCACAGAACTAGAACAAATCATAATAAAATTATATGGAACCACAAAAGACCTAAAATTGCCAAAGCATTACTGAAGAAAAAGAAAGAGGCTGGAGGAATAACTCTCCCAGACTTCAGACAATACTATAGAGCTACAGTAATCAAAACAGCATGGTATTGGCACAGAAACAGACATATGGACCAATGGAATGGAATAGAGAGCCCAGAAATGAACCCACAAACTTTTGGTCAACTAATCTTCAACAAAGGAGGCAAGAATATACAATGGAATAAAGACAGTCTCTTCAGCAAATGGTGTTGGGAAAACTGGACAGCAGCGTGTAAAGCAATGAAGCTAGAACACTCCCTTACACCACACACAAAAATAAACTCAAAATGGATCAAAGACTTAAATATAAGACAAGATACAATAAACCTCCTAGAAGAAAAGATAGGCAAAACATTATCTGACATACATCTCAAAAATGTTCTCCTAGGGCAGTCTACCCAAGCAATAGAAATAAAAGCAAGAATAAACAAACGGGGCCTAATTAAACTTACAAGGTTCTGCACAGCAAAGGAAACTGTAAGTAAAACAAAATGACAACCTATATGGAATGGGAGAAAAGTTTTGTAAATGAAACCAACAAAGGCTTGATTTCTAGAATATATAAGCAGCTCATACGACTTAATAAGAAAAAAACAAACAACCCAACCCAAAAATGGGCAGAAGACCTAAACAAGCAAGTCTCCAAGGAAGAAATACAAATGATCAATAGGCACATGAAAAAATGCTCAATATCACTAATTATCAGAGAAATGCAAATCAAACCTACAATGAAGTATCACCTCACACCAGCCAGAATGGCCATCATTCAAAAGTCCACAAATGAACAAATGCTGGAGAGGCTGTGGAGAAAAGGGACCCCTCTACACTGCTGGTGAGAATGCAGTTTGGTGCAGCCATTGTGGGAAATAGCATGGAGATTCCTCAAAAGACTAGGAATAGACTTACCGTATGGCCCAGGAATCCTGCTCTTGGGCATATATCCAGAAGGAACCCTACTTCAAAATGACACCTGCACCCCAATGTTCATAGCAGCATTATTTACAATAGCCAAGACATGGAAACAGCCTAAATGTCCACCAACAGATGACGGGATAAAGAAGATGTGATATATTTATACAATGGAATACTATTCAGCTATAAAAAGTGACAACATAACGCCATTTGCAGCAACATGGATGTCCCTGGAGAATGTCATTCTAAGTGAAGTAAGCCAGACAGAGAAAGAAAAATACCATATGAGATCGCTCATATGCAGAATCTAAAAAAACCCCACATAAATACAAAACAGAAACAGATTCATAGACATAGAATACAAACTTGTGGTTGCCAAAGGGGCAGGGGGTGGGAAGGGACAGACTGGGATTTCAAAAGTAGAATAGATAAACAAGATTATACTGTATAGCACAGGGAAATATATACAAGATCTTATGGTAGGTCACAGTGAAAAAAAATGTGGCAATGAATATATGTATGTTTGTGTATAACTGAAAAATTGTGCTCTACACTGGAATTTGACACAACATTGTAAAATGACTATAACTCAATAAAAAGTATTAAAAAACAAACAAAACAAACAAAAAAATAAAGTGTAAAATGTTTTGATCTGATGCATTTATGTATTACAAAATGATTACCATCATGGCATTAGCTAACACCTTCATCACATCACATTATCACTGCTTAGTTTTTGTGGTGAGAACATTTAAGATTTACTCTCTTAACACCTATTAAGTATATAATAGAGTATTTTTAACTATAATCACAATGCCATGCATGAGATCCCCAGAACTTACCCATCTTGTAACTGGAAGTTTGTACCCTTTGACCAACATTTCCCCATTTCACTCACCCCGCATCCCTGGTAACCACCATTCTACTCTCTGTTTCTATAAGTTCAGCTTTTTCAGATTCCACATATAAGTGAGATTATACAGTATTTATCTTTTTCTGTCTGATTTATTTCAAGCAGTATAATGACCTCAAGGTCCATCCATGTTGTTGCAAATGGTAGGACTTCCTTCTTTCTCATGGCTGAATAATATCCCATTTATATCTATATATATATAAACACACACACATTCCCCCCACAGCTTCTTTATCCACCTTCTATTCATGGACATTTAGGTTGTTTCCATGTCTTGGCTATTGTGAATAATGCTGCAGTGAACTTAAGGATGCAGAGTCTCTTTGAGATGATGATTTCATTTCCTCTGGATACTTACCCAGATGTGGAATTGCTGGATCATACAGTAGTTCTACTTTTAATTTTTTGAGGAACTTTCACACTATTTTCCATAGTAACTGTACCAATTTCCCACCGACAGTGCACAAGGCACATCTCTTCTCCACACCTTTGCCAACACTTGTTATCTCTTGTCTTTTAAAAAATTGAGATATAAATGGAATATAAAAGTATAATAGTTTCAGATATACAGCATAACGATTTGACATTTGTTCATATGGCAAAATGATCAGCACAATAAGTCTAGTTAACTTGTATCACCATACATAGTTACACATTTTTTTCTTGTGTTGAGAATTTTAAGATCACTCCTTTAGCAACATTCAAATATGCAACACAGTATTATTAAAAATAGTCACCATATTGTACATTACATCCCCATAACATATTTATCTTATAACCAGAATTTTGTACCTTTTGATGTCTCTTCACCCATTTTGCCCACCCCCGGCTCCCTGCCTAAGGCGACCACCAATTCAATTCTATCCTCTGCTTCTGTGAGTTTGACTATTTTAGACTCCACATATGAGTGAGATCATGCAGTATTGTCTTTCTGTGTCTGTCTTATTTCACTTAGCATAATGAGCTCTAGGTTCATCTCTGTTTTCACAAATGGCAGGATTTACTGCTTTTCTAAGGCTGAGTGATATTCCATTATATCTATCCATCTCTCTCTCTATCCATCTGAGAGATATATAAATATAGGCATAGTCTTTTCTCTATATACAATTCCATTATATATTTATTACATATAATGTGTATATAATATATGTTAATATAGCTATATAATTTAATATAGTTTATAAAATTCTATTGTGAATAATGCTGCAATGAGTATGGGAGTGCAGACATCTTTTAAAGATACTGATTTCCTCTCCTTTGGATACATACCTAAAAGTGGAATTGCTAGATCATGTGGGAGTTCTATTTTAAAAAATTTAAGGAAACTCCGTACTGTTTTCCTTAATGGCTGTACAAATTTACATTCCACCAAGAGTGCACAAGGGTTCCCTTATTCCACATCCTCAACAACGCGTATTATCTTTTGTCTTTTTGATAACAGCCATTCTAACAAGTGTGGAGTGGTATCTCATTGTGGTTTTGATTTGCATTTCCCTGATTATTAGTGATTTTTACCAACTTTTCATGTACCTATTGGCCATTTGTATGTGTTCTTTGAAAAAACTGGCGTGTCTGTTGCCAGTTTAAATTGGGCTATCTGTTTTTTGTTTTCTCTCTTTCTTGGCTGTTAAGTTTTTTAAGTTCCTCATATATTTTAGATATTAACCCCTTATCAGATATATGGGTTGCAAATATTTTCTCTCATTTCATAGATTATCTTCTCACTCTTGACTGTTTCTTTTGCTCCCCAGTAGCTTTTGAGTTTGACGTGGTTCCACTTTTCAATTTTTGCTTTTGTTGTATATACTTTTGGTGTCATGACCAAAAAATTGTTTCCAAGACAGTGCCAAGAAGCATTTTTTCTGTTTTCTTTTAGGGATTTTTACAGTTTTAGGTCTTACATTTAAGCCTTTATTCTGAGCTGATGCTTGTATATGGTGTGAGATAATACAATTTCCTTCTTCTGTATGTGGATATCCAGTTTCCCAGCACCACTTTGAAGGGAACATCCTTTCAACTGTTGTGTATCCTGACACCCTTGTTGAAGTTCAGCTGACTGTGTATGCAAGGGGTATATTCTGTGCTCTCTATTCTGTTCCCCTGGCGTATGTGTCAATTTTTATGCCAGTATCATTATTTTGAATATTACAACTTTATAATATATTTTGAAATCAGAGTGTGATACTTCCAGCTTTGTTCCTTTTACTTAAGATTGTTTTGGCTATCTGGGGGTTTTTTGGTGGATTTGGGGCTTTTTTAGGGTTATGTTTTTCATTTCTGTAAACAATGCCATTGGTATATTGACAGGGATTGCATTGAATATGTAGATCACTTTGTGGGGTATGAATATTTTAACATTCATTCTTCCAATCCATGAACACAGAATGTCTTTCCATTTATATGTGTCTTCTTAATTTCCTTCACCAATTTTTTTTTCCATTTTGACCCAACGTTTATTGTTGTTTGACAACGTACTTCGTCAATGTTTTATGATTTTCAGTGTACAAGTCTTTCAACCCTTTGCTGTTGTTGTTGTTAATGGAGGTACTGGGGACTGAACCTAGGACCTCATGCTTGCTAAGCACGCGCTCTGTCACTGAGCTATACACCCCCCAACCCCCTCAACTTTTTAAACCTTATTCTTTTTTTAAACTCTTTTTTATTGAGGCATAGTTGATGTACAATATTATATAAATTTCAAGTGAACAACACAGTGATTCACAATTTTTAAAAGTTATACTCTATTTATAGTTATTATTCCCTGTGTTGTACAATATATTCTTGTAGCTTATTTATTTTACACATAGTAGTTTGTACCTCTGAATCCCCTAGCCCTATCTTGCCCCTGCCCTTTCCCTCTCCTTGCCAGTAACCACTAGTTTGTTCTCTATATCTGTGAGTCTGTTTCTGTTTTTGTTATATTCATTCATTTTATTTTTTTTTTGATTCCACATAAAGGTGATATCATACAGTATTTGTCTTTCTCTGTCTGACTTATTTCACTTAGCATAATACCCTCCAAGTCCATCCATGTTGTTGCAAGTGGCAAAACTTCATTCTTTTTTATGGTTGAATAGTATTCCACATCTTTTTATCCATTCATCTGTTGGACACTTGGTTTGCTTCCATTACTTGGCAATTGTAAATAATGCTGTTATGAACATTGGGGTGCATGTGTCTTTTTTGAATTAGTGTTTGGATTTTTTGGATATATACCCAGGAGTGGAATTTCTGGGTTACATGTTAGTTCTATTTTTAATTTTATGGGAAACTCCTCCACACTGTTTCCCACAGTGTCTGCACCAATGTACATTTTCACCAAGTGTAGGAGGTTCTCTTTTCTCTACATCCTTGCCAACATTTGTTATTTGTGTTCTTATTGATGATAGCCATTCTAATAGGTGAGAGGTAATATCTTATTGTGATTTTAATTTGCATTTCTCTAATATTTAGCGATGTTAAGTATCTTTCCATGTGCCTGTTGGCCATCTGCATTTCCTCTTTGGAAAAATGTCTATTCAGTTCTCCTGCCTATTTTTAAATTGAGGTTTTTTTTTTTTTTGATGTTGAGTTGTATGAGCTATTTATATATTTTGGATATTGACCTTTTCTTGGCCATATAATTTGCAAATATTTTCTCCCATTCAGTAGGTTGTCTTTTCCTTTTGTTGATAGTTTTCTTTGCTGTGCAAAAGCTTTTAAGTTTAGTTAGGTCCCTTTCCTTTGCTTTAGGAGAGCAGATCCAAAAAAAATGTTGCTATGATTTGTGTCAGAGAGTATTCTGCCTACGATTTCTTCCAGGAGTTTTATGGTTTCCAGTCTTACATTTAGGTCTTTACTCCATTTTGAATTTGCTTTTCTCTATGGTGTTAGAGAGTGTTCTAACATTATTCTTTTACACGTAGCTGTCCAGTTTTCCCACCACTTACTGGAGAGACTGTCTCTTCTCCATTGTATATTTTTGCCTGCTTTGTCATAGACTAATTGACCGTAAGTGCATGGGATTTATTTCTGAGCTCTCTATGCCGATCCATTAATCTGTGTGTCCATTTTCGCTTTACTGTAGCTTTGTAGTATAGTCTGAAGTCAGGGAGCACGATACTTCTAGCTTTGTTCTTCTATCTCAAGATTGTTTTGGCTATTTGTGGTCTTTTGTGTTTCCATCCAAATTTTAAAATAATTTGTTCTATGAAAAGAAATATATGAAAAATGCCATTGGTTCTGTGAAAAAAACGCCACTGGTATTTTGATAGGAATTGCATTGATTCTGTAAATTGCCTTGGGTAGTATGCTCATTTTAACAGTATAAATTTTTCCAACCCATGAACATGGTATATCTTTCAATCTGTGTCCTCTTCAGTTTCTTTCATCATTGTCTTAATTTTCTGAGTACAGTTCTTTTACCTCCTTAGGTAGGTTTATTCCTAGATATTTTATTCTTTTTGATGCAACTGTCCTTTGTCAGGATATCTTTCCATTTCTTTGAATCATCTTTAATTTCCTTTATCAATGTTTTAGTTTTCAAACTATAGGTCTCTCACGTCCTTGGTGAAGTTTATTTCTAGGTCACAATTTTAAAGAAGATTGTTTTTATACTTTCTCTTTCTGATATTTCATTATTAGTGTAAAGAAATGGAACAGATTTATATATATTAATCTTCTATCCTGCTACCTTGCTGAATTCATTTATTGGTTCTAATGGTTTTTGTGTGAAGACTTTTGAGTTCTCTATATAGACTATCATGTCATCTGCAAATAGTGAGAGTTTTGCCTCTTCCCTTCTAATTTGGATTCCTTTTATTTCTTATTTTTGTCTGATTGCTATGGCTAAGACTTCCAATACAAAATCTATGGGATACAGCAAAAGCCATTCTGAGAGGGAAGTTCATAGCAATACAAGCCTTCCTCAAGAAGTAAGAAAAATCTCAAGTAAACCACCTAACCAACCACCTGAAAGAATTAGAAAAAGAAGAACAAACAAAACCCAACGTCAGCAGAAGAAAGGAAATAATAAAGACAAGAGAGGAAATAAATAAAATAGAGGTCACAAAAACAATAGAAAAGATCAATGAAACTGAGCGCTGTTTTTTTGAAAAGATGAACAAATCAACAAATCTCTAGCCAGGCTCACCAAGAAAAAAAGAGAGAGGACCCAGATAAACAAAACAAAACAAAAAAAATGAAAGAATACAACTGATACCACAGAAATAACCAATCTGCCACTCAGTGTCTTTTGATTGGAGCATTTAATCCACTGCCACTTACAGTAATGATTGATAGGTATATACTCATTGTCATTTTAATGATTGTTTTTCAGTTTTTTAAAAGTAGTTCTTCTTTGTCCTTTTCTTCTTTTTGTTTATCCATTTGTGATTTGATGATTTTTTCCTAGTATGCCTGAGTTCCTTTCTTTTCGATTTTTGTGACTCAGTTGTATGTTTTTAATTTTTAGTTACCATGAAGTTCAAGTATATTGACCCATATTGTACCTACTTGCTTTAAACTGATAGTAATAGAAGTTCAAATACACTTTAAAAGATTTACATTTTTATACTCCCGTCTTCCACATTTTTAATTTGATGTTCTAAATTTCATCTTCATGCTTAACCTTTGACTGTAAATTGTAGTTATAATTGCTTTTACAAAATATTTTTGATTACTTTTCATCTATATACTGGCTTATTTAAATGATATTCAGCCCTTTTATGTATTTGCCTTTCCAATTGGAATTTTCCCTTTCCCATATATTCTAGCTTCTTTTCTATTTAGAGATGATCCTTAGTTATTTCTTCTAGCACAAGTTAAGTATTGCTGAGTTCTCTAGTTTTTGCTTCTCTGAGAAATTCTTTCTCCTTTTATTCTAAATGATAATCTGCTGGATAGAGTAGCCTAGGTTGCATGTTTTTCCCTTTCAGGGCTTTGAATATATCATGCCACTCCCTTCTGGCCTGCAGTGTTTTGCAGAGAAATCAGCTGATAGCCTTACGGAGGTTCCTTTGTAACTGACTTTTTGTTTTTCTCTTGCTGCCTTTAGGATCTTCTCTTTATCTTTCACTTTCACCATTTTGATTATTATATATCTTGGTGTGGGTCTGTCTGGGTTCATCTTGTTTGAAACCCTCTGTGCTTCCTATGACTGCATATCTATTTCCTTCTTTAGGTTTTTGGGAAGTTTTCAGCCATAATTTCTTCAAATACATTTCAATCCCCTTTTTTCTTTCTTCTGCTTCTGGAACCCTTATTATTAAAAAAAATTTTTTTCTTCCTTTCTTTTTGGGTTGGGGGAGGTAATTAGGTTTATTTATTTGTTTTTTTAGTGGAGGTACTGGGGATTGAACCTAGGACCTCATGGATGCCAAGCATGCACTCTACCCCTGAGCTATCCTTTCCCCCCTGGAACCCCTCTTATGCATAAGTTAACACACTTCCTATTATGCCATAGATCCTATATTTTACTTTCATTTTTTAAATCTTCTGGCTGCTGTTTTGATTGGGTGATTTCCATTATTTTACCTTCCAGATCACTTACTTGTTCTTCTGTGTCATTTACTCTGTTAGTCATTGCTTCTTGATTATCTCAGCAAGTGAGTTGTCTATTTTTGATGGATTCATCTTTATAGTTTCAATTTCTTGTTACAGTCATCTGCATTTCTATCTATAATCTTTCTTAATTCAGTTAGCATTTTTATTACCTCATTTTTGAACTTGGGATGTAGTAGATTGGAGCGATCTGTTTCATTCCTTATTCTCTCAGGGGCTTTCTCTTGTTCTTTTAATTGGGAATATTTCCTCTGCCTTTTCATTTTGCTTACCTTTCTCTGTCTCTCTGAATTTAGGAGAAACTTTTCTCTACTGTGGTCTTGAAGGGATGTTTTTATGTGGGAGCATCCCTGTGTAGACTCTGTAAGTCCAATGTTTTTGGTGCAAGGGCTGGTTTTGGTATGGATGCTGGTCATGTCAGTCGTTGCGTTCTCTAGTACTAGGCTGTGGAGTGGAGTAGCCTGGGGCTGGGGGCTGGGACGATGTAATTGCAGGAATTGAGGTGGCTGTGCTGCCTCCTGGGACCTGGGCTGCCTCTGCGGCAGACCTGTCCAGGGACCTATTTGCCCCAATCAAGCTCCAAGCTCAGTATGGAGTGGGTGGAGCCAGAGCGTTCCCACTGGGAAATGAAATGCTGAGTACTATTGCCCAGAGCCTGTCCATTTGAGACTCAGCACCCAGCCAATGTGTGTTTCTGTGTCCTCCTGCCCCCCCCCCCCCCCCGCCATAACGTGTGCTGATAAAGTCTGCCATAGCTGGCTGGCCCCGCCATGCGGGTGCTGACAATGGTCTCTGTTGTTCTCTGGGATCACACCTCTGGGCTGATAGTCTTAATTGTTTATCCCTTTGCTACTTCCTTGATGTCATACTTTCTTTTCTTACTCAATTGGTTCGTAGTATACTATTAAGTAGAAGCAATGATATAAGCATCATTACCTTGTTTCTTATTTTAAATAGACTGCTTGTAATCTTTTACTATCAAATATGATGTTCATTGTGGTTTTTTATAAATGCACTTTGTTATGCTTATGAAGATCTCTTTTATTCCCATTTTGTTAAGTTTTTTTAAAAATCATAAATAACTAGTTAGTATTATGAAATCTGTTTTTCTGCATCAATTGAGATGATCACATGATTTTTCTCCTTTAGTCTGTTTATGCAGTAAATTATACATTTTTGTAATGCTAAACTATGTTTGCACTCTTAGAATAAAATAAACTTTTAAAAACAAAATATATATTTTTATACATTGTTAGATTAGACTTGCTCATACTTTGTTATTATCTGCATTTTACTAAATTATCTCCAGACCCTTTCAGGGGAAATCAAAACTCTTCTTCATATGACTGAATGTAAAACATAAAGCAATCTATTGATCTACCTTTTCTCTTCCTAGAGAGTTATCTCCTGGAGTCTCCCATCCTGCTGGACTCCAATCTGAACTGATGGCTTTCCATTCCTGATGCAGTGTTTGTTCTTGGATTTCCCTTCAGCAGAATCTTGGCAATTCTGAAGTCTTCCCATTTCTTGGTCTCTTCTATTATTTTGGTGAAGTACATCCTCTTGTAGATTCCTGAGAAATGATGCAAGGAAAGTGAATTTTATGGATTTGAATGGATAGTTTGTTAGAGATGGAATTCTAAGTTGGAAATAATTTTCCTTAACAATTTGAAGACACTCCTTTGTTACGTTATAACTTACAGTGCTACCATTCAAATGACTGGATTTGAGTGCAAACAATTTTGGACCCATAAAGTATGACTCCAGGGTCCCTGATCTTGGGAGATTAAAGATTTCAGTGGTTCCACATGGAAATTTCACATCACTTGCCTCTTTTCAGTTCTGCAGCTTTATTTATTCTTACCCACTGCATTGCCTAGTGCCTATGAAATCCAAATCTCTCTGGAATAATATAGGAAAAATTGGCTCTGTCTTATTTATTAGATGTGGCTTTCTCTGCCTACAGTCACCACATCTTTTTCTGCTTTTGGTCTTCTAAAGTGTTACATTCAGTCATCTGGTGATAACCCTGTATGGTTCTCTTTGTCCTTGTGGACTTGTATTTTTAAATTCCTTTACTCTAATTTTCATGGCATTTGAGAAGGAAAGGAGAACCAGAAATTTATTTTTCACTATTTTCCCCCCTACTTTAAAGCATTTACTCAGTTTGAGGTAGGACGTTTTGTAAGCCTGTGCTTAGGCAGTGAGGACACTGTGCGCCACACTGCGCTACTGTGCACAGTTGCCATGGACTTTCATGACCAGCCTGAAGCCTGCCGTGCCTGATTCCTCCTGGCCTCTTCGTAAGGTCACTCTTAGATTGAGGCTTCCCCAGTCATCTTGGGCCTTGCTCTAATTTTTTTCACTCAGACAGCTAGACCTAAATGGTTTAGATATCTCTCTGATTTATTATCATTCCTTCTGTGTTTCTCCTGAAAGCATGTAGGATGGGCCTACCCCTCATGGACTGAGCGTGGAAGGTTCTCCTGAGTCGGTGCCCATCCTGTGTGTCTGGTCAAAGCTGGCTTTGTGATGGAAACAGTGGTGATGTGAGTCTGAGTTTGCCCTGCTATCGTGAGCAGGGCTTCTTCATCTGACGATGCTGTGTTGGCCCAGGCCAGTGTCTGTGCCCCTGCTGCCCAGGCAGGGGGCTGTGTGCATCTCTGTAGGCTTCAAAAGTGGGGCCTATTTGTCTAGCCAGGAGGTGAGTTTGCAATTGCATGAATAATCTGAGAACGGTGATGATGAATCTGCATGCGTGTTTAATGCTGTCTCATCAGGGCATGTGTTTCTGTCTCATTCAACTATTTCCTCTGCTGAGCACCTCTCAGGATCTGCTAAATACTGTGCCTCCTGGGGAAGACCCTCCTGGAGCACATAAGAGAACACTGCCTCTTACATATGGACCCCTTCCGTTCTGGGTGTGAAGCCGTGGCTAATTTTCCTGAGTCCTGAGCCCATCAGCACACCTAGCCTAAGGATGAGTATAGATACGTCATATTTGTGAAACCGTAGTCAATTCTATGTAATAACTAAAAAAAAAGGAATTAAAGGGAAACTTGCATCTAAGATCGAAGTGCAGTGCATTTATCAATGCAGCTCTTCACTGCAGTCATGGGGGCTAGCCCTGTCCACTGCTGTGTGCTAAAATGTAGGGCTTTTCTCTGTTGGGGCTTGTCTCAGTCCTGTTGCCTCTGTCCTGGCACCAGAGTTTGCTCCCATCTCTCTTTCTCTTTCTGGCTCCCAGGTCTCGATCAGTGGAGCAGTGTGTACTTCTGCCTGGAATCCCTCAGTGGATTCCCGTGGGCTGGATTGTGGGTACGCCCCAAAACATCCTTGTCAGGTCGGTGTGGGAATTGCACAGTGCGAAGTCCCTGGAGAAATACATGGCAAGAGGGCACCTTCCTTTCCTGCCAGGGTTCCTTGTTGTCTGCGTAGAGTGGATGCTGCCTCTGAAGGATCAGCTGGGGTATCGCACTCCCTTCCTCCTGCTGCCTTCACTGGGCCTCCTCTGCATGAATCCCTATCCTTCCTGATCAGGCAGATGGACATGGGTCGCTATGATAGTTTGTCTTCCCACTAAAGGAGACCCAGACACAGGGACTTGGGGGCAGGCAGTTTATTTGGGAGGTGATCTCAGGTGCTCAAGTAAGGAACTAAGGAAAGTGAAACAGGCAAGTGGGAAAAGCTGGGTGGGGTGGGCAGCCGGGACTCAAGGCCACTGAGCACGTTTCAGAGATTGTGTAGAACCTCACCTCAAAATAGACCGGCCAGGAGTCAAGGAGGCTGTAGTGTTTGAGGGTTTCCCCCACAGTTCCGGAGTGAGCCTGACAACGGTTCAGCAGGCTCCCTGGTGCTGGAGAAAGCCACCACGCAGGGAACAGATGCAAGTGTGTGAGGAGCGGAGACGTCTGCTGGTGGGGGATCATCCACACAGTTGTGGGTGAATTCAGGTCAAGGTAGGTGGAAACAGGGTGGGGCTTCTATGATCTCAGAGGCAAATGTGTGTATGAGTCAGAGATCAAAAGCCACAGGTTTTTGACGTTTAGCTTCTGAACTATTTGAGGTTTGAATGTTAGACGGAAAAAGATTTGGGAGAACACCTGATTCTGACTTTTCCCTGAACCCCAGATTAGATAACGATTCTGTAGGTTGGAGGAGGGCAGTGAGAGGGGAGGGAGCACGGGGACAGTATCGAAGGGTCTCCCCAGCAGCCCCTACGGAGTTCTGTGGGAGCTGAGCAACAGCCCAGATACGGATTGTGTCCTGGTGAGGACAGAGTGCCCCGCATTTGTCCCCGCCTTGTCTTTGGATGGGTCACCGTCACACCTGTACACTCACTGCAGAGCAGGGTGAGTCTTTACCCAAGACAGGATAAGACCCACCCAACTCATCTGGAGTGGCAACTCTGCTTTCAGGAGCCCTGGGGTGTTTACAACTGTAGGACACGGGAGTGGTGGAATGCAAATCCTCTGCCCCACGCCCTGCTCATACCCCCTAAACTCCACTTAGTGCCCTCAGAGGCAGCGCTCCATTTTAGAAGAGCCCTCAGCCAGACCCTGAGGAAGGCGGAGTTGGGGGGCATAGACAAAGAGCCAGGTCTCACTCTGGGCAAGGTGGCCATCCCCTGCCACCCCCAGAGAGAAACAGCGGCCCTGGCTCACCTCTGGGGACCTCCCCTAACCTCCTCACTGTGAAGATCGTAGAGATCCCCGCCCCCCTCCACCGTGCAGAGCCCTGTGGTGTGCACCCAGCAGACCCTTCTCGGGGGGAGCTCCGGTTGTGATGAAGCTATGAGAGAGGTGGTGGGGGTCAGGCCAAGAGGAATCAGACAGGGCGACAGAGGGGCCTGAGAAAGTCCAGAATCACGGTCATGGAGCAGAGCTGCAGGTGGCCTTGGAAGCTCTCTGCCCCTGGATGTCCCCTCTGAGCATTAGACCCAACTTACAGTGTATTTACGTGGACGCAGCTGAATCCACAACTGGGTGGTTGGCGTTAGGATAAAGTGAGGCGCCAGAAGTGACCAGATTCAGCATTGGTACCTTGACCCTTTGTTCCTTCTCTCCTGTCAGGTCCTTAGGACAGGGGCCCCTTCTCACCCATGATTTCACTTTGGCCTCACCACAGCCTTGGAGATTGGAAGTATTTCCATTTTGTAAGTGGGAACCAGAGGCCCAAAGAAGGCCTCTGAGATGTGCGGGGTCCTCCGGTGTGTTGGCCGAACTTGTCTCCCCAGCTGTGGATGGGGCGGGGCGGGGGGGGGGTAGAGATTCTGCTGCCCAGGAGCTGTGTCATCTTTGCTAGAACTTAACCTCTCTGAGCCTTAGTTTCTTCATTTGTAAGACTGGAATGGTTACCTTTGGCTCTCAAGGTTGCCAGGAGGCTAAAATTTAGTCGCTCATGCACATGGCCTGTGAGTCCTGGTCACAGAAGTGACCAAGCACTCTGATTGTTCTCATTGTCCCCACCCACCCCCACCTATGGAATCTGTAGGGTCATAACAGCTGACAGCATTCAAATCCAGCTGCAGTTGGAAGGCACACTGCTGGTCTCCAGTGTAGGCACATCCCTCTTCCCCTGCCACCCCGAAGCCCAGTGGCCAGTGAGTAAGCACTCTCCTGTGAGCTGCAAGGCTTTTATTGCTGGAATCCTGTAATCAGACACCTGGACACGGACACCTGGACGTGGCAGCTTGTGAGACTACTTAGTGATCAGGCCGCGGCTTCCTTGGGGTCTCTGGCAAGGCCGGCTCCATTAACACAAAGGATCTGTGTATATTTTATCCTGTAAACAGAAGGTCAGGGAACATGGTGAGGCCTCAGGGGTATAAGAGACATCGAGCTGCTCTGAATGCTCGCTGGGCACTTCCTGTGGAGGGGCCCGCAGGCTTATTTGGAGGCTGGCCTCTGGATCTGAGCAGGTCAAGGTGGATTACTCCCAGTGAAAATTCCACCAATGGAACAGAGAGAAAAGGGGTCTCCCTGGTGGGGTTTGGGCAGTCTAGGACAGAACAGGGAGAGGCTGCTGAAGTCGACCTGGCAGGGCTCCAGAGTGGGCACCTGGGAGCTGACCTCAGTCTGTCTCCTCCATCTGCCCCTTGGACACTTGGCCCTGAAACAGCAGCTTGTTCCTACCACCTCCTGGGGCAGCAGAGAGCAGATTCACTCTGATCCTCCACTCTGGGCATCCCAGGCCTGGGGAGAGCAGGAGGGCACTTGTGGAAGACACAGAATGGCCCTTTGAAGTCCAGGGAATAAGGACAAATGTAGTTTTTAGATGGAATAGAGTAAGGGACATGTGGCTTTAAGGTAAAGGAACTGATGTTTGGAGAAGGGAAGTACCCAGTGCCAGTGGTTTACAGAAGATCCAGGTTCATGTGCTGGAGAGGCTGGAGTCAGGGAGGCCAGAGCTATGGGCCGAACACCAAGGCCAGGTGGTGCCACAGAGACAGGAGGGCCTGGAGGGTCCCAGGCCTGTGGCCCAGCAGAGCTGAGCAGTCAGGGCCAGCTCAGGAGCTCGCGGACTAGACTGAATTCTCCCGATTTTTTCCTGCATTGTGGGTGTGTGCCCCACCCTCTCTACCCCCTCATTCATGAGGTTCTTTCTCCTCCCAGATTCCCAGGGAAAGGCCACAGTGGAGAGGAAAATGAGTTCCCGCACCTCCCACTGCCCTGAGCAGACCCACCCAGGCAGGCACCAGAGGCACAGATACACACAGCCGGATCCACCAGAGCGCTGAGAGCATTCTGCTTATCCTCCAGTGTCAGCTTCCCATCAACGCAGCTCTTCAGCTTCCTAGCATTGGCCTCTATCAAACTGTTCGAGTTGTACTGTCTCACTATTGCAATATATTCTTCAGGGGTTCCAACCAGGAACCTGTTAACATCGTCCTTCACGACTGGGCATATGTCACAATCTGAAACACAAAGATAAAGTGACACTTCATTGAAAGAAACAACACATTCTTCCCTTTTGCTCTCCCAACATGCTCGTGCTGCCCTGGGAAGGTGCCAGAATCATTGGGGAACCCATGTCCCCGTCACCCACTTCCGCCTAAGATCAGGAGCAAGGCAGCCCCGAGCAGCAGGAGAGCTCCAGCCGGCTTCATGGTGCAGGTGCCAGGTGTTCCCTCCCCACCTGGGGCCCTTTTATAACTGCCTTTGGCTCCACAGTGGGGGCCGGGGGGCGGGGTGGGGGGCTGTGTCTGATGCTTCCTTTTCCTGGAGGTACTGCCAGGCCTCTCCCAGGCCAGAGCTTGCAGTTGCCTGGGGCTGCGCAGGGAGGAGCTGTCTGTGTTGGCGAGATGCTAAGTCCTTGAGCCAACAAGGGCACTGGCTCAGCCTCCCTTCCCATCCTGAGGGCTCCATGCGAGGGTCAGGTGACACGGGAGGCTCAGCAACGGAAATTTCCCAGGTTGACTGAAACAAGGGACAAAAGACTCCCAAAAGAGGCCTCCTGAGTGATGGCCGGTGCCAGCCTGTCACAACTGGCTGCGACTTTGAAGACAATCTGGTCTCGACTTCATGGAGTTTGCAGGAAAGTCAGTGCTTAGCCAATGGTCTCACAGCTAGTAAGTGCCGAGGGAAGGGCAGCGCTCAAGCCCTGAAACCCTGGCCAGACTCTCCTGCGGCTCCCGCCCTGCCCCGCTTTCATCACTTTGTTCTTGATCTGCTCAGCGGCCTCCCTTGAGCCACCCCCTAAATCTGTTTCTGGAGCCCTGAATCCCCCTGCCTGCTGGCCCAGAAGTTCTAGTTGTCTGTTGTCCAAGTCCTGACACCTGGTTACTTTGACAGCACACACAATATTTTCCCCAGCCTGCTTCTTCTCCTGAGTGCCTCTGTCCTGTTCGCACCATCCCCCGTCCAGAGCTCCAGCCTAAATAAAAGCCAAGCCCCTTCTAATCCCAGAACTTCTGGTAGATTTGCACAACCAGCCCCCCACCCCTGCTGCTTCTTTGAATTTATCCCTACCGTTCTCTCCTCCCTCACTGGCCTCCTTTCTGCCTCTTGACCAGGCCAAGTATGTGCCTGCAGCAGGGCCTTTGCACGTGCCGCCCTCCCTGCCTGCAGTGCGCTTCCTCCAAGTGGCTGCGTGATTCCTCGCCTAATTCCTCAAGTCTCTTCACATGTCACCTGTCAGAGAGATCTCCCCATACTCGACCCCTTATGTTAAAGGGCGCTGCCTCCCTCCTTCCCCCCACGGCCCTCTCTTCTCCTCCAGCTTCACCTTCCTCCACAGCAGGGGGCGGATTGCCTTTCACTCCCTCTTAGATGTGTAATGAGCTCCACATGAGCAAGAACTTTGCTGTGTGTGCTGCCGCCTCCAGCGGGCTAGGACAGGGGCCAACACACAGTAGGTGCTCCACCAGCGTTTGTTAGATGAATGGAAGGAATATCCCATTTTTCTGAAGTCGATCAACAAGACCATCTGTACTTCTGCGTGCTATACATATGCTTATGAATATTGCCTGGGATTAAACAAACAAGGTAAAGTTTAAAAATATTTAGATAAGTCAGAATGAAGTAGCTTTTGCTGGAGACACCTGACTGACCTTTTCTCTGAGCCATCTGTGGGAGAAGAAGGTTGGCTGCAGCCCCGAGCTGAAGTTGGGACACAGGTTTGTGATGACAATCAGAAGCGTATGCCAAATAAGATTCACATCCGGTAACTGCTCTTGGCAAAGTGGCCCCAGGTACTGAGCTCCAGCTGTCAGCTGGCCTCTGCGGAGCCTCTCCTTGCCATGGCTACTGATGCCTGGGGGCTGTACCTCTGAAGGTCACCGCATGAGGGGTCCAGGTGAATGCAGGTGTGCCTCAGAGGTTCTGGGCAGGAAAGTGAACGCCATATGCCCCAGGAGGGACATGCTTGCTCTTTGTCTACCTGGGACAGAATTTCAATGTGGTGGGTCCCCTGGGCATAGGTCACATGCCTGCTGTTCTTCACAAGACACCCCTCACCCCCCCAAGTTCTGTGAGATGACAAAGCCAGGGCTTGGAGCGCTGAGATAACACAGGTTGCTGATATCCAGCCCAGTGCCCTGCCGAGGGTGCCACAAGACCATCTGAGACATCCCCATGGGGTGGGCACACGTGGTTAGGTCGGGGGGAGGTGCTGGATGAGGTCACTCAGCAGCTGCAATGGAATCAGCCCTTTCCTAAGGCAAGTTCTTTTCTTTAAATCAAACTTTATTTGGGGAGAATTTTAGATTTACAGAAACGTTGCAAAGATTTGCCAAAACCAAGAAACTGGCATTAGTACCTTCCTATTAACTGTACTCCAGACTTGGTTTGGATTTTACCAGTTTGTCGATTAACGTCCTCTTTGTGCTCCAGGATCCAACCCGCAGCCTAGACACACTGCATTCATTGTCATGTCTCCCCAGTCTCCTTCGGTCTGTGACAGTTCTTCATTTTTTCTTTGTCATGCTCTTGGCAGTCTTGAGGAGGACTGGCCAGGTATTGCAGAATGTCCCCAAGCTGAGTTTGCTGTTGTTCTCATAAATTAGACTAGGACTCAGACTTTGGGTTGGGGGGGACACGCCAGAGGTGAAGAGTCACCTCCCATCAGGGTATACATGACAACGGTATGTCTTACCGCTGGTTCTATTAACCTCGATTAATTGATTTGTGTGTCTACCAAGTTTCTGCACTGTTTTCCCCTCTCCCTACTTTTTGGAAATGAGTAACTTAGTCTAGCCCATTCTCAAGGAGGGCAGGGCAGTAAGCTCCACCTCCTGGAGGGGGAGTGTCTACATATATTATTTGGGATGTTTCTGTGAGGAATATTTGTCTTTCTCCCCCATTAATTAATTCATCTATTAAATCATTTATTTATGTCTGTATGGACTCCTGCATATTATTTTATACCTTGTGTTATCACCTAATAGTATGTCATTCATTTTGTTGATCAAACTGTTTCTGATTTTGCCATTGGGAGCTTTCCTGGGCTTCCTTCTGCTAGAGTTTTATGGACTGTCTCATCTACTTTGTGCCAACAGGCTGCTTTCCTGGAGGAAACGTTGAGCTTGACTCTTGAGAGAGTCTTAAGCAGGTGGGGCGCCACCTCTGGCTGACCCAGCCCTCTGGTCTGTAGAACCCCAGTCCACAGTGGCCTGCAGGGCTGTGGACCTCAGTGTCCCTGACTCAGGAGACAGACCACACAAGCTACAACTGCTCACTGATGTTTCTGGTGCAGTCCAAGCATCTCTTGGGGCCAGGTTCACTGAAGCAGGAGGGTGAGACAGCCAGGAGAAGGGCCAAGGTGGGGCCGCTGTGAGTCAAGAAGGTGCCCAGGAATTGGCTCCCTTAGAGTGAGAGGGAAGCTGGTGCTAAGACCCCAAATTGCAGAATCACTAGCCCCTGAGAAAAGCACATGGATACAAGCCCTGCAACTTCCCTGGGAGGGAATCATTCAGAGCCCAAGGATGGCGTCCACGTGTCCTGGGGGCCCAGTCCAGACACTGCAGCAGTTAAGATGTTCAGGGACTTCCATCAGGCCCTGCTCCCCATTCTTATCTCCAGGACCTAAACTTGGGCAGAAGTAAGGTTTCTGGATGATCTTCTGTCTACCTGTAGTAGTGACGCCCTGTCCTTGACCCGTCCTGTGATTTCATCTCCATGTTTGGGAAAGTATTGCCCTTGGAGCCAGGATGAGTTGGGGGAAGGAAGACCAGGAAACACAGGTGATGGCTGAGGCTGGGACAACAGAGCATTTGGCTCAGAAAAGAGTCACTGAGAAATATCAGCTCCAGTTGGCAAGGATGCTACCACATCTCCAGGAGCTCTTCTGGGCTTCTTACACTGTACACCTCAAGTGCCGGGGGGCCCCTTGTGCCAGGTCCCTGCCCACAGGCCTTTGGAGCTCCCGGGAGGGGTGAGGGCTGGGCTCAGGGAGCTAGTAGTTTATAAAGCAGCAGAAACCCTTCCCTGAGGAGAGCATTCCAGCAGCTGCCATGATGAAGGGACCACTGTTTGTGCTGGCCTTGCTGGTGACCAGAGAGCTGGCCTTCGAGATGGGTGAGAGTAGGAAGGAGGGAGCAGGTGGCCTTCCTGGTCTGTGCCCCTCTGTCTCACTCCATCCTTCTGTAGCCATCTCCAAGCAGCTTCGATGGACAGAAGTAGGGGGTGGCAGGCAGATTAGTGTCCAGGAGCCCTGCAGAAACTCCCCGAGCCCTCAGTCTTTGAGTGGAGGGAAAGGTTCAGAGCTGGAAAGGTCATTAGTTGTGCACATATTAGCTGAAAGGAAGAAGCAGGCGGGCTGGTACACCTGGGTCCTCATGCTCCTCCCTCCTGCTGGGAGTGCCTCATAGAGAATGTTTTCTGTCTGGTTTGTAAGCAGTCCTGGGAGAGGGAGGGTCTCTGTGGAAGGTGAGTCTGGAGGCACTGGATATATGTGAGTTACTATCAAGTGATGGGTAAACAGGGATGTCCTACTCTGCTGATTCCTTTAATGAGATGTTCTCTGTCTTTTCCTTCAGTGGAAGCTTGCCCTATTTTTTATGAAATCTTTGGCACAGTGGCCCTTGGAAGAAGGACACTGTTGGACAAGTCCCTCGATCAGGTCAATGCTACTGAACCGGAAAAAGCAGCCTTTGGGAAAATCCAGGATTGCTACAATGAGGCGGGACTTACCTCCAAGTTCTTGGATCTGCTCCTCATGGTAATTCACTGTCCCCCAACCCTTACCCTAATGACATACATGCCGCATACTGCAATATGTCACACAGTAATAGACCACACAGTCATGGGATTCATGACAGACAAGAGCTACAAAGGATGAAGCCCATAAACCTTTGCTCCATTACAGCACATATAATATGCAACCACATTCCACCTGCACATCTAGCCTCTGCTGCTACAGAATATGTACGTGTCTTGCCAATGAGCTCACACACAATTGGAAAATAGGGGACTAGTATCAATGCAACGTGGAAAGTGTGTTGAATAACTCATGTGATTTTTTCCCTAGGTTAGAGGAGCTAGCGCTGCGGTAGAATTTTAATCTTTGGCAGGAAAGAAAGAATTCAGCTCCTGCACATATAAGAATCCTGTCCGTTCCGTTTTAGGAATATTGAAAATGAGCCCCTGCCTTTAGACTCTCTTCCCAGGAAGGGACACCCTGGCTTTGTAAGGTTCTGGCTCGTGGCCAGCTTCAGTTCCTCCTGTGCCCACTTTGATGGCTAGTCCTCTGGCTCAGAGCCCCATTGCACCTACACTGTCTCAGTGCCTACAAGCCAGAACTTCCACTCTGTTGTTTTAGTGCCCGAGGACCCTGGGCATTTTCTGGCTACAAGCATCTGCTCAAGCAGGACTAGCCAATGTATCTCCTGATGAACTATCTTTTTAAAAATTGTTCGTGTCACACAGTGTTTTATATTTTGCATAGTCTGTTTCTTACCTTATTTTCCCCAAAGTGCTGATTCTGCAAAATGAGACGTTTTCCAAGAAGCAGAATTTCTTGCAGTAATATGAGCACACAGGGCACACAAGACTGTTTATAACAATGCATGTGCATTCCGTACACCCAATACACCTGTCAGAAGGGGCTCAGGGACAGGAGAAACCCAGACTCTGCCCTTCACCATGCCCTCCAGAACCTTCCATCTCCTCCCCTCCCTGGCACGGCTGGTTATTTAGCTCTCTCCTGACAACTGAGCACGGGCGATTAGGGAGCCGTGCTCCTTCCAGCCGGCCTGATGGCAGCCCCCTGTTCAGGGGTGGGCCTGTGGGCCGGAGGGTCTTACTGGGGATGGAGCTGAATCACTGAGGATGAGCAGTGAGGTGATCCCGGGGAGACAGGAGAGCCGTGCTGTGGGCTCAGGTCCTGTCCCTCCTCATCCTGCTCCCTCCCAGGGTTCCATCACCTTCAGCAGTGACTGCACCACCTATGCAGGGGAAGACTTGAAGGAGGTTTTTCAAGGAAACATTTCCCAAGTGATCCCTTTCAGGAGATAATCTTTGCCAGTGAGGCCTGGTCTGCACTCGATTTTCCCGCCCTTTTCTCCTTCTCAACTGAAGCTGGAATCCGGACACCTGTCCCCACCTGATGTGGTCTCTATCAGGCTGACTCTAATAAAATACCTGCAGCTTTGCCCAGTTGCCTCGTGTCTGTGTGCTGTGCGGGGAGCATGTGAGGCTGCAGGAGGCCTTGGGAGATGGTGAGGAGCTGTGACACGCGTGGTCATTGAGAGCATGTGGACCGGAGTCAGGCGGAACAAGGGTAAATCTAGGCCCTGTCCCTGACAAGTTGCAAGACCACTGGCAAGTCTTTTATCGTTCTCAGCCTGTTCTCTCATCAGTAAAACGGGGCTGTGTGTGAGGATTAAGTAACCAAAATTTAACCCCTGACTTCACCAGCCTGGAAGGCTCGAAGTGTTGTCCCGGCCACAGTAGCATATGTCTGACTCTGGCTTTAACCAGAGCCTCTGGTCCTTTACATGTCACTCTCGTAATTGAAAGGTGACTCAGGAGATGACGAGTGGGCTTATCACACGTCCTTTCTTTTTCCCAGTGGCATTCGCCATGTTCTTCTTCTTAGACGGATGCCTTCTGAGGAGGCCGACCTTTCTTCAGGGACACTGAGTACCTCTGCTGTGTTTAGGTTCTACCACTGGGACCAGGACCCCAACACAGTGTTGGCCCAGGAGGAAGGGAGAAAGGGAGCGGATGGAAGAAGCTAACCCAGAGGGAATGTATTGCCATGGAAAGAGTTCAGGCTCTGAAGTCTTACTTGCAGGATGTACCACACAGGACAAGTGTCGCAAACACTCTGAGCCCACTTCCAAAAGCATCACACGGGTAACTGCATTGCTAGTAGGAGTCTTGTGAAGGTACCGGGTGGGGGACTAGGTTTTACGTCTGTTTCCTAGAGAGTAGAGCAGTGTCAGGTTACTGTGAGTATGACCCACAGAAATTGTGGCATAACTGGTATAACCTCTTTACCTTTTGGGCCAGGCAGGCATAATAAGGTCACATACAGGGAGGTGAACTTGGGACTTGGGGCTAAGTGGCCGGGGCCCTAAGTCCCGGCTCTTCTTTGACCTGCCAGCTGAACTTAAGCTCTTTAATTCACCTGTTTGCTCATTCTACACTTGATTTTACATCTACCAAGTGCTGGACACTCTGCTAGACTTAGTATTAAGTGTTCAGGTCATACGAAAAAGGTCTGAAATTTTATTGAAAGGTACAAAATAAAATTTGAACTGATAAAGAGCTAAATCATTCCCTTGTATGAACTGACCTTGTAGAAACATCAGCTATTCCCAAACCCATTGAAATTAACCCTTGTCCTAATGAAGACTGACTCAAAGTCTGCCCGCCCCAAAGAAATGCCTGAAATCAACCAAGAAAGTTTAGAAACACAGGAACTGTGAGGCAGCTCTTTCTCACCAGGTATTGCAGCACAGGTGTAGGTCTACAGCTAATAAACAGTATCGTTTTAGTGGAAGACTAGCGAGACCGTCATCGTCACAGAAAAGAAAACACGTAGGTTTTGGAAGATGTTTAAGATATAATAATCACAGCTCATTGAATCATGAAGAAAGAATGGATTATTTTTTGAAATGGCACTGAGAAAAACGGCCAAACATTAAAAAACAATTGGGATGGACCTGCCAAGACTTTTCCTATGGAATAATGTAGATTAATGAGTTAATTGCCGTAGTTCCAATGGTTATTCATTTGTCACAACTGATCTCTGTCTCTATGTTTCTCGGTCTCTCTCTTTCAGTTTGACTTTCGCGATATCACAGTCTATTGTTTTCTTTCCTGTCTTACTGGAGAATAACTTCTCGGCTTCTTATGGTTCTTTGTGTCCTATACCAGGGGTCATTTTCTTTGCATCTCTTTTCTTTTTATATATGCACTTTCTTAGTGATATCATCTAGCTTCAACTTTATCTACAACCTTTGAATTTATATCTCCAGCCCCAGTACTAAAACATTGCAAAACACAGAATAGACCCTCACGAAATATTTGTTAAATTTATTAAATTAATATTTTTTTTCAAAAGTTCTAAAATTTTCATGAGGGACAGATATACACAGAATTTAAATAAATGAAAATACCATGAAAGGGAAATTTCACTAGAACAAAAATGTCATTTCCCCCTAAAAATAGAAGTCAGTTTAATGTAACCTTAATTTAATTAACAGGATTTTTTTTGAAGAAAAAATGTACTTTATTCTTATAAAATTGATCTTTTCTTATCATATGACCCAGAAGTCCTTCTCCTAGGTTTACACTCAAAAGAAATGACAATTTATCCTCACATAAAAACCTGCCTGCCAGTGTTTATAGCAGCTTTATTCAGATTTCAGTTTATCAAAACTGGAAAAAACCTAAGTGTCCTTCAATTAGTGAATAGATCAACCAGACATGTCACATTCCTACAATTGAAAGCTACTCAGCAATAAAAAGGAACAAACTATTGGCACATGAAACAACATGAAAGAATCTGAGAAATATTATAATGAGTAAAGAAGCTGGACTCAAAAGATTACAATTATATGGTTTATTTGTATGCCATTTGTGTTGTATTTGGAAAATAAGCAAGAATAGCTGTGAAAGAAATTTATACCCTAAACCAGCCACATAGCATAGTCACTGAACTCCCAGTTCTCTGATAGATACTGATAAAGGTCTGACACACATTCCTAAGTTGTTTTTACAGGAGGCAAATCCCCACCAAATGAAAACTGCTGACTGTAAGCAGGCAGACCCCCAGACCAGTTGAAACCAGAAGATGGGTGATGCTCAAAACTTCATCCTGATGCCAACCATTCTGAGAATTGTGCAGGTGCTGTTCACCACCCTGCAGTCCCCTCCCTCACACTGCCTTTAAAAATTTTGTCCCCTAACTGCACCTTGGGGATGGTCGTAGGACATTAGTCCACCATCTTCCCAGGTTGCTGGCCTCCTGGATAAAGCTGCTTTTCCCTTTTCACCAACACTCGTTTCTCAGGTATTGGACTTTCCAGCAGCAAGTAGCCGAACTTGGGTTCATTACCGGCTTCCTCTGGTTACACTCATGGGGTGAGCACAATCACTGACTACAAAGACAGGCGTGCTTGCTGTAGGAACTGCAGGAGGGCTCCATACTCAGCTCACCCGACATCCGTCTCTCATCTTCCCCAATATGACCCCGTTTGGAGTTTTTTCTCTCTTGTCATTGCGCGAACATACTGTAGTCTACAAAATTGACTTCAGCCCACATGCATTTGAAGAGAATAAGATAATACTTATTAGCTTCCAGGTAACAGGTGGATACAGTGCGTATCGAACTAAAAAGGTTTCACGTGTTTATAAATTTTTTAGCTGTGTGAAGCATCTGAATAAAATGTCTCTAAGTATTTCTGTAATCCGTTGCAGGCTACACGCCACGGAAATCTTCGTGGGCCCCTTTAAAAGGAGCGAGACCCCATCTCTTCATGGGAACTTCTAGGCACTGCTTCTGAGCCCCTCTCCTGGGGAACCTTGGCCGGTGCCCGGATTTCTCGAGAGGGCGCGCCTTGTTAAGGTACGTGGCCCGGCGGGAACTACATTGCCCATGTGCCTCTGCGCAGCGCGTCTGCGGCGCTGGGCCAATAAAGGCTGAGGAGAAAGCCGCCCTCGTACTTTGCGGAACCTGTCAAGGCGGGACTTCCGGCGTCCTCCCTGCGGCGGTCATTTCGGTGATGGTTGAATCGGTTTGTTTGATCCTTTTCTGAACTGTTGGTCTGGCCCGAGGAAAGGTAAGCGGGAAGGGGCGCGAGGAGACGTTTTCCACAGCGCATAAAGGCGGGTCGGTGGCTCGGAGAGGGCGCTGCCCCGGGTGACTGCGCGAGGCGGGTAGGCCGAGGTAGGGGTTTGTCTGAACCCACGGCACCCGGCTTGGTCGCCAGCGTTTCTGGGCCTCGCTCCGCCACTGGTTCTCGGGCGGTCCTGCTGTGGGACCCAGAGCAGGTTGATGCTATATGTCTTAGGCCCTCACTTGCCCAGACCCCCACCTCCGAATCCTGAAGCCTGTGTGTAGACTGGGATGGAGCTGTGAGTCACATTTAGGAGGGGGAGCCTTCAGGTCATGGTGACAATGTTGTAAGGGGGCAAGGAAGAGGAGGGCCAGGTCGGAGGACTAGGCCTCTCTCTCCCTGTCTCTTTTTTTTCTTGGGAGCAAAGAAAAGAGCAGCTTTGCTTTGCCCGGCAAAGGGAGTCACAGCAGGCTAATGCCTTAAAGACTGTGAGCCCATCTTCGGGTTGGGGTCTTAAGGTTTTATAGAAAAACTGGATGCTGGGCCTCTCTCTTGAGCACCTGACTGGGGTTAGTGAGCATCACCCAGGCAGATGAGGGAAGGTAGTGGCTGGGGGGAGGGGGGAGGTGGGTCTGGTAGGAGACTAAGGCTTCCAAGGGAGGGGTGCACATAAGATGGATGTGGAAGCAGAGCAGTGATGGAGGTGAGAGGCCAATGTTTAGGTTGGCAGAGAAGCTCAGAGCAAATGGGCCAGCTGGGAGAGTAGCTGGGCCCAGTGCTAGGTGTTGAATGAGTCTTGGGTGGAAAGAGGAAGGCCAAGACTGGTGATGGGACAGCATGGGCAACACAGCAGTAAAGTGGGCTTTAATATGTGACACCTGCACGTGATTCTGGTGGCTGAGGCTGAAGCAAGGAAGGAGCATGGTGGAGAGCCTTTGAAGCAAGAGTAGGGGCTTTCCCTGTCAGTGTGGGCCATTAGAGGTCCGGGCCAGGATGGAATCCTGATTGCATTTGCCAAGCACTCTCTGGGAAACATGTGCAGAGTGGCATGTGGAGGCCGGGGAGATGCCTTTGGTGTGGGCTGAGGTGGAGGAGGAGGTAGCAGTGGCTGGGGAGGGGCGTTCGGAGTCGTGGAGGAGGTGTGGCTATGGAGTGATGTGTGAACCGAAGGTCCCAGGGACCTGCTCCCAGCAGGAGAAAACTGAGCCCATGTTTGTGTCTGGGAGGCATGATCTGGGAACCCCTGGGGAACTCGCTGCAAGAGAGGAGGTGGAGCCTTTCATGCCACGCCCAGTGCGTGGATGGCATTTATTTGCCCAAATGCCTGTAGTTGATGTGGGGTGGCCCAGTGATCAATAGGCAAGAGGAGAGTGCTGGCACCAGTGGCTTCTGGGCCTCGTATATCCTATCCTGGAGCTGGAGAGGTGAGTGGGCAGGGAGTGGATGTTTGGGGGATAAACCTGAGGGTCCTGGTGAGAGAGGCTGCTGAGGGACACTGCCCTCCCCATCATGTTAGGGCAGTGTAACCTTTGAGCATATGTCTGTGAACATGTCTCAGGAGGAGTGGGAAGTTCTTGATGGGACTCAGAGACTCCTGTACTGTGATGTTGGAGAATTTTGCATTTGTGGCCTCACTGGGTATGTTCTCACACTCAGCTCAGCATCTTTCCTTCCCTAGGCTCTTTTCTTCCCTGTTTCTCTACGGGCTGCTCTTTCCTTCTCGCAGCCAGACTATAGACATTTGCTTACTTCCTAGGCTTTCTTGGCATAAGTGTTCTGGGTGCCAGGCTTGGTTGAGTGTACTTCCTTATCCTCTCCCAAGCAGCCCTTCGGCATCCCTGAACTCTTACAGGGAAGGATATGGGGGTAAGAAGTCTTGTGGTGAAACCAGTGGATCCCAAAGAAAGTCGCTTGGCAGGGCGACTCTCCAGATTCATTGTACCTCTCGGCCCCAGATTCTGCCCTCTTCCCTCCAGCTGACATCTTCTTATGCCTGACTGCCAGGAATTGCAGACACCAGCATGGTCACCACTTGTGGGGCCACTGGGCTATTCCTGTAAGACAGTCATCCAAGGCTCTTTTTTGTAATATTAGGTTTTTTTTTCCTATGGTCTGTCCTGGGGTGGGCTGCTCTGCACCAGTGCTGTCTCCTCATCTGCCTTGTCTTTCACTTAGGACTTGCACCTTCCAGGTTCCGTGTAGATGCCCAGCTGGATTTGCGGGGAGAGATGTGGGTGCCTGACAGGGCAAGCGTCACTCCAGCCACAGCAAGAAGGCCCTGGAGGGGGATTAACCTTGGGACGTGGGATGTGGGGGATGACTCCATGTTAGGGCTGGGTTCAGATCATACCAGGAGCCTCTCCAGTGCGCATATCATTGTTTTCATACCAATGATGGGCCATATGACAAGGGCTGTAATGTCTATCTTTTAATCCCCATTCTTGACATTTTGCCCCTTTATTGTTTCTACTCGTGACTTCCGGTCAGGGCTAATCCACATCTGTCAGACTTGCAGGTCTCCCTGTTCGTCTCTACTGCTCCCTTTGAAGTGCTCTCTGACACTGAGCTACGTATAATGTGTTGAGATGTCGACATATTCTATGTAGTCCACGAACACCAGCTGCTTGGTTGCAATTGATTTTCTCTTTTGTTCAGTGTTCATGTCACCAGCAGACAAAACCCTGCAGAAAGCCTTTTGCAGAGAAGTGAGTTGGAGACTTCCTGTGCTGTTTCCCATCACTGTGTCCTTGCACAGTAGACCTCTCCATTGTGTGATCTTGCCAGGCTCAGCAGACCCTTTCTCACCCCCACTTCAGTCCCCTTGTCCTCCCAGTAGTCCTAAGTACTCATTCCTGGGTTTGTAAGAAACACACTTGTGATAGGGCTTCCCCCTACCATCAGGGTCTACATGTGCTTCCCCAGCATTTCTCTGCTTTCGGGTTGTTGGTTTCCAGTGGAGGATGAGCCACCTTCTCAAGGCATGTCCCAGCTCACGACTCCCAGGACAGGTCCAGCCACCCAGAATGCCTGTCCTTGTGGGATGTGTGGTCCAGTCTTGAAAGACATTCTGTATTTTGCTGAGAACCAAGGAATACACCCCAGGCAGAAACTGTGCATGCATGCAGCATGTGGGAGACCAGTCTGATTCAGTGCAAGCATTCACCAGCAACACAAGCAGCACAGAGAAGAGAAACACCTCAGAAGGGGTGAGGACTGGGGTTTGTTAAGAATTGCGGAGTCCACATGTCAGAGAATTCCTTTATGTGTGGGGACAGTGGGAAGGACCTCCTGCCTGGCCTGGGCCTTCTCTAACACCAGACCACTCACAGCAAGGAGACTTCACCTAGAAATACTGAGGGCAGGGAGGCTTTTCACATTGGAGAAGGGCATTATAGGTGTGGTGAACGTGGGAAAGCCTTTACCTGCAAAAATAGGCTTGTTGAGCACCAGAGAGTTCACACTGGAGAAAGACCTTATCAGTGCATTGAATGTGGAAAATTCTGTAGTCATAACTGCAGTCTTACTGTACACCAGAGAGTTCACTTGGGCATAAGGCCTTATGGGTGCAGTGAAGGTGGGAAAGCCTACAGCAAAAGCTCCCTCCTTGTTCAGCACAAGAAAGTTAACACTGGAGAAAGGCCTTGTAAGTGCAGGGAATGTGGGAAAACCTACAGCTAGAAACATAGACTTGTTCAACACCAGAGAATTCACGCTGGTGAAGGACCTCATGAGTGTAGTGAATGTGGTGAAACCTTCAGCTAGAAATAAAGACTTGTTCAGGACTGCCACAGCAGTTAGCATCAAAATGGTGAAAGATTCAACCCCCAGTAGGCCTTGAGGCTCAGGATGATGAAAGATTTAACTTCTAGTAGATCTTGAGCTTCATTATATGCCCATTGTAATATATTAACATGGTGACGAACACGCCCACAGGCACCATGGCAGTCCCAAGGCTAGCCACAAAAGGTCAAAGAGTGGGAAATGGCCAACTTCCTGGGAAACCCAGCCCCATCCCCTTAGACTGCTTCTTCCACTTATTAGCATATGAAGCCACCAAGCCCATAAAAACCAGCAACACGGTGCCTCACGGCTGCCTCTCTCTCCCTCTTTGGAGACGGCCCACATTCTGCCTACGGAATGTGTACCTACTTTTAATCTGAGTACCCAACCCCCACATCTCATGGCCCTTCTCTTGCCTTTCAGTGTACCTCTCTGAATAAATCTACCTTCACTCAAAAAAAAAAAAAAAAAAAAAAAGGACTTGTTCAGCACCAGGAAATCCACACTAGAGAAAGAACTTACAAATGCAGTGAATGTGGAAAATTCTTTAGGCAAAGCTCTGGTCTTACTGAACATCAGAGTTCACACTAGGGCAAGAACTTATAAGTGTAGTGAATGTGGAAGATTCGTTAGCCACAAAAATCACACCTTTCTGGCACCAGAGAATTCATACCAGAGAAAGGCCTTGTAAGTGCACTGAATGTGGGAAATTCTTTAGCCAAAGCTCTGGCTGTATTGCACATCAGAGAGTTCACACTGGTGAAAAGCCTTATGAGTGTAGAGAATGTGGCAAAGCCTTCAGCCTTAAATCCACATTGTTTCGATGCCAGAGAGTACACATTAGAGAATGGCTTTATTAATGCCTTGAATGTGGGAAATTCTTTAGCCATAAGTCTGCCCTCATTAAACATCAGAGAACTCACATTGTAGGAAAGCCTTAGGCTAATGGCCTTTCCTTATATGTTACCAGAAAGTTCAAACTGAAGAATGGCCTTTACAGCGTAGGATGTGTGCTTTCTGCTTGGTCAACAAGAATGACACCAGGGGAAAGTTCTGAGAGTAGCCTTTATGAAGTAGCCATCAACCAAAAGGTGTATCTCCTACACCTGAATACCCATGGTGGGGAGGCTCCCCATGAATGCTGGTTATGCGGGAAGCTTTCAGGACCTGAGTTGCAGTTTGGCCTGCCCAAGGCCCTTGCCTGAGTTAGATCACTGCCAGTGCCTGTGGCGGCAGCCATCTCACCTGTACTGGCTGGCCAATGTGCATCAGGTTACCCGGTGTGCCCAGGGAAGGCAGCCCTCTATGCCTCCCCCTTCCCTGGAGGAAATCATGAGTGGTCTAAGGTCATTGAGGAGTCACCATAGTTACATTCACACACTGGATGTGATTCATAAGAGTTGGGGGAAGCGAGCTGAAGAGGCTGTACACCATCTAAAGATGCTTCCAGAAATATTCTGGTCACTAAAGCTGTGAGGGACGAGCATGTGTGAATATTTACAGGACTTCCAGATTTACATTTCCCCTGTGGACAAGGTCACTGGCAGAGCACATCATCTTCAAGGTTTCTGGATTCTTGAGGCTCCCTGGGCTGTTTACCGCAAAGCCACCATTACACAGGCAAGTAAATGGAGACCAAGAGAAGAGAGAGAGTGTAGTCCAAGAGTGTGACTTCTGTGACTCAGTCTTTATTGCTTGCTGGTCTTTCCTTCCATTTAAGTAGGGGTGCCCCACCAGAAGGATGAGAATAGTTACAGTCAGTATCTTTGTCAAATCTTCCAGTTTTTCAAGAGAAGCAGGAGATCCAGATATTTATGTGAAGCCATTTTTTGGAAAGCTCTTTTGAGATATAATTGGTGGGCAGTAAACTGTACATTTAAAGTGTAAAATGATGTTCTGTCATATGTATAGGCCCATGAAACCATCACTGTGATACATAACATATTCATCACTCTCCACATTACCTCATCCTCCTTTATAATCCCTCCTTCCCCCCAGCCTGGCCCCCCCTTCCCATGACCTTTGACTTACTGTCTTTCACTACAGACTTCCAATTCTGGATATATAAATGGAATAACAAAAATAACAAAATGTTGACTCTTTTGTGCCCTTTTTTCCTCCACACATCATAATTATTTTCAGATTCCTCCATGCAGCATGTATGGGTATGTCATTCTCTTTATTAGAGAGTAGTATTTACTTGTATGGATATACCAGTTTGTTTTTCTTTTCATCTTGTAATGGATTTGGATTGATACTAATTTGGAGCTACTGCAAATAAAGCTGCTGTGGATGTTTATGTACTAGGCTTTCTCTTGGGTTTATGTACTAGGCTGTCTCTCAACTTAAAGAAAAACACAACATAGGAGTCGTGAGTTTGTCTTATTGAGTCTTACTGAGAACTATAGCTCAGGAGACAGCTCTGAGGAACTGCTGCAAAAATATAGGGGAGGAGCCAGTATATATGATTTTTTTTTTGGGCTAGGAAATACACGGAGTCAAGCATACATCTTGGTGAAAGATTACTGCTAATCACAAACAGATTTTTCAAGTCAATGATTTTAGTGCTTATCTATGTATGGGAAGAAGCAAGAATCTGGGGTTACTTAAGTTTTTCCTGAGATATGCATCTAAGTATCTTGGGGTCTATCCAAAGCATAGAGTGCCTCATCCTGTTTTTTTCATCCTGCATTCTCAAGGTACACTGTTGGTGGGTGACTGAAGTCGATTGTGACTTAACCTTTGTGTAACTGGATGATAAATGGTACTCTTTGTTCTTTTTGTTGTTGTTCATGGTCCAATACTTAGGAGTAAAAGGCTTGACTGTCTCATTTGTCCCCAGAGCATTTTAATTTATGCAGTGACTGAGTGCCAACACAGAGGTTAATACCATTGAAAGGCGATTTTATTACATTTCCCAGGGAAAGGGGCACATAGGGCCATGTGGAGAGCACTTGTGTTGGTCAGGAGGCAGAAGAGAGTGAGGGAAAGACAGAGGCCACAGCCTTTATTGAGATTTCTTTTTTTTTTTTTTTTTTTAAATTGAAGTACCATCAGTTACAATGTGTCAATATCTGGTGTACAGCACAATGTCCCAGTCATGCATATACATACACATATTTGTTTTCATATTTTTTTCATTAGAAGTTACTACAAGATATTGAACATAGTTCCCTGTGCTATATAGCAGAAACTTGAAGAAAATCTATTTATATATATAGAGGCTAACATTTGTAAATCTTAAACTCCCAAATTTATCCCTTCCCACCCCCTTTCCCTGGTAACCATAAGATTGTTTACTATGTCTGTGAGTCTGTTTCCATATTGTAGATGAAGTTCATAGTGTCCTTTTTTCTTCTAGATTCCACATATGAGTGATAGCATATGGTATTTTTCTTTCTCTTTCTGGCTTACTTCACTTAGAATGATGATCTCTAGGTCCATCCATGTTGCTGCAAATGGCATTATTTTATTCTTTTTATGGCTGAGTAGTATTCCATTGTATAAATATATCACAACTTCTTTGTCCAGTCATCTGTCAATGAACATTTAGGTTGCTTCTGCATCTTGGCTATTATATATAGTGCTGCTATGAACATTGGGGTTCATGTATCTTTTTGAATTAGAATTCCCTCTGGATATATACCCAGATGTGGGATTGCTGGATCATATGGTAAGCCTACTTTAGTTTTTTGAGGTATCTCCATACTGTATTCTATAATAGCTGCACAAAACTACATTCCCACCAGTAGTGTAGGAGGGGTCCCTTTTCTCCACATCCTCTCCAGCATTTGCTGTTCATGGACTTTTGAATGATGGCCATTCTGATTGGTGTGAAGTGATACCTCATTATAGTTTTGATTTGCATTTCTCTGATAATTAGTGATACTGTACATTTTTTCATGTGCCTATTGGCCATTTGTATATCTTCATTGGAGAACTGCTTGTTTAGATCTTCTGCCCATTTTTGGATTGGGTTTTTTTTTTTTGTTGTTGTTATTAAGTTGTATGAGCTGTTTATATATTCTAGAAATTAAGCCTTTGTCAGTTGCATCATTTGTAAATATTTTCTCCCATTCCGTAGGTTGTCTTTTTGTTTTGCTTGTGGTTTCCTATTCTGTGCAAAAGCTTGTAAGTTTAATTAGGTCCCATTTGTTTATTTTTGCTCTTGTTTCTATTTCCTGGATAGACTGCCATAGGAGAACATTGCTAAGATTTATGTCAGAAAATGTTTTGCCTATGTTTTCTTCTAGGAGAGCTATCACATCTTGTCTTATATGTAAGTCTTTAAGCCATTCTTAGTTTGTTTTTGTGTATGTGAGGGAGTGTTCTAACTTCATTGATTTACATGCTGCTATCCAGTTTTAGTGGGGTTTCTATGGGAGAGGCAAGGCAGGGCTGAGTAAGCTGCTTAGGATTGGCTAGTTTGAATAATTACAGGAGGTTCTGGACTACAGAAGTAGTTTCAGATTGGTACCTGGCCTTGTGGTGATTTAGGGCAGGGGAAGTACTGACTTGGTGTGTGAGTTAGTTGGTGGTTGGGGCTATAGATTTGGATTGGTTAGTTTGTATATTAAAGATAATTGTAGTGGATTTTAATATCCAACTTTTATAAATGGATAGAGTATTAAAACAAAATCAAAAAGGAAACACGGGCCTTGAATGACAGTTTAGGCCAAATGGATTTTATAGACAAATACAGTACAAAAGCAACAGAATACACATTCTTCTCAAGCACATGTGGAACATTCTCCAGGATGTATCTCTGTGTTGCTGGCTTTATGTTTCTCAACATCCGGTATCTTTATGCTCATCAGTAGTGACATCTATGTTTTTCAGTTCTTCTTTGCCTTCTGGATCAGAAATAAAAAACAGAACAAAACAAAACCACTTTCCTAATCTAGTTTAAAAGCTGAAAGTCTGATTTCTGGGGTACCACCAATGACTAATTATATATATGTAACTTAAACTGACCAGCAGGTGCTAGGCTTTCAGGTGGGAATCTGTGATACAGTGGAGAACCAGAGCAAGTGTATCTCTGCCTTTGTAAACCTTACAGGTAACCAGACCTAATCTAATTATTCTGTGTTATTCAGTGGAAAAGCTTAGAAAAGTTTTGAAAAAGTGCAATGAAAAGAAACACCGAAACTGGGGATAGAGAGGTAGTGTTACTTCATACTTGTTTTTTATTTGGATACTTAATCATTTTATGATTAAAAAATGTACTTTTTCCAGCAGTTTCAAGAAAAGTTAAAGTCACTTGGAAAAACTTGACAGAAAGTCATACACAGTCTTTGTGATTTGAGAAACATCTACTGTGTTTGCGACGTAGAGAGTTAGGGAACGTGGTGGGAAGTGAAGCAGTAACTATGTGATGACGATCTGAGAGATAATGTAAGAACAGTCAGTATTAACCTTAGTCCTAAGAACAGTAACAAGCTAATCAGAGCTCTAATCAGAAGTATGACATTAGTATCTCTGCTTATTATAATTTACTAAGTATTCCATTAAAATACCTTACATATTTGGTAAAAGCTTGTATTTTTACAGCTGTCAATGCTGAAGCCAAAACCATCTGGAATATACTTGTAGTTGAAAATGTGGGTTTATGAAAACACACACTATGTAGGACCATGGGGCATGTGACTAAAGCGTATTGAAAGACCCTTAGTTTTGGGAAAGATATAAAGAAGCAGGGGTATTTTATTTTTTTCCTGCTTTGTTGCGATATAATTGACATACAGCACTTTGTAAGTTTAATATGTACAGTGTATTGATTTGATATACTTATATTACAAAATGGTTGCTACCAGTGGTGGCTAAAACCTCCATCATGTCATATTTACCATTACTTTTTTGTGCTGAGAACATTTAAATCTATTCTCCTAACAACTTTTAAGTTTATGATACATTATTCTTAACTATAACTACAATGCTGTGCATTAGATCCATAACTTATTCATCTTCTAACTGGAAATTTTTACCCTTTGACCAACACTTTTCCCACCCCTAGCCTCAGATAGCCACCATTCTACTCTGTTTTTATGAGTTTGACCTTTTTAGATTCCACATACAAGTGATGGCATATAGTATTTGTCTTTCTCTGTCTTATTTCACTTAGCATATTCATCTATATGGTCACAAATGGCAGGATTTTCTATTTTCTCATGGCTGAATAATAACTCATTGTATATATATATACCACATCTTTGTATATTTATTCATTTACACTGTTTTCATCTTAGCTAGTGAATAATCCTGCAATAACCATGAAAATGAAGGTATATCTTCAAGACCCTGTTTTCATTTCCTTTGGATATATACTCAGAAGTGGGATTGATGGATCATATGCTAATTGTATTTTTAATTTTTTGAGAACCTCCCATACTGTTTTCCATAATGGTTGCACTGATGTACATTCACACCAACAGTATACATTGGTTCCCTTTTTTCCACATCCTCACCAGCACTTGTTATCTCTTGTCTTTTGATGATAGTCATTCTAACAGGTGTGAGGTAATATGTCATTGTGGATTTGATTTGCATTTATCTTATGTTTAGTGATGCTGAGCACATTTTCTTGTACCTGTTAGCCATTTGTGTGTATCTTCTCTTTCGTTTTTATTTTTGTTTTCTTCTTTTCCCCCCAACCACTTGTATATCTTCTTTCAAAAAAAAAAATTATTCAGTTCCTCAGGTTGGTTTTTTTTTTCTATTGAGTTGTATGAGTTTTTTATATATTTTGGATATTAATCCCTTATCAGATACAGACATATGGTTTGCAAATATTTTCTCCCATTCTGTAGACTGCCTTTTCATTTTGTTGATTTTTTTTCTGTGCAGATTTGTAATTTTTTTTAATTGAAGTATATAGTAAATTTACAGTGTTGCATCAATTTCTGGTATACAGCATAATGTTTCATATATATACATACATATATTCCTTTTCATATTCTTTTTCATTAAAAGTTACTACAAGATATTGAATATAGTTCCCTGTGTTACACAGTAGAAACTTGTTTATTTTATATATAGTAGTTAGTATCTGCAAATATCAAACTTACAATTTATCCCTTCCCACCCCCTTTACCCCCTGGTAAGCCTAAGTCTGTTTTCTATGTCTGTGAGTTTTGTTCCTGCTTTGTAAGGAAGTTCATTTGTTGTTGTCGTCTTCTTCCTTTTCCTCCCCCTCCTTCTTCTTCTGATTCCACATATGAGTGATATCATATGGTATTTTTCTTTCTCTTTCTGGCTTACTTCACTTAGAATGACAATCTCCAAGTCCATCTATGTTGCTGAAGTTGGCATTTTATTCTTTTTTATGGCTGAGTAGTATTCAATTGCATAAATATACCACAGCTTCTTTATCTAGTCATCTATTGAGGGAAATGTAGGTTGTTTCCATGTCTTGGCTATTGTATATGTGCTGCCATGAACACTGGATATGTGTCCAGGAGTGGGATTGCTAGATCATATGGTAAGTCTATTTTAGTTTTTTTAAAGTAATCTCCATACTGTTTTCCATAATGGCTGCACCAAACTACATTCTCACATCTTCACTGTAGTGAATACAACAGTGTAGGAGGGGTCCCTGTTCTCCACACCCTCTCCAGCATTTATCATTTGAGGACTTTTTAATGATGGCCATTCTGATTGGTGTGAGGTGATACTTCATTGTAGTTTTGATTTGCATTTCTCTGGTGAATATAAATGCAAAAATTCTCAACAAAATACTAGCCTCTGAGTTCAGCAGCACAGTAAAAAGATCATACACCATGATCAAGTGGGATTTATCCCTGGGATAAAAGGATGGTTTGACATACAAATCAATAAATGTAATACACCACATTTGTCACATTCCTGTCTTTTAAAGTATTAACTTGGGTATTTTTTAATATAGCATTTTATCAGCTTTAAAAAATTTTAAGATACACTGCTTTTTAAAAATGAAGTGGTTCTCAGCAGGTGACTATGTTGCCCCCAGGGCACATTATCAATGTCTGGTGAAGTATTTATTATTTAAAATGTTAAACTGTATTGTGGTAAGACCATTTAACATGAGATATATCCTCTTAAATTTTTAAGTGTACAATACAGTATTGTTGGCATTACATACAATGATTATGATGATGTGTACAGTAGATAAAGAATTCATCTTGATGAACTGAAACTTTATGCTCATTGATTAGTACCTCTTCATTTTCCCCTCTCTCCAACCTCTGACAACTACCAGTACAGTCTTTGATTGTATGAATTTGACTATTTTAGATACCTCATACATGCAATTATATAGTTTGTTTTTCTGTGATTGGTTTATTTCATTTAGCATAATGTCCTCAAGATTCAATGATTTTGTTGCATATTGCAGAATTTCCTTATCTTGAGGCTGAATAATATTCTGTAATATATATATATACATAATGTAATTTTATCCACCTTAAAATATAGTATATTTAATAAATATTATATATTTAATGTTATTAAATTATATTACATATATGTCCATTTTCTTTATCCTTTCATCTGTCAATAGGCATTTAGGTTGTTTTCACATTTTGAAATACTGTGAATAGTGCTATTATGAACACAGGAGTGAAGATAACAATATCCTGATTTCAGTTCTTTGGGATAAATACCCAGAAGTGGGACTGCTGGATGATATAGTTGTTCAATTTTTATTTTTTGAGAAATCTCCACACTGTTTTCCATAGGTGTTCCACCATTTTGCATTCCTGCCAACAGTGTACAAGGGTTCCAGTTTCTCCAATACTTGTGTTGTCTATTAGTTTTTTGGTAATATTCATCCTGATATTTGTGAGGTGATATTGTGGTTTTTATTTGCACTTTCCTGATGATTAGTGATGTTGAATATCTTTTCATATACCTGTTGGCCATTTATTTGTCTTTGGAGAAATGTCTATTCAAGTCTTTAGTTCATTTTAAAACTAAGTTATTCATTTTTTAAAACTATTGAGTTGCAGGAGTTCCTTATATATTTTGGATATTAACCTCTTACCAAATACATGATTTGCAAATATTTTTTCCTGTTCTGCAGGTTGCCTCTTTTGATTGTTGCACTCTGTTGCCTGTGCTTTTGGTGTCATATCCATGAAATCATTGTTAAGACTAGTTTAATGAATCTATTCCCCTTTTTCTTTAGGAGTTCTGCAGTTTCAGGTCTTATGTTTAGGAATTTGTGTGTGTTTATTTTTGCAGTAGACCCCCAGGAACTTTCTTACCTTGTATATCCGAACTTTGTACCGTTTGACTAACACTTCCCCATTTCCAAGCCTCTGGAAACCACCATTCTGTTCTCTGCAGTGGACTATTTCTTTTTTCCCAGGCCTACTGAGGTATAATTGATAAATAAATGTTTTATATGTTTGTGTACAATGTGACATTTTGATATATGTGTACATGTGAAATAGTTACAAAAATAAAGCTAATTAACACAGTCCTTACATCACATAGTTATTTTTATTTATTTTTTACATAGTTATCATTTTTATGTATATGGAGAGAACACAAGATTTACTCTTCTTGTTAGCAGCTTTCACGTGTACAGTACAGTGTTATTACTGTAGTCACCAGGGTGTACCTTAGTCTCCAGCACTTACTCATACTGTACAGCTGAATCTGTACCTCTGCCCAGTATCTGCTCATTCCCCCCAAACTCTAGCAGCTGGCAGCTACAGTTCTACTTTCTGCTTTTATGAATTTGACTTTTTTAGATTCAACATATAAGTAATATCATACTACAGTATTTATCTTTCTCATTCTGGCTTATTTCACTTAGTGAAATGTCCTCCAGTTTCATCTGTGTTGTAGCAAATGGAAGGATTTCTTTATTTATATATATATAATAATATATATAATATATATATAAATATTTCATTTATATATATATATAAATGAAATATTAAGCCTTGAAATAAATTTTTTTTTCTGTATATTGTGTGAAATAAGGGTCCAGTTTCCTTGTTATGCATGTGGATACTCAGTTTTCCCAGCATCATTTATTGAAGAGGCTATCCTTTTGCCACTTTGTGTTCTTGGCACCCTGGTCACAGATCAGTTCCCTGTAAATGAATAGATTTATTTCTAGGCTCTTTATTCTGTTCCAGTAAACTATATATCTATTTTAATCCCAGTAGTATACTGTTTTTATTACAGTAGCTTTGTAGTATACTTTGAAGTCAAGAAGTAAGATGCCAGCAGCTTTGTTCTTGTACAAGATTGCTTTGGCTATTTGGGGTCTTTGTGGTTCCATATTAATTTTAAAATTATTTCTTTGAAAAAATGTTACTGAAATTGATAGGGACTGCATTAAATCTAGACATTTTAATATTAATTCTTCTAATCCATGAGCATGGGATAACTTCCATTTGTTTGTGTCTTCAGTTTTTCATTTAGTTTTTTCTTTCACTTTATATAGTTTTCAGTGCACAGATCTTTTACCTCTTTGGTTAAATTTATCCTTAATTATTTTATTGTTTTTGATACAGTTGTGAATGGGATTGTTTTCTTTTTTAGAATGTCTATTGATGTATAGAAATGGAACTAATTTTTGTATGTTAATTTTGTATCCTGAAACTACTGAATTTTTAGTTTTAACAGTTTTTTTGGAGAGTCTTTAGGATTTCTATGTATCATATTATGTCATCTGCAGAGAACATTTAAGTTCTTTCTTTCCAATTTGGATACCTTTGATTTCTTTTTCTTCCCTGATTGTAAGGACTGGCAAGGACTTCTACTACTATATTGACTAAAAGTGATAGTGGGCACCCTTGTCTTGTTCCTGGCCTTAGAGGAAAAACTTTCAGCTTTTCACTGTTGAGTATGTTGTTAACTGTGGACTTGTCATTATAAGGGCCTTTACTATGTTGAAGTAAGTTCCTCCTATACTTAATTTGTTTGGAGTCTTTATCATGAAAGAATGTTAAATTTTGTCAAGTGCTTTTTCTGCATCTATTCAAATGATCATACGGTTTTTCTCTTTCATTTTAATGTGGTATATCACACTTATTGATATGCATATTTTGAACATCAATGCATCCTAGGGATGCGTCCCACTAGATCATGGTATAAAATCCTTTTAATGTGCTTTAAATACTACTTGTTAGTATTTTGTTGACGATTTTTACATCTGTGTTCATCAGGGATTTTGGCCTGTAGTTTTCTTTTCTTGTAGTATACTTACCTGGCTTTGGTATCAGGTTAATAACACTGGCCTCACAAAATGCCTTTGGAAGTGTTTCTCCTCAATTTTTTGGAAGAGGTTGAGAAGGATCGGTACTAATTCTTCTCGAAATGTTTGGCAGAATTCACTAGCAAAGCCTTCTGGTCCTGGGGTTTTCTTTGCTGGGAAGATGTTGATTACTGATTCACTCTCCTTATTCATTATTGGTCTGTTCACATTTGTCTCCATTATAAAGGCATTGTATGTTTCACAAAATTCATTTCGTCCAGGTTATCCACATTGTAGTTGGCATACAGTTGTCCACAGCAGTCTTTTGAAACTCTGCATTTAGTTGGCAACTCTACCAGTTGTAATGTTTCCTCTTTCATTTATAATTTTCTTTAGTCTTCTCTCCTAAGTTAACGGTTACTGTAGCTTAAGATTTGTCAATTTTGTCCTTTCAAAAAGCCAACTCTTTTTGCATGTATCTTTTCCCAACCATTCGTTTTCAGCCTATGTCTGCTCTTCAAGCAAAAATGTATCTTTTACAGGCAGCATATAGTTAGATCCTTTATTCTTCTTCATTTAGCTACTGTATTTTGATAGGGAAATATAATCCATTTACATTTAGAGTAATTACTGATAGGTAAGGAGTTACTATTGTGATTCTGATGTTTTCTGCCTGTTTTAAAAAGTCCTTTGTTACTTTCTTCCTCTCTTCCTGTGTTCCTTTGTGATTTTTTTTTTGGTAGTGGTATGCTGTGATTCCTTTCTCTTTATATTCTGAATCTACTAGAAGTTTTTTTCTTTTTGGTTACCATGAGGCTTACATAAAACATAGATATAACATCTATTTTTAGCTGATGATGACAACTTCAATTGCATACAAGAATTTCTAACCTTTTACTTCTCCTTCAGCCCATATTATGTTATTGATGTCACAGTTTACATTTTAAGTATTGTTTATGCATTGTGAAATTATAGTAATCATTTTAATAGTTTTGTCTTCTAACTTTTATATTAGATTTAAAAGTAATTTATGCATACCATTACTGTATTAGCACATTCTTTTTTCTCGTTTTATTGATATAATTGACATACAGTACTGTATAAATCTAAGGCATACAGCATAATGACTTGGCTGTCATATATTGTGACATGATTACCATGTAAGTTTAGTTAATACACATCATGTAATTACCTAGATACCAAAAAAAAAAAAGTTTTTTTTTCCCCTTGTGATGAGGACTCTTAGGATTTACGCTAACAGGCTTCAAATATACCATACATCAGTGTTAACTATAGTCATCATGTTGTACATTATATTCCCAGTACTTATTTGTCACTGGAAGTTTGTAGTTTTTTGTATTAAAGTAAAGTATTCTGAATTTGACTTCATCTTTGCCTTTACCAGTACGATTTATACTGTCACATGTTTTTAGGTTATGAAAGTCCTTTTATTTTAAATTGAAGAACTCCACTAGCACTTCCTGTAAAGTATTTCTAGAGGTGATGAACTACTCAGGCTTTTTTTTCCCCTAAAAGAATCTGATCTTTCTTCCTTCATTAAAAAAGTTATTTTTGATGTATAATTGACAAACATAATATATTTAAAGTGTACAAAGTGACTATTCGATATAAATACACACTGTGAAAAGATTATTACAATCAAGTTAAAACATCTATCACTTTTTTCCCCTAAGAATGCTTAAAACATCCTCCCAGCAAATTTCACATATATCATACAATATTAACTACAGTCACCAAGTTGTACATTAGGTCCTTAGAACTTACTCATCTTATAATGGAAAGTTTGTACCCTTGGCCAACATTTCTCCATTTCTCCCACCTTAGCACTTGCTAACCACCGTTCTACTGTCTTCCTACCAGACTGACCTTTGTTTAGGTCCCACATATAAGTGATACCACACCGTATCTGTCTTTATCTGTCTGGCTTACTTTACTTAGCATAATGACCTCTAGATTTCCCTTCATTCTTTTTCTTTTTAATGGAAGTCCTGGGGATTAAACCTGGGACCTCGTGCATGCTAAGCATGCACTCTAACACTGAGCTATACCCAACCCCCTTCCACATTTAAAAAAAAAAAAAAAAGATTTAAAAATGGGCAAAAGACCTGAATAGATTTTTTCCCCAGAGAAGACGTACAAATGACCAACAGATATATGAAAAGACACTCAATGTCACTAATGATCAGGGAAATGCAAATCAAAACCATAGTGAGATATCATCATACAGTAGAATGAATATTATTAAAAAGTAAAAAGATAACAAGTGTAGGTGAGTATGTAGAGGAAAGGGTATGCTTGTACACTGTTGGTACGAATGAAAAGTGGTGCAGCAGCTGTGGACAGCAATGTAGAGAGGTTCCTCAAAAAATTAAAAGTATAACATGATTCACCAATCCTATTTTTTGTATATCCAAATGAATTAAAATCAGGATCTCAAGTAGTTATCTGTGAATTGCAGCATTATTAACAATAGTCATACAGATACAACCCATATCCAATGACAGAGGAGTGGATAAAAAAAGTGGTATATATGTACAATAGATTGTTCAACCTCAAAAAAGAAGGAAATCATTCCATTTGCAACAACATAGTTGGACCTGGAAGACATTATGCTAAATGAAATAAGCTAGTCACAGAAGGACAAGTACTGCATGATTCCACTAATACACTGTATCTTAAATAAAGAAACTCATAGATATAGAAAATATAGTAGTGGTTGCTAGGGTCTGGGTGTGAGGAAAACAGGGAGTCGTTCAATGGGTATAAAGTTTTGCTTATACTAGATGAATAATTTCTAGAGATCTGCTCTACATCATAGAGTCTATAGTTTAAAAGACCCAGGGAAGTCTGGGAGTTGTTGGATATGACTGTTACCTTGATTGTGGTGATGGTTTCATGGGTGTTTGCATATTTCCAACTCATCAAGTGGTACACGTTAAATATGTGCAGTTCTTTTAATATCAATTTTACCTCAATAATGCTGTTTTAAAAATTGTGTACTCTTCCAGACCTTGAAAAATAAATAGACCTTGATTCTACAGATCCAACAATCTTAATCTAGTTCACTGGACTCATATTACAGATTAGAAAATGAAAGCTTAGAGAAAGAAAGTGATTGACTTAAGTCAATCAATCACTCAGTCTATTTAGTAGCAGAGCTAAAGCTGTAACTGTGATATTCAGCCTCTTATGCCTGTTCTTACACTTGACATTTTTTGCTCCATCACAGATTAGGATGATTGTAACAGAGAGGGATCATGGAATTGCTTATGCATTTGTTCACTAGAACTATAAACTTGAATGTGTATTTCCTGCAATATTTAGTCATGTAATAGAAGGACATAATGTTATTTTCTGTCCTGTAAATCAGGAAAAAACACCTTCCATATCTTCCTTTATTAATGTTTTGGTATACTGTTACTCTTGGAGTACAAGAATATTCGATAGTATAATTGGACCTAAATTCTGCCTGTTTGTTTTTCCTTGTTAGTAGATGCTGACACAGAGCAATAATTGGTTACATTGCATTAGGAAAATAATTCATAAGAGTATCACTTGCCAATAAATTAATGCTGGTGTTTTGCTTTGTTCTTGTCTATAGTGGAAAATTTTTTGGCTTTTGTGTCTAAGCTGATATCTTTTCTTGTTTTTGTTTTGTAGCTGGGTTTATTTTCATCAAGCCAATCAGGTGGTATGAGATTATTTAAGAATTACAGGAAACCAAAATCTAGCAAATAAATTTGAAGACATGTTCACCCCCAAAAAACCCAAAAAGATTCAACACCCTTTCATAATAAAACACTCAACAAACTAGGAATACAGAAAACTACTTCAACATAATAAAGCCTATAAATGAAAAGAACACAGCTGATGTCATATTCAGTGGAGAAAGACTGAAAAATAAGGAACAATACAAGGATGGTTACTCTTGGCACTCATAATTAACATAGCATTGGAAGTCCTAGCCAGGGCAATTAGGCAAAAAAAGAAAAGATATCCAAGACTTTTTATGTATTAAACTCTATAACTGTTACACACACAAACACACACTCACAATAATTGTGAGAAATAATGAATTCCACAAAATTGCAGAATACAAAATCAACACTCAAAGAATGAATTATCCAGAAAGGAACTTAAGAACAGAACTACGACAAATAATCCTAAAACTTATATGGAATCATAAAAGACCCAGAATTGCCAAAACAATACTGAGGAAAAAGAATGAAGCAGGAGGAATAACCCTCCCAGACTTCAGACAATACTACAGTAATAAAAACAGCATGGTATTGGTACAAAAACAGAATATGGATCAATGGAACAGAATAGAGAGCCCAGATATAAACCCACAAACTTTTGGTCAGTTAATCTTTGACAAAGGAGGCAAGAATGGAGTAAAGACAGTCTCTTCACCAAATGGTGTTGGGAAAGCTGGAGAGCTGCATGTAAATCAATGAAGTTAGAGTACTCCCTCACACCATACACAAAAATAAATTAAACTAGCTTGAAGACTTAAACGTAAGACAAGACACTGTACGGAGGAGTATACAGCTCAGTGGTAGAATGTGTGCCTGGCATGCATGAGGTCCTGGGTTCAATCCCCAGTACGTCCATGAAAATATACACCATAAATAAACCTAATTACTTCCCCACTAAAAAAATAAAATACAAGACAAGACACTGTAAACCTCTTAGAAGAAAACAAAGGCAAAACATTCTCTGATGTAAATCTTAGCAATGTTCTCCTAGGGCAGTCTATCCAGGCAATAGAAATAAAAGCAAAAATAAGCAAATAGGGCCTAATTAAATTTAAAAGCTTTTGCACAGCAAAGGAAACCATAAGCAAAACAGAACAACAACCTACAGAATAGGAGAAAATATTTGCCAAAGACGAGACTGACAAGGGCTTAATTTCCAGAATATAAAAACAGCTCATACAACTTAATAATAAAAAAACAAACAACCCAATCCAAAGATGGGCAGAAGAGCTAAACAAGCAATTCTCCAATGAAGACATACAAATGGCCAATAGGCACATGAAAAAAATGCTCAGTATCGCTAATTATCAGAGAAATGCAAATCAAAACTACAGTGTATCACTTCACACCAGTCAGAATGGTCATCATTAAAAAGTCCTCAAACAATAAATGCTGAACAGGGTGTGGAGAACAGGGAACCCTCCTACACTGTTGGAAGGAATGTAGCTTGGTGCAGCTGTTATGGGAAACAGTATGGAGAGTCCTCAAAAAGACTAAAAATAGACTTACCATATGATCCAGCAATCCCACTCCTGGGCATATATCCAGAGGGAACCTTAACTCAAAAAAGATACATGCACCCCATTGATCATAGCAGCACTATTTACAATAGTTAAGACATGGAAACAACCTAGATTTCCATCAACAAATGACTGAATAAAGATGGAATACTAATCAGCCATAAAACATAATAAATGTCATTTGCAGCAACATGGATGGACCTGGAGATTGTCATTCTCAGTGAAGTAAGCCAGAAAGACAAAAATACCACATTATATCATATATATGTGGAATCTAAAAAAAAAGCAAACTTATTTACAATAACGGAAGCAGACTCACAGACATAGAAAACAAACATGGTTACTGGGGGTGGATGGGAAGGGATAAATTGGGAGTTTTAGATTTACAGATACTACTATATATAAAATAGATAAACAAGTTCATACTGTATAGCACAGGGAACTATATTCAGTATCTTGTAGTAACCTATGGTGAAAAAGAATATGGAAACAAATGTATGTATGTTCATGTATAACTGAAGCATTATGCTGTACACCAGAAATTGACACAACATTCTAAAGTGATTATACTTCAATAGAAATATATTGTATACAACAAAACCAAAAAGGAACTTAAGAAAATAATTCCATTTTCAGTAGCCTTGAACAGATTAAATACTTAGGAATCAATTTAACCAAGTAGGTGCAAGACTTGTATAATGAAAACTGCAAAACATTGTTGAAAGAAATTAATGAAGAAACTGATTTAATGAAATGACATCCACTGTAATGGATCAGAGAACTTAACTTTGTTACATGCCAATATTACCCAGAAAAGATTTACAGATTGTGATTGCTATAAAATTCCCAATTATGTTTTCATTTTCTCTTTTTTCCTCTCCTTTCAGAAATAGAATTATGGAATACCAAATGACCTCGAATAGGCAAAACAATCTTAGAGAAGAATGAAGTTGGAGGTGTCATACGTCCCATCTTCAAAACTTACTACAAAGCTACAGTAATCAGTACAGTTTGGTACTGGCATAAAGAGAGACATATAGACCAATGGAACAGAATATAAAGAAAAGAAATAAACCTTCATATATATAGTCAAGTGACCTTCTATGAGAATGCCAGGACAGCTCAATGAGAAGAGTCTTGTCAAAAAAAGTTGCAGGGAAAATCAGATATCCACATACAAGAGAATGAAGGTTATCTTCTACCATATATAAAAACCAACTCAAAAATGGCCTAAAGACCTAAATGTACAACTGTAAAATAGAAGAAAACATAGAAGAATATCTTTACGACAGTGGATTTTGTAATGATTTCTTGGATATTGCCAAAACCCCAGGCAATTAAAGGAAAAACAGACAAGTGGTTGGCCTCTATCTTAAAAACATTTGAGCATCAAAGGACACGGTCAACACAGTGTAAAGGCAATCTATGGAATGGGAGAAAATATTTAAAACTCATGTATCTGTTAATATCCCAAATGTATAAATAACTTTTATAACTCAATAAGAAAATTCAAATAACCAAAGTTAAAGACGAACTAAGTACTTAGATCAGTATTTCTCCATAAAAGACACAGAAGTGGCCAATAATCACATGAAAAGATGCTCAACATCAATGACCGTTAGAGAAACGCAAATCAAAACCAGAATTTAAATTGGCTCACACCACAGCTATTGTCAAAAGTTTTTTTCCCCTCAGAAGTTTGGTAAAGATGTGGAGAAACTGAAACCCTTCTGCAATGTTGGTATTGTAAAATGTTCCAACTGCTATGGAAAGCAGCATGGAAGGGCTTCAGAAAAATAAAAATGCAACCACAAGAGGAGGTCAAAATGGCATAGAAGGACGTAGAAATCATGTCCATGGAACTCCCACAAATACATGAAAAATACATCTATAGCTGGAACAATTCTTACAGAATACCAACTGAAAGCTGGCAGAGGATCTCTTATTCTCTTATACAACCAAAGCTGCAAGAAAGATCCCCATATAACCAGGCAGGACAAAAGGTGGGCTGGGAGGAGAAGGATTGGGAAGGGACCTGTGCCCCTGGGAGGGAGCTGTGGAAGAAGAAATGTTCTCTCATCCTGGGAACCTCCTTCACCACCTGGGAGTTCTGCTGGGAAAAACGGAGTTGCAGTGGCCTGGACTTTGCCTCAGAGAAGTGTGCTGGGCAGGATAGAGAGGGAGTGACACTGATGGAGGTCGTATCCCAGCCTGACACACAAGCCCGCTGGTGTGCACAGTGGCTGGGTACTGAAACTTGAGCTTCAGCAGACAGATCCAGGGACAGGACTTGGTTTGGCTGGGGAGAGGGGCTGGAGTGTATTCTGGGCTTCAAATGGGAGAATGGAGCATGGGTCCACCATAAAAACCCCATTATCAGTGTGTGAAGCGTGGGGCATGGATCTGCCATAGTAGCCTCATTGTCAGTGTGCTCATGGTCAGGTGTGGCTCCAGCTGTGGCGGGTGTTAGGAGGCTGCATGCACTGGGGCTGAAGTTCAGCCAATTATCTGGGTTTCTGCAGAGAAAGTTCAGGGGAAGGTGCCAGCAGCAGTGGAATTCATGGGATACACACTTGGAGGAGGGCTCACACTTGAGCCGATTTTTGATGCTCCCACAGTGGGCATGGCTTTGGTGGGCTTTGAGAGCTTGTGCTTTGGAAGCACGCTTGCACTAGACTGATGTCCACGCTGATTGTTGGCACTCCCACAGCAGAGATAGGTCCAGGGGCGGAGCCAGCAGCAGCAGTTTAAAAGCACACACACCTGGTGGTGGGCAGTGTTACAGAGTCACACATCCTGGGAACAGTTCCTGGGGAGGAAAACCCAGCTGCTTTTTTTCCCAGAGGGAGTGTTCCAGTCCTGCCTACCTCACAACACAGCTTAGAACTAGATCTGGGGACCTTTACTCCAACAACTGGGAGCAGACCCTGCTCCCAACAGGACTATGACCATCACAGAGCAGAGAGGAAGCCCCAGCCAACAGTGCAGGCTCTGGTCACCACAACACCAGGCTTTCCTCCCTACCCCCAAGCAGTGGGACAATGGCCAGCACACTCTGAAGACAAATGTGACAGGTATCCATACCATTAACAGCCTTTGCACCAAAAATACTGGACTCATACAGGCTACAGAAGGATGCTACCATATAAAAACACCCTTTCAAGACCACAGTAGATAACAGTTTCTCCTATAAAGTCAGAGAAATTAAGTAAAATGAAAACAGAGGAACTACTCTCAATTAAAAGAAAAAAAGAAATCCCCTGAAAGAATAAACAATTAAACAGACATCATTCTACCAAACTCCAGGTTCAAAAAGGAGGTAGTAAAATGCTAAAAAAAAAAATTAGATTATTGATAGAAATGCAGATCACTGTAACAAGGAAGTAGAAACTATAAAGAGGAGTCAATCAAAATTAGATAACTCAATTGCTAAGATACAAACTGAGCTAAAGGCAATGAATAGCAGATTAAATAATACAGAAGAATGAAGAAGTGATCTGGAAGATAGGATAATGCAAGTACAACAGCAGCCAGGGTCACAAAGATTGTACAACACACAAAGCAATCAGTGTGATAACACCATATCAACAAAAGGAAAGACAAAAACCACACGATCATCTCAGATGCAGAAAACGCATTTGACTAAAATGTAACATCCATTTATGATAAAAACTTCACTAAAATGGGTATAGAGGGAACATATCTCAACATAATAAAAGCCATTTACAATAACACCCACAGCCAGTATAATACTAACCAGTGAAAAGCTGAAAGCCTTCCCGCTGAATTCTGGAATAAGACAAAGATGCCAACTTTCACCACTTCTGTTCAACATAGTATTGGAAGTCCTAGCCACAGCAGTCAGACAAGGAAAGGGAATAAAAGGTATCCAAATTGGACCGGAAGAGGTAAAATTGTCATCATATGCATATTACATGATATTCTATATAGAAAATCTCAAATACTCCATACAAAAACTATTAAAACTAATAAATGAATTCAGCAAGATAGCAGGATACAAGATTACTATACAGATATCTGTTGCATTTATTTACATTTACAATGAAATATCAGAAAGAGAAGGTAAAAACACAATCTAGTTTAAAATTGTGTCAAAAAATACTTAGGAGTAAACCTAACCAAGAAGGTGAGAACCATAAAACACTGATAAAGGAAATCAAAAGTGATTCAAAGAAATGGAAAGATATCCCATGCTCTTGGATTGGCAGAATTAATATAGTTAAAATGGCCATACTACCCAAAGCAATCTGATTTATTGCAACCCCTATCAAATTAACCACAATATTTTTCAGAGACCTAGAACAAATAATGCTAAAATTTATATTCCACAAAAGACCCAAAATTGCCATTGCAATTCTAAGGTAAAAGAACAAAGCTGGAAGTATAACATTCCTAAACTTCAGACAGTACTACAAAGCTACAGAAATCAAAACAGCATGGTAATGGCAAAAAGCAGACATATAGATTAATGAAACATAATAGCTCAGAAATAAACCCACACCCCTACAGTCAATCTTTGACAAAGGCGGCATGAATATACAATGGAAAAAAGACAGTCTCCTCAACAAGTGTTGTTGGGAAAGCCGGACAGCCTCATGTAAATCAATGTTAGAACACTCATGCCATACACAAAAATAAACACAAAATTGCTTAAAGACTTAAGTATAAGACAGGACATGATAAAACTCCTGCAGGAGAACACAGGCAAAACATTCTCTGACATAAATCAAAGCAGTATTTTATTAGATCAGTCTCCCAAGGCAAAGGAAAAGCAAAAATAAACATGGGACCTAATCAATCTTACAAGCTTATGCAACAAAGCAAACTATCAACAAAACAAAAAGATAACCTATAAGCTGGGAGAAAACATTTGCAAACAATATGACTGATGAGGGCTTAATTTCCAAAATATACAAACAGCTCATACAACTCTATCAAAAAACCCCAGCCCAATCAAAAAATGGGTAGAAGACCTAAACAGACATCTCTCCAAAGAAAAGATGGCCAACAGGCACATGAAAAGGTGCTCAACATCGCTAGTATTAGAGAACTGCAAATCAAAACCACAATGGAGTATCACCTCACACTGGTCAGAATGGCCATTATCAAAAAATGTACACATAATAAGGCTGGAGAGAATGTAGAGAAAAGGGAACCCTTCTGCATTGTCAGTGGGAATGTAATTTGGTGAAGGCACTATGGAAAACAGTATATAAGTCTCTTAAAACATGAAAAATAGAGTTACCATATGATCCAGCAATCCCACTCCTGGGCATATATCCAGAAAAAGCAAAAACTCTAATTTGGAAGGATACATGCACCCCAGTTTTCACAGTAGCACCATTTACAATAACCTAGACATGGAAACAACCCACCAACAGACAGCTGGCTTAAGAAGATGTGTATATATATACACACACACAATGGAATATTACTGAGCTATAAAAAAGAATGGAACATTGGCATTCGCAGATACATGGATGGATGCAGAGATCATACTAAGTGTAAGTCAGACAGAAAGACAAATATATCACTTAAATGTGGAATCTAAAAAATACAACAAACTAGTGAATTTAACAAAAAAGACTCACAAATATAGAGAACAAACTAGTGGTTATCAGTGGGGAGAGGAAGTGGGGGAGGGGCAAGATGAAGTAGGTGGTTACAAGGTACAAACTACCAGGTATAAAATAAGCTACAAGGATGTATTGTACAATTTAGGGAATATAGCCAGAATTTTACAGTAACTATAAATAGAGTATAACCTTTAAAAATTGTGAATCACTATATACTACACTTTCAATTTATATGATACAGCAACTATACTCCAGTTTAAAAAAAAGACATGGAAATAACTCATGTGCCTATCAACAGACAACTGGCTTAAGACATGGTATATACACATACCTATGTACATATATATGTATGTATATATGTAACATACATACAGTGGAATACTTCTTACCCATAAAAAGAATGAAATATTGAGGTACACACACACACACACACACACACACACACAAGCGCGCGCGCGAACACGAACACTACTCAGCCATAAAGAATGAAATATTGCCATTTGCAGCAACATGACCTCAAGGATATCATACTAAGTAAGACAAAGACAAATATTAATGTGGTATCATTAATATGTGGAACATAAAAAAATCATAAGTGAACTTATTTACAAAACAGAAACAGACTCACACAGTTCTCAAAGGGGAAAGAAGGGGATAAATTAGGAGTATGGGATTAACAGATAAACACCAATATATATATGAAATAGATAAATAAGGATTTACTATATAGCATAGAGAATTATAGTCAGTATCCTGTAATAACCTATAATGGAAAAGCATATATATACACACACACACACACACATACACACACACTGAATCACTTTGCTGTATACCTGAGACTAAGAGAACATTGTAAATCAACTATAGTTATTAAAAAAAAAAAACTACCGTATGATGAAATTCCATTTCAGAGTATAATCCAGAAGAACTGAAAGCAGTCTTGAACAGATACTTGTACACTCATGTGCATAGCAGCTCTGTTCAAAATATCCAGTGAGAATCTTTTATTGACTAGTGTAGTATAGTCAGATTTTTAAGCTATAATTATAAAAAGAGATGAATGTTCCTAAAAATGGATAAATACTTTGCAATTATTGATATAATGAAATATTTTGAGAAGAAAAAAAACAGGAACACTCACCAGAAGGTGACCTCACCAGAGGATTTTAATAAACAAGTGGATATAGGTTGGCTCATTTTGTCGAATGGTTCATTTTGTGGATACCAGTCCAGTTTTCCATCATGCTTCCCTGAAGATTTCAGATTTACTAACCTCCAGAACCATGAGGCAATTCCTCAAAATAAGTCTCCCTTTAATGTATTTACTTAGACACATTCTACTGGTTCTGTTTTCCTGGAGAACCCTGATAAAATTACTTCTTAAAAATTTAGGTAAATGAATTTGACATACTTAACATATTGCATGTCCTCATTTAAGAACTTGATGAATCTTTTTTTGTTTTTTATAAAACATTTTTATTTCCCTACCATGAAAATAAATGAAGGTATTTTTGGAACACAGTTCCACTGTTTTTTATTCTCCTATTTCATCTTTGCTTTTGATCTTGCTCTCAGAAAATCAGGGTAGATACGTATCTCTCGAAATGGTTCTGTTGAAGGTTTGCCAAGTGTAAAGTGAGGAACAGAGAATCATCCTCCCTTTAAAGAGAACTATGATCTCACCATGCTGCTTTCTCCAAATGAAATCACTTTACAAGACTCTCGTATCTCCAGCTCTTAACTCTTTTTAGTTCCACATATAGGCTGACTCATTATTGGGCATTTCCAATAAGCATCTTCATTCTGTGTCTTACAACTCACTTTGGTATCTAGTGCCTATCACATCTTGGTGGTTCAGCTGATACTTCCACTGTCATATCCTGACACATGCTGCTACCTCCTCCTGTGATCAGGACAAGGTATAACTATATGTATGGATAACTCTTATTTATGAAGACTCAGGTAAAGCAACTGCTTCTCTGGGAAGTATTTTATATCCTCTGCCATCAAACTGAGCTAGTCATTCCCCTTTAGGATATACACCGCATTCCATATGAACTATTACATTTTTCTGCCACACTGAATTGCTCTGGTATCAGACCAAAGTTCAAACTTTCCTTTCACTAACTATGTGATCTTATAATGTTCTTCACCTTTTTTTTTTTCTTCACAGCCACTAAAAAGGCTTTATTAAAAAACACTTTTTTACATACAAAAAGTATATTCATGTACACACCTTGATGAAATCAAAATAACCATGCAACCATTATAACATCACTACAATCCATGGCACAAACTTACCAATCACCTTCAAAACATTCCCCCTACTCTTACTTTGTGTGGTAACATTCAACATAAAGATACACTGTTTTAGTATACTTCCAAGTATAAAATAGTACTGTTAACCAAGAGCTATGTTGTAGAGAGCTCTATAAATTATCTTGTGTAATAAAAACTTTGTACCCTTTGACTAATACCTACCTGCACGTTTCCCCCTCTGCTCAGGCCTTGGGAACCTCCAATCCACTGTCTGTTTCTATGACTATTTTGATTCATCATATAAGTGCTATCACTAAATATGTGTTCTTTTGTATTTGGCTTATTACACTAACCGTAAGGTCCTCAGATTCATCCATGTTATTGCCAATGGCAGGATTTTCTTTTAAGGCTGCATAACATTCCATTGTACTTATGCCAAATTTTCTTTACCTTTATTGAGATGACCATGTCATTTTTAGCCTTCATTCTGTTAATATAGTGTATCACATTATTTTGCTGTGTTTGAACTATCCTTGCATCCCAGGGATACATCCTACTTGGTCACAGTGTATGGTCCTTTTCATGTACTGTTGAATTCAGTTTGCAAATATTTTATAGAATATTTTTCATCCACACTCATCAAGGATTTTGGTCTGTAGTTTTCTTTTCTTTCAGTGTCTTTATCTGGCTTTGGTATCAGGGTGATGCTGGCCTCATAAAAATAGTTTCAAAGTGTTCCCTCTTCTTTTTGTTTTTGGAAGACCTTATGAAGGACTGGTAGTAATTTTTTTTTCCATTAAAAAATATAAGGTATAACTGTATGTATAGGTGACTTACAGTAATTCTTTAAATGTTGAGTAGAATTCACCTGTGAAACCATCTGGTCCTAGGTGTCTCTTTTTTGAAGAGTTTTTAAAATTTCTCATTCAGCCTCATTATTTGTATCTGTTTGTCTAGGCTTTGTTTATCTTGAGTCAGTCTTGGTAGGTTGATGTTTCTAGGAATTTACCCAACTGTTCTAGCTTGTCCAGTTTGTTGGCATGTAATTGCTCATAACAATCCTTTATAATTAAAAAAAATTCTGTGGCATTACTTGTAATATTTCCTTTTCCTTTCTGATTTCGAGTCTTCTCTCCTTTGTTCTTAGTCAGCCTAGCTAAAGGTTTATTGATTTTGTTTCTCTTTTGAAAGAACCAGCTTTTTTTTCCCTATAGTTATTTCATTTATTTCTACTCTAATCTTTATTTCTATCTTCTGCTAACTTTGGGCTTAATTTGTTCCTTTTCTTATTCTTTGAGGTATATTACTAGGCTGTTTGAGATTGTTTAATGCAGGAAGTTATCACTATAAACCTCCCTCTTAGTACAGCCTTTACTGTATCCCATTAGTTTTGGTGTGTTTTCATTTTCAATTATCTGCAGATAGTTTTTATTTTCCCTTTTGCTTTCTTCTTGGAGACAATGGTTTTTCAAGAGCATGTTGTTCAATTTACATTTATTTGCAAATTTTTCCATTTTCCTTTTGTTACTGAATTTTGGTTCCACTCCATTCTGGCTGGAAAAGATACCTGGAATAATTTCACTCTTCTTAGATTTGTTAAGACTTGTTTTGTGATCCAGTAGACATTCTTCACTCCTTTGTTTTCTCTGTATTTTCAAAAGAACTGATTTTGAACTCACTGATTATTCCTTCTGTCTGGTAAAGTTTGCTGTGAAAGCTCTATATTGAATTTTTTAGGTCACTGAGTTCTTTAGCACCAAAATTTGTTTGGTTATTTTTAAAGATTTCTGTCACATTGTGAACATCTCATTTTGTTCATGTTTGTTATCCTGAATTTGCTTGGTTAGATATCTGTGCTCGCTCATAGCTCACCAAGCTTCATTATGATGAGTATTTTGAATTCTTTTTCAGTCTATTTGTAGATCTCCATACCTTTAGGGTCAGTTACTGGTGCTTTATTTTACCCCTTTGGTGGCATTGTTTTTCTGATTATTTGTTATCTCTACAGTCTTGCACTGATGTCTGCACATTTAAGGAGGATACCTTTTTTGGTCATTATGAATAAGCTTCTACATGGAAAGCCCTTCACTAGTCAGCCTGGGCACACATTCTGGGAAAGGCAGCTTGCAGGTTCCTCAGGAAGGCCTGATACCAGGGTCCATGGGTGGATAGACCTGTTGTCAGGGCCTACAGGAGCCAGCCTGACACCAGCCATATAGCCCATCTACTGGGACAGGCCTGGAGCTTGGATTTATAAGGGTGATCCTGGGTCGCTGGGATAAGCCTGGAACCTGGCTGTACAGGGTCCAGCCTGTCACCAGGGACCAGTGCAGACTTGGAGCCTGGCTCCACTGTGGAGGGCCTAGGACCTGAGTCATATGGGCCAGGCCTGGAGCATGGGCCCACAGAGGTGGGCCTGGAACCTGGAATTGATGGGGTGAACTGGCACTAGGGACTCCTGAGGTAGGCCTGAAGCTTGGGTCTGCAGGGGCTGGTCTGGAACCTACATCTGCAGTGATGGGCCTGGAGCCTGGGTCTACAGGGTCCAGCCTAGAACCCAGACAGGCCTAGAACCTGAATCTGAGGGGGGATGCGTTGGCTTCAGGGTCCACTAGAGAAGGACTAAGCCTGTGTCTTTGGGTGAAGGCTACCAGGATAGTGGGTCAGGACCCTGGACCTGTGACAAAGTAAAAAACTTACATCACTCTTCCCCACAAGAGAGCTCCTGAGTGGAGGGAACTTCTCTCAGCACTTATCTACGTGGGTTTGAGGAAAAGGTGATGCATGTAACAAACTGTTAATCCTACATCCTTCAATGCACCTTTTCTCATTTATATGCTTCATCTGACTACTGTAATCTCTCACCTGGATACTAGAGCTTTCAAAAGGTTATTTTTGTGCGTGGATCACTGTCAAACTGGATTATCTGTGAGAGCATCTCCTATTCCACTGTCTTGCTGGTGTCACTGTGTGTAAGTCTTAAACTGAGCAAAGCCTACATTTGAAGTAAAATAACATGAAATGATTCATGCAGTTCCTTGAAAGGCACCATTTTAAAATGAAGATAAAGAATGTCAAGGAAACAGTCTGATTTGCCAAAATGGAAGGAAATGGTAAGGAGCTGATCCAAGTTGGGAATCTCTGTCTGGCCATCTCTGGTATCTATGCTGTTTAACCACAAAGCATCACAGAATTGCTCCAAAGTCTTAAATCCAGGCAGTGACATAGATGATGGTGATAATAATGGTGGTAAATCAATTTCAAGTAGCAAAGGCAGCAGGGATCGTAACTGCCAACCCACACACACTCAGGGAGCAACGGATTCTCTTCTCAGTTTTGTCATACATTAAGCCATTTACTCTCACAACAGCCCTGTGAAGTAAATACTTTATTATTAAAGTACCTATATTACCAATGAGGAAACTGAGGCAGAGAAAGATTTAGTAACTTGCACAGGTCAGTACAGCTTCTAGCCAGCAGAGTTGGGATTTGACACCAGGTGTTATGGCTCCAGAGACAGGGCTCAGAGCACTACACTGAGCAGGAAACACCTCACAGCTCTGTCAGGAGCCAGCAGCTGTGGCAAGAGTAGGCCATGGAGGTGGGAGAGAGAGGTGAATGAGAAAATTTACCCATGGGGAACAGGAGAGTAATGGAGGGCAATGGAGGGCCATTTTGGTATTTCATGAAGTAGTATGAATAATAGTTTCCTACAGTAAGGATCCTATAGTGATGAATGAAAGATGAGTGTTAAGTGAAGGCCATTCCACATATACTGGCTTATCTCATGGGAATCTGCTGGTGTTTCATGAGGTGTATGAAAGCTTTCTCACACTTGATGCACTCACAGAGCTTCTCTCCAGTGTGAATATTCATTTGTCAATTTAGATCAGAGTTGTAGCAAAAGGCTTTCTCACAGACTTTGCATTCAAGTGTTTCTTCTCTACTTTGGGTCATATTGATTAATACAAGATGAGTGTTGGTCGAAGGCCTTTCCATATTTATTGCATTCACAGGGCTTCCCTCCAATGTGAATCCTCATGTGTTGACTCAAATTAAACTTGGAGCAAATGGTTTTCCCACATTCTTTGCACTAAAGGGTTTCTCGCCAGTGCGGATCCAACTATGTTGGACAAAACCAGAGTGATAGGAGAAAGACTTTCCACATTTACTGCATTCATAGGGCTTCCCTCCAGTGTGAATCTGCTGGTGCTCCGTGAGGTGTGACTGGCGAGAAAAAGCTTTCCCACATTCACTGCCCTCATAGGGCTTCCCTCCAGTGTGAATCTTCACGTATTTACTCAAATTAAACCTGTAGCAAAAGGCTTTCCCACAGTCTTTGCATACAAAGGGTTTTACTCCAGTGTGGGTCATACGATGCTTAATAAAAGCAGACTGTGGGATGAAGGCCTTTCCACATTTACTGCACTTATAGGGCCTCTCTGCAGTGTGAACCCACTGGTGCTTTGTATGTTTGAAGGCTTTTCCACATTCTTTGCACTCAAAAGGTTTTCCTCCAGTGTGAATCTGCTGGTGCTGCATGAGGTCTGAGGTACAGCCGAAGGCCTTCCTACACTGTATGCACTCATAAGACTACACTTCAGCATGAACACAGTCACGCTGTGCAAGATCCTGACTCCTGGTATTCCTGCATTCACTATACCCATGATGGTTCTTCTGTGCATGATTCCTGGGGGCTTTAACTAGTCTGTGTGGGCCACTTTCATGGAGAACACCTACAGGAGGGACTTGCTCCTGTAAGACTCCAGGGTGCAGACTGTCATCTGTCCCCAGCTCGTCACAATTAGGGCTTATCTTCCCAGGGCTAGTCTTGTGGGGATCTGTCCCAGGCCTTAAGATTCCTTCCTGCATTTCTGATGGCCCTTGTTGAGTTTTGGTTTCTCCAATCCTGGAGTCCCTTGAAGCTCCCTGTCTCGGCCATACCTGAAGTGAGGGTCCCTCAGACAAGAGCAGCTGACAAGTGGCTGACTCTCTAGACTCATTTTTCTCTCGCTCCTGGAAAAGAATTCAATACATACCAATAACCTATTAATGATGCCAACAGAGAAGAAACAAAATCACCACTTTAGAGGGAAAATGAAGATGAAAATAATGCCTCTGAGCTTGTTATGTTTTGACAATCTGAAATCCAGGTTCTACAGTTTCGTTCTTTTCTGCTCCTTGGACTCTTGACATTTAAAAAGGGAAACTCAGGAGGGCTTGGTGAGGCAGAGGAGTGAGGGTCCGGTGAAAGGGTCCTCCTTACAGTCCTGAGTTGAGGAGGGTGGACAGAATAATGATGGCATACCTGTAGTATGTTGGCCCCAAGAGAACATCTCATCACGATGCTAAGAGAGCACAGGTAAGGTGCACCAGTTCTGTCCAGATGAGAGAATGAAAGAGATCACAAGAGGTCTCCCAGGAGGTGTGCCACGAGTTGTTTCCTAACAGAGTTAGAAACTGCCTGACAGAGAAATCGGAGGGATACTGTGGGCAAAGGAGACAGATTGTACAAAATAAATTCTGAGTGAAACCTGGATGCCTAGAGAACTTCAGGGCATGAGAAGATGTTGGAGATATGGAGGCAGAGGGCAAGCAGATTCCCAGGTGTCTGAGTCAGATGTCAGTGAGAACAGTCACTGCCACTCCCCAGACAAGGTTTACAAGGCAGAAGTGAGCACAGTCTGAGTGGACGTAGTGAGTCTGCTGTGCCAGAGGAACAGCCAGGTAAAAAGACACAAAACAGGTACATGCAATCTGGATAATGAACACATACAGCATATGTATGTAAATGGAAAGTTTAACAATATAAAGGAGTACATCCTTCGTCAACGGATCTATAAATTCAATAAGCTCTAGATAAATTCACAACAGGGGTTTTCAGAGAACATAAATATGGGGCCAGACAATTAATCACTAAATCCTATGATACACCTAAGGATGAAATAATACCAAATATCAATTTTGTACAGTTTCCTCTAGAAAACAGAAAAAGATGGTACACTGTCCATCTCATTTTATGAGGTCATCATTACCTTAATATTAAAGCCAAAAACATATTACAAAAACTACAGACTAGTATCTCTTAAGATTATAGACACAAATATACTGAACAATATATTTCTAACTGAATCCAACATAAGATAGATAACATATCATAAAGAAGAGAGAGTCAATGCAGGAATGAAAAGTTGGTTCAACATTTAAAAATAAGTCAATGTAACTGACCCTATAAAATCCAGCCTCCATTCATGATTTAAAAAAAAAACACCAAAACTCAAAAATCTACAAAATTTGTTGGCAAGGATGTGGAGAAAAGGGAACCTTTGTACATTGTTGGTGGGAATGTAAACTGGTGCAGCCACTGTGGAAAATAGTGTGAAGGTTCCTCAAAAACTAAAAATAGAACCATATGGTCCAGCAATTCCACTCTTGGGTATATATCCAAAGAAAATAAAAACACTAATATGAAAAGATACATGCACCCAATGTTCACAGCAGCATTATTTATAATAGCCAAGATATGGAAGCAACCTACATATCCATCAAGAGTTGAATGGTGTGGAAAATATATATACAATGGAATACTACTCAACCATTTAAAAGAATGAAATTTTGCCACTTAAAACAACATAGATTGATTTGGAGGGTATTATGTTAAGTAAAATAAGTAAAAGAAAGACAATTACTGTATGATATCACTTATATGTGGAATCTTAAAAATAAAACAAACTACTGAATGTAACAAAAAAGAAAAGAGACTCACAGATACAAAGAAGAAACTAGTGGCTACCAGTGGGGAGAGAGAAGTAGGGAAAGGCAAGGAGGGGATAAGGGGGTTAATAGGTACAAGTTATTATGTATAAAATAAATAAGCTATAAAAATATATTGTACAGCCCAGGAAATATGGTCAGTATTTTATAAGAACTATAAGTGAAGTATAATCTTTAAAAATGGTGAATCACTATACTGTATACCTGAAACATATATAATATTGTACATCAACTATACAGCAACATAAAAGGTAAAGTGGGAAAAAAAACCCTACAGAATAGAATGAATATCCAATAATATGTGCAGAATCTGTATGCTGAGAATTATAAAACATTGATTAAAAAAATCAGAAAAGATTTAAATAAATGGAAAGGTATTTCATGATCATGGTTTGGAAGACTCAATACTGTTAAACTGTCCACTCTCTAATTTAATCTTTTGATTCTACACAATCTAATCAAAATTTCATGAAGTTTTTAAATCAAGTTCTTTTTAAATATATTGAAAAGGCAGTTACAAAATTTATATGAAAAGGCAAAAGGGAGTAGAATTGACAAAATAATTCAGAAAAAGAACAAAGTCAGAGAAAATACCTTACCCAATTTAAAACCTAATTATGCTAAGTGAAGTAAGTTAGACAAGGACAAATACTGCACATGATCCCTTATGTGGAGTCTAAAAAATAAAACAAACAAATATATATATAAAACAAAACAGAAACAGACTCATAGAGAACAAAACTAGTGGTTACCAGTGGGGAGGTGGAAAGGAGGAGGGGCAAGAGACATAAACTACTATGTATAAAACAGATCAGCAACAAGGATAGGACGTACAGCACAAGGAAACAGAGCCATTTTTGGGAATAACTTTAAATGGAATATAATCTATAAAATACTGAATCACTATGTTGTACACATAAAACTAATATTGTAAATCAACTATACTTTAATTAAAAAATAATAAAACATACTATGAAGTTAAAGTAGTCAAAACTGTGCTGATCAAAGTATAGAAACACGTAGAACAGTGGAACAGAATAGAGAGCCCAGAAAGAGTTACAAATGCAGTAAACTCCTTTTTGAAAGATGCACAGTCAATCCAACAAATAGCTCTGGGAGGTCATAAGGGATCAAAAAAGGCACACCTGGACACCTACCTCACACTTTATAGGAAAAATAACTAAAACAAGTCATAGACCTAAATATAAAACATAAAAACGTAAAACTTCTAGAAAAACACATGAGAGAAAATCTGTGAGACCCAGTGTTCAGCAGTGAATATTTAGATAACAAAAGCACAACTGTTAAAGGACAAAAAACATCAAGAAATTGAACTTAATAAAAATTAAAAAATTTGCTCTATGAGAGACACTGTTAAGAGATGAAGAGACAAGCTACAGATGGAGGTTAAATATTCACAAATCACATGTAATAAAGGATTCTTATCTAGAATAAAGTATCCTTAAATACAAGAAAATAGTAACAAAATGAACAAAAGATCTGAATAGACATTCCACAAAAGAAGACATACAGATGGAAAATGAACATATGAAAAGATGCTCAACATCACTTGTCACTGGAGAAATAAAAGTCAGAACTATAATGAATTACTTCTATACATATTAGAAAAGACTAAAATTCAAAAGAAAAAAACTGACAGTACCAAAGCTGGTGAAGAACCAGAACCATGAGGAACTCTCACTCACTGCTGGTAGGAATGCAAAATGGTACAGCCACTCTAGAATGTATTTAACAGCTCTCTAAAAAGTTAAAGAAATATCAAACAGCTCATCAATCTCATTCCTAAATGTCTTCCCAAATGAACTGAAATCTCATGTTCACACAAAAACCTGTATGCGAACTGCTACGGCAGGTTTATTCTTAATAGCCAAGCACCAGAAGCAACCAAGACTGAATGGCTACACAACCTGGTGGATCTGTCCACTGTGATAATACACAGTAATCAAAAAGAATGAGCTGTAGATTCACCCAATGACATGGATAAACATTAAATGCATTTTGCAAGTGAAAAAAGCCAGACTCAAAAGGTTATAGATTCCATTCATACGACATCCTGGAAAGAGTAAAGCTATGGAGACAGAAGCAGATCAGGGGTTATCAGTGAATGGGGAAGAGGAGAGTGGCTGACTATGAAGGGGACACAAAGGAGAACTGGTAATGGAACCGTTATACTGGGGTGGTGAGAACATGCCTCTATGCGTTTGTCAAAACTCATAGAACTGTATAAACAGTATGTGAACATTTAAGTGTGCAAGTTAAAAATCAAAAAAACAAAACCCAAAAACAGGATGTCAGGGGATCAATCTCAGGATGTAATGCAGACTGTGCCTAATGAACCTAAGTGAATTAAAAACACACAGCATAACCTAACTGAGGGGAGGGAACGTGAGCTGACCTCAGTAGTGCTGCAAATGGTGTTCTACCTGCACAATGTCAGGATAATGACAAAAAATAACTATACATAAAATAAACGTACTCTACTTGGTAAATTTGTTTTCCAGGGAAACTACTTGTATAATCGAGTTGAAAAATAAGTCAATAAATGGTAGATAATGGAGCCAGTTTTGTCATGGTCAGAGAAAGAACTTACAAATAAGCAAGGAGGGAAGGCTAGAGGGAACCATGCTGAACCAGTTTAAAGTTGAGAAGTAAGTTATACATACCTATATTTCTTAGTTCTGTTCTGAGAGGTTCTAGAAACAGTGATGCAGCAACAAAACCACCCAGTGCCTAGACCTTGGTTTCCAAACACAGTCATCCTTCAGTATGTGCAGGGGGTTGGTTCCAGACCAAAATCTGCAGATGCTCTACCCTCTTACATAAACTGGCACAGTACCTGCATATAACCCATGCACATCCTTCTGTGTACTTTCAATCATCTCTAGACTACCTGTAATACCTAATACAATGTAAGTGCTGTGTAAACAGGTGCTGGCATGTTGCAAATCCAAGTTTTGCTTTTTGGAACTTTCTGGAATGTTTTTTCCTGAATATTTTCAATCCCTGGTTGGTTGAAATCTATGGATGGAGAACCCGTGGATACAGTGGACTAACTGTACTATTATTTGATAATATTTATCAAATAATACTACTTATCAAGGGAAGCAGAGATCCTTGGAGAGAGAGCTCATTCTGTGGCAGAGACAGGGAAAAAGAGAAACCAGAAGCCTCTCACACTTCCAGAAAGTAAGAAAATCCTCAAAAACTAAAGAACAGGAATATGTCAAAGGGATACAAGAGCCAACCTGAAAGAACTCCCGATGTCCAAGCCTGAAGTAATTTACACAGCAAAAGAAATAAGCATAACAGTGAATTATAACCCAAGTATAAAACAAATATACATGGGCCAACACTGATACATAATCAACTGGATAAATAAATGTGGGAGAAAGGACAATTCTTAATAGAGGATCCCAAATAATATAACACAGTTGCAGCTATACAGTAGATACAGTGTACATACTACATGTAGTGGGCAGTACCTCCCCCTCCGCCCATAGTATGGGCTGGACTTAGGGATTCACTTTCAAGAAAGAGTACAGAAAAGGAAAAATAATAACTTTACAGTGAAGAAACCTGGCAGGCACTACCTAAATCAAGTGATTAAGGTCACCACTGCCAGTGATGTCATGTGGATATTATGTATCCCTCACACGAGGTGATGAGGAGGCCACTTCACCTCTGTGGTAGTCTTCTCAAAACTCAGAACCCCAGTCTAAACATGCGTAAAGCCTCAGAGAAACTCTCATTGAATATAGCCTTCTACAAGATGCCTGACTAACAGTCTTCAGAACTGCCAGTGTCATGAAAAATAAGGCGAGACTGAGAAACGGTCACAGGCCAAAAGAGACTAAGGGGACATAACAACCAAACACAATAAATCAGCCCAGACTGGAGACAGATGGTGGAAAACTGGTGACATCCAAATAAAGTGTGTAATAAATGAAACTTGACATACGTAGCGTGACTATGTAAGATGTTAACACAAGGAGCAACAGGTGAAGGGAGAGTATATGGAAACTGTAGCATTTATAGAGCTTTTCTGTAACCCTTGAATGATTCTAAAATAAAAAGTTTACTTAAAAATGAACTTTTGAAGGTTCGTTTGTAAGCTATAGATTAAGTTGTTATGTGGGATATCACAATTACACATAAAAATATTCTAATAAAGAAAACAATTCTCTTACTGCCATTATAAAGGGAACTTGTGATTGGGGTAAAACTCTCTTATATCAATCATGATTCCTCTCAAGCAATATAAACAGGAGGAAATATGATGCAGGCACTGTATTAGATGATGATAACACCAAATCTGAATAGCTGAATGAAATTACTGTGTAAATTGTCAAAAAGTATTCATGAGAAGTTCAATGAAAGACAGGTAAACAAAAGACAAAAGATACAGTAAAAACTAGAATACACTCGCAACATATATAGTTAACAGAACATTAATATAAGGAATGTAGAAAAAAATTCTTAAAAATCTAAAACACTTCCAGTGCAAAACATTAATTGAAAAACAGGCAAAAGATCATGCACTTTCACAGAAAATAACACACTGGCCAAAAAACATTTAATGAGGATTTCAACCTCGGTAGTAATGAGGTAAATGCAAACAAAGACCAGTTTGTACCCATTCAGCTGGCAAAAACAGAGCCCAACAGCGTCAGCTGTGGGACAGGATGTGGTCTGTGCAATCTTCCATTCATCGCTGGTGAACTTAACAAACTGATAAAGCCACGTTAGAAAACACTGGGCAACAAAGTTGTTTTCAATCATCCAGTCATTCCACTCATAAAAAGAATTACAAGTAGTGGGGTAGGGAGTGTAGCTCAGTGGAAGAGCACGTGCTTGGTGAACACGAGGTCCTGGGTTCAATCCCCAGTGCCTCTGTTAAGGGAAGGGGAAGAAATTACAACTAAAACTCCTGCACGTGTGCACGATGACACATGTATCAGAATCTTCACAGCAGCATGGGGGGGACCACATTAAAAAAAAAGGAAACAAAATGGATAAGTAGATTGTGATACACTGATGTAATTAATATTTTGAGAAGGAGAAAAACTACAGCTCACACATGGTAATTCTTAGTAATTTAACGCTGAATTTTTAAAAAGCACGTATCCAAAGACTACATCAACGTCTTGGTCCATTCGGGCTGCGGTAACGACATACCACAGCCTGGGGAGCTTACTAACAACAGAAATTTGTTTCTCACAGTTCTGGGGGCTGGAATCAAGGTGCCAGCAGGGTCACACTCCATTGATGGCCTTCTTTGTGGCTCACAGCCAGTGCCTTCTTTCTGTATCCGCACATGGTGGAAGGCACGAGGGAGCTCCCTGGACCCTATTTGATAAGATACTGATCCCATTCATGAGGGCTCCACTCTCATACTTTTGCACCGACTAAAGGCCCCACCTTCTAATGCTGCCATCTCTGGAGGTGAGGATTTCAACATGCAACTTTTGAGGAACATGTTCAAACCATAGCAATCAACTGTGATACCGTCTATGGTAAGTTAGAAAACTGATGATAGTTAAAAACAGCAAACTATGCAACAAACTGTTTAAGTATGCTTACAAACAGGTAATCATTAAACCAAGCCATGAATCGACAACTAGGTGAAACAAATTGCTTGAAAGACATTAAAAAAAATCCAACACAAGAAACAGATCTGAAATGCACGACATCAACTAGAGAAATTCAATTTATAACACAAAACACTCCTACATATAAAGTAATGGAATTATGAAAGCAAGTTCAATAAGGTGACTATCTCTGTGGGGAAGGGAGAAGATGGGAAAAGGAAGAAATTTATGGACTGAGGTAGCATATTAGTTGGTAATTCTGTTCTTGCATTGGCTGATGGTGTTCACTGTAGCACTTTTTAGAGGAAATAAATGACTGGAAAGAGTTCAAAAACAAATTAAACATGACAGTACACTGACAAATGATGAGAGTATGTCATAAACCAAGGTTTATGATTAGTATAAACCTACACACCTGCAGTCAATTATAAATGTTAGGAGCCAACAGAGTATAGTGTTTGATATCATGGTACCAGGGGAGAATCAGCTCAGGCTCAAATCCCAGCCACACCGCTTGCTAGTTTTATGCCCTTCAACAAGCCATTCAGTTTCCACAAGCTTCTGCTCCCTCACCTAAAAATCAGAGCACAAACAGTATCTCTCAAAGATCACTGTGAGGATGGCCTGAAGCAGTGCACACACAGTGCTTAATGTGGTGCTTGCAATGCAAAAGCAACAAATACTTGTTAACCATCCTGTCTCCATTGTGGCTTGGATACAGGACACAACATGCAGGAGTTAAAGCTGCAGAACTAAGCAGAGGTGGATCATTCTGGGAGACTAACTACCCTAAAAACAAGAGAGGGCCGTGACATGTGGGAAAGCCAATAATGAGGGGGTGATCAGAGTAAGAGGCAGAGAACAATCCAGTCAGAAGTGGAAAAGGGGCCAAAGCTCAAGTGCAATAAAGTAGAACAGATTTTTGGTGCATAGAAACCAGTATAGTGTGGGGGTGAAGACTGTCACTTTGGTTCAAATCCTGCCTCTACCAAGCAGTCATCTCGACAGTTATTAACTGCCTAAATCTCAATTTCCTGATCTGACACACTGGGAGACTCCCAGTTTCTAATTCGCTGGCTGCCACGAGGGTTAACAAGACAATACCTGTAAAGTACTCAGCACAGTGCCTGGCACAGTGTGAATGGTCAGTAAATCCTGGGCCATTATCCATCATCGTTATTACTGTTATCACATTCGGCAGTTAGGATAAGACCCGCAACCTCGTCAAGAAGGGTATCAGTGCTGTGGTCCTGAGCCACCTCACTACTGGGCCTCAAAAAGGAAACAGGGAGACACCAAGTGCTGACGAGAATGTGCAGCAACGGGCACCCTCACACAGGGCTGGTGGGAGTGTGAATGGGTGCAGCCCTGCAATACCGTCTGGCAGTTTCTGTTCAAGCTAAACTACACCTACCCTAAGACCCAGTCATTCCACTCTAGTGCATATTCCCTACAGAAGTGAGTACTTACGTGCATATCCACAAGTAAGATGAACAAGAACATTCATGATATCAGATATAGGAAAAAAACTAAAAATGGCAGTCACAGGAGAATGAACATACTTAGAATGAGATATTGCTGAGTACTGACAAAGAACGGAGTTGAATTATATGCAACCACCAGGAGGACACTTTCAGGATAAAGATCAAAAGAAGACAGACAGGTACGCAAGAAACTGACACAACATTGTAAACCGACTATAACTCAATTTAAAAAAAAAGACACACATGACAATAAACTATGGGGTTCCATTTATGTCAATTCAAGAACAGTCAAAGCTAATCTAAATACCCGTTTCCTTTCTAGGAGGAAGCATGAGAAGCCTCTGAGATTGCAGGGGAAGGTGTGATTTAGTCTCTGGTGCAGGTAGTGGCCATGGCAGGGGGCAAGACCTCTTCATAAAGTTGGGAAGGGAAGCTACAGGTATGAGACAGGTAGAGATGGTCCGTAAGGTTGAGGAGCAAGAAAGAAGGACAAGAGATAGGTTGTATGCTGAGATATCAGTGCCTCAGGGAGTGGTGAGTGTTTGGATCAATGGTTGTGTGGACCGGGGAGCTGGTACCGGAGACAGATCTCACCAGGAACACAGAGCAGATGTACACTGACCAGTTAGCAGTGTCCAGGCATCACACTGGCAAATGATGATGAGAGTTAAACCAGGATGTTCATGGTGGAGCTCACGGAGGTGGTGGAGGTCATGGATTCACCAGATGTGAAAAACATAAAATAAGCCAGATGACGATGGGTGGATATTGGGTTAGATGGAGGCCGAGTACAAGGTCATTTCCCACTTTCTCGAGTGTCTTGAGTAACAGGGCCATCCGCTGAAACTGTGGAGGATGGAGGAGTGGGCAAGATCATAATTTCCCCCTTAGGCATGAAGAACCTGACGGAACATGTGGAATGTCATGGAAAGGTAAATATTTGGAAGAGACTCCATTGGGCTGAGGAAGAGGCTAGAGACCCTTATTGGCTGACTGAGCAGCGCAGGAAAGCAGGAGAGGGGCAAGACCACGATGCTGCAGTGGCACCAACAGCACACCTGGTGACTCCAACAGTTCTCAGCAGCCCAGACGTGGGCCAGACAGAGCCAAATGTCGCCTCTGAGGTTTTACAGTAAAGGAGGGCCAGGAAAACTATGCAAGTAGGGATTGCTTTTGTCTGAGAAATGGGAGGATGGATGAAGGGATGGAAAAGAGTGAGATGCAAAGTACATACAAGCAAATGTAGTATCAGGAGTTCTTTTTTTCTTGAGTCCAGGAGGATGTGTGAGACTATGCACTGTGACTGACATTAGAAAGATCCTAATAGCTGACTTTATTTTTGAGTTCCTAACTATAACTCAGATGTGGTGCTAAGTACTTTCATGCATTTAATGATCACATCTTCAAACAGTTTAATGAGTTATAAATTATTATTATTTCCATTTTCAAGAGCAGGCTGAGTGGAGCAGACTGGGTTGATGTGGACGAAACCCATCTGCTCTTCTCCTTGGACATACAGCTAAACCTCAGTTCCCAGCTGGGTCCAAAGAGGGACGGCCAACTGCTGAGTCCTTGTCAAAAGAATGTGAGGGGAAGTCTGTGTACGCAATTGGGTGTGATTTCTCTCCTTCCTCTCCTGTTTCCCCGCTGCCAGTGGAATGATGCCAAGGTAACCAGAAAGCCAGACAGAAGACACCTGGGTCTCTGAAAACCTGTGTGATACGAACTCCCATGTGACCCATGTAGACTATGCCATGAGTGAGAAAAATACTTTCCATGTATTGAGTCACTGCGATTTTGGAGATTATCTGTTAAAGGCAGTGAACGTTAACAGCCTAACTTAGCTAAATGGGGCCCAAAAAAATGATGCAACTTCCCTATTGTCACTGGGCAAAGTGAGGTTTTAATACCAAGCAGTTGGGTCCCAGAGCCTCACTCTTACATAATAAAACAGGTCTTTCCCCCAGAGACAGTCAAGGAGGTACTGAGGTGGGAGGACAGAGGGACTTCAAGACAAAGAACTTTACATTGACCTAAGCACCCAACGAGGTGACAACAAGCAGCTTCCCATGGAATTCCAGGGCCTGTGGTCCTCTCACAGCTAAGGCGGCCATGAACCCCACTGCCTAGCACTTGGCCACCCACCTGGACAGACACTTTGGGAGAGGCTTCTCTTCACCACCCATAGCTCCTGCCTGTGCTTCAGTGGGTGGATCAGATCTGGTTTGTGGAGAAAGAAATAAGATGTGTGTATTTTAGCAAAGACAAAAAGAAATGTCTCAATCCTAGATGAAGAGGAGACCTCAGGATGAGGCTGCTCTTGTCCAAACTGGTCTGTGACCTGGGAACCAAAGCCAGGAACGTCATCATTGGGCCCTAAAGGCTGGCTGTCTAGGCTGATCCGTCTCCCTTGACCTCAGTCCTAGAGGACCCCCAAACCTGTTCAGATGCAGTCACAGGACCCAGATGCACCAGTGCTCATGGAACATTAATTACAACCATCGGTAATAACTGCTTTTCTTTACACTGACCCACTTTTCATTTAACTTTAATATATGTCTTCAAAAAGGGAATCTTCTGTCAATTTGAGAAACTGAAAGGCCAGTTTCTCATTTGCCACAAATGCCAAGTTACAAGAAAATCAAAATAGTACTGTTAAGTCTCAATGAACTCACGCTGCCTGCTCAGGGCTGTGAGTCTAAGGCTGTCCCCTCTGTTGAAGAGGGAACTTACCAATAATCAAAGGGGCATTAAAGACTCAGCACAAAACAGAGAATGTCTCCCGAAGCAATCAGCAAGCAGGAAAGCAAAGACAAAAAGAATTGCCTTCCCTGACTGTCCATCAGTGCCGCTTGTCAAGCTTGTGCACCCTCTAAAATCATCTCCTGTACTGAGAATCAGGGCCCACCTAAGAACACATGGGATGAGCATGTACGCATACGGGGCCAAAGAAGCCTTTTACATTTTCTTTTTTTTTTTCCCCGACCATCACAGAAAGTGTTTATTACCACAGAGGAAATCACGAGATGCTGGAGCCCACACCTGGGGGCCTGGGCAACATGTGTGATCAGGGAGAGGTGGGAACCCCACCAGTCGTGGCTGGGCAGCCTCTGGCCAGCAGGTTTGCTAGGCCCGGGAGACTCTGGCTGGGTTTGTTTTTGAGGAGCTTGGGGAGGTGAGCCTCAACAAGCAGGCTTTCTCCCAGACGAAATAAAGGACAGCCAGAACCAGGGCAACAGCTGCACAGACACTACCTTAAAATGGCAATCAAATTAGGCTCATCACAACAGGAAGTGCATTTAGCCCTGATCATAAAACAAGCGGCAGAAAGGAGCACTGGGCTCTAGTGGATAGCCTGTCTTTGAGATAAGATGCTTTTAAAAGTTAAACATTAGCAGGGCCTTTCCCCTGACTAACAGCAAGCAGCACACAATTTCCAAGCCAGCTTTAAAAGCTATTGTTATCTCTTTTATCTGTTATTATCTGGATTTTGAACAAAATTGATGGAGTAGGAGCCAGTAGAGGAATCCTGTCTGATCTGGAAATTTTCTGTGGAGTCTGAAAGGCTGGAGAAGCAAGTTCCCAAGGTCTTTTAGTTTACCCAACATCTCTTCCTTTAGTCTTTCATTACGTTCTTCAATTTGCTTAGGTAATCTTGTGCAAGCTTCCCTTCCTTGATGTACTGATGGATCTTTTTCTAATATGGATTTACAGTCTTCCAGGGCTTCATATAGCGTGTCGGTTTCCTCATACAACTCTGCTCTCCTCAGTACTGTCCTGATATAGCTGGGGCTTAACTGAATTGCTCTGCTGCAGTCACTGATGGCCATCTCTGTCGTGTCCTGTTTCATCCTTGCAGCAGCTCTGTTTGAAAACAGAATAGACCTGTCTTTCTGGAAGCAGGACAGACACATCTGAAGGGCTCGCCTGTAAGAACTTTCGGCTTCCGTATAACCTCCTTTCTTAAACTGCTCGTTTCCCTCCTCCTTTAGTCGAGTGCTCTCTTCTCTCCTTTTCTTTTTCTCTTCATCGGGCATGCTTCTTTCCAGTTCTATTGGATATTCTTCATCTAGTTCAAAGGAATTCCCATCATTTTCAGGTTTGTTTTCAACCTCGTCCACTCTTGGTTCCTCCTTCTCAAATGAGGCACTGGGGTCATAAAAGCTCTCCTCTTTTACCTGGTCCTCCTGGGGATGGGTCTCAACATCCTGGAGCAGTTTGCTCTGGGAATGGTGATCTTTGGCATTAGAAACTGGCGGACTAGCACCCTCCACTTCCTGGGGATCTGTAACTTTCAAACCATTAAACAGATCCTCTGGAACCCTACCGTTTTCTGACTTCTCCTCCATGCTCAATCAGTGACGGAGGCGAAGCTGAAAGCTCCACAGCTCCTCTCGTGGAGCTTCGTAATGGCTGAGACCCAAGGAAGCCTTTTAAATGAGATTCTGTTTTTTGAAAGGCAGTAGGCCTCACAGAGATGTGTTCTAGTGTCCTGTCGGGTTCACTCATTTTCTGAACATCCCATTACCCACGGGTTCTGCTAACTAGGCTGTGAACCTAACAAGCTTGGCCACTCAGCTTCAGTCATGTGGGAATCTGGAGAAGGGACAAACTAGGGCCAGCCTGTGCTGAGCACTGGGGTTAGAGGTAAAAAGAAGAGTGGGCTCGAGTGGCTGTTTCCTGCCACTAGGACACCCATGTGGAGACAGCCAGGTGAAGAGAAAGAGAGAGATATGAAAAAAAGTACAGAGATAAGTAGAAAAAAGGAACTGAGGGGCTTCTAAAATCAAGGATGGGGTGGCCACTTCTGGCCATGAACTCCCTGTGGCAGAAAAAGCCAAGAATGGCACAAAGAGACCCAAGAAGAGACAGAAAGAACAGAAGACACCAAGGCCAGTATCTAATCAGGATTTCTTCCATTTCCTGACTTTAGTCTCTGATGGTGCCTGCCTGCACATCCTGCCCTCAAATATTAAAAGACACCTATATTTCCTCCAACAAATCTTAGTCCTTTGGCATCTGGCTGTTTTGAGGGGAAACTGGTTTCCAGCCCCAAATTCCTTGTGGCAGACACAGAAGACTAGGCAGCAGGAAGTGAAATGAACACTCATCAGGACTGCAAGGAAGAGGGAGAGTGTCCTTGAAAGCCTTTTGAACAAAGGGAAGGATGAAGGAGGCTGGAGGTCCCCACAGAAGGAGCAGTGAGGCCTTACCCAGAGAAGCCAGGAGCCCACAGGTCTCCAGCAACACCTCCCAGTACAGGGTCCTCTGGGCAGTGTCCAGCTGCCCCCACTCATCTTGGTTAAAGGGCACTGCCACATCCTTGAAGGTCATCGATGCCTGGAAAGTCAAATAGAAGTAGCTTTGTTGGCCCTGGGCCAATGAGATGTGATTAGAGACTGATGTTCAGTTGTTGGTAAAGGACCATGAAGCCCCAAGGCCAGTATCACTTCCCAGGAGCCTAGGCGCCAAGGGGAGACAGACAGTGACTTTGGGCAAGAATGTGACCGTATCAGAGCAGAAGGCCCTCTATGCTGAAATCATTCCGGAAAGACATAAGACAATTCCAAGGCCATGAGGCCTGAGAGGCAGGGACAGCAAGCACTCTGGGGTGAAGAGGAATAGGGAACAGATGACAGTGACCATAATACTACTCAGCAGCTGAGCCTTGCTGGTCCTCACCGACTGCCTGCACCACGCTAAGGGGTCACATGCGTATCCCAGCAACTACAATCCAGCCCCAGCTCTGGAGCTAGAGTCTGACTTTGAATACAGCCTACTGAAAACGACAGCTGCCTGCCTTACAACCTGGGGGAAGGCAGCTTACTTCTCCAGCTTCTGATTTCCTCATCAATACAATAACAGTTCCCATTGCACTAGGTGGTTGTGAGAACTAAAGAGAAAATGTTCATGAAGCAAACACTGGAATGCCTGGCGCATATAAGTGCTTGGCCTGTTTCCCCTACTTTTATTAATTCTCTCTCAGCTATGAGGTAAAGACCGTCATCATCTCTAGGGTGCAGTCAGTGACCTGAGGCTCAGGCAGCTCTGGCAAGTCACCTAGAGTCATGTGTCCCAGGAAGAGAGGCAGAACATGATCATCTGTACAAGACCACACCATCTTACCCTCCGGAGACTCATCTCGGAGGTTCTCCCGCCTGTGTACATACTCCAGGACATCTGCTGTCGCCCCCTCGTTCCCAAGTCCATGTGCCAAAGGGACATTTGTCTTGCAACGTTCATATTACACGTCACCTCTAGGCCACCCCAGTCCACTGTGGGTGGAAGGATGGCCGAGAATTCAGGCTCTGGTTGTCTGTGTACAGGGTGTTGACTTTTGGCTACTTAGGAGCTGTGTGACCTTCAGCAGGCCTCAAGTTCTTCTTCCATAAGCCAGGGATAATAATAGAAGCTAACTCTGAGGAGGTGGGGAAACACCTCGACACAGATCAAGTGCTACGTGAAGGCCAGCTGTCATAGTGGTTATTTTTCCTCTTTGCTCCAAGAAAACCCTGGGTGGGTGGGAATCAATCCCTCATCTCTGCCTCTGTAACTACTAGATTTTGTGCACAAAGATATCAAAAGACAGGCAAGTGTGGATACTTTATCTAGCTACTAACAAGGGCAAGGAAAGACCCTTCTGCGAGGTGACACTGGTGCAGAGCCGGGAAGTGAAAAGGCAGCCCTGCAGAGATGTGGGGACAGTTTCCCAGGCTGAGGAAACTGCAAGGGCAAAGGGAAATGGGAAAGAGCTTGGAATGTTCAAGACAGCTAAGCTGGAGAGCAGTGAGCAAGGAGGAGCAGGAGAGAACAGAAAGGGAGGGGCAGAGGTGGATCTAGCAGGGCCCTGCAGGCCTTGGTGGAAGGTATGGTTGTATTTAAGAGTGAAGGGAATCCCTGGTGGGCAGTCATTCACTCATTAATGACTTAGGGAGCACCAGTTACAGGCCCTGTACTGTTCTAGGTCTGAGGATAAAGTGGAGATCAGGAGCCACGCTCTAAGGGGTTGGGGAAAGGTCCCCAAGAAGGAATGCAGAATACTATCTTGAATGGCCGTTGAGGATTCTAGAGACAAGAAAACAGAGTGAGGGTGTCAGAGATGAGGATAACTTTACATGGAGTGAGTGGGGAAGGCCTCTCCAAGGAGGGGACACAGGAGGGAGCCTGAAATGAAGTGAGAAAGGTAACCACGTGGAGGACAAATGAACAAATACAAGTCCGGACAATGATGAGGGCTATGACAAAAGTAAACACAGTGCCATGCTAGAGAGTAACCCAGGCCTGTTGTGTGTTTATGTCAAAAGACAACACTCCTGCACACCAGCATTACTGAATATGTAACGGATTTGCTTTTCAAATATAAGTGTCTTAAGCAGAAAGACTGATTCACTACTGTCAGTGGTAAGTCAACTCCACTTGCAAGCATCAGATGACAATCGCGAAAGATGAATTCAGGGGCCTCCTTGGCTTTTGGCCTCACGTGATCTTCTGTGCCCTAGCGGAGGAGCGGCAATTCCAAACACGCTATTCCCACCCACCTTTACCCGCAGGTTTATCCCACTTCCCACTTTATTCATCAGCTGTGTAGAGGTTAGAGCTCAGAAAGGCCCAAGTGTCAGATTCTTCTTGGGGGTGAGCCCCTAAGATCACGGCCTAGAAACGCACCTCCCTAGCAACACAATACAAAAATGCTGCTGCCTGGGCAGGGCTGGGGGACAGAAGCACATCACGCCAAGTACCCTTCCCATTTACCTACACCAAGAGGGAACAATTGTAAACATTTCTATTTTACACCCAAGGAAATGGAGGCCAAGCTTAGCGATGGTACTCAGGCAAGGTCACAGCCCTGGGATGGGTGAAAGCTAGAATCCACAGTTTCCGCACTCGGCAGCCCACGTTCCGCTCAGCCGACTGCGGGAAGGTCCACGGATGGACCGTACTGGAGATTCTGATAAGTTACATTTCCCCTTTTCATGCCGCAAACCGGTTACTGCCAGAAATGAGACTCTCTCCATGTAAAACCTCATCTTAGACTTCATGGGCCGCGAATGACCCCATGCCAAAGTCCCCAGACCCAACGGCAGCGAGGGCAAAGTGAAGACTCCCCGGATACCACCGTCTCCTACATCGGGGACCCAGACAATGAAGGTAGTGGTCCAAGTGGGTAGGATCTGGGGCACCCTCCACTTACCAGCGTCGGTTCCATAAGGGCCAGGGCCGTGTTCTCGAATTCCCTGTGCGGAGCCGAGCCAAGAGAGGCGGCGACAGAGACGGTCCCGTGCGCTCCCGTGAACCTTCCCCGCCTCCCCAAGGTCCTGCAGGGCGCAGAGGTGGCTTCTGTCTCCTTACAGTGTTTCCCTGAAAAGTTTTGAAAGGTAGCTTGCTGGAAAGCCCCTATGCACCAAACCACCAGTTTGAAAAGAACGAACCAGTTCGGGACGCCCCGGAAGACCCGGCCAACCACGCAGGAAACGGCCCTTTATGGTCGCATTGGGCCAATTCTCACCGCTTCTCTCTCGGCACAGAATTCTGGGTAATGTAGTTTTTCTCCTGCACGCGGCCAAGCCGGGCCAATCTCCTGAAAGCGGGCCCCGCGACCCCACGTGGGGCGCTGGGAAAAGGTGACCGGAATTTCTTAGGAAGGGGGTGGGGGTCTAGGAAGGGGGTGGGGACCCCTCATCTTAAAGGAGAAGCAGCTAGGTTTATCTGCCACCCATCCCGGATAACTTTTAAGAGGCAGGATTTCAGATGCTCCCAAAGGTTACAAACCTAATGCACACACCATACTGTACTATGTTTTAGACACAAAGGATGTCTTTGTACCTGAGAGGAAATATATGATATCTAGCTACTCCTCAAATACACAGAGATTGAAGCTTTAGAGTTCGTTTTGTCCACTGGGGCGGTGGGGGTGGGGGTGGGGGTGGGGGTGGTGCTGGCAGGGAAGCAAAACGTGAGAGTTGTGAGTTAAGTTTTACTTGGGACAACGTGAGGGCTATGACATAGCCCAGAAGGCAGAGTCTCAGATAGCTCAGAGGAACTGGTCCAAAGAGGTGAGGTCGGGGCAGTGGGGTCAGGTCAGTATGTATGCGCTTTTGGTGAAGAGGAATACATACACTGAAGCACATTTTTGCAGAAGCTTGCTGCTCATCACCTGGAGGTTGCTGCTAGTCATGAGGAACAGATGTCTCTGTAAGTGATTATAGTGCTTTTCTAGATATGAGAAGATGCAAGAATGTGGGCTCATAAAGTCTTCTCCTAAAACTGTCTATCTGAAGGCCTGTTCTGCCAGTTTTCCCCAGAGCACAGAGTGCCCCATTCCTGATCTCTCCCCTGAACTCCTTTCAGTGTGTGTTGAAGGAATGCAGTGGCTGCAGCATGGCTGCAGTGGCTAGTGACTAATCCTTGCAGAGGCAGATGGCAAGTGACAATTTTTATTTGGCAGTTTTGTAAATTTCAGTATGTTTTATTAGAGATAAGAGAGAAAAGACTCCAGCAGGGATAGAAAGATGAAGGGGAGGGGAGTTTTTCAGTGGCCCTGAAGCCAGTGAACATGGATAGTGCTCTGCCTCTGGTTGCCTCAGAAAACGTCTGTCCTGTTGGTGTTACCAGTGATGTGTCCAACCTTGCCAGCAACATTATTTTACCCAGGTCCTCTTTCTTAATCCATATCCTAAAACATATTCAATTTCTTTTAGGAATCTGGAAAATATCTTGAAAGGAAAGCTACTTACAAAATATCATTTCCTTCCAGGAAAGAAGCTGTCACAACCCCTGCAAGTGTACCAAAGGGGCCTCTGAAACCTGAAACAAGTATTTGTGACTTTAGGGTCTCAACGCCTTATTAGGAAGTGATTATCACTTCACCTGTATTTGCATAAACAGTAGTATGTGCATGGAGAGTGAGAATATTGCTGAAATACACTTGTAAATTATTTTAATTTCTGAAATTTATTAATAGTGACTAAGTATTTATTCAAAGATATTACTGAGCCAAACTTGGGTCTACTGGCCCTCCTGCAGTAAAGTCAATCTGCTAACACTGGGTTGTGGTGAAGAAAAGTATAGCATTTATTGCAGGGTGTCAAGCAAGGAGAATGGGCAGCTCATGCTCAAAGACCTGCACTCCCCAGTGGCTTTCAGAGAGGGGTTTTTAAAGGCAGTGTGAGGGAGGTGGCTGCAGGGCACATGATCAGCTCTTGCACAATTCTTGGATTGCTTGGCATCAAGGTAGTTTCGAACATCACCGATTTTCTGGTTTCAACCAGTCTGGGATCTGCATGCTTGCAGTCAGTAGTTTTCATCTAGTGGGGTCTACTATCCTGTAAAAACAGCTTAGGAATATGTGTCAAATCTTCGTCTATATCTTTCAAGGAACTGGGTGTTTGGTGACTCTGCTTTGTGGCTAGTTTATAGTCTAAATTGTTACCAGCTTCCCAGCCCTACAAGTATTCTTTGTTTCTACATCTTCACATTTCCTAATCATTAACTCTCAAGCCAGCCTTTTGAGACTCAGGGGAAGCCTGGGAGACTAAAGCAAAAGCCCTTTCCTTCAAAGGACAGAGACATAGGGGCTTGTACACAGTTTCAAAGATAGTGGTAGAAATACCCCTGGGAAAGCATACTGTGACAAGTGAAAAAAATTAACATTTTAAGGAACTTTGAGCAGAAGAAACTGAAGTCTAAGAAGTAAGAGTATGAGAAATAATAGCATGTGCTCTGCTGGAAATTTTACCATATCTGAGGATTTCTCTTCAAAATGTATTTCTTATTTTAATTCTTGAAACACTGAGGCAAGATCCACTAGAAGAAAGTGGTAGAGAGGATATTTAGAAAGATTTCCCAGAATGGTGAAAATGAACAGGAAAGAGGGGTGGGTTGTCATGTTTATTCACTGCTCTGACAAATAATCAGTGAGCAAACAATGGATTTTGGGGGGGCACTTTCATCAGTGTATGGGAGACAAAAAAAGAGACACAAAGACACCTGCCTTCGTGGTACATTCTATTTCAGAAAGATAGGCAAGAAAAATGAAAAAAAAATTACTACATTAAGTAGTTTATAAAATATGGTAGACAAAATGGATATATAGTAGACATAAAGGAGAGAAGGTGAGGGTGCCAAGAAGGTAGTGGAACGAACATTGAGTGAAGGAGTGAAGGGGAATAATTTTTCAGGTAGAAAGTATGAATTAATGATGCTGCTATTAAGAATCGCCTATGTATGGTTACATAGAGTAGGAAGCACCAGGATTCTCTCTCACTACCTAAACAATAATTTCAGCAGACTCATTCTGATATAACTATTTTGGAACTCTGTAGTCCACTGAAGGCTTGCAAATTCCATAGAAAGGCTTGGACAGTCAATTGTGATTAATGTTAGTCAATTTCAGCCCTTTGCATAGTAGCAAGTACCAAGCCTCCACCCTGTGACCGACAAGTGTACGTGTGTTCTTGGAGCAGGCTGTGCATAGCTTGTGGGAGCTAGGGCACAAACAACTCTGTCCTCAAACATCAGGGATCTGTTCTTTGATTTCTGTTCCTGATTAGAGACATGCAGTCATCTGAGGAGCATGGCCATTGTTGTTAAACCTCCCCTCCTTGTTGTGAGCCCCTCCCACTCTGATTTCCAGAATTACCAGATTATTAGATTTAAATGCCCACTGTTCAACAATAAAACAACAAAAAGTCAGCCAGAGGGAACTGTCAGATACCGTGAAGAAGACAGACTGTGGCAATCACAGAGGAGGAGAGCGAGAAAAGGTAGAGGGAATATTTGAAGAAAGAGTAAAATCTTCACAAATTTAATGAAAGACATGACTATAAATATCCCAGAAGCTCAATGAACTCCAAGTAAGATGACCTCAAAGAGACCCACTACACTACACATTATAATAAAAATTTTGAAAGACAAAGACAAAAGAGAGAATTTTGAAAGCAGCAAGAGAGTAGCAACTTATACAAGGGACCAACAGTAATAACATAAGCTTGTTTCTTACTAGAAACTTTGGAGGCCAGAAGGCAGTGAGCTGATACATTAAAGTGCCCAAAGGAAAACATCATTGACCAAGAATCTGCTAACGGCAAAGCTTTCCTTCAAAAGTGAGGAAGAAATGAGAACATTTCTACACAAACAAAAACTATGGGAGTTTGTTACCACTAGACCTGCCCTGTGAGAAATGTCCAAAGGAGTCTTGCAGGGTGAAATAAAAGGACACTAGGCAGTAACCTGAAGCCATGTGAAGAAAAAGATCTCAACAAAGGTAAATACATGGGCAATTATAAAATCTAGTATTATTGTAACAACAGTTTGTAACTCTATTTTTTTGTTTCTACATTATTTTTTAAAATTATTAGTCTAAAACTAGTACTATTGTAACTTTGGTTTGTAACTGCATTTTGTATTCTACATATTTTAAGATACTGATGCATGTAACATAATTATTAGCATGTATTTTTAGTCACACGGTATGTAAAGATGTAACAACCAAAAGGGGTGGGGATAGAGTTGTGTATAGGAGCAGAGTTTTTGCATGTTATTGGTTAAGCTGGAAAATTCAAATTAGAATGTAATAATTTTAGTATGTTAAGTGTAATCCCATGGGAATCACAAAGAAACAGCTATAAAATATATACAACAGAAAATGATAAAATAATTTAGATGTTTTAATACAAAAAATCAACCAAACACAAAAGAATACAGAAATGCAGGAAATTAGGGATAAAATAGCTACATCTTTGTTTTAAGTTATATAGAAAACAAGCTGCAAAATGATAGAAGTAAGTCCCTTCATATCAGTAATTACTTTAAGTGCAAATGGATTAAACTCTCCAATCAAAAGACAGATTGGCAGAATAAATAAAAACACATGATCCAGAGGACCTAGGACCTGGCCCCAACACCAGTGGACTGACACTAGTCCCAGAAACCCCAGGGCCTGGCAGCCAGTGACACTGAGACTCAGCTCAGCCCACCAGTGGACCAGCTTCACCCACCAGTGTTTGGGCACGAGCCCCAGGACTCCCTGGGCCCTGACCCCACCTACCCACAGGCCAAAACACCAACTAAAGACCCCAGGGCCCTGCAGCAAGAGCTCCCCCTCAGGACCTGGCTCTGCCCACCAGTGGGCTGGCATTAGCTCCAGGACCTAGCCTCACACACCACTGGGTAGGCACCAGCCTCAGGATCCCCTGGACCAAGGCCCTGCCCAGCAATGGGCAGACACCAGCCCCAGGACCACTGAAGCCCCATAGCCTGACATGTCAGAACCCAACCCACCCATGAACAGGCTGGCATCAGCCCCATGACCCCCTGGACCCTGGCCCTGCCCACCAGAAGGCCAATACTCACTCTGGGACACCTTGGTCCCCTCAGCCAACCACCCTGGGATCAAGCCCACCCAGCAGTGGGCAAATCCAGTTCCAGGCTCCCCCAGGGCCCTGTAATCAGAGGCCCAGGAATGTAGCTCTGCCCACAAGTGAGCTGACACTGGCCCTGGGACCCTCTAGGCCCCAGCCCCACACACTACTAGGAGCTAATACCGGCTTCAAGACACCTTGGGCCCCTCAGGCAGCTGCCCTGAGGTCCAGCCCCATTCACCTGGGCCAAAACTAGCTTTGGGACACTTCAGACCCTAAAGCCAGCCATACAAGGAACTGCCCTGCCCACTGTCAAGCAAACACTAGATCTGGGACCTCAAGCCCCACAACCACACACTACAGAACCTGGCTTTGCCAACCAGTGGGCCAACACTAGCCCCAGGACCCTCCCAACCCAGGGCTGAGTGGCCAAAAGCCTCATGACCAGGCCCCTGTTATCAGTGGCTAGAAACCTACAAACAAGTTTCTAACCAGACCAGAAGCCATCCGTGCCCACCAGACTGCCCACAGTAGTCAGTGCAACAAAATAGAAGGACCCATGCAGCCCACATAGGGAGTTCCCATAGAGCGTATAGCTTTGGTGATCGGAGGAGATTGCACTGCTGGGAAGCACAGGGCACCTCCTACAAAATGCTACTTATCCAAGGTTCGGAAATGTAACCAATCTACCACATAAATAGAAATAAAAATAGCAAATTAGGCAAAAATGAGGTGACAGAATATGTTCAAAACAAAGGAACAAAGTAAAACCCTAGAAGAACTAAGTGAAATGGAGATAGACAATCTACCCAATAGAGAGTTCAAGGTAATGATCATAAACATGTTTAAAGAACTTGGAGAAGATTGGATAAAGAGAGTGAGAAGTTTGGTTTTAAGAAAGAGTTAAAAAATATAAAGAAGAATCAAACAGAGATGAGGAATACAATAACTGTAATGAAAATACACTAGAAGGAATCAACAGTAGATTAAATGATACAGAGGAACAGATCAGTGAGATGGAAGACAGAGTAGTGGAAATCACTGAAGCTGAACCGAAAAAGAAAAGAATAAAAAGAAATGAGGATAGTTTAAAAGATCTCTGGAACAACATCAACTGTACTAACATTTGCATTATAGAAGTTTCAGAGGAAAAGAGAAAGAGAAAGGGGCAGAGAATATATTTGAAGACATAATAGCTAAAAACTCCCCTAACCTAGGAAAGGAAACAGACATCCAGGCTTAGGAAACACAGAAAGTTCCAAACAGGATCAACCCAAAGAGGACCACACCAAGACACATTGTAATTAAATGGCAAAAATTAAAGATAAAGAGAAAATGTTAAAAGCACCAAGGGAAAAGCAACAAATTACATACAAGTGAACTCCCATAATGCTATCAGCTGATTTTTCAGCAGAAATTCTGCAGGCCAGAAGGGAGTGGCACAAAATGTTAAAGTGACAAAAGGGGAAACCTATTAACAAGAATACTATACCTGCAAGGCTTTCATTCAGATTTGATGGAGAGATAAATAGTTTTACAGAGAAGCAAAAGCTGAAAGAGTTCAGCACCACTAAACCAGCTTTACAAGAAAGGTTAAAGGGACTTCTTTAAGTGATAAAGAAATGGTCACAACTAGAAACATGAAAATTACAAAAAGGAAAAATCTCATTGTAAAGGCAAATATATGGTAAAGATAATAAATCCACTATATATAAACCTAGTAGGAAGGTTAAAAGACACAAATAGTAAAATAATCTATGTCCACAATAAGTAGTCAAGGGATACAAAACCCCAAAAGATGTAAAATATAACGTAAAAACATTAAAAGTTGGGGGGGGGCAGCAAAAATGCAGGGTTGTTAAAAATGCATTTGAATTCAAGAGAACAGCAACTTAAAATAATCATGGATCTAGCTCCAGATCTAGATCACTATATATAAACCTCACAGTAATCACAAACCAAAGATCTGTTAATAGACACACACACAGAAAAAAGAAAGTAATACAAACATAACACTAAAGGTAGTCATCAAAGCACAAGGGTATAGAACAAAAAAAGAAAGAAACAGAAAAGAACTACAAAAACAACCCCAAAACAATAAAATGGTAATGAGTACATACCTATCAATAATTATTTTAAATGTAAATGGACTAATTCTCCAATCAAAAGACACAAAGTGGCTGCATGGATACAAAACCAGTATCTATATATAAGCTGTCTACAAGAGACTCACTTTCAGATCTAAGGCACACACACATATTGAAACTGAGGGGATAGAAAAAGGTATTCCATGCAAATAGAAATTAAAAGAAAGCCAAGGTAGCAATACTTATATCAGACAAAATAGATTTTAAAATAAAGACTGTACAAAGACAAAAAGGACATTACATAATGATCAAGGGATCAATCCAAGAAGATGTAACACTTGTAAATACAAAGCACTGAACTTTGGAGAATCTAAGTACATAAAGAAAACATTAAGATACATAAAGGGAGAAATCAACAGTAGCATAATAAAATTAGGGGACTTTAACAATCCACTTGCATCAATGGACAGGTCATCCAGACAGAAAAATCAATAAAGAAACACTGGCCTTAAATGAAATCTTAGATAAGATGAACTTAATAATGTATAGAGAACATTCTAAAAGCAGAAGAATACACATTTCTTTCAAATGCTCATGGAACCTTCTCCAGGGTAGATCACATGCTATGGCACAAAACAAGCCTTGATAAGTTTAAGAAACTTGAAATGATATCAAGTATCTTTTCCAACCATGATAGTATGGTACTAGAAATCAACTACAAGAAAACAAAACAAAACAAAACAAAACAAAGCAAAAGCAAAAACATGTGGAGGTTTAAAAATATGCTAATAAGCACCCAATGGGTTACTGAAGAAATCAGAGGAAATTAAAAAATACCTGGAGACAAGAAAAATGAAGACACAAAAATCTAAAATCTATGGGACACAACAAAAGGAATTCTAAGAGGGAAATTCACTGTGATAGAAACTTAGCTCAGGAAAGAAGAAAAATCTCAAATAGACAACCTAACCTTACCCTTAATGGAACTAGAAAAATAAGAACAAAGAAAACACAGTCAGTAGAAGGAAAGAAATCATAATGCTCAGAACAGAAATAAATAAAATAGATGGTCAAAAAATCCTCGATAGATTCAATCAATCAATCAATCAGTCAATCAATACCTTGATAGAACAAATCATTGAAACTAAGAGCTTATTCTTTGAAAAGATAACAAAATTGATAAACCTTTAGCCAGTCTCATCAAGAAAAAATGAAAGAGGGAACAAATAAACAAAATCAGAAGTGAAAAAGGAGAAGTTACAAATGACACCACAGTAATCCAAGGGCTCATAAGAGATTACTACGTTTATACATTTAGATACTACAGTGATACGCCAATAAAATGGACAACCTAAAAGAAATGGACAAATTCCTAGAAATCTACAATCTCTGAAGACTGAATCAGGAAGAAATAGAAAATAAGAATGAACCAATTACCAGCAATGAGATTGAATCAGTACTAAAACAAATCCCAATAGACAAAAGTCCAGGTCCACATGGCTTCACAGGTGAATTCTACTAAACATTTAGAGAGCAGTTAACACCTATAATTCTCAAAATATTCCAAAGCATTGCAGAGAGAAGAACATTTCTGAACTCATTCTACAAGGCCAGCATCACTCTGATACCAAAACCAGACAAAGATATGACAAAAAAAAGAGAAAATTACAGGCCAACATCACTGATGAACAGAGATATAAAAACCCTTAACAAAATATTAGCAAATCGAATCCAACAGTACATTAAAGGATCATTCACCATGATTAACTCAGATTTATCCCAGGGATGCAAGGATGGTTCAAAATCTACAAATCAATCAATATGATATACCACATTAATAAATTGAATAAAACCATATGACAATTCCATTAGATGTAGGAAAAGCTATTATGATAAAACATCAATTTATGATAAAAAAAAAAGCTCCAAAAACTGGTATATAGGAAACATACCTTAAAATAATAAGGCCCATATATGACAAGCCCACAGTTAACACCATACTCAGTGGTGAAAAGCTGAAAACATTTCCTGTAAGAGCAGGACAAGACAAGAATGCCCACTCTGGTCACTTTTATTCATCATACAATGGGAAGTTCTAGCCATGGTAATCAGACAAGAAAAAGAAATAAAAGAAATTCAAATTGGAAAGGAAGAAGTAAAACTGTCACTGCTTGCAGATGACACAATACTATACATAAAAAATCCTAAAGATGCCACCAAAAAACTACTAGAACTCCTCAATGAAGTTTCAGTGACGTTTCAGTATGCAAACTTAATATACAGAAAACGATTGCATTTCTATACACTAACAATGAACTATCAGAAGGAGAAATGAAGACAACAATACCATTCACAATCGCATCAAAAAGAATAAAATACCTCATAATAAATCTAACTAAGGAGGAAAAAGACCAGTACTCAGAAAACAATGAGACACTGACAAAAGAAATTTAAATTGCCAATGCATGTATAAAGATATACCATGCTTATGGATTAGAAGAATGAATATTGCTTAAATGACCATACTATCAAGGTAATATACAGATAGAATGCAATCCCTTTCAAAATACCGATGGTATTTTCACAGAACTAGAACAAAATATTCTAAAATTGTATGGAAACACAAAAGACTTCAAATAGCCAAAACAATCTTAAGAAACAAGGACAAAGCTGGAGGTGTCAAGCTTCCTGATTTCAAACTACACTATGAAGCTACAGTAGTCTAAACAGTATGATACTGGCACAAAAACAGACACAGAGGGCAATGAAACAGAAAAGAGATCCCAGAAATAAACTTACACTTATATGGACAACTAATGAGTGACAAAGGAGGCAAGAGTATACAATGGGAAAGAGACAACCTCTTCAATAAGCGGTGTTAGGAAAACTAGACATATACATGCAAAAGAATCAAACTGGACTAATTTATCACACTATTTAAAAATAAATTTAAAATTGATTAAAGACTCGAATGTAAGATCTGAAACCATAAACTTTCACAAGAAAACACAGGCAGTATGCTTTTTGATTTTAGTCTTAGTAAAAAAAATTTTTTGGATATGTTTCCTCAGGCAAGGGAAACAAAAGCAAAAATAAACAAATTGGACTATATAAAATTCAAAAGCTTTTGCACAGCAAAGACAACCAGCAATAAAACTAAAAGGCGATCTAGTGAATGGGAGAGGACATTTGCAAGTGATATTTCTGAAGAGAGGTTAATACCTAAAACATATAGGAATTCATATAACTCAAAAACAAACAAACAAACAAAACTCAGAAAACAGGCAGAGGAGCTGATCAGGCATTTTTCCAAAGAAGACATACAGATGGACAACAGGCACATTATGAAATGCTCAACATCACCAATCATCAGGGAAATGTAAATTAAAACCACAATGAGATATCACCTCATACCTGTCAGAATGGCTATTATCAAAAAGACAAGAAATAACAAGTGTTGGCAAGGATGTGGAGAAAAGGGAATCTTCATGCACTGTTGCTAGGAATGTAAATTGGTGCAGTCAATATAGAAAACAGTATGGAGATTCACAAGAAATTAAAAGTAAAACTACCAAATGATCCAGGAATTCCACTTCTGGATATTTATCTGAAAAATGAAAACACAAATTGGAAAAGATATATGAATCCCTATATTCATTGCAGCCTTATTTACAAGAGCCAAGATACAGAAGCAACCCAAGTGCCCATCAATAGATGAATGGATGAAGGAGATGTAGTGTATGCATATATACATATATACATATGTATGTATACAATGGAATATTACTCATCCATAAAAATGAATTAAATCTTCTCACTTGTGACAACATGGATGGACCTAGAGTATATTATGCTAAGTGACATAAGTCAAATAGAGAAAGATATTACATGATTTCAGCTATATGTAGAATCTTAAAAAACAAAACAAATGAACAAACATAATGAAATAGAGTCAGAGATACAGAAAAGAAACAGGTGGTTGCCAGTGTGGAGAAGGCTGGGGGGAACAGAGAAATAGATGAGTGAGATTAAAAGGAACTAATGTTCAGTTACAAAATTAGTGAGTCACAGGTATGAAATGTACAGTGTGGGGAATATAGTCAATAATTATGTAGTATCTTTGTATGGTGACAGATTACAACTAGTGTTATCATGGTGATAATTTTGAAATATATAGAAATATCAAATCACTATGCTGAATACCAGGAACTAACATAGTTTTACAGGTCAATTAAACTTCAAAAACAAACTCATAGAAAAAGAGATCATATTTGTGCCTACCAGAGGCTGGTGGAGGGGGCATTAGATGAAGATAGTAAAAAAGTACAAACTTCCAGTTATAAGATTAACAATTACTAAGGATGTAATATACAACATGATAAAGATAATTAACACTGCTGTACATTGTACCTGAAAGTTTAAGAGAATAAATCCTAAGAGTGCTCATCAAAGGAAAAAATATTTTATTTTCTATTTCTTTAATGTTATATCAATATGAGATGATGCATGTTCACCAAACCTGTTAGGGTAATCATTTCATTATGTTTATAAGTCAAATCATTATGTTGTACACCTTAAACTTATAGAGTGCGGTATGTCAACTTTATCTCGATAAAACTGGAAAAAATAAAATCCTCAAACCCTTTTGCCACTTAAAAAAACCCTTTTGCCACTTAAAAAAAAACAGAACAGTGATAAATATATATACACCTAACACAGGAGCACAAAAATATATAAAACAATTATTAACAGAGCTAAAGAAAGAAACTGACAGCAACACAATAATAGTAGGGGACTTTAACCACCCCCTCAACATACATCAGTGGATATATCATCCAGACAGAAAGTCAAGAGATCAGTAGCCTTAAATGTAACATTAGACCAGATGGATCTGATCGATTTTTACAGAACATTCCATCCAAATGCAGCAGAATACACATTCTTCTCAAGTGCAGATGAAACGTTCTCAAGAATAGATCAGTGTTGGGACACAAAAGCAGTCTCAATAAATTGAAGATTGAAATCGTATCAAGTATCCTTTCCAATCACAATGTAAGGAAACTAGAAATCAATTACAAGAATAAAACTGAAAAAAAAAATCACAAATATGTGTAGAAGGCACAAGTAAATGGAAAGATAGTCTATGCTCATGGATTGGAAGAATTAACATTGTCAGAATGTCCTTATTACCTGAAGCAATCTACAGACTCAATGCAATTTCCATCAAAACCCCAAGGACTTTTTTACAGAAATATAACAAAAAAATTCTAAAATTTTTATGGACCCACAAAAGGCCCCCAATAGCCAAAGCAATACTGAGAAAAGAACAAAGCTCAAGGTATTACACACCTTGATTTCAAACTATATTACAAACCAATAGTAATCAAAACAGCATGGTAGTGGCAGAAGAACAGAAACATAACATAGATCAATGGGACAGAACTGAGAGCCCAGAAATAAACCCACACATATATGGACAATTAATTTATGACAAAGAGCAAAGAACACACAATGGAGAAAGGAAAGTCTCTTTAGTAAGTGATATTGGGAAAACTGGACAGCCACATGCAAAAAAATGGAACTAGACTACTGTCTCGCACCATACACAAAAGTTAACTCAGAATAGATTAAAGACTTGAATGTAACACCTGAAACTATAAAACTCCTAGAAGAAAACACAGGCAGTACACTCTCTGACACTGATCTTAGCAATACCTTTCTAGATATGTCTCCTCAGGCAAGGGAAACAAAAGCAAAAATAAACAAGTGGGACTACATCAAACTAAAAAGCTTCTTCACAGCAAAAGAAACTACCAATAAAACTAAAAGACAACATACCAAATGGGAGAAGATATTTATGAATGATATATCAGTAAGAGGTTAATATAAAATATATAAGTAAATCATACAACTCAACAACAAAATAAACAACTCAATTAAAAAATGGGCAGAGAAGCTAATTAAACATTTTTCCAAACAAGATGTTCAGTTGACCAACAGGCACGTGAAAAGATGCTCAACATTGCTAATCACCAGGGAAATGCAAATCAAAATGACAATGAGATATCACCTTACACTTGTCCAAATGACTATTATCAGATAGGCAAGAAATATCACGTGTTTGTGAGGATAATGCAGAAAGGGGAGACGTGAACTGTTAGTGGGAATGTAAATTGGTGCAGCCACTATAGAAGATAGTATGGAAATTCCTCAAAATATTGAGAATAGAACTACCATATGATCCATCTATTTCATTAATGCAAAAAGACATTTGCATTCCTATGTTCACTGCAGCATTATTTACAATAGCCAAGACGTGGAAACAGTGTAAGTGCCCACCAAAGATGAATGGATAAAGAGGGTGTGATACACACACACACACACACACACACACACACAATGGAATACTACTCAGCCACAAAAAGATGGAATCTTGCCATTTGCAATATCATGGATGGACCTTACAGGTATTATGTTAAGTAAACAGAGATGGAGAAAGACAAATATGACTTCACTCTTGTGTCTCCAGAAGACCTTAAAAGATGTAGCAAAATGGAATTCTATTTATGTAAGTTAAAAAACTATCTAATTTCTGCATAGAGAGTGGACTGGATGGATGCCAAGAGTGAAAGCATAGAAATGGGTTAAGCAGCCCCTGCAGGTCTTCCGGTGAGAACTGGATGTGAATAAATGAAGGCTGATGACCCATCCTGTTGAGGTGGCATTGAAAACAACACTGTCTGCTGGAATGAATGCGTAGGGAGGGTAAGTGAGGACAAAAGAGGAATACGGGAAAATGTCTGGATGTTCAGCTTTATCTGATAAGTAGATGGTGATTCCATTTCCTAATGTGGGGCTTGAAAGAGGACGGGGATAAGGAGACAATCAAGACTTCTATGTGTGCCCCATGAAGCATGTGGAGTGTGAATTGCCAATGAACAACCAAAATGAGCTGGGAGCTAAAGGGCTGGACAGATGGACAGAGAGTTCCAGGGAGAGGCGAGGCTGGGCTATGGATAAAGACTTGGGAGTCTTTTTTAAAAGATGATTTATAAACACATGGAAATTCAAAAGGGAAAACATGAAGGAGATGTGGAAAACTGAGGCCAACTATGGTCGTGGGTCCCTTTAACATTTAGAGATCAAAGAAGAGATGGAGAACAAGCAAAGGAAACTGAGAAGCAGCAGCCACTGAAATAAACATTGAGAAAAATGTGACGTCATAGAACCAAGAGAAGAGACTGTTTGAAGACGGAGGAAGTTGTCAATTGTGCCAAATACTAAGAGGTCAAGAAACGAAGTAACCAAAGAGCGACTCTCAGATTTAGCAACATGCAGATCACTCTGACCTAGAGAAAAGCAGACCCCGGAAAATAACAGGAATGTTCTCTGATATGACATAGTTATGGAGAGACAGTGAAGTGAAAATTGAAGAAACATAATAGCGAAAACATTTCCAAGAAGCTATTCTACTGAGAATGAAACTAGAACATTTTCTGGAGGGAGTTTTGGGAAGAGAGGGTTTTTAAAAGGTGAACTATTCCAAATACTGAAGCATGTCTGAAAGATGATGGGAAAGATCTAGTAAAGACAGAAAAAAATGTTGACTCAAGAGAGAGAAGGACTAATTGCAGGAAGTACATGATTCCTAGGGATACTATTGTCTAGGGGTCAGTATAAAGCATTACTGTTAAGAAAGAATTTTATAATAGCGATGACTCAGAGCAGTAAAGCTCGAATTATCTGTAGAGCATGGTGCCAGTCCATAGGATAAGCTCAGTGAGATGGCAGGTGTATTTGTCAGGATTCTTCAGAGAAAACAGAACCAGCAAGAGATGTGCCTGTTTGTGTATGTATGTGTGTATAGATTAGATAGATACATAGATAGATGTGTAGATAGTTAGAGATACTTATTTTAAAGGGTAGCCTAACACAGTTAGGGGCTGGCAAGTGTGAGTCTGAGTTCTTGCCAGCAGGCTGGAGACCCAGGGGAGAGCTGATGTTGCAGTTGGAAGGCAGAATTCCTTCTTCCTCGGAAGATTTCAGTCTTTTTCTCTTTAGATTTTTGACTGGCTGGATGAGGCCCACTCACATTATGGAGGGTAATCTGCTTTACACAAAGCCTACTGATTTAATGTTAAATATTAAACTCATCTAAAAAATACCTTCCCTGCAACCAACTAGACTGATGTTTGAGCGAACATCTGGGCACCGTAGCCTAACCAACTTGACACATAGCAACACAGCAGGATACATAAAACATTTATGGAGTACCAACTTTATGTCTGTCACAGAGGATGTAAGACAGACAAAAGAAAGTTCCTGGGATTCCTCCTTCACACTCATGAAGGTGCTGTGACAGAGAGGGCTCTGGAAATTGGATTGAGTTTAAGCTGGCAGGAGAGTGGAACCAAACTGGAGTGCTCTAAAACCTGGACCAGGGCAGCTTCACAGGGGCACAGATTGGGAACACTATACTCAGCTCTTCCTGACAATTTCTGGCTGTCCTTTTCCCCGCTTAGGGAATGTGTTGAACCAAAAGACACCTCGGTTTCCCCTAGTTGGCACAGACCACGACAGCCTCAAAAGATGTACCGCGGAACCCTTCATGCATTTAGTTTTGCCTTCAGGAACATTTCTTCAATGGCAGGGACCTAATGGCAGCTCACAGGAAAGAGCCTTATTTGTCGTCGTGGCCCTAAGTCCCCACTCGGTACAGGTAGCCCAGGGCCCCACATGCTGTTTCCCTCCTACAGTTTGGGTGGAAGAGAATAAACCGAAAAGGGGTCCCAGAAACAGGTAGATCATTTCACCAGTTACCTGAATTCTTGGAACTAGATTCTAAAATACTCCAGACTTCCCGCTAAGGATGAAACATGGAAGAGAATAGCCTTTTTTGGGGCCCTCTGTTGGTATGTATCAAAGAAGCCTAGAGATGGGCAAATTCTTTTTAATATAATTAATGTAATATAGAATCTAGGCATTTGCCACTTAAAAAACCAAATACGTATGCAACAATGTACATACAAGGATATTCTTTACAAATTTTAGTAAAAATCTGAGCACAAAGCAAATGTTCATCAAGGGGAGGGTGCTTAAATCTGTTACCGTTACGATTCCTGATATGGAACATTGTGGACATTCTAGTGATAATGTAGGCTGTATGTTGCTAATATTGCAAGACATTCACAATTGATTGACAGAAAATGAATGAGAGTACACATAAATCTATATTTTTCAATAAATGATATATTTCTCTCAATAGATTAGCATAAGTCACTTTCTATAGGTAAATGGAATGAGTTAATATTACTTTCTTTTTCTAAATTTTGCAATAGTGTTTACTGATGTTTTGTAAAAACTCAGTGACATTTTCCCTCCATCCATTTATTTTCCCAGACTAACATATGTATTGGAGTTCACCTCCCCTAAGCCATTTTTAAGAGAAGTCACGCAAAATCAACAAGTGGGAAAAACTTGATTTACTTAGTAAGCCCCCAAGGGTATTCTCAGGCTTAAAGTCTAAAAGAAGTCCCTTTTTATGGAGCTAAAGCAAGACTTATTCCAATTCCTCCATGATGCAAGAGGGAGGAAAAGAAGTGAGATGGGCACCCCCCTTCCCATCATGGCCACAGATGGACTCCTTGACACCAGCCCTTAGCTCTCCTCAGGGAACCAAGCCAACCTATCAAGCAAAGGCTGTCCACTATTATTATTCAAACATATGCACACCTGAAACTTCCTACTGAGTTCACCCTTCAGTCAGTCTGGTGTTACCTGATACCAGTCACATAAATAATCAGAGATGCGGGATGTCAGAGGTCCTCCAGGATGGAAGGAGAGAACACGAAGTTCTTGTTGGAGGCTCTCCACAGGTTCTACACTGGGCATTCTGGGGTCAGGCTGGGGCCAGGTTGGGAATGGACAGGTCTTCAAATCAGTGACAGGAGAAAGGCTCTTTAGGCTCTTGCATTTAAAACGTTGATCTACAGTGGAATATGTAGGCTTATTACAAAGTGATAGATGGAGAATGAGCCAGGAACGAGGACAAAGACTTCTACAAGCGGTCTCTGCAGAAGTTTTTCACTATGGCAAATACACAGGATTTTTTGATGTCTCCCAAAGCTTAGAGTCTCAAACTTCCTTATCACCCCGAGTCTTAGAATAGTTTCAGCATCAACATGAACTGGCTTTTCTTCTCCCAAGTTCATATACTAAAATGTGCCCTTGAACAGATTAAATTCCAATAGCAAAATCATTTATTGTAGATACTGCCTAATAGAAAAGGGAAAGAAAGTAGCTCAGGGCTAGTGGAAGGGAGTGGGTTCAGCAAGGCATGTAAAGTGTATTCCTGTCTCCTTATTGATCTCTTTTGGACCTACATTCTTTCTCAAGTGACTGGCATATTTGTTTAAAACTGGCTTAATTATGCCTATGCCTCTACCTTTTCTATTAAAAATGCAAATCATCGAGCACTCAGGTGTTAGGGCTTTAGCTTTTAAATAATGTTCTTTAAGCGCTGGCCATAAATAGCTATTGAGACAGAAGGACTGGCCCTCCATTTAAAGTTTTTCTCACCTCTGCCCCCGGTCACATCTAGTCCTTTAATGTTAATCCTCCTTCTCTACGAGCTTAATTTATGTCCCAAACATCTGAGGACTCATAATGGGAAGGCTTCATCATTCTTCCAAGAAACTCAGGAATAAAAGCAGCAACAATGAAGAATCCCTATGTAAGATTTTCTGGAAGGACTGAGCTGGGACTTTATGTCTCAAATTTAGTTTAAAGTGGTTCCAGAGTGGTAGTAATCCCAAATCTCATGTGAAAATAAAATTATATATTCTCTGGAAAAGAATGGTACTTTCATTCAAGGATATTGGGAAGCCCTGTAAAACCCTTTTCAAGGACACACAAAGCTAATCACCAAAAAAGGAAGCAAAGCAAATTGAGTATAAAGAATTTTAAAAATGTTTACAAAGATTCATAAAATCTTCAGTTATTGGTATTATCAGATGCATATTAGGAATCAACTGTGCCTACCATGTTACAAAAATCTTTGAAAAACTGAAAAAACAAAACAAAACAAAACCTGTGAGGGAATCATGAATGCTAGATAAATCAGAATAAATTATCCAGAATGCAATATAGAGACTGAAAGATGGAAATTACAGAGGAGGATAGAGTGGCAAGACCTACCTAACAACTAATTGGAGTTCACAAGAAGGAGAAAGAAATAATGGAGAAGAGGCAATATATGGAGAAGACAAATTTGCTGAGCACAGGAAGATGCCACTTCAGACTCAAATTGCTCAACAAATCCCAAGCAGGAGAAAAAAAAATAAAGAATTTCACAACCAGAAACAGTATGCAAAAACTATAGAAAACATATTTGGTTTCTGAATCCAGTTCAAAGCCCAGGATTCTGAGGGGGAAAATTCTAATATTCTAGTCTCTTTAAAATCTTGCATTTGTCTATGTACTTCAATATTAAACTTGTACTTCAATATTAAAAAGGTCATTGTTCTAAAAGAACATTGCCCAAAAGATATGCAATATCAGAAAAGTAAATACTAAAGCCAAAAGACACATGAAAAGATTCCCAATCTTATTAACAACAAAAGAAATGCAAATTTAAGCCACAAGAAGTTATAATTTCGCACCTAGCACAGTTACAAAGTTTGAAAGTTTCACAAAAATCAAGTGCTGGCACTAACAGTTGCCAACCAAAGTAACTGCAAGCTATGGTAGGAGTGCAAATTGGTACAACTTTGAAAAAAAAATTGCCATTGCTTAATAAAGATGTAAACGGGAAGATACTTTGCACTAGCAAATCTTTCCTTGTTACATATTCTAAGCCTTGAGAGGAATCCAGTTGATGCCACAATATTAAAAAAAACCCACTGCTGCTCTAGGGACGAAAAATACAGTCATGAGATATACCAAGGTGCAAGCATTGCCTAATGATCTTATGCGTGTTAAGTACTCGACATCCACACGAAAATTCAGTCATACTACTTATAACTTTTAAAAAATAAGTAAATTTTAGTTAAAAGAAAGTAAAGGAAACAACCCAAATTTACAATAGTAGAATGTTCTGACCTAGGCACGTCTTTGTCCAGTGACTGTTCAGGCGGGCTGGGCAAAGTCAGAGACTGAAGCGCTTCTGGGGGCCGAGGAGGGTCAGAGGAGTGATTCTTCCCAGGACTGAGGATCTTTGTCCTCAAAGCCCTCACGGGAGTCCTATATTCGCGAGTCCCTCGAGGGTGTGCAATGCACATCGGAGCTGCAGCCAGTGCGCTAGCGATGACGTGACCGCACCAACTTCCGGGAAGTGCGGTGGGTCCGCGGACAGTTGCTGTTGTAACAGCCTGGACAGAGGGCATTCTGGAATATACAGTCCTGGGCAAGTCGGTGCCAATGCTCAAGGCCCATACGAGCTGGACAGCGTGGCAGCCGGGTTTTGGATGAGAGGAGACGTTCCGCTGGTAGAGGCCAGTTCTCATCCCGCAACAGCAAGGGCCGCCCTTGTCCAGGCAGGAGACCGTCTGCGCAAGCGGACGACGTTTCGCCGCCGCATGATTTTATGGAGAGTGTAGTTCTGGGCGCCACTGTCCTCCCAGTGCAAGCAGACGGTTGCCGTTAGCTCCGGAAGGCAGAGTCGTCAGAGACAACTGCAGACCTCTCGGGACTTTGCATGTGTTGCTCTGCGCGCAGCTTCGGGCGGAGTAGTTTTCTCACAAAGCCCAGGCCGAGTTCTCGCGGTGCGCCGCGCGGCCGCGGAGCCTTCTGGGAAGTGTGGTTTTTCCGGAGGCAACCGTGCGACGCACTGGCAACTTTTGTCCCTGACGCGGAGGCGGCTGAGAAGTGTATCCCCGGTGTGGCTCATCCTTGGTCCGCCGCTCGGTCGTCTCCGGCCAGGCTCGGAGTTCTCGGTTCTGGAATCGGGGAGGACTGTGGACGGCGCGGTTCCCTCGAGCGGGGCGGCCATTGTCCGCTCGCCGCGACCGGGCGCTTCAGGTACGCGTAGGTGCAGGCTCTGGACGGCCCCGCCCGGCTCGGTGGCAGCGAGGTCGGCTGAGGAGTCAGGCGGGTGTGGGTCCTGGAGGGAGGGCGGCCGGCAGGCCTCGGGCTAACGAAACAGCCAGGCGCTGGACACGGCTGCAGCAGCCTTCCTGGCCCGAGGGTCTGCCCCGCGGTGTGAGCCAGCCAGGCCTTTCGCTTCTCTGGGCCTCTAAGTCCTGCTTGGTGAAAAGGGGTAAGGATGCCGCTTACCTTATAGAGCTGTTAGGAAAAGGAGATGGGAGAGCGAGTGTGTGTAATACGCACTAAAAGAAAATGGCATCTGCAGGTTTTTTTTTTTTTTTAAGTGCAGTGCTTAAACCTTGAACAGATTGCTTCAGTATCGCCGAGTTTCAGTTTTCTCATCGTTTAAAAAAGAAATATGTAATGTGAATGCCTACCATGCATAGTGGTGAAGATCGAACGAGCTCTTATTTAATATTATTAGTATTGTTTTAAGAGTTTATCACTTATGTATATAATAGTTGATTTACACGCAGATAGCACGTGGTTACTTCTTGCCAAGAAACACTGTTAATTCGGGGAATGGTTGGAGCCCCAAAAAGTGATTCCCCATGTGATTTTCTATGCAGGTGTGTCCAGAGCTGCAAGATAAGCCTGATTTTTCATGACTGCGTTTTCCAGTTCTTGATCTGCCTTGTCCTTTTATAACAGAGCCTGGGAAAAGGACTGTGTTCACTATTGGAAACTGCAAGGACATGTTTCAGGTAAGTTAGTAAGTCCCCAAATCTTCTCAAAACACCTGCTTATCAGGACTCTGGGGTTTTTGCTCTAACTCTCCTACCAGTTACTACCGCATAAAGTCCATTTAGGAGCTGGATCTATAATTCCTTTCATTATAGCAAAACGTGGAGCCTGCAGAACTGCAAGGTACTGTCTTCTCTCAGTGCTCCTCTTTTCTGCCAGTTTTCTGCTAGAAGCCTCCGTGGAGTCTTGAACAAACCTTTTTTAAAATTACAAGTCAAAATTCAGGTTTGGAATTTTAGGTTATTTGCTTTATGGTTGTCAAAGCTGTATCATGTGGTCTCAATTAATGGTATATACCAGTTCTTTTCAGTTGTTCAAGTCAAGAGATGTTTGGAGTCATCCTTGATACCTCCCTTTCTCTTATAACTCAGATTCAGACACTCTAGTTGGATCTGAAATATACAGAGGATATCTACATGATTGGTTGCCCTAGGGCTACGACCACTGCCACCCTGGTCCAAGCCACCTAGATTATTGCAGTAGTTGCCTTACTATATTCCCTGCTTCTGCCCTTGACCCTCTTCAGTCTCTTCTCAATACAGCTGTCATAGTGAACTTCTTGTTATATAAAATCCTGTCATTCCTCAGAGTAAAACTCTTCAGTGGCCCTAATTCAGAATAGAAGTCAGATTTGTGTAATGACTAAAAAGCTTTGTACAATTAGTCTGTCTTATTACCTCTCTGATCTCATCGTCCTTCTCTGTCTCCAGCCACACTGGCCACTGCCTCCAGGACTTGGAAGTTGCTATACCATCTGCTTGGAATATTCTTTCCCTAGATATACACACTCTTGCATTCTTACCTCCTTTGTATCTTTGCTCAGTGGTTACTTTCTTGGTAAAGCTTCTCTGAACACCTTTAAAATTTAAAATTGCAGTCACTTCGTGACTATCACTTTAACTCCTCCATCACTGTGTTGTTATTTTTCAAAGCACTTATCACTCACTAACTGATACACTATATTTGTAGTATATGCATATGCCCTTTGTTTGTCTCCTCCTGCTGGAAGAGGTGTATTTTCTTTTTTGTTGACTGTTTTATCTTCATTATCTGGAGTGGTTATCTGTCATAAAACAGATGCTTAGTAAATAATTGTTGAGTGAATGAGTGATGAAAAAATGGCAGGGCAGAATCATGGGGTAGGAGTGAAGCCTGCACAGGAGAATGTATGAGTGGCGATGTGCATGTTGGGCAGAGTCTGTTTCTTAGGAATATTAGATAATAGAATTGGACAAACTTCACTTTTCTAAAAGAAGCTAAAGTGTGAACTGCCAAAATGGTTCATTGATTCATTTTCTAAACACTTAATGAAGAACCTGTTAGGAAGACTCTTACATAGGTTTGGGTATACACTGACATACAGGATTTCGTTACCTAGTGCAATACTGAGAGACCTTTCTACAGTGGTGGAAGTGTTCTCTTTGTGTGCTGTCCAGTATGGTAGCCTCCAGCCCCATATGACTGTTGAGTACTTGAACTATAACTAGAGTGACTGAGGAACTGAATTTTTAATTTTACTTAACTTTTAAGTTTAGTTAATTTCAATTTCTGTAGCCAAATACAGTGGCTACTGTATTGAGCAGTACAGGACTCGTACAGGACTGGTAGAAAAGCAAGAAACTGTAAGAAATTAAGATATTTATGTAATATCCTAAGTTCTGGGGACAAAGATGAATGAACACCCTAGGCTGCCCAGGCAGCTGAAGGGGAAGGAAGAGTTGAAGCATCCCTGGGGAAGCAAGGCTGGAGTTGTTTAGGTGGCACACAGTACCAGGGAGGCAGAGGCGGAAGTGAAGTTTTACCAAACTGAGAGAACACCTTGAGTGTGGGTAGGTAGAGAGGCCTATGAGAGTCTTTTAAGGAAGTACAAAAATTTTGTACAGCAGTGGTTCTCAAACAGGGGTGATTTTGTCTCCCTTAGTCCCACCCAGGGGGGACATTTGACAATGTCTGGAGACATTTTTGGTGGTTGTAACCCAGTGGGGGAAGGGGAGTTGCTTCTAACCTCTAAAGGGTAGAGGCTAAGGATGCTACTAAACATCCTAAAATACACAGGACAGCTCCTTGCAGTAAAGAATTATTCAGCCTAAAATGTCAATAATGCTAAGGTTGAGAAACCCTGATTTAAATAAAGAGCAAAGAGTATCTATTAGTGAGATTATGTGGTGTTCTTCTTTAGACTGTTAATACAGTGATACTCATTAGTATCAAACATAAAATGTAAAATATCTTTGCATGAGTGGAATAAAACAGTGCTTTATGCATTTAATATAGTGTTGATTTTTAAATTTGGTTTATCAGGTGGGATTTGTAAAAGCTAATCATTTACAGACCACTGTGGAAAATAGGAAAAGATGGAATTTTTTTCAGTGCATAGGATAAGGCTAGCATAATCCTAATATCTGGGTAAGAGTAAACACAAAAGGAAAAAAAAATTTCCCTGGTGCCAAAAGGGAGATCTCCCTCTCTTAGAATGTTTCCTTGAGAAAAACCTGTAATTGTATGTCCTCTCCCTGTCCCTTTGAGATGCTTGTAAATCTTTTTCAAAGCTAAATAAGCCTCTGCCAATTTCACAAAGTAGTAAGTCTTTCTTATGGGCCTCAGAGCCATCTCTTTGAATTGAAAACATGAAGGAAGATGCGCCTCTTATCTCCCTACCTGTGTGGGAGTTTAGCGTAGGCTTCTGGCTCCAAGTTCTAACTACCTGCTTATCATAAAGATATGAGTTTTATTTTTCTTTGGGATGAAGGCAGTTAATATAGATGGCTACTCCAATTACCAGGTGAATTTAGGATGAACTCTGTAGCAAATAATGCTGTCAAGTCCTCTTACTTAAGGACAAGTTATTTATTTTGAAAACATGTATAATGGATTGTATCTGCCTGACTTTATAAAAGGGTGAAAATTCTTTCTGTCCTTGCAGTCTTATTAGTGATTGCCTGTGAAGTGCATTACTGTCTGGTTTCATGCTTATTCAGTAATTAAACTGTTCTCTTTTTAGACCGTGGAGAGGATTTTGTGCTTGGTAGATTTGATTTTTAATTATTTCCCCAATACCTGACAAAGGTAAATTCCCTCTTTAAAACCAAAGACCAGTGTCACTGGTGAACACACATGTGAAATATCCAAATGAAGTAATAGAATATTGAATTTACACTTGGAGTGAAAAATTTGCAATAGCCAAACAATGTTTATTTCACTAATGAAAGGCAGTAATAGTGCCATTTTAAATACATACATTTTTTTGCACGTATTTTAATTTGACTAACCAGTAAATTATTATTGAACATTTAAGCTTTCTTCTAAAATTTTGCTATTTTAAATAATACCATGAATGAGTAGTATTGGGAAGAAATCTATTTCCTTAGAATATTTTCCTTGCAATGTGTCTTTTTTTTCTTTGCCCTTACTTTAAGGTTGTATTCAAGGACTACCTGTGTCATAAAACCATCCTTCAGTCTTCTTGCCCAGGGGTCTCAAATTATTTTAATTATAGATTATGAATATGAGGTTTAATTATGTGCATAAATGTTTTTGCTTTCTGTTTATAAATTGGTTATGTATGTGTCTATCTTTAATATAAAGATGTCTTTTTTCTGAACCTATTGTATTCTTTTTTTTTTTTTTGAACTTTAGTGGGTTATCATGTTTTATTATTTACCTGGCATGTAAGTTATAAAAAACCCAATAAGCACTTGACTATATGCTGTCAAGTATTGAATGCTGATTTTTAAAAATTTTATAATTCTATTCCCTTTTACAAAATTAACTCTCCTGAAGGAGAGCTTTTATATTTGTCTCTCATCTGTATTGGACACCACCACCAAGAACGTAATTATCCAGTTATCACTTAACTTAGATCAGATTCCTGATCATTGTCACAACTATTGAATCTTGTTCCCTTTCTTCCACACTAGCATAGTTTTACCCCTTGACCAGTGACAGAAGCGGCCTAGGCTATTGGTTGAGCCTAAATATGTGTGCTATTTCAGGTGACATTTAGTGATGTGGCTATAGATTTCTCTCATGAAGAGTGGGGATGGCTGGATTCTGCTCAGAGGGATTTATACAAGGATGTGATGGTCCAGAATTATGAGAACCTGGTATCTCTAGGTAAGCATATCTCCCCCTCGACTCCAGTGAGGGAAATCTTTCTTCTGCCACTCTGAATTGCTAGAGATCTTTCTTAGTAAATAGCTGAATTTTTGTTTCACGTTCCCAAGGAAATACATAGCTCTGTTTTGTCCTGCCTGAAGCTTATCTTCCCATTTTAGTGAACATCCTTCAGACTTACTTTGGTCCCTATTTTGATGTTGGTCTCTCCTCCATGAAGACCACAGCTTGAACAATTTTTGTTCTGTAATTTTCCCTGTAAGCAGGTCTTTCCATACCTAAGCCATATGTGATTGCTTTATTGGAGGAAGGCAAAGATCCTTGGATGGTGGAGAGAAAACTGTCAACAGGTATGTTTCCAGGTAAGTCATGGTGAATCAGGCAAAAGAGGTCTTTGTTAAGATGCTTGTAGAAAGTGTGGAGGCATTTTAGGATATTTAAGACATAATGTATTCAGAGATCCAAAATGTAACAAAACTGAGGGATCCTTAGCTTAGATTTTAAAATGACCATTCCTCTATCTCAAATTATCTTTCTGTATTATGTCATCTAATTAACAGTGGGGGTTTTTGCTTTCATAATAATTCAAATTGTTGTTTATTTGAAATGAAATAAGGCAAATTATTCTTTGTAAGTCCATGTAAGTCTAAAAAAGCTGTCAATTAGATGGAAAATCAGTTTTCCCCTAAAGCAGAACTTCAAAGATCAAATATGAACATAAGTGCTAGAGGAAGTAAGGGATGTATAGGAAGGTTTCTAAGAATGATATTTTCTAATGTCAATAAATATTATGATTTCACACAGATCCTACATAAACTCACTAAGCCTCAATCTTTCTGAACCACAGAGTATTTAGATTATTTTGTCATTGTAGCTGTTTAATGCAGTGCTATAAATTCTGCATTTTAAGCATACTAGTCTGACTGAAATTGAGATTAATCAATTTAATTGAGAAGTTGCAGAACCAAAGCTGTGTGAGATAAGATGTGGTCTTTCACATAAGTTTAAAAGGCACAAAGTATTGGCTTGGGATCCAGAAAGAAATGCCTTCTGCATTTTCTTTCTGATAGATTCAATTTTTTCTCATGTACTGATTGCCTATATTTAACCATTTCCCGTAATATACTCTGCCTCTGAGCTGTCTGTATTCTCTGTACTCCATTTGAACTTTGTTCAGAAATCATTGAATATATGAGTTTTATCAGAGCATGTGTTTTCTTGTGAGGGTACAGGGGGATGACTTAATTTTTATCCAGTTCTCTTATTTCTACCATAGAGGTTTCTTTTCAAGAAGTTAAAAAAAAAAAAAAGCAGTATTTTGCTCTCTTGATATATTACAGATTGGGAATCGAGATGGGAAAACAAAGAATTATCAATGAAGGAGGATATTTGTGATGAAGATTCACCCCAAACGGTAATAATGGAAAAAATTATAAAACAAAGTCATGAATTTTCAAATTTTAACAAGGACTTGGATTATATAGAGAAGTTGGAGGGCAAGTGTGAAAACCAGGTAGAACATTTCAGACCAGTGACCCTCACCTTTAGAGAAAGTCCCACTGGGGAAAATGTTTACAAATGCAGTACATTTAGAAGCATCTTCCATTTAAAGTCTGTTCTTTCTGAACCACAGAGAATTTCTGCTGAAGGAAAGTCACATAAACATGATGTATTTCAGAAGAACATACCAACAAATTCAGTTTTAAACAACGAGAATGTCAATGGTGGAAAGAAACTTTTGAATTCTAATGAAAGTATGACAGCCTTCAGCCAAAGCAAATCTCTTGCCCTTCACCAGACTTATAACAGAGAGAAAATCTATACATGTAGTGAATGTGGGAAATCCTTTGGTAAACAGTCAATCCTTAATCGCCATTGGAGAATTCATACAGGAGAAAAACCGTACGAATGTCATGAATGTGGGAAGACTTTTAGCCATGGCTCATCCCTTACTCGACATCAAATAAGCCACAGTGGAGAGAAACCTTACAAGTGTATTGAATGTGGGAAGGCCTTTAGTCATGTTTCATCACTTACTAATCATCAAAGCACTCACACTGGAGAGAAACCATATGAATGTATGAACTGTGGAAAGGCTTTTAGTCGTGTTTCACATCTTATTGAACATCTGAGAATTCATACTCAAGAAAAACTCTATGAATGTCGAATATGTGGGAAGGCCTTCATTCACAGGTCATCTCTCATTCACCATCAGAAAATTCATACTGGAGAGAAACCTTATGAATGTAGTGAATGTGGAAAAGCCTTTTGCTGTAGCTCACACCTTACTCGACATCAAAGAATTCATGCTATAGAGAAACAATTTGAATGCAACAAATGTCTGAAAGTCTTTAGCAGCCTCTCATTTCTTATTCAGCATCAGAGTATTCATTCTGAAGAAAAACCCTTTGAATGTCAAAAATGCAGGAAATCCTTCAACCAGCCTGAGTCACTGAATATGCATCTGAGAAATCACACTAGATTGAAACCTTATGAATGCAGTATATGTGGGAAAGCCTTCAGTCATAGGTCATCCCTGCTTCAACATCACAGAATTCATACTGGAGAGAAACCTTACGAATGTATTAAATGTGGGAAGACGTTCAGCTGTAGTTCAAACCTTACTGTGCATCAGAGAATTCATACTGGAGAAAAGCCATATAAATGTAATGAATGTGGGAAAGCTTTTAGCAAAGGCTCAAATCTTACTGCCCATCAGAGAGTACATAACGGAGAAAAACCCGGTAGTACAGTAAGTGTGGAAAAGCCTTTAAGCCACATGAATTACTATTCATGTGAAAGATCGTATAAGAGAGAAACTGTATAAACAAGGTATTCGTCATAATACGCTACTCATAGATCCGCCCTGATTCAACATCAGAAAATTTTTACTGGAGAAAGGTCTTATGAATGTACTGAAATGGGGAAATCTTTAGCAGTGATACAAGCCTTATTGTCTGTTACAGTTCACACTATAGCGAGACTATAATATGAAGGCAATATATGTGGGGAAGCCTTAGCCAGCATTAATCTCTTGATTGACATAAGTAAATCCACACTGGAGAAAAACCCTTTACATGTAATAAGTATGGGAAAGACATTAAGCAATATGACTCTCTTAAAAAGCATTAAACACATACAGGGTAGATGCAACATGAATATAAAAATTGTGGGAAATCCCTCAGTTAAAACGCATCTCTCATTCTACATCAGAGAACTCACACTGGAGAGAAAAATGTAAGAAATGTAGCCAAGTGTTCACTAAGTGTTCTTAGCTTGCTAGACATCAGAAGATTAATGCTAGAATCACCTGAAACATGTAGGAATTACGTGTAAGTGTTCCTTTGCAATGATGCTAATTTGTAAACAATTCTACAGGAAAACCAATAAGCATATTATAAGTGAATATGCATATCTTATAGTAGCAGCATGCATTTTACTCGAGTCCTACATAGAAATTATCTTTAGCTAATGGGCATGTGAAGATACTTGTCACCCAGTGAGTCCAGCAAATGTTATAAAGTTGAAAATTAAAGTTGCAGTAGAAGTAAAAAGTGGCGTGCATAAAATTTTTGGTCTCTAATAAAATCATTCTGTATATATTGAACGCTTTGACTGACACACTGATATTTCTTACAAAATTTTCCACTACTTTCCTCTTGAAGAATTAAGATCAGCATTACTGTATAATCTTTATGGGAGACTAGCATACCTAGGAAAAACATCCTGATCTCTGTGCTAAGAATGTCGCCATTTTGGTGAGGATGATCCACAGTCCATTTCCAGTTGACTTAATTCACACATTTTAATTTTTACAAGTACCATGAGAACATAACCCAAGAAACTACGTACTATGAGAGATCAGAGCAGGGTGGATGTGTTTTTTAATCTGAATCCTAAGGGATGAGTGCTAATGATAGTAGCCCTCCATAATTGCAGATTCTACATACGCAGATTCAACCACTCGCAATTGGAAAAATAAAAGTTTTTATCAAGGAAGTTCTGAAAAAGCAAAACTTGAATTTGCTGGCAGCAATTATTTATACAGCATTTACACTTTTTTACAGCTATTTACGTGACATTTACATTGTACTAGGTATTATAAGTAATCTAGGGATGATTTATAGTATGAAGGAGGCTGTGCATAGGTTATAACGAATACTGTGCCATTTCATGTAAGGGACTTGGAGCACCTGCAGATTTTGGTATCCGTGGAGGGTAAGGGAGTATGTTGGTCTGGAACGAGTTCCCTGCGAATACTGAGGACAACTGTAGGCAACTGTGCAAGAACACGCGCTTTTGGGGATCATTTTAGGCAAAGCAGACAAGCAAGTTCTATCAGGTTTGCTGCATCTGGAATCCGTTATCAGTGTTAAGTTTCAAGTTTTGTGGCTTTGAGGTGTTTCTGCTGGCAGCATCACTAGTAACAGCAGTAATTTCCCCATCCCTTGATCAGTTATGGGGGTTTGGAATTTAATAGTCCAGAGCTGTGCCCATTACTTCTCCAGCCTGCTCACCAATTTTGACAACATTAATTTCCTATATGTCTTCTTGAAATATTTAAGACAGTTTTTGCTTTCTACACTGAACCTTGACAGATAATTATGATCTGTAAGGGGGATGGCTTCAGATATTCTAAGCTTCAGATAAGAAATGAATAGCTTTATTGCCCCTACAGTTTCCCATTTCTTGCTACTGCAAAGGTGATAGAGGTCAATGATTAGGATTGTATGGGTGCAGTTGCAAGTAAAGCACAGTTACATAGTTTGTATTTCAGATTATGTTCTCTATGGCATTTGATAGTTGTAAGTAAAATTATTTTAAGAAGGAATATCATTGATACAGTTCTGGTGTGGAATGAGTGATAGGGTTTCCAACTGTAGACAAAATATTCTACTTTGGTACATGTGCTACCTTAACTGAAAGCCAAGAGGTGAAGGCACATTCCATAGCAATTCACACTAGAGACAGTGGGTTTGGAATTGGAGGGTAAGTTTTTAATATTAAGAAGAGATTTCTCTTTCCTTTTAATAGTTATAAGGTTTACTTTGATACTGTATGGAATGTTGAAGGATCTTTCAGAGACTTATAATTAAGGGAGCATGGCATGGTATCAAACAAGGATTAAAGATAGTTGTAATTATGGATAGACTGGCCCCTACGTGTACATTTAGTTGTGGAGTAATGGCAGTAGCTTTAGGTTTCTCCCATTCTCTGTCCTTCTGTGCTCTCCCAAGCACTGGTACTACAAAGATGAAGTAGTCCTTTAGTCCCCCAGGTTTTATTTGCTTTCACTACACAGTTTTATGCCATTTTGTTATGAGAGGATTCATCCAAATGCCCATACTTTGTCATTTAAAAAGCATGAGCATACACATGATAATGGTTTATAATTCCTGATTTAAAGTAACTTCACAATGATACTGAACTGGGAAAAGAAAGCCAGAGATTTAAATAAAGGTAGAGAAGATTTTTAAAGAAAGCAGTAAGAGGATACGGCTGTACCTTGTCATCGTAAAAGACTGAGCTGAGATCATAATGCTGTTATAATGTCACTGATGGAGAATCATGCTCGGTTATGACTTAACCATTTCTTGAGCATTTACTGTGGGCCTGATAAATAATACACACTCCATACCCTCCAAGAGCTTAAAGGTGTGTGTATGTGAAGAGCACGGGCTCTGGGCCACGCTGACTGGGTATGATCTAAGTTGCACGTGTCCTGGCTCTGTATGACCTTGGACAAGTTAACACGCTGTGCCGTGCCTCAGTTTCTCCATCTATAAAATGATCATAGCATCTAAGGATTACTTTGAAGACTAAATGTGTTAATCAGTGTAAAATGCCTGGTGCCTCAAAAGCATTCAAATAAACATTAGCTATTAATTTCATTGTCATTGTCTTCACGTGGCTGCTTCATCATTCTGGTCTCCAGTGTCACATCTAGTGGGTCTTCCTAATCACCTGTCACTCACCTACTTACTGTTCACCTTTTGGGGGTTTCTTACAAGACATTTCCATTTCCTTCCAACAAATCTCCCTTTGGCATTTGAGCCATCTTTGCAAGGAATATATTTATTATTCAAAATACTCTGAGGAGACACAAAGGACACCAGATAGGAGAAAATGAGACAAGAACACAGCAGGACCGCAGGAAGTCAGGAGGGCTCCCTAACGTGTTTTGGAGAAAAAGCAGAATGAATAAGGCTTCAGGTCCCTGTATGGAGGAGAGGTGAGGCTTTACCCAGTGAGACCAGAAGCCTCAAGTACCTTGGCATCACCTCTTGTTACAGGGTTCTCTGGGCTGAGTGCAGCTGCCCTCACTGTTCCTGAATAGAGGTTACAGCCATGTTACTGAAGGTCACCAATGACTAGAAAGTCAGACTAGTTTCAATAGCCTTGGGCTAGTCAGATGTTACTATAGGCAATTGTGCAGTTACTGGTAAAGATCCTGAAAGAACCAGGGCACATATCACTGAGCATTTCTTGGGAGACCTGCTCTGTACAGGGCATCAAAGGGGAGTCAGACATTGCCTTTTAAACAGGATGCAATTGTGTTATAGAAAAAAAATGCCTATGATTTTGTTCTCAAAGGACGATGACAAGGCTGTGTGGCTTGAAAGACACAGAAAGTAAGCTCTGGCATTAAAGATGAATAGGGAAAAAGTTATAGTGGTAACAGTATTGCTAGCAGCTGAGCCTCATGGCTGTATACAGTGTACTGCACACCTGCACTGTATGCTGAGGGCTGAGGTTGCAGCATTTAAGAATTAAATGTTCCCAGCTCTGGACCCAAATTCCTGGGTTTGAATCAGCCTATTGATACTGACACTTGTCTTCCATTAACCTTAAGAAAATTACTTCATTTCTCAAGCTTTGATTTCTGCATCAAAACTAATTCCCACTCTAACTAGGTGGTTGTGAGAATTAAAGAGAAAATACTCATAAAGCAAACAATGGAGTGCCTGGCACACAAAAGTTGCTCAGTGTGGTTTTTCTTAGTTTTATTAATTCCCCCACAGACTATTAGGTAAATGCCATAATCATCTCTATGGCACAGTCAGTGACTTGAGCCTCAGGCAGCACCAGCAAGTCTCCCAGAGTCACGCATCTCAGGAACACAGGCTGAATCTGAACATCCAGTAGGAGATATGAACTACAGTTGCCCGCCTGGCAATACTGTAGCTCAGAAGATCAAGGTTTCTCTTAGCAGTCACACTGGTCCTCTCATGCCTCCTTGAATAAGAAATATTCCCTTTAGCCATGCTGTTCTTTCAGCCTAAAATGTCCCCAATAACCCCCAAGTTCACCTGCCAGAAGGACAACTGCCTACCCTACAAAGTATCATCCCAGGCTTCCTCAGGCAGTAATGGGGGAAATGAGGGATGAAGAGCCCCTAATAATGGATAGATCAACCACACAGAAGATAACTAAAAAAATAGAGGATCTGTTAGTCAATAAACCAACTACACCTCATGAACTGGATTAGTGCTCTTATAAATGAGATCCCACAGAACTCTAGCCCCTTTTGCCATGTTTGGACTGAGAAGTCTGCAGCCAGAAAAAGTCTGACAATTCTGGCACCTTGATCTCAGACTTTGAGCCTTCAAGAACCGTGAAAAATAAATTTCTGTTGCTTATAAATTACCCAATCTCTTGTATTTTGTATAGTAGCCTGTATGGACTAAGACAGCAACCCATGGGCCAAAGAGGGATCCAAAAATTAAATCAGAAAATACTTAAAAGACTTATGAAAATGATAATGAAAACACAACCTACCAAAATTTGTGGTATACACCAAAAACTGTTAGGAGAGACATTTACAGCAGTAATTGTCTACATTAGAAAAAAGATTTAATAGAAGAAATTAAAAAAAAATTTTTTAAAGAAACATGCTGAGTGAAGTTATGGCTGAATCTTACTGACTATTGAAGACTGAAGAAAGTATTTCTCCAAAATGTCTCCTTAGATCTATATTGTGCGATTATCCTGAGAAGTGGTTACTGCCCCCAAACTTGAGTGATAGCATAAACAACCTGCATTTATGGCAGGCAGTGAGGGAGGTTCTCTCTCCATCTAGCCCTCACAAAGCCAGATGGAGAGATAACAGTGTGGTAGAGAAGGAAGCAACAGCCTAGGTGGGTCTGGGTTCCTGTCCTGGCTTAGCCACATACTAGCTCTGAGGCCTTGGCCAAATCACACCATCTCTGAATCTCAAAGCTCAGAAACTTCTAGCAAAGATAATAATATCTATCCCACAGAGCTCCATGAGATCAAATATGTAAAAATACGTACCACACCTAGCAGAGTGCTCAGCACACAGTAGCTTCTCCAAATAGGTTAGATCCCTTCCCTATGAGACACCCGGAACCAACACCTTTTCATCTGAAGATATCACAGCCTGGTGTCCAGCCTGAGAAGATCCTATGACTTTCAGAACTTCTACTCTGTTTCTTATATTCTATACTGAAAGAGAAGTGGGCCAAAATTGTTTGTTAATAAATGTTATTGTCACTTGCAAAAAAAAGTCTGAAATCAATAACCTAACTTCATACCTTCTGGAACTACAAAAAGACAAACTAAACCAAAATCTACTGAATGAAGGAAATAATTTTTAAAAACAGGGTGGAGATAAGCCAAATAGAAAATAGAGAAACAAAAGAGAAAATCAATAAAACCAAAAGTTGGCTCTTTGAAAAGATCTTCAAATTTGATAAACCTTTAGCTAGACTGACAAAGAGAAGACATAAATTACTAAAATCAGAAATGAAAACAGAGATATTACCACCAACCTTACAGAGATAAAAAGGATTATAGGACAATACTGTGAACAATTGTACACCAAAGAATTAGACAACCAAGCAAAAATGGAAAAATTCCTTGAAACAGAAATTATCTAAACTGTCTCAAAAAGAAACAGAATATTTCAACAGATCTGTAAGAAGAGATTGAATCAGTAATCAATATCCTCCAAACAAAGAAAAGTTCTGGACAGATTGCTGCACCAGTGATTTCTACCAAACATTCAATGAAGAATTAACACCAGTCCTTCTCAAACTTCCAAAAAATTGAAGAGGAGGAACCACTCCCTAGCTTATTACATGAGGCCAGCATTGTTCTGATACTAAAGCTAGATAAAAATTATCATAAGGAAAGAAAATTACAGATGAATATCCTTATGAATATAGATGCAAAAATCCTTAACAAAATATTAGCAAATTGAATCCAACAGCATATAAAAAGATTTATTCACCATGACCAAGTGGAATTTACCCCAGCAAAGTAAGGGTGGTTCAACATAAGAAAATCAATCAATATAATCCATCCCCATTAATAAAATGAATAAAAAAACCCTATATGATCATCTCAATTTATACAGAAAAGGCATCTGATGAAATTCAATAAACTTTCATGATAAAAATCCTCAGGAAGCTAGGGATAGAGGGGAAATTCCTCAATATGACAAAATTATTTGTGAAAAACCCACAGCTAACATCATATTCAGTGGTGGAAGACTGAATGCTTTCCCCCTGAGATCAGAAAAAGACAAAATCTGCTTTCACAGTTGCTTTTAAGCACTGTACTTGAAGTTCTACCAGAGCCATAAGATAAGAAGAAAAAAGGTAATCAAATGGAAAGTTGTAAAATGATCTTTTTTGCAGATGTCATGATCCTCTATATAAAAAATCCCAAAGAATAAAAAAATAATAATAATAAAGCTAATAAATGAATTCAGCAAAGTTGCAAGTAAAATCAGTACCTCAAAATCATTTGTGTATCTATACAGCAATGAACAACCCCAAAAGGAAATTAGGAAACTCTTTCCATTTACAACAGTACCTACAAGAATAAAATATTTAGCAATAAATCTAACCAAGAAGGTGAAAGATTTGTATGCTGAAAACTCAAAAAAACACTGCTGAATGAAATTAAAGACCTAAATAAATGGAAAGATGTCTCATGTTCAAATCAGGAAGACCTAACATTGTTAAGATATCAATATTACCCAAAAAGGTAAGAGTCAATGCAATTCTTATCAAAATTCCTAATCCAACTAAAAGGGATAAAAACTATAAATTATGATATGAAATACACTGGATAGGACTACAGGAAGAGTGAGCATAGCAGAAGAAAAGATGAGGAAACTGGAAGATGTAGCAACAGAAACTATTCAAAATGAAACTGAGAGAAAAACACAGAAGTAACAAAATGTCAGTCATCTTTAATAAGCTTTCCTCATTATTTGCAAATTCACCTATTCACCAAACTTTATTTGTAACCCCCAAATCAATACTCGTAGTATTTTTGCAGTTATTTGCAGACATGTGCAGAGTGGTAAAAAAAAAAAAAAAAAATTGAGTCACCCAACATGCATGTTGCCAGCTGAGGTCAAACAAGCTGTCACTCTTTCTTCTGGTTTCAGCTCTCATACTATAGTGTCCTATTTAGTACCACATTTTTGTATTTTTGTGCTTTTTGTTGGTCATTTTGCTGTGGAAAATGGCCCTCCAAGCACAATGCTGAAGTGTCGTCTAGTGTTCGTAAGTCCAAGATGGCTGTGATGTGCCTGAGAGAAAGAACGTGTGTTAGATAAGCTTCATCCAGTCATGAGTTATACTGCTGCTGGCTGTGAGTTCAATGTTAATCAACTATATGGCACCTCCAAAATTAGGAAGAGGAAATTCACTAGTCTGTACATGCAGCTATTCCAGAAAAGTATTAAAAGTAACATCTATACTGTGTGATGAAGCTATGAAAAAGATGGAAAAATGGCAAAATTTGTAGATTCATGGGATGAAGACCAATTAAAAAAAAAAAAAAAAGCATAGGAGACAACTTTGTTGCAAGGCTGAAAGCCAAAATTTACAGTCATGTTACCCAGATCAAGAAAATGTTAAACCCTCATCAGCTGGGGGCTAGCTGACCTGCACATTTCAAAAGGCAATACAGCATGAAAAATGTTAAGGAGGGTTCTGCAGATCAGGAGGCTTTAGAATAATTTTTAAGAATACCTAAGTGTTTTTACCTAAGGAAAAGTGTTACATGGAAGAGCAAGTTTCAAAGCCGATGAGACAGGCTTGTTTACAAGGCTGTTGCAAATGAACCTATATAATACAGATGGCCTCCAAAGTCCAACTTTGAATTATTCAAATACCATGCAACCTTGCTATTGTGTTGCCAAGGGCAACTTTAAGTGTAAATCCCCAATGGGGTACAGAGCCCCAAATCCACAGAAACCGAAAAAGAAAAACCTGAACTGTATGACAGTCCACTGTAGGTGAAATAAAAACATTTGAAAGATGTCAGAAATATACTGGGATTTGTTCCACAACTGCTCATCCAAGAAGTTGAAAGCTATCTCCAGGCAAAAAAAAAACCTTGCCTCCAAGGGTTTATTAATTTTGGACAGTGCCCCAGTCCATTGCCATGAAGAACTTGAAAATGCCCACTCCAACTGAGATGTTCTAAATGCTACATCTGTTATCCAGCCTCTCAATCAGAGCCAAATAAAAGCACAACATGAGGGAGCTTTTTAGCAAAGCTCTCCACACCAACAAGGAGAACGCCATGATGGAGTACTGGATGTCGTCACTGTATGCACTGTTGTGTTGGCGCAGCCTGGGATAATATCAAGGAGACTACTATCATTAACTGCTGGAAAAAATGCTTGTCTGGACTGCCCCCCAAAATTTCAAAGGCTTTGAAGGTGTTACAGAAAATATAAAGGACAAAGTCAAACACAATGCCTTTCACATGACATATAAGTAAAATAGGCTTCAATGACTTGACAGAGATGTGGAAGAAATTCTGGCAGAGAAGGCAGTAGAACTCACCAACAAAGACCCGGAAGAGATGGCAATACCAGGCAGCGACCTCTCCTTTGGTTTTCCTGGGGCAAGCCGAGGCCAAGAACCTTATCCACACAGTGCACTGCCCCGTAACACATCCTGCAGCTTTATCAAAATTAGAGTTTTAGCTAATGTTAATCTTTAATTAATTTTAAATTAAAACTTAATTAATCTTTAATTAATTTTAGCTAATTTTTAATTTTCCTAGGACCCTCTTTGCATGACTATACTGTACACCATAGTGTATATGTTCTTTGCGTGACTGTACTGCACAGCACTGTGTACTTACAGTGTTTATAAGTTGACTGTGTATGAGTACTGCACATACGTATTGTTTGTGTGACTGAACGATTTAAAGCAGTACAATTAACAATGGAATACTTTACACAAAATGTGACTGAAGTACTTATTATAATGAAATATTGCATGTGACTCATAAGAAACATTTATTACATAAGGTGTCTTTAAATGGGAAAAAAATTCCATAAAAGGTTATGTAATGATTGGCTGATGAAAATGTGAAGAGAGGCTCACAGGAACCTAAACCTGTATTGCTGTTAGGAGCAATGTTCCAGTGTTCACTAATTCAGTGTTTGTGATGAACTTATAGAATACAACTACCATGAGTAACAAGAATTGACTGCAAATGTGTGTGTGTGTATATGTGTGTCATGATTCAAGCCTTCATATTTCTCACAAAGACTTATGCTCAAAGGTAGACATGACAATGTTTTGTAATAGGGAACTTTTAATAAATGTTAGCAGAGCTGCATCAATGGTCACACTCTCCCGACTATGGATATATATTAAAAAAAAAAAAAAAGGGATGAGGCCTTTTTATCTCTCATTCCCTCTTCATCCCCCTGTATACACACACACACACACACACACACACACACACACACACACACACACACACACATGACAAATTGTCAGACGCTTGGTAGGGAACTCAGAAAGCCACACATGTATTTCTTTTTCCTTTACTGCATCTCTTCCGTCTTTTAAAATACTCTTGAGATGGCTTTGTAGTGTAAACATAGGCAGACCTGTTGCTGGCATTTCCCCCCAAATGCATGATAAACACGGAATCTCTCTTGTGGATGACTCTCAGGCGCAGTGCAGAACTGTAGGCTGGGTCAGTTCCTAGCATGACCCGTTAGATGACCTGCTACAAAAAGCTTTAACAGAGATGACAATTACGATGCTCCTCTTCCGTATGGATTATCAGGTACTGAGTAAGATATTCCTCTGGCCAAAAGACTTCCCTGAATAGTTATATCCAAAAGGAAAGGTATTCACCAGTAGGAGTTCACAAACATTGATTGAAGTGAACACTTACAAAAGGCCTTCCTACATCTTTTAAACTCTGGTGTGAATCTTTCGATGGTGAGTGAAGGATGAACTATGGCTGAAGGCCTTTCCGCATTCACTGCATTCAAAGGGTTTCTCTCCAGTGTGAGTTCTCATGTGTTGAGTTAAGGCAAAGTTGTCACAAAAGGCCTTCTCACATTCTTTGCACTCATAGGGTTTTTCTCCAGTGTGGATCCTATTATGCCGAACAAAATTTGCGGGCTGGGTAAAGGCCTTTCCACATTCTCGGCACACATAAGGCTTTTCTCCAGTGTGGATCCTCATGTGTCGAGTAAAGGAAGAGCTATAGTAAAAGGCTTTTGCACATTCTTTACACTCCAAGGGTTTTTCTCCACTGTGGGTCCTATTATGTCGGATAAAAACAGAATGGTGTGTAAACGCCTTTCCACATTCACTGCACTCATAGGGCCTCTCACCAGTGTGAATCCTCATGTGTTGAATTAAGGAAGAACTGTCACAAAAGGCTTTCCCACATTCTTTGCACTCAAAGGGCTTCTCTCCAGTATGGGTCCTCTTATGCCGAACATAGGTGGAGCGGTGAGTAAAGGCCTTTCCACATTCACTGCACTCGTAGGGTTTCTCTCCAGTGTGAATCCTCACGTGCTGAGTGAAGGATGAGTTGAGGCAAAAAGCTTTTCCACATTCTTTGCACAAAAAGGGTTTTTCTCCTGTGTGGGTCATATTATGCTGGATAAAAGTGGAGCGGTGAGTAAAAGCCTTTCCACATTCACTGCACTCGTAGAGTTTCTTTCCAGTGTGAATCCTCATGTGTTGAGCGAAGGAAGAACTGTAATAAAAAGTTTTCCCACATTCTTTGCACAAAAAGGGCTTTTCTCTAGTGTGAGTCATATTATGCTGGATAAAAGAGGAGCGGTGGGTGAAAGCTTTACCACATTCTTTGCACTCATAGGGCTTGTCTCCAGTGTGAACACGCTGGTGCTCTGTGAGGTGAGACCTGCGTTTGAAGGCCTTACCACACTCAGTGCACTTGTACGGTTTTTCCCCAGTATGAAGCCTCGTATGTCGAATGAAATCTGCCATGTAACGACAAGCTTTCCCACATTCACTGCATTCATAAGGCTTCACTCCGGCATGAATCTGTTGATGCCGAACAAGGGCCCAATTCTTGCTAAAACCTTTTCCACATTCCTTGCATTTGTAGATGTTTTTCCTTGCATCCATCACAGGGTCTTTTCCTGGTTCTTGGGAATCACGTTCATGTAGAGCATCTTGTGTAGTGACTTGCTCCTGTAAAACCCTTAAACACAGACTATCATCTGTCTCCAAATCACCATATTTATGGCTCAGTTTCCTAGGGCATGTCTCCTTGTTGGGGTCTGCTCCTGGCCTCAAGTTCCCTTCCTGCATTTCCAACAGTCCTTCCTGATCCCTCACTTGCCCCAACCTGGAATGCCTTGAGGTGCCATATGTCACTTGTTCCTCAAAAGGGGCTTCCTCAGTGAGGGCCAGCTGAGCAGCAGTAAGCTCTGTGGTCTCGGGTTTTGCTTTCTCACCTAAAGGAAATCCAATGTAAGAAAGGTGTCTTTTAGTGATATCAACAGAGAACAAAATAAATTACCACTTTAGTGGAAGAATGAAGATGAAAATAAAGCCTTTCCTGCCTATGGCATTTTAAAACCCAGGTTTACAATTTTTTTCTTTACTAATCCTTAGATTCTTGACATCTTTAAAAGGTAACCCAGGAGGAAAAGCTGGGGCAGGGGACAGACAATCTGGAGTGGAGACTCCTCCTCACCCCCTAGAACAGGGGCGGGGGGGCAGGGTAATGATCACCCCGTGTGTAGTGACTGTGCTCCAACATCTCATGGTGCCATGACAGCACATAGAAAGTGCACCCAACCTGGCCAAGATGGGAGACAGAAAGAGGTCAGTGGAGGCTACCTGGTGAAGGTGCTTGCTTCTAAAGGTGAATAGGAATTCCCTGACAGAGGAATGAAGAGAGAGATTATAGCAGGTGACCAGAAGTACAAAGGTTCAGGGCCTTGAAAGAATGCTGAATGCCAGGCAGAGAGAAGAGGATGTTAGGATGGTGGAGAGGTAGGCAGAGACAGAGAAGAAACAAAATCTCAGAATTCTAGACTGTGCAAAAGTGGGGGAGGGTTAGAAGCAACTGGGTGGACAGCCTGAGTCTACTATACCTGAGTAAAGACTAGGTGAATAGACCTAAATAGACAACATCTAGATCAAGTAAACTAAAAACATATTGCATGAATGGAGATTTACATGAAAAAAAGGGATTAATAATATAAAGTTGTCAATTCTTCTCAAATTCATCTATAAAATTTAATACAACTTCAGATAAATCTCAATAGGGTTTTTCATGGATATTGACAAGCTGATTGTGGAATTTATATAAAAGAACAGAGAGACCAGGATGTCTCTGAAGAAGAATAAAGCAAGGAGACTTGCCTTTTGAGGAATAGGATTATGATGAAATTTTATGTATCAAGGCACTGTGATGTAGCACAGATGTAAGATAAGCTGTGAAACTCTCAAAAGGGAAAAACAGAATTGGGAGCTTAAGTGTACACAGGGAACTTTGATATATGACAGAAGTAGCAGAGAGGCCAGTGGGAAAAGGAAGGACTACTCAATAAATGGATAAAGAAAAATCATTTGCCACACGAAAGAAAATGGAATTGTATTTCTACCTCACACAACACAAAAAAATCAATTCTAGACTGATTAAGACTTAACTGCCAGTAGCTAAAAATTAAAAACTTAATAAATAGTGAAAATGACTGTCTTTTAGACCTTGGGAAAAAGGAAGATTTCATAAACAGCATACAGAAAATTCACTAGAAAAGAAAAGACTAGTCAATCTGACTAAACTAAATACATTTTTTTAAAAGGCAAACAAACAAAGGTGGCTATATTAATATCAGATAACAGACTACAGAGCAAAGAAAATGAGACAAAGAGGGACATATAATGATAAAAAGATCAATCTACCAGGAAGACATAACAATCCTAATCTGTATGTACCAAATATCAGAGGCAGAAAACACATAAACCAAAAACTGAGTTGAAAGGAGAAATAGACAAAAACCACAATTACAGCTGGGAACTTCAACATTCCACACCCAAAATGAAAACTGAGCATATTATGCACTGACATTTCCCAGAAGATATATATTGGCTAATCAACATACAAAGAGGTGCTCACACTTCTTAGATATGAGGGAAGGGCAAGACCATTTTATACTCACTTGATTGAAAAAATTTAAGAACCTGAAAATAGCAGGTGTTGAGAGGGGATGAATCCATGGAATTGTTCATACAAGGCAGGTGAAGTGTAAAAAGGTGTAAGTAACCACTTTAGAAAACAAGAGGGCATCATCCAGCGAAGTTCTACTTTTGCTTACCTTATAATACAAAAATTCTAGTTCTGGGAATATTACTAAGAGAAATTCCTACATATGTGTGTGAGAACATATGTATGTGAATTTTCATGGCAGTACTGTCTGTGGGTACAAACAACTGGAAACAAGAAAATTCCCATGAAAATGGACAAATACATTGTGTTACACACATGCAAATGACTACAGAAGGACAAAATGAGTGAACTATAGCTACATGCACCATGAACTGTCAAGTAAAAAGTGCAAATCCTGTAAGACAGCATAAACAGATACTTTTTATAATGTTCAAATAAAAAAGCAAAATACACACACATAAGTACAATGAAACAATTTTATTTTGGGGGGAATGCCTGTTTTTAATGACATTATAAAAATGGTATGTACACATCTCAAATTAATTTTTTTTAGCATTTTTTCATTGTTGTAAAATATATGTAACATAAAATTTACCATTTTGAAATGAAACAATCTTAAAAAGCAATGAATAGACTCGAAAGACTCAAATTACCAAAACTGATACAATAAAAAACAGGATATCTGAATAGCCCTGTATTTATTAAAAAAATAAATGTTTTGAACTGAATGTTTGTGTTCCCCACAAATTCATTATTGAAGCCCTAACATCCAACGAATATTTGGAGATAAGGCTTTATAGAAATAATTAAGGTTAAATGAGGTCATAAGGGTGGGGACCTGATCTGAGGGAATTAGTGTCCTTATAAGAAGAGACACCAGACGGTTCTCCCTCTCTCTCCCACCACCCCAGCACCACGTACTGCACTTAGAAAAGGCCATGGTCTCTCTGTCTACTTACAAGAACACTAATCCAATCATGGGGACTCCACCTGCAAGACCTCATCTAAACCCAATCACCTTCTAAAAGCCCCATATCCTAATATCATCACATTGGGGGTTAGGGATCCAACATACAAATTTTGGGAGGACACCAGACATTCAGTTTATAACAATGTTATATGAGAAAAAGCATGTAAGTCAATCAGCACAGAGCATGGCAACTGTTTGGTAAACTGTAGACCATTATCTCTCTTCATTATTATAGTTGTTGCATTTGTCAATCAGAATGTCAACAGTGACCTGGGTGAGAACATTTTTAGTGCTGCAGTTCTGAGAAGAACCATTACTGTGCCTCAAAGAGTAAAGGGGAAGATACCACCTGCTCACCAGTATGTGAAGCAATGAGGACTCCGACACATGGGAGTGGGAATGTGAAGTGGCACGAGTCACTTTGAAACTGATCAGTCATTTCTACTAAAGCCAGTCATATAACTACACCATTATCCAGCCAGTCTACTCACATGCATACCCCCAACAGAAGTCTGTGCTTATATTCAACAAAAAATATGATCAAGAATATTCATAGCAGCATTCTTCATAATATTCTGAAAATGCAGACCAAGCCAAATGTCCAACTTCAGGAAAACAGGTATATGTAATCTATTAATTCACTGAGATACGTACAGTAAGAAGCCAACTCCAAATATATACAACCACATGAATGAATTCCAGGGTCATAATGATTATCAAAAGAAGACAGACATGACAGTATGATGTGCTGTGGGGTTTCACTTATAAGCCTTCAAAACTAATCTATGGCGACAGAGTCTGAACACTGGTTACTTTGGTAGAAGAGGGTACTAACAAGGAAGGCGCACAAGAAGCCTGTCAGGGGCTGGAAATATACTTCTTGACCTGTGTGGAGGATACTCTGGTTTATATTTATGTAAAAATTTCATAATGATGAAACTTTAAGATTTGTACATTCATTATGTGTAAATTATACAAAACCTCAGTATAAAAATTAAAGAATAGGAAAGGGGAAGTCTAGGACTCAGGTATAGATATCTCTTCTGAGAATGAGAAAACTCCCCCAAGAAGCGTGGCTGTTCAGGTGAAACAGAGTCAACGACGTTTAGATGTTGCTGGAGAGCAAAGAGTATTTTTTAACGTTTCCCCCAAGTGTCAGAAACTTACACTGTGTTTTTTATGTTGAATAAAGAGAAGATGGAGACATAGAAGAGGTAGGAAATAAATGAAGAACCATGTTCCCAGATATAGTGGAGAGACTCATGTATGCCTTCCCATAATCCCTGCCTCATCGTGTTCACAGTTTTATAATCACCTCTGCCTGAATCCTAGCAGGACCTTGATTTGCTTCTAAAGAATAGAACGTGGCGAAGGTGACAGAATAATGTAAGATGTAAGAGATAAAGTCCATGTGTAGCATCCCTCTTGTTGGAGTCTCTCCCACCATCACTTGATTTGAAGAAGTAAGCCGACATGCTGTAAGAGCCTATGACTGCAGCTTTGCAGAGGACCCAGCTAAGTTGTGTCTGGATTTCTGATCCACAATGAGAGAGAATAAATGAGTGATATTTTAATATTGAATAATGAATGACTTTTAATGTTGCTATACAGCAATAGATAACTAATACAGCTGAGAAGGTAGGTGAAAGTGTGATCTAGGCTCTGCTGGGAATTAGCCATAGCTGGGGACAAGAACTCTTCCACAGAGGTGAGCAGGAAGCTGCAGGGATAAGGCAGCTAGGGTTAAAGAGCAAGAAATCAAGTGAATAGCCTTTATTTTCAAAATGAACTAGGTCATATGCTGAGATGTCAGTGGCTAGGGAGGTGGTGATATCTGGAACAAGATGTGAGTGGACAGGGAAGCAGATGTAAGACACAAATCTGGTCAGAGGCACAGAGCAGATACGAGGGGACCAGTTAGGAATTTGTTAGCATCATGCAGGCCAAAGATGAAGGGTGATAATGCCAAAACTGATGGAACTGGGAGAGGTAATGGATTCAGGAGATCTGTATGATGAAAAACGGTCAAGATTCAGCAATGGCTGGATATTGGGTGTGATGAAGATGAAGGCATCGAGGGGCAGTCCAAGTTTGTTTTTGGCTTTCTCAACTTATTGAATGGCATGGCTATTAACTAAAATGGGGAGATGAGAAGAGTGGGCAAGATCACAAGGTCCTTTTCAGGCACGATGGGTGTGAGGTGTCTTTGAAACATTCAAGTGAAGATGGAGAACTGTGGAAAGAGGTGAAGGTTTGAGACAGACTCTGTGGGGATGAGGAGGGGATGGCCAGAGACACTCCCTGGCTGGCTAAGCAGCCTGAAGGAACCCTAGAGGGGAGAGATCTTGAATCGCATTGGCGCTGTCCACAGACTGGATGAGGGGCTGACATGGGCAAATGTCCCCTTGAGGTTTTACAAGACAGGAAGGCAAGAAGATGTTAAAGCTAAGGACTGCTTCTGAATATCTGATTTACACGTGGAAGGATTGATGCATGCAGGGATGTATAGTAAATAAATGACTGGATGGAGGTGGAAAAGGGTGAGATGCGAAGTATAGCTGGAGGTAATCTGCAGAAGAAGAAAGGACTGTCTTTCCTGAATCTGGGGGGATGCTGGAGGTATCACTATTCACTATTCATTATGACTAATAACACTTGAATATTACCAGTAGGTAACTTTTGTTAAGCCACTTACTTTGAGTCAGGTAGTGTGCTTATAAGCAGTTTCATGCTATCCAATTACATTCCCAAACAATCCAACGATGCAGGAACTATTATTATTATCTTTTTCTAATGTAGGCTAAGTTTAACAGACTGAATATATGTTCATCATATCCCTGCCCTTTTCTCCTTGGACATAAAGCTAAACCACATTTCCCAATTTGATACAAAGTACAGCCTAATGCCCAGTTCTTGTCAATGGAATGTGAACGGAAGTGATTATGTGTGCAAGTGTACATGACTACTCCCCTTCTCTCCTATTCCTCTTGGCCAGTTGGATGATGCCAGGGCAACCTTACAGCCACATACTGACAACAGAATGCACCTGGGTCCGTGAATGGATATGTGGTACAGAGCTTCTCTGCTGGCCCACATTAAACCATGGCACAAATGAGGAATAAACCCTAAATCTGTTGACGCACCAAGATTTTGGAGGTGTACCCACCAAGATTTTGGAGATTATCTCTTATAGCAGGAAGCATTAATTCAGCCTAACTTGTACGTCAAAGGCGCAGCGAGATCATGCAGCTTCTCCAGAGTTATGAGGCTGGTGAGAGGCCAAGCGTTTAGAGACTGTCTCTTACCCACATTTCAACCCCAGTAAAGGAAAAGAGTGTGATGGGAGTGGGAAGATAGGGAAATGCAGTTCAAAGTGCTCCAATGACCACTCAAGACCCCAGGAAGGCCACAAAAAGAAACTGCCCATGGAACGTCAGACACTGATTCCTTGGTAGTCTGCTAGCTGCCATGTGACCTACCTGAATAGGTGCTTCTGGAGAGGCCTCTCTTCACTGTCCACAGTTCTTGCCCATGCTCTGGCAGGTGAATCAGCTCTGGTTTGGGAACAGGATGGCCTGTGCATGGAGAAATAAATGAAGCATGGGTATATAAGGAAAGACAAATGGAACAGTCTCAAGTGTACAGCCGTATACACCTCTAACACAATGCCATGAAACTCCAGAAAGGGGACCCCTCCTTCCAGAGGGTTTTCCCTGATTAAATCAGCAGGATTCAACCTTCCTCATGTTTCAGAACTACCAAGACATGTCTGGTTTGGAGCACAACAAATTAAACCAAATCTCTGGGCATAGAGACTGAGCACTGGTTGTTTTGAAAGCTCCCCAGGTGATTCTGCTGCCCAAGGATGGCTAAACACACTGGACTAAATCAACTGATAGTCAGTGGCCCGAGGTAGGCCATGACCTAACACTGCTACACATTCTGAAGTAAAAGTCTTCAATCCAGACTGGAAAGACAGGGCTGATGTGGGGACCTGCTGCCCTAGTTGCTGCTGCATCATCCTGTGGCCACATCAAGGATGCTGGCCTGATGACCTGGACCAAGGAGAGAAACAGCCACCTCAGGGCTTCTCATCGGGTGAAGTAATCAACTCTTCACAGAGTGAAACCAGTATGAGGTGGTTTTTGCAACAGGTAGCCAAACACATCTTGCCAAATGTGAAGACTTAAAGACAGGAGAACTCTGGAGAGAAGTCACTATTTAGGCACCAGGACCCACAGAAATTTTGCCTAGAAAATCCTGTACTTCAAGCCCGATGCACCCAGTTGTCACTTAGCAAATGTTCACAGCTGTCTGCTACATGCCTGGCACCGAGCTCAGTGATGGGGTGGTGGAAAAGGTGAACCGGATCTTCCTTTGTCTCCATTAAGGACTTGAGCTCCCCTCAGGGACTTGGCTGGTGTTGGCGTCTCCACCTGGAACACCTGCTGTGCAGGTACCAGGAGTCAAAGAAATCTTCTAGACTGTGTTGGTCAGAAAGATACCAGTAGCACTGATGATAAATACCTTCCTGTCTGTCTAATTCAACCACTTCTTGGAGAACCTCCCATTAACACCAGGTCCTGTTAACTGGGCTGTGAGGACACTGGACCCAACCAAGCTGAATTCCAGATTATGAGAATCTGGAATAAGGAAGGATGTCAGATTGAGGTCAGCTTGGGTTGGACACTTGGGTAAAAGTGTTGAGGAGAACTGTTTGTTATACAACAATCCGCGATGCAGACCAAGGAAACCAAGCAAGAGAAGGTTAGACTAGAACATGCTGGGGCTGTGGGGAGAAAGGAAGGCAGGTTCCTGGGGTCTTCTCAACCAGCCATGCTGAGAGAGAGGGAGGAATGAAAGAGGCTGAGGGTACTCCTTGGAACAGAGATGAGGCCTTACCCAGTGAGACCAGGAGGCCACAAGTCTCCAGCATCACTTCCTGGTATAAGGTCCTCTGGGCTAGGTCCAGGTGTCTCCATTCCTCCCCAGTGAATGTTATGGCCACATCTTCAAAAGATACCAGTGCCTGGAAAATCAAACAGAGGTGGTGGGGTAGCTGTATGACTATTAGATGAGATTAGAGCCTACTGCTTGGTTAATGGTAAAAACCCAGAGAGATCCAAGGTCTGAATCACTGGGTATCTCCTGAGGACCTAGCTCTGTGCTGGGCTCAGGAGGGAGGGAGATGGTGCCTTTGACAGAATACAAAGGTGTGAGAGAGAAAAGCTGCCTATATGGGAATCTGCTGGAGAGTGACACAAAACTATGATAATCCCATGAAGACTGTGAAGAATAGGGAAAAAAATAATTCAGGTAATGGTAATAGTAGCAGAAGCCGAGCCTCACCGGTCTGCACTGCTTGCCTGCACCTAAGGGCTTCAGACGCTGTGTTAAAGCAACTAAAATTCTCTAGGTCTGGAGCCAGACTTTCCAGGGTTTAAATCCAGCCTTTTGAACCAACACATACTAATTTCTTTGAGCCTCAATTTCTACATCAATACAATAATAGTTCCAACTTCACCAAGTTGTTGTGGGAATTAAAGCAAAAATGTTCATTACTTATTTGTATCTTAGATGATTGATTTATTGAGTATGTGTTATTACATTTGACTGTCTTTTATGATTGGATTATGGCATTCTGTTGATTCTTATTTTGTGGTTGGCTTTATTCCTTTGATAACTATGTAATTTAAAAAAGCTAAAGCTCTAAACTGTTCTTAGAAACAAAGAACAGTACATATATGTAAATTAAATAATGTATATAGAAATAAAATATTATGTTTATAAGAGAAAATAAAGCGAAAATGTTCATAAAGTAAATACCACAGTGCCCAGCAATGTCAGTGTTCAATTGTGTTTGTGAATTTCATTAATTCTCCCACAACCAAGGAGGTAAACAACATCACCATCTTTATTTCACATCAGCAAACAGGGGCTCAAAGTTAAGCCGCCCAAAGTCACATGTCTAATGAGAAGGGGCAAGATTTGAACCTAGGTCCCTCTGGTCCAGCCATGATGGGGGAGGAGAGTTAGATTTAATCGAAGTATGGTGGGAGCCCCAGAGGGAGAATCTTTCATTCATTAGCCACTTATTGAACACCTGGTATAGGCCCAGCAGCTTTAAGCCTGGGGAGAGAGCAGGAGCTCACATTCTGGGTTTAGGGAAAGATTCTCAACAAGAAACTAAGTAAACAAGCAAGATAAAGTCATATGACCCTAAGGCCTCTGAAAACAAACAAAAGAGAGTAAGATGACTACAAAGATTAGGGGAGACTTTAGATGGGGCAACTGGGGAAGATCTCTTGAAGGGGACACTGGAACCAGGATGGAATGAAGTTAAGGAGAAAGCCAGTTGAGGAAAAATGGATAAATAAGAGAAGTCCTGAAGGTGATTAGAGCTATGATGAAAGGAAACAGGTTGGCATGCTGAAGAGTAATTTAGGGCCTGTCCTTTGGTTTACATCCCACAGACATAACATTCCTATGCACTGTCATTAATGAATATCGCAATGGATTCATTTTCAAATATATGTAAATGTATTAGGAAAATTGATTCACTGCGTAAGTGGCAAGCCAACTTCACTTGTAGTACTCAGATGGCATCTGCAGAGAGAAATCCAGTGACTATCCTATCTTCCGGCTTATCCAGGGAACTTCCACTTCTATTAGAAGAGCAGCAGTTCCAAAAACGCTGCTCCCACAAACTTCTGCTCTCAAGGCTCTCTCATCCCTTCTCCCAGCTTTCAGCTGGGTTGAGGCCTGAGGCAGGGAGGCATGAGGGTCACACTATGCCTGGGGTGAGTCTAAGATAATATAGCAGGACCAGGAGAGTCTCTCTGCGAAAACCACATCCAGAGTGATGCTCTCTGGGTCGTGCTAAGCACTGAAGGATACACGTCACACGCTTACCCTCTCCAGTTCCCTCAACTAAGAGAGAAAAATTGTTAATATTCCGATTTTAGACCCAAGGGAATGGAGGCCAAGAGCAGAGAATCGACAAGCTCAAGGAAAGAACCAGAAATGGGCGCCTCTCTTTATAATCCCTAGCCTGGAATGAGAACTCTGGGTTGGATGTGATTAGAACTGTTGCTCCCAAACCCAATTCTCACAGGTCCTCCAGACTCAAGAGTATTAAGAGGCGAAGAATCCTGAGATTCCCAGTAACACAGCGAATGGAACTGTGCGGACGGCGACCCCAGCGCACGTGAAGTTGCAGAAACCCTCCACTCACCAGCGCCCGCCCCGCCATGGGGCCCAGTGGGCAGAGTTGGACCGCGAGAGGTGGCGACAGAGGCCGGTCCAACGGGCTCAGCCGACCCCTCAGGCCAGCCCTGGGCGGGGGCACCTGGGACCTGTCTCCTCGGTGTAGAAGGCGCACAAGGCCCAGGGCGCCGCCTCCGGGAGCTGCGGGGACCGAAGACTCGGGCCGAGGCTCGGAGAGCAAATCCCGCCGCAAGCGGGGTCACGGTTCATACAAATGCATGGAGGTGGGCCCTATTCTCCTCACTGTCCTTTGCTCTGTCTCGAAGACCTTTTTCTGAGAAGCAGCCACCGCCCGGTGCGCCAGCCACAAAGGCCGGTAAGGACAGGCCGGCCACTTCCAAACGACGCCCGATGACCGGACGCCACCCGTCTTGCCCAAGCTGCCGCAGGCAGCACACCCTCGCTGTCCGTCATTGGCTCAGCGACCGCCGCTGACGTTCGAAGCACTGCCTTCTGGGTAGTGTAGTTTCTGGCTGCATCCTGGTGAACCGGCCGCACACTTCCAAAGAGGGGGCGTGGCTTCGCTTCCTCTTAAAGGCACACGTACAAATTTCCGTGGCCCTTCAGGCAACACCCCGCCCCTAAAGGTCTCTAACACTTGCCTCCGCCTTCTGCACTGCATATTGCTGTCCCAGCATTTCACCAGTCTGAATCAGGATTTACAATGAAAAATGAAGATTATTCTTTAGTAGCGAAGTTATTTAAAAAATGTCCCCCTAATCGATGGTTTCCAACCCACAAATCACATCAGCATTACCTGGGAATTTGTTATAAGACCTCAGGTCCCCCTAAAGAACTACTGAATTAATACTCTGGCGTGGGACCCCGTATCTGCGCTTAAACAAGCCCTACAAGGGATTTTAGTGCTCCAACACAGCTGAGAACCAGATTCCTTAAGTTCCAGAGAATAATTGAGACAAAACTACCTACTTCTTGGGAGACAACTAAAAAGTGCACTAAGCCTGGAACATAATGATAAGTACTTAAGAGCTATTGCTGTCATTAATATTACTACTTTATATTATTAATATTATTGGCAGTGTCTTCACAAGGATCTGGCATACACTGCTGTGGGAGTAAATCCGATATACTTCTTTGCAGAGTTATTGGTGATATTTGTCAAAATAGGAAATATATTGACTCTGACTTAACAAGAAGCCTCTTAAGTAGTGTTTAAGATTTTCACTTAATACAGCATTGTACCACTTGGCTCATTTTTTTTTTTTTCTTAATGGCACATGCAGTAGGGTTTCATAATCTATAGGTAGACCTATTATAGGCAAAAGGATACTTCCTTACAGGCTCCATGATTTGAAATTTGGCATCATTAGGTCTAACTGCCTACAGGCCTAAGTAGAGAGTAAAGTTGACATGGTTTCTAGTTTTTTACTTAAGGTGACATGTTATTTTTAATCTTTAGTTCATAGGAACCAGTACTTTTTACCCATCCAGTCCTCAGGGCAGCCAGGCACAAATGAATGATCATGAGACAGTTAAGTCTAATGTCCAGTGACTCAGAGTCACCCGGTTTTGTCCTCATCAAGGCACTGTCAACCCATCACCCAAACGCAGTTCACAAGAAGACAGCAATAAATCCTGGGGGCTGTGAGAAGCGAAAGCTGTAAGTAAGTCCAAAGAGGCATCTTCAGGATGGAGCAGAAATGAGAAAACACAATCACTTCTGCCCACATTCCACTGCCCACAACTCATTCATGTGATCCCCAAATGGACTGATGAAAACCCAGTCAGTTTCTATAGCACAATCCTTTAATTTGGTCATCAGGTATCCTTTTTATTATTTATCCTCTACATTCCACATTCTCACTTACTCCTTAAGGTGACAAACCAAAGGCCCATCCTGTCTCTGACCTCATCTACATTTTAAGATCTTAGAGTGGTATGTTGTGTTATGCATCTGGTTTAGCTTTTCTTTCTCTTGTTGCAGAGAAATGTGTAGCAGAGAAATGTGTTACAGCTGGGTGTTACAGCTCAGTTGAGACAGCAACCCAGATCCTGGCGAGAGACCAAGCAGCACTCAAAGAGTTGGAGAACTCAGGTTTATTACACTTAGGTTTATTACACCACCGGGCCCAGAAAAGTTAACACTTCAAGCTCTGGACCCCTTCTGTAGGTTTACACAGGCCTTTTATAGGCTGCCAGTTCTACACTTTGCAACATCATATGCAAAGAAAGTACAACAGAAGTTGACCAACCAGGAACAAGATTTGTAGAAATAGACCAATCAGGAGTGCGCTCATGCAAATAGAGTACTTACAAGTGGACCAATCAGAAGTGAGAGTAATAACCAATCAGGAGTGAGCTCAGGGAACCAATAGAATTCTAGGTGTAAGTTAGCCGCTTTAGAGGCAAAAAGTGAGATAGAGCCTCTGGGTCAGGGAACCTGACGGTGCTAAGAGGAGAGCAGCGGCCCTGCCTAGGGGTCCCGCTGTTCTTTTTATGGGGCTTCCAACCTCACTCTAAGATCAGGAAGATCAAGGCAAAGCTAAAAATGGTCTCCACCCAGACCTGATGTATAATTCTAAGTCAGGGACATGATGGAAGGGCATAAACTGCTGGGGAAAAAGCCCTGCTGAGATTTCTATGCACAGCAAAGTACCCTGCAAGAACAGTGTGCAATAAGACTATTTAAGGCCAAAAATGTGAAAGTAATGGAAAAATAACCCACATAAAACTACAACCTAAAGATTGTGTTTAAAGTCAAAGTAAAGTAATTCCAGTTGAAAAGTCTGCAAAGATAAAAGCAATAAGGATCCAAGAAAGGTGTGTTTGTGGACTTACACAAACACTTATTAGTCATATGAAATAATTATATTTCCTTTTAGAGGTAGAAGGATGAAATTATCACACATATCCCCAATAACACATGAATTAATATAGGGAAATTGTTCTAAATCCACTCTATCATCCAAGTAAAGGTGAAGGAATTTATAAATCTGTACTTTAATACGTTAAAGATCTAAATAGATGGAAAGATATTCTGTGTTAATGAATTGGAAGACTGACATAATAAAGATATCAAATCTCCCCAAACTGATATATAGTTTTAATACAATTCCTATCAAACTAACAGCAACATTTAAAAAGTAAATATAGACAAGATTATTTTATAAATTATATGGAAAGACAAAGGAACTAGAATAGGTAAAGCAGCTCTGAAAAATAAGAATGAAGTGGGAGGAATCACTCTACCTGAAACTATAGTAATCAAGCTTGTGAGGTACTAGTGAGGGATTGATACAATGATCAGTGGAACAGAATTTGGAACCCAGAAATACCCTCAAACAAGTACAGCCAACAATATATGGTGAAGGTGCTCAAAAACACTTCAGTGGAGAAATGACAGTCCCTTAAATAAATGATACTGGAGCAAATGAAATTCATAGCCTAAAAATATGCACTTCACACGCTATACAAAGTTTAACACAAAATAGATCACACTGAAATGCAACGTGAAAAACTATAGAATTTTAGGATGTAGGAAAAAAATCTTTGGGATCTAGGTTTGCTGAAGAGTTCTTAGAGATGACACCAAATGCACGCTATGTACAAGGAAAAAAATTAATAAATAGGACTTCATCAAAATTGTAAAATTTTGCTTTGAGAAAGACCCTTTTAAGATTTTTTAAAAAGCTAAGGCCGGGAGAAAATATTTACAAACTACCCATCTGATAAAGACCTCATACTAAAATATATAAATATTGTGAAAAAGAATATAAAAATGAATATATGTGTCTACTGAAATAAATGCACAGCCTAAAAGTTGAGAGTTATGTTTTATTTGGCGGGAGGACTCGAGCCGGGATGACAGCCTCTCAGATGCTCTGGGGAACTGCTCCGAAGAGGTAGGGGAGGAGCTAGGATAAAAAGAAGCTTTACAACAAAGACCAGGTAGTTGGAACAATAAAAGACTAGTTGTCATCTAAGGAAAACCAGGCATCTCAAGTTAAAGAATTTAGTGCTTTTCTAGGTATGGGGGGAAGCAAACATTTGGGCTCATTGAATTCATTCCTTTGACAAGCATCTAGCTATCTAGGGCCAGTATCCTGTCCTTTCTTATTCTGAGTCCCCTCAGGGGAACCATCGTGAGAGGCTGCAGAGGCTGCAGGCCTGTCCTCACTGGGGGGTGGCGGCAGCCGCTGATGACTTGGTTTCAGCATTCTTTGTTTACTGATATGGTTGCAGTATTTTCGTTCACATATGTATGTTCATGTATGACTGAAGCATTATGCTGTACATCAGAAATTGACACAACATTGTAAACTGACTAGATTTCAATAAATATGTATATAAAATCTATAAATACCACATTAAAAAAGTACAATTAGAAAATAGCAAAAGGCAACAAGAGACACTTCATCAAAGATGATAGACAGATGGCAAGTAAGCACATGAAAAGTTCAACATCACTAGCCACTACCATTAGGTAAATGCAAATTAAGACCACAATGAAATATCCCTATGTACCTGTTAGAACAGCTTAAAAAAAGTAACCATACCAAATGCTGGTGAGATTGCAGAGAAACTGGTTTCTCATCCATTGTTGGTAGGAATATAAAAATGGTACAGCCACTCCTGGAATTAGTTAAGCAGTTTCTAACAAAAGAATAAAAAATGCACTTCCATGTAATGATTCAGGAATTGCATGCCTGGGCATTTATCCCAGAAAAAAAAAACTTATGTTTGCATAGAAATTTGTACACGAATGTTCATAGCAGCTTTATTCATAACAGTCTTCGACAGGATGAAAGGGGGCAGGGCACAGCCATTCAAGGAATGCTACAGCCATTAACATCAAAATGGTGAAAGATTCAACCCCCAGAAAGCCTTGAGGCTCAAGATGATGGGAGATTTAACTTCTAGTAGATCTTGAGCTTCATTATACACTCATTGTAATATATTAACATGGTGAATACCACGCCCACAGGCACCATGGCAGTCCCAAGGCTAGCCACAAAAGGTCAAAGAGTGGGAAATGGCCAACTTCCTGGGAATCCCAGCCCCATCCCCTTAGACTGGTCCTTCCACTTATTAGCATATGAAACCACCAAGCCCATAAAAACTGGCAACATGGTGCCTCGGCTGCCCCTCTCTCCCTCTTCCGGAGACGGCCCACATTCTGCCTACAGAATGTGTACCTACTTTTAATCTGAGCACCCAACCCCCACACCTTGTGGCCTTTCTCTTGCCTTTCAATGTATCTTTCTGAATAAATCTACCTTTACACAACTGTGGCTCGCTCTTGAATTCTTTCCTGCGTGAAGCCATGGACCCAACTTGGCAGGGCATGTCCGGGGGGCTCAACCGAAGCCTAGAACACAGCCCTTCTCATGCCCCATATCCGTTTTTCCTGCATCAGTCTCAAATTGGAAATGACCAAAATGTCTCTCACTAAGTGAACGGTTAAATAAACTGTGGTACATACACATCATTGAATCATCTCAACAAGAAAAAAGAAAAAATGATTAATACACATTACTTGGATGGATTTCAAAGGCATTATGGTGAGTGAAAAAAGCCAATCCCAAAAGGTTACATGTGTATGATTCCATTTACATATCATTCTCAAAATGACAAACTATAGAAATGAAGGAAATAGAATGGCTGCCAGGGGTGAGGGATGTTGGGTATAGGTGTGCATGTGTATGAATCATATTTTAATTTTCTGTATTATAATTTTTTGAAATCTTAAAAAAGTCTTTCTGGATGAGGAGAGACCACCCCTCCCAGGGTTGGCTAATGCTTACGGATAGCAAAGGACTTGGCTCAGAACACGCAAACTACCCAATCCAGAGCCACAGCTCCTCTATCTGCCTGTGTGCCCAGGAAGCAATATTCTTTTGCTTTAATTATTCCAGGACCAGGTGCCAGGCAACCAGGTCCCACCTCTATACCTTAGGGCCTGCTGAAATTATTCAAACTTAGCTGAATATAAATTGTTTACTCTGTCCTGTCTTGCCTTTCTCACAGAAACCCCAATAACATCTGTGGCCTAAACCTATCTCTTGATTTTGCTTCTGTTTCCTGACCCAAATGGGGTGTTCCTCCTGTGGCCCTGCATGGCATGCCATTCGTCTCATTTCCAGGGGAACTATGAGTAACACTGTACTTTTCTTTCAGTGGCATTGACCTTACTGTGTTGTCACTCAGCCACCTTTAAAAATTAAGACCTAGGCACAAAACAGTGTGTGCACAAGTAGGTGGAGGGGAGAGACAGAGAGAGGCTACAAAGGGACAGCACACAAGGCCGACTTTTGTGGTGACAGAACAGCTCTCCATCTCGATTGCAGTGGTGGTTACACAATTCTATGCACGTGATGCAGTGATGTACTATTACACACACACATATTGTATGAGGGTTAAATTCCTGGTTTTGGTATTTTATAATTTCCTCTACTCATATTTCAACTTTTCAGTGTCAACTCTATGATGAGTAATGAGAGTGGAGAACTGTCTAAAGAATTCCCCACATTACCCCACTCATAATGCCTTTTTCCAGTATGATTCTTTGGTGCTGACCAAATGTGAAACTGTAGCATGCTTTTCCAGATTCACTTCACTTGCATTGCCTTTGCACATTGGGAAAAGCCACTGCGCACTTGGTGCTCCTATGAGGCTCCTCCTCTGCCATCCCACAGGGCACTCCCCTGTGAGTGACCTGATGCTGGAGAAAGCCTGATGTGGCTGAGCAGCCCTTTCCAACCTCCCTGCATTTGAAAGTCTTCTCTGTTGTGTTGTCTCTGCACCTCTTCACAAAGGAGGCCCTGCCCTCTTCCCTTCTGATGGACTTCTCAACATTCTGCTGCATCTGTTGCTGGCGAACGTTTACACTAAATCAGAACTGTCTCCACATACCACATAAGTGTGTGGTCTCTGCCCTGGGTGTGTGGCTTGGTATCCAGCCAGGTGCTAAATGTCTTTCAAGAGTAGACCATGTATATCACAGGGGTAGGTCTTCTGAGTGGACAGACCTGCCTTGGGATTCCTAACATGTGACACTCCTACTAAACTCAGAAGGGGACCCTCCTCACCCTCCACTCCATGCCAAAACACTGAAAGCAGACATGCTGGAGGAATTCTTGTTAATTTGGTGAGTGGAAACAGCCCTTCACAAATGTAGCTTGACCCAGGCATACAAATGTATGCATGCATGGGAACTGTTGGGAAGATGAGGCTGCTGAGGTCAGGGTAAGGAAGGGATGCTGTGCACTAGTAAGCCTCTAAATGTCACAGAATCTAGGAGAGGCGTTAACAGTGCCGTGTCCTTGCTAAAGCCAAGGATGCAAGGATGGAGCACAGAACTGGATGGAGAGGCAGGGTCTCCAGCTTACTTCTCTGTAAACGCTTTTCAGCAGGGCCTTGGCTGCTGGTAACACACGAACCCTGTGTGGAACTGTGTGTCCAGACCCAGGAAAAGCTGATTACATTTTTAATCACATTAACTGCAGGCCAATGTTGGAAAGCACTGCAGAGTGAGTAGTGGTGAGGGTGAGGCATGGACATCACAGGGAGTGGGGCCCAACGTCAGAGTAGAAATAACAAGTGGTAAAGTTTTAAGAACGGGGAAGGAATGACACGGAGGAGGTATGGCCATTAGCTTTGGAACACAAACAATAGTGAACAGGGGACAGGTTGCTGGTGTGATCTGCACCGAGTCCTGACGTTACGCTATCCCCCAGCTCCTCCTTAGCAAGGCCAGACCCCCTCTAACACCTCTTGCCACAGCTGCAGTCATGTCTGCTCTGCTCAGGCACACAGGACTCTCCTCTCATCTTCAGTTGGAGTTACCCAGGTGAACTACTCTACCACAGACTATAGGAAAGAAAACTTAAATGAAACAAAATAAAGCAAACAAACCCCTATGGGGAATGTCTTGCAGGAACAATCCAGTGGTCCCAGCCAAGTAGTGACCATGTCAGTGCCTATAATTCCTGGCATAGCTAGAACCCAGGAAATGTCAGCTAAAAAGGGGAGCAGAACCCAAACCATCAGACTGTCCCAGGACAAGACTACCATCTGAGGAGGGAGTGGCCAAGTCAGATGGGATCCACTGGGCTGATCTCAAGACTAATGACTCCCGGCCCCTTATCTGCAAGCTTCAGGGTGGCAGTGGTTGGGGCAGGCAGAGAAATGCTCAGCTTGGAGTCATGCAAACAGCTGGGCCCTGGAACCCATGGCATATATGCCAGGAGAGTGGGGAAGGAAGAAGAGCCAGCTATGGGAATGAGAACTACCCCTGGGGAGAAAGGGACAGGCAGAACAGCCCAGGCCTTACCCAGTGAAGCGAAAAGTGCATAGTTGCCCAGCACCACTTCACAGTACAGGATCCTCTGAGCCTCATCAAGCAGTCATCCTTGCCCCCAGGGGAAATCAAACAGTGAAATCCTCAAAGGCACAGCCCTTTTTGTGGGGGCAGTTGACTCCATGATCAGCAGAGCCCCAGTCCATCCTCCCATACATCCATCCCATGCTCAGCCTCTTCCCCAACTTCCCAATTCAGAGATACCAGACACTGGTGCCACTGGTGCCCACTCTCAACTCATACCCCAATGATCACTGTGTTAACCCACAAAGACAATAGACAGGTAGGCAGATAGACACTAACTAAACTCTGGGCCTGGTATGCAGGGTATTTTAAGATGTACCTGGGATTTATTTTATTCAGGTATGGTAAGATGACCGACATGGAGAAAACTGTCTTCCAAAGAAGTTTACTACTTACAATTCCCAAGGGGAAGGAGCGTGGTAAGCCATGCAGGGTCACATGGAGAGGCACCAGGGTTGGTCAGGAGGCAGAAGGAATGACAAGAAAGCAAGAGCCAGAGGCTACTGTGGTTTTTGCAGGGAGGAATGGGCAAAGCAGGGTAGGTAAGCTGAACAGGTTTTACATTAGAGTTTGAATAATTTTGGTAAGTTCTGGGCTATGGCATGGTATCCAGTTGTCCTGGCTCTGGCTCTGGGATGATTTAGGGCAGAGGGACAGTGTCCCAGACTGCAAGAGCCTGTTAAAGGAGGTGGGTGGGAGTATGGACCCAGATTGTTAGTTTGCATATCAAAGACTTGCTCATAGGTAACTTGTTTAGCTTCTGGCATTTGAGGCAATCCCTGGTGTTCCTTGGTTTATGGACGCATCACTCCAGTCATGGATCCTTTTCTCATCTGTGCTGCACATTCTGTCCATTCATCACCAATGATCACCAGGACAAAAGCCTGGTATGTCCACAGAGTGGTGAATAAGCCCCAGCTCAGGCCTTTTTGTAATTTTACTTCCATTCCTGCTAAACCTCAGAATCTATCTCAGATCCACTCCTCCTTGGAATATCTGGCCACCTGCCAGACCCTGATCTTCCCCACATGCACCCCTTCTGGCCACTGTTTTCCCTCCCCTGTCCTTGTGATGACTGCCCTACCCATTTGCCCAAGCAAGATAATCAATCATCAGTCCTCGGGCCCCACCTTCTCCTTTCTTTCCCTGCTTTCATCGCCACCATGACCAGAAGATTCCTCCTCCTAAATCTAACCCACAATTCGACACTCATCCACACACCAGATGCCCCATTTTGGATGCCTGTAACCTGAAAGCCTCCCCAGCCCAGCATAATTGTGTGTCTAGTCCTGCCTATTCATAACCTCCACTCAGGGGTCTCTGGAACATCAGACTCAACATGGGCAAAACCTAATTTGTACCATTTGGCTCCTTTGAACATTTTTATTCTTAAAAATAGATCATGAAGGGTTTCATAACTACAGGCAGGCCTATTGTCTAAGAGATGAATTCTTACAGACCATGTGACTCAACACTTGAGAGCATTATGTCTCACCGCCCTCAGGCCAAAGTGTAAGTGGAATTGACATGATTTCAAGAATGTGACAGCAGTTGACAAGTCATTGTTCATCTCTAATTCTTAGGATCATCGCCTCCCTCCTCCCTCCCCTCTGGCCCTCAGGGCAGCCACACCGGGTGTAAATATCTGACTATGTGACAGCACAGTCTGATGAGCAGCGACTCAGGGTCACCAAGTATTGCCCTCATCAGGACTTCATCAGCCCATCACCTGAACCTGCAATGGCAAGTGTCAATTAAGTATAAGGGCAGCTGGGTGTCCAGGAAGAGGAAAAGGGGTTGCCTAGCACCTAGCCAGTTTCCAGCACAACCTATCAATTTGGCCACCAGATGCCTGTTGTATTATTTCTCCTACATACGTAATATTCTTATCCTTTTTATGTGACAATCCCAAAGCTCATTCAATCACTGCCTCCATTTCAATGTTAGAATTTCTGTTCCTAACCTAACATCAGATGTGGAGGCTATGAACATGTAGCTGTGGTTCAGGGACACAGTGGAGGGGCCTATTCACATTGCTGAAGCAATAACTGCTAACCCAACTCTCTAAACACGGCTACAGGGTTTCTGAAACAAGAGTGTGAAACGAACTACTTCATGTCATAAATGAGAAATTTAATGTAAAATTAACCTGCATAAAACGAACTTCTTATTTGAGGATTTTCTATTTAATGATGATGAAAGGTCATCCCAGGTGAAAGATCTGCGATGATAGAAGAAATGAGGATCCAAGAGAGAGGTGCATCTGTGGATTTAAAAAATGCTCATTATCTGCATAAAGCATGAATAATATTCTATTACGATGATAGAATCATCATGTACAGCTTCAATAACATATACGTATTGAGATGGGACACCTTGATTAATGTTGTAAGTCTCCTAACATTGTGCAGGAAGAAGGTAAAGTATTTGAAACTCTTTGTTCCATTATGTTAAGTGTTTCTGACTTTCAGCTTAAGCAATACTACGAATTAGAGTATACACTGCCAAACTAGAAGAAAGAAAATTTGGATTGTTAATAAGCAATCAAAAGAAATTAAAAAAAATTATCACCTAAAGAACAGTGAGGCAAAGGAACCTACAAAATAAAAGGATATACTTCAAGCCAAATACATCAACTATTACACATTAGATGAACATGAGAGAAATGTTCCAGTTAGCAGTCAGTGATCTTTATTGGCCCCAAATGCCCTTCATGAGGGATATAATTTTCATCAGTGAATTTGAAATTTCATTCAAAGCACAACTAATTCCATGGACAGACAAATGGATAAAGAAGATGGGACACAGAGTATAAAATGGAGGTATTGATGGAGGCTCTTTCCACCTGAGCCTGAAGAAAATGTGTGATATTACTCTTACTCATTATGATGAATATTACTGCACACAGAATTCCAATACAAATAGCTAACTTTTTTGAACCACTGACTATGTGTGAGGCACTATGCTATGCTGTTTACGTATTTTCTAGTTACATTCTCAAACAAGCCAATGAAGTAAAATGAGCCAGTGTCATTTCTATCATTTTCTAAATGTAGGCTGAGTATAGCAGACCAACTAGATGTTTACCAAACCCACCTGGTCTTCTCCTTGGGCACACAGCTTAACCATTTCCTGCCTCTGAGAATTCAGGTGTGGCCAAAGCCCTGGTTTTTGTCAGTGGAATGTCAATGCGGTGGAAATGGCAATGTTATGTGTACAAATGAGTATGACTTCTTTCATTCCTCTCTCATCTGTCCCCTCTGCTGGGCAGATAATGCCAGGAAAGCCTAAATTAAGCCACATATTGACAATAAAAGGTACCTGGTTCCTTGAATAATTGTGTGGTACAGAGCTTCTCACTGACCTACAGATCTTGGCATAAATGAGGAAAAGAAAAAAATAAAAACAAAACTCCCTGTGCTGAGTAGCTGAGATTAGAGTTTCTCTGTTACAGTAGTTAGCATTCTGAGCACTGATGAGATCATTCAACAGCCCTGTGATCACAAAGCTAAAGAGGGACAAAGCTAGGTGTTACTCCCAAAGATACGGAGCCTGCAGCCTGACATTTAGAAAATACAACCTACTCCTCCCCAAGTAACGTGGGAGAGTGTAACTAGGTAGGAGGACAGGTCAGAGAGCTCCATGGCCACGCAGGCCCCTGGGAAAGTTACAACAAGAGGCTTCCCAGTGGTCCCCCACTGGTCTGCAGGGTGCAGTGACCCTCCACCCCAACCTGCTGGCTATTGGTCACCCACTTGGACAGGAACTTTAGGAGAGGCCTCTCTTCCCCATGCATAGATCTTGCTCATTCTCCAGCAGGTGGATCAGTTCTGGTTTGGGAACAGGATACCCTGACCATGGAAACAAAGGACAGCAGTGTTTGGGAAAGACACCAATGAACCTCTCTATTCAGTGTGATATTCAAGGATGAGATCTTGGAACGAGGCCGCTCCCATGCCTGCAAAGAAAATGCTGACCTGTCACCTAGAAACCAAGAACACAAACACCATCCTGGGACCAAAGGTCTGTAGAGGGTAGTGATGGCTGTCTACCTAACACCCATTACCCTTGATTTCCACCCCACAGGATCCAATTCAGGGCCACTCTTCCCTTTACACACAACCCTGGGACTCCAGGAAGGTGACACCCTCACCCCAGAAGCTATTTTCTCATTAACCTAAGTCAGTGTCTCAACCTCCCTGGGCATCAGAACCACCTGGGGTTGCCTGGTTTTCACCATGAGCCAAATGGAACCAAATCTCTGCAGAAGAAGCCTGGACACGAATGCTTTAAAAGCTCTCCAAGTGATTCAGGTGCCCAGGGAAGACTGAAAAGCACTGGTCTAAATCAACTGATACTTGACTGACCTCTTTCCGTTTTATTTGGGAAATGCTGGGTGTTCTGCTATTCTGGAGCTATGATCTGTGATGGTGCAAAGTGAGGCAAAGGGAATCTGTATAAACCAGGGGCCATCTGCATCAACAGTCTCAGGACAGAAATTAATCCTTGTGCTATGAATCTCACAAACAGGATGTTGAGTGAAAGATCCTGGACACAAAGCAGTGCACACTGTGTGATTCCAATCATATAATGTTCAAGAACGAGCCAATCCAATATTTGGGGTTGGAGATCAGCAGTGGTGTCTTTAGGAGAAAACTGACTGGGAGACAGTGGGGAACACCTGCTCTGAAGGAGAGAATGCTCCAAAGCTTGATCTAGGTGGAAGTCACATGAGCAGGTACACAGTAAAATGCACACATTGAGCTGGACAATGAAGACTGTACATTTTACTGAATGTAAGTTATACCTCAAATAAACAAGCATATTCAAATAACAACTCATCCTAAAAATTATCATAGTTGTCTTTGGACAGAAGCTTCCTAGACGGGAAAGAGTTTGGTTCAGAGTGAGCAAAAGACATTGTGGGAATTAAATTACTGGAGCAGCAAGAGTCATTCTAGGATGAGGGCCTGACATGGGGAGTGAGTGCTCAGGGGACATTAGCTGTAAGCTGCTTTTTAAAAAAGTTGACCCACATTTTGTTTACTTAAATTGATTTCTTCAGAAAGGGAATCTTGTATCACTTATAAATGGTATAACTAGTTTCAGTTTTCACAAATAGGCTACCATCAAAATACAACAATGAAAACACAACAGAATAATGCTCTAAGTCCCTGCAAGCTTATGTGTCCTGCCCTACACTGTGAGTCAGGGGCTGCTCCTTCTGTTGAAGAGGGAAATTAGCCAAAGTTAGACGAGGCATCAAAGATTTCCCATTAAACTAAGACTCTCCTGACAACTATCAGAAGGCAGGAAAGAGAAGGGGAAAAGGAATGGCTTTCTCAGATATCCATCAATGCCGGCTGATAAGTCTGCATACCCTCTAACATCATCTCCTGTATCAGCAGAAGATTCTGGCCCAGGCTTTCAGAAGCAAGGAATGACATGTAAGAATCAAGGGAAAAAGAAGCCTTTAAGCTGAGGCTGTGTAGTTTCAATGTTGCTGGGTGGCCTGCTTGACTTATGGATCTTTTAGAGAATGGCCACTCATCTCCAGCCCCTGCTCCCTGGATAATGGAGACACCTAACCTAACAAACCTTGACCATTTAGCTTTGCTCTGGTGAGACTCTGGAATCAGGGCCTCAGACCGAGGCTAGCCTATGCTAGGTATCAGAGTGCATGGGCTTGGTTTAGTTCTTGATTTCAGTTCCTGTTTTTTGGCTCCTCATGGTGCCTGGATGAACACAGGGAGACCAGGAAAGAAGAAGTGAGGCAGGAACACAGCAGGAGTTATGAGTGGAAAGGAGGGTGACTCCAGAGGCCTTGTCTACCAGTCAGGCCTGGAGTGAGAGGGTAAAATGAAGAAAGAGGGTGCAGGTTCGCCACATAGGAGGGAGGTGAGCCTTACCTAGTGAGACCAGGAGCCCACAGGTCTCCAGCATTACTTCCCGATATAGGGTCTTCTGAGCCATATCCAACTGCCCCCACTCCTCCCAAGTGAAGGTCATGGCCAAGTACTTGAAGGTCATCGATACCTGGAAAGTCAAACAGAGACAGCCATGTTGACCTTGGCACTGTTGGATGAGACCAGAGCCTATTGCCTGGTTACTGCTAAAGATGCAGAGAGAACCAAGACCTTAATCACCAAGCACACCTAGTGAACAAAGCTCTGTGCTGTGCTCGATGTGGAGGAAGATGCTGCCTTTGGACATAAGGCAGTTGTGTCAGAGAGAGAGAAGCAGTCAATGTGGGAAACCATTGGAGGACACAAGGTCAGGACCAGTCCACAGGACTGTAAGGTGCAGACAGTAAGTGCTCTGGAGTGTCAGAGAATGGGAAAATGTGACAAAAATTTCAACAAAAATGGCAGCAGCATATGAGCCTCACTAGTTCTCACTGTGTCAGCACCATGCTGAGGGCTTCACGTGCTGTGTTGAAGTGTCTAAAGTTCCAGGTCTTGACTCAAGATTCCCAGGTTTTAGTCCAGTCTCTAGAAACAAAACCTTGCCAGGTGCATGACCTTGGGGAAAACACTTCATTTCTTTGAGCCTCAACTTCCCTATAGATATAGTAATAGTTCCCACTTCACCAGGTTGTTGTGAGAATTATAGAGAAAATGTTGCAAAAGCAAACACTGGAGTGAATGGCTTATGTAAGGACTCAGTGTGTTTGTGTGTGTGCGCGTGCGTGCGTGTGTATGTGCGTGTAAGTGTGTGTGTTTAAGAGTTTGGAAGTCTTTCTTTCTTTCTTTCTTTTGGTAATTAGTAGACTGTATTTTTCAGAACAGTATCAGATTTACAGAAAATGTCAGCAGAATATAAAAAAAAAACCCAATCAAAACATGGGCAGGAAACCTAAATAGACATTTCTCCAAAGAAGACCAACAAGCATATGAAAATATGCTCAACATCACTAATTGTTAGAGAAATGCAGATCAAAACTACAATGAGATATCACCTCACACTAGTCAGAATGGCCATGATTAAAAAGTCCACAATCGATAAATGCTGGAGAGAGTGTGGAGAAAAAGGAACCCTCCTAAACTGTCAGTGGGAATCTAAATTGGTGCAGCCACAGTGGAAGACAGTATGGAGATTCCTCAAAACACTAAGAACAGACTTACTATATGATCCAGCAATCCCACTCCTGGACATATATCCAGAGGAAAATATAATTTGAAAAGACACATGTACCTCAAAGTTCACAGCAGCACTATTTACAATAGCCAAGACATGGAAACAACCCAAATGTTCATCAACAGATGACTAGATAAAGACGATGTGGTATATATATACACAGTAGAATACTACTCAGCCATAAAAAAGAATAAAATAGTGCTATTTGCAGCAACATGGATGGTTCTAGAGATTGTCATTCTATGTGAAGCAGGTCAGAAAGAGACAGAAAAATACCATGTATCACTTTTATGTGGAATCTAAAAAAAAGGACACAAATGAACTTATCTACAAAACAGAAAGACTCACAGACATAGAGAACAAACTTATGGTTACCATGGGATAAAGGGGGTGGGAAGGGATAAATTGGGAATTTGAAATTCACACCTCTTGGGGAGTAATAGAAATGTTAGCTATCTTGGTTGTGGTGGTGGTTTCATGGGTATATACATCTATCAAAGTTCATCAAATTGTACATCTGAAATATGTGTAGTTTACTGTACAGGAATCATACCATAATAAAAGTGTTTTAAAAGTCAGCAGATACTAGAGAGTTTCCATATTTACCACCTCCTTGCCCAGCTTCCCCTATTATTAACATCTTACATAAGATTTGTAACAATTAATGAACCAATATTGATATATTATTATTAACTAAAGTCCATAGCTAATTCTGATTACCTTAATACTTAATTAATGACATTTTTCTGTTCTAAAACCCCATCCAGGATACCACACTGCATTATTTATGTCTCCTTAGACTCCTCTTGCCTGTGACGATTTCTCAGACTGCTTGTTTCTGGTGATCTTGACAGTTTGTTTTGAGGAGTATTGGTCAGGTATATTGTAGGATGCTCCTCTACTGGAACTTAACTGTTATTCTCATGATTATGGGTTTTTTTCTCATGGGGCTGTGGGTTTAGGGGAGGAAGATCACAGAAGCAGAATGCCATTTTTATCACATCATAAGAAGGGGACATATTATCTACGTGATTTATGACTGCCTGTTGATGCTGACTTTGATTACTTGGTTGAAGTAGTTTTTGTCAGGGTTCTCCACTGTGGTTACTCTTTTCCCCATTGTCCGTATTCTACTCTTTGAAAGTCACTCTGCACAGCCTACTCTTAAGGAGTGGGGAGTTATGCTTCCTCTCCTTTAGGGTTGATATCTACTAATTTATTTGGAATTCTTCATCTCAGGAGATTTGCCTTTTATTCCCCATTCACTGACTTATTCAATAATCTATTTATATCAGTGGGTATTCATATACTTTTGTACTTTGTTATAATCATATATATAGTTACATATCTATATATCTATCTCTATCTCTTACAGTTGGTTCCTGTGTCTCTTTGACATGCTCCCATTATTGTGTGGGGTTTTTTTGGAGTCTTTCCCCACTTTCTGGCATTAAAGATGCTCCATGCATATTGCCCCAGTCCTAGACTCAGCCATTTCTCCAAGGAGCTTGATTCATTTTATTAGAGAATTGTATTAGAGTTAAGATCTGAGCACTAGGTGTGCTCACTGCTACAGAGGTGTCACTGCTTTTAAGCCCTCCTTGGCTAACAAAACAAAGAAATATATGTACATATACTAATCCATGTATATACCATCCATATCTATATTCAACATGAGTTCTTACTGATGTCGCCACTCTAATCCACTACCACATGGATCATTCTAGTCTCCTTCCTTTGCTTATCTGTAAATTCCTGCTCCAACAGTAAGACACTGGGGTTCTACCATCCACCATCCATTTACTTAATGGTTCAATTCCAGTATACATGTAAAGCAGTATTAGAATTGTTAACCTGTACTCCTGTAGGAACAACTTTATTAACTAAAGTTCATATTTGCAGTTCATTTTGCCTTTAGTTTTATAGATCCCATTCATTTCCAAATTTACTTAGGTCAGCACCTTTTTCCCATTCCCTCTGTAAGGTTGTTTCATACATTCATGATACAGTTAGATTCTCTGGCTGCAGTATGCATTATTTTCTGGGATCCCTCTGTTTCCTAAATTGTTATTTTAATTTGCACACATTAAGGTTCACTCTTTGTGTTACACAGTTCCATGAGTCTTGACAAATATATAGCAGTATCATAGAGAATAGTTTCACAGCCATAAAAATCCCCTGAGCTTTAATTATCCATCCCTCCGAGCTTCCCCCTCTCCCCGACAACCAAAGATTTTACAGTATCTATAGTTTTGCCTTTTACCAAATGTCACATAATCAGAATCATGCAATTGCCTTTTCATATTGCTTCTTTCACTTAGCAATCTTCATATAAGAATATACATAAAGAGAAGAATTTAATGAATCCCCAGGTACATCGTCACTCAGTTTTAACATTTATTCTAATTTTTGTCACTCTTGTTTCATCTGTCCCCTCCTTTTTTTTCCTGGTTTCAGTAGTAGTTTAAAGAAAATCCTATAATTACTTCAGTATTCATCTCCCACAGGTAAGAACATTTAAAAAATATAACCACAATGCCATTATCATACCTAATTTTTTAAAAAAAGATTCCTTAAAATACTCAGCCCATACTTAAAATTTCCTGATTATACCAAAGATGGCTTTTTTTTATTGTTGGTTTGTTCAGTTCATCATCCAAACAAATCCAAACATCACATTTAACTGTTGTGCCTCTTAAATCCACCCCTTCTCTTTTAGAGAAAGAAGACAAATCTTTTGCCATTACAAATGAAATGTTGGGCTACGTAATAAACTCTTGCATCAAGCTCATTTTGGTGTTGGCTACAAATACAAACAGCAAAAGATTTTTTCAGAGAGCCCAAGAGAGAATAGATGTTAATTAGAATGAAATTGTAGAAAGGAAGCAGAATTTTGTTTTGTTTTGCCCTGGTGTTGCATTAGTATTTCATCATATCCACTTAGCACTACAACCTGTGCAGAAAATAATCTATGCAAATAGCTTGGTCTACAGAAGTCATGCTTGAAGTGTGGTCCTGGGCCAAAAGCATCAGTACAACATAGGAACTTGCTAGAAATGCAACTTCTTGGGCTCAATGAATCAAGGACTCTGACAATGGGGCCCAGCAACCTCTATGTTAACTAAGCCCTCCAGGTGATTCTTTTTTAAAAAATAAGTTTCAGGTGTACAACATTATAATTCAACATCTGTATACACTGCAAAGTGATCACAACCACAAGCCTAGTTACCATCGTCTCCATAGAGCTGATCACTTTCACTCATTTTGCCTGCTCCCATCCCCCTTTCCTTCTGGTAACCACTAATCTGATCTCTGCATCTATGAGTTTGTTTTTATTTGTTTTTTAGAGTTCATATATGAGTGAAATCAAACAGTATATCTGATAAGGGGTTAATATCCAAAATATGTAAAGAACTCATACAATTCAACAATAAACCCCCCCCCCAAACAACCCAATTTTAAAAATGGGCAGAGGATCTGAATATTCTTCCAAAAAAGACATACAGATGGCCAACAGGTACATGAAAAGATGTTCAATATCATTAATAATTAGGAAAATGCAAATCAAAACCACACTGAGATATAACCTCACACCTGTCAGAATGGCTATTATTGAAAAGACAAAAAACAAAAAAACACCCAAAAAAACAAATGTTAGAGAAAAGGGAACGCTTGTATACTGTTGGTGGGACTGTAAATTTGTGCAGCCACCATGAAAACAGTATGCAGATTGCTCTTAAAAACAGAGCTACTATGTGACCCAGCTATTTCATTTCTGGGTATTTATCTGAAAAACACAAAACACCAATTCAAAAAGATACATGCACCCCTATGTTTAATGCAGCATTACGTACAATAGCCAAGATATGGAAACCTAAATGTCCATGAATAGATGAATGGGTAAAGAAGAGGTATATATACACAACGGAATACTACTCAGCCATAAAAAGGAATGAAATCTTGCTATTTGTAACATGAACGGTATTATTACGCTAAGTGAAAAAGCAGATGGAGAAAGACAAATACCTCCATGTCTTTTGTGCCTTGATAACTCATTTTTTAGAAAAATCATTGAATTCCATTATATGTATGTACCACAGTTTTGTTTTATTTTCTTTTGTGTGTGTGCTTTTGTTGTTCTTTTAGTCTATTCACATATAGAATGACATCTTATTTGCTTTTGGTTTTGGGCAATTATGAATAAAGCTGCAAGAAACATTACTGTGCAAGTTTCTGTGTGGACATAAGTTTTCAACTCAATTGAGAAAATATACAGCAGCATGACTGCTGGATCATATGGCAAAACTATGTTTAACTTTTTAGGAAATTGCCAAATTGCCTTGCAAAGTGGCTGCATTAGTCTGCTTGGGCTACCATAACAAAATATTGCAGACTGGGTGGCTAACTCAAAAACATTTATCTTCTCACCCTAGAGGCTAGAAATTCAAGATCAAGATTTGAAAAATATTCGGTTTCTGTAAGAACTCTGCTCCTGGCTTGCAAATGGCAGCCTTCTTGCTCTGTGCTCACATCGCCTTCCTCTATGTGCGCACAGGGAGAGGGAGAGAGAGAGACAGATCTGGTATCTCTTCCTCTTCTAACATGGACACCAGTCCTATCAGATTAGCGCCCTACCCCTCTGTCTTCATTTAACTTTAATTAGCCCCTTAAAGACCCTATCTCCAAATATAGTCACACTGGGGGGTAAGGGCTTCAATATATGATTTTGGGGGGACCCATAACAGTGGTCATACCATTTTGCATTCCCTGTAGCAAAGAATGAGAGTTCCTATTGCTCTATGTACTTGCCAGAATTTGGTATTAATCAGGTTTTTAAAAATTTACTCAGTCTCATAGATGTGTGTGGGTATCTCATTATAGTCTTAATTTGCATTTCCCTAATAACATATGATTTGCATCTTTTTTTTCTTCCCACTGATGCCACCGGGTGGTGGGGGGGGGGGATGGATCAATGTGAGAGTGCTGGATGCACAGGTGTCAAGACCCCTTTGTCCAGAGAGTGGAGAACGGAAAAAGGGCAAACTGTCTCAGAAAAAACTGTGTTTGTATCTTCATCTCTTCCTGTGGTGACTGAGAACAAAAGTCTTTTTAGTCTCTAATGGCTGGTATTTCCCACAAACACTAAAACGATGTTCATTTACAGGTTAAGGGTAGGAATAAAGTTCCGAACGGTGAATTCTGGAAGCTTTATGCCAACAGAAATCCTTGCTCCCGTGTCGAGCACAAAGTTTCACCGTGTTGCATCTCCCCAGCGCTTTAGCTTGTAACAAACTGCTTCTAAATCACAGCTAAACTCACAGCATAAAGAAAGTTCACTGGCCACCCACTAAGCACTTTGTCTACTTTTTGTAACAGCTTTATTCCGCCAGAGGGGTTCACCATTCCTGGAAGCACCACAGTTACATCTTTTTATACGCATGTTTTCCCTATGTATATCTTCTTTGGTAAGGTATTTGTTGAGATCTTTTGCCCTTTTTTCAACTGGGGTTTTTTATTATTATTTTTTAATTGAGGTGGTTTGTTTTCTTACTGTTGGGTTTAGTATTCTTTACATCAAACATTTTGAAGCTCTGTGGTTAGGAACATCCACATTAAGGATCCACATTATCTTCTTAGAGAATTGACTCCTTTATTATTATGTAATTTCCCCCTTTATACACGGGAAATTCCCTGCCTCTGAAGTGATGTTAATATAGATACTTCTGCATTCTTTTGGTTAGTGATAGCATGGTATTTCTTTCTCTGTCCCTTAACTGTTAACCTATCAGTGTCTTTATATTTAAAGTGGGTTTCTTGTAGATAATATATAGGGTCTTGTGTTTTTATCCACTCTGAAGTTTCTGTCCTTATAGTTGGTGTATTTAGGTCATTTACATTTAAAGTAATTATTGATATAGTTGGACTAATAACATGTTTATAACTGTTTTTACCTGTTATACTTGTTCTTTTTTAGTATTTCCCACTTTTTCCTGCCTTCTCTGATTTTTTAAACACTGTTTTTATTGAGTTATAGTCATTTTACAATGTTGTGTCAAATTCCAGTGTACAGCACAATTTTTCAATTATACATGAACATACATATATTCATTATCACATTTTTTTTCGCTATCAGCTACCATAAGGTCTTGTATATATTTTCCTGTGCTATACAGTATAATCTTGTTTATCTATTCTGCATTTTGAAATCCCAGTCTGTCCCTTCCCACCCCCCTGCCTTCTCTGATTTTAAATGAACATTTTATATCTTTCCATTTTCTCTCTGCTCTTAACATGTTGATTATACTTTAAATTTTTTTTTTACTGGTTCCTTCAGAGTTTGCAATATATACTTACTACTAATCTAAGCCCACTCTCAAATTATGCTGTACTGCTTCATAGGTAGTGCAGGTACCTTATAACAGTATTCTCAGATCCTCTGTCCAGTCCCTTATAACACTGCTAACATTACTTCCACTTATCCATATGTTATAAATACCCAATATATTTTATTATTACTTTGAACAAAGTTACTTATTAAATCAATTAAAAATAAGAAAAAATAAAATAATTATTTTACCTTCATTTATTCCTTCTGATACTTTTCCTTTTTTTTTTTTAATGGAGATTTGAGTTTTTTACCTAATATCATTTTCCTTTTCTCTGGAGGATGTCTTTTAACATTTCTTGAAAGGCATTTCCTCAGATTTTGTTTATCTGAGAGTTCATTTCTTCTTCACTTTGAAGGATAACTTTATTAGATACAAAACTCGTTTTTTTTTCTTTCTTAAATATTTCACTCCACTCTCTTCTCATTTGAATGATTTCTAATATAATTCTTACCCTTGTTCCTCTATAGATAAATTGCTTTTTGTACCCCTCTTCTGGTTTCTTTCAAGATTTTCTCTTTTTTACTGGATTTTCTGAAGTTTGAATATGACATGCCTCTGTGTAGATTTTTTTTTTAGTATTTATCCTGCTGGGGTTTTCTGAGCTTCCTAGATCTGTGGTTCAGTGTAGTCCTTAATTCTGGAAAATTCCCAGCTATTTTTACTTCAAATATTTCTCCTGCTCTTCCCTCTTACTCTCCTCCTGGTATTCCGATTTTGTGTCCTTTACACCTTTGGTAATTTTTCTGTAGTTCTTGGATATTCTATTCTGTATTTTCATTCTTTATTCTCTTTGCATTTCCATTTGGGAAGTTTCCATAGACATATCTTCAAGCTCAGTGATTCTTCAGCCATGCCCAGTCTACACATGAAACCATCAAAGGCATTCTTCATTTGTGTTACAATATTTTTGATCTTTGGCATTTCCTTTTGATTCTTAGCATTTCTGTCTCTCTGCTTATATTACCATTTGTTTTTATATGTTGTCTACTTTTTCCAATAGAGCCCTTAATCAGTTATTTTGACTCAATATGTTTTACTATTTTTATCAATCCTCCACAGGTATGAGGCAAACACCAGCATCTTCTCCATATCATGGTCAGTGACCTTAGCAAGTTGTCCACCGTGTCCTTAGTCTAATGAGCAGAGGCAATTCTTAAACCTAGTTCTCTCTAGTCCATGGTCTATATATATAAACCCTATGACTCCACTATCAATTTGGTAATAAGGATGTGAAATATTTCCATTATCTGTTACTCTTGTATTTATTTCAGCTACCCTTGAGCCCATTTCTGTAGGCATGAACAAAGAAGCAGAGCTATCACCACATCCCTCACAGAAAAGGCATCTGAGGGGGGCTGACACGTGCCCTGGCACTGGGGGACACACACCACACTCATGATCTCTCTAGTCTCCTCAACCCAGGGAAGGAGTTGTAAATATTCCCATTTAGACCTGAGGAAATGGAGGCCAACTATAGAGAGGGAAACCTTTCAAGATCACAGCCCAAGAAAAGGGGCACAGCCAGAACCAACACTGAATTTTCTAGACTACAGCTTGTACTCTTCTCTGCAGCTCACTCCCTGCATCCTGTGTGTGGTCAGAGGATTCTGAGAAGTTCTATTTTTCTCTCACTGGTACCCTGAGGATGAGGGGGTTCAGCGAAGTGGGGAGGCTGAGGTGGTGCAGAGGACAGGGGACTGGGGCAAAACATGGGGAACAGAGGAGGCAAGGGGCATGGAGGACAGAATATGTAATTGTAGCTATGGTGTAGAAATGGACCTAATTTCAGGGATTAGATGAGCCTGCCCCTTTCCTGGTGACACTCAGGTATCTGTTGTCCATGCAGCCAACTGCATGTCCACTGCCCACCAGACTGGGGTCCAACCAGCGTTAGAACAGAGGGAAGAGCATGGTGGACGGGGGTAGGAAACCTGCAGCCCCAGGAGGGCCCCTGAGTTGTAAATACTTTTACCTATCTTCCGCAGGACATGTCTGCTCCCTCATCTAGGCTAAAACTCCCAGATTCCTCTCCTGCCCAGATTATCTGCTGGGCCTCAGACCATTAACTAATCACATTGCAATATCTCTACTTGGGGCTCCATTCAATCATCAAATATGGGTTAGTCTCTAAGTTATGACAAGTTAGGCACACTGGCTCTCTGTTCTGACACCTATCAGTGCATCAGCAAATCTCCAGGGATGGAGTTTTGTTCTCTCCAAGCCAGGGGTTCCTGTCTCATCACACTTGACCCATGGGAACTGTGTGATTGTAGCCATATGGCCTATACACCAGGCATTGGGGTACCCCATCACATGCCTGTTTCACAAGGCTCCACAGAGTATTTGTATCACCACACTTGCTGTGGTGCGTCAGTATCTCCTCCTGTCTCACAGATCACCGGTATGTTTTGCATATGTCAGCTGAATGTGTCTCATGTCTGTTACACATCTTTTCTCTATGGATATTGTGTGTGTATCTGGGTCCAGGCTGTGTTAAAGTGTTAAAGTCCCAAAATCTGTCACACAGTGTCCCAAGGGTATATGTGGGAACCTTCCAAGGTTGTACTTAGGTATATCACAACCTGTCACACACAGTCCCCCAAATATATGTATATGACTCTAGGTTGTGCTGCGGTCTCACTCACTACACATCTGGCACATTTAGTACCTGAAACTTCTGTGTGTCTCTAGACTGTGCTTCAGTGTGCTAGCAAAACATACTGTCACACCATGTTTCCAAGTGTGTCACCATCACACATCTGTCACATTTGTGTATCCCCCAGTGTTACCGTTACACACCTGCCTGCCAGGAGCAGATCCCAATTATACATCTTGTCAATATTTCGTTTACAGAAAAGATGGGAGAAGGGTAAGTTAAATCAGAAAGTTGCAAGAAACCAAATATAGAATGAGATCAATTCTAACAGACAAGTGACTCAGCAACTTCAACAAATATATACGGATAAAAAGGAGGTAAATGGCAGCTATGGGTTAAGAGAGTTATGAAAATGCCTATTGAAAGTCATATGGATACATTTTGGATACTGATTGCAATGAATCACCTTAAAAATAAACATATTTTGGAAACAACTGAGAAAACTGAGCACTGTAACATATTTGAAAGGATTTTAGAGGATTTTTATTTTGTGTGATAGAGCCCTTATATTTGGAAATGCATCGTGAAGCGTTTGTGAATTAAATGACATGATGTGTAGATTATAAGTAACTCAGTAATAAGCGTGGGGATAGATGAATTAAGAATGGCCATGAAATGATAAATAATGGAAGACTGGGGAATAGTTCATGGAGCTTCAAAACGGTTCTCTGCAGTATATATGTGAAAATATACATTACAAAGGGAGAGTATGTCCATGTAGTAATAGGTTTATGTTAGTAAGAATGGATTAAAAAGAGCAGGAGGAAATATTTTGGTTTCAGGAGTGCAAACATATATCAAAAACATCAACTGTACCCTCTATGTGCAGTTTAAGTCAATCATATCTCAGTAAAGCTGTTTGAAAACTAAAAGTACTAAATACTCATAGCTTGTCCTTCCTAGTCATTTTTACTCTTATCTATGTTCTTGGGTTAATTTACGGCAACTCTATCAGCATGGTGGAAAAAGAATATAATGATGTGCTACTGAGCATCTCTTCTCATTCCATGTTCAGTGACATCACGTTGGCATCTTGAAACTGACCGCTGTGAGACCCTACCAGGTATAAGGGTGAGATGGTTTCTACAACAGAAGCTTGCAGTAGAATAAATCAATAAATCTGTTAAGGGCCCTGGACAGGCTAGAAAGCGCAAGACAGCTCCCGAAAGCTTCCCAAAAACTTAGAACTTACAGAGAATCTCCTCACTGTGGATGTTCACATTTAAAAGACCCAACATCAGGCAGATGTCTTCCTCACAAAGGCTCTCCTCTAGTGTTGTTATACTGAACAAGGAGGTTGCACATTCCCTTTATGTCTATGGTGATTCCTCTGTGTGAATTTCCTGGTGCCAATGAGGTCAGACTATCAACTGAAGGCTTTCTGAAGCTGAAGGCTTTTTTTCTTTTGACTACTCTCAAAAGGTCTTTCTGCAGTGTGGACTTGTCTGGCGCTGAATGAGGTTAGACCTTTGGATGGAAGACTTCCTTAGTTCATTGCACTCATAAAGCCTATCTGGTTGAATATTTGGTGCTGAATCAGAGAAAATCTTTGACTGAAGGCTTTCCCACATTCATGGTACTTCTCACACCTTTCTCCATTGTGGATTTTTTAATGCTGAACGAGGACAGACTTTTAGCCTGAAGTTTTTTCATATTAGCTTCAGATAAGCTTTCAGTGATAAATCAGAGGAGACCTTGAACTGAAAGCTTCACCACACTTGCTGTACTTCATGAGGCCTTTCTCTAGTGTGTAATCTTCAGTGCTGCATAAGGGAGATGCTTTGGCTTCTCCACATTATTTGAATTCTCCACATTATTTACACTTATAAGGCCTTCTTCTAATGTGAACTACCTAATATTTAATGAGGCTGAAGCTTTCCAGGAGCCTCTGCCACACTCACTGCATTCAGAAGGTCTTTCTCCAGTGTGAAATCTCTGGTTTTCAATAACGCTGGAGCTTTGGCTAAAGAATTTCCCATATTTACTGCATTATTAAGGCCTTTCTCTGGTGTGAACTCATTGGTGAGAACAGCTGTGTATTTGCAGATGAAGACTTCCATGTTTGTGGAACTTAGAAGTCCTTTTTCCATTGGGGACTCTCTGGTGCTGAACAGCTGTGGGTTTATGGTTGAAGGCTTCCCTGCACTTGTTACACTTCTAATGATTTTTCCCACCATGAACGGCCATCCTACACTCAAAATGGTATGCTGCTGTGTGGCTTCTTCTGCTGTAAGTGGCCTGGTGCTAGAGGAGGCCAGAAGTGACCAGGAAGCACTTACCAACTTCGTTACAGGTAAAGGCCTTGGCACGTGGGATTTGTAGCTCTTCACAAACAATGCCCTGCCACATCTCTTCTGAAAGTTTTTCTCTACTGTGCTGCTTCTGATGAAGGTTTATACTGAAAGAATTGTTTCCCACATACCCCATAAGTGTCTGGTTTCTGCCTGGGATGTGTGCCCCTTTCCTCAGCCAAGTGCAAAATGTCTTTCAAGACAGAGACACGTCTCCCAGGGGTGGGATATCTGGGGAAAGGGACCTGCTGTGGGAGTCCTGACCTGTGACACTCCTTCTACAGAAACACTCTGCTCAGAAGGTGCATCCTCATCTTCCACTCCACTGCCAATAACCTGAAAGCAAAGAAATACAGGTGAAGTGCAGTTGATTTTGGTGGGAAGGGGCAACCCCATCACAAATGAGCATCTGATACGCTAATGAATGAGTGTACATGAGTCCAGAGGATTATTGTCAGGAGGAGGGAGTTGGAATCAGGTTGAGGAAGCAGCTGCTGTGCGATAATGGTCCTCTGGTCCATTAAAGGTCACAGCATGGGGGAAATGACAGACACAGTGAAGACCAAGTGAAGGAGAATGGATGAGGTGCAGTGTAAAGAGGAGGTCTACAAGTCACTCTGAGGTTTTTAGCACTTGTCTGCTGATGACACAGGACTGCTGTGCAGAAGGGTGTGTTTGGGTCCAAGAAAACTCAATTGCATCAGAGTAGCTCATGTTCAAAGACTACTTAAAGATACGTGCACGTCTCACAACACAATATACATGGGGCAATGGTGGAGAACACTGTGAGCGGGAGCAGTGGAGAAGAATGGGTGAGATGTGGAATCCATTATGAGAGCTGAGAACTGAACTGGGCTGAGAGTGTAGAAATGACAAGTTGGCAAAGTGTCAAGAATGGGTAAGGAGGCCTTTTCTCTTGCCTTTTGAGAAGGCCTGAATTCTATCTATGGAATGGGTATCTCCTAGGCCTCATGGCCTTTCTCTTGCCTTTTGAGATGGCTCACACTCTATGGATTATGTATCTCTCTGAATAAATCTAATAAATCTACTTTTACTTAAAAAAAAGAGTGGGTAAGAAAAAACAGAAATGAGGTGTGGCCACTGGCAATGGCACCAAAACAGTAGTGGAAACAGAACAGACTCATAGTATGATGTGAACACAACCCTGATGTCACATCCTCTCATCTGCCACTCAATAGGACCAGGGACCCTTGGGGTCCATTCTGTGGAGCTGGAGTCTGTCCACCCTGAGAAGCACCCATAACTCTCTCCTCTACCCTCAGTTGAACACAGTACCTGGATAATGCAAGTTCTAAGGAAAAGACTGGACAGGTGAGTGGCCAGCACTGGCCCAGAGCAACTCAGAGTGACAGACCATAGGAAAGAAAACTAAATATTACAAAAAAAAAAAAAAAAAACAAACCCCACAAAAATACAGAGGAAGATCTTGCAAGAATAGCCCATGGGCCACCTAAGTAGTTACCATGTCAATGACTGGAATTCCTAGCGTGGCAGATACATCAGCTAGAGGAAGGAGTAGAACCTAGGCCAGGGAGGTCACCTGGCCAGAGGAAGGGAAAGCAAAGTGGGATCCAAAAGTCTAACTGCAAGACTCCTGACCCTTTCCCTTCTAGGCTTTGGGGCAGCAGGTATTGGGATGTGCCTGAAGAAGGAAGGACAGTGCAAACAGCTCAGCCCTACACAGAGCACCTCCCCAGGGACCTGGGGAAGGAAGCAGTGTATCCATGGTCCTGATGTGAGAAGGACTGATCTGTCCCTGGGGAAAAGGGAAAGGTATTGTGGCAGGTATGAGGTTCTTACCTAGAGAGGCCATAAGTGCAAAGTTCTCCAGCATCACATCGCAGTACAGGAGTTTCTGTGCCTCATCAAGGAGAGCCCATTCCTCCCAGGAGAAGTACACAGCCACATCCTCAAAGGTTACACTGCCCTGCCATGATGAGGAGAGAGGAAACCATGAACAGCCTTGTGGGAGCCCATGATTGGGTTAACAAATTGTAACAGACCCCAGCCGCCTGTCACCTTTAAGAAAAACAAATGTGCTTAGTAACTGCTTTGTAAGCAGGTGCCTGTGCATCCGCACTCCTGTCTCCTTGCTGTAAAAAGCAGAGACAGTGCCTTGCTTGCATGGTTGAGGTTTTAGTTAGCACTCTGCTCATTGCAAAGCAACGACCCAGGCCCTCAGCTATAAATGCTGGGTGTGCCTGCTGTTAGATAGTCTATTATCCCCCTAACAAGGAACTGGCTGGTCTGGTGATCTGGTTTGTAATTAACATATCTAAAGAATGTACCTTGTTCCCCTCTCCCAATGACTTCCCTAAAGATAAACTAAGCCTTTATGCTCATTGTGGATTCTACAATCTCTATCTCATCCTGTCTTTCCCTAAATTCCCGCATACCATTATGCAACTGTTAATGACTTTTTCCTTTGATTATACACAATAAATGTGGGAGCATTTGAGAGGTTTGTGGAGTTGGCTCCCGACTTCCTCTCGCTCTCTTGACTTTTTCCACAGAGTCTCAAGTAATTCATTCTGTCTCGGTGGGACTTCTGCCAGCCAAAACCCACACAGCCTCTCTCTTGAGGACCCCCCAAACATATCCCCACATATCCACCCTATGCTCATATTTCTCCCCAGTTCCACAACTCAGATGAGGTATCAGGTTCTGGTGTCACTTGTGCCTGCTCCCTCCTCACAGCTCCATTAATTACTATGTCTGGACTTCTGCAATGCTAGGCAGGTGGGCACACAGATGCCATGAAGATCTGGGCCTGCCACGCAGGGCTCCATCTATCCTGCCAGGCAATTCCCAGGAAGTCACACAGGTGGGGCCTCCCAAACACAACCAAACTTGGGCCCTCCCTTCATCCTTCAGTCCCCAACACCAGGACCCTGGTGACATCAATTCATACTTTTCCACATGCACATTGTTCTATAGAATGTACCTCTTTTGTACCTCCAGACCCCACAGCCACCATCACCACCTCCCTGCCCCATGCCATAAATCTCTCCCTGGCCACCATGTGTCACTCACCACGTGGCATCAAGATTATGCTTGGTAAATGCAAACAGGATTCAATACTACTCCAGACCTTCAATGGTTCCTCCCGCTCAGGGCAGCCTTGAATCCTGCTATGAAAGCCTCACTTCCTGGCTCTGTTGCTTGTCACCCTCAGCCATTTAGAACTGTATGCAGACTCCAGGCCCCATGGTCCTCTTCCACTTCTGTGTTGCACTTGCTGTCCCCTCATTAGTCATAATTCTCCTCTTTTAACCTAACCCTCAATCAAAGCCCAACCTCAGGGCTCCCCTTCCCCAGCTTAGTGACTCTATCAGAACCACATTTTCCCCTGAGCTAATCCACCAGCCTGCCTGAAACACTCCAAGTTCACAAAAAATCCTGGTGAGTCCATACAGATGTGAATAGAAACCAGCCTCACCATCATGCTTCCTCAATTACTCCTATGTCTCTGCATCGATCTACACTTCCCCTCTGCCCTTAGAAGCCTTGACCACTCACCAGACCATCCTCTTCCCAAATCCCCTCCCATGGCCAGTTCTCTCCCTCAGTTGTGCTTGTGATGCACACCACCCCTAACCACGTGCTCAAACAAGAGACCCATTCCTAGGGTGCCACCCTCCCTGTCCTGGCCTGCTGATAGCATTACCACCATAACCTGAAGACTCCTCCTCCCAAATGTGACCCACAGCTCCACCTCCTTTTGGATACACATACTAGCCACCACCATTTGGCTGTCTCCACCCTGAACCATCTCCCAGAGTTTCAGACATTTGTGTCCAGCTGACAACTTGATGCCTTCAACCAGTGGACTCTAATAAACCATCTCAGATTTTTAACATGGCTAAAACAAAACTCCTGCTATTCCCACTGAAAATTATTGCTAACTTTTCCTTTCTTCCTTCCAAAAGCTTGGGATAATCCTTGACTCATACCTTTTTCTTTGTCACCCTCAACATTAGGAAATCCTGTCAGCCATACTTAAAAAACAGACCCAGAATTCAACCACTTCTCCCACTTCCATGGCCACCATACTGGTTCAGTCACCACCAATACTCACCACCAGCACTAGTGAAGTAGCCTCATCCCTGGTCTTCCTGCCTCCTCCCTCACTCCCCAAAATCTGTTCTCCGCTCTGCAGCCAGAGAGCCTTTTAAGACCCGAGTCACACAACCTCATTGTTCCCATTCCATTGCTCCCATCACTTCCAGGAAAACATCCGACTTCTCAGGCTGCCATTCCAGGCCCAACTCTTACTCTCCTGATCGCCATAAAGGAAAGAGAAATGTGGTTCTCTGAACACTTCCAGCTCAGTCGTACCTTCAAACATCTGGACATGCCTGGGATAATTTTCCACACCTCATTCCCTTGGTTGCCAGACATAAGAAGCATTCAGTATAAACCCTGGCTGAGGGTCTGGTGTTTCTCAAAAGAATCTCCAGGCCAAAAGGCTAGGCGAGTGGCAGTCTGCATCCTAGAGCATCACAATCCCAGAGAACATGTGTGTGTCGGGGGAGGTTGGGACTGGTGAGGCCCCACTCACCTGTGCAGGGTCCTTAAACACTTCTGCGGCCATGGAACCTGTGGGAAGAGAGAGACTGTGAGAAGCAAGCAACGTGGAGGGCTCCATGGGCTCAGGCTCCCTTGTGCCCCTGCCTAGCCCTGGAACCAGGTGACCTTGGGCTTACTGTTAACTCTGTAGCCCGGTCTTCAGTAGTGCCTCTTACCAGCTGTGTGACTTTGGGGAAGGACTCAACCTCCCTGCGCCTCATTGTCCTCATCACCCCTTTTGCAGTTTCAGGGAAACTTAAAAAACCCTAACTCAGACCATGTCCTTCCTCTGTTCACAAGCCTCCATGGTTCCAAGCACCGTAAGCGCTTAGGTACGCCTCCTCCACCTGCCATTCCGGCCTTGACTCCCCTTCACACTTTGTTCTGTACAGACACAACACGGAGCCCAGGTTTCCCAAACACTCCTGGACCTGTAGCCCCTCTAAGCCTATGGTGATCCCTCTGCTTGTAACACTCCCACATCTCATCACGTTCCTTTCGGAAACGGGGACACCCCCGACAAGCGCCCTTTCCCTCCCTCCTGAGGGTGCTGGACGCTCAGGCCCAGGCTGCAGTGATCCCAAGAGGCTCCTCATATTTCGGCCTTTAGGAATCAAAAGTGAGGACGGTTCAGGTGAGGGCCTGAAGGACTCACTACCAACTTGTGCCAGATCCATCTCTGAGGCCTCGGAAATCTAGGCCTGTGGATGGGCGGGAGTGACGGATGATGAGGGTGGGGGCTAGGACAACACCCAGCCCTGGAACTTGGGATCACCCCGGCGGTCCCCTCCGAGCCTTAGATTCACCTTTGTGCAGGGAGGACGACATTCGTCTCGAATTTTCAGCCTCCGGATACCTCAGACCGGACCCAGCGATTGGGAGCTACTGATCAGGCGTACTAGTCCCGAACCAGCCAAAATGCCCGCCATAAAGCGAGACTGGAAGTCCCGCCCCTATTTTTTCCGCGCCAAACACGGATTAACTCCAGTCCTGCACCTTCATTGGATCAGCGCTGCTGCCACTCGGCGCAGAGCACTCTGGGTAATATAGTCCCAGCTCGTCATGCGGCGAAGGGCACACTTCTCGTCCCCTCCAACTTGCCAAAAAGGCGTCCTTCAGGCTTTGATTGAGAAGGTGATTTGTTTCCTCTCAAAGAGAAGGCACCCGAATTTCTGGGGGCAGTGTTGGCAGCAATCGATCACTGAAGTGCTGATACATATTTTTTCATACTCCATCAAGCTCAATACGCTCCCAGAGGCTAAGCATACTGCCAATGCTCCCAAAGGCTACAAATTCGAATGGAGTTATCATTCCGTGGGATCACTGACATCCAAATTGCCGCCACTCGTAGCTGGGAACTAATAAACGTACCTCATTGCTCTTCAAATGCATGTAGCTTGAAGTGTTAGTTGGTTTGGTGCATTTCAGTATGTTCTGTCAGGGACAAGGGGAAAAAAAGCCATCAGATAGGACCAGGACAAAGAAGACAGAAGACAGATGTTGGGCCCCCCTGAAGCAAATGGACTCACTGAGGATGTTATCTCCAAATGTGATTCTTTAACATTCTTGAAAATATTGAGCATTTCCTTTCCAGCTTAGAGGCAAAACTGAAGAGGTCATTTAGAGTTACCAGAATGGTGAAAATGAACAGCGATCTATGGTGTCATTTTCATTCTCTGCTCTAACAAAAGCTTAATGAGCATCTATCCTAGGTGCATGGGAGACATGAAACAATTGAGACAAAACCTCATGCCTTCACGGAGCTTATATTTAAGGAAGAGACAGGCAACACGAAAGAAGAAATACTAAATCACATAGTAAGAATGTAGTAGGCAAAATGGAAAGGAGAGTGATTGTGTGCCGAGAAGTAGGGAGATAGGCTGTAATACTACACAGTGCAGTAAAGGAGGTCTCATTAGTAAGAGGATAATTGAGTAAACACTAGAAGGAGGTGAGGAATAAGCCACATAAGTTTTCTGTTTTCTTTTTCAGTTCCAGGCAGAAGAATCAAGTGCCCTGGGGACTTCTGTGGGTGGAGCCTGGCCAGGGTTTGTGATCACCTGCGTCCTGGGGCTTCCTCACTAGGTCCCTCAGCAGTGGAGAGGCTAGGACCTCCAGATGGCCATGTCTCTGCTTTACTCACTGCAGAGACCTTGAGGGATGTCAGTGAGAACTCTGGGATCTGCCACCTGGAGTCTGTAAACCTCCAGCCCTGTGGACTGGGGTCTGGGACAGCATGCAGCATTGCCTTCCCTGGAGCACTGCTTCTCTGAGTTTGATCTGTGAACAAACAACAAAAGCATCACATGGGAAATCTTTAGAAGGGCATATTCCAAGTTGTGAACCCAGACCTACTCAATCGGACACTCTGGGGTTAAGACCACAAAATCTGTTTTAAAAGGTGATTTTGGTGTAAGTTTAGGAAAATTTCATCCTTCTGCTGTGGTTCCTGTGGATAGGGCTCATGTGTTTTTTGTTTTTTGCTACTACCAGGAATCCTTTCTAAAGGCACAGGAGTTTTGAACTAAGGTTGCAAAATGCATTTGTGCATGTTACTTTTCCTAATACTTAAACACATAAAATGTCAACACTGTATACATTTATAAAATATAAAGTGAAAAGTCTCTGATGATTCTAGCTTCTGAAGCAAAATGTTTGCAACGTTTATCCTTTTAGAATTGTGAAGGGAGAAGTGAGGATTCAACTTCTGGAGTGAAAGGTCAAGACTTAGTCCCCTGGGCGAAAAGCCAGGACGCAGCTCTTGAGTGAGTGAGCTCTGGGGACTCAGCTTCTGAGACCAGTGCTGGGCGACTTAGATGCCAAGAGGAGCCAGGGACTTAGGATGGCTTCTTCTGTCTCAATTCTTACCTCTTCTTGCATGTCTGTTCCCTTATTTGTTTCCTATTGTTGCTGTAAAAAAAAAAAATCACCAAAATTTTAGCAGCTTAAAACAACACAAACTTATTATCTCATGGTCTCTGTAGATCAGAAATTCAAGGGCTCAGCTAGGTCTTCTGCATAGGGTCTCACAAGGCCAAATTCAAAGTATTGGCCAGGGCTGCACTTTTTATCTGGAGTCATGGGCCTTCTTCCAGGATCATTGTGGGTTTGTGCTTTTTTGTTTGTTTGTTTGTTTTCAGAATTAATTCCTGCTCACAGTTTCCACGTGACCTCCTTGATCTTCAAACTATCAACAGTGGGTTGAGTGCTTCTCTCAAGCTCTGAGTCTCTTCCTTCTTCTTTTACCATCAGTCTTTTAAGGGTTCATGAGATTAGAACAGGCCCACCCAGATAATTCAGGATAATCTCCTTATTTGAAGGTCAATTGATAGTAGCTTTACTTACATAGGCAAGGCTTCATTACCATGTAACATAATAAATTCATGGGAGAAACACTAGGGGGGGGCAAAAGATAATAGGTTCCAAAATTCTGCCTCATATGGTTCCCTTCGCTCTCTCTCTCTCTAGATCTATAGCAGATTTTATATTTTCTTTTTACTAGGTCTGGAGTTATTTTACTTATATGAATTTGATAACAATTTGTCCACACAACTCAGGTAGCCTCATATTAATTTAGAACATGAGAAAACTTACTATTACAAGCTCTGGATGCCAGTCACCACTGCACAGCACAACTAGACTCCAATTATGGTTTGTTTGACTTTCAGACAATGCTCGTAATCATAATAGTTTGCTTCTGAGGAATGCTGATTATCCCTGGTTTTGAAACCAAATGAATCATTTTGGGGAAAGTTTTATTTCATTTCATTTTATGGATTTATCTTTCTCTCTAAGTCACCTACTATTCACCTATGGGCTCATATGCTGGTTCTATGAGGAATTAATACTGACTTCTGTTTACATCTCACTCCTGTCCCTGATGACAAAGATCTCACTTGGAAGAGACCTGGGACTTAAACCTAATACCCAACCTTTTTTTTTTTTTTTTTTTCCAGTGTCCCATTTATACAGTTCGTTTTCTTACCTCCTGTTTTCATTGCAATAAGTCAGGTATTTTATTTTAGCTGCATTAAAATTCACACCTTTTGTTTGTTTCCATATGGTGGTTGCACTTAATGTAAAAAGCATACTTATATTTATCCCAGTTTTTCCCTTAAAGAAAACTTAGTATGTGCGTTAGTTTGATAGAGCTGCCACAACAAAGTACCACAGATTGGGTAGTTTAACCAACAGGAGTTAATTTTCTTACAGTTCTGAAGACTAGAAGTCCAATATTAAGGTATTGGCAGGTTTGATTTCTTTCCCTCTCTCCTTGGCTCACTGTGTCCTCATGTGGTCGTCCCTGAGTTTGTATTGTCTGTGACCTAATCTCCTCTTCTTATAGGGACACCAGTCATATTGGATTAGGGCCCACCCACATGACCTCATTTTACCTTAATTATCTCTTTAAAAGCCTTATTTCCAAATACATATTCTGAAGTACCAGGGGTTAGGACTTCAACATATGAATTTTGGGGAAACAGTTTCACCCAAAACATTGTGAACTGTGGCATAGACACAGGAAATTTTTAAATATTTATGTAGAGCTTTAATGAATCTTTCTAAAGTTAACCCATATATAACTAATCACCACTAAAGACAATACAAAAGAATATTAGCAGTGTCCACAGCTCTGAGTGGTCTATCCCAGTCATGACAGGATCCTCTCCCAACATCGAGAGGAATCCCATGTGCGGATTTAAAAAGTTAGTATTACCTGACTTTTGGATCATTTTTCCTATGGTTTATGAATCCCCAAAATAGAATTTGATTGTGGCTATTATTGATCTTTATATGAATAGAATCATATATTATGTGCTCTGTTTGGACTTATATCTTCAAAATAAAAGCTTGTAAGATTCACCCATATTATTCCATGTATATGTGTATCATCGATTTTTCACTACTGTTGAGGAAGCAACTTATCTGTTCTAGTGCTGATGCACTTTTGCATTCCTTTCAGTTACCAGTAATCATAACGATGCTATGACAGTTTCTGTCCATATATTCTGATGAGCATACAAATGTATTTTTTTTATAGCAGAAGTTTACAAACATTTCTTAAGGAATTTTCATTGGGAAAATATAAATATCTTAAATATTTATGAATTTGATAGCAGAACTTTAAAATATATATGGCAAAAACTGACCATACTAAAGGATAATATGCAAATTATAATTGTAATTGGAGATGATAACATTTCTTTCTCATGAATTGTTAGAACAAGGAGACAAAAAAAAAAGAGTTCAAAAATTTATCTTGACTTAACGGTGTTTGTAAATAATATATCCAACATTATTTGAACACACGTTCTTTTGCAAGTGAACACAGAATGTTCATGAAGACAGACATATATTGGGTGAAAAAATGTCTCTGCAAATTTCAAAACATTGAATACATACAATGGAATTAAAGTAGAAACCAAAAACTAACATATCTAGAAAGTCCTTAAATATTTATAAGTAAAGCAAAACATGCTTTTATATAACTAATGGATCAAAGAAATAACATGCGAAATTAAAAAACAATTTGAAATGAATGATAATTAAAAGCAGCATATTAAAATTTGTGGGGTGCGGTTAAAACAATGCTTAAGGGAATGTTGCAGCTTTAAGTGTTTATATTAAAAAATAAGCATGATCTAAAAATGATTTATTTTTTCATTTTAAAAATAGAGAAATAGAAAGCAAGTTAAATCCAAAGTAGAAATAAAGAAATAACAAATATAAGTATAGAAATAGAAAATCTATGGTAGAGAAAATTAACAAAGCTAAAGTGGATTTTTAAAAGGCCAATAAAATTGATAAATGTCTACTAAGATTGATCAAGAAATAAAAAGAAAATTCAAGTTATCAATACCAAGGAAAAAGGGGGACATTGCTACAGATCTGGAAGATATTGAAAGGATAACGAGTGATTATTCTTCCAGGAAGAAAACTGCAGGTCCAAATAATTTTTCTGGTGAATTTCATAAAATATATAAGGAAGATATTTTACCAGTGTTACATAAACTCTCAGAAAATAAGGAAAGAGGCAGCTTTTCATAATTCATTGTATGAGGCTAGCATTACTAATACTACAACAAAATAATAAACAAAATGTGGATTAATATACCTCATGAACATAGATAAGAAATCAAATCTAACTAAATATGAAAAGATCTATTGTGGCCAAATGAAATTTGTACCAGGAATGCAAGGTTGCTTTAATATTTAAATCAATATCTCTATATATGTATGTACATACATACAAATATACATTTGTGTGTGTGTTTATCAACAGATCAAGGGTTCAAAGACAAAGAAAGCAAAGTAGTCCTTGCAAGGACTAGCATCCTGGTTCCTCGTCATTTGGACTTTAAATTATTTGAGTGGCCCAAGCAATCACAACCATTAAATTTGGTTTAAGGGGGCAAAGACTGGTAGCAACATAATGTACCAAATATAACTTAATGAAATTACCATTGGAAGGAAGATATTACAAAAACAAGCATTTAATTTATCAAAAAATCAAATCAAATCAAATCAAATCAATATCTCAATCAATATTTAAAATGAATATCTCACTGTATAGCATAGGGAACTATGTTCAATATCTTGTAATAACCTTTAATGAGAAAGAATATGAAAACAAATATAAGTATGTATATGCATGACTGGGACATTGTGCTGTACACCAGACATTGACACATAGTAACTGACTGTACTTCAATTTAAAAAAAACAATAAAATGAATATCTCAAAGCTGTGGGTAAAATAATTGACAAAGTTTAACATCCCTTGCAAAAAAAAATCTCTCAGTAAGGTAGGAATTGGAGAGATTTCCTTTGTCCCAAGGCAAGGTAGGGCTGTGGAGCTGTCATGAGAGATTATGCCTTGGGACATAAGGCTTTTAAACCAAAGTGGATTCTGCACCCAATTGCTGTGCATTTTGTCCTTATACCTGGGAGAAGATCACTCACTGATAGCTGTGTGGTTTGCTGAAAGGCTGTTAGAAGACAATGCCTGAGAGGGTTATGCTGACAGTTATTGATCTCTGTCCTATATCTTCTGAGGAGAGTAGAGCTCTGTGTGGTCTGTGGGTGCCTTATAAGTTGAACCAATTCAGACTTCCTACAATGCTTTGCATGTGCTCATCAGAGGTGTGCTATGGTGCTAAGTACCTTAAGGACTATAAAAATGATCATCCATGATGCCTGCATGAGAGGAGGCACAACGGTCAGGCGATTAATATATGAACTCTAGAATCAAACAGACTGAGTTCAAAATCCTGGCTTCTCCACTACCATGTGTGTGACCTGAATAAGGTTCTAAGGGTTAAATGATCTTTGTAATTTGTAAACCATGTAAAAAGAAGTGAAGAGAACTTGCCTGCCTGGAAAGGATGTTGTGGGGTGCAGCATCTGGGCAGGTCAGGGTGGTGCAGCCCCACCTGGGGATCCTGGGGACTTGCATCTTTCCAGCATGACTAAATAAATAGCATTCCTAGAGATGTCCCTAGAGGAGGCGGCATCTGGTAGCCCTGAACTACCAGTATGAGACGGGGAGGGTGTGTGGGTAAACTGGTGTGGTCTGTGGTGGCTGCCTGAAAGGAAGAGGCTGGGGTGAGTTGCACCCCATGTCATTTAGTCACCCCTTCCCCATCTTACCCCCTGCCCTGCTGCAGCCACCTTGGGCTGCCTGGGCACACTAGTATCCACAGGAAACAGAGCTCAGCCCTGTCATCTCTGTCCCTGTCTCTCTTACACTGACCTCGAGTGAGCCAGACCTCCACTTGGTCAAGATCTAGGTTGCTCTAGCACTTGGCTCTGAGCAGGCTTTGCCTTCCTGTGACTCTGGGAGGAAGGGCCAGCAGACCCAGAGGTAATGATTGCTGCAGCTACTACCCCAGGCCCAGTGTTGAGGCTGCATGGCCTGCTGGTCCCTGGTGCTAAATTCTACTGGCATCAAGCATCAGCTGTCCTGAGCAGTGCCCACATCATGCAGGGGGACATCTGGTACCAAACATCTGCAGCCAGGTATGGGAATCCCAAAGGGACTGGGGAAGAGCCATTGGACCCTGCCCTTTTCCCTTTGGTACCTTTTTTCCTGCTCTTTGCTAGCATGCCCTCACTCTGTCACTGGTTCCAACGCTGTGTCACAGCATCAGGCTAAACAGTAAGTGGTTTGCCTTGAAAGGGTATGTATCTAAGAGGCATCTTCAAATTGGGTACTATACTTCAAAAAGCAGACAGAAAACATACTGCTTTTCATAGGTAACTTTTTAAGCCAGCTTTTCCCCTACCTCTAACCAGCTCCTGTTCCAGACCAGCCATCACCGATCCATTCATCTGGCTGACTGTGTTCCTCCCTCACTTCCACTAGAACCTCAGCTTTCACTGGTCAGCCCATCATTGCTCCCCCATCACTCCCACCATTGAAGTTGGCAAGTCTGCAGACTTGACTTTCCAGCCTGCTTTGGAATTGGGTGTAACCTACATGGGTACCGCTCTCCTTTCCCAAGCTTTTATCTCCTGGTCTCCTCCAGGATCCAGTTTCAGCTCCCTCCCACTTGACCAGGCCCATTCCAGTGTGGAACAGGTTCCAGTGTCTACTTGTCCACCTGCATTTCCGTCAGGAGCCCTACCCCAACTCTGAACTTTTCCTTTAGCCCAGGAGCCATCACTCAGTCACATTTGGAATCCCTGATGGGCAACAGCAGGGAGTCCCTCTCCCCAGTACCCCTTCTTCACTAGCCTATCCATCACTGCTTTTGCAGTTGCCTGCTTTCCAGCAGCCAAGACCTCAGCCAACAGGGCATCCAAGCCTGCCTTTGACTCTGATGAAATCAATATGGTTACAATGCCCTGGTCCCAGGTTCCTCCTGAGAGGCTCCCCCTGAGCAGCTTTAATATCATTTACCCTTTAGGAAACATGGCACTCCCAGTACAAGCTCCAGACTTAACCTCTGCTGCAGCCCAGGCACCCTATAGGGTCAGCTTTTACATATGTGACATTCCCACATTCCACCTTTGGCATCTCTGTCAGCACCCAGCCAGCCTTGGCCAGCACCTCAAGTGTTTTTCCTCATTTGCACAGCTACAACTTCTTGCCTTGGAGCTATCAGCAGGATGCCCAGCACCAGGCACAGCTCACCTTTTGTTAACACCACTCCAGACCCAAATCTATTCATGGCATCTGCAATTCCTTTGGATAATGGTAGTTCTGGGGTCAGTGTGTCTGCCCCAGGCCCCAGCTCCATGTCTGAAGCACTCAGCTTTAGGACAGAGCCGAGGGGGAGCCCTAGCACCACAACTCTTATTGGGGGAAGCTTAGACCTGAACAGTAGGGTTCTGCAAGCCTATAACACGTTTGTTACAATTGGAGAGGCCAGTGCTACTGAGAGAAAAACTTTCCTGGGAGACACTTTCCTTCCTGCCTAAAGTCAGGCCACCTGGGGCTCGCCCAGCCAAAGCACACCTGTTCCTATTAGAGACCTCATCATTGAGAAGGAATATGTGTCAGATTCCTCCTTGTGTTCAGGTCACCTGGGAACCATCTGGTCAAAGCACATCAGTTTCAGTGGGTGGGGCCAGCACCATGTCTGTATTTGGAGGCCTTTATGTATCCACCTACAATCAGAGCACCTGGGCTCCACCTGTCCAGAGCACACGTGATGCAATGGGAGAACCAGGATGATAACTGTGATGGAGAGTCAGTCTTCTCTTCCTGCATCTGCTCGGAGCACTTGGGACACTTATGACCAGAGCAAACCTGTTTCTAGTTGGAGAAGCCTGCACCCCTGAGAAGAAACACATGCCTGGAGATACTTCTTTTCATGCCTTCTGTCAGACACCTCAGGGCCACGTGGCCACAGAATATCTGTTGCTGTCAGAGGGGTTGGCATCATATCTGTGGTTGGAGAAACTACTGTCTGCAAATACAGTCAGAGCATCTGGGGCCCATGAGTCCAGTGTACAAGTGGTATAATGGGAAGAGACAGTACCATACCTGTGTTTAGAGATGCATCTGTTTCCACCATCATTCAGAGCTGCTGGGTGCTAATGGCCAGAGCACATCTGCTGCTGTCAGATGGGACAACATCTTACACTTTTGGGAAGACACCTTTAGTCTGGCCTTCAGTGGGAGCACCTGGGGCCCTTCCCAGCCAGGATATCCCCTCTGACTTTGTAGAAGCCAACACTACTGAGAAAACACCTGTGTTTCAGGCATTTTTTCACCTACCTGGACAAGATCAAATGTGCCTCTTCAGTGGATCCTGCAAACAGCAGCCTTGCCTTTGTGGCATCCTTGTCAGCTGCCTGGGGATTCTTTGGGGACAGATGTGTGGGGGCACCAACCATTCATCTTCTTTTCGTGCAAGAACTAGGATCTCAGCAACTAGGAGGCAAAAGCTTCCTCTAGAATGGCGTGTGACCACTGTCCCATACGAATGAATCTTGCTTTTCTGGAAACAGTCTCAGTTCTTCCAGTTATGTCAAACAAGCTTAACCTGTTCTTTGTTCTCCTAGAAGAAGCTGGAGGCCAAACACTTTAGGGTGTTTGTGTATTGTACTGAAGGCTGTGGGTCCAGATGAGGCTCGTCACAAGTTGACATCCTGGCTTGAGAAGTTCCACTCTGGAGAGAAGAGAGAGATTCTGTATGTATCAACCATGCCACACTCTGGTTTCAACTGTTAGCCTGGAAGACTCAAGCTCTAGGCCAGTTTTCCTCTAGTCCTGAAACTGGCAGGACATGCATTGCTCCCTTCAGCTGCCCCCTTTTCTCTTAACCATTGGCCTCAGTGGGTCCTTATCTTTCTTTCCCAGATGTAATATTATATACATATTGTTCCTGTTAATTGGTTCTCAGCTCATGTGTTTTTGCTCTTTAACTCACTGATGGAGGAAGAATTGACTTGTGTGAGTGGCAGTGTGATACACAAAGTTCCTATGGCTCAGGAAATAGGATGTGGAGGTAGCTTCTCTTGGTGACAGCATGAGCTGACTTCTGATGTCTGTAATTCGAGTGTAAGGGACAGCAGCCCAGGGGGAAGCGAGGTGCAGAGGAGGTAGAAACAGACAGGGTGATTCATCCTTGCCTCTTCCTTCTGTGCTTCTCCCCCACCATCTAACCTCACTGTCGGTCAGATCAACCCTGCAGTTGCTAGCAAACCACACTCTACACTTTTAGTCTTTTAAAGATATTTAAATGTCTTTTTTTGAGGGGAGGGGTTAATTTAGACTTATGTCAATAATCCACATACATTCACACTGCATGCACTTAGGACTGTCTTGGCATCTAGGCTTTTGGGCCTGGAGGGAAAAAGGAAGAAAGAATCATACCTGCCTTGCAATTTTTGAAAAATTTAAGTCTACAATATAATATACTATAAAGATATTGCTATCATGCTGCTTTGAAAAATCAGAAATGATTTTCTCTCAGGTAAACAATTGGACAGGCTCTATTTGGAAGAATGAGCCTACCCTTAGTCTAAACCACTAAAAATTTGAAATTACAAAATTTATAGTTTTTACATAACTTGGCCCACCTGAGAGTAGTGCTGTCTCCACTACACTTTATTGCTGAAAACAGAGTATTTTCTAAGATATTTTACAACCCATGGAAATCATCTTAAGATGGGGAAGGAAGGAAATGCAAACATTTCCCGCAGCTTCTTACCTATTATTTTGTTAAACATTTATCGAATGATGACTCTACACTAGACACTGTGGCAGGCCCTAGTGACACAGAGTTCAAAGATATCTCTTGCTGCAAAGGAATTTACAATATAGTAAGAAGAAAAAGATGATGAATAAACCAAATACTCCAAAAAGGGAGTAGTGATGGGGACATGGGAGCAGGTAAGTAGGACATAAAACTAAGTCTGGGAGAATATAAAGACATTAATCTGGGGTAGATCCCGCACCTACCTGATGTGTGTCTCCTGTGCTGGTACCTGGAAGACAACTGCTCACAGACAGCTGTGTGGTCGTCTGCAAGTCTTAATTAGAAAAGAAATGCCTGATGGTGCTGTGGTTGACAATGGTTGGTTTCTGCAAATATAGAGGTAAGAAAGAGAAAAGGCATGCAGAAAAACAGGAGTGAAACTAGCTTTGTTCATAGAAAATATTGTTGTGTATGTAGAAAACCCTAAGGAATTTACGAAGAAATGGCCAGAAGTGAGATGATTTTAGCAAGGAACCAGTATAAAAGACCATACACACACACACACACACACTGTACACATAGTATTTGCATATATATACATATACATATATGCATATACATACATATGTATATAGTATTTGCTATATACCACTAATGAACTACTCAAAACTGAAATTCACAAACCACATAGAATACATGGAATAAGTTAGCAAAAACTATGAAAGATTGACAGAAAACTACAAAACAGTGGTTACAAACTTTCTCTTTAAAAGACCAGATAGTAACTATTATAGGCTTTGTGGGTCATATATTCTGTGTACGTGTGTGTGTTAAAACTCTTTAAAATTATTAACATGATTCTTAGCTCACCAGTCTTATAAAAATGGACTGAGTTGAGTTTGGCCCAAAGGTTTTGGTGTTGGCCCCTCATACAAAGTATTGCTGAGAGAAAAGAAAAAAGACTTAAATATATGGAAATATATATACCATCCTTGTGGCCTGGAAAAGTTAATATTGGTAAGCTGTCGATTTTGACCAGGACTCTGAAACCTGGTCTATGGAATCATTATAAGAAATATTGGCGTCCTTGGGGCATAAGAGTTTTTAAGCAGATGGATCCTGTACCCACCTAATGTGCATCTCCTATCCCTGTGCCTGGGAGAAGATACCTCACAGACAGCCGTGTGGTTACCTGCAACACTCAGTTAGAAGAGAAATCCACCATGGAGATGTGCTGACAGCTGGCAGTCCTGACTACATCGTCTGAGGAGACTGAGGCCCAGCGTAGGCAATGGTCCTCTTAAGGGCTGAACCAGATTAGACCTTAGTAGGCAGTGCATATGCTCATTACAGGTGAGCCACAGTGCTAAGTATCCTAAGGACTATTTAGAAAGTCATACATGATGTGGACGAGATGAGGAGGCACCATAGTCTGATGCTTAATATCATGATCTGTAGAATCAGACAGCTTGGGTCAAGTCCCGGCAGGGCCACTACCACCTGTATCAGCTGAGGAAAGTTCTAGGATTTAAATACTGTTTCACTAAACTTGTAAAAATAAGGGAAGAGAAACTGCCTACCAGGAAGGGATGATGTTGGGTGCAGTGTCCAGGCAGGTCAGAGCATCTGGCTCCTATCTCAGAAATCACCCCTGCCCAGCTGGTGATACTCTAGGTTCACACCTTTCCGGCGTGGCCTCGTAGGTGCTCGGCTACAGGATTTGGAGGGGCGCCGTTGAGGTTCCTAGAGGTTGGTGTCCTGAGCCCTGAGCTACCTGCACGGGGGTGGAGGCGAGCCTGGGGGACGTGGTGTGGGGTGTCAGCTTAAACTGGTCTTCTCTGTGGCCCTTGAGCGCAATGAAGAGGCTGGGGGCTCTGGTGCCCGGTGCTGCTCTGATCAGTGTCTCTCGACGCCTTAGCACTTGCCTTGCTGCAGCCTCCCTGGGCCCCTGTTTATATTACCCGGGAGACAGAGCAGCCCTCTTCCCCTCCCCACCCCATCTCCCATACCTAGCCCTCCCAGTGAGCCGGCTCCCCATTCCAGGAGGGTCTGAGCGGCCCCTGGCCTCTGGCGACCCCGAGGGAAAGAGCTAGAGGACCCAGAGGCACTGATTGCCGAAGCTACGCGCCCGGCCAGATGCTCAGGAGGCTGCAGACAGAGCGCCCCGGTGAGCGGTCCCACTTCTGCTGGCGCTGAGCATCTTCAGTCCTGGGCAGTCCCCGTATAGCGCGGGGCGACATCTGGTGCCAAAGACCTGCGACCAGGAACGGCAAGTCCAGACGCGATGGAGAGTCTTGGCTGGGGCCGTTGGGCCGCGCCCTTTGCCCTCTGTCACATTTTCTGCAAGCCCATCGCTCGCGTGCGCTTTGCTCGCGCGCTCTTTACTAGCGCGCCCTTTCTCGGTCACCTGTTCCAGTGGTGTCTCGTGTGCATTGGGCTGAACGGTGCGTGCCCTGCCACGGAGGAGTCTGAAGCTAGGAAACCTCTCTTGAGTTTTCTACTTGACTCTGGGATCCGCTGGAGTGCGCGCGCGCGCACACACACGCGCGGCTCTTCACCTCGGCTGCCCCTCACCTCGGCTCTGTTTGCGGACTCTCCTAGGGCAATTTCTGGTCTTCACACCTTCGTGTTACATCACCCCTAAGGGGCGGTATCCGATCTCACAGCCTCAGTGCTCCTCTCTGGGGTCCTTCCCTCCTTGTCCAGGGGAACTCTCAGAAGAAGCTGAACTCTCAGAAGAAGCTGCAGCTGTCTGCTTGCACCTCCAAAATGTTCGGCCACACAGGAAGGATAAAGATCTTTGATGAAACGTGCAAATACTCTCTCTTCCTTTTGCCATCTGAGAAGGCAGGCACCTCCATGAGGTCTTTGCAATCCAGTCACCCTCCCAGACCTCGTCCAAAGGAGACTGACCTGAGAGCCCTAGGATAGGGGAGGAAAGGGATGGATTAAGAGGAGAATGAAAAATGACAGTGTAAAATGGTGAGAGAAGCGCTCCCCACACTCCTCAAATCAGAAGTACCATCAGCATCTAAATCCTTGCAGACCACTTTTCTCCTGTGGAGTCCTGGGCCTCCAAAGGGAAACTCCATTCCCAGCATCCAGAAAATGCTTTGAGTAAAAAAGTGAAAAGATCTTCTATGCACCCATCACCAAAGGCTATGACATCCCTGCTCTTACAGCCCTGCTGGAGCCTTCTCTTTTTAAGTAGGACTGATCTGGATGCAGCAGGGCTGTGTATTCCACTCTCATCCTGCTCCTGCTGCCAAAGAGATTTTTAAAAAAAGTTTTGGTGAAGGCTACCCAGCTCTTCAACCTCACCGACATCAGAGAAGACAAAGGGAGAAAAGCTTCCAGGTACTCTGTCCAAAATGAACTTTTCATTCACATCCACCGGTTGTAGGCTCTGTAAACAAAAATTCCAATGCCCTTGCTGCTGCCCCTGCCACTGTTTTGGGGGGGGGGAGGAGAGCTGCCTCCACCTCCTCCCTTCCTTGCATAGTCATTGCTGATGACTTAGGCTTAGAGAGGAAAGTACAGTCCCGACTGAACCACAAGCATTGAGGGATAAAACTGAGGCCACTTCAGACAGCAGTGCCACTCAGCCTGCCGGTTTTTCTCCCTGCCTGGGGAGTGCATGTCAGACAACGTGATTGTGATCACTTTCATTATGCATATGGCAGATACTGCCACATTAGCAGTCACTGACTGCTGACCTGTCTGCCAAGCCCCCTAATCCTGGCTTCCCCTATACCTAACCCATATGAGATAGTGATGAAATGAAATTCTTAACTTTCCTTTTGCTGTTTCTGCTGAATCTCTTTCTACCTACAGTTCAAGCCCATTGCGGATTCCACCAAGAAATGAGAATGGAGACCCTTTCCATTCCAGTCCCTCAGTCTTAGCTGTAGGGTCTTCTATTTCTGATCTCCTTGCACCTCCTAGAATCACAGTCATCTCCTTCAAGCCTGCCTCCTACAAAATTGAGTCACCTACATATATGGTGTAGATTTTCCTCTCTTTTCCTTATAAATCACTCTTCTAGTCACTGCCACCAGTACCCCCATCTTCACCAGCCAACCCATCACTGCTTCCATAGTCACTTCCACCATTGCAGCCAGTACACCTGCATATCCAGTATGCAGCTGCTTTGGAGTTTGGTATAACTGACATAAGCACCACTGCCCTCTACAGGAGGTCCCTTCAGGTGTCCCTTAGGTTCCAGTGTTTGCTCCCTCCCGTTCGACCAGGTCCATCCCAGTGTGAAGCAGATATCCTCTGCAAGGGCTCCAGTCTCCACAAGGTCTCCTGCATTTAGGGTCACGGTGCTCCACTCCAATGGCTCATCTTCTCTTTAGTCCACAAGAATCCCTCAGCCACATCTGGGCCCCGATGGCCAGCAACAGTGAACCACTTTTCCGTATGCCTCTGTGTTTACTGTCCTATCCACCACTGACCCTGCAGCCTCCTCCATTCCAGCAGCCAGCAGCTTTGCAGATGGGGCATCCAAGCCTACCTTTGACACTGATGAAATTTACATGGGTATCACACCTACTTCCAGTCTGTCATCTTCCAGTCTCCCCTTATCTCCAATAAAAACTTTCCCCCATTTTACAAGGTGCTTCCTCATTCTGAAAACACATTGCTCAGTGACAGCATAGCCTCAGCATCAGTCCTCACCTGCTTGCCTGTACAGTAGGTCAGCATCCCAACTCCAAATTTCAACCCTCCCTTTGACCTGGGAGCCCCTATCAATCTACATATGGGAAAAATTAACATCAACCCTTACCTGATGCCATACACTAAAGTTATCTTGAAATGGATCTAGATGTTAATGTGAAAACTACAATGATAAAACTTCAAAAGGAAAATGCAGCACAAAATTTTCATCACCCTGAAAAGGGAACACTTTCTTAGATAGAACATAAAAAGCATGACCAGGAAAATAAAAATGCACTAACAGGAAAAAAAATGATGAATTGGACTTCATACAAATTAAACACTTCATATCTTCAGAAAAATCCATTGGGAAAATGTATAGTTAAGTCACAGATGGAAGATATATGTGCATGTTATGAAAGTCTTGTAAGCAGAATATATGAATAAATGTTACAACACTTGAGGACTATTTTAGAAATCTGCCTACCAGAGTGAGTATATCTAAAATCTACTTGAGTATTTTAGCCTTTAAAACACTTTCTCATATACTTGTCTATTTTAACAAGTAAAAATACAACAACAATAATTATAAGTGCCACTTGAAGAAGAAGAAAAAAATGCACAGACCCCAAAGTTCAAGTTAACACATTTCCTCTCTTTTTTCCATAAAGGTCAACTGGGTTAACTGCTCATTGACCAGAATGTTACCTAACCTTTCCATTTACTACTCATTGATATTGTTGAGTTGAACTGGTAACTTCACACTATGAAACAATATGCGAACTGTGGTAAGATATGAAAGATACAGGATTCAGAGGAAGTTGTAAGATTGAAAAGGAAAAAAAGAGAATTTTTTTTTCTGAAACTGAAGCTATCTTAACAGCCTCCACTGCATTAAACACTGAAACAAAGAACAAAAACCAAAACTGATCTATTACAAAATATAGACTTTGCAATTTTTATTCCCTCATCACAATCTAGTAAATAGCAGTAGATAATGAAATGATTTTTCCAAAAAGCTTTACTCACTTGGAAATTTTTAAACACTCATGAACAACGTCCAGATCAAAGCAGAAACTCCCAAATTGAATTGGTGAAACAAACACAAAATAATGCAAAGGAAAACACCTCACAAAAAAGGGATTATAGGGGGCAGGGGGTGGGAAGGGACAGACTGGGATTTTAAAATGCAGAATAGATAAACAAGATTATACTGTATAGCACTGGGAAATATAAACAAGATCTTGTGGTAGCTCATAGCGGGAAAAAGAAATGTGACAATGAATATATATATGTTCATGTATAACTGAAAAATTGTGCTCTACACTGGAATTTGACACAACATTGTAAAATGACTATAACTCAATAAAAAAAAGTTTAAAAAGCCTTTAGACGTAGTGGAATCTGCAGGCAAGACTGTGACAACTGCAAATAAATCAAGACAGCAGAAAATTTTGAACACTTTCTTTTGTGAACCTGTCAATGAAACAATAAAGAAATGTGTCAAACCTCTGATTCCCTATTTCAGGAGGCATCTGTGCAACAATAAGAAATAAATGTAAGAATGACTGACAGCTTTGTATAGCCACTCTGAAACTTTATCTGCCTCATAAAATACACATTTTCAATAAAAACAAAGATATTGGAAAAAAAAAGAATATCATCCTAAAGTCATTGTTTTATGAGTAGATGTTGGTACATAGATGAAATTGACCATTATCATGGCAGAGAAGGCTAAATTTTCTTTGTAAGTGTTACAAAAGTTTTTAAACATTAAAAAAATTTTTTTTGAGAAAAGAATAATGTTAAGGTAGGGGTCGTGGCAGAGAATGGGAGGATAGGTAGTGGAGAGAAACGAGGCAAGAAAAATCAATCAGCAAGCAATCTTGAGTGAATAAAAGGCTTGGGGGAATATACAGGCAAAAGCCACAGGCCCTTTTAGGAGCAATTTCAACATCCTCTAAAGGGAATTTCATGGACCATGAGACCCCAGTTCCTGGGGCACATTTGCCTGGACTATGGGAATCAGATCTAGGTCAGGTCAGTCAGATATCCCTTCCTACCACCCCCCGGCACGAGCAGGCAGGTCAGCACGGAGACAGAACACTTCAGCCCTTGGAGAGAATCACTCATGGGTGGGTTGCCCTGGCTTCCTGTAGCTGGCAAGTCCCTGATTTGTTCACTGCTCTGTCTCTGGGTTCAGTCAATCTCTCCCTGCCCCACCCTCACCCACAACCCTTCAGGAATTGCTCCAGTATAGGTTTAGTTCTGGCTGGTCTAGACTTCCACATAAATACAGACATGCAGTATGCATTCTTTTGTGTAAGTCTCCTTTCACTTAGTCAAATGATTTTTGCTTCATCCTTATTGTTTCTTGCCTGTTATTAGGGATTCTTTCCTTGATAGTTGGGTGGTCTGAATACTTCATGATTTGTTTTTCTATTCTCTTATGGATTGGCACCAGAGATATTTCTAGATTTTGCTTATTATGAATAAAGAACCTATGAACAGACTGTGCCAGCCTTTTTGTGTACCTATGTTTTCATTTCTTTTGGTTAAGTAATTAGGAGAGAAATTGCAGAATCAGAATAGGTATATATTTAGTTTTACGAGAAACTGCATGACTTTTTTTCAAAGTGGTTGCACTATTTTATATTCTCATTAGAAGTGAGAAGGCTTTCAGATGCTCTACACCCCTGAGCACATTTGGAACTGTTAGACTCATAACCTTTATCCTTTCTGGTGGTTGTGTCATGGTATCTCTCACTGTGGTTTAATTTTAATTTCTCTGATGACTAATGGTGTTGAGTATTTTTGAAAATGGCTTATTGAACATTTGCAAATCACCTTTTGGAAAGGGATTGTTCAAATGCTTCACCCACTTTTTATTGGATGGTTTATGTTATCATTATTATTATTTATCCTAAAGGGAAGAAGAGATTCAGCAGGAACAGCAAAAGGACAGTTAGGATTTGGGCATCTCATTTCATGGTCAGTATTTCATGTGAGGATAGGTCTGGGGGCAGACAGGCTTGGGTACCTGGCAAGCAGGGCAGCTGGATCAATGTCTAACAATAAGGCAGTAGCTGGGACCTGCAAGGTGAAGGTGGCCAATGGCAGTGTCTGCAGTTGCCTCTGAAGGCAGGAAGAGAGAACAGGCATTGCAGTCTGAAGTGGCCTCAGTTTTATCCCTCAACATCTTGTGGTTCCATTGGAGCTCAGCTTTCTTCTCCAAGCCTAGGTCCTCACCAATAAGCCTAGGAGGGAGAGGCCCGTCCTCCTGCTCCCCAAAACAGTAGCAGTGGCAACAGCAGGGCAATGGGAATTTTTGCTTACAGAGCCTCCAACTGGCAGATGTGGGTGGAGAATTAACTTCTGGACAGAGCATCTGGAAGCTTTTCTCCCTGTATTTTCTCTGATATCAGTGAGGCTGGAGATCTGGGTGGGTGGCCTTCATCAATCTCTTCTTCTCTCCACCTCTTTGACATGAGTGGGCCAAACAGCCCTGATGCACTCAGATCAGTCCTCCAAAGAGATGGGAAGCCTCCAGTGGGACTATAAGAGGTGTGGATGGCATGGCCTTCGGTGATGGGCTCATTGAAGATGTTTTCACTTTCTTACTCAAAGCGTCTTCTGGGGGCTGGGAATGGAGGTTTCCCTGAGAAGGCCCAGGACTTCACCAGAAGGAGGTGAGGACTCCACCACTGCTCTGGTGTCCAGGGTCCTACATGGTGATGGTACATTCTTGCTGCTACAGGCCAGGCCGGTAGCCACCATCCTTCCTTTGCTATTTTGTGTCCTCTTAGCTCTTCCTTTCCTAGGGCCTTCAGTTCAGCCTCCTTTAAGCAGAGATCTAGCCGTGACTGGATGACCCAGGCCTCATCTGCTTAAGTGCCAATCAGAGAAGAGTCATTTTGCACCCTGGAGGAGGAATCGTCACCATTCCTGAATAGAGGAACATCTTGGCAGTGCAAGCAGACAGCCGTGGCTTCTGTGATGGGAAAATCAGACACACACACACCACACCAAGGTAAGGACCGCCGCCTGAAGAGGAGCACAGAGCCTGTCAGATCAGATCTCAGCTTAGCTTCTTAGCTACGATGTGAAACTGCGGTTGCAGCAAACAGCCTGGGGGGAAGAGGAGGGTTAATTCAGCTCAGACAGGGTAGCATGGCGGGGCGGGGTGCGAACGTGCCGAGGAAGTTATCCCTGAAGAGAAGTTTGAGCCCTGAAGAATCCTCGAAGTGGGCCGGCAGACTCCGGTAGGTCTCCTGGCTTCTGATCCCTCCGCGGCGGGGCGCGCTCTGTCCAGCGGACGTTGTGCGACACCACTGGGACACGTGACAGTAGGGTGCACGAGCAAGGGCACGAAGAAGTTGCAACAACGGGCAAAGGGCGAGGTCCAACGGCCAAACCCTATCTGGCCTCTAACCCTCTGGGAGTTTGAGAAGATGTGAAGGGCTGCGGGTGTTTAGACTCAGCTGTGCCCCGCGCGCCGTAGGGACCGTTCGGGACCGTTCAGGACCGCGGTTGCTCGGCCCCAGCACGCAAGTCTGCAGGCCGTTCAGCTCCTGGTCCACCGACAGTGGCTTCTGCAGTCAGTACCAGAGCGTCCTGCAGCTCTTTCCTCGGGGTCACCGGAGAGCAGAACCTGCCCTGAGTCTGAGTGAGGAGCGGCCCAGATCCGGGTGGGGACCAGGCTCACCGAGAGGGCGAGGTACAAGAGGCCCGATGCTGCGCTGTTTCCTGGGGTGACATCAGAGCATCACGGGCACAAGAAGCTGGGCCCTTTTCCTTTTAGGCAGTTGCTACTGGTATCATTTTACACTTCCCATCCTGCACTACATTTGCTCCCCCCAGGATCCTCTCCAGGCAACTCTCCAAGTCCTGAAGTCAGGCAACTCCTCTGAAGCTGCCTTGGCGAGACTTGAGCCTAGAGCCTCACCAGCTGGGCTGTCAAGGCTTCTGAGGTGAGGGACCCCAGCCTTGAGCTGGCCTGGATGCTGCACCTCACATCATCCCTTCCAGGCAGGCAGGTTTTCTTCCCTTAGTTTTTACAAATTTGGTGAAATGGCATTTTAGTTCTAGAACTTTCCTCAATTCTTACAGATGGAGTGGCCTTGCCAGGATTTGACCAGACTGTGGTGCCCTCTCATCATCTAGGCATCATAGGTAACCACTTTCTATAGTCCTTAGGGTTCTTAGCACCATGGCACAATTATAAGGAGCACACACACTGTCTACTAGGAGGTTTTTCTCGTTTGGTTCAATGCAGATGTCACCAATGGCCACAAGGGGGCCTCAAGTCTCTTCCGAAGGTGTAGAACAGGGGTTGCTGTTGTCTCCTTAGGGCATTTCTCTTCTGACTGAGCCACGTGGCAAACTGTGAAGCTCTTTGTGACCTGTCTTCTCCCAGGGCCAAGGACAGGAGATGGCACATGAGCTGGGTCCAGGGTCCATCCTGACCTTATGGGCCTTATGGCCCAAGGGCACCAATATCTCTTGTAATAATTTGATCAGCTCTTAGCTGATCTGGCCAAAATTGACAATTTATCAATAGTGATTTTTCCAGTACAGTAGCTGGAAAAATAGCTAGTAGTATATATATATATATATATATATATATATATATATATATCTCCATGAATTTAGGTCTTTTAAATTTCTCTCAGCAATGTTTTGTATCACTGTCCACAAACTATGGCCTATAGGCTAAAGTTGGCCCCCATTTGTTTTTACAAGGCCAGTGACTAAATATAATGTTAACATTTTAAAAGGGGTTTTAAAAATTAAAAACAAAGAATATATGAAAGAGACCATAAGTGGACTTGCAAAGCCTGTAATATTTACTATCTGGCTCTCTAAGAGAAAGTTTGCAACCACTGTTTGTAGTTTTCTGTGTATTGATCTTGCACAGCTTTTAATTTATTCCTAAGTATTTCATGGGATTTGTAAATACTATATCTTTTCAATTTTAGTTTTTTTTTTTGGTTGGAATCATTTTTAATATTTAAATACAAAAAATGAGCACTGAATTTTTTTTCTCTTTTACACACACACACACACACACACACACACACACACACACACACACACACAGGTCTAACAGCCGAAATATGCAGAGGAAATGAGCTCCTGCTCTGTCCTCCACAGTCCCCATCCTGTGGCTGAAGCTGCTACAGGCCCACCCTTCCTCCCCTTCCAACATACATGGAAATTCACAGTGGCTGCTTCACAGTGCAGCTGTAATGCATTTTGTATTTTATAGTGTGCATGTCCCTCCCCAACATCTCTATTCTTAAAAGTAAAACCATTGTTAACAGTCAGGGGTACATCCTTCCCAATGGCATCAGTTTCTACCCCACAATGGGATAGTGAGGAGGTCTTCTAATAAGGAGTAATTTAGTGAAATAGGTGGGATGGCCAGAGCTGGAGCAACCATCTGCATTGCTGCCTCTAGTATCACACTAAGGACAGAAGAAATAAGTCCGGACAGCGTGGCAGGCACAGTTGCAAGTTGGGAGTCTCTCCATGAGAATGTGGGGAGAGTTCTCCCCACCAGGTTTAGGATAGATCAGTGTGCCAAAGTTAAAAAAAAAAATCATCCAATAATTAGCAGTTCAAACACTATTGAATTTTCAAACTTCTTCCACCAAGACAGGTCAACTATAGCAGTAACAATCTAGATCTTTCCAGGAAGTGAAGGTAGAGCCCCTGGCATTCCTCCTGACAGACCTGTGTTAGGCCCTAGAAGTATCTGCCGTTGCTGCAGTTGCTGCTGCTGCTCCATCTGCAACTTCTCAGTCTCAAAGACGACAGGAAGAACCAGGATCATGAAGGAAGTGGTTCCAATCCACAAGGCTGCCCTGGAAAACCTGTACATTTTTTGAGCCACGAAGAGGGAGAGATCAAAAGTAGCTGCAGTCGCGGACCGGATGCTCTCCAGGAACATCTCTGTCAAACTCCAGAGTCTCTCCGACAGGGTCTCATCTAGCTCCTCGTCGTCTTCCTCTTCCAGCTCCTCTTCAGGCTTCTCAGCATCGCCTTTCGGAAGCAATTCCTTCGGGGACAGGGGCGCCCCTGGGCTGGCCACAGGGGCGGCGGCAGCCATGGCTGTGGGGTTCAGTTTAAGCTTTCAATTGCTCATTGGTGGTATACAGAAAATACATTTTAAAAAATGCATATTGACTTATATACTGAGACTCTGGTAAATTCTCTTTTGACTTCTAACAGCTTCTTCACTGATTTCTTTAGGATTTTCTACACACACAGTAATGTTTTCTATGAGTCACATTTAAATTAAAATTAAAGCCATTTGAATTTCTTCTGTTTTAATCTGCATGTCTTTGAATTTCTCTTTCTTACCTTTACATTTGCAGGGACCAAAAATTGTCAGCACAGCACTAGCACAGCCAACCACACAGCTGTCTGTGAGTAATTTTCTCCTAGGTGCAAGGACAGGAGATGCAAATCAGGTGGGTGCAAGATCCACCCTGGCTGAAAAGCCTTATGCCTCAAGGGCACCAATATCTCTTGGAGTAATTTAATAGACCAGCTTTCAGAGTCCTGGGTGAAACTGACAGATTACTAATATAAAGTTGCAACCCCACTAGTTGACACATACTCACATACACACAGATACACAGATACATATGTGTATTGGCATCTGGTAGTATACATAAAAAATTTTTTTATATATATGTATATATAACATTTATTTCTTACATGCTGTATTTGCTACAACCTCCAGTAAAATGTTGAATGTAAGTGGAGACAATGGACATCATTTTTCAGGTCCTGTTCTCAGGGTAAAAGCGTATGTTGTTAACTGAGTATTTTTAGTTTTGTTTTTTTGGTTTTTGGTGTTTTTTTTTATGTGCATATTACCATATAAAGGAAATTCACTCCAGCTCCTATTCTGTTAAAAGATTTTTTTTGAAAGGAATATTAAATGCAGTCAATTAATTTGTCATATGCCACTGCGAACATGGGTGTACAAATACCTGTTTGAGTCCCTGCTTTCAATCGTTTTGGGTACATACCGGGAGTGGAACTGTTGAATCATAGGTAATTCTATGTTTAAATTTTTGAGGAACTGCCATGAGGTTTTCCACAGCAGCCGCATTGTTTTAAACTCCCATGAGCAATGCACAGACATTCTAATTTCTACACATTCTTGCCAACATTTGTTATTTTTTGTTTCATTGATAATAACCATCCTATTGAGTGTGAAGTGATATCTCATTGTGGTTTTGGTATGAATTCCCCTAATGATAATTGATATTGAGCATCTTTTCATATACTTACTTGTAATCTGTACCTTGTTTTGGAGAAGTCTATTCAGGTACTTTGCCATTTTTTCAGCTGGGTTATTTGTTTTTTTGTGGTTGAGTTGTTCTTTATACATTTTGGGTATTAATCCATTATCAGATATATGATCTGCAGGTATTTTCTCTCACACTAGAATTGTTTTTTCACTTTCTTGAAAGCATCTTAAGTACAAAAGTTTTAAATGATATAAAGTCTAGTCTATCTATCTATTCCTTTGGTTGCTTGTGCATTTGGTGTCATAGCTGTTAAATTATTCCCAAATCCGATGTCAGGAAGCTCTTCCCACGTGTTCTTCTAAGCACTTTATTTTGAAGTCATTGATTTAGGGGCAAATTAGAAAGGAACACAAAACAGCAGTGGAGCTGGGATGCAAAAAAGGCTTCGTGGACAGTTAGAAGTGACTTGCCCTTGTTGGAGCATACTTAAGTCTCAGTACACCCTGCTGAGACAGTTGTGGGCCATGAGACCCCAACTCCTGGGACACCTGTGCCTGGACTGTGGAAATTTGATCCACATTGGCTCAGTTAGATCCCATATTCCTGGAGGTTAGTCGGCACAGGGAGAAAACAGCACAGCCCTCGGAGAGCATCACTAATAGGAGGGGCTGCCCCGGCTCCCCTCACCTGACAAGGCCCTAGTGCACTCCCTGCTGAGGCCCAGCTGCACCTCTGGGTTCAGTCCATCTCTCCCCTCCCCCAATGCTTCAAGAATTATTTCCACTACAGGTTAGTTTTGATTGTTCATGTAAATGAATTATATTCAGTTCTGTACTCTCTTTTAAAAGCTTCTTTCACTCAGCGTGTTGTTTTTGTAATGCAAAAACATTTGAAGTTGATAAATTCCTGTTATCACGAATTCATTCCTTCTGATACCTGAGCAGTATGAATATACCAGAGTTTGATTTTGCATTCTGTATGTACAGATATCTGAAATATTCCTAGCTTTATCTACTACAAATAAAGCTGCTATGAATTTTCTGGTACAAGCCGTTTTGTGGACATGCACTCTTATTTCTCTTGGGTAAATACTTAGGAATGAAATTTCTGGGTCAGAATAAGTTTATGGGTAATTTTGTGAGAAACTGCATGACCTCTTTGCAAAGTGGTTTTACCATTTTGTTTTCTCACCAGAAGTGAAGAAATGTTCCACGTGCTGCATGTGCCTACCAACATTTGGAGCTGGCAGACTTTAAAACTTTATGTACTCTTGTGGGGGAAGGTATAGCTCAAGCAATATTTAAAAAAGAAATAAAAGGAAAAAAAACCCTTTATCTATTCTGGTGGGCACGTAGTAGCATCTCACTGTGGTTTAAGTGTCATTTGCCTGATGACTAATGATGTTGAGTACTTTTACATGTGCTACTTGGACATTTGTGATTCTTTCTTGTAAGAGAATTACTAAAATGTTTTGCCCAATTTCTTATTGTGTGACTAGGCATTTTATTACTGTAGTAGTTTAAAAAAAATATATCCTGTAAACCAGTCCTTTGTCAGATAACATGTTTTGCAAATATTTTCCCCAGTCTATGGCTTGCCTATTCATTTTTTGAATTATGTATTTTTTGAGGTTTCCTTTTTAAGTCTGAATTTTGTCTTTTAGTGGTTTTTAAATAAAAGGTTTTTATTTTAATAGACTCTCATTCCTTGGTATTTTGTTTTATGGTCTTTTTATTCCTAAGAACTCCTTCACATCCTAAAGCTATAATCAGAGTCTCTAAAACTGTGTTCTAAAACTTTTATAATTTTGTTTTTAATATCTGGCCTCTTGAATTCTTCTGGAATGTGCTTTTGTGATGGTTTGAGGTGAGGATGTCAGAATCTCCCCCCATGCACAGAGCCAATATCTCAACCACATGTACTGAGGATTCCAACATCCGTCTACAGTCTCCATTTTTATTCTCCCCACCCATGAATTCCCCCTCTGTAGTTTCTTTCTATAGTTCCAGTGACCAACAATCACTGATGAGTCATAGATTTCATCCTAGATATTTTCAGTAAGTACAGAGTGGCATGAATTCTTTTTTCCATTGTTACTCCAAACCCAAGAACCTGGATGCCAAGCCCACCCTCTCTGGGTGAAGCGTGAGTGTGGAAGAATGCCTGGCCTAAATCCAATTTAAAGAAAAAGGTATGAAAGAGATACTTAAAACACTTTACAAACATTAAAATTATAAAGTATGCTTTGCCCACGGCAGGGATGATCTGGCCCACAGTGAGATCCGATGGTGGGAAGAAGCCAGAGTGAGCCCCCGTGTCTCCCCTCCCAGGCTGCCATCCCTTACCCTCCCAACACACAGGCTTCAGAAGTCAGTACAGGAAGCCAGCAAGAGCAGCTACTTACGTATCCTATTCGTTGAGTCTCAGAAATTTTTGAAAAGTTAATCCTGGTACAACCTGATGCCACTCATACAAGTCAGTTCTTCCACAGATAGTGAAAGAACAAAGGCATGTGAGGCAGGGGGTGAATTAACATGAAGGAGGCTTTATCTATTTAATCGGGAGAGGAAAGTGAGAGAACCATTATGGAAAGTGGGGAAGGGGGAAGGGGGCAGGTAGGCAGCAGGGGGAGGGGAGGTCCTACCAGTCTCAAGACTAGAGGAAAACTGGCCCAGAGTTTGGGTCTTCCAAGCTAACAGTGGAGCGCAGCACGGTTGGTACTTAAAGATCTCTCTCTTCTCTCCGCAGTGACCTTCTCAAGCCAGTGTGTGGACCTCTGACCAGCCTCGTCTGAACCCATATCCTACGGCGTATACAGAAGCCCCTGGAGGCATTGGGCTTCCAGCTTGCTGTAGGAGGGAAAAGAGCAGGTCAAGTTTGTGTGGCGTCGCTGGAATGGGCTGAGCCTCTCCCAGCAGAGCGGTGTTTATTCACGGTGCACAGTGGTCATCTGCTGTCATTTCTAGAGGAAGCTTTTGCCTCTGGGCTGTTGAGTTTCTGGTTCTTTCACCAGAAGGAAATGAATAGGTTGGTGATTCAACACTTTGCATCCCCACTGAAGTCCTGGCCAGGGCAGGTGACGAGGGTGCCTCAAAGACAAGGCTGAGGTTTGCTGTGCCCACGCAGAGGCAAGTTCACTCCGTAGGTAGGAACAAGTGTGTCTGAATCACAGGTATCTTCTCAGTGGAGTTGGCTCCTAGAAAGTAAAAAATGGGTACCCTGGCTGGGTAGGCCCCAGATGTTCTGATTGAAGGTGAGGATAGAAGTGTTTTCCTAAAAATGTATGGTGTGGTCCCCTCTGGCTGTGAGACATGTGCTCTGGCTGTGAGCCCCTTAGGTGCTCTGAATGATGGTGGAAACAGAAGTGTCTCCAAACACAGGTACGGTGCTCTCCCCTCCAGTTGCATCACCTGCCCTCTGGCCCGGAAGGTCCCTCATACTCTGGCTGGATTCATGAACAGCGGTATCTCCAGTCACAGGTTGGGTGCCAGCCCCTCTGACAGTTAGCAGCTGTGCTTCCCTAGGCGTCTGACCGAAGGCTGGAACAGAAGTGTTTATTGGCTAGGTGGGCCCCAAGTGCTCTGTCCACATGCAAGAAAAGAATGAGGTGCCCCAAAGATGGACCTGGGTTTGCAGACAGACACAATGACCTCATAGCTGCTGCTACCTCGAGGGGCCGAGTTGCTGATGGTACACTCCCACTGCTACGGAGGTCCCTTCTCTGACAGTCCTGCCTTTGGCTCACTATTTGATCATCCTCCCTCAACAGTTATGGTGCTGCACCTTCCTGTTGCGACACGTGTGTTAGGAACAGGTGGAGCCCAGGTGCTCTGACTCTAGGTGGGAGCAAAAGGGCCTCCAACACAGGTGTGGTGTTGAACCCATTGGTGCTGCAGATGTGCTCTGGTCAGGTGTGTCCCAGGTGGTCTGACTGTGGCCAGGAACAGAAGTTATCTCCTGCCCAGTTATGGCACGGGCCCCTCCCACTGCACCTGATGTCCAGCAGCTCAGCACCCATGTGATTAAACTCGAGCAGAAGCAGCCGTGTCTTGGGCATGCGTATATTCTCAGTGCTGCTGTCTCCTTCGGTAGGAACAGGCGCGCTTGGCTGGGTGGCCCTCAGGTGCTCTGACTGCAGGCAGGAAGGAAAGGTATTCCAGGACAGATTTCCACTCCATACTACTGGTCTCCCTAACTGCAACGGGGGTGCTATAGGCCGACAGGACCCTGGTGCTCAGGTCTGAGCCTCCCCCAACATGAGCTGCGGTGCTGGATGTTCTCCTCAGCCTTGCTTCAAAGCTGGGTTCCCCGGACATGGAACTGGGGTTCGGGACAGACATAATGATCTCAAAGCTGCCACCACCCAAAGGGGCCTGGATGCTGATAGTACATTCCCACTGCTACGGTGGCTCCTCCAGACATCCTGCCTTTTGATCACTATTTGATCATCTTCCTCCTATACTGTCCCTTTTCTGTGAGCTCTTAATGCCATGAACCCAACCTCCTTTAAGCAAGGATCTGGGGAGTGACTTGTCGGCCCAGGCCTCATACAGGCAGCTGCCTGCTCAGGAGCAAAGTGGAGAGAGTCACTTTGGCCCTGGAGAAGGGATCTTTACTTTTCCTGAGTGGCTGCACATCTTAGAGTTGCAAGAACACAGCACCATCATTTGGAGAGTCTTACCAGGACACCTTGGAGAGGATCCATGAGTCTCCCAGACTGGATAAGGCCTCTGGGGGCAGTATAAAACTGAGGCGGTAAAGGCCCTGGGGCTGGGTAGAACCTCCTGGGAACAGGGTGGAGGAAAGGCACACGTGCTGCAGAGAGATCCCTGCCAGAAGGGTGCACAGGGAGGGGGAGCTGGGCCTGGCACAGGGGCCGGGCAGGAGTGACACTCCCTGAGGAAGTTGCCCATGAAGGGCAATTGAACCTGGGAGTGGAGTGCTGAACTTGGAGAGCTCTGCTAGCTACCTGCTCCTCCAAGGTGAAGCCTGCCCTGTTCAGCCTGATGCTTGTGACACAGCATTGGAGTGTGTGGCAGAGAAAAGGCCTGCCAGCAAAGGGGGGTGATCAAAAAGCAAGAGAGGGCAGAGGGCGAAGCCCAGCCGCCCAGCAGAGTGTTCGAGCTCTGAGAGCCAGCCTTTTGCAAGTGTTTGGCACCATATGTGCCCCGTGGTCTGGGGGACTATTCAGGATTGTGGACTCTAGGGGCCTGTATATCTGTCACCTCCAGGTCTGCAGGTTCCTCAGCACCTGGCCCAGCCAGTCCCTATGATCTCCCTCACCTTCTTCCCCAGGGTCATCAGGGGGCAGAGTCTGCTCAAAGCAGGGGACAGTACCAGAGCAACTTAAATCCTGCCACGACGAGGCTGACTTGCAGGAGTCAGGGTAAGAGAGACGGGAGCTGGGGTCACAGGGGTCAATTCTGTTCTGGTCATTGCTAGTGTGCCCAGGTGGCCTGGGACGGCTGCAGGAGGACATATGCTAAGGCAAGGAGGAGAGACTGAACAGCTTGGGTGCAACTTACCTCAGTCTCTTCTTTCAGGCGGCCACCGCAGACCACACCAGTGTACCCACACACCCTTCCCCTCTCATGCTAATAGCTCAGGACTACCAGACACTGCCTCCTCCAGGGACCTCTCTATTGCTGCTCCAAGTCCAGGAGCAGGCGTGCCTTCTCCATGGCCACCTTGGAAAGGTGCAAGGCCCCAGCATCCCCAGCTGGGGAGTTATCTAAGGTGGGGCCACAGCACTCTGACCTGACCTGCCCAGATGCTGCACCCTACAACATCCTTCTCAGGCAGGCAGTTTCTCCTCACCTCTTTTTACAAAGTTTACGAATTACAAACTGCCTTTAACCTTTAGAACCTTCCTTGGGTTACCCACATGGTAGTAAAGAAGCCAAGATTTGAACACCCCGTCTGTCTGATTCCAGAGTTCATGCATTATCCGCTTGACTGTGGTGCCTCCTGTTCATGTAGGCGTCACAGGTGACCATTTTTATAGTCCTGAGGGTACTTAGCACCATGGCACACGCACTGCCTAGTAGGAGGTCTGAATTGGTTCAATTCATAAGGCACCCACTGGGCTCCGGTATCCTCAAGCTTCTGGGAGCACCAGAAAGTAGGACAGAGAACAGAATTGTCAGCATCACCCCTTCAGGCATTTCTCTGCTAAGCGAGCCATGCAGCAAACTGCATCGCTGTCTGTGAGCTGTCTTCTCCCAGGTGCAGGACAGGAGGTCACTTAACATAGGATCCACCCTGGCTGAAAAGTCTTCGGACCCAAGGACACCATCTCTTGTCATAATTCCACAGATCCACTTTAAGGATCCTGATCAAAACTGACAACTTACCAGTATTAAATTTTCCACTCCGCCAGAATGGCACATATTTACTTATATTTAGGACTTTTAAATTTTCTTTCAGAATATTTTGTAGTAGGGGGGTTGACAAATTACAGCCCATGGGCCAAGTTCACTCCACAGCCTATTTTTGTAGTCCCGGTAATCCAAGAATGGTATTAATAGTTATTAAAGTTTCATTTAAAAAAAAAGAAAGAGAAAAACAGAAAAATACGCAGCAAAATCATATGTAACCTGCAAAGCCCATAATATTTACTCTCTGGCTCCTTACAGAAAATTTTGCCAACATCCCTTTTGTAGTTTTGGTGTATACATATTAACATTTGCTAATTTACTCCTAAGTGTTTTGTAAGTTTTTAATACGCTATCATAAATGGTATCTTTTAAATTTTAGTTTTTAATCATTCATTGGTAGAAAACACAATTGATTTTTATATACTAACTTTGTATGCTGAAACCTTGCCAAATTTACTCTTTATTTCTGGTAGTTTCTTTGTAGAGTCCTTAGAATTTTCTATTTACACAATCATGTGTTCAATGAATAAAGATAGTTTTACTTCCTCCTTCAAAGGTGGCCAAGACTGAATGGATTTATTTACAGGTTTTAAAAAATGAGTTCAGTAATGTCCTGATCTAAAACCAGAGCTTGGTTTTCTGTCTGTTAAAACAAGTTTTCTTGGATTACTGGTCTGCTCTTAGTAAGTGATTACGAAAGATTTTTCTTTATCTTTTAAATAATAGGAAATGGATTTTGTGTCTTATCAGAATAATACCTGTGCTTAATGTTAACCTATATCATAACTATTTGAGAGAACTAAGTCTTTTCACTTTTTAAAAAGAGCCGAGGCTTTTTACATTTTTTAAAATTTTGCCTTCTGAAAATCAAATCCTAAAAGAAATCTTTGTTGAACTGACCTTGAGATTTTCCAGAGGGTTCCTGGAAAAATCTCAACATTTTTTCTTTCACCTTGTAAAAAAAGAGATGTTAAAAAATTAGATATATTCGATATGCTAAATTGCATGGGAAGCGTTGTCAAATAAGGAGTGATGCTCAACCTTCTTTAGATTATATTAGTATGGGTAAATGTAATTAATATAAATACTTCAGGAATTATATGAAGTTCATAGATTTGTCAATACTTTTGCTGCCATGATTTATCCTGGTCATTAGTCATAAGATATTATTTTAAAATATTGTATTCTAGAGAAATAACCAAATTTCCTTGTCAAGTGAACTCTCTTTAACCAAGGCCATTTCAAGTCTTTTGTCATTTATAGATAGTTTTTGTTTTACTCTGAGTCTTCCCTGAAAGCATTTGAAATCAGCTACCAGCCAAAATAATTTGTTTTTTTTTTCAGCAGAAAGAACTATCTCAGAAACCTATAGAAAGAACTTTGACATGTACTCTGGAGAACACGTTTCTAATGGCATTGCTTAAATGACTTTGAATCCATTCAATTGGATTACATATGGCTTTCTAAAACACTAGTGGAGAAGCTGGTAGGTTCATGAAACTGTTAATCCAAGATCAGGCAGAGCAAGAATTAATTAAATGGGATTGCATGAACTGATGAAAGATGATTACTATTTTTATTTGGAACATTGCTTGTTCTTTAATGTTCCATTCTGGATATAAAGATATATATCCTTTTCCTTTTTTTCCTAAGCTATCTATAACTCACAGAAATTTAGTAGATTATGCTTTTGTAAGTAAAAATGAAATACTTTTCTTTTCTCCCTGCCTGATACCTCCAAAATTTAGAAACTCTTATTGATCTTATTTTTATGGCAATGTAGTTATCTGCATAAGTTCAGTGAGAGTTGGTCTTCTTTGTTAACAGGACATAATTGGAAACATTGGCTATATTACCAAGGCTTCCACAGGAATCTCATATTTGAGAAAGATGCATAAAATAAGGAACTGAGGTATGACCTTCCATGATTATGAAGCTCTCTTGGAAAAACCTACCTGCTATCTGACTTAACAGTGTCCCTAGTCTTACAGGAGAGAAAAGATGGTCACCAGGATATTTTGGGGTTCTCGAGAATGAAAAAAATTGTCCAAATTTATATGGACTGAAGGCAAAATCTGGTGGTGAATTCTTTGCCTGGCTTCCTAGCCTTGAGAGGCTTCTAGAAGTCTGATCTAAGATTCCTCAGTGGAAGTTACACCAAAGCAAACTTAGAAAGACTTACGTGGTAAATTACCATTCTTGCTGCACTTAAGCAAGTAAGGCCAAATCTAACAAGATCGACTTACTTTGTAAAGAAGAATCAAAAGGGGGTTGAATATAGAGATTTTATGTTTCAAGTGCAACCTTGTGAGTTAGTAGATTATGATCCTGTTCATGTCTTTGAGCTGTTTTTCACTGTATGTTCTTACTTTGACATTTACCTGTAAACTGAACTGGATCCTGCCTCTTGTATATTTTGTCAATAATTAACATTTCCAGTTTTTCTCCCATTTTCCTGACTTGGCATCACTAAGAACTAAAATTGCCCTTTTCCCAAAGTCCCGCAAGCTGGAGCTGGATGACCTGATATAAACTTCAAGTAAATCATCACAACAGGTCTTGTAAGGACAACCTTTGCACCTTCTGTTGTGTGAGCCATTCAGAGAAGTTCACCGGGATGTCCAACACCCCCACCAAAGACAAACTGCAAAAGATGCTTTGAGGTGAACATCTAGAAATCTCCTTGACTGGTTGCTCTCAGGACTCAGAAATTAGGTTAATAGTCGGCTCCAACCATTGATCCCTTCCCTCCCTTCCCCTCTTGTTTTCTTAGAAACTCCTTTCTTTAGTTCTTGACTGCTAGCACCAGCCAGCAAATATCTTCTACTACCCAATCTCAACAAATGGCTCAGCTGGTCCTTAATGAAGAAAAAGCTACCAAACAAGATATGGGCTTAGATTGTACAGGGGAAAGAGGAATGCCTCTTTTTCCCTTGGACAAGAGGAGGTAATGACAAAGACTCTGCTGAATTAAACTTAAGTCAGGCTCCTGAAGCCTTCTAGGCCTTGACTTTGGCGTCTTTCTATGTCTGGCCTGCATTGCCCAGTTACGGCAACAATCTTGGTAAGTCAGTTTAGCCAGAGTCCCCTACACTTGATATCTAATTAAATTCTCATTGCCCACAATCTCCCAGGTGTTATCTGATCATGCTGGCCTGCCTTTGGCAAGAATTACATTAGGTCTGTTTAAACGGAGTCTCCCTTACCTCTGATGCTTCCTCTCAATAATTTTCCATCCACTGACTGCCAATCTGTTCCTTGGCTATAAATCCCCACTTCACTTGTTGTATTCAGAATTGAGCCCAGTTTGATACTGAAGTCTAATTCTCCTATTGCAATAGTTCCTGAATAAAAGGTTTTTTTTTAATTTAACTATTGTTTAGGGTTTTTTTTTTTTTAACATACGTAAGCATATCAATTAAGAAATACTGTCAGGATACAACAGCATTGCTCCTGGATTGGAAACAATCACTGGCTACCCAAACTGGGAAGTCTTCTGTTTGAACCAGAGGCACAGCACCACCACTGTCCACTTAACACCCCTGCCCTATTATCCCCCTCATGGCATTGCCTGGAGCTTTTTCTTGCTTGTAACCGCACAGTATTTGTAACTGTATTATGGTAACCTAGAATAGCTTCCCTCATGCTAAAGCACACTGTAGCTTGATTTTAAACTGCACATGTTATTTCTTTTTTTCTCTCCTCAGAGCACTCCCCCTCCGCCTTGAGCACCTTTTGTTCCAGGCACCAAGATATCAGAGGGCCCAGCTCATTAACTCTAGGTGCAGAAGACTCCATCACTGGATTACAAGGACATCAGTCCAGTGATTTACAAGGCCATCTGCAGAAAAGGAACACAGCCTCCTGCATGTGCCAAGACACTTATCAGAAGCCTTGGTCTCCAGACTTTCCCTGTATAACTGCTTAACTACCCCTCCCTGGACAGGCTCACAGTCTCTAAGGCATTTAGCCTACTATGAATCCCTTTGTCTGGCAAAGCAATAAAACCATTTCTTTCTACCCTCCCAAAATGCTACCTGGGTTTCTATTTCGGCTATAGGCACACAGGCCATTTTTCAGCAACACTGTCATTGACAAAATAAACTGCAGCTCTCAAAATTCAGTCTACGTATATTTAAAAAAGAAACATAATATTAGCTCCCAGATAACAGGGGACACATATTGTATCAGACTGACATTGCGTTGTTATGTGTCTATTTACTTTGCAGCTTTGGAGAACATCTGAAACAAGGGCTCTAAAAATTCCCGTCAGCAATTGCATACTACGCTGCATGAAAATCTGAGTGCGTACGTATAAGATGAGTGAGATCCCCTCCAGTTCTCTGAGCTTCCAGGCACCACTTTCCAGCACCCCGCCCTTCCCTTGGCGCATGCCCTGTGGCTTGCAGTGGGTGGGCCTCGTCTGGGTCCGAGGCCCGCTGGGAACTACGTTACCCAGACGCCCCCGCGCCGTGCGTCTCGGGTTCTGGACCAATGAAGTCTCTGGGGAGACGCTTTTCTGTGAGGGTGACGCGCCTGGGCTGGACCTACAGCGTTTTTCTAGCGGCCGTCGTTTAGGGCGCTCTTCATTTTGTTCACCGGACCTAATTCTTGACTATATTTTTGACGGGGCCCAAGATAAAGTAAGCACGAAATGTGAAAGTAGATCTTGTTCCCTCTGACGGGGCGATTCTGAGGCCTGGTGAGAGCGCCGCTTGGGGTGACCGCCGTGCCTGAGGCAGGCGGGGGTCGGGGGTCTGGCTGAGCCCGCAGCACCCGCGTCTGGTTGCCGGCCCTTCCTGGCTCCAGTCAGCCTACGGGCTTTCCCTTGGTGGACCTCACGCAGGTTGCATTTCCCCAACCCTCCCCCACGAGAACGCCCACTCATGAATCCTAAAGACCCAAATGAGTGGTGCCTGCTCATTTCACTTTCAGTCAGGTCTTTTGTGCGGGACTTTGGTGCATTCCTGGGTGGGGTCGCCTTTTCAGGCACTTGGTGTAGTTAAAGTGGAATAGTGTTACACGCAGAGCGACCATGTAAAGGCTTGGAAGGGTAATTAAGTGGGGTATTGGGAGAAACCTGGAGCCAGTCTCCCATCTACAGGAAACAGATTGGGAGTGCTATGGCGACCCGAGCAGTTAAGCTTTCATCTGAGGGTGCTGGTAGCCGTGGAGGGTTTTGAGCTGATAGACTTGACCTGAGATAGGGTTTTAAAAGGTCCCCAAAGGCAGCTCAAGGTAGAGTGGACATGAAAGTGAAGTGGGAGACCTTGAGAAAAAGCTACTGTCACAGAATCCCGGAGAGGTACCATGAAGGCTGGACCAGAGCAGTGGCCAAAGAGATGTCAAAGTAAAAAGTGCACTGGACAAAGTTAAACAGGCAGAGAAGACTTTATTCAAGACTGTTGGAATAGGGGAGGGAGACTGGACTCCACTGAAACAAAAGGCAGGAGGAGTTTTAAGTGGTGGAGGGAGCCAGTGGAAAAGTACTTGGGGCCATTAGATGGGGAGGTTGATCACTGGGAACTGTGGAGCATATTGAGTTTTTCCTGAGTTTGTAAATCTTTTCCTCTGTAATTAAGACATATATGTTTTCTAATTGGTACCTGTTAAAATTAGGCTTCTCCCACAGAGACAGAGATAGGGGTGCTGTATCCTTTAATGTTTATATTTCAAAGAGATGTTTCTCAAATCTTTGAGAAAAATACTTACCGGGTTGTGAAAGTGGCATGAAGCTGGGAGATTTACGTACGTTGTAAGGGGCAGATAAATAATTTACAATTGGCAAATTTCCTAAAGTAAATGTTTTAAGAAAAGGGAGGTAAGGTCTTACAGTCAGGAAAAAACCTATCAAAAGTTTAGTCAAGCTGAGGGATGTTACGGCTGTTTTGGTCAGGGAGTAGAAGTGATGTAATACAAGGTACACTTGAAGGATGGAGAACTATTTTAAGGAAAGAGGACTAACATCTACCCGTCAGCCAAGGCCTATCCTCTCCACCCTCTATTTTAATTTATGAACTATTTATTTCAAAAATTTTAAGCAATCACTGTTCCTCTAGATGTCTACATACAGGCAGTCGGTTAAAATTGAAAACATGGATTTAACAAGTTAAATTTATGAAAGCACTTAATATTTAGTTTACCTCTTAACATATAACTAATCAGTATACTAACATACTAAAATCAAAGTTCTTAAATATCATAGTCTCTTAAATGCTTAAAGGTAGCTGAAACACATGTTCAAAATTTCAAAATTCATCACTTTCTTTGCATAGAGAACACTGACAAAAGCCTTAATTCTGTGTATAGTGATAGCACATAATCAGCACTTAAAATATACTAAAACCAGCCCTCTGAGGTTGGTTCCCTTACTATCCGCACTTTATAGAAGAAGGCACAGAGGGAGAGTTGTCCAAGATCACACAGCTGATAAGAGACAACACTAATGTGGAGAAAAGGGAACCCTCATACACTGTTATTAGGAATGTAAGTTGGTACAACCACTGTGGAAAACAATATGGAGGTTTTTCAAAAAACTAAAAATAGGACTACCATATGACCTAGCAATTCCGTTCCTGGACATGTATCCAAAAAAGAAGAAAACAAACCACAAAATTCTAAAATATACATACACCCCAGTGTTCATAGCAGCATTATGTACAGTTGCCAAGATACAGAAGCAACCTAAGTGTCTATCAATAGATGAATGGGTAAAGGAGATGTGGTATGGACTTGGCAGGTATTATGCTAAGTGAAATAAGTCAGATAGAGAAAAACAAATACTGTATGATATCACTTGGAATCCAAAAAATACAGCAAGCTAGTGAATATAACAAAAAAGAAGCAGTCTCACAGATACAGAGAACAAAGTAGTGGTTACCAGTAGGGAGAGGGAAGTGGGGAGAGGCAATAAAGTGTAGGGGATTAAGAGGTATAGACTATTATGTATGAAATAAGCAATGACGATAGACTATACAACACAGGGAATATAGCCAATATTTTATAACTATAAATGAAGTATAACCTTTTAAAATTGTGAGTCACTGTATTGTACACCTGTAACTGATATAATATTGTATATCACTATACTTCAACTTTTAAAAATGCACAGGAAAAAAGGCTACACCAATGACTGAGGTTCATAAGTTAGTCATTCAAATGGAGGTCACCTTGCTCCAGGGCAGGGATGAGGGGTGGAATGAACCTTAAGACCCCATGATGGATGCCCATTGCCCACAGTCTTGTTCTTTTCACAGGGACCCATGGTTGCAGAAGTGCTTATGGGCCATGCACAGGTGAGTAGAGGGTATTTCAGGCCCTTGTCCAACACATTTCCCACCTGTATAGTCTCTGGGATTGTGGTGTCCTGGAACTCAGCACCTGCCACCTTCCTGGCCACTGTGCCTAAGGCCCCGGTTCTCTGAGGTTCAGGGTCCTGACCCCACACCAGGAGTTATATGAGGGGGTTTCCATTTCTGAAAACCAATGAATACTGTGAAGAAGGTTTTATAGGCACAGAGATCAGCATTTGCAGATACTTGTAGGTGAAACTGAGTTGGCAGAATTCAGGGAACTGTGCATCTCAATTATGTCTGGTGGGACCAAAGAGTGACGATGCAGGAGTCAGGCCTAGAATGGCAGCCTTTGGAACTGTGCCTCTATTCTGAGGTTGTTAGGAATCTTGGACTGTTTGAAGTAGAGAGAGGTGATCTGAATCAGGATTTACCAGACTCTCTGGCTACAGATTAGAGAACAAAAAGAAGTGAGGGAAGAAGGTACTGAATGGTCCAGAGGAGTACTGGTAATGACTGGATCAAGGTGTTGGCTGCGGACATGGGAGGAACTTATGATTCCTGGGATTGTTTTTAAAATAGGTCTGACTATGCTTTATAACACAGAGAGTAAGAAGGAAAAGAAAGGAGTTGGGATAACTCCCAGGTTTTTGATGTCTGCAACTGGAGGGAGGAAGATGCCATCAGCTGAGATGGGGAAGTTGGTTGTAGGAGTAATTTTCAGAGGGCATATCAGGAGTTAGGTTTGAATATACTGAGTATGAGATGTTCTGCAGACTTCTAGGTGGAGGGATTGAGTGGACAGCAAGGTGCACAGCTCTGGATTTAAGGATGAGGGTTCAGGTTTAAGACACCATAAGGTGATGGCATGTGTGTGGACCAGGGTAGAGTTGTGAGTCACTTTTAGGAGGGGAAATCTTCAGGTCATGGTGGCATTTGTAGTAGGAGCAAGGAACGGGAGGGCATGGCTAGAGGACTGGGCCTTGAATGGGGTTGGTGAGCATCACAAAGACAGATGAGGGAGAGTAATGCGTGTAGGGGATGAGGAGATTGTAGAGTAGAGAGAAACACCTCAGATGGGGTGACTACAGGACTTTGTTAAGAGCTGCAGGATCCACATGTCAGTGAGTCCCTTTACACGTGTGAATGGTGGAAAGGACCTCCTGGCCAGCTCGAACTACATTATAAAAGATCTACTTGTTTTACTCCTCCTCCCTCCAATTTTGTGTTTTTGATGTCATACTTTACATCTTTATGTTTGTCCCCTAACTTTTTATTGTAGTTGTAGTTACCTTTTACATTTCTTAACCTTTAATCTTTTTACTGGCTTATTTAAGTGGTTGGTCCTCAGTCCTAGCTTTGCCTTTCCTACTGGAATTTTCCTTTCCTGTAGATTCTTACTTCTTTAACACCTAGAGAAGCCCTTTACATTTCTTTCAGAATAAGATTAGTATTGATGAACTCTAATTTTTGCTTGTCTGAGGAATTCTTGATCTCTCCTTCAATTCTAAATGACAATCTTGCCAGGTAGTATCCTAGGCTGCAGGTTTTTCCCTTTCAGCACTTTGAACATACCATGCTACTCCTTCTGGCCTGCAGAGTTTCTTCAGAGAAGTCAGCTAATAGCCTTACAGGGATTCCTTTGTATAAGACTCATTGCTTTTCTCTTGCTGCCTTTGGAATTCTCTTTTTGTCTTTAACTTTTTCCATTTTAATTATGGTATGTCTTGGTGTGGGTCTCTTTGGGTTCATCTTGTTTGGGATCCTCTGTGCTTCCTGTACCTGGGTGTCTTGTTTCCTTTAGGTTTGGGAAGTTTTCAGGCATAATTTTCTCAAATATATTTTTCAACCCCTTCCTCTCTCTGTTCTCATTCTGGGACACCTATAATGTGAATATTGGTACATTTACTGTTATCCTAGAGATTTCTTAGACTGTTTTAATGTTTTGAGATTTGTTTTTCTGTTTGCTGTTGTGATTGGGTGAAACATCCTTCACTGCCTGCTAGTCTTTGCTTCTATTACAGCAGGGCTGCCCCTCCCAAGCAATGAGGAGGTTATGGTGGAGTTGTATACAAGTTTGCCAAATTAGGTTTTTCAAGAGGGGTAGGAGGTCCTAATCTTTACATTAAAACCATTTTTAAAAGTCACTGTTGAGATATAATTAATGTAAACTGTACATACTTAAGTAAGTTGGTGTTTTCCCCCAACTTTATTGAGGTATAATTTGTTGAATTTGTTAAATGTTTTCCCTTAATCTGCTTTTATTATCATGTGTTTTTTATCCTTCATTCTGTTAATGTGGTATACATCACTTCTTGAGTTGTGTATGTTGAACGATTCTTGCATCCCTGGAATAAATCCCACTTGATCGTTGCATATGATCCTTTTAATGTGCTGTTGGATTTGAGTTGCTAGCATTCTGTTCAAATTTTGCATCTGTGTTCATTATGACTTATTATTTCTTTTCTTATTGTGTATTTGCCTGGCTTTGGTATCAAAGTATTGCTAGTTTTGTAAAATAAGTTTGAAACTATACTTTCTTCTTTAGTTTTTTGGAAGAGTTTGATAATGATTGGTGTTAAGTCTTCTTTTAATGTTTAGTAGAATTCAGCAGTGAATTCATCTGTTCATGGTTTATTTGTTGGGAGAATTTTTATTACTGATCTAATCTCGTTACTAGATACAGATATATTCAGGTTTTCCACTTCTTCATGATTCAATCTTGGTTGGTTGTATGTTTCTAGGAATTTATCTATTTCTTCTAGGTTGTCCAATTTGTTGCTAATTGTTCATAGCATTCTCTTGTGGCCCTTTGTATTTCTGCAATGTCAGTTGTAATGTCTCCTCTTTCTTTTTTATGTTATTTATTTGAGTCTTCTCTCTGTTATTAAGTCTAGCTAAAGACTTATCCATTTTATTTATTTATTTTTTTGAAAAACTCTTAGTTTTGTTGGTCTTTTCTGTTGTCTTTTTAGTCTACATTTGATTTATTTCTGCTCTGGTCTTTGTTCTGTTAAGACTAAGGTCAGTGGCAGTGAAGATTGCAGGGGTCCTCAACAGCCAGTGTTGCAGGTGAGGATCATTGGGGTCTTCGGTGGCAAAAGTCCTGGGAACCTCTTGATCTCTTTTTCTCCCATGGAGTATGTTGTGGCCACGGGGATCCCTCTTAGTGCCAGATCTGGCTTGCAAGCACCCTCGCAGTGGTGGTAGCACTGGTGTCTGATGCATGGAGTTGGAGTCTGGAGCATGGGTACTCACAGAGAAACAGTGGCCCTGGGGTCTGGTGCACTGGCTGGCCTGAAGGTGTGGTGACTCCAGTGTCGGAGGCATGGGTGTGCATGGAGCAGCGGCAGAGGGGGTACTGGGGCCTGTGTGCTCACAGAGCAGCCGTGGCTCTGGGCCGTTAGCCAGCTTGCAGCAGCAGTGGCTTGTGCCTGAAGTGTGAACACTCAGAGAAGCTGCTTATCAGGGTCAGAAGTACAGGCACGCACATAGCAGCCAGGGCTCTGGGGTCTAGGATGTGCAGGGGAATGGTGGGAGCTGGCAGTCCAGGTCCCACAGTGGCATAGCAGCAGCTTCTTCTAAGGTGGGACATGCAGCAGCATTTCCCTCCCTGGGGCTTCCAGGGTGGTGATGGCTGTGGTTACCCCAGTGGCAAAAGCTGCTGGTTTCCTCTGTGGAACAGCTATTGGAGTCTGCACTGTTGAACAGTACAAGGTTCTCTGCTGTGAAAGCTGTGGGGGACGCTGTGGCTGTTGTGGGGATGTTTAGGTTCTCAATGGCAAAGGCTGACAGGATCCTCCATGGAGCAAACCACGGGGGACCATGATGGCACCAGCCCTGTGGCTAATACTGATAGCCCCTGCCCTTCCTCTTTGTTCTTAGCCATCTCCATATGTCTGAGGTAAGCCAGTCTCCCCAGCAATCCATTCTGTGAGGTTATTCATTTTTTGCTCCATTATGTTTCTATAGGTTCTTAATCGGAATCTTGAACCCTCTCAAAGCTATTTTCTCTTGTGACTAGCTGCCTGCTTGTTGTTATTTTGTTAGAGGATGAAGGCCGGTGTCTTCTATCCTGCTGTCTTGCTGATGTCACTCCTCCCAAATTCTCAGAATGCAGCAGTACGTGGACCACCTGCTACTGGTGCCTGTGTGAGCCTGGACCTAAAATGTGATGTTTTTGTATCATATGTTTTATATATGTATGTATGTATGTGTGTATGTATGTATGTATGTATGTATGTATCTATCTATCTATCTCCATGAAACCATCATAATCATGATAATGAATATATAGAACACCCCCAAAGTTACCTCATGACCCTTTATAATTCCTGTATCCTTTCCTGGCTTCTTATCCCCATGATCGGAAATTTACTCTTTCATTCTAGGCTTGTTTGCTTTTTCTGAAGTTTTATATAGGTGGAATCATAAAGTATGTTTGTCCTTTTTTATTTCGCACAATTATTTGGAGATTCATCTATGTTGTGTGTTTGAGTACTTCATTCTTTTTATTATTGAGTAGTGTTTTCTTGAGACAATACATTGCCAGAAAATCTAAGAAGCGTTAAAGATAATTTATAGACAAAGAATTATACTAGATGGAAATTTACATTACACAAAGGACTGATGTGGGGGAGGAAATAGAAAATATGTGAGTGAAATAAAAGACTTTTTCACTTCTAATCTCTTTACAATATAACTGATTATTTAAAGCAAAAATATTAGCAATGAATCTTGGGTTTGAAGAAGTGAATTGTAAGACAACAATAGCAAAAGAATAGGAGGTAGAAATGGAAGTATACTCTTTTTAGTTTCTTGTTATATATGTGAAGTTTTAATATTATTTCCTGGTAGACCAGGATAAGTTAAAGGAGTTTATTTTAAACCTTAGAGAGCATGATTTCTTGACCTCAGCACCATTGACATTTTGGACCAGATAATTATTTGTTGTGTATCACTGTCTGTACATCCTCAAATGCTTAGCAGCACCTCTGGCCTCTGTCCAGTAGATCCCATAGGGCCCATCCCCACTTCCTGACTTGTTTGGACAATAAAACTCTCTCTAGACATTGCCAAATATCACCCCTGATTGAGAACTACTTTACTAGAGTAATCACTTTTTCAGAAATTGTACATGTAAAAAGCCAATATATTTGATAAAACAGAACATTAAAACCTCAGTTAATATAAAAAAATGCAGAAAAGAGAAAGAAGGAAGAACAGATTGGAAAAATAAAAGCCAGGAATATTGGTAGCTTTAAGCCCAGCCATAGTGATAATTGCTTTAGATATAAATGGTATAAATACTCTGAAAGGCAGCCATTTCAATATTGGATAGAAATACAAATCCAACTACATACTGTCTACTAAAGTTTTTTAAATATAAAGAAATGGAGTTAAAAGTTAAAGGATAAAGAAAAAAATCCTTATGCTTTGGTTAATTTACCCTTGCTGCCAGCCTCTTAGAAGTCTGCAGCAAGCACCAGGGTCAAATCCTACCCTATGTCAGTGGCATGTAGAGCTTCAGAGGAAGGATGTAAAAGCAGTTTCCAGATGATACCCAACAACCACCTTCATCAAGACTGTGATGGTGTAGAATCCCAGGCCATGGAAAAAGCACCATTGCCCTTTCAGCTGCCTGGACTCATCCTGGTCCCCCTTAAACCACATTTCTTGGCCTGCCAAAGTTAGAAGACTGCCTAACTGGTGAAAGTATGGAGAAAATGAATCACTGATACATTGCTGGTCAGAATGTAAAATGATACACTAACTGAAAGAGAGTATGTGGCATCTTACAAAACTACACATGTACTTACCATATTATCTAGCAATTTCACTCTTAACTGTTCAGCTCAATTCAAGGGTACTTACGTTCATGCAAAGACTTGTACACAAATATTCATAGTAACTTTGTTTATAATATACCCAAACTGGAAACAACTCTAGTGTTCTTCAGTGGGTGAATGGTTAAACAAACTGTGGTTAAACAAACTGTATAAATGGACAACTGTGGTCCATCTATACTATTTGGCAATAAAAATTACCAAACTCTTGATACATCCTACAACTCAAATAATTCTCAAAGAAATTACGTAAAGTGGAAAGAACCAAGCTCAATAGGTCATAAAGTGTATGATACCATTTATATAACATTTCAAATCACAAAATTATAGAGATGAGCAAATTAGTGGTTGCCAGGGAGGGAGTAGGGAAATGAGGAGGTAGGAAAGTGCCTGTGGTTATAAAAGGGTTCCTTAAGATGGAACAGTTCTGTATCTTGACTGTAGTAGTGGTTACATTGATCTACATTTGACAAAATTGTATGGACATAAACATACACACACACACAAGTGAGTATATATAAAACTGTTGCAATATGAGTGATCTTGGTGAACTGTATCATGTCAGTTTCCTGGTTTTGGTGTTGTATTATAGTTATCTAAGATAGTACCAAGGGAGAAACTTTTGGGTTATCTCTTTGTTGTTTCTTACAATTGCATGTGAATCTACAGTCATCTCAAAATCAAAAGTTATACAAGCACAACAAAACCACAACTGACTGCTAAACAACCATTGATTAAAAAAGACTGGAATCTAGCAAAAAAAGATCTTAAACTGGAGACATAAGGAGGGAACTACAGCCAGATGGTAGGAGGGGTGTGCTCGCAATATAATTGTGCCCATACCTCCTAGGTGGGCGATGCACAAGCTGGAGAAAGATTATATTGCAGAGGCCCTCCCAAAGGAGTGAGAGTTGTGAGCTCCATGTCAGGCTCCTCAGCCCAGGATTCCGGCATTGGGAGGAGAAGCCCCCAGAACATCTGGTTTGAAGGCCAGCGGGGCTTAATTATAGGAGCTCCATGGGACTAGGGAAAACAGACTTCACTCTCTTGGGAAGCACACACAGAATCTCACATGTGCTGGGGCCAAGGGCAGAGGCAGCAATTTCGTAGGAACCTGGGCCAGGCCTGCCTACTGACTTTGGAGGGTCTCTCTGGGAGGTGGTGGGGTGGCTGTGGCTCACCCTGGGGACATGAAAGCTGGTGGCAGACATTCGGAAAGTGTTCATCTACATGAGCTTTCCTGGAAGCTGACATCTTTCTTGAGTCATTGGCACCAAGACCTGGCCCCACCCAACAGCCTGTAGGCTTAAAGCCTCAGGCCAAGCAACATACTGGTTAGGAATGCAGTCCCACTCATCAGCAGATTTCCTGAGCCCACAGCTGCCTCTAGACAGGCCTCTAGACATGACTCTACCCACCACAGGGCCAGGAACCAGCTCCACCCAGCAGTGGGCTAGACCTACCCCTCCTGCCAGGAAACCTGTTCAAACCTCTAGTCCAGCCTCACTCACCAAGGGGCAGATACCAGAAGAAACAAAACAATCCCACAGCTTGTGGAAGTAGTCCACAAATGTAGGCTTGACTCTACTCTGGGATCAGCTGGACCGACCTTGAGTGACAAGAGGGGAGTGTATTGCTGGGATGCATGGGATGTTTCATACAGAATGCCTCTTCTCCAAGGTAGAGAAACATAACTAACCTACATAAAAATACAAATAGAAATTTAGGAAAAATGAGACAGCAGAGGAATATGTTCCAGGCAAAGGCACAAGGTAAAATCCTAGAAGAAGAAATAAGTGATAAGGAGATAGACAATCTACTCGAGAAAGAGTTTAGAGTAATGATTGTGAAGATGATCCGAGAACTCAGGAGGAGAATAGATGCACAGAGTGAAGTTTTTAGCAAAAAGAAAGTGTAAAGAACATCCAGAGTTGAAGAATACAATTACTGAGATTAGAAAGAACAAAGAATAGACTGTTAAGTAATTTAAAAACTCCCAAGAAACAAAAGTCCAGGACCAAATGGCTTCACAGGCGAATTCTATGAAATATTTAGAGAAGAGTTAACACCTATTCTTCTGAAACTATTCCAAAAAATTGCAGAGAAGGGAACACTTCTGAACTCATTCTATGAGGCTACCATCATCCTGACAACAAAACCAGACAAAGATACTACAAAAAAAGAAAATTACAAGCCAGTATCACTTATGAATATGAATGCAAAAATCCTCAAAAAACACTAGCAAATCAACTCCAGCAGTGCATTAAAGGATCATACAGCATGATCAAGTAGGATTTATCCCAGGGAAGCAAGGATTTTTCAATACCCACAAATCAGTGTGATACACCACATTAACAAATTGAAGACTAAAAACCATATGATCATCTCAGTAGATGTAGAAAAAGCTTTTGATAAAATTCAACATCCATTTATGATTTAAAAAACTCTTCAGAAAGTGGGATAGATGGAACATATTTCAACATAATAAAGTCCCTACATGACAAACCCACAGCTAACATCATACTTAATGGTGAAAAGCTGAAAGCATTTCCTCTAAGATTAGGAAGAAGATAGGATGCCCACTCTTGTCACTTTTATTCAACATAGTTTTGGAAGTTTTAGCCACAGCAGTCAGAGAAGAAAAAGAAATAAATCCAAATTGGAAAAGAAGTAAAACTATCAGTAAAAATGACATGATACTACACATAAAAAAAAATCCTAAGGACACAAGCAGAAAACAATTAGAGCTCATCAATTAATTTGGTAAAGTTGCAGGATATAAAATTAATATACAGAAATAAGTTGCATTCCTATACACTAACAATGAAGTAGCAGAAAAAGAAATTAAGGAAACAATCCCATTTACCATCACATCAAAAAGAATAAAATACCTAGGAATAAACCTACCTAAAGAAGCAAAGGACCTGCGCTCCAAAAACTGTAAGACACTGATGAAAGAAATCGAAGATGACACAAACAGATGGAAAGATATAACGTGTTCTTGGATTGGAAGAATCAATATTGTTAAAATGGCCAAGGCAATATACAAATTCAATGCAATCCTCATCAAGTTACCAATGACATTTTTCACAGAACTGGTACAAAAAGAAAAAGTTAAAATTTGTACAGAAACACAAAAGACCCTGAATAGCCAAAACAATCTTGAGAAAGAAGAATGGAGCTGGGGGAATCATGCTCCCTGACTTCAGACTCTAATACAAAGCTACAGTAATCAAAACAGTATGGTATTGGCACAAAACCAGACACAGATCAATGGAAAAGGATAGAAAGTCCAGAAATAAACCCATGCACTTACAGTCAATTAGTCTATGACAAAGGAGGAAGACTATACAATGGAGAAAAGATAGTCTCTTTAATAATTGGTGCTGGGAAAACTGAACAGCTACCTGTAAAACAATGAAATTAGAACATTCTCTCACATCATATTCAAAAATAAACTTAAAATAGATCAAAGACCTAAATGTAAGACCAGTTACTATAAAACTCCTATAGGAAAACATAGGCAGAACACTTTTTGACATAAATCACAGCAATATTTTTCGAACCAGCTCCTAGAGTAATGGGAATAAAAGCAAAAATAAACAAATGGGACCTAATTTAAAAGCTTCTGCACAGCTAAGGCTACCATAACAAAATGAAAAGACAGCCTACAGAATGGGAGAAAATATTTGCAAATGATGTGACTGACAAGGGACTAATTTCCAAAATATACAAACAGCTCATACAGCTTAATAAGAAAAACAAAAAAATAAACAAAACAAAACAAAACAAAAAACCAAGCAAACCAAGAAATGGGCAGAAAACCTAAATAGACATACCTCCAAAGAAGACATCCAGATGGCCAACAGACATGTGAAAATATGCTCCACATCACTAATTACCAGAGAAATGCAAATCAAAACCACAATGAGGTATCACCTCACATCAGTCAGAATAGCTATTGTTAAAAATATACAAATAATAAATGCTGGAGAGAGTGTGGAGAAAAGGGAACCCTCCTACACTGTTAGTAGGAATGTAAATTGGTGCAGCCACTATAAAGAACAGTATGGAGATACCTTAAAAAACTGAAAATAGACTTACCATATGATCCAGCAATCCCACTCCTGGGCATATAAAGAGAAAAATATAATTTGAAAAGGCACAATGTGCATAGCAGCACTATTTACAATAGCCAAGACATGAAAACAACCTAAATGTCCATTGACAGATGACTGAATAAAGAAGATGTGGTTTATATATATATATATAGACACAAATTACTAATACCAGATATAAAAGAGGTGATATCACTACAGATTCTGTGAGCATTAACAGGATAATAGGAGAATATTATGAAAAATTATATGCACACAAATTTAATAACCTAGATAAAATTGACCAATTCCTTAAAAGACACAGTCCGCCAAAACTCACAGAAGAAGAAACACACTGAATAGGCCTTATCTATTAAAGAGATTGAATCAATAATTAATAACTTTCCAAAACAGAAAGTACTAGCCCCAAATGGGTTCACTGGTGAATTCTGCCACATATTTAAGGAAGAAATTATACCAACTCTGTACAGTCTCTTTCCGAGGATAACAGCAGAGGGGATACTTTCTAATTCTATGAGGTCAGCATTGCCCTAATACCAAAATTAGACTAAGACATTACAAGAAAAGAAAACCATAGATCAATACCTCTCATTAACATATCTGGAAAAACCACCCACAAAATATTAGCAAACCTAATCCAATGTATAAAAAGAATTATACACCACAGCCAAGTGGGATTTAGTTCTGGTAAGAGTCTGATTCAACATTGGAAAATCAATCCATCACATTAACAGGCTAAAGAAGAAAAATCACATGATCATATCAATAAATGCATAATGAGCATATGACAAAGTCTAGCACCCATTCATGGTTTTTAAAAAATCTCAACACAGCAGAAATAGAGGGGAACTTGCTCAACTTATAAAGTCTTCAGAAAACTGCAAATAACATCATACTTAATGGTGAGAAGCAGGAAGCTTTCCTGCTAAGATCAAGAACAAGGTGAGAACATGCCCCCTTACCATTCCTTTTCACCATATTCATGGAAGTTCTAATTTAGGCAATAAGACAGAAAAAGGAAATGAAAGTATTCAGATTGGGAAGGAAAAATAAATGTCTTTGTTTGCAGATATTGTCTTTAGAAAATTCTGAAGAATCAAGGAAAAACTCCTGGAATTAATAAATAATTATAACAAAGTGGCAGGATAAGAATGAATATACAGAAGTAAACTACTGTTCTGTATACCAGCAATACACAATTTAAAATTAAAAACACTATGTCGTTTACATTCATTCCCCCCAAAATGAAATACTTGGGTATAAATCATATATATATACATATATATATGTATGTGTGAATCATATGTATATATGGTGTTTATGAGTAAAACTACAAAATTCTGATGAATGAAATCTAAGAAGAACTAAATAAAGGAAGAGATACCCCATGTTCATGGATAGGAAGACTCAGTATTGTAAAGATGTCAGGTCTTCCCAACTTCATCTATAGGTTAAATGCAATCAGAGTCTATATCCCAGTAAGTTGTTTTGTGGATATCGGCAAACTGATTCTTAAGTTTATATGAAAAGGCAAGAGTTCTGGAATAGCAAACATATTACTGAAGGAGAGCAAAGGACTGACATTACCTTACTACTTCAAGATGTAGTATAAAACTACAGTAATAAAGACAGTGTGGTATTGGTGAAAGAACAGACTGACTGATCAATGGAACAGAATAGGGAGCCCAGAAATAAACCCATATATAGTCAACTGATCCTTGACTAAGGAGCAAAGGCAACTCAATGGGAAAAATGATAGCCTTTTCCATAATTGGTGCTGGACAAGTGAACATCCATATCTAAAAAATGAATCTAGACTCAGATCTTATACCTTTCACACAAATTAACTCAGAATGGTTACAAACCTAAATGTAGAAAACAAACAAAACCCACAAAAATTCTTAGGAGGTAACAGAGAATTGAGGTGACCTTGGGTTTGGTGATGCTTTTTAGATATAACACCAAATGTATAGTGCATGAAAGAAAAAATAATTTGAACTTCATTAAGATTAAAAACTTACGCTATGCAAAGCAGTGTTAAAAGATTGAGAAGACAAGCCACAGACTGGGAGAAGATCTTTGCAAAACATATACGTGGTAAAGGACTGGTATCTAAAATACAGAAAATTCTTAAAACTCAAGAATAAGAAAACAATTCATTTAAAAAGGGTACAAAAGATCAGAAAAGACATGTTACCAAAGAAGATACAAAGGTGGCAAATATACATATGAAAAGATAATCAACTTCTTGTGTCATTAGGGAAATACAAATTAAAAGAACAATGAAATATCACAATGCAACAACTAGAATGGCCAGTAGCCAAAACAGTAACAGCACGTGGAGCAACAGGAACTCTTATTCATTGTTGGAGGGAATGCAAAATAGCACTTTTTGGAGTACATTTTGGCAGTTTCTTACAGAACATACCCTTGCCATATGATCCAACAATCATGCTTCTTGATACTCACCCTGGTGAGCTGAAAATTTATACAACCCTGAACACGAATGTTTATAGCAACTTTATTCATAATTGCCAAAACCTGCAAGCAAAACAAAGATGCCCTTCAACAGATGAATGGAAAAGCAAACTGGTACATCTATACCATGGATTATTATTCAGTGATAGAAAGAAATGAGCTACCAAGCCACTAAAACAGATGGAGAAATCTTAAATGGATACTATTAAGTGAAAGAAGCCAATCCAAGAAAGCTACATACTGTATGATTCCAACTATATAACATTCTAGAAAGGCATAACCAAGGATACAATAAGAATTTCAGTTTTTGCCATTGGGTTAGGAAAAGGGAAGGAGAGATGAATTGGTGGAGCACAGAGGATTTTTAGGGCAGATAAAATTATTCTGTATGATACTGTAATGGTTAATACATGTCATTCTACATTTGTGAAGCCTAATACAAACTGTGGGCTCTAGTTAATAATATTGTGTCAGTATTGGCTCTTTCTATCTTGTAACAAATATACCACACTAATACAAGAGGTTAATTATGGGGGAAATGGTGTGTGGAGGAGGGGAAGATGGAGGAGGGGAAGATGAAGGAGGGGAGGTAGCTATGGATACTTTATATATTTTCTATTAACTTTTCTGTAAACTAATAACTGCTCTAAAAAAGAAAGTTTAAAAAAATACAGGAAGCTAGAAATTAGACAGACTGCACTTACTCATTTTCAAGTGCATTGAAAGGCCAGGAAGTGTCCATGAGGCCTCTGGCTGGACAGAAGGCTGAAAGGATTGAAAGGCCATCTCTGGGACACCCTTTAACCTTGGAGCCAAGGCTGCAGGGTAGACCGTGTACTGGGACCGGATGCCCTGGGCTGCAGGATCTGTTCTGCAGCCAACCATAGCTGGTGATCAGGCTTCTGTGACCCCAGAAGAATATTTCCATTTCCCAATGAAGAGAAAACATTTTTCCTGAGTTGCTCTTGTGTAAAAATAGTCGATCACCACTGATACAGAAAAACATATAACTTAGAATCAGAGCCTTTAACAGTTGGAGAAGGACCTGAAAGAGGAGAAATAAAGATTGCTATTGTGCAACTTCTCTTTTGCATATGAGGGAGAAGAAACAGGACCAAGAAGATGCCAGATATCAGGACACCTAAGGGCCTTGCCAAAGGGGACCAATACCATTTTAAAGTAAAAACAAGAAGTTTCCATGACAATTATGAACTTTCTATTATCATCTACAAATAAGTTTTTTTTTTCAGACAGTAAGAAACTGGCAAATCATTAATGAAACTGATGCAGAAGAAATCTACAGGGGTTGGGGAGGGCCAAGAGACCTGATTTGCTTTCAGTGGATACTTGGCAATGTTTTGGGATAGACAAGAGGCCAAGTGCCAGGAAAGAATGTCTTTTTTGGCACCATGTCCTTCCTAAATACTAAAGCGAATTTTTAACTTTAACAAGGAAACTGGAAAGAGGACTTATGTTCATCTGGTTAGCCAAGGGCCAAAGCAGGCCTGTGTGTGACTCTGTGCCACAACAGGCAAGAGACTGTGTCCAGGAGCCTCTTTCCTTGCTTTGGAAAAGATCTCATCTCTGATCCCTTGTTTGTCGGGACAGGCTGAGATTGCCCACCTCCTGCATCCTGAAGGGTGTTAGGAGCACACAGTGAGAACCTAAAGGTGGTGGCAACTCAGGAACTGTGCTTGAGTTCTCGTATCAGGCCAGCCTAAATGTGTGTTTGGTGTATGGAGAATTGCCAGGAGAGGCCTGCCTAATTTGAGGGGATGGTAGGAGGCATCAGCAATTTTCCTCAAAAAAAGAAAAGGAAGTGGAATTATACCCTTTCTTGTAAAACTGATTTTAATTTAATGCCAGGAGGAAGACTAGGGCTGCCTGCCATCACCTCTTTGGGTCCTTTCTGGAAGCTTCCTTTGGTAAGTCCTGATTTCATGGTGATTATTTGATAGTTAATCTGCGTTGTGTTGTAAGGCAAGCCTAACACTTGCTTATCCCAGATAGCCCTTGATGTCTGTTCATCCCACGTGTATTCAGGGGAGAGCACCTTGGTAGGTTTGTGGTAAAGCTGGTATCTGTTCAGGTGGCTCTCCTCATGCCACGTGGCCTGGATGTCATTGGCCTGGTCAACCATCATTGCCTCGTGGCAGGCCTTGGTGAGTTTGTAAACCTCCGGCACCGACCCCCCAAATAAGGCCCCTGAATAATAAAAGTCCCCGTCATCTTCAGGAATATAAGCCTGTGACTGAGGCCACTGTTAATAAGGGAAGTTTGTCCAATTTATCGCAAAGAAGTTAGAATGGAGGATGCTGAACAAGGAGGAGAGGATCTCCACACCCACGTGATCACTGAACACCATGTCCACATCTGCACACACGAGGTAATCCACCTCCTGCTGGAAGCGCTGCTCAATAAAGTTGCTGATCATCTCCATGTGGTGCATGATGACTTCCTGCCAGCTAACATAGCTCTGGACCTTGAGGATGACTATCTGCCGTCCTTTTTGGAGGTGAATGTGAGGAACATAGTCTGGCTGGTCAGTGAAGATATAGTAGTTCACCCTGTGTCCCATTATGAAGTACATCTCTGCAGTCTCCAGGAACAGGTTCAGGTAGATCGTGTATCTTTTTATGGCAAACAGTTAATCCAATGGTGGCGTTCTGGAGCTGGAACTGCTCATTCAGGATGTCAATGTTGAAAGTCCTGTCGCAAATGATGGGAGCCAGCCAAGGGGTCACAAGAAGGACATCTTCCCTAGGGGTTTTAGCATATGTGGCTGGTCAAACACCATGCTTGACAATTTTACACCTTGCATACCATGGGTTTTTCTAAGAACCTTGCTTACCCCAGCTAAGATGCTTTCCAGCTTCTGGCTTCTTTTGTCCTGATGATAATAGCCAAAGAAAGCCAAGGCAAGAGCTAATGAAAGAAAGGTCACTTGATGAAGCAAATAACATTTTGGGTTCCCTGACAATGTCTTGACCAGTTGGGCCATGCCTCCACTTCCAGCTGTTGCAGCCTGGATCATGTAGATGCTGCTAAGAACCTGCCCCTTCTCAACCTTCCACTCACAACGGTCTCTCCTGGGCACAGCAAGGCAGAATGCATGGACTGCTAGGTGCTTACACTGCCTGATCCTCCTGAGACCTACTTGCAAGGGGCTGGGTGTTCAGGAGATGAGTAAGACTTCTAGACCAGCAGAACCTTGATAAATTAAGGTTTGATTTGAGGTCATGTCAAAGTAACCAGGTGGCAGGATTTGGTCAACTGGCTACTAGAATTTCTAGGCTGGCATGTAGGAGAGAAGTCAGGGCTCCTGAAACCAGCTCAGGAGACTAGCCAATGGGAGGTCACTGAACAGTTCAAAGACAGAGATTGTGATGAAAGCGGGGCAGGGCAGCAGCCACCAAAGAGCCTGACCAGGGGCTCAGAGAGCTTGTGCTCTGGCCTCCCCCCAATACTTAAGGGCTATGAGAACTTTACATAAACATTAAATTTCCTAAAACATCAATAAAGTTGAGAACAGACTGTCTTTCAGGTCACATCCAGACAGGCTGATGTAGGCCATCATTCAGAAGGCCTGATTTGGTAATTGGGATGAAACAGATGGGAAGATCTACAGATCAAGAATTGTTTTCCTGTATTACTCTAATAGCCACTTAATATTACACTGAGCATTTACTCTGGAGATCCCAGTTCTTACACTGTGGTTAGGATTATGCTGGTAAACTTTATGTACATTATATTGCTGCCTCCTTACAGCAAGCCTGAGGGATGGTTGCTACATTATTCTTGTGATTCAGACAGGGAGATAAGCTCAGAGATGTGGGTGACTGGCCCATGACCATGTGGCTAGCTGGTAAGGGCTGAAGCCAACTAAGCAGCCAGACTCCAGGATTGGGCTCTTGACCACTTTTGTATTTTGTTCCTCTGCCTCACTTGTGTATTCTTTGCAGTGTCCTTTTTCTGGGCTCTTTTCTCAGTCAGGTTGCTTTTATTCTTTCCCTTATGCCTCCAATGTTAGTTGAGGCAGAGCGCTCAAGATGGGGATGGGAACTTGGCCCTGTGCCATTTTTGACTCTGGGCTTGTATTGTCAACATGTATACTCCCCTCTGCAGTCCTAGGGTGTTCCAAGCATACATCTCCTCTAAAACACACTCTCGCTGGCCCACTGTGGGATGAACAGTGGGTATAAGAATCCCATGGCAGGTAGGGAGCACCTGCCATCTGCACCCTGATGTTGCCTGGCACTCTTATGCTACTCTGTGACATCTTATTTCTGCCTTCCTACAGAAGGAGGTGGCTGGAGACATGGTTTCTGCAACCTTGTCAGGGGAGTTCTGAGCTCGTTAGGAGGAAAGGATGAGTGAGTTTTAATGAGTGTCTTTTAAGGGACTGACACCTTGTCTTTGTGGTCCAGATTGTGACATTTGCCTGGCTGTGCATAAGAATGTTAGCATAATCTTCTGTGTCATTCCCAGTCATAATGCTAATATCGTGGCAAAATATCAAGACAACTCTGTGATATTGGGAATGCCAGAAACTGAACAACTGCTTTGATGAGGAAATAACACTAGAGGATAAGGAGTATGGGCTTCATGTGCTTGTGTGTCTGTGGTTTTGGTGCCTGTCTGAGAAACCTGCTCATCCCAGGGCAGTGGAGGAGGGAACCCACTACTTTGCTCACCATGACACTTTTCTGGAAATCTTGGAGGTTAAAGAACCTTACAGAATGAAAAGGTAGAGAGGATGGGGCAGTCACCAATGGTAGGAAGAGAGACTCGGTGTGGTTTTTGACCATTTGGGCAGGTTCTGACCGCTCAGATATGCCAGGCCACTGGCCTGAGAACCTCCAGGCTCTCCTGTCTCCATGGCACCACTGGCCCTGTGTGTTTCCCCTACCAGTAAACCATGACCCTTAATCAGATGTCTATAAAAGAAAAAAATCCTTCTGTTGTTTGGCAACATGGAATTTTTATTTGAAAATTCTCAGCAGAATATGGCAGAAATAGTATACACACAAAGAAAAAAGCCAGCAATACATTATAATGGTTTTTGTTACCATTTCCATTCCCTTAACAGAGATAAGAGTAAAAGGTACTAGCACTGTGTAGAGAGAATCTGCATTGCCTGATGTACAACTAGTCAGCATTTGGATAACATTACAACCATTCAGTAGGGACAGGAAAACAGAAGCACACCACTGGTATTGAAGGGGAAGTAAGGAAAACTCTGGATAGGTTAAAACAACATGCAGAAGAAGAACCAAATGCAGCACCACTGCAGGTACTTCAGAGAACTCTCCATGATACTCATGATGAAGAGGTCCCCAGAAAAAGAAACCTCATTAAGGAAGTAAACAGAATTCAAAACAGACAACAGCCTCCAAACCCAAATTCCAGAGGAGTAGAAAGTGACCAGATGCAGAGAACCATTTCTTACACACAATTCCAGTGCTCAAGATGATGAAAAGAACTCTTACTTACACAACTTGTGACAATATTTAATATTTAAGTGCCAGTGCTGTTACCGAACCAAAAGGAGTTTGCTTCTTGGTGAGTTTTAAATCAAAGACAATATCAAGAGTAATTGTCACACAAAGTGAAGTTTTTATTTGTAGCAAATAAGGAGATCATGGGGAATCATTTTGCAAAGCTGTGGTTCACTGAGCAAGAAAAGGTTAGTTCTTTCATTGGAGCAGGGGATGAATATTCAAGCAGGACAGTTTTGTCATTACATGTAAATGCAGGCATAATCTCCCACAAACACAGTTTGGGAACATTGCTTCTTCATACATCACATGGTATGTTAATGGGGCTTAAAAGCTCCACCTGGGGAGGAGATTTTTAGCAGTAAAATGAGCAAAAGTAACTTTTGGACACCTTTTGAACTCATTCTCTTCCTGGAACTGTTCATACCCTGAAAAGAAAAAACAACACTGGGTATTTTCTGTACTTGAGTTCTCTAGGAACACAATGACCTTTCTAGATCTCATTCTTTGCATAAGTTGCTCAAGGCTAGGGGCTGACCAGTGGCAGCACCACATTATTCAGTGATGGCACCTTCGAGACAGCACCAACACAATTCACTCAGTTACTTACCATGCACACTGTACTGTTGGGTTATATTATGCAATTAATTTATGCACTAACAATGAAAAAGTGAGAAGATATTTATAGATTTAATATAAGAAAGTCCTTGCATTTTCAGGGGAAAGAAATCTTATCTTGACATTAACCCTTCATTGTGCATGATGAATTTCAAGATTACAAATATGAATGTGATTTGACTACTCCTACCAAATGCACAAGTAAAGGGATGTTTGTTTCACTTTTCACACTCATTGTAGGTTGAAAGTATCTTCTTTGGGCCACACATGAGTACATGACGAAAAATAACGCTTTTAAATGTGCATCCATGTTGTTTGGACATCCATTTGTACCTTTGGAAGATAAAAGTGAAACTTCTGAATACATTGTGGAGAATGCAGAAGAAAATTTAGATGACCTAGTGGATTATGTTAAGAGACTTTATGTCTGTGGAAGGCGTGGCAGAGGAAGAAGACAAGAAGGTCCAAGATTTCCATCAGAAACTTGGAATGTTTATACATCAGTACTGAACAGTGATCATAGGATGAACAATGCAGTGGAAGGCTGGCATAGCACCGTTAAAAAGCTGATGGTAGTGTGTTATCCTTCAATTTGGAGATTTATTAAAGTGTTAAAAGACAAACGGCAAAGCAACGAACAATTTATCATCCAGGTTCTTGGTGATCACACTCAAATATAGCCAACAATTTCACAACAATACCAACAAAATCAAATTTGTGTAACCAAAATTGTTAACAGATATGGTGAATTTAAAATCAATAATCAGGTTAATATATATTTGAGAGCAGTTGCTCTTGGGTTTAAGAATAACCCTGATGAAATGAACTTCATGACAAGGAAAAACAAGAATAAATATGAAATCCAAAATTCATCATGAGTTACAATAAAAATAACATAAATAAAATTTAAAATTTTAACCAAGTTAAATATTTATTTTATTTAACGAGTCCTGAAACAAATGTCTCAAATATCTCAAATTTTGGACAGGACCAAATATCCTGCAAGGTTGTGTTATGTAGAAGTGATGAGAATGAGTTTGGGAATGTTCCCACTTCCATTTTTTGGAAGAGGTTGAGAGGATTGATAGTAGTTCTTTGCTATCTGGTAGAATTATTCAGCGAACCTATCTGGTCCCAGAATTTTCTTTGTAGGAAGGTTTTTAAATAAGTGATTCAAAATTCTTATTAGTTATAATTTAATTTTAAGTTTTTCATGATTCAGTTTTGTTAGCTTATATGTTTCTAGAAATTTATTAATTTCTTCTAGATTATCCATTTTTATGTATATAATTATTCATAGTATTCTCTTATAATCCTTTTTATTTCTGCAGCATCAGTGTAATGTCCCCCTGTTAATGTCTGATTTCAGTTGAGTCCACTTTCTTTTTTTCTTAGCTAATATAACTAAGAGTTTAATTTTTGTTCTTTTCCTAAAAGGAAATCTAGTTTAGTTGATTTTTTCTTATTTTTCTATTCTGTTTTATTTATCTCTGCTCTAATCTTTTTTGTTTCCTTCCTTACTATTAAGTTTGGGTTCAGTTCTTGTTCTAGTTGCTTAAGCTGTAAAGTTAGGTAATTGATTTGAGATTCTTCTTTTTTTTAATGTAATCATTTACTGCTGTACTTTCATTTCATCCCATAACTTTAAGTATGTTGTGTTTATGTTTTTAGTTGGCCTCAAGATATTTTCTAGTTTCTCTTGCAATTTCTTCTTGACCAATTGGATGTTTAAGAGTGTGTTGTGTAATATCTACATACTTGTGGATTTTCCAGTTTTCCCCCTGGTATTTATTTCTAAATTCATTCCATTGTGGCTGGGAAAAGACATTTTGTAGGATTTCAATCTTTTAAAAATTGTTAGGACTTGTTTTGTGGCCTAACGTGTAGTCTGTCCTGAAGAATGTTCCATGTGCACTTCAGAAGAATGTGTATTTTGCTTTTGTTGGGTAGAGTGTTCTGTATATATCTGTTAGGTCAAGTTGGTAATAGTGTTATTCAAGTCCTCTATTTCTTTATAGAACTGCTGTCTGGTTTTTATCTATTTTAAAAAATGGGGTATTGAAGTCTCCTCCTATTACTGTGTTGCTGTCTATTTCTCCCTTCAATTCTGTCTGTGTTTGTTTCATGTTTGGGAACTCTGATGTTAGATACATATTTATAATTGCTATACCTTCCTAATAAATTGAACTTCTAATCATTATATTATGGTTTTTTTTTGTCCCTATGTTGTTTTTACTTAAAACCTAGTATGGTCACCCTACTCTCTTTTGGTTACAATTTGCATGAAATATATTATTCCATTATTTCACTTTCAATTTACGTATTTCTTTAGGTATAAAGTGAGTTTTGAAGGCAGCATATAGTTGGATCATTTGTTTTATTTTTTAATTCATTCAGCCAATCTGTGTCTTTTGATTAGGGAGTTAGATCCATTAAACTTAATTACTCATAGTGAAGGACTATTACCATTTTGTTAATTGTTTCCTGTATTTCTTGCAGCTATTTTATCCCTGTTTTCCTCTCTTACTGTCTTCCTTTGTGTTTCATTTCTTTCTTTCTTTTCTTCTTTCTCCCTTCCTTTCTTTCTCCCTTCCTTCCTTCCTTCCTTCCTTCCTTCCTTTCTTTCTTTCTTTCTTTCTTTCTTTCTTTCTTTCTTTCTTTCTTTCTTTCTTTCTTTCTTTCTTTCTTTCTTTGTCATGCTTTGAGTCCCTCCTTATTTCCTTTTGAGTTTCTTCTATCAGTACTTTCTTTCTGGCTACCATGGGATAAGCATTTTAAAGTTATAACAATCTATTTTAAACTGATAACAACTTCAATTGAATACAAAAACTCTAGTCCTTTGCATCATCACCCCCCCATTTTGTTATTGATGCCACAATTATATCTTTTTATCTTGTGTATATATTAACATAGAGTTTTTTAAAAATGCTTTTGTATTTTAAATTCTGTACCAGAATTAAAAGTGATTTACACACTATTACAATGCTACAGGACTCTAAATTTGTATGCTTTTTTGTCTTTACCAGAGGGAGTTATGTTTTCATATGGTTTTCTGTTGCTATGTAGTGACCTTTATTTTCAACTTAAAGATCTCTCTCTCACTTTTCCTATAGTTCAGGTCTAGTGTGGTTAACTCTCTCAGCTTTTATTTATCAATAACATCTTAACTTCTCCCTCAATTTAGAAAGACAGTTTTTCTGGATATAATATTTGTGGTTGGCAATTTTTGTTCTCCTTTAGCACTTTGAGTATATCACCCCATTCCCTTCTATTCTGAATGTTTTCTGCTGAGAATTCCATTGACAATCTTATGGGAGCTTCCACGTACATAAGAAGTCACTTTTTTCTTGCAGCTTTCAAGATTCTCTATTTGTCCATGACTTTTGACAATTTGCTATAATATGTGTTGGTACATGTATTTTGGGGTTAATTCTACTTAGAATTTGTTGAGCTTCTTGAACTTATATGTCTGTTTCCTTCCCCAGATTTGAAAACTTTTCAGCCAATTTCTTCAGATAGTCTCTCTGCCTCTTTCTTTCTCTCTTCTCCTTCTAGGACTCCCATAATGCATGTATTGTTCCACTTGATGGTATCTTTTAAGTCCCTTAAGCAATTCTTACTTTTCTTCACTGTATTTTCTTTTTCCTTTTGCTCCCCTGACTGGACAATTTCAAATGACTTGTCACAAATTCTTACTTTTGCTTTATCAAGTTTGCAGTTGAGCTTTCTAGTGAAATTTTCATTTTAGTTATATTTTTCAGTTCCAAAATTTCTGATTGTTCTTTTTTATGATTTCTCTCTCTTTGTTGATATTATCATTTTTTTCATGCATGATTTCTCTGATATCATTTAGTTTTCTGTATTCTCTATTGTCCATTGAGAAAATTTAAGATAGTTATTTTGAATTCTTTGTTTGGTTATCCAAGGATCTGTATTTTCTTTGTATACTTTGTGACCTTTTGTTGAAATTTAGGCATTGAAAAAGCATTCACCTCTCCTAGTCTTTATGGACCCAGTAATCAAACTCATAGAAATAGAATATAGAATGGTAATATCGGGCTGCAAGGAGGGAGGAATTGGGCATTGTTGTTCAATGTGTGGGAGTTTTGGTTTTGTAAGATGAAAAAGTTATGAAGACGCATTTCACAAAGTTTGAATATACTTAGCCCTACTGAACAGTACACTTACAAGTAGTTAATATGGCAAATTTTATAATAGTGTTTTACCACAATTAAAAATAAATAAATTAATTAAAAAGCTATATCAAACATCATACTTGATGGTAAAGTGCTAGCAGTGCCTTTTTTTTTAATGGACTTTATTCTTTTAGAGCAGTTTCAGGTTCACAACAGAATTGAGCAGAAAATACAGAGTTCGCACATATCCCTTCCCACCCACACATATATAGTCCCCTACCCTCAACATCCTCATCAGTGTGGCATATTTGGTTCAATCAATGAACCAACATGGGCACACTGTTATCAACCAAAGTCCATAGTTTACGTTAGGGTTCACTCTTGATGTTGTACATTCTATGGGTTTTGACAAATGCATAATGACATGTAGCCACCACTATAGTATCATAAAGAATAATTTCATTGCCCTAAAAATCCCTTATGCTCCATCTATTCATTCCTCCCTCCCTCCCTCTCCCCAAACTCCTGGAAACTGTGATCTTTTTATTGTTTCTGTAGCTGTGCCTTTTCCAGAATGTCATTTGGTTGGAATTGTATAGTTTGTAGCCTTTTTAGACTGGCTTCTTTCATTTGGTAATATGTCTTTTAAGTTTCTTCCATGTCTTTCATGGCTTGATAGATCTTTTTTTTTTACTGCACATGTTTTTAATTTACATATATGTACTGTTCATTGTTTCTAAGAACATTTAGAGCTTTAGTTCTTTAAACTCACATAGTTTTCAAAGGAATAAAGCCAAGCACAAAATAAGAATTAACTCAAAAATATACATACACCCTGCTATTAACAGCATCATTATTTATAATTGCCAAGATATGGAAGCATCCCAAGTGCACATCAACAGTTGAATAGATAATGGAGATGCAGTATATATATATATATAAAAATACAACTCACCCAAGAAAAAGAAGGCTATTTTGCCATTGGCGGCCCTGCATTCACTTTTTTTATTTTCACTTCAAAAGCCAGAATTTTATAACTGGCAGAAACATTTCCATTACATCAAAAACAACAAAATACCTAGAAATAAACCTAACCAAGGAGGTTACCTATACTCTAAAGACTGAAATGACACAAAGAAATGGAAAGATTTCTTGTGTTCTTGGATTGGAAGAATCAACACTATCAAAATGGCCACACTACCCAAAGCAATCCACAGATCCAGCACAACTGCTATCAAAATACTCACGATATTCCTCACAGAACTAGAACAAACAATTCCAAAATTTATAAGGAACCACAAAAAGACCCCAAATAGCCAAAATGATCTTTCGTAGGCCTCTCTCTCTTTTTCTTTCTCTTTCTTCTTTTTGTTCTCTTTTCTTATGGTTTGATGACTATAGAAGGTCCTTTAATATTTGTTGTAAAGCTGGTTTGGTGGTGCTGAAATCTTTTAGCTTTTGTTTATCTGTGAAGCTTTTGATTTCTCCGTCAAGTCTGAAGGAGATCCTTGCTGGATAGAGTATTAAGTTTCCCCCTTGTTCACTTTAAATCTATCATGCCACTCCCTTCTGGCCTGTAAAATTTCTGCTGAAAAATCTGCTGATAACCTTATGGGAGTTCCCTTGTATGTTATTCATTGCTTTTCTCTTGCTAGTTTTAATATTTTCTCCTTATCCTTAATTGTTGTCAGTTTGATGACTCTGTGCCTTGGTGTATTCCTCTTTGGGTTGATTCTGTGTGGTACTCTCTGCACTTCCAGGACGTGGGTGACTGTTTCCCTTCCCAAGTTGGGAAAGTTTTCAGTTATTATCTCTCCAAAAATTTTCTCAGGTCCTTTCTCTCTCTCTTCTCTTTCTGGGACCCCTATAATGTGAATATTAGAGTCCTTCATGTTGTCCCAGAGTTCTCTTAAACTATCCTCATTCCTTTTCATTCTTTTTTCTTTCTTCTGTTCTGAAGTAGTGATTTCCACTGATCTGTCTTCTAGCTCACTGATCTGTTCTTCTGCCTCATTTAGTCTATTCTTGGTTCCTTCTGGTGTATTGTTCATTTCAGTAATTTTACTCTTCAACTCTTTGGATATTCTTTATATTTTCCAACCCTTGGCTAAAAACTTCACTCTGTTCATCTATACCACTCTTGAATTCTATGAACATCTTGGCCATCATTACTTTAAACTCTTTCTTAGACAAGTTACCTATCTCCTCATCACTTATTTCTTCTTCTGGGATTTTATCTTGTGCCTTGGCCTGGGAGATACTCCTTTGCTACCTCACATAGTCTATCTTTCTATGTGTTTGTGGATTCCTTCCACAGGCTTTGGGATTATTGTTTTCTTATTTCCAGTATCTGCCTCTGGTGGAAGAGGCTGGACTAGAAGCTTATGCAGGTTTCCTGGCAGGAGGAACCAGTGCCTGCCCACTGCTGGGTGAAGCTTGGTCCTAGACCTCTGGTGGGTAGGGCTGTGTCTAGAGGCCTTTGTGTCTTAGGAAGTCTGCTGATGGTTGTGGCTGTGTTCCCACCCTGTACGTTGTTTGGCCTGAGGCTCCCTACAGGCTGTTGGGTGGGGATAGGTCCTAGTGCTAATGAGCCAATCAAGATGTCAGCCTCCAGGAAAGCTCATGTAGATTAACATCCCTGGAATGTCCATCACCAGCTTTTACGTCCCCTGTGTGAGCTACAGCCGTCCCCCACGTCCCCAGGAGACCCTCCAAATCCAGCAGGCAGGTCTGGCCCAAGTTCTTATGAAATCACTGCCTCTGTCCTTGGACCTGGTGCATGTGAGTTTCCGTGTACGCTTCTCAAGTGAATAGAGTCTCCATTGCCCCAGTCCTATGAGGCTCCCAGAGCCAAGCCCCCCTGGCCTTCAAAACCAGATGTCCTGGGGTCTCCTTCTCTTCCCAATGCCAGGACCTGAGTTGGGGAGCCTGACGTGGGGCTTAGAGCTCTCACTCCTATGGGAGGGCCTCTGTGACTTAACAAATCTTCAGCTTGTGGGTCGCCCACCCCAGGGGTATGGGGCCCAATTGTATCACGAGTACACCCCTCCTGCTGTCCTGCTGTGGTTCCCTCTTTATGTTTCCAGTTGCAGAAGATATTTTTTGCTAGGTTCCAGTCTTTTTTCTATGGTTGTTTAGCAATTCAGTTGTGGTTTTGTTGTAGTCACGAGGAGAGGCAAGCTCGGGGTCCTACCACTCCACCATCTTGTTATTGAATCTCAAAATGTTAGCAGTCCTTTTGAAATTTGAAACAAAGTAAGATGCTGGCATCACTGTTTCTAATCAATTTTATAATAAATTACTAACAGCTCAGTGAGATAAGAAAATAAAGGGAAGAAAATTATTATTAGTCACAAAGTTATGCTTATCTACAGTGAAAACATAAGAGTGTCGAATGCTGAATTTGGATTTCAGTGTTCTGAAGATCTGATTACCTTGAATATTGTTCCCATTGAAAACTATTAAAGTTAGTAATTGATGTTCTCTGTGTTTTGAGTACAAGTTAAGAAATATAGAAAGGAGGTCAAAATCTAAATGAAAGCAGGAACCCACAGAGGTAAGATGACTTCTACCATGAAGGAATTTGTCAAGCTCCAGGAAAATTGACCTTTAGTTTGCATTAACTAATGGGGTATGGGTAGCACCAGACATCTCAGGACCCCATCAAGGTAGAGAATCTAATAATGTAACATCTAATGAAGTTCTATACCCAACATGCAATACCTTTAATCTAAGAATAAACTGAAGAAAATAAGAGACAAAAAACCCCCAACTGTATCTGTTTCATAACTAGTGTTAAGTATAGTGGAGATCATTTACCCTGAAAATTCATAACTACCAGTAGGACTTCAACTGAATTTGGAATCTGAATATAGATTAAGCTAGGAGGAAGAAAAAAACCCTCAAGCTAAGAATTCAGTTTAAGATGATCCTGGTTTTGTAATCATCTGACAGAAGCATATGTATAAAATCTGGAAGAAATCTCTCTTAATCCAGCCTCAAGAGAAATCTCCAAGAATTACCAAAGAATTCTTCAATGACAAGAACTCAAAAAACTTTTAAAACACAAAACACACAGTGAAATAAGGTACTATGAACAAGAGTCAGCAGAAGAAAAAGAAAAAAAAGTCAGTTTCCTAAATACTTCAGATATTGGCATTATCATGTAAAATAATTATGTTTAATATATAAGGGAGGTGTTGTTCCCATTCCTTAGATGGGATTCAGAGAAAATGACTGTAATATGTGCATAGACACATGGTGAGTTAACCAAGCCTGTCTCCCCAGCAGTGAGCAGTGGGATTCTGCTGGCCAGCATCTATATGACTTTGGCATACACTTTACCACACTGAACCTCAATTTCTTCATCTATAACACTAGGATGATTACTTCCATCTCTCAAGGTTGCTAGGAGACTGAAATGTAGTAGGCATGTTAGGTGACTATTGCTTCTGATCTGCAGAAATGCTCAATCAGGCTGCTGTGTTGTTGTCTTTCCCCCCAATGCTACCAAATGACCACTTAGTTCAGTGATGAAACAGCATCCTGAGGGCATTCAAACCCAATCCCAGTCAAAAGTCACAGGTGGAGACTGTGCCCCACTGTACCACAACCCCCTCCAGAATGCCCAATCTCCAGTTCATGGGGTAAGCACTCTCTCAATGATTGCAAGACTTTCATTGCTGGAACCCTCCAGTCAGACACCTGGACATGGCAGCTTGCTGAGTCTACTTAGTATCAGTCAAGTGGCTTCCTTGGGACTCTTGCAAGAATGGCTCCATTAACACAGAGTATTTGAGTACAATTTTATTCTTCAAAAAGGAAGTTTGGAAACCTGGTGAAGCCTTAAAGGATAAAAGAAACATCAAGCCACACTGGAGCTTCCTAGGGAGGGGCCTCCAGTCTTGCTTGAAGAGTGGCTCCTGGATCTGAGCTGCTAACCATAGATCCGTCGCAATCTCCTGAATCATAAGAGTATTTTAAGGTGTGTTGGAGAAGTTCTGGTAAAGCTCCCTCCAATAGAGCAAAAAAAGAAAGAAGGGTCACCCTTTTGGAATTGTGGGGTAGGGGGGAGACTGGGAAAGAACAGAATGAAGCTGCTGAGGAGGTCTTGCCAGTACTCAGGATTAATCTGTGGGAATCTGGAAATGAGTGTGGGATGCAATAGAACATGCCACAATTACTTGTTCATCGGCTTTATACTTCTCTCCTCTCTGGTGCTTTTAGATGAAACAGGGCTTTATTCCTGCCATCTCTGGGGACAATCAAGAGAGGATTCACTCTGATTCTCATCTTGGGTATTTGGAGTCTGGCTGCCATGTGATTGTGGACCAGGACCACCCTCTCTGAGCCTGTTTCTCCATCTGTACAATGAGGATAATATAATATTACAGATTTGTAATGATTCAACAAGATAATGCACTGTAAGATTAGCAGCCAAAACCTAAAAACAGCATAAGGCTGGACCTAAAAAGTTAGTCCTCAGTGGTTTTTAAGTAATTATTAAGGGAATAAAGGAAAACAATCCTTGATCTGTAGATCTTCTGTCCCCTCTACCCAGATCATGGCTCCCAAATCAGGGCTCCCGAAGACTGGCCGTTGTTAGCCTGTAAGAATATGATCATGAAGACAGTCGGATCTTGATTTTATGGACTTTTCAGGAAACCCAGTATTTAGCTCATGGCTAGGAGGTGTCAAGGGAAGGCCAGAGAACAAGTCCTGACCCCCTGGTCAGGCTCTCTGGTGGCTGCTGCCCTGCCCCACTTTCATTGCAATCTCTGCCCTTGACCTATTCAATGGACTCCCTTGAACCAGTCCCCTGATCTGCTTCAGGTGCCCTGACTCTCTCCTGCACACAGGTCCTTAAGTTCCAGCTGTCTGTTGACTAATTCCTTACTCCTGGTTACTCTGACAGCACCTCAGACACTATAGAAGTTCTACTTGGAACCGATCTTTCTCTGTAGGGCACCCCAGAAAGCCCTTGTGCCCAGGTGCCCCCTTGCAGTGGGGTCAGGCCTCAGGAGAGACAGGGCTGCTGGAATACTGAGCAGGGAGTGGGGGTTGTTCAGCCTCACCCTGCCTTTGGGAGACCACCGAGGGGAGCAACCCTCATATCCTGGAGGAGACCAGAGGTGCCATAATTCTGTCATGTGGGCATGGCCCTGACACTACAGTGATTGGCTAGGATGCAAAAATGCTGCTCACTTCGTCAACTGAACTTTCTTCTCCTAACAGCTTTCGTCATGACTATCTGTGGCTATTGTTACCTGAAGCCCAGAAGCCAGAAGCTGGAAAGCATCCAGGCTGGGGCAAGCGTGACTGTGAGAGAACGCCACCACCTGCAAAGTGCAAAATTATCAAGCATGGTGTATCCCCAGCCACATGTGCTAATGCCTCCTAGGAGAGATGTCCTTCTTGTGACCCCTTGGCTGGCTCCCATCATCTGGGACAAGACTTTCAACATTGACATCCTGAATGAGCAGTTCCGGCTCCAGAACGCCACCATGGATTAACTGCTGGCCATAAAAAGATACATGATCTACCTGAAGAAGTTCCTGGAGACCGCAGAGATGTACTACATAAACAGCTAGGTAGTCTAGGCCCAGTTTTGTCTGTCAGGAAGTGCTGGACTTTTTTCACACCAAATAGGACTATAAAAAAGTTTTTTTAATAAATATTTTTAAAACAATGATTTAATTTTCCATTATAAGAATATAGAAAGAGAAGAATAACTTAAATCCAAGTGGGTAGAAATTTTAAAATGCAAAACATAATAGAAACAGAAAATATACAGCAGAGAAATTTAACACTAGGAATAAGAATGGACTTTGAAAGGAGTAATTAACAAACCTCTAGAAAGACTGATCAAAAAATAAAAAGAGAAAACTGAAATTACCGGTATCAGGTATAAGCAGGGACCTCACTACAGATTTGATAGACATTATAGGGATAACAAGTGACTATGAACACCTCTTCATGAAGAAAATTTCACTTCTGTGTAGTTTTCCCATGAATTCTATCAAAAAATAAGGTATTTTACCAATGCTACACAAACTCTTTCTGAAAAGGAGGAAACATTTTCCTAACTCATTCCGTCAGGCCAGCATTACCCTAATTACATGAAAACGTACTACAGAAGTGTAAAAATTAATATTCCTCAGGAGCATAGACATAAAAATCCTTAATGAAATTTTAGGAAATCAAATCCAACCAAATATAAGAGGATGATCTAGCACGACCACCTCTTTGAGTGGAGTTTGTCTCAGGAATCAAGGTTGGTTTAACATTCAGAAAAGAATGTAATTCACCATACCGGAAGAATAAAGGAGAAAAGCCATAAGATTATCTCAAATCTATGTGCAGAGTAACTGACCAAATTCAACACCCCTTTCCAAAAAATCTCTCAGCAAAATAGAACTTGGAGGAATTTTCTTTGTGATGAAGCAAATACATGAAAAACTTCCAGCAAACAGAATACTGAACACTTTTCCCCTAAGATCTGGAACTGGAGAGCATGTCCATTGTCTCCACTGGTATTCAATATTTTACTGCCTGTCAGAGAAAATGTAAACGTAATCAAAAGAAATAAATCGCATACACATTTTTAAAAAACAGGTACAAATTTCTTTACTCACAGAAACAAGAATGTGTATGTAGAAAGTCAACAGAAATCTACAGAGATGCTACCAGAAGTACAGAGTGAATTTAGCAAGGTTCCAGTGTACAAAATCGATACATAAAAACCAACTGTATTTCTGTATACTGCCAATAAACAACCAAAAACTAAGATTTAGAAGATACCATTTACAATAGCATTTTTTAAAGATCATGAAGTCCTAAGGAATAAATTAGCAAATACTGTACCTGTGCACTCAGAGCTACAAAACAGGGGCTGGCAATCTTTTGCTGTAAAGGACCAGATAGGGAATATTGCAGGCTTTGCAGTTTATGCATGGTCTCTGGCGCATATTCTGTTTTTCTGTTTTGTTTTCACAATATTTTTAAAATGTTAATACCATTTGAAGCTCACTGCGATAACAAGAACAGGCTGTGGGCCAAATCTGACCCATAAGCTGTAATTTGTAGAACCTGCTACAAAACACTATCTGAGAAAAAATTTTTTTCATACGATCGAAATACAGGGAAAGTTGTACCATACTCTGCATGGACGAGGAACGTTAGTACGCTGTTCATTTCGGCCAAGACCCTGAAAGCTGTTCTGTGGACTTTTTACAAGAGTCATTGGTGCCCTTGGGGCATAAGGCTGGTAGGTGACCAAGGAGGCTCCTGCACCCACCTGGTGCATCTTTCACAGCTGCGTGGTGCAGCAGCAAGGCTCATGTTGAAGAGACTTGCCTGATAGGGGTGTGTTACCAATTGGCAGTCCCTGTCCTACATCTTCTGAGAGACTAGAGCCTGGTGTGACTGATAGTTGACTTAGGAATTAAGCCAAAGACCTCCTCATAGGCAGTGACTGTTTTCATTACTGGTATGTAATTGTGCTAAGTTTCAAAAATGGTAATACATGATGTGTACCTGTTGAGGAGGTTAAATACATGAGCTTTGGAATCAGACAGCCTGGGTTCAAATTCTGGCTGGGCCACTACCACCTGTGTGACTCAGGGAATGTCCTAAGGCTTAAATGCTGTTTTGCCAAATTTGTAAAAACAGGCAAAGAGAAACTGCCTAGTGGGAAAGGATGTGTTGTGATGTAGTATCCCTCTCTCTACATCAGAAAACTTCATAGTCCAGCTGGTGATGCTCGTGATACTTGCCTTTCCAGGGTGGCTGCAAAAAAGGCCCACCTGGAACTGGAGAGGACCTGGAGTGGCCTTGAGGAGGTGGTGTTCTGAGCCTTGACCTACCAGCATGGAGGGGGTGGGGTAGGTTGCAGGAGTTAAGTGGGAGCATCTCTGGTGGTTGCCTGAAAGGAAGAGGCTAGGGTAGATTCACACCCCAACCCACCCTGCCCCCAGCACGTGCCCTGCCGCAGCCATCCCACACTGGCTGGGCACACAGGAACCATGTGAGACAGGGCGGAGCCCCAGTCTCCCCGACCTCTGTCTCTCTACCCCAACCTCCCACAAGCTAGGCCCCACCCTGGCAGGATCTAGGTTGCTCTCCTGCTCTGGCTTTGAGCGGGCTCAGCCCTCTAGTGACGATAGAGGAAAGGGCCGGACCCCCAAGCACAGGCTGCCTGTGCTCCTGCCCTCGTCAGGCGCTGAGGTGCCTGCAGACAAGGTGACCTGGGGATGGATGACAGATATGCAGGCTCTTGAAATTCACAGTATTGAACAGTCTCATCAAACCACCAGGCCCATCTGGTGCCAAGGACTTGTGACCACCAGCAGAAAGTCAGAAAGCACTAGAAAGTCCTGTAGGGGTTTGGCCTCTGGGTCTCGCCTTTGTCTTTGGCACTTTTTCCTCTGGTCATTCACTGGTTCACACTTAGCCGGTGCGCTTTCTCTGTCACGTGTTCCAGTGCTGTGCCACAAGCATCAGGCTGAACGGTACATGGTTCACCCTGGAGGAGTAGGGAACTAACAGAGCTTCCAAGTTGCACCCCGTGCGCCTAGGATCAGACAACGCACCCACCACCCCTAGCGGGCAACTTCCTCAGCAGGCTTTACTCCTGCCCTGTCCGTACCTCTGGTTACACCTGTGTTTCCCTCCTGGCTGAGATCACCCCCACTGTCCCTGCACCTCTCTTGGCCCTTTTCCCAGGTGGTTCTACATGGATCCAGAGCCTTTGTGCCTCAGTGTTATGTACCCTAAGAGGCAGTATCAGATCAGGCAGCCTGAGTGCTCCTCTCTGAGGGTCCTGAGGGGCTCTCTGAAGAAGCCACTGCTGTCAAAGTGTCTAGCCACTGAGGAATAGGGATGATTCCCCTGTAGGGGCACAAACTGACTCACCTCCTGCTCTGTCACCTGATTAGGCACCTCTATAAGGCCTGAGCCAGCCAATCACCCTCCAGATCCTCACTTAAAGGAGTCTGAGCTGAAGAAACAAGGAGTGTGGAAGAAAAGGATATCTAAGGAGGAAGGCAGTCAAGAAGTGTCCGAAAGGCAAGACTACCAGAAAAGGGGCCCCCATACCAGTGAAAGGGGCCCCATAGCACCTAGGTTCCTGATGACAAATGAAGTTGTCACATAATTGGGAGCAGCCCTGGGCCTCTAAAAGGAAACCTCTCTTCCAGGAAGATAGCTTAGGTAAGAAACCACAGACATCTATGAGCTCATTCACCAAAGGCCATCTCATCACTAGCTCATACTGCCCTGCTGGGGGTTCCTGCCTCTTTGCAGGGGCGACCCAGCTGTCTGGCCCAGCTATATTCTGCTTCCTATAGCCAGAGACGTTAAGGAAAGAGCTTGATGAAGACCATTGACTCAGCTCTTCAGCCTTATTAAAGTCAAAGAAGAAGACTCAGAGAGGAAGGCTTTCAGATACTTTGTCAAGGAGAAATTCTCCACCCACATCTGGCAGTTGTGGGCTCTGTAAACAGAAAGTTTCAGTGTCGCTATTGCTGCCACTTGCTGATGGTACCGCCACTGTGGTGAGGTCAGGAGGAGCTGCCTCAACCTCCTACCTTCCTTGTACAGTCATTGCTAAGGACCTGGGCTTGGGGAAGAACACAGACCCAATGGAACCACAAGGCTGGAGGATAAAACTGAGGCCACGTCAAACAGCAGTACCACTCAGCCTGCCCATTCTTTCTCCGTGTTTTTTGTGGGGACTGCAGTTACATGGCGACCGGCCACCTTCCCCTGGCAGATTCCAGAGACCATCAGATTAGCAGTCACTGATCTGACTGACCTGTCTGCCCCTGTACCCATCCCCTATACCAGATATCGGTCATGACGTGAGATGCACAGTTTCTAACTCTCCTTCTTTTGCTTTTCCTGCTGTTTCTTACTTTGGATTCCAACCCATATTTGGGGTTCCACTTATTAATGAGAATGAATAGAGGCCCTCTGCATTCCATTCCCTGTCATAATTGCAGGATCTTGTACTTCTCTCACCACACCTCCTAGCCCCTCATTCCGCCCCTTAAAGCCTACCTTCTATAGAACCAAATCACCTATACCTGTGTGTGTGGGTTCTTCTCTCTTTTTTTAGACTCCTCTTCAAGTCCCTTTCACCAATGTCCCTGACTTCACCAGCCAGCCCCTCACTGCTTCTGCAGGCACTGCCTCCACCTCAATTAGCCCGTGTGCAGACTAGAGCTTCTAGGGTGCTTTGGACTTTGGTCTAGCTGACGTGGACACCACTCTGCCTCCCCAGGCTTTCATCTTCAGGTCTCCCCCAGGATCCAGTGTGAGCTCCCTCACGTTTTACCAGGTCTGCCCCAATGTGGAGCAGATATCCCTGCAAAGGCCATGGTCACCACTAGCCTACCTGCTTTAATGGTCAGCAGCCCTACCTGAACTTTCAACTTCCCCTTTGGGGCAGAACCATTCTTTAGCTGACATTTGGGAGCCTACATGGATGGCAAAAGGAAGCCGCTCTCCCCTTTGTCCCTGTCTTTTCTGGCTCATCTACCACTGATTCTGCATTTGCCTCACTCCAATAACCAGCACCTCTTCAGACGTGGCATCCAAGCCTGTCTTTGACTCTGATGAAATCAATATGGATACCACACCCAATCCCCAGTCTTTTGTCTCCTTGCCTCCTCTTGACTGCTGTAATAGCCCTTACCTTTTGGAAAACTTGGCAGCCCCAGTAAAACCTCCATACTTTCCATACATAACCTCTACTGCAAACTTGGACCCAGAAGCAGCACAACTCAGTCAGCTTTTAGGAGTCTTGACATCCCCATCTTCCAACTTTGGCATCCCTGTCAGCACCCAGCCAGCCAACCATTGGCCCAGCCACTCTCTCTTGTTCTGGAGTTACCACCAACATGCACAGCGCTGAGAACTGCCTCTCACCTTTTGCCAATACCACTCCAGACCCATTTGCATTTATGGGATCTTCAGCACCCATGGGTAGTGGCAGCTTTGAGGTCACTGTGCATGTCTCAAGTCCCAGCTCCATGGTGCAACACTCAGCTTTGGAGCAAGGCCACATGGGATGCTCAGCACACAGCTCATACTGGGGAAGGCTTAGACCTGAGTACCAGGGTCCTGACAGCCTATCGCACCCCTGTTACAACTGGAGAGGCCAGCACTACTGAGAGCAAATCTGTCCTGGGAAACACTTTCCTTCCTACCTATAATAAGAGCACCGAGAATCAGCCCAACCAAACACCTACTACTACTGGAGGAGACAGCATCACTGAGAAAGGACATGTGCCAGCAGACACTTCTGTTCCTCCTTCTGTTCAGATTGCCTGGGACCATTCAGCCAGGGTACATCTGTTGCCATTAAGGAAAGAGAACCACATCTGTGCTGGAGATACCCCTTTTTGTGCCTACAGTCTATAGCTCGGAGGGGCAAGCACCTCACCTGTGGTTTGCGGCCATTATGTTCCTACCTACAGTCAGAGCTCCTGGATCCCACCTGAACAGAGCACATTTTTGCAATGGGAAGGGCCAATACCATAACCGTGTTTGGAGTCTTCTCTTTCTGCGTCTGATCTGAACACTTGGGGGCCACCTAATCAGAGAAAACCGTTATTACTGGAGAAGCCTGCACCAGTGAGAAGAAATGCATGCCAGGAGATACTTCTGTTCCTGCCATCCATCAGACATCTGGCCAGAGCACATCGTTTGCTGTCTGAGAGCTAGCCATAACTGTGATTAGAAATGCTACTGTCAGAGCACCTGGGCACACACTCCAGAGCACAGCCGCTACAACGGGAGAAGGCAGCGCCATTCTTGTGCTTCTGGATATTTAAGTTCCCACCATCATTCAGAATGGCTGGGGCTCATGGTCAGACCACATTGTTGCAGTCTCATGGGACAACACCATACACTTTTAGGAAGACACTTCTATTTTCACCATCACTGAGAACACCTGGGGCCTATCCAGACAGAATACCTCCTTTGAAGTGGAGTAATGAACACCACTAAAGAGATATCTACATTTCAGCACTTTTGCTGCTATTTTTCAGAGCAAATGTAGCTCTGACATGGGCACAGCAAGCAGCAATCTCACCTTGGGGCAGCTTTGTCACCTGCCCAGCTTTCTTTGGAGACAGAAGTGTTGGGTTGCCAACCCATTCATTTTCTTCTACTGGAAGAAACAATGTCTCAGCAACTATAAGCAAAAGCCATCCACAAATGGTGGGTGACCACTAATTGCCAAGAATGAGCCTTGCTCTTCTGGAAAGAGGCTCAGCCCCTTCTAGTTATGTCAAACAAATTTAACCTGCCCTATGTCCTCGTAGAGTAAGCTGGAGGCCCAACACCACAGGGTGTTTATGTATGTGTAAAAAGGTGTGGTTTCAGATGAGGCTGGTCAGAAGTCAACACACCTGCCGTGAGAAGCTCCACTGTAGAAAAGAAGATAGAGATTAGTAAGTATCAACCATTCCATCCCTGGCTTCAACTTTTAGCCTGGGAGACTCAAGCTATGGTCTAGTTTTCCTCTAGAATTTGATGGATAGTACCCCTTGCTGCTAAAAGCTGTCCCCTTGCCTTACCCATTTGCTTCAATGGGTCCTTTTCTTCCTTACCCAGATTTACTCATACATATATAGTATGGTTCTACTGCCTCCTATTTGACAAAGTACCAAACTTGGAAAAGTCAAATCAGGCTCAACACATCACCACTCATACAAGTCAATTTTTCCTCCACAGTTGAGTAAAAGAACAAAGATGTATGAGCAGAGCATCAATTAACATGAACAAGAATATATATATATAAAATGTTATATATTTATATTTTATATATTATATGTAAAGTTTATATTATATATGAAATTATTGTATATATTTAAAATAGGGTGTGGTGTAGCCACACTTCACAATTGTACATGCTGATATCTGAAATCTCCATATTTTAGCTGTAAGGGAAAGTGAGGAGAGAGGAGGTGAAGAAGTCACACTCAGAGGAGAGATGGTGATTCCCTCTTGCCTCTTTCCTCTGTGCTCCTCTTCCATTGCTCTGATTTCACTGTAGGTCAGATCATCCCTAATGTGTGTGAGGGAAACACAACTTAACAATATTGGCCTTTTAAAAATAATTAAATGTCTCACTTGTACCTTTCTCTTCAATTTAGACTTAGGCAAATCATCCCCACACATTCATAACTCGAGCAGAGAGGACAGACGTGACATCTAGAGGAACAAAGGAAGAAAAGGCTCACAACTGCTTTGTAAGTATTGAGTATTAGGTCTATGATGTCACATATTATATTAGAAATGATTTCATGCTCATAAAAAATCAGGAAAGATCTTCTTTTCCTAGAAATTACTGGGTAACGCCTATTTGGGAAAATAATTGGCATTACTCTAAACACCTAAAATAGCAAATCACAGTAGTTATAACTTCACCCGGATCTGGCTACTGTAGAGTCTTGCTGTCTCCATTAGACTTAATTCTTGAAAATAGTCTTTTCTAAGAAAATTCATATGTTATAAAAACTCTCTGAAGGTGGAAGAAATAGAAAAAGAAAAGCATTTTCCTCAGCCTTTATGTATTATTTTATTAAATGTTTATTCAGTGATGATTCTATACTAGACATTGTGCTATCATCCCTGAATAAATGTCTAATGATATAGAATGGAAAGACACTTCTTGCCCCAAAGGAATTTACAATACAGTGGGGGATTCAGATGACTATATTAAAGTTAAAGCTGGAGGGTGTATTAGTAGGGATATGGGAGCAGATAAGAACATAAAACTAAGAATTAATACCAGTTCCTCAGAAACTCCTCCCCAAAAAGAAAATGAGGGGACTTCCATTTCCACATTTAAGGAGCTTGTAAGTTGCCAGTCTGCCCTAACATGGAAAAAGCTGAACAGACTGAAAAGTCAACAACTCTTCTTCCATCTGGGAAAAGGGTGAGGACACAGGGCAAACTGCTGCCCTCAAGACTGGAGAGACAGGTGAATACAGGGAGTCACAGCTTACCAGATCAGAGACTCACGAGAAGAAACCACTGTGGAAACCAGTGCTAGAGAAGAAAAACCTGGATTGTAATTGACAAATTTCTGGAAGCTCAGTGTGGACAAGTCTGACGGTTAAAAACTCTGTGGGGACTCAGTCACAGGGAGGCCTCCACAGTGACATATCAGAGATGAAAGAGGAAACATCATTAAGATCTCGTGGTCATTAAAAGGATAATAAAAGAATGCTGTGAACAACTCTATGCCCACATATTTGATAACCTAGATGAAATGGACCAATTGTTTGAAAGACACAATTTGCCAAAACTCACACAAGAAGAAACAGACAATCTGAATAAGCCTCTGTCTGTTCAGGAAATTGTTTTAATAGTTAACAACCTTGCAAAACACAAAGCTCCAAGTCCAGAGGGGTTCACTGGGAATTCTACCAGATTTTTAAGGAAGAAATTATATCAGTTTTTCTACAATCTATTTTAGAAGACAGAAGCAGAGAGAAGGACTTCGCCAACTCACTCTGTGACGTCAGCATTACCCTAACACCAAAACCAGACTGCAATTACAAGAAAACTACAGAATAGTATGTGTCATGAACATAGATCTAAAAATCCTCAGTGAAATATTAGCAAATCAAATCCAACAATATATATAAAATATTACACACCATGACCAAGTGGGATTTCTCCCAGCCTTGAAAGACAAAGCATTTGAAGGAGGGACATCAGCACCATGGTAATATGAGTTGTTCTCTTTTTCTCTTCCCTTTGATTTACAACTAATCAGATCTCCATGACTGAAAAAAAAAAAGCTTCTGCACAGCATACCAGGACATCTGAGAGCTCCATCCATCTGTGCACCCAAAAGTGGGGAGATTGGACTGGAGCAGGCGGCAGAGCAAGGGAAGTGGCAGCAGAGCAGCAGCAGCAGAGGTGGTGACAGCAGAGAAGGCAGCAACCAGTCCAGCAGCAAGACGAAAATCAAGTAATATAATCCATCATACCAACAGGCTAAAAAAGAAAACACATGATCACATGATCACGTCAATAGATGCAGAAGAAGCATTTGACCAACTCCAACACCCATGCATGATAAGAACTCTCAGTAAACTAGGAATCGAAAGGAATTTCCTCAACCAGGTAAAGAGTAACTACAAAAAACCTAAAGGTAGCAACATATTTAATGGTGAGAAACTTGAAGTTTCCCTGCTAAGATCAGGAAGAAGGCAAGGATGTCCCCTCTCACCACTCCTTTTCAACATCGTACTGAAGTACTAGTTAACGCAGTAAGATGACAAAATAAAATAGAAGGTATACAGATTGAGAAGGAAGATATAAAACTGTCTTTGTTCACAGATGACATGATCATCTGTGTAGAAAATCCAAAAGAATAATCATGTAAAACTCCTGGAACAAACATGCAATTATAGCACAGTTGCAGGTGAAGACATGTTTAAGATCATTTAAAAATCAAAATGGAGTAATGATGGTCCAGGCATCCAAAATGGAGCCATGGTAGATATGGTTTCAGACACTCTCCTGCATGGCTGAGAAGCTGAATTTTCTCTGAGCTGTATCAGACTCAAGGACACCGCTAGCCTCTTTCAAAACAATATCTGCCAACAGCTGCTAACTGCAATCTTTAGTTTCAGAGTTCCTGCCTTCACAGCTATGTAATCATTTCAGACCTCAACCAGTCCTGGTTTTACAAACATCCTTACTTATCTCCAGCCCCAATCCTAATTCTTGACAAGTGATTTATGTAACCTTACTTTTTTTTTTTTTTTTTTTTGCCTTTTAAACCTCCCCATTTTTCAGTCCAATGGAACACAACTCAAGTGCTTCCTGAATCTGTGTCTCCTGGGCTGCAGTCCTAACAAACCCCAATAAAAGCCTCTTTATTTCAACCAGGTCTTTCTCCATTTCTGAAATCTTGGTTAATGATTGATAGCTAGCTAGCTAGAAAGATAGACAGAAAGAAAGATATGTATTTTCTGTGTACTACTACAAACTACTTAAAAGACACCATTTAAAGTAACATTTACAAATCCCATAAAACACTTAGGAATAAATTAGCAAAAGCTAAGCAAGACCTGTACACAGAAAGTTATAAAACAGTAGTTGCAAATTTTCTCTGTAAAGGGCCAGATAGTAAATAATACAAAGTTGGTGGCTCACATATAATCTCTATCACATATTCTTTGTTTTCTCTTAAAATTTTTACAGCCCTTTAAAAATGTTAACACAATTCTTAGCTTACTAGCCTTACAAAAACAGGCTATGAGCCAAATTTGGCCCCTAGGCTGTAATTTGCTGACCCTTGCTGCAAAGCATTGCTGAGAGAAAAATTTTAAAGACCTAATTATACATGGATATATCCCATGCAGTCAACTGGAGGAGTTAATATTGGTCAGTTGTTCATTTCAACCAGGATACTGATAACTGGCCTGTGGAATTATTTTAAGAGATATTGGTGCCCTTGGGGCACAAGGCTTTTAAGTCAGAGTGGATCCTGTGCCCACCTAAGGTACATCTCCTGTCCTGGCACAGACAGCTGTTTTAGGCTACAAAGATCCATTAGAAGAACAATACCCAATGGGGATATGCTGGCAATTGGTGGTCCTGGCCCAACATCTATGGAGACTGGAGCCCAGTGTGGCCAATGGTCACCTTATGAGTTGAATCAATTCAGACCTCCTCCTAGGCAGTTCCTGTGCTCATCAGAGGTGTTCCATGGTGCTAAGTACCCTGAGAACTATAAAAATGATCATCCATGATGCCTGCATGAAGAGCAGGCACCACAGTCCAGGTGGTTAAATTCAGGAGCCCTGGAATCACATGGACTGGGTTAAAATCTTGACTTGCCACTCCCATCTGTACAACCCGGAAAAAAAAAGTTCTAAGACTTAAATGCTGTTTTACCAAATTTGAAGGAAAAAAAAAAGTAAAGTGAATATGCCTGCCAGGAAGAGATGTGGAAAGCAGTGTCCCAGGTCCCAGGTCAGAAACCTTCCCTGCCCAGATGGTGATGCTGTTAAATCATACCTTTCCCTGGGTCCAGGACCTGGAGAGACGCTGGGGCCGGTGCTGGAGGAGGTAGCGTTCCGAGCTCTGAGCCGCCTGTATGGGGGAGGGGGGAGTAGAGGAAGGGAAAACTGGTGTCCTTCATAGCTTCTGCCTGAAAGGAAGACACTGGGGTTTCTTGCGCCCCTGCTGCCCTGGTCTCTCCTCCCCACCTTAGCCCCGGGACCTCTGAGATGCCTCCAGGGCTGCCTGGGTGGAGTAGGTCCCCCAGAAACAGTACTGCCCTGGCCCTCTCACCTACCTGGCGCTCCCTGCAAGCCTCATCCTTACATTGAGAGGATCAGGATTGCTCCAGTCCCTGGCTTTGCCAGGTTCTGCCTCCTGGGACCCAAGCGGGGAAGGGCTGGCGGTTCACAAGCGCTGGTTGCTGATGCTCCCGCCCCCAGGCCGGAGCCAAGCGAGCCTCTGCTGTCCTGAACAGTCTCCATCTCCACACCTGGTGGGGCCCATTTGGTGGCAAACGGCTGTAACTAGGCTAGGGAAGGTCGGAAGCCCAGAGAATCCAGCTAGGGTTGAGCCGTTGGACCTCGCCGTTTGCCCTTTGTCGCCGTTTCTTCGCAGCTTCTCTCGCGCGCCTTTCTCTGTTGCCGGTTCTAAAGGTGTCGCACAGCGTCCGCTGGGCAGTGCGTGCTCCCCAAGGAGCAGCCGGCAGCCAGGAGAGCTGGGAGTTTCCCAGCTCACTCCAAGGATCTTTCATCACGCAAACTTTTCTTCATGGGCAACCTCTCGGCAACCCTGGAACCTGGCCCTCCTCCTCTAGGCTTGACCTGGTCACCGCCCACCAGTGTTTCCACTGTCTGGCTAGGATAACCCCCACCCCCCACCCCTCCCCTCACCGTCTTCTCTACTGTTCAAAAGCTTTTCTGTAATCACATGTCTTAACACTCTCGGATTTTCCATTGCTGCTAAGAGGTGGTTTCTGATCCAGCAGGCTCAGTGCTTGTCCCTGGAGTCCTTCCCGTAGGGTCCAGGCAGGACTCTCAAATGAAGCTGGTGCTGTCTGCTGGAAATTCCAAGATGTTCAGCCACAAAGGATAGTTAAAGATCTGTTGTCCAGGGTACAGATTGAGTCTCTGACTGCCACCTGAGCAGGCAGTCTACCTAATGAGACTGGTGCCATCCAGACACTTCCTAGATCCTTGCCCAAAGGAGACTGAGCTGAGGACCCTAGGAAAGACCAAGAAGGATAGTGAAGGTGCAAGAAGATCAAATAGTGACCCAGGGGCAGGATAGTCCAGAAGGTCTCCCACCATAACAGTAGGAGTGCCCAGTCTAACATCTACCCCTGGAGACAAGGGAGTGTTAACAACTTCCTTCCCAGGCAGTCCTGCGCCTCTGAAGGGAAACTTCCATTCCAACCACCCAGAAGACATCTTGAGTTAGAAAGTGAAAACATCTTACATGAGCTCATGCATTACAGGCCTTGCCTTCCTGTTGGAGGATTCCTGCATGGAAGGAAATAATCAGCAGTCTATAATAAGAATAGCGGAGAGTTGTATGGGGGCCAAACTGAGGACTATAGGCCAAGAGATTCAGATTCAAGACGCACTTGAATTGTGTTCTGCCAGACTACAAAATGGGGGAGGCTTATAAAGGCAAACCCCCCACAAAATTATATAAGTTATTTGCCAAGAATTAGGATTGGAACTGACAAGAAGTAAGGATGCTTGTTAAGCAAGGATTGGTTGGGGTCCAAAATGGTTGCATAGTTACAGGGAGAAACCTTGAGACCCCAAGGTTGCAGCTGGCAGTTGCATTATAACAGATATTGTTTTGAGAATGACTAGTAGTGTCCTCGAGTCTGATACAGTTCAGAGAATTCAAGTTCTCAGTGATGCAGGGACGTGTTTAAAGCAACATCCACAATGGCCACCTGGCTGCATTTGAATGCTTGAACCACAGTTACTCCATTTTTATTTTTAAATGCATCCTTTTCTTTAAATGTTAAAGCTGATGTACAATGCATGTTTGACACAAAACAGGATGTTCTAGTTAGCATAAACTTCAAGTGAAATCTTCTATAAGCCAGAATGACTTCCCCATACCTCTTCCATCACCTGCTTCTCTGGAGGAGTGATCCAGGTGCTTTTTGGCCCAGCCTCAGTGGGCCCCCTGCTACCTGAAAATTCAACAAAGGAAGAGCCTGATAAAGTTCCACTAAGAGAAGAGGAGACGGGGAAGAAAGTTGTCACACAGGCTGTAAAACAGGAATTCATCACCCACATCTGCCTGTTGGCTTGAACAAAATTCCAATGTTCCTGTTGCTGCCACTGCCATTGTTCTGGGGCCCAGGTGAGATGCCCAGAACTCCTAAGGTCCTTTAAAAGCTTCTTTGAAGAATTGAAATGGATTGTAATATCTGGATAATACAAATATACAAAGGAGAGGTAATATTATATAGAGAGTAGACAAAATATATAGACAGGGAAGTATAACAGCTAGACATACTTCAATTAAAAAAAAGAGGATATGTGCACACAGTCACATGAACATGAGATCTTATTCCACCCACAGGCACTAACCAGAGTGTAGGGAAGAGTCTGTGCAGAGATGGTTCTCAATCAGTGGGGATGGGAACCAGTGGAGGAATAGCTTAGGCTCCCCACCTTTTGGTGGGACAATTCTAAGAATGCTCCACTTGATTTCTCAAAGGATCCCCAGCATGTAGGGCCAAAGTTGCCCACAGTATTACTTACCTTTCCTTATTTAAATAATAGCATTTTATACCCAGAAATTCACTTGTTTTTTAGGACTGTTCATGCCTGCTTCATATTACTATAATTCTCATCTCTTTAATTAAAATCACTGTATTAATTGTAATTTTGGATCATTACAATGAACCTTATGTTCTAGTGGTGTATGTAGTGCAGATGATATGCACTCTTTTGAAGTTCTGTCTTCATGTGATTAGTATGTTGACCTGTAAACTCATGCTGCCAGCATCTTATTAAGGAAGGGAGAAATTAAAATTTTCAGTTGGAGTCTTTTCTGCTGAGTCTAAAGAGATGTGATGAGCTTTAGACACTACAACTTGATGCTGGCCTCACTTGCTTCTTCACAGCTTAGTTGGGTACTAGTGGCCTAATGTTTGTGATAAGCAGAACTCAGAGGAAGACACTTTCCCAGGTCCTAATTCAATGGACATGGAGGTTTGGAAGAAGAGGAGATGGAGAAGTTCATACCCAAGTGCAGCTGGCAGATTAATTATCCATATCAGCAATAACCAAACAGGAAACAGTGTGATATCTAACATGGAATATCAGTATGTCTATGAGAAGATATTAAACTGGTATAAACCAAAAATTAAATATAAAGAAATAGAAATTTATCGTATTCTTTTGCATAGATGACTTAATAGTTTTTACAATGTCAAATCTCCCAGAACATCTAAATTTTATGCAATCTTATTTTTCCTGAAAGGATTATGAGAAACTTGAAAAATACATTGTAAAATTTACATAGAAGAAAAATCTATAAAGAGATAAGTCAACCTTGATTAAGAAGTTTAAGGAGAGGTGGTTGGCTCTTTGATCTATTTCAAAACAAGCAAACCAACAAAAACAAAAGTTATAAGAATAATAAAGCTATAGACATGACTTTCAAATCCTGACATGGGAATACACCAATAGATTTATGAAACAGGATAAAAACCCAGAGACAATCTCCTGCAGTTGTTGAAACTTATATTTGCTAAATGGTGCTTCGTTAATCAATAAAAGAAGGATTTACTATTTGGTCCTCTCTAATACAACTTAGGATTTATCAAATCATTTAAATTGCCTTCTTCCAGCTCACTCTGTTCCAGGTACATTGGTGTGCATGGTGTTTCTCTCACGTACAAAAAATAGTATTTGGAGCTTTGTCCTGCTGCCTCCTCTGCCTCTAAAATGTATCCTCATATTTTTGTGGCTATTTCCCCACCCCTAGTTACTTACTCAGGTGCCAAACTCTCTAGGCTTTTTCTAGTACCATATCTAAAGTAGCATTTCCATGACTATTTCTATTCCATTCTAACACTTTATATTTTATGGCACTTATAACAATATATTATGTTATATATTTTGCTTATTTAACAAATGAAGACGGCCTAAAGAAACAGACAAAACCAGGGACAAGGACATTAAAATACAGCCCGAGGTCACAAGAAAGTCCAGGTATAGCTGTCACACACTTTGATAGCACAGTGTTCCCCCCCTGAATATTTTTAGTTTGTAAAAATAACTTAGGAAAAAGAGCATGGTCCCACAGCAGCTTGAGATGTTTTATGTGTCATTAATTAAGTCTAATGAGCAGCAAATCAAATGTAGATTGGTGGGTACCCACAAGTCTGGGAGCTTAATGAAACAAATTTAATTATAAAAACCAATAAAACCTACTAGAGAGTTATATTGCCAAATGTAATGTGAGCCTGAATTTTTAGTATGTTGTGACTGTTTGAGATATAAAATGGCTCTTGGGTCCCCAAAGCCCTCAGGTGGAGGAGGAACTTAACAGGGCCCATCCCCTGGTAATTGCTCAGTGAGCAGCTGGTAATTCTTCACTAAGGATAGCCTGAGCTTTGCAGTCTTCCTCTGCATTCCCACTTTCCTCCTCACCTGTCTAATCACATTTATGCTTCCTCTGTGCTGCTATCAGAGTTAAGTTCTTGAATGCCCCTCTTGCCTGTTTTTAATCCCATGTTTCTGCTACCTTGGAAACTATAGAATACCTTCCTGAATTTACTTCCTGTCTCGGCTTGGATGACTCCTTTACAGCTCATTTTCCATTGCCTCTTCTTTTTTTTACTACTTCCCTACCCTAAGATGCCAGTTGGAATATTTCATCTTCTCTTCTATATGCTAACTCCATTCAACCATTCTGAAACTATTAGCTCTTCACATCATGCTGGCAGTTGGCTCCCAGCTGGGTCTCTCCAACCCCAATGAATCGTACACACTCAAGTCTTTGTATGCCTGTCTACAAAAGAGCTCCACTGGGAGCCTTCACTCATTTCATTCTCAATATTCAGAAAATTAGAATCATTGTCTTCCTCCCTAAATGAAACCTTCTCTCACACCCCACCCTTTGTAAAAAAAAAAAATCAGAAACTTCTGGGTATTTATAGGGTCCCTTGTCTCGTAACCAGGAAGATGTCATTAATCCTTGTTGTTGACATCATCTTTAACTGATTTCTTTATAATGTTCTGATTTTCCTTTGTGAATTTTCTTTTCGATATTCCATTACCTCATTTCCTACTAATACAATCTCATATGATTTCTTCCCATCAACATATTACAAAACCAGTTCAAGATCTCCTACAATTGGTTGGTAAGGACATGGGTATCTGAACATTGATTTGACAAGTATGTCCTTTTCTGTTCTTCTCAGAAAAGAGACAGAAACTATTTGTATTCACATGGAGTGGAAAACAAAATTAATTTATAGTTTTGTCCCAAGGCTGTGTTAATTCTCATATTCTCTGTCATAATTAGGTTGGAACTAGCCAGAGCCACCTAGATAACCCACAACACACCTCACTACACTGACATCATGCTGATTGAGAAGGAAGAGCAAAAGGAGGCCAGCGTGCTGGAGACCTTGATATGACACATGTACTCCAGAGGGTAGGAGATAAACCCTATGAAGAGTCAGAGACTTGTTACTTCAGTGAAGTTTTAGGGTACAGTGGTGAGGGCATGCCAGGATATCCACTCTAAAAGGAAAGACAAATTGCTGTATCTGAAATCCTTTCCACAGAAAAAGGATGCACAGAGCCTAGGACATCTTTTTGATTTCTGAAGGAAAAACATTGCACACCAAGGAATACTATATTGGCTTATATGCTGGGTGGCACAGAAGGTTCCCAGATTTGAGTGGGACCTAGAGCTTATCAGCAGATCCAGCAGATCCAGCAGATCCAGCAGATCCTAATGTGTTGGAGATATCAGTGTTGAGAAACAATGTAATCTGGTTTTTGTGCCAAGACCCAGTGGAAGAATCACAGTGCAGTTCCCTGGCTTTGGAGCAAGGCCATGCCATCTATAACAGAGAATTAGAAGACTTTTTATAAGAAGCTCCTTATGTATCACTAAACCCTAGTAAAGATGTACTGCCTGACCATGGGGCACTAAGTGACCATGCATTAGGAATTGACTTTTATGAACTACAGTTCTGTTTGACCAACCAAGTCATAAAGTTGAAGAGTCCCAGGTGTTCATCACAAAATGGAAATGGCACATCCACGATTGAGCCTGAGCAAGATCACAGTTCAAAAGTAAGTTACACATAAACCACCATTTGCTGCATCCCTAACTCAGTTCACCCCTATAGCCTTAGAAGGGGCTTCTGTGACCAGCTGAAGAATGTGGACAGGTCATTTCTGTGAATGGGGTGCCTTAGAGCCATATTCTGAAACAGCCCTGAAAGACAGTGGAGAGGAAAAAACATTCCCATTTAGTTGAGCTGTAAGCAGAGTACCTGGTCATCCACTTTATGTGGAAGAAGTGGCCTGAGGTGAGGATATATAGAGATTCCTGGGCAGTGGCTGATGGCCTAGATGTCTGGTCAGGGACCCTGAAAGAAAAGAACTGGATGATTGGAGACAAGGAGGTTTGGGATAGAGGCATCCAACTGAAATACAGAAGTCGATAAGAAGTGTAAAAATTTTTGCATCACAGTTTAACACCCATTGAAAGCATCCACTGTGGAACAGACAATGAACAAACAAAGGGATTAAAAAGACTCAGCCAGTGACAACAATCTTCATCAGCCACAACTCTGTAACTAGCACAATGGGCATGTGAATGAAGTACCCAAAGCAGTAGAGATGGAGGCTAGCCCATCAGTCCTATAGCGTCAACATATACTTGTCAAGTTAGCTACTGCTGCCTTTGAATGGCAACTCAGTACAAGTCCTTGAGCAGGCAAAGTGGCCACCCTTCCGTCTTGGAAGAGTGACCAGTTCATCCTCAAAGAAATATACCCCTATTTCAGGTATGCGTTTGTTTTCCTGCCACATACCATCTGCCAGTACCACTACTGGGGCATGTGGAATGCCTTCTCTACAGGTATGGAATTCTACACAGCATAGCATCTGACCGGAGCCCCTCACAGTGCAGGGGTTGAGGGAGTGGACCCATTACCATGGAACTTACTGGCCATATCACGTACAATACCATTAAGTAGCTGACCCTAAATTACTGGAGTGGCCTACTGAAATCACAGCTGAAGCACCAGCTCAGAGGCCACACTCTGCAAGGATGGGGTGCTATCCTTTGTGAAACAATATGTGCACTAAATCAGTGATATCTCTATGCAATTCCACGTCCCTGTTAGGAATAAGACATAGGTCTGGGAACCAAAGACTAGAACTGACGCCACTTACTGTCAATCCCAATGACCCTTTTGGAAGCATTTTGCTAACAGTATCCACACCTTTCGGATCTGCTTGGTTAGTGGTCCTAATTCAAAAAGAGGTCACTATTGACTCAGATATAGCATGGATCCCTTTTAACTATGAGTTATGGCTGCACCCAGGGAACTTTGGACACCTTCTGTCCAAGCACCAGCAAGCAGGGAAAATAGTCATCACCTCAACCTAGGTAATTGATCTTGATGAATGGAGGGAGGTAGGACTTCTTTTTTACAACGAGGGGAAAAAGGAACGTGTGTAACTCTAGTGGTTACTTAGGTAGCTCTTGGTACACCTTGTCCAAATGTTACTGTGAATGGACATGTGAAGCAACCTCAGCCTGTGAAGGATATAATTACTAAGAGCTCATTCCCTTCTAGAATGAAGAGTTGGGTCACATCACTACGTTTGCCACCAAGACCTGCTGAAGGTAAATGAAATGTACAATGGATATTAAAGGAGCGAGTACCACTTGTGACCCCAGCCACATAACAGCAATGGTGGCCATAGTTCTTTCCACCAGCTCAGGAGTGGAGATCTTCAGGAATGACGGAGGAACCGCTCCACAAATGTGCAGGGACAAGTGGATCTGGGCAGTGCAAGGGTAGCCATGGAAGCACCCTGCTCAGAACTCCCTCCAAGAGACCCTGTTGTGGCTGGAGCAGAGCTGATTGGCAGCTTCCAGGTGCTGTGCTCTTAGATCCACCACAGTTTATTCCAGGCCTCACTTCCGCTGGGCTGTTCCCATCTAATGACTGCCCGGCAGAGGTACAAGAACCTTGCCCTTCCTGCCCAATGGGATCACACGCTAGAGAGTAAGTATGGCACCAGGATCCCCCATTGGCCTGGCCAAGAATGTCTCCTAACTGTGCTGAGGAGTGAGGCATTTTCTACCAAATCTTTCCTTCTCTCTTTCTTTTCTTATGTGTCCTCCATGCATTGAGTTCTGAAAGCTCTGTGTACCTCTTGTTCCCCTTTGTCCTTTAAAGATATTTTGCCCCTATAAATCCCTTGCAAGTCTCATCCTTCCATGATATCTTCTCCCTAGGGGACACTTGCACTGATGCAGCGTGTTATATGCTGGTTTTGGACGAAGTAATTATTTCTAGTTATGGAGCTTATGCATATTTTACTATCACCATAGAATTCAGGAAAAAATCCTTTCTTCATATTTTTAAAGTTGGAAACTGAACAGCATCAATGGCCAGCTGGCAGTTTTAGAAAGTGGACTTCCAGATGTAAAATGTTTTCATCAATAAGCCATTAAATGTTCTTGTTATCTACCACTAGCTTTTTAAATTTTTCTGATTTCCACCCCAAAAAAGTTGCATATAGAAATGTATAGTTAGATTTGCTACCTGCCACCAATTGCAGCCCTCACTTCACTATATGAAAGAGTCCTGAAGATCTGAGACATCTCCTCAGTCTAAACTGATCTGTTTCTCAAGTAATTAATCCAGGAACTTTACCCACAGATAGAAAGGTACTGTGTTATATTTCTGTTGTAGCAATGCTCCCAAATCCAATTTATTGGCCTCCTCTGAACCTCCAGTATATAAAATTTTCTGCTATCTCCATTTCTGATAGCCTAGTCCTATATTCTGTTACATTCTTCTTTTATACAGTTTGGCTTAACAATTCGACCAAATATTTGGTAATATCAAATTAATCTTACTCTCTGGATTCTCAGGGAAGCAGACAGTGAGCTGGAGATGGTCGCACATGACATTTACTTGGAATGGGTCTTGGCGTCAGTACCTGTGGAAGGTAGAGGAAGTAAACAGGACTGGGCAGAGGCGGATGCTGAGCTGTGATGCAAAAATGATGAAGGCCTCAGCCAACCCCACAGGAAGCTCTGGATCTGGGAAGATCGTCATTGTGGTCCTGAGGAAGCCCTGGGTTTTATACTCCCACGTGGACATGTGGTCATCCTTTCCCAAAGGGCATTGGTCTGGCCATTTCTTCTTCATGGAACATCATGTGTATTCAGATCACTCTCTCTGAACTCCTTTAAGTATTTGCTCAAATATTATTTCTCCTGTGAGACTGCCCCTGCCCCTTCTATTCCGTATTGCAATGCATCGCATCCTATTCCAAATGTATGTCATCACTCAGTTCAGCTCTTTGTCATTTCTTTGTCATTACACTTTTCACCATATACTTTACTATATAATTTATAACTTTTCCTTCATTACTTATTGTCTACCTCCCTCAATGCACATGAAGGCTACAGGTGGACACATTTCTTTGTAGGCTTGTTCACTAATGTGTACAGCGAATGCATCCAGACGATGCATCTAGAGATGATGGCAGAGAGTAGGTATTCAGTCAGTATTTGTTGAAACGATGAAACCCTCAGAAAACACAGCTTACCTTCCACCTTTATACTCTTAATTACCCTCTCTAATTCTACACTTCCTATTCCTTTCCCTCCAAGTTTGTTATTGCTCACTATTATCAGGAATAGAAATAATTCATATTTTGAAGGAACAAAATAGCCATGATTCCAGTATAGCCATTGCCTCAGCTAATTCCCTCCTTCTTAGAACTCAGCATTCTGTACTTACCTCTCATTGAGACCTACCCTTTCTCAGACTTCGCCGATAATTTTCTCCTCTAGATATTCTTGTCATTCTCTCTGGATAATTTCCTTAATCAACATTAATGGCCTTCTGGGAATTGTTCACTTCACACATGTTTTTCAGAGATCATCTTGATTCCCCATGTGGACCCTGTCACTGAACTTACAGGTGAAAGGATAATCACTTCCCAGGAGCTGACATGTGGAATCCCAAACCTATATCTCAGGGTTCAGATGCACCCTCTTTGCAGACGCACAAGACACGACAACTGCAGCCACTGTCTTAGCAAGAAGCACAATTTGGTAAGTGGCTATTCTTTTCAGACAAATACATGGAACTTAGAAGAAATAGAATATATCTCAGGAAACGCAGTGAGAAACATTATGTGGACAAAAAGTTTTGCTTTCCTGGGTTAGAACAACATTACTGGTAGAGACCAGAGAGTTTTCTGAGGGATCCAGAGACACAGTCAGTCATGCTAACCTGCTTTAGGGCTTCTGAGCATTCTTCCTCCCTCTCCCCTGATGCAGCCCTGAGATCTACGTCTTGCCCTGACCAGTCAAACACCTATCACATCACTGTATTTGTGCTAAACCCTTCACTCTAAACACAAGTGAAGATAAGATAATGATCATTAGCTGTGATCTATGGAGTGGTCCCTTGGTGTCTGAAGGGTATTTTCTGAAATGTACAGAGGGGTATGTGTGTGGGTGTGTGTGTGTGTGTGTGTGGCAGGCACGAGGGTGTTCCCCTCCATTGGAAGTTTGTTGTGGTTTAAGGAGACTAATAATTTTTCTCAAAAATATCTGTGATTTAAAAATTCCTTTGAGAATCTAATTATCCTTCTAATCTACTACATTTCTACCCACCAAGGAACTCACATTCCCCTCTGCAAAACCCGAATTTCTAATGTACTCACCCTCATCCCTAACACCTTCATACAACAGTTTGTTCTCATAAATATGTTCTGCCCAGATAACATTTTAATAGATGTTTATATATCTCCATCTCAGAGAACACAGCATACATAATTTGGCTTCTGATGGAGTCTCCATGAAAAGTCCTGTGCTCAGGGGAATAAAATGGGTCTTTATTTGTCCCTGAATATCTCCAGTACCCCCAGGACAGGAGGAATCAGGGACCACAACTTGTTCAAGGGCAAGAGGCTCCGGCAAAGTTGTCTCTGATTTACGTGAATTGTGTGAGTGCTCACTCCAAGTCAAGTGGCATTCTTGTTTGTTATTTACATATTTGTCTTCAAAATGATTATTTCCCTCTGTCCCTTAGCTTACTTTGCTTCTTTGATAAACTTCTAATATATAATATATAGACACCACTAGCTTTTTCCTGAAATTATCAGTTTAATTTTAATTGCTGTTAGAAAAAATTACATTTACATTTTTTAATAAATCTGTATGTTTATAAAGTTAATATGAATGTTCCCTGTCAAAATACCCTGCTACTCCTCTTCAGTTTCAAGAACCCAAAGAGTAAGCGGTGTTATTGATTGGTATATACTCTTTAAGAGCGTATTTATTCATTGATCATTTCTCAGTGAAATCTCCCTTCACAAGTCTCTGCTTGACCCTCCCGTGGCACTTCATCCCCTGTTCCCTCTGTAAGAGGCACTGATTAGCGTCTACGGAAAACTGAAAGATCATTGCTGGTCGGCTGTGCTCGTCCATGCCCCAGCCTTTCTCTACCAGCTGCTTGAGGTTTTTTTTGTTTATAAAAAGTCTACTGTTTTCTATTAAAACACTAATGTCATCCTTACATTTTATTTAAATTACATGAGGCATGTAACACATCACGAGTGACTTCAACATGGCTTTCAAAAAAAAGAGAATCCTTTAAATCAATCTGATATTGAATGCTCTGGAATAAATTCCAAATCTTAGGTTACTATAAAAATGGCTGTTGTGTTAAGTGTTGGTAAAATTGTAACTTTCAAAATATAATGTAAATCAATAAATATTCTCCCCTACAGTTTGAGGGGGGACTTACGACTACTGGGTTGTATTTAGACCTTATCAACTGAAAGGGGCAATATATACCTATTCTTTTGTTTTGTTGACAGTGTTTTGTAAGATGACTTTATTTTCAGATCTTTTCCCTAATATATGCCTATTCTTTAAACACTAAATATATTCTGAGTTTACTCTGATATTTTTGAACCAATTTAGAAATGCAGAGTTTCTACTCAATATCTGTGGTTTTATTTTTGCATCTACTATTACTTAGACTAGTAACATGTAACTTTTTGCAAAACAAAAATCCAATAATTTTATTAGTATGAATATATACAGCAGTTTAAGATTTCTTTGAATTTTTAAACTTTTTACTTTGAAGTAATCTTTATTTTGAGAATAGTTTCAACAATAGTACAAAATATTCCCATACAGCTGTGACCCAGCACCTCCCAATGTTAACGTCTTATGTAACCATGTACATCTGTCCAGACCAGGAAATTAATACTGGTGTAATACTATGTGCTATGCTATATACCTTACGTGGTTTTCTCCAGTTTTTCCACTAATATCTTTTTTCTGTTCCAGAATTGTTTTTTCTTGTCTTTAATGACCTGTACACTTTTAGAGAGTACTAATTTTTATATAGACTTATATAGTAATATTTTTTTACTTTACATAAAAGTAATCTTTGTATAGTCATATTATATAGATAATACATGCATAAAATATTAAAATTAATATATAAAAATGTTTATATTTCAGTAATATAATCTTATATGTGTATATGTTGTACTACATGTAATATGTATATATGTATATATATGTTGTATAATCACATATATTACACAGAGAGACAGTGAGAGACAGAGAGAAGGGGTGCTATATAGAGATTACATAGAGAGAATAAATATATTCTAATATATACGTATATTCTAGAATAGCACTTAGTTTGGTTTTGTCCAGTGTTACTGCTGATGTGTATTTTGGAGAAGAACACCAAACAGGGGATTTGCCCTTCTTATCTCATTATATCAAAGGATGCATAACATAAACATGACTTATCACTAGCGATACTAATGTCACTCACTTAGTTGAGGGGGTACCTGCCAGATCTCTCCATTGTAGAGTTACTACATTTTCCTCTCCATGCTCTGTTTGTTATAAGCCAGTCACTAAATCCAACCCACAGTCTGTAGGAGCAACAACATTAACCTTTGACACCTAAAGGGAGGAGTATCAAAAAACTTTTTTGGTCACATATTTAAACTATAGTATAATTATTAAATACTTGGGGAGAGTTATTTTGAGGCTATGAAAATATCCTGTGTGTCTTTAATGTTTGCGCTAGTTTTCGTATTCTTCAGTGGATCTTATCTGCAGCTTTGATTAATTTAGATTGCTAATGGTGCTTTTCTGTCTCCCACAATTCTTCTTCATTTATTTATTGGAACTCTTTTGCTAGGAAGATTTTTCTCTTCTTTTAATATTTATTTATTCAGTTATTACTTACACCCATATAGGCTCGTGGACATTTACTTTATTCTTTGCATTATAATCCTAAACTACCACTATTTATTATTTTACTCAAAATGTTCCAGCTTCCACTGGGAGCTCTTTCAGTTTGAGGTCCTGTGTCATTTTGACATGACCACATCCATTTTTTAGCAGTTTCTTCCTTTCTGGAAAAACGAGATGCTCCAGGCTCACCTTGCATTTTCCCTGCCTTAGCTCTAGAATGGCCATTTCTCCAGTGAACCTGGTTCCATTTATTGGAAGAGGGTATTTAGAAGCCAAGATCTAGGGGCTAGGTGTTCTTGTTGCTTCTGGAGTTTCTAGGGTCTCTTAATGAGCAGAGATAAGAAATTATGTAATTAACCTGTACACACACATCTATTTTTATTTTTTCTATCTCTCTATGTGTGTATAGGTACACACAAACTTTGATTGATTGGTTGTTTCATTGATTGAAGCAGGTTATACTGATGTCTCTGGTTCTAATGCAACACAAGTTTCATTCTAGCCTTCTCCCTTTGCTTATTTGTAATTTCTTTCTCTAACAGTGAAAAACCTGGCTCTTTTATTATCTGCAATTTACCTATTTGTTCAACTCCAGTACACATGCTAAATAGTTTCAGAATTGCTAACTTGTACTTCTATGAGAAAAAAATTTACCAAATAGAGCACATTATTTGTGAATATTTCTTTTTGGCTTTAACTTGAATATCTAATCAAAACTCCGTTTTCTAAAGTCACTTTCTTTTTCCTGCATCCCATTCAGTGTGGTAATGTCATACATTTGTGATATAGTTAGATTCATTTGTTACAATTGCACTCTAGGATCCCCTATTTCCTGTTGGATTTTGCTTTCAATTTGCATACAGTGAGGTCCACTCTTTGTACTGCACAGTCCTTTGAAATTTGAAAACCTACAGAATTGTGTGTAGACCACTGTAGTTGTGTTTCGATTTCAGCAGTTTGAATATATTGTGTGTGTGTGTGTGTGTTGTGTGTGTGCGTGTGTGTGTAGTTGTATTTATCTTGCTTGGGACATTTTCTTGTCCCACACTTTGAGTTTACAGCAAGCCAACATTTTAACTGTTGTAAGCACATATCTGCACACGTCTCCTTCCATTTCTATAGAGTCAATATCTCACTGTTTCTCTACATTTTAAGGAAACTGAAGGGTGACCAAAAGCTTTCATTATTACAGTCCCAGTGTCCTAAGTAATCCTTTTTAGCAGATATCCTAGGTATCCTTTTTAGCAGTGTTGTTTACAAGACACGTAGTGCAGGACAGTTAGCAAATAGATCTTTCTGTTTTCTTTTGTAAGAAATTCATAAACTGAATGGAATTTGCCAAAATTTACATCTTCATTGCCTGCTGGATATACAGATAAATGAGCAAAGTCTAGTTTGCATCTGAACAAGATATCAACAGTCTTTTATTTTACTTTTTATGTACCTCATTACAGTTTTCATAGAAATCAAGAAAGCCATTTGAAACTCCATTTTTCAAATAACAAAGTACCTAAGAGCTACAGGAAACATGTTTTGTAGTTGTCGTCACGATCAACACATCATTTTATATACTATAAAAGCAGAATCACTGGTAAGAACTGATGCAATCTGCTCTGCACCGTAAGGGGTAGACACACGCAGTAACAAAATGCCTCCCTTTGTTCACCAACAGGACATTTTAGTTGCAGCCTCTGAATCAGGAAATGTAACTTTACTCAGGGTCACAGAGCAATCAAAGGAATGATCTAATACCTGTTTGTTCACGCGGTATGTCCTAGCTGACTTTGGTATTCACAATTTTTGACTGAGCATTGATGCCTCTTTAAATTTAGATTTAGGAGTATTTCCCTGTCTCATTCTAACTTGCTGAGAGTTGGTTTGCAAAGGTCCTCTCCAATACCTTCTCCTTCATGCCCCCAAGTACCAAAATCTGCCCTCCTTTTTGTGTAGTGTGATATATCCTTCCATCTGTCATTAAAATAACACAGTGGTTTAGACTTCTTTTTTTGGTCATTTCTCGGTCATGCTGGCCCTGGCATTGGAACTGTTCTTACCTTTATTATCTGCACTCACAAAGTTTGGACACAGTGCTCACAGTATTAAAAATCAAGCCAGCACTACTTCAATACAAAACACAACAGTTAATCCACAGTTTAAGACAAAGACGGACCGTTAACACTCGTGATTACAATGTACTTGTATCCTATTAGATTTTGGCCCAATTGTTTGCTCTGCATCTTTAGCTTTCTGAGGGGTTAGAAAATAAGTTAATTCAGCTCTTTTCTGTATAATGGTAGGACTGATGCACATCCTAAATCAGAAGCCAAAATCTACGGTCTTTTTTTTTGTGGGGGGAGGGTGTTGAGGGAGCAAGTCTACAATATATATTTAGGCTGTACAAATGTACGGTCAAATTTTTGTATTTACTTGTACCATAAAATGATCATTTTTTTTTATATATAGGAAAAAATGCAATGTGTTGAATTTAAATTCTGCTTCATAAAGTTACGGATCAATTTTTACTTCTAATTGTAGGTTAATTTTCATTTTATTATATTGCCCCAAAATAAAAAGTATAAAATGATGTTCCAAAAAGTCTTTCAAATATGTCTTTTCCATACCAGTAATATTTTAATTTATTTTTATGTATCTTTGTACCGTTTTCTTTTTATGTGAGCACACACAATTACATACATACACACACACACACACACACACACACAGTTTGCCCTTTCCTTAGAAAATAGCAAAATGTAGGATCATGCTGGAGTGTGTAAGCACCTCCTTCTTTTCCTTTTTTTGTTTTTAGATTTTATAATCATCATTTTTTAATAATATCTATTTAAGGTGTACAACAGGATTTGATATACATAGTGAAATGCTTACTACAATCAAGCTAATCAGGATAACTGCTCATGACATAGTTACCACTGTTTTTTTGTGTGTGATGAGAGCACCTGAAATCTATTCTCTTAGCAAACTTACAGGATTCAATACAGTATTCTTAGCTAGAGTATCAACTGGATGTTAGATTTCTAGATTTATTCATCCTACCTCATGGCAACTTTGTACCTTTTAACCAACATCTTCCCATTCTCCCTCACATCCCCGCCCCTGGCAACCACCATTCTACTATCTTCTACGTAGTTGACTTCTTAAATTCCACATTTTAGTGAGATCATGCAGATTTTTTTCTTTCTGTGTCTGGCTAATTTCTCTTAACATGATGTCTTTCAGGGTCACCCATGTTGTGACAAATGGCACCATCTCCTTATTTATTAAGGCTGAATAATGTAAGTATATACCACATTTCTTTATCCATTCATCTGTCAATGGACACTTAGGTTGTCTCCATATCATAGCTGTTGTGAGTAATGCTGCTATGAACATGAGAGTGCAGATAACTTTTCAAGGTACTGATTTCATTTCCTTTGGGTACATACCCAGTAAAGGGATTACTGGATCATATGATATTCTAGTTTTAGTTTTTTGAGGAACTTCCATACTGTCTTTTATAATTGATATGCTAATTTACTTCTTCTCTTTTCATAATTACTGGGTAGTACCTTGAGTGGATGAGCCTTTGTTTATTCAACAAACTTCTTGTCATCTAACATTTGCATGGTTTCCAGATTTTTTTCCTTTAGAAATACTTTCTAAAAATCTTTAGAAAGTGTTTTATATTTAGAAAATAGATTTTTGCATGCTTATTTTTAATGTTCATTTTAAATGCTAAATGTGGGTTCTATTAAGCCCAAAAGGGAACATGAGATGGTAATATGTGTAATTTTATGTTCCTCCAGATTCCAACAAGTGCAATTAAAATCCTTATTCCCTAGATATGGATGTGATGGGTTTTCCCAGTTTGGAAATGGGGATGATCTTCCTCACTCAGATGCAAATTAGCCAAACTTCACTCTCCTTTTTCTCTGTAGCATCAATTTGCTTTCAGGACACAATAGCAGGCCCACAGATCAGATTCTCAACCAGCTGGTCTTGGCCAACTCCTTGGTGCTTTTCTCCAAAGGAATCCCTCAAACAATGGCAGCTTTTGGATGGAAATATTTCATGGATGATGTTGGATGTAAACTTGTCTTCTACTTGCACAGAGTGGGAAGAGGAGTTTCCCTCAGCAGTACCTGCCTCCTCAGTGGCTTCCAGGCCATTAAGCTTTGGCCCAATTTCTCCAGGTGGATGGAGCTCAGGATTAGATCCCCAAAATGCATTGGTTTCTGCTGTTCCCTTTCCTGGATACTGAACCTCTTAGTAAATAGCTTTATTCCCATGTATGTGAATGGTCCATTGAACGGCAAAAATACCAGTTTGGAAAAAATGAAAGAGTATGGCTACTGTTCTGGGATTACAGCTGAGACATTTATGACCTCATTATATGCTCTCATTTATTTTTCCATTGACATTATATGTTTAGGTCTTATGCTGTGGGCTAGTGGCTCCATGGTCTTTGTCCTACACAGACACAAGCAGCAAGTCCAACACATTTACAGCAATAGACTTTCCCCCAGGCCTTCCCATGCGGTCAGAGCCATACACACCATCCTAATCCTGGTAAGCAGCTATGTCTTCTTTTACTTACTGTCTTCCATTTTGACTCTCTCTGTTTCACTAAGTGTGAACCCAAATCAGTGGCTGGTGGACAGTGCTGTGCTTGTGGCTTCATGTTTCCCTATATTCAGCCCCTTTCTCCTTATCAGCAATGATAAGTGTGTCTCTAAATTCTGCTTTGCCTGTTGGGTCAGAAAACCAAGTTTTCTTAGTGAGGTATAACAGCTACAGATTTTCTGATCTATGCAGACAAATCTATTAGTAGTGTTAGCTTATTTATATGTAGATGTCTATTACATGCTACTTATATTTGTAGGAATTTATGTTACCCAGTGATTAAGAGAAAAATCTCCATATTCATAAAGCACATAGTGGGCCCAAAATATTAGATTATTTACACAGTTATACAAATATTACTTAATGTCGTTATGCTGTATCTTCAATGGAGAAGTTCAAGGTCCTTTTGGGGGTATAAGGTAGAGAAATTTCCCTATTTGCATATATAAGTGGTGTTGCCTATACTATACTATATAATTATACTATAATTTATACTATACTATACCATATATAGTATAATGGAATGTATTAGGGTTATTCAGAGAAACAGAACCAATAGGATATGTATATTCAGCAATAAAGATTTTTTTTGAGGAATTGTCTCATGTGCTTATGGAGACTGGCAGGTCCACAAAATTTGCAGACTGGGCTGGCTGGCTAGAGACACAAAGAAGAGTCAATGTTGCAGTTCAGATCTGAAGGCTATCTGCTGGCAGAGTTCTTTCTTGTTTGCGGAAGCTCAGTCTTTATTCTGTTAAGGTCTTCACCTGATTGGATGAGGCCCACCCACATGATGGACGGCAATCTGCTTTACTCAGAATTTACTTTTAATGTTAATCTCACTGAAAAACCACCCTCACAGAAACATCCATAATAATAATTGACCAAATGACCATGACCCAGCCAAGGTGACACATAAAATTAACCATCACATGGAGATATAGTTTTTAATATATTGTCTAAGAATATATATCTATATCTAAATCTATATCTCAAATGTATCTGTTAAAAGGAAAATCATATGGAAAGACCCATTTTAGGAATGCATATGTATCCTCAGTGATTCCCCCACCCCCAGATCCAGTGCTTCTGGCAAAATGCAATAGCTTGGAGGATAATTCAGACTTTGTCTTAGAAATAAAGAGAGGCCAATGAAGAGGTTCCATCACATGTGTGAATCATCTGCTCTACTTACTACAAAGCATTTTTCACATTAATATACTTACATTTAAGACCTAATTACAGTTAAAATATTTTAGTTTAATGGTCCTGAAACAGAATACATTTCCAATTTCAATGATCAGCTTTTACTAAATTTTAAAAAAGAATGTCAAAAGACTTTAAGCATTTCTTGCAATAATCCCTCATAGATTATTTCTGACACTTTCTTTCTAATGATGTGTTCTTTGCTATTCAATTGAGGCTGCTCATATTGTGTTTAAGGATTTAAATTTAATCTTTTAATTTTCATGAGAGAACCAACCATTTTATACAGCTTCTCTGTAGTGCAGCTCAATAATCCCTGAGATTAATTCTATTTCTTGAGAAAGCATACCTTTAGATTTATTTGCACACCAAGATGATGAGAAACATATCATTAGTATAGGAAATTGCTTTATATTTATGTAGCATTTAATGAATCTTTCTAAAGCCAATACCTAAGTAAGTAACTACCACTGAGGGTAATACAGGGTAGAGGTATTGCTAATACAACATTTTCTAGCAGTGCCCCTAGTCCTGAATGCTCCATCCCTTTCACAATATTTTCCTTCCCAAGAGGGACCCAATATCCTGATTTTTTAAATCAGCATGTCCTGATTTGGGGGATAGTTTTCCCTATTGTGCAATTAAAAACTATTTTGGTTCCGTCTACATATTAATCATGTGATCTGTTTTTAAGACCTTACTCTAACTTCTTTCAGAAAATAAATGTTTGTAAGAATCACCCATATTGTTCCTTGTTTCTTTCTGCCATCCATTTTCATTCCTGCTGAGCACACCATGGTACAATTTTTCTATCCATTGAACTGCTGATGGACCTTTGTTTTGATTCCAGGATTTTACAATAACAATGCTGCTCTGGAACCTTTTGTCTTTATTCTGATGCACATAAGAACATATTTCTTTCTGTCCCCACTGCCATAAATTAGGTGTCCAAATGTGCATGGATCTCCTTTTGAGCTATTAGTCTAATACTGTGCAAATAGCCAAGATCAAATGATCTTTATTTCTACAGCTTTATAATATAACCTAATCTGGTAGAAAAGCTACTCTATCATTTTTCCCCCCTTTTTAAGTATGTCTTTATTGTTGTTTGTCCTGTGAATTTCCTTGTGAATATCCTTATGAGTTTTAGAAAAATTAAAACAAGCATTTTAGCACACTCTCACTATCCTTTTTGTTTCCTCACACTACCAACACAGCAGAAGCCAGTGCACTCTGGGGGGTCTAATTCTGAGCTCCATCCACCTGGAGAAATTGAGGCAAAATTTTAATGGCCTAGAAGCCACTGAGGAGGCAGGAAGTATTTAAGGAAAACCCCTTCCCACTCTGTGAAGTAGAATAAAAGTTTATATAAATATCATTCAGGAAATATGTGCATTCCAAAACAGAATTTGCTCTTTGAGTAGTGTGGTGTGATGTGTGTGTAAATTTATTTTATCTTTGTTAATTGTAGACAATAATAAAACTTGCCAGAATACTATCCTCTGAGCATTCCAGTTAATTTTTCTTATTTGGATATTTTCTTTAAGAAGGTCCTCATGGTAGGTCTCAGTTCGAAAAAATGAATTTTAGGGTCTCATGTCCTCACAAATATTTATTTTTCTCTCTTCCTTTCAAATATTCTTGGTGTAAATTTTTTTTCTTTCAATACTTTCAAATTTTTGCTTCTTTATATACTTGCACCCACTGTAATTTTTGAGCTCAGTAAGCATGTATGTAGAAGTCTTCTTTGCCTGTCATACTCATTGTTTTATTATAATGTATCTGGATGTGTGTTTCTCTTTTTTAAACATCTCCTTTCAATATTCCCTTACCTTCTTTAATTCTGTTATCTGGGTGTGTCTGCTCCTATCGTTGATACTTATTAGCATTTTTGGCTTTTCTTTAATATTTTCAGTGGCTTTGCCCCTTTCCAACTGCACCTGCAGTTTCCCTATCTGATAGTTCAGCTTCCCATTTCATATTTTAGCTACATCAGCCTTATTATTCCACCACTGTATTTTGATGATGATGTCTTATTCCCAATAATTCTACATTTCTACTTTTTCTTGTTCTGTGCTATTAATAAGCACCTCATTTTGAGCATAATCTTCATGTATCTTATTTCATAGACATATTTAGCCTGTGACAAAAGATATTTTTCCAGTGTTATACACAGCCGCATTTCATGGTGGTTGAACTTAGAGCTTTGAAAGAGAAGTGTAAGAAGAAGGTACCTTCTTTACCAGATATTAAAACACACTAGAAGGTGACAGTAATGGAATTAGGCGTTAGTGAGAGCCAGTTCCAGTCTGCAGCTAAGTGTACCCTAGATGGTGAGCGGGAGTGGGGTGGCAAGGAACAAGGTCAGAAGACTCACACCTCAGCAGAATCGTGGAGGTAAATGAGAAACTTCCTCATGGCAGCCTCCTGTAAGATAGGAAGGCAAGTGAGAAATACCGTGTGAAAACTCTTCATGAGGTCCTACCATGTTCCTGGGACTTTCTGCCAACACATAGGTCAGACTGCAGTAGGGCCTTGCCCGCGTGGCTATAAGGAGACATGGAAGATCATAAGGATGCCTTGGTGGAGCTGTCCCCATATGTATGGTACTGGCACAAAAACAGACAAATAAATCTCAAGAGACATTCTCAGGCCTATATGGGAACTTTGGTATGATATATGTAACGTCACAAATCAATGGCAGGGAGGTTTGATGTCTTGATATTCAGACTGCTTAGCTGGTCTTAGGCCTTATAATGGTCTTGTGGGAGGTGCCCCCAGCTGACCTCTCTGACTTCATCCCTTACTGTTATCACTGACTTCTCAAATACACAAAGCCCTTTTGTCTTAGAGACCCCGAACTGATACCCCATCTCTTGAGTGAAGTTATCCCAAATGTTCACATAGCTTGTTTCCTCAACTCCTTCATGTCAATATGCAAAAGTCAACCCCCCAGAGATGTCTTCACTGAACAATCTAAAACACATCAAAACTATATTTTCTATTTCCAAAAGAAAATCCCTAATCCTGACAGATTTATAGGGGGAGGGCTCTATGAAATAGTCAATGAAATGATAAATCCCAATATACTCAAAATCTTTCAGAGATAATCAATTGCAAACTAATTTTATAAGGTTAGAATAATATTGTTGTATAAATGCTAATTAAATTCAGCAATGCATATAAATTGTATAACCTTGGGTTCATCTCAGAAATGGTTTATTATTAGGCAATACACAAATGTTATTCACCATATTAGTGGATAAGACATAATCATATGATCATCTTAATAATGCAGAAAAACATGTACATAAAACCCAAATTTATTCACTTTAAAAATATACACCTATCTTTTGGGAAAACTGGACAGCAGCATGTAAATCAATGAAGCTAGAATACTCTCTTACACCATACACAAAAATCAACTCAAAATGGATCAAAGACTTAAACATAAGACAAGATACAATAAACCTCCTGGAAGAAAATATAGACAAAACATTATCTGACATATATCTTAAAAACATTCTCCTAGGGCAGTCTACCCAAGCAATAGAAATAAAAGCAAGAATAAACAAATGGGACCTAATTAAACTTACAAGCTTCTACACGGCAAAGGAAACCGTAAGTAAAACAGAACGACAACCTACAGAATGGGAGAAAATTTTCGCAAGTGAAACTGACAAAGGCTTGATCTCCAGAATATATAAGCAGCTCATACATAAGAAAAAAACAAACAACCCAACCCAAAAATGGGCAGAAGACCTAAACAAGCAATTCTCCAAGGAGGAAACACAAATGATCAAGAGGCACATGAAAAAATGCTCAATATCACTAATTATCAGAGAAATGCAAATCAAAACAATGAGGCATCACCTCACACGGGTCAGAATGGCCATCATTCAAAATTCCACAAATGACAAATGCTGGAGAGGCTGTGGAGAAAAGGGAACCCTCCTACACTGCTGGTGGGAATGCAGTTTGGTGCAGACACTGTGGAAAACAGTATGGAGATTCCTCAAAAGGCTAGGAATAGACTTACCACATGAACCAGGAATCCCACTTCTGGGCATATATCCAGAAGGACCCCTACTTCAGGATGACACCTGCACCCCAATGTTCATAGCAGCATTATTTACAATAGCCAAGACATGGAAACAGCCTAAATGTCCATCAACAGATGACTGGATAAAGAAGATGTGGTATATTTACACAATGGAATACTATTCAGCCATAAAAACCGACAACATAACGCCATTTGCAGCAACATGGATGTCCCTGGAGAATGTTATTCTAAGTGAAGTAAGCCAATAAGAGAAAAAAAAAATACCATATGAGATCACTCATATGTGGAATCTAAACAAAACAAAACAAAACAAAACATTAATGCAAAACAGAAACAGGCTCATAGACATAGAATACAAACTTGTGGTTGCCAGGGGGTAGCGGGGTGGGAAGGGATGGACTGGGATTTCAAAATGTAGAATAGACCTGCCTCCCAGATCAAGGCTGTTTCTGACTTTCCTGAGTAAATATGTCCACATCCCTTGAAAGATAGGCCCTGGGTAGGAAAGACACTTGCCATTGGAGGAGGTTAAGAATTAAGCAGGTGAAATATTCAGATTTCTCCAATGCTAAGGGTAAATGACTTGAGAGAAGAAACATTTCATTGACTTTCATGATTTTCTGGGTCAAGAATTTGAACTAGGCTCAGCTGAGTAAACTTCGTTCACGTCGCTTCGGTGGAAGTCACGTGGTGGTACTCTGCTGATAGATGGATGGCAGCTTCATTCAAATACGTGTGCCTTGTTGCAGGCAACTGAAAGGCTGGGCTCAGATGAGACTCTCAAGCTGAGAACCTCCACATGGTCAAAGTTCTTAAATGGCAACACAGCACCCCCATGACTGTTCTAAGAGACCCCATAGACCACAGAAGTTGTAACTCCCTTTGCTTTGACCTATTCTCAGAATGTTACACCCATCAAAGCTTTTAATCAAGCTAGTTATTAAGGTCCATCCAGATTTAGAGGAATATGAATTAGACTCACTTTTCAATGGGAGAAGTAGTGAAGAATTTACTGCCATCTTCAATATACTGCAAGCACCACTGGCCAATGGGACACTACAATTGCAAAGCCCAAAAGACAAGCTGGGGGGAAGACTAAAAAAAATCCCAAACTCTAGACTAAATAACAAAAGATGGAATATTATGAGACCATTGAGGACAGAACAAGAATGTGGAAGTTTCTGAAGCCTTGGGAAATAAAGGATTCTCAGACGTGATCTTGAAGGAGGAATGAGATGTCATCAGTGAAGAATTAAGTAATTTATCGGGTATCAGTTACATAATAATCACCGATTCCTCTAGCACATAAAGATTTTGAGACCAAAGGCGCCATGCCTGTCCTGTCCACAGTATGCACAGAATTTCACACAGCTGTCACAACAGAGTGAATGTTTGTGCCCCTCTAAAGTTCGTTTGTTGAAATCCTAACCCCCAATGTGATGTGGTGGTATGAGGAGGTGGGGCTGTTAAGAGGTAATTAGGTCACGAAGTTGGCGCTTTCATGAATGGGATTAGTGACCTTATAAAAGGACCCCAGAGAGTTCTCTTGCCCTCTTCTCACCACATGAGGATACAAGAAGTTGGCAGTCTGAAACCTAGAAGACGGCCCTCAACAGAACCTGATCATTCTGGCATCCAGAACTATGAGAAATAAATTTCAGTTGTTTCTAGGCACTCAGTCTATGGTATTTGGTTCTAATGGCCCAAACTGATAAGACAGGTATCATTTGTTCATCAAGTGTCATCAGGCAAAAGTGATCAAGTACGAAAAGTCACAAAAATACAAATGTATATATGCAAGGAAAGGTGATGAGACGTGCAAGGTCAAAGGTTTGTGTGCATGGAGACTACTGCCAGGAGGTGACCCTGCAGGAAGTGGTTAAACAACACATCGAGGGGCTTGGGGACCTTGCTAAGAATCCTATTCTCAATTTTAAGGGTTAAGTTAGTCAAGGAGGGTTTTAGATAGAATAAATTTAGTGTTTTAGGAAAATAATGCTGATTGCCATGAAGTGAATGAGCCAGTGGGAAGAGAATGGATACAAAAAGCCCAGTCAGGAGGAGAATCTAATATTGTCAAAATTAAGAAGTGTCCTTGACTATATTTGTATGTTTTGAAATCATACTTGAATGGAAAAAAAAAAAGGTGATCTGTCTGCAGAAAAAAAAACAACCCTTGGAGACAAATAGATTACATGAATTATAAAAGACAAGTATAATGAAACTAAATACATGTAAACCAAAACTTGTTGCTGCCTCTACAGCCTGTTTAAATGAGATAAATCCTGGGATGGACACTTAGGACTGACTATAGAGAAGCATGTGAGTCACTGACCTCCCAGTAGTGGAAGAAGCTTCCCCATAATCGTAAAAGTACTTTAGAACTGAGAGGGACCCGAGTAACTCCACAGTGACTCATCTCCATTATCTGACACTAGGTTACTTTCACCATCTCTCTACCTTAATATGGGTTCACATTTATAGCCAAAATACACGTCGAAAAAACTTACATGTCCTACCACTAAAAATGAATAAATAGAATAATGCGCATTCATAAAATTTTCAATTACATGGAAGGTGTCTATAATATAACGTTGCATATAAATAAGAAATTACATGAATAATAAATATGGGGTTTTGATTAACTGACTTTAGAATAATTTTGGATTTAGAGAAAAACTGAGCAGCCACTACAGAGATCGCCCCGTAAACCCCATCCCCACACTTAGTTCACCTATTATTGGCATCTCATATTAGTATGCTGCATTTGTTACACCTAATGAACCAAATTAACTAAAGTTCATAGTTTTCTCAGATTCCCTTCTTTCACCTAATGTCTCTTTTCTCTTCCAGGATTCTATCCAAATGCCAAATTACATTTAGTTTAGTTTAGTTCCTTCCTTCTCTTGGCTGTGAAAATTCCTCAGACTTTTTCTTTCTTCCTCCCTTCCTTCCTTCCTTCCTTCCTTCCTTCCTTCCTTCCTTCCTTCCTTCCTTCCTTTCTCTTTCTTTCTCTCTTTCTTTCTTTCTTTCTTTCTTTCTTTCTTTCTTCTTTCTTCTTTCTTTCTTTCTTTCTCTTTCTTTCTTTCTTTCTCTTTCTTTCTTTCTTTCTCTCTCTTTCTTTCTTTCTCTTTCTTTCTTTCCCTTTCTTTCTTTCTTTTTCTTTCTTTCTTTCTTTCTGTTGTTTTTTTCCTATTTTCTTGAGCTATAATTGATATACAACAGTGTATTAAAGTTTAGAACATAATGATTTGCTATATGTATATATTGCAAAATGATCACCACAATAAGTTTAGTTAGCATTTATCACCTCACATAGTTACAAATTTTTTTCTTATGAAAACTTTTAAGATCTACTCTTCTAGCAATTTTCAAATGTACAATACAGTATTGTTAACTAGAGTTAACATGCTAGACACGACCTCCCCCAGGACTTTTTTTTTATCTTACATCTGAAAGATTGTACCCTTTGGCCACCTTCTTCCTTTTCCCCACCCCCCTCTCCCAACCTCTGGCAACCACAAGTATGTTCTCTGTTTCTATGAGTTCAGGTTTTTTAGATTCTACATATAAGTGAGATAATACAGCATTTGTCATTCTCTGTCTGCTTTATATCATGTAGCAAAATGCCAACAAGTTCCAGTCATGTTATTGCCAATAGAAGAATTTTCTTCTTTGTTATGGCTGAGTAATATTCCACCGTATATATGTATCAGATTTTCTTTATACATTCATCCATGGATGAACATTTAGGTTGTTTCTATATCTTGGCTATTGTAAATAATTCTGCAATGAACATGGGGGTAAAGACATCACTTTCCTCATTACATATTTGGAAAGAGATGAACACTCCAATTTGTATTTCATTTATGTGGGCTACCTGGGATAGTCAGTGTTTTCCGTACTTAAATCCTTTTGATATTAGGAAGTGGAGAAAAAGTTCCCTTAAAGTTGGTAATTCACCAGAGACATGAGGTGAAGGCAGCTGGGAGTGTTGAATGTATAGGAGGAGAAATAAAATGTGTTTCTGGTGACCAAAGTGATGGATTATGCTGGAAACTGGCTAGATGCTCATCAATTTCTTTTTCTCTTTCTGGACTCCTGGAGGATAGCACATCTAAGATTCACTTACACTTACCATGCAAATGACTTGGTGCCAGTGGAAAATGGGCAGAAGTCATTGTGAAATTCTGTCTTAGTAGGCTTTCTCATCTGTGCTCCTTCCTAGGATGGCTTTCTTATTCCTTTGTGGTTCCAGTTTCCCCACTTTCCCTGGATTTAGTACTCTCTTGGGGGTTTGGAGGTTCAGATGATGGGCAGGAAGTGTCTTGGTTAGGGTAAGACTTAGTGACCCCAAGCCACTGAGTGTCAGGCTGGTTGTCTCACGTCCACACATTTGTGCTGGATCTGGCTGCCATGAGGATGGGAAGGGCGGCAGGGGCAGCTGTTGTGCTGGTTCTTGAAAATAAGACATGAATGAGAGCATATCAGCTTATGTCACAAACTTGAAACCATGTCAACTCCACTCTCCACTGTGGCCTGAGGGCACTAATTCCAGATGTTTCCAAGGGTTGAGTCGTGTGGCCTAAAAGAATACATCCCTTGTATAACTGGTCTATCTTTAGTCTATGAAACCTCCTGCACATGCTGTTTTTCAAAATTATTTGATGTGTCAAATAGTACAAAAGCGTGTATTTTGTAAAAATTTTAAACATTACTTATGAGGCTACTTGCTGAGTCATTGTATTTTACGTTTTGACAGATTTCACCAGTGACTCTGCAAAGACCCATCTCTGCCCTACCCTATGACTGGAGGATATGCAAGACCCTTATGATTATAGTGCTAATAATAACAGTTATACAACAGCACTGAGTGTGCGCCAGGCCCTGGGCTTTTCATGTCACTTCCCATGAAACAAGTTTCCCATTTTAGCCACTGGAATTTTACTTAGAGTCGGTTCCAAAACTTGAGTGAACATCAGAAGGCCCTTAATAATACAAAGTAGAGTGCTGGACTCCACCAGAATCTTGCAGCAGTAGGTCTGGAATGGAGTCCAAGAACTTGTGTTTCTTACAAGTTGCCAGGTGATGTTGACGCTGTTCTTTCTGGTACTACGTTTAAGAACCTCTGAACTGGGAGGGAAATTCACTGATACTATACTAACACCCTGGAGCGAGGTATTATCATCTTTACAAGTCAGTCCCTAGAGGCTCAGAGAGGTTAACTGCCTTGCCCAGGACCACACAGCCTGAAAGGACAGAGACTTGATGTAGAGACCATGACAATCCCAAAACCTATCAGGACTCATGTGTCAGGATTCTGAGGCGAGTTGTGGCCCACAGTAGCCCTGTAAATATGGGTATGGCCCTTTAAGAGGAAGTGAAGCCTCGCCTGGGGTGGTGGAATCTAGAGGCATTTTTTTTCCCAGTGACCTTCCCGTGTCTGTTGGTCTTTTCCAGGAACTAGAAGCTCTCCCCTAAGGAAACCAGGAAGGGCCCTGCGGGGCCCTCCCGGATACAAAGACTTCCTGTGTCCCTTGTTTCAAGTTCATAGGAAAAGGCTTCAGTCTCCTAAACCTTCCCTGAGTTCCAAAAAGCAGATTCAAACCAGTAAACCTTCCTAACTAGGGAAGTGAGAGAACGCAGAAACAAAGGAAAAGCAAGCCCAACATAATCTTTTCCACGACTGTTAGCTTAAAAGGATGACTTGATTTATGATGCCAAGCTGTCAAGATAATGTCCTGTGGCTTCAACCAGCTGGCCCCAAGCAGATGACACCGGGAGGAGCATAAATTAAGAACTGAAACCCTTGAACTATCATGAAGGCTTTAAGTAAAAACAAAATGCCAACCATTGCTTTTGCTCTTTCCTAGAAAGAAGTTAAGGGGCCCAAGGCTGTGATTTACTAGTTTGATATGCAGGAAGACGTAGATCAATCACAATTACCAGTGACACATGGAGTCACAAGATGGTGCCAGGAAGTCTGCAACTGAGGTCTTATCAGGAAGCTGTAGTCACAAAAAACCTCTCCTTTTACCTTTTTTGCCTTTAAAAACCTTGCACCCTAACCAGCCAGCAAGACGGATTTGAGACAGTCTAGGTCTCCCATCTTCCGAGTTGGCACCTCCTCCACTTGTAAACCTTTCTCTGCTCCAAAATCTGACGTTTGGTTTTTTTGGCCTCACTGTGCCTGGGACACATGAACTTGGGTTCAACAACACTAGCTTGGCAGGATGCGGTGCAAAAACTACATTACTGAAAATCCCATGCATTGACAGGGGCATGGATTGGTCACAGCCCAGATGGGGAGTGAGTTTTTGCAGTTTGCAAGAGTGGGGACCGGACTTACGGCGTTTCAGTCATTTAACTCATGACCAGTGGGTCCACACCTGCTGTGGAGAGCTGGCCTAAGCCGCCCTCCAGGTAGCTTTTGAAACCAAGCAGGGAAGGTTGGTGACGAAGATGAGGCCCATCACCATGTCCCTGTACAAGTAGTGTCCCCCAGTGACCTCTTTGCCTTCCTGAGACTCTTGGTCCCTGACTGGGACCCTCCTTCCCCTCTTCCCCACCCCTGGGCGGCACCCGGAGCCTTGTGCAAATTTTACTGGGGTTGGTTTGGGGGCATTGAGCAGGGGTAAAGGGGCCTGGTGAGTCCCAGGGACCTGCCCCATTTGCCTACTTCTCACTGTCTCGTTTTGCCCATAGGGTCCCTCACCCTCTCAAGCTACCATTTTCTTGATCCTAGTGCACGTTATAGGGAGTTGTGGTGTCTGGAACTCTCCCCATCTCCCTGCTCTTGCAAATGGAAACAAATCCAGACTTCAATAAGAAGAGACCATTCAAAAAGACTGTTGCAATTGACAGAACTGTATCTCAGAAAACTGCAAGCATCTCAACAGAAAAGGGTTTTTCTTTTATAGGGAGGGGTAAGCAAAAGCAGAAACTTTTAAAGGGAAGTTGGGCAAGCAAGGAATAGCATGATTGGTGGAAGTTTGATAGGAAAGTTGTCTTGCTCTTCTCAGCTGATGCTCAGGTTAAGCTGATGGGGTAGGAGGGGTGAATGGGGGGGAGTCATGTTCTGCCTTTCATTGCTTGCTAAAGGCTTGGGGTCAAACCTGAGTTTAAGGGCAAGTGTGAGGAGAGAAGCCTGTTTAAAGTTTGGTCCAGACAAAGCAGAAGACAAGAAGTGGGCACTCAAGCATTTGATGAGTCTGGAGACCCTGAGAGGCATCACTCCCACCCAGGGTCCTGAATGCAGGGGGTGTAAGGAGAGGTCCCCATTTTCGGTTCTAATCTTAAGTGAGTCATCTCGCTGCCCTCAGACTCCATTTCCTCTGGTCTAACAAGGAAGTGGTGACAATTCCTTCTCTTAGGTTGAGGGGACCTGATGAAAGTATATGTGTGATGTGTGTTCCCAGTGCCCAGTGAATCTTCACGCTTTTTGAAGGGAACAGCTCCTCTGAGGACTTTGATGATCTTTAGAGCTTATCTGGGGAAGAATCCTGCCCTGGAGCCTTCCCAGTCTGGCAGAATTGGCAAAACCCTCGAGGGCAAAGGCACAGTGGGAGGGACAGCATCTTTAGAATTGTAGCTTCTCTGCTGGGGCAGGAGGGCCCCCTGGGCAGTCTGGAAGTCCACAAGTTCACTGGATGTGTGTTTGTAGTTGCCATCTGTTTATGGCAAATGTATATGACTTTCCACTGATGAAGAGTCCACATTTATTTTATTATGACATTTATTTGCATTTGAAAAGTGAGAATTTTCAATAATGTAAATAAATGAAGAAATTCAATAATGATAGTGTGCAAGAGTATTCCATTCCTTAGGGTATAAACACATAACAGGACCTGGGTTACTCTAGCATGTAGCCCTGTTGACATGTATCATAGCCATGATCATCAAGACCTTTCTTTTTTGTTCATTTATCTTCCCTTTGGTTCCCTCACTTTCTCCCTGCCTTGCTCTAGCATCGCATCCTCAAAGAGGCCTTCCCCAGTTGCCCCATGTAGAATCACTCCAGGTCTCTTTAATCTCTTCACTCTATTTGGTTGTCTTCAGAAACTTTATGGTCATCTGACATTCCCTTGCTTACTTATTTAGTTCCTTTTTGTGGATCCGTCTTCAACCCTGGCACATGAGCTACTACTCTTCATCACTTTATCCCCATGACTAGAACCAGCTGGGCCTACAGCAGATGTTCAGTAAGTGACTGAAGAATGCATGATGCTACTTATGTGAACTCCAGCTTCGATTTCGCAAGTTCACACTGCCTCCATGATTTAACACCATTTTTCCTGAGAAAAAGAGGATTAATTTATGATCCAATATGCTTCAGGGTGTTTAAGAATGACGGGACTATACTTCAATAAAAAAAATACATATATACTTCAATTAAAAAAAAGATTAAATTGCAATACAAAACAACAACAACAACAACAACAAAAACAAAACAGAAAAGAACAAAAAGAAAAGATGGGTGTTTCAGACATGAGGAGCCTATGGTGAATTTACAGATGTAAATGATCTGGCCAACAAACAATTGCTTGACCAAAAAAGCATGTAGAGACAGTGGAAGGACATTTTTTGAGAGAAGGAAACTAGTTTCTACAAGGCTAGTAAGTAAAATTCTAAGTATTCCATATGCAAATACTCTGTTGAGAGGATGTTTAGCTTGATGTCAAAATCTTGGGCTGACACCAGGAATGATTGTAATGTGAGATTGGTAAACCAGACCTGCAAGTCAAAGTGAATTTTACGTTTTATTGTATTCAGTTTTAACACTACATAAAAGAAAAGAAAAGAATGTCGTAAAGGCTACAGGTAGTTCAGAGAAGTTTTACTGGAAAAGGAAACAAAGAGTAAAAATATCCTAATGTACAATGGGACAGAAAGAAACATTTCTTTTAGATATAGATAATATCTGTTTTATTAGTCCTATTGTATTTACATTCTCCTTTTAAAAGTTCGTACTTTTACGTATCTTAAGAATACATAATATAGTGTACAAAATTTAAGTATCTAGTAAAAAGTTAAAACGTTACATCAGAGGACAGAACCATTTTTCTCACACGTGTGTTTAATTCGTCTATTATTACTAACTGCCACTATGCTATTGATGTTCTATTTAATAACAGCATTTCAATAACAGAAAAGTAAGCAATACAGAACGATAATTTCAAACACCTATTTTTCATATTTTATGTTAAAGTCATAACACATTTTAGTATAGATTATTATGGTTTGGGGAGTCTGGTATGGTAGTGTCCTGGGTTGACTGTCTACTTGGGGCCTCGGCGATCATGAACTCCTGCATCCTCGTGTCTGCATAGGTATTATTCGCCTCCTTCCGGGCCGCGACGCCCAACCAACAAAGCGCCAACTCTAACGTGGACCGTCAGGTCCTGGTGTCAGCGTGCGCCTGCGCATTCCCAGTACCATCGAGAACTCCCAGAAGTGTCTGGGGCGCGGGGTGGGCGTTCGTCATGGGTAGCGGGCTGCACACGTTCTCCTGTTTTACAGCTCCAGACTACATTTCCCACAGGCCACTGCGATCAGGCCTACTTAGTCTGGGACTACATTTCCCAAAGGCCGCCGGGGCAACGCGGAACTCTGCCTTTCTCCCGCTGCTGTTTGTGATTGTTGGCGTGGCAGTAAGCTGTGAACTTTGGTTAGGAAAGAGTCAATGCGCGATCGCCGGGGAGATTCTGCAGACTCGGACCAAGCCCACAGGATAACTCGGTTCTGGGAAGGGAAGCAGTGAGTGCCGGGCGTGCGGGCCGGTGCGGACCCCGGACCTTGCTAGACTGGGAAAGTGGGCCTGAAACGCTCTGAGAGTGGACGAGACGCTCGGGGGCTGACCTGGCATTTCCTGTCAGAGGAGGGAGGCTAATTGTGTGGTGCGGACGGGGAGCATTTGAGAGAGAGAGTGCGGATGTGAGCCCTCGAAGACTGAGAGCGGGACCTCCGTGTGAACCGTGTGTACTTGGCTTCTCAGCTGAGAGGTGTGGCACTGTGACCCATGTTGCAGGTGCTTGCTGCTGCCTGCCCCATTCCCCTCCCAGCCGCGTGGGTCTGCCCCTAGACAGCTGGCCCCCAGAAGGAGGTCGGTTATTGAGCCCCAGAATGAAGTTTGCAGCAGGAAGGCATAGAACTGATCTGGAGATGGGAATTTTAGAACACGAAAAATGACTGCCAAGGATCTGTTGTACTGATTACTTTTCCACAAATTTATATAAGAAGAGAGAATAAGATGATATTGATCATAAACATTTACATCAATCTCCGTATTGCACAGAAACAATAGGACTCAGCCTTTGTTAATTATTTCAGTTTTACATCTCATTGCAGAATGATGCCTCTGTCTGCAATTTCTACGGAGAAATTAATGGGGAAATTTAAATGTCAGAGAATCTTTTCTAATATTTTTTATAAGAAGAGTTGTATCATAAGGCCAGACTCTAAATGTTTTAGTTAGAATCTAAGAAAGCATGCTAGAGATAAGTAAAAATTGGAAACAAATTTTTACTTTTATGAAGGTGAAATAAGGGGCAGGTAATATTCTTCAATAATAATAACTAACCCATGTTAAACAATTATTCTATAACTGTTTAAATGGATTTTCTTATTCTTCTTATCCCTATTTTAATGATGAGAAAACTGAGCCACTGAGATGTTTGTAAATGCCTGATCAATATCGTCTATATTTTCCCTCTCCTGTGGTTTAACCTTATCCTAAGGCCACAAAAGAAGTTCTGGTTTGGGTGAGAAGGTCCCTTTTTCAGTTAGAATGGAGGAATGGAGGAGGAGAACCTGTTCACAGCAGAACTGTGCAGCCCAATCTTATATCCAGATCAGCTTTCCCAGAATGAAGGCTTAGCCAGAAAACCTGCTCAAGAGTCTGATTCCGGCTTCATTGAAGAAGTGCTGTTGTTCTGCAACCAGCTGTTTGCAGTTTGGTTTACTGGAACTTGGATTTATCCAGAATCCCTCTGTTCTGTCACAAAATGTTATGTGAGGGTGGTTGTGGCATAGTTCAGAAACTGAAATGGGGGGACAAGCTTTATTGGCTGAAGTTGCTGAGGACACTAATGCCCCCTTTTCTTATTTCAGCTGTGGATTTTCTAGAGTTTGAACCTTTCTGGTAGAGGAACCCCAAGGAAGACTGATTGGTTCTTAAATTTCTAAAAGCATGGCTCACGTAAGTTGTTGTTTCTCTTTGAAATATTGGGGATTTTAGATTACATAGATAATTGTCATTAATTAACCCGAAGTGTTCTTCCTATGAGACCACCATCTAATTACCTGCTTCTTGATTCCTCCTTCATGAAACTGCCAAATAACTGCTTCCTCCTTAACAGGGGCCCGTTTCTAATTGGTGTTCGTGAATTCATTGAGCAAATTACTGAACAGGCCCTGTATGATAAGTCTTTGCTGAAGGACTGTGATGGAGCAATGACAATATGAAGTCTCATGAAAAAATTATTTGAGCTTCCTTTGTCAGTCTGTGGTTTGGTAAGTTCAAGATAACCATCGGCCTCATTTTGACCAGACATCGGAAGACTTAAAATTTCCCACAGACCTAATAAGATGAGATTTTGTATTGGCTGGTCTCAGTCTTAAAATGGTGAGGTCACATGCTCTTTGAGGCTTTTAGGGACACATTAGAGCTGTGATTGTGATATTGATACAATGGTTCTTGCCAGGTGGTGCCTGAGAGAGTGGTACTAGGTCAGTTTCGTTGTGGAATGGGACCTGCTGGACTTGAGAGACTTAAGATTTGGTTCTGAATCATCATCAAAATCCACTAATTGAAGAATAGCCAAAGTGTGGAGTAAGGAATGCTGCATGACAATATACTAATAAGCATATTATAGATTACCAGAACTGGGAAAACCTGGGGCATTTGGTCCAATCTTGTATAAATGTTAAATAACTACCGACTCTGATATATATCCTTTAGATGTACTTTTATGCCACCATGAAAAATTTATCAATACAAGGAAAAATGCTTATAATACAATTTGACATGACGATCATGAAGACTGAGGAATTAACAAACTTATGTAATATATATTTTCTAAAATAGATATTTTATGCTTGAAAAAAGCTTTTTCTCTTAAAGGGAAAATAATGTAGAGACTAATAGTTCTTGAGAATGTATTAAGGTACCTAGCAGACAGTGTCGTTGTGTATATTATTTTATTTAACAGAGGCTTTGGATTATTTTGTGCATTTCCCAACTGATCTGGAGTATTGTGGTATGCCACTACATAACAGAAAATTTTGTCCATAGCCCAGGATTCCTCCAGAACGTGAAGATATTCTGCCTCATTTATTTCTTATATCGTAAGCCTCCAATCTAGTTGATTGCTATATTATTGCTCCTCTGATACATTGAAACTCTTTATTTTCTCTCCTTGCATCTTGAAAACATTTCCTTCAATTTCACCAGAAATATGTGGGTTTGCAGTTTCAGGGATCAGTGACATTCAGGGATGTGGCCATAGCCTTCTCTCAGCAAGAGTGGGAGAGTCTGGATTCTGCTCAGAGGGACTTGTACAGAGACGTGATGTTGGAGAACTATAGTAACGTGGTCTCCCTGGGTGAGTCTACTTCTCTCAAGTAAATTAGAATCTGCTCCCTGAAATGCTTTTTTCATTGTACATTTTAGGGCTGTCTTAAGAAGTGAACATAATTTCTTCTCCCTGTTCCCAAAGAAATAGTTTGAGCTTTGTTAGATTGGAATTGGTGAAATGGCAAGATTAAAATTCTAGGGTGCTTATTGCATAAACATTGACAAAGGCTAGATTTCCTAGTGTGTTTATGCCAAAAATTGCTCTGTTAGTATGTGACCCACCTGCAGGCAAAACGACTAGACAAAGGTCCTCATTTGTCCTGTCAGAAGAGCCTGTGCAGTTTATATAGTGGTGAATTGGATAAACATAAATTATTTAAACCTGAAATGCTCTCATTTTATTTCTTACAAAACAATTTACCTGATTTTGTAGTTAAAATTTATAATCTATGAGCTTTGCATTTAAGAATAAATGAATATCCTATAGATACAGACATCTCAGGAAATGTTCTTTTATTCTCTTAGAAAAATAACAGTAATAATATTGATAACTCATATTGTACTTACTATGTACCACTCTTTTAAGCTCTTTATAAAAGTAGTACCTCATAGGGTAGTTGTGAGGATAAAAATCAGTTAATATAAATCAAATACAAATATATGTAACTGTTTTAGATGAGAACGCTGAAGCACAGTGAGTTTAAGTGAGTTATTCAAGGTCACACAGCCGGTATGTGACAGAACCAGGAATTTGAACCCAGGTACTCTGGTTCCAGTCTTTGTTCTCAATTACAAGGTCATGCTTTCTGTCAAGACTCAGAAGGCAGGCAGGTAGGTAGGTAGGTAGGTAGGTAGGTAAGTAGATAGATAGATAGATAGATAGATAGATAGATAGATAGATAGATTGATTGATAGACTGATAGACTGATAGATTTCACTTAAAATAAGACCTTTCCCCCTCCTGTCTGGATTCTTGAATCGCCTTGCAATTTTCTTCTCTGTAGTACTTATCAGTATCGTTTTGACCTTTAGTTTATTGCAAATTTAACCCAAACTTAGAGTATTTTTGAATTCATCTTTTATTTCTTTTCTACATCATATGGCATTCTTACCTTGCCAGCAGGTCATTCCCGTTCTAAACCATATGTGATTACCTTACTGGAACAATGCAAAGAGCCCTGGATGGTAGTGAGGAAAGACCAGAGAAGACAATACACAGGTGAGTAAGAGCATGTCAGGTAGAGAAGCCATCACTGCTGCAAAGAGCCCATGTGGTCAGGGAGTAGGCACATCTCTGTCTGGCTGTTTGGAAGTCTCCCTTCAGAGGCCTGAGGTGTGGGCGAAAGGTGAATATCTCACCAAATTTTCCAGCTCTTTAGCAGGTTTAACATTCACTCACCTCGTATTTCCCTGTCACTTTATTAGGCTTATTCTCTTTCCTAGCACAGTATTTCAGCTGCTTTCAGTTCCTCTTTTGCTTTTAGATTATTTATATATTCTGAAGTGGTGATAATTGAACAGAGACCAGAACAAGAAATAAGAGCTTTGGCCATGTGATTATGTAGACCATTTCAGGCAGAGTGAACAGCAAATGTAAATTCCTTGAGGTGGGAATGGGCTTTGTGTGATTCAGGAGCAATAAGCAGAGAAAAACAGAATTAACGAGGGGAGAGTAACAAGAAAAAAGGTAGAATGTTAGAAGGGGCCTGGTCATCTATGTATTCTTTGTTACTTAAGAGGAATTTGGATTATCTTACGAAAATGACTAGAAGCCGTGGTCTAATTTATGTTTTTTCAGCTTTAATTTTTTTAAATGTCTATTAAATATGAGATAGAAACCAAGCAACCCCATTAAGATATACAGCTTAATGACTTGTGGTAAGGCAGAAAGCTGTATACCATCACCCTGAGCAGATGATAAAATGTTTTTAAAAAAAGAATTTCAGGCTTACAGAAAAGTTGCAAAATGATGCAAAGAATTTTCATATACTCTTCACTCACATTCTCCAAATGAGGAGACCAAACTTTTCCACCTCCCCCTTAAGCCCTTCGCATGCCTCTGCCGAAATCACAGTCCTCTTTCTCCCTGTCTGATGAATGACTTCCAGCCACTTTAAACCTTAACCTCACTACCAGTTTCGCTAGCTTTTCTCAAATTACTCTAGTTCCCTTTCCAATGAATGTCCACTGGTTATTTTGGGGGTTCTTGGGCTGTCAGAGACCCCACATTGCTGCCCTCTGCTTTTTCCTGCACAGATGTGTAGAGGATAGACTGAAAGAGAAGAAGAGTGAGACCAGGAAAGCCTGTTGGGAGGCCAGTCATGTGGTGCAGACTGGGGTTGATAGAGGCTTGGATTAGAATGTTAGTGGTGGAAAGTGGTGAGAAGGTATATTTTAAAAGTTTGCTGTACCATTTAAGTAAGTTGCACAAATTATAACACCTCATCCCTAAATACTTAAGAATAAGGACTTTATTCTCCATACCCACAAAAAGAAAACCATAATTTTACCGGCAGTGCCCACCAGAGGGTCATCTTAGTTCATCTCAACTGAGCATTGAGACTAAGACTGCCCTTGTGACCGTGGCTTCCTCTATTCAGCATATCCCACAGTAGGAACCCCAGCTCACCAGCAGGGCAGCATCTGCTGTCTCTCAGCATGAATCTTTAACAGTGATTCACGTAGGAGACCCATAACCATCTGAAAAGGTAAGGTGCAGAAAGACTCATGTTTCACAAAATTTAGTACCTGTAACAGTTTCATGGGATAGCTTCCAGGGTCCCCAAGAAGACATGCCATTTAAAGGAGATACTATATTTAGGGAAGCTCATAGTATGGGGTTACCATCACATATTTGCGTTTTCTCTTAGTCCACATGCAGCGAATCAATCAGTGGTCTTTTTTATCATAAACTATATTGATAAGAAAGACAGAACACCACATACCATTTTCTCATCCAGAACAGTGCTGTCCAGTAGAAATGCAATGCAAGCCACATACGTAATTTAAAATTTTCTAGTGGTCAATTTAAAAAGAAAAAAGAATGGGGAAATTAACTGAATAATGTATTTTGTTTATTTCAATATATTCCCCCAATACTATCCTTTTTCTATACAATCACTATAAAATTATTAATGAGATAATTTACACTTCTCTTTGCACTAAGTCTTGGACACCCACAGCACACCTCAGCTCAGTCTAGTCTCATAGCTAGTGGCTCCCATGTTGGATGTGCTGGTCCGCAGTGCTCCTCCCTTTCTCTCTGCATTCAACTTCAGATTTGTCTGATGTTTATGAAATGTCTCCCTTTGTCAGTTTGCTTATCTTTGCTATTGTGGATATTGAAAAATTTAGAGCTCTCAACTGTATTCAATAAAAGCTATAAACTTTTTTTAAAGACACAAAGATGACACCTTCAAGCTTCTTTCAAGCCTTAAAGGATGATGGCAGTCCTTTGAGCAACACAATAAGAAAATGGTGTAGGACGATGAAATAATGATGATTTATTTCACTAACTGTGTCATCTTCTTAGGCAGTGCCATCATTCTTCCACTTTCTTATTTTAGTCTCTTTTTTTTTTTTTTGCTTACTTGGGTGTAATTGGTGAGTAATGATGAAATAACTTTGAATGATGAATGAAAGAATGTTCCACATAACATTATTCTTACATTCTCAAAGGAAAAATGAGATGATTGCTATTCCATAATATATCTTAGTTTTACAAAATAATCCAGTAGAACCCTATGTATTTTTAAGATAGAAGGAGATTTATACATATATATTCTTTTTCAGATTCTTTTCCATTATAGGTTATTACAAGATATTGAATATAACTCCCTGTGCTATACCTAGGACCTTGTTGTTTATCTATTCTATGTAAAGTAGTGTGTATCTGTTAATCCCAAACTCCTAACCATCCCCCCGCCCCCCGCTTTACCCCTTTGGTGACCATAAGTTTGTTTTCTATGTCTGTTAGGCTGTTTCTGTTTTGTAGATAAATTCATTTGTTATCATGTTTTTTAAATTTCACGTACAAGTGATATCATACGATATTTGTCTTTCTCTGTCTGATTTACTTCACTTAGAATGATAATTTCTAGGTCCATCCATGTTGCTGCAAATGGCATTTTCCATTCTTTTTTACGACTGAGTAATATTCCACTTTATATATATACTGCATATTCATTCATCTGTTGATGGACACTTAGTAGACTAGTACTTTTTGGTTATCTTGAAACGTACTACTGATGAAAAGGGAAAGAGAAACTACTTGATTCTTTACTAGTAGTTAAATACTTTCCAAGTAGATTATTCAACAATGAAGAGGATTACAAATTACTTTTTCGATGTCATAGGAATTATTACAGATTCATCTTTTATTATCATTGATTCAGAATATATAATTAAAAATAATCGTGTGCTTCTTTTGTAATTGTATTTGTTACACAAAGTTCCATATTGTCTCCTCTGATTCTCGGACAAAACTATGAATCTTTGAAACTTCGCTTACTTTCTGGCAAAGATGACTGAGGCTTACCTTGTACTTTCCCTGCAATAATGTCTTTTTAAAATTTTTTTTATTGAGTTATAGTCATTTTACAATGTTCTGTCAAATTCCAGTGTATAGCACAATTTTTCAGTTATACTTGAACATACATACATTCATTGTCACATTTTTTTCCTCTGTGAGCTACCGCAAGATCCTGTATATATTTCCCTGTGCTATACAGTATAATCTTGTTTATCTATTCTACATATTGAAATCTCAGTCTGTCCCTTCCCACCCCGCTACCCCTTGGCAACCACAAGTTTGTATTCTATGTCTATGAGTCTTTCTGTTTTGTATTAATTTTTTTTTTTTTTTAGATTCCACATATGAGCAATCTCATATGGTATTTTTCTTTCTCTTTCTGGCTTACTTCACTTAGAATAACATTCTCCAGGGACATCCATGTTGCTGCAAATGACGTTATGTTGTCGGTTTTTATGGCTGAATAGTATTCCATTGTGTAAATATACCACATCTTCTTTATCCAGTCATCTGTTGATAGACATTTAGGCTGTTTCCATGTTTTGGCTATTGTAAATAGTACTGCTGTGAACATTGGGGTGCAGGTGTCATCCTGAAGTAGGGGTCCTTCTGGATATATGCCCAGAAGTGGGATTCCTGGTTCATGTGGTAAGTCTATTCCTAGCCTTTTGAGGAATCTCCATACTGTTTTCCACAGTGTCTGCACCAAACTGCATTCCCACCAGCAGTGTAGGAGGGTTCCCTTTTCTCCACAGCCTCTCCAGCATTTGTCATTTGTGGAATTTTGAATGATGGCCATTCTGACCAGTGTGAGGTGATACCTACCTCATTGTAGTTTTGATTTGCATTTCTCTAATAATTAGTGATATTGAGCATTTTTTCATGTGCCTATTGATCATTTGTATTTCTTCCTTGGAGAATTGCTTGTTTAGGTCTATTGCCCATTTTTGGATTGGGTCATTGTTTTTTTCTTATTAAGATGTATGAGATGCTTATGTATTCTGGAGATCAAGCCTTTGTCAGTTTCATTTGCAAAAATTTTCTCCCATTCCATAGGTTGTCGTTTTGTTTTACTTACGGTTTCCTTTGCTGTGCAGAAGCTTGTAAGTTTAATTAGGTCCCATTTGTTTATTCTTGCTTTTATTTCTATTGCTTGGGTAGACTGCCCTAGGAGAACATTTTTGAGATGTATGTCAGATAATGTTTTGCCTATCTTTTCTTCTAGGAGGTTTATTGTATCTTGTCTTATGTTTAAGTCTTTGATCCATTTTGAGTTTATTTTTGTGTATGGTGTAAGGGAGTGTTCTAGCTTTATTGATTTGCATGCTGCTGTCCAGTTTTCCCAACACCATTTGCTGAAGAGACTGTCTTTATTCCATCATATACTCTTGCCTCCTCTGTCTAAGATTAGTTGACCAAGAGTTTGTGGGTTCATTTCTGGGCTCTCTATTTTGTTCCATTGGTCCTTATGTCTGTTTTTGTACCAATACCATACTGTCTTGATTACTGTATCTCTATAGTATTGTCTGAAGTCTGGGAGAGTTATTCCTCCAGCCTCTTTCTTTTTCTTCAGTAGTGTTTTGGCAATTCTAGGTCTTTTGTGGTTCCATATAAACTTTTTTATGATTTGTTCTAGTTCTGTGAAATATGTCCTGGGTAATTTGACAGGAATTGCATTAAATCTGTAGATTGCCTTGGGCAGTATGACCATTTTAACAATATTGATTCTTCCAATCCAGGAGCATCTAATATCTTTCCATTTTTTTAAGTCTTCTTTAATTTCCTTAATCAGTGTTTCATAGTTTTCCATGTATAAGTCTTTCACCTCCTTGGTTAGATATATTCCTAGGTATTTTATTACTTTGGGTGCTATTTTAAAGGGGATTGTTTCTTTACTTTCTGTTTCTGTTGATTCATTGTTTGTGTAAAGAAATGCAACTGATGTTTGAACGTTAATCTTGTAACCTGCTACCTTGCTGAATTCTTTGATTAGTTCTAGTAGTTTTTGTGTGGACCTTTTAGGGTTTTCTATATATAGTATCATGTCATCTGCATATAGTGACACTTTTACTTCTTCTTTTCCAATTTGGATCCCTTTTATTTCTCTCTTTCCTGATTGCTATGGCTAGGACTTCCAAGACTATGTTGAAGAGGAGTGGTGATAGTGGGCAGCCTTGTCCCAGATTTTAGTGGGAAGCTTTTGAGTTTTTCACCATTGAGTAGTTGTCTGTAGGTTTGTCATATATAGCTTTTATTATGTTGAGATATGTCCCCTCTATACCCACTTTGGTGAGAGTTTTTATCATAAATGGGTGTTGAATTTTATCAAATGCTTTTTCTGCATCTATTGAGATGATCATGTGGTTTTTGTCCTTTCTCTTGTTGATGTGATGTATAATATTGTCTTTTAACAATATCCTAAATTGTTTCTTTTGTCCCGGAATTTTTTTTTTTTTGTAATCAATTTCTACTATGTGTAGAGGTTATAGTTCAGTGCTGAATGAAACAGAGGTTAGGTTTGCTTTGGGGGGTGTATTAATTAGTATTCCACTGCTGCGTGACAAACTCCCACAAACTTAGTAGCTTCAAGTTACACTTATTTATTATTTCGTAGTTCTGTAGGTCAGAAGTTCGGCACACGATGGCTAAATCAAGGTACCAGCTGTGACTGCAGTTCTTTAGGGCAGGGGGTCCTCTTCCAAGCTCACTGGTTATTGGCAGGATTTGTTTCTTCTTACACTCCCCATGTGGCCCCCTCCAACTTCAAGCCAGCAACCAGCAAGTCTCAGACTTTGAATGTCTCTGATTCCCCTTCTTCCTTGAGCCAAGAGAAAACTCTTTTAAGGACCTTTCCAGAGAATTCAAAATAATCATCATAAATCAACTAATTAGTAAACTTGATACCTTTTTCCATGTGAGACGACATATTCATGGGCATGATGAGGGCAAAGGTCATGAAGGCCAAAATGCTGTCTACCACGGGGAGGTTTGGGAGAAAGAAAAATCATAACAAAGAGAAATAACTGCAATTGAAAATAGGTAAGAATTACTGGATTGAAGCATAAGAACAGAAAAGGCATGGGCATCCTTAGACAAGGTCAGCAGTTCCCAGCACTCCTGATAAAGTGACATCTTACCTTAAACATATATAGGATGAGAAGGCTCTAGTCTGCAAACAACACATGCCAAAGGGTTTGAGGGAGTTGATGCCACCTGCAGATGGAACCAAAAGATGAGAAAATTTGTGACATTTTCCAGGTGCTGAAAGGGGGAGGTGAGGTAAATAGGGGGCAAAGGGAATTATGACTTGATATGAGGCCTGATAGGTAAGCAGGGACCATATTGTTCATGGAAAGTTAACATGGATTCTATTCTGAGTGTAAAGAGAAGCCACGGAGGGTGGGAGGGGAATGAAAGCTCATCTGTATCAGAAATTGTTAGAAATGTGAAAAATGTTAGCACCCAGGAACTTTCCCTGTGTTTTCTGCTCCATGGGGTCTGGGATGGTGTTTGAACATCAGTTTTTTTTTTAACAAATTCTTCAAAGATTCTGACCCACCTGTAAATATCAGAAATGGAACCTATTTTACTGATCACCAGCTTCACTATTTTACATCAACTCTCATTAATCTCCACATTCCTCCTTGCTCTTTTTTTGATTTCATAACAGCATTTTAGTATTATCTAGTTACTTGTTTCTAATGGATATGATTTTCAATTTGTCTCTTCCACTGACATCTAACTTTTTTCATAGGAAAACAAAATATTTGGGAGTTCTTTGTTTTCTTTCAGATTTTCAGCCGAAGGATGAGATAATCAGCCATAAAGAAGTTCCCATCTATGAAAAATGTACATCTTTTGCTCAACATCAGAGAGTTCTTCATAGAGAGAAACTATGTGAATGTCAGGAATGTGGGAAGACTTCTTGTCAAGCCTCAAAGCATGTTCCACATGACAGAATACATTCTAGTGAAAAAACCTGCAAATGTGAAGAATGTGGAAAGAACTTTAGTAATGGACATCAGCTTACTATACATCAGAGATTGCATGTTGGTGAGAAATCCTATAAATGTAAGGAATGTGGGAAAATTTATATTAGAGGCTCAGCCTTTGTTAAACACGGAAGAATTCATAGTGGTGAGAAGCCATATGCCTGTAAGGAGTATGGGAAGACCTTTAGCAGTAGCCATCAATTTACTGAACAGCAGAGTCCGCATACTGGTAAGAAACCATATGAATGTCTAGAGTGTGGAAAAGCTTTTTATAGTAGCTCATACCTTGTTCAACATCAAAGAATCCATAATGGTGAGAAACCTTATGAATGTAAGGAATGTGGAAAAGCTTTTATAGTGTATGGAAAACTCATTCGGCATCAGAGTATTCACACTGGTGAAAAACCTTTTGTATGTGAAGAATGTGGAAAGGCCTTTAGTACTAGCTCCCCCCTTGTTAAACATCAGAGAATTCATACTGGCGAGAAACCCTATAAGTGTAAGGAATGTGGCAAAGCCTTTACTGCGTATGGGCAGCTTGCTCGACATCAGAGTATTCATACTGGCGAGAAGCCCTTTGAATGTAAGGAATGTGGAAAGGCCTTTAGACTTAATTCATTTCTTAACGCACATCGGAGAATTCATGCAGGGTTTAAGTCCCATGAGTGCAAGGAATGTGGGAAGGCCTTTAGTCGTGCCTCATACCTTGTTCAGCATGAAAGGGTTCATACAGGTGAGAGACCCTATGAGTGTAAGGAGTGCAGCAAGGCCTTCAGCACTGGCTCCCACCTTGTCCAGCATCAGAGGATTCATACTGGTGAGAAGCCCTATGAATGTCAGGTATGTGGCAAGGCATTTATTAGCCGCCATCAACTTACTGTACATCAGAGGGTTCACAGTGGTGAGAAACCCTATGAATGCAAGGAGTGTGGAAAGGCCTTTAGAGTGCATGTACATCTTACACAACATCAGAAGATTCATATTGATGTGAAACCCTATGAATGTAAGGAATGTGGAAAAACTTTCAGTCGGGCCTCATACCTCGTACAACATGGGAGAATTCATACTGGTGAGAAGCCCTATGAGTGTAAGGAATGTGGGAAGGCCTTTAGTTCTGGCTCTTACCTCATTCAACATCAAAGGATTCATACTGGTGAGAAACCTTATGAATGTAAGGAATGTGGAAAAGCTTTTATAGTGTATGGAAAACTCATTCGGCATCAGAGTATTCATTCTGGTGAAAAACCTTTTGTATGTGAAGAATGTGGAAAGGCCTTTAGTACCTTCTCATACCTCGTTCAACATCAGCGAATTCATACTGGCGAAAAGCCCTATGAATGTAAAGAATGTGGAAAGGCCTTTAGTTCTAGCTCCCCCCTTGTTCAACATCAGAGAATTCATACTGGCGAGAAACCCTATAAGTGTAAGGAATGTGGCAAAGCCTTTACTGCGTATGGGCAGCTTGCTCGACATCAGAGTATTCATACTGGCGAGAAGCCCTTTGAATGTAAGGAATGTGGAAAGGCCTTTAGACTTAACTCATTTCTTAATGCACATCGGAGAATTCATGCAGGGGTTAAGCCCCATGAGTGCAAGGAATGTGGGAAGGCCTTTAGTTGTGCCTCATACCTTGTTCAGCATGAAAGGGTTCATACAGGTGAGAGACCCTATGAGTGTAAGGAGTGCAGCAAGGCCTTCAGCACTGGCTCCTACCTTGTCCAGCATCAGAGGATTCATACTGGTGAGAAGCCCTATGAATGTCAGGTATGTGGCAAGGCATTTATTAGCCGCCATCAACTTACTGTACATCAGAGGGTTCACAGTGGTGAGAAACCCTATGAAACCCTATGAATGTAAGGAATGTGGAAAAACTTTCAGTCGGGCCTCATACCTCGTACAACATGGGAGAATTCATACTGGTGAGAAGCCCTGTGAGTGTAAGGAATGTGGGAAGACCTTCAGACTTAATTCATTCCTTACTGAACATCAGAGGATACACACTGGTGAGAAACCCTTCAGATGCAAAAAATGTGGGAAGGCCTTTAGATACAGTTCAGCCCTTAAAGCACATCAGAGAAACCATGTGGGTATAAAACCCTAAGAATTTAAGGAATTTGGAAAGTCCTTTTTGTATAGCTCAACAATCGTTCGTCAGAGAATTCATGCTGGTGAAACTTTTGAATATAAAATGTGTTGATCAGCCTTTAGAAAATATTCTCACCTTTCTTTTATTAGAGAATTCATAATGTAATTCAGGAAACATGAGAAAGCATTCATTCATCATTCCTGTGTTTACAGTATCAGAATATCATCACCCTCTGGTGGCCAGTTCAGAAAAGGTGGGAAGCATTAATACTCATAGCATGAAATTTTGTGACATATTCTACTATGACTGGATGAGTAAGTGACTTTAAAAAACCTTCCAGTTGCTTTTAAAGCATTTGAAACTTCAGATAATTCATCCGAATTTCTTAAAACCATTAATGTGATATATTTGGGAAAGCCTTTAGCTGTGGGACACGTGTTAGCTCTCGTCATTGTCATTCTGACCTGACAACCTGTGTGACACCAGGCACTGTACTTTTCATCTCAGGGCATTGTTTTAAAATGGTGATGATGACAGAACCTATGAACTTGTGAAAACCTATGCTCATTGTTTATTAGTTTTATTATTACATTATTTTTTTTAACTGCTAGTGAAATTTTGAGAGTACGACCCTACAGGTGTAGTTAATTTAGAAATGTCCCTCTAGCCATGGACCCGTTTTAGAATTTTAGATAAATCTTCCTGCATGAAACTTTGTAGAAAGGAAGAAAAATGAGAGGATATTCATTTAGAACTCATCTCTTAAGTTGAATCAAACAATTCATCAAATATGCCCAGTCTTTCAGTGGGTGTGAAATTGTTGAGAATAGCCTCTAATCCACATTATTTGTCCAAAATTCAAGATATGTTGGAAATTAATAATAGGTAATAGATAGGAAAAATAAACTGTCCACTTGGAAATTTCTTTCGCAACTTTTTAAAAATGGAAATTTCAATGTAGAGAAAAGTAAAAGGAATAGTAAAATTGCCACTATCTTTGGTATCATTTGCCTTATTTATTGCACTCTGTCTCCCCGTCTGTCCATCTGTACATGGTTATGTCTGCATGTGAGAGTAAGCTGGGGACTTTGTCCCTAAATATTAATCTTTTACTCTCAAGCCCCACCTTTTCACTTGGTTTTTTATTTTTTGAAAAGTCCAAGGAAGTTGTGTTACAGAATGCCTTGCATTCTGTATTTAATTGTTTCCTCACACTGCTGTGTAACTGGTTCCTTTATCCTAGGTTTTTTTTCTGTATTGAAAGTTAAAAAGATTTCATTGGGTTGTGGAGAACACTTTCAAGGTAAGGCTGCAAATACTTGCAAACACATTATACCAGATTTTCCCATAATTAGTAGTACTAATTGGTAATTGGCGAAGGTAGTCACTGCCAGAACTTTCCATCATACAGCTCCTTTTTGCAGTTAGTGATCTGAATAGGTATATTTGTAACATCTCCATTTGGCAAGTGACCAATGTGTGTAAGTATAAATTTGAAATTATGGCCTATTGAGGAAAGAATAATAATAAGGTGCCTATGTAACAACTTCTGGCATGAGGTCAGAGCTGTAATTGGAAAATTAATTTTTTAAATAACCAAATTAACTAGAAAAATAATGCCTACAGGAAACCAGGATTAAAAGCCAGAATTTCACTTTGCTCACCTCTTTATCCCTACCACCTATACAATAATTGTCACAGTGTATGCAATTAAAAAAGCTGTTAAAAGAGGGAATAATCATTCACTTATTCTAGGATCTTTTCAGGAGTATTGATTACCATACATCTCAAAATGGCTTTGTTGATGATTTTTTCATTTATATATTTTTAAATCAGCTTGTCAGTTTCTATGAGGGAAAATGGATTTGAGAATTATAATGTGGATTGTATTGAATCTATAGATCAATATGGACATAATTCACATCTTAGCACTGTGGAGTCCACCAATCCATGAACATATATGTCTCCTTTTATTTAGGTCTTTAATTTCTCTGAGTAATGTCTTGTGATATTCAGTGTTCAGGTCTCCTACATATTTTTTTAAACTTATTCTTAAGTGTGTTGTAATTCTTGGTGTTATGATAAATGCTATTGTTGAATTATCAGTTTATATATGTATATAATGTTTTTGCATATTGACTGCTGTAACTAAGTTTGTTTATGAGTTTTAGTCACCTTTTTGTAGACGTATTAGAATTTTCTACATACAAAACCATGTCCTTCAGGAATAAAGACACTAGCATCCAGTACAATGTGGAATAGAAGGGATGAGAGTGGACATCTTGTCTTTTGTCTAATCTTGGGAAGAAAACATTTAGTTCTTTACCATTAAGCCATTAAGTATAATGTTAGCTTTTGATTTTTCATAGATGCCGCTTATCAGAGTGAAGGATTGCCCTTTTATCATTAAAGTGAGTTGATTTTTTTCTTCATCAATTGAGATTATCATACAGTTCTTCTCTATTGTCTTCATACAGCAATTTACATTGATTTTCAAATGTTAATACCTGTTTCATTTCTAAGATCATCGTATATGTGTCATACACTTCTGCTTTCACTTTGCTGTTTATTAAAGAATGTTTACATCTGTCTTGATGGTGCTGCTTTTTAGTTTGAGGTTACTGAGGTATAATTTATATATAGTAAAATTCACTCTTTGGGGTGTACAGTTCAGTTCCATGGTTTTTGACAGATACATGCAGTTGCATAACCATAAGCACAATCAAGATACAGAATACTTCTATCACCCTAAAAACTTTCCCCATGCCCCTGGGTAGTCCGTTACCTTCCTCCAACCCCAGCTCATGGCAACAACTGATCTATATTTTTGTTGTTTCAAGAATGTCATGCAAATAGTTGGTAGAATCTTGTTCCTGGCTTTTTTCATTTAGTATAATGCACTTATGATTCAACCATTTTGTTGTGTTTATCAGTTGTTCTTTTTATTTTTCAGTAGTATTCCATTGTGTGGGTAAACCAAAATCTAATCTGTTAACCCTTTCACCAGATGATAGAAATCTGGGTTATTTCCAGGTTTTGACAATCATGAATAAAGGTACCATTTCCACATTTGTGTGAAAAAATATTTGCATTTCTTTAGGTAAATACCTAGGGATAGAAGTGTTATATGGTAATTATATGGTTTTTTCCTTTTGTAACTTTTTTTTTTAAATGTGTTTAATTTTATAAGAAATTGCCAAGCTGTTTTCCAAAGTGGCTGTACCATTTGACATTCCCTGTCAGTGTACGAGGGTTCTATTGTTACACATCCTCACCAGCACTTGGTGTTGTCAGTTTGTTTTGGTTTTCAGCCATTATAATAGGTGTCAGGTAGAATCTCATTGTGGTTTTAATTTGCATTTTCATAATGGCTAATGATGTTCACCCATATTTGACATCCATATATGTTTGGTGAAGTATTTGTTCAAATTGTTTTGCCATTTTAAAAATTGGGTTGTTCGTTTTTGTACTGTTGAGTTTTGAAGAGTTCTTTATATATTCTGGATGTAAGTTCTTTGTTGGATTTGCAAAGTTTCTTTCTCAATCCAATTTCATTCTCTTTATTGTCTTTTGTAGAGTAAAGTTATTCATTTATATAGTCCAACTTCAGTTTACTTTATGGATAGTGCATTTGGTGTTTTATAGTTTCACAGTTTACGTTTAGATCCATGATCCATTTTGAAATAACTTTTGTATAAGATGCAAGGTTTCAGGTTGAGGTTCATTTTTTTGCATATGGATATTCAGTTGTTCCAACAGCATTGTTGAACAGATTATCCTTTCTCTATTGAATTGCCTTTACAGCTTTGTGAAAAATGAATCTTCCATCTCCTGATAAATATCATTGTGCCTATTACTGGCCCAAGGAAGACTAGATGTATCAGAAAAAAATATGAATAATGATGGAGACTTATCAATAGGTTCTGATCAATTTATAACCACACGCTATGAATTCTGTTTTCCTTCTTTGGCACTATGTTTTGGGCTCCATAGTGTTCATCTTGTACCAGGCAATAGCAGTGAGTCCAACATGTTCACAACACCAGCCTCTCCCCTAGACTCTCCCCTAACATGATGGCCACCCACACTATCATATGAGTTTTTATGTCTCTATTTGTCTTTTCCATTTTGCCACTTTGTAGGACTCATTAGGATGGTGTTTCAATGTTTCCTCTCTGAGGAAACTATCGAACCCCTGAAATATGCCCAAGGATACTGATATTTGGCATAATCACAATGAAATGATGGCAAAAATCATAACTGTGGCATAATTTGAAGCAGAGCTACAAATCAATTGTTCATTGCGGGACTTTTAAATATAAATGGATAGCTGTGGATCACTGGATTGAAAAATAAGAAAAAGTAAATAATAGAGGAAGTATGGAGTAAAAACTGCAGGGGAAGAAAACTTTGGATTTTAAGTATTGTCAAGGAATATGAGAATACGTTGCATCCATGAAATAACAAGATTCTGTTCAAAATAATACAAGAATGAAAAGAATTATGGAACATTAAAATGAATGTATATTTTTAAAGTGTTCAGTAGAGAGGTTGAAAGGTAATGTTCAAGAAATATTCCTAAAGTTGGGGAGGAGGGACATAGAGGAAAAGAGAAAAGCAAAGAAATAAAGATCTGAATGGAAATCAATGAAGTAAACTGAATAAACTGTAGAGAAAATCAGTGAAACCAAAAGCCTTAAGAATAATAAAATAAACTTCTAGCCAAGCTTTATCAAATTAAAAAGAGTAAAAACACAAATTACCAATACCAAGAATAAGAAAGGAGACATCACTATAGATTATACAAATATTAAAAAGAAATAAGTGGAAATTTTGAATCTATTTATACCAAACAAACAGATAACAAATTTAATGGAAAAATTCCTTTAAAGATACAAATGACTAAAGTTCACGTAAGAAAAGATAACCCGTAGAGTCCTACACCTCTTTAAGGAATTAAATTTGGAATTACAAACATTTACACAAAGCAAACTTCAGGCATAAATGCTTCAGTGGTGAGTTCTACTAAACATTTAAAGAAACCATACCAATTGTACACAAACTATCCCCAAAAATTGAAAAGTAGGAAATGCTTTTCACCTTACTCTGTGAAGGTAACATTTCAGTGACACCAAAACCCAGACAAAGGTATTACAGGAGAAGCATAGACCAATACCCTTCATTAACATAGATGCAGAACCGGAATAAACTTTTAGCAAATCAAACCAACAATAGAACATACCAAGAAAAAGTAGAATTTATCCAAGAAATGCAAGGTTTGATATTTTTAAATTAATGTTAAAAAAGGTAAAATATACAATTGGGGGGGTCTAGGGTGATCCCCCAACTTCCTACTTCTCAGTACCCTCACTCTCGTACAGCCCTCTCTCATTTTACCAGAATTGACCTGTGTGAACCAAATAATACGGCAAAAGTAAGGGCAAATCACCACCAATTTTAGGTTATAAAAGACACTGGTTTCCTTCTTGGGTGCACTTTCTTGCTCTTGAATCACTTGCTTTATTTGGGAGAATCCATCATGATCATCCCTATGGAGAAACCCATGTGGCAAGGAGCTGAACCTTCCTGTCAACAGCAGGGGGACAAAAGCTTGGAACTGAAACTTCCAGCCTCAGGCAAGTCTTCAGGGACTGCAGCCCCAGTAGGCAGCTTGCCTGCAATTTCATAGGGAATCTTGAACCCTAATTGCCTACCTAAACTGCCCCCAGATTAATGTAATTTTCTTGAAAAAAATGTAAACAGAAAGCAACAGAAAGCAGATCAGTGGTTTCCTGCAGATGGATGAGTACAGAAGGACTCAAAGAAAGGGCTCAAGAAATCTTAAATTTCATAGGTATAAATATATATCAAATTATACATATTAAATATATGTAGTTTAGACTTGAGGAAGGGTGGGGCTTTTTTTTAAGCTAATAGATACGCAAAACTCACCATTCATTATTTTACTGTATTTTACTGTTACCTGTGCTTTGAGGTTAATTATATTTATTTAATGTATCTATATGTAGAAATAGAACACAAGGGTGTGCTACTGTGCAGCCTTCCCCAGCTTCACATTCAGAGACATGTCGCAGCTTGAAATCGGTTGTGTGGCAAACACTACAACTCAGAGCTTAATTTATTGTTTCGTTGGCTGTGAAGACGTAAGAAAGTAGAGACTAACTCAGATTAAATTTAAAAATATATTGTGTTTGTAGTTTTCCACTGGGAACAGCACAGAATTGTGAGAAAATAATCTTTCAGAATTCAAAAATTTTTACCCCATTAAGCAAATAAATTACTGACATCATTGATAAATGACTGACATTCCAACGAATTTCTTTGCTGTTTCATTATATTCCTGTTAATGAAAAAAAATCAACCAATATTCATTTTGACAATTGACCAAAAATATGGACATTTTGCCACAGAATATATATGAGTGGAGAATAAACACATAAAAAGTGCTCAAAATTATGAGTCATTAGAGAAAATTCAAGGTAAACCACAATGAGATTCTACTAGCACATGCCTATTAGAATGGCAAACATTAAGAACACTGAGCTTAGCAATTGTTGGTGAATACATGGGAGAACTGGAACTCTGAGTCAGTGCTGGATGAATCATATATGGTACAGCCACTTGAGGGCGCAATTTGGCAATTTGCAAAAATTTGAAATACTCAGCTGCCCTATGATGAAGGCATTGCACTCCTACATATTAACAAGAGAAATAAAAGCATAGGCCCACATGAAGACCTGTAAATTCATGGTCATAGTAGCTTCATTTGCAATAGTTAAAAATCCAAATGTCATTTGGTAGAAGGAGGGGTTAAAAAAATCGCAGTGCATTTGACTTAAGAATCTGGGAGGACAGTAGAGCAGGAAGCACCAGGAATTTATGTCCCCAACTGGACAACAATTGTACTGACAGAATGTGTTTCATATAACTATTTTGGAGCTCTGTGGTTTATTCAAAAGCTTACAACTTCAGAGGAAGGCTTAGGCAGTAAATTGCAGTTAACTTTGGTCAATTCCAGCCCTTAGCACTGTAGTAGCTACCCCCCCCCCAATACCTTTGCCCTGTGGCAGGCTGTTGTGCATGTGTCCCTGGAACAGCATGCATGCAGTTGGTGGGAACCTGGGTGAAACGCTGCTCTCCAAATGCTGAGGATATGTGCTCTGATCTATTGCTGCTTCTGACTGCAGAGGTGAAGACATAGAAGTGGGTAGCCAATTGTGTAACCATCATCCCATTTTTGGAAGCCCCTCCCTCTCCAGCTGAAGCAACTTCCAGAGGATTTAAGGTACCAGCACATATTCCCTGCTTCATTTTTCTCCTTTCTCCTTTGGGAGCTAGCTTTTTAGGGCTAAGACATTCCAAAGCAATCACATATTCAGAGGAACTTAGAAAGTCACTGTACATGGAAAGGCATGGAAAAGGCCTGAGAAGACCTTAAGTTTACACCTAAGGTTGATCACCAGCAGAAATAGCCTACGACAACTAAATTTTTAATGAATAAAAATGGCAAACCTTGGGGAAAGTAAAGAATCTGATTTCCAAAGTTACACATTAAAATGTCTACTGTTCAACAAAAAAACTACAAAGCATACAAAAAAACAGGAAAGCACGGCGCATTCCAGGGAAAAATAATAAATCACCAGAAACTGTCCCTTAAAAACACTTGGTGGCAGATCTACTAGACAGACTTTAAAACAACTGTCATGTAGATAATCAAAGAACTAAGTAGGACATGGAGAAAGCAAAGAAAATTATATATGGACAAAATGGAAATATCTCAAAAGAGGGAGAAAGCATAAAAAGAAACCAAAAAGAAATTCTGAAGCTAAAATTACCACAACTGGGGGAAAAAAAAAAACTTAGAGGGATTCAAAAGCAGATTTGAGAAAACAGAAGAATCAGTGAACTTCAAGATAGGAAAATTGAAAAAGAAAAAAAAAATCTGAAGAAAAGTGAACAGAACATAAGGTACCTCTGGAACACCTTCAAAAGGAAAAACATGTACGTTGTGGGAGTCCCAGAAAAGAGAAAGGGGCAGAGAGATAGCCTGAAAAATTAATGACTGACAACTTCCCAATTTTGATGAAAGATATGAATAGTAACATCCCAAAGGCTCAATGAACCCCAAGAATTAACTCAAAGGGACCCAAATCAAAACAGGTCACAAAATGCCAAAACACAGAGACAAAGAATCTTGAAAGAAACAAGAAGTGAGTTGTCACATTCAAAAGATACTCAATAAGATTATCCACAGATTTTTCATCAGAAACCTTGAAAGCCAGAAAGCAATGGACATATTTGTCCAAAGTGCTGAAGGAAAAAACCAAGAATCCTGTATTTGGCAAAATTGTCTTTCAAAAGGGAGGGGAAAATTAAGAAATCCCAGATAAACAAAAGCTAAGGGAGTTTGTTACCACTAGACCTGCCCAGCAAGAAATGCTGAAGGAAGTCTTTCAAGTTGAAATAAAAGGACATTAGACTAACTCAAAGCCATATGAAGGAATAAAGATCTCTGGTAAAGGTACATACATGGGCAATTTTTTAAACTACTATTGTAACTTTGGTTTGTAACTCCATTTTAAAATTTCTACGTTATTTGAGGAAACAATACATTAAAAATTATCAGTCTTTGTTTCTAGATATACAATGTATAAAGATGTAATTTTGTGACATCAATAACTGAAAGGGTTGGGGGTGGATGGAACTGCAGAGGAGCAGAGTTTTTGTATGTTATTGAAGTTAGGCTGGTATAAATCCAAATTATAGTTGTTATCATTTTAGGATATTTAATGTAATCCCCATGGTAACCACAAAGAAGATAGCTATAGAATATACACAAAAGGAAATGAGAAGGGAATTAAAACAATTCACATCAAAAACATTAAAAACAAGACAGTAGTGCAGGAAATGGGGGACCAAGAAAAGCTACAAGGCATTTAGAAAACAAACAGCAAATGACAGAAGTAAATCCATCCTTATCAGTAATTAAATGTGAATGGATTAAACTCTCCAATCAAAAGACAGAGATTAACAGAATGGATTTTTTTTAAAAATGATCCAACTATATGCTGACTACAGAGGCTAACTTTAGATGCAAAGACCTAAGCAGGTTGAAAGTAAAAGGATGGAAAAACATATTCCATGCAAATAATAACCAAAGAGAGTAAGGGTGGCTATACTAATAGCAGAAAAAATTGACTTTGTTAAAAAAAAAAAAGTTACAAGAGCCAAAGAAAGCCATTTTCATCTAGCAATAAAATGTTCTACACAGCAAGAAGATATAAGAATTATAAACATTTATGCACCTAATAATAGACCAAGAAAATATATGAAGCAAAAGTGGACAAAATTAAAGGACTAAACAGACAGTTTTACAATAGCTGGAGACTTTAATACCTGACTCTCAATAATGGATAGAACAAACAGGAACAAAAAAAAAAAAGAAAGAAAAGAAAGAAAGAAAGAAAGAAAAAATCAAAGAGAGAATAGAGGACTTGAATAACAGAATAAACCAGTTAGGTCTAACAGAATTATACATAATACTTTACCCAACAACAGCAGAAAATACTATCAACAAAGGAAAAAGGCAACCCACAGAATGGGAGAAATTATCTGCAAATGACACATTTGGTAAGAGATTAATATCCAGCATATAGAGAAATCCTAAAACTCAATGACAACAAAACACAAGCCAACTCAAAATTGGGGAAATGACTTGAATAGGTATTTTCCTAAAGAAGATATACAAATAACCAATAAGCACATGAAATGATAGTCACCATCATGAATCATTAGAGAACTACAAATCAAAACGACAATGAGAAATGGCTTCCTACCTATTAGGATAGATACTATTCAAAAAAACAAGTGTTGGTGAGGTTTCAAAAGATACCTGTATACTCATGTTCATAGCAGCATTAATCACAACAACCAAAAGGTAGAAGTAAATCAAGTATCCTTTGAGGGACGAATGAATAAGCAAAATATAGCATATACACAACAACGGAATATTATTCAGCCTTAAAAAAGGAAGGTAATTCTGACACTTGCTGTAACATGGATTAACCTTGAGGACATTATACTGAGTGAAATACAGTCACAAAATGACAAATATATGACTCTATCTATATGAAGTACCTAGAGTAGTCAGATTCATTTATAGAAAGTAGAATGGTGGTTTCCAGAGGTTTGGGGCAGGGGAAATACAGAGTTATTGTTTAATGGGTATAGTTTCAGGTTTGAAAGATGAAAAGACCTCTGGAGATGAATGACGGTGATGGTTGCACAATATGACTGTACTTAATATCACTGAACTGTAACCGAAAGATGGTTAAGACACTAAATTTTATGTTATGTTTATTTTACAAGATTTTTTAAATTTAAAAAAGCATAAAAATTGTGGTATTCATTCAATAGAGCACTACTCAGTGAAAGGAATGAGCTATTTATACATATAGAATGGATGATTCTCAAGACAATTATACTATATAAAGGAAAACAGACCAAAAATAGATATAAATACTTTATGATTCCAATTATATAAAATTCTGAAAAAGACAAAGCTTAGTGAAAAAAATATAAATATAGTGAAAATATAATGAAAAAAATATAGATCAATGGTTTCCTTGGGATGTCACTAATGGTTTCCTGAGGAAGACAAGAACGAATAGTAAAGGGGCACGAGGTAGCATTCTGGGTGATGGATAAGTTCATTATCATAATTATGGTGTCGACTCCCTGAGTGTATACATATTTAAAAACTTATCAAACTATACACATCAAAATGTACAACCAATTATTGCATGAAAATTATATCTCAACAAAGCATTAAAAGAAATTATCACACATAAAAATCTGATCTCCCACTCCTTTTAGAAAACTAGAAGATATGGCAACCCCATATTGACTCTGTTACCTCTCCTCATGCACTGGCAGCAAAGATGGCTGGCTGTGCCACAAATGCCTCATCCCTGGCACAGAGGAGCGACCTCTTCGTAGTCCCCATTTTCCTGCCAACACAGCATTGGTTTTGACATGAGTCATGCAGAGAGCCTGTGGTAATCCACTAAACCTTTAGATTATTTGCTCTCCCAGTGACCTTAGTCATAGGACAGAGGTCTGGAGGTCCTGAGAATTTCTGCAAATCCTGAACCCTGCACAGTCACATTTAAGGGAACCTTTTGAGATGCACTTTTATATCAGGTACATCCCCTCCAGTTTGCCAGCTGGGCCCAGTTAAGTCTTACAGTTGGTGACACAGACTGGATGTTAGACATCAAGGCATATGATTCCTTGGGAGGAGCCAGGTAAACAGCGTCTACTTAACAGTGCTAGGGAATATGAGGCATCTTCAGGAAACAAAGGGCCCAAATCACGCTGCTTCCAGATGCACTGGAGGTTGCACAACCTCCCCTTCCTCAGGGTAATCTCTAGTCCACAAAATTTCATGCCATTCAGACAACAACATTAGGTCCACAAGCCCTGCAAAATTCCCTAGGAGGCCTTGGGTAGCAACACAAGTGAGGCCAGATCTGGACTGAGAGCTGTTCTCTGTCATCCTGCTCCTCCCTGAGGCAATAAACTAGGAGACCCCTTTGGTTTGGTACACCTTAATTCTGTTTTCAACCTACTCAACACAGTTATCAGACCACAGGAGATTAAAGGTGGCTTTATCAATAAGGCTCTTATTATCACTCAAACCAGAGCAATGTTAAGTAAACAGTTGCTGAGATGGGTAATGTGGAAACTGGACGAATCCATCATGAGCATCATACATGATCAACAATGTCCTCGAAAAAGGGAAACTTCTGCAAGCTGCCAGTAGGACCCAGTTCAAGTCTTCATGGTCAAAGATGGGTCGTGTCCACAGGGGAGGGATGACATCTTCCTGTGGCCTCAGGCCACTCACCATTCCCTCTTGGGAAGTGGACACAGAGGCCTGAGCACGGGGAGTGGCTGACATACACTCTGGAGACCTGCCGGTGGGTAGATGGTTTCTGCCACCAATACTAGCAGTGACAAAACTCTGGCAAAGTCTGTGGTCAGAAAATAAAACCCTGCTCCAGAAAGCTTACAACACATCTAGCATCCACTGGGAATCTCTTCAGTACAGATATTTGGATGAACAAGGTTCAACTTCTAGCTGACAACTCCTCATAAAGACCACTCTCAGAACTAATCACTAGTCCGTGCTGCTGTGTTGCAGAAGGAGAGAGCACATTTTCTGAACTCCTTTCTCTAGCATGAATTTTCTGATGCCGGATGAGGGTAGACCTTTGGCTGAAGGCTTTTCCACATTCACTGCACTTATATGGCTTATCTGGTTTGTGAACTTTCTGGTGCTGCCTCAGGTTTGAACTTTGCCTGAAGGTTTTCCCACATTCAAGGCATTCATAGGGCCGCTCACCAGTGTGAAGTCTCCGATGGTTATTGAAGCTGGAGCGTTGGCTAAAGAATTTCCCGCATTCAGGGCACTGATAAGGCCGTTCACCAGTGTGAAGTCTCCGATGGCTATTGAGGCTCGAGCTTTGGCTAAACAATTTCCCACACTCATTGCACTCATAGGGCCGTTCACCAGTGTGGACTCGCTGATGTTTCAAGAGGTCAGAGCTCCGGCTGAAGGCTTTCCCACATACGCTGCACCCATAGGGCCGTTCACCAGTGTGAACTATCTGATGTTGAACAAGACCATCAAAGTGGCTAAAGAATTTCCCACACTCGTTGCACTTATAAGGTTTTTCTCCAGTGTGAACTCTCCAGTGTTTAATTAGGCTGGAGTTGCAGTTGAAGGATTTCCCACATTCACTGCACTCATGAGCACTTTTACCAGTATGAACCCTCTTATGATGAATGAGGTTGGAGCGTTGGCTAAAGAATTTCCCACACTCACTGCACTCATAAGGTTTCTCTCCAGTGTGAACCCTCTTGTGTTGAATGAGATTGGAGCTTCGGCTAAAGAATTTCCCACATTCGCTGCACACGTGAGGACTTTCACCGGTGTGAACTCTCTGATGCTTGATGAGACTGGAGTGCTGACTAAAGAATTTCCCACACTGGCAACACTCATAAGGCTTTCCTCTATTGTGATCTCTCTGGTGTTGAACGAGGCCGGCGGCATAGCTGAAGAATATCCCACATTTGCTGCACTCATAAGGCCTTTCTCCAGTGGGGGTTCTCTGCTGAACGAGTGAGGGTTTGTCACTGAGAGCATTCTCAAATTCACTGCACTTCTTACGGCGTTGCATGGTGGGAAAATCCACCACGCTTTCAGAGTTGTGGTGTGGCTCCCAGACACTGGGAGGGACCTGATGCTGGAGAAAACCACATCTGGCCACAAAGTCCTTCCCGCCCTCCCTCAGTGGGAAAGGCTTCCTTGATGTGTCATCGCTGCAGCCCTTCACAAGCGCGGCCCTGCCCTCCTTCCTTCCAATAGGCTTGTCTCCATTCTGCTGCATCTGTTGCTGGTGAAGGTTGGCATTGAACTTGAACTCCTTCCCGTATGCCTCACATACATGTGGTTTCTGCCTGGGATGTGTTGCCTGGTGTTCAGCCAGCTGCAAAATGCCTTTCAAGTGTAGGCCACATGTGTCATAGGGGTAGTGCTTCTGGATGGATGGTGCTGCCTTGGGATTCATGTCCTGTGACACTTCTACAGAAACACAAATTTCAGAAGGTGACTCCTCACTGTCTCTTCCACGGCAAAAGTCTGAAAGCAGAGAGTGCTGGTGAAATTCATGTTAATTTTTATAGGCAGAAACAACCCAATCACAAATGCAAGTCTGACCCAAGAATGAGTCCGTAGGATTGTTGGCAAGATAAGAGGCCTGAGGTCAGGATAAGGTATGGTCTTCTCCACAGTACTGTGCCTGGTAAGGTCACAGAATAGGGGAAGACTTCCCAGGAGCAAGGACACGAGGGCGCAGTATCAGGTGGAAAGGCAGATCTCCAACTCACTTCTCTATAAAGGCTTTTCAAAGGGCACTGGCTGCTGTAGCCCATGAGGGCTGTGCAGAAGGGTACGTCCAGGCCCAGGAAAATCTGACTGCAACTGGATAACTGGTGTTCAGGGACTATCAGAGGAAATGTGCACATGTCACAATGTATCAAGTGTAGACCCATGTTGGAGAGACCTGTGGGAAGAGTGAGACGTGGAGGCCAGAAAGGTGGGGCACAGTCAGGGGCCTGGTGTTAGAGTAAAAATGGCAGCTTGTCAAGCAAAGGAAAGGAGAGGAGAGTAGAGGAGAGGAGTGGGGAGGGGAGGTGGGGAGGGGAGGGGAGGGTAGGAAAGGAAGAAGAGATATAAGCCCATTGGCCTTGGCACCAAAACAATGATGAACATGAGAAAAGTTGCAGGTATGATTTGAAGACAGCAGTGACATCACATTCTCCCCCACCTCCCACTTACCCGAGCCAGGCCCTTTATATGCCCCTCTTGCCATGGCTGAAGTCATGTCCACTTGGTCAGGAACCCAGGGCTCTGCCCCCATCTCCAGCTGGGCCACTATGTGGGACCTGAAAGATGTAAGTCCTAAGGGAAACATAGGGCAGGTAAGGGGCCAGCTCTTGCCCAGGTGAACTACCCCACAACAGGTCATAGGAAAGAAGACAAAATATTACAGAAGTAACACACAAGGGAGGTCTGGAGGGAACATCCCAATAGTCATGGCAAGTGGTAACCACGTTAGTGCCTAGAATCCCTGGCGTTCAGGATTAGGAAATGTTAGCTAAAGGAAAGGAGCCGAACAGAACTGTCATAGACCTGGACAATCACCCAGGCGGGCAGCGGCCGAGTCAGGTGGGACCTGCCGGGCTGACTGCAAGACTTCATTCTGGGACCTTTCCCTGTAAAACTTCAGAGCAGCGGGTGTTGGGGCTCTCTGGGGAGACCATGGGACCCTGCACACAGCTCAGCTCTGGAACCCACAAAACATATACCAGGAAGTGGGAAGGAAGCAGGGCCCATGGTCCAGCTGTGAGAAGGAAGGAGCTGCCTCTTCAGAAAAGAGGACCGAAAATGATGTGCTCAGGACACCTGAGTGGGTGTGAAAGGCTTACCCAGCGAGGCTATCAGTGCAAAGTTCTCCAGCATCACATCGCAGTACAGGAGTCTCTGAGCCTCATCAAGGAGTCCCCACTCCTCCTGGGAGAAGTAAATGGTCACGTCCTCAAAGGTCACACAGCCCTGCCGTGAGGGGACAGTTCATTCCATGATCAGCCTCTCTCCTCAGGACTCCCTGTCTATCCCCTGTTCACCCTCCTCCCCAGCTCCCCGACTCAGAGGGGACCCCAGGCCCTGGTCCCACACCTTATATGACTGCTGTTTCAGCCCACAGCAATGCCAGGGAGTGGGCAGAGAGACACCAGCTAAGCTCTGGGCCTGAAGTGCAGGGCCCTTAACGTCACCAACGTCACGCCTCCCAGATACAAACCAACAGGGGCTCAGTCTTCTCCTTTAATCCCCAGTACCAGGGCCCTGGGGCCAGCAGCTCACACACACTCCCCACGTGCATAGCACTTTTAGGACTACGCCTTCCCCAAACTCTAGTCTTCACCACTGCAACCCCACTGTTGCTAGCCACATCGTTGCTCTGCACATGGCACTGTTGGGGCGCAGGGTAGGCCACGCCAGAATGTGCCTCAATGGCATTGGTTACTGATTATCTTTTTTATTGAAGTATAGTTGGTTTACAATGTTGTGTTAATTTCTGGTGTACAACATAGTGATTCAGTTATACACATATAGATACGTAGTCCTTTTCATATTCGTTTTCATTATAGGCTATTACAAGATATTAAGTATAGTTCCCTGGGTTGCTTATCCAGTTTCGGGAAGATTTCCTTGTAGTTCCACTGGTATGAGCCCTTCAGCGAAAGTTCAGTAGGTGTTCTGTGAGAACTGCGCCACGTGCAGGTGTGTTTTTGATGTATTCATGGGAGAGGGTGAGCTCCGCGTCCTTCTGTTCCGCCATCTGGAAGCCCCTCCACCCATACTGATGATTTTGAATTAAAGTTACTTAAGAAATGGCCAACACAAAAGAGATACTCTGACTCTCCTTTCTGTCTCTCTGAAAGCAAGAAATGAGTCTCTCACGTAAAAAGTGCACTCCCTCAGTCTGGGGATAGAAAGACACCCTCATCACCAAAGACAGGGAACTCGGGGCCAAGACGCCTCTATAAACAAACTTTGTCACTTCTTTAATTTACTACCCCAAGCCCAAGCTCTGCTTAGCTTCTTCACTAACTGGGCACCCAAAACCTAAGTTGCTTTGTTTGGTTAATTCCTCATACATTTATTGTTTCTTTGTCTAAAAATACACAAGCTGCTTGCTTTGGCAACCTCTTAGGTCCCGTTTCTGTGTGACTTCCATGTGCATAAGTTAAAATATGTTTCTTTTTCTCCTTTTAACCTGTCTTGTGTCAATTTTTCTTACAAGTCCAGCCACGAGAACTCAAAATAAAGGTAGAGGGGCAATTTCCCCATTCCTGACATCTGATGAGCCAGGCAGGCAGCTGGCTGGGCCCTGCCTCCTGCCCCAAGGCTGCTGAGAGATCCCAGGGCCCCTGACAAAGGCTGCAGAAGGTAGGATTTCTTACCAAGTCGGCCTCCCAGACCTCTGCCTGCAAGGTCTGGCGGAAAGGAGAGTGGTGACAGTCCCTTTTCTCTGACTGTAAATCTAGATTAGCAGGAGAAAATATTTGTGGAGCTGTTTGGTTCCCTGGACTAGCGACTCAGGAATCCTTATCATTTTCCTCCCAGAGATGGTCGCTGTCATCCTCTGTCTCTGTCTGCTGTGTTGTTTGTTGTCAGGAAGAAACACGGGGCAGAACGCAGGCAGAGGCCCCCTGAATCTGTTGTCTGAGCTGGCCTCCCAGACTCACTGGTTCTCTCCAGACCAGCATCAGTTTAGACAAACTTTGCTGCGGGTCCTCTGTCTAAACCCAGATGAGGTTTTTCCTTCCATCTTGTTTTATGTCCAGAGAGCTTGGCTTAGGGTCCAGTGAGCACTTTCTCTCTGGTCTCTGCCATCTGGAAGGTGCACTGACCGGGGTGCATCTGGTGGCCATACCAGCTCTCAGGGGAATTTCAAAAGGAGTCCTGGGCCATAAGGGGCCTTTGTCATCTCAACCTTCATTGAATTGTTAGTGCTGGAAAAGTCCCATTCCTGCCTGATACCATAAATTATCTGCTTTATGGCTGGAGGTGTCTCGCATTTTTGTGGGTCACCGGGGACACTGTTTCCACTACACCATTCTCACCACCTGCAGCAACAAAGGGGTTCTACTGTCTTAGACTAACTCTGGGGGTGAACTGCCTGGGTCGTGTGAGGGCTGTATATTCTTCCTGCGGGATGCCTCTTGCATCTTTGGTTACGCCGTAATACAACATTTATTGAGTCACTGTATGAAATTAATATAAGATCCTTCACATCAATGGTCAGATGATAGATCCTTTAAATTGGCTATATTTAAAAGGAAAAAGAAATATTTTGAGTGCTCTCCTCATAAACATGGGAGGATCAAATTAAAAGGGAAAAAAAAAGGTTTAACAACTAGTCTTAAAGAATCCCTTTAAGATGGGGGTAAAAAAAACCCCAGAAATTAGACTTAAAACAAAAATTGAACAAAAATTCTCCTTCTTAAAAGCCACACCATCTCCTCAGCAGTTCCCCAGGCCCTCCTACAAATAATCAGAAAATGAATCAGCTGGAGGCCAAGATTTAAGGGTTAATAGAAACAACTGTCTTGGTCCTGCAAATCTCTACAAAACCAGAAGTACAGCTGTAGAAATAAGTCAAAGCCCGCCTGGCTTGGCCTGTCCCCAGACCTCATCCAGTCCTCTCAAAACGTTTGTAGATACTATAATAGATCAGGATACTGGAGCAAAATTGTCCTGTACTTAAGAAAAAAAATGAATAATAACTACCCTGAGATTTATGATAATAGACAAATATACTCCAAAACACCTAGGAGAAAACTTATATTTTCAGAATTGTTTCTTCAGCTTATAAATTATATGTCTTTGAAGTGTAAACACAGCCCACATAGCCTGAAACTGAGTCGGGATTAACTTAATCAGGGGAACCTGAAATTATAGGGGGAAAAAAAGAGCGAGAGAAAGCGGCTTTAGCAGTCCTGCTAGGACGACTCCTGCTCAGACTCATTAATAAGTCACAGCCTCCTTGAATTGCTTTCCAAGGGCAAATACAGATCTTAAAAGTCTTCTCCACATGTAATACAAGACTGGTTAAGCTGAGCAAATAATCTAATTTATTTCAACTGTTATTCATCAACTAGTGAGTTTTGTATTGGACCTGATTTATGACTAAAGTTTTAAAATGAAAATTATGAGATCTCTGGTTGTATTTGTCTCTATGTGTATATTACCTCCAGATGGTATTGATAAAATTAATTTGTAAAAAAGCTCTATTTAATTGGCTTAAATAAAAAAGCACTTATATAAAAATTCTCAAATATATAATAAAAAATAACCCAAGTGTTTTTCAACTTCACACAATCTAGGATAATCTTTAGTAAATAAGAGTTACTTTTAAGCTGGTTAAATTAATACAGGTGCGTCTTCAGAGTTAGCATTAAATATGATGGAGATAAACCACTTTTGTTCTACCCGGATTTACTAGTCAAATGGGCTAATGTTGTCTCTGTTGCGAAGTTTGTCAGCAAAAAAACAAAAAACAAAACAAACTTAAGATTACGACTAACTGCTTTAATGTCTCATCAGATTTTCCTGAATAATCTAAATATGATCGCTAAAAACACATAGATTAAGTAGATGTAAATGTGATCAGAGTTTTTAGGTGAACTTTTAAACAATAATTGTTTTATGATATATCCACTTATATAGTTTCCTAAACCCCTTTGGTAATTTATACCCTTAGAGTTTTGCTAAGTTAAATTAAATTATAAGAATTCATTCATTATCTAGACCATTTCCAAATAAGATAAAGTGCTGAAATATTCATTGCTAAGCAAGTCTAAGTTTATACCTTCTTTTGGCCTCTTATTACAGAGAAATTAAGTCTTTGGCTCTGGTAAATATATCTTGTGCTTTACTGAAACATTGCACTATGAAGTAGCATATGTGTCTATATGTAATTATTGTATTTATAAGTACAACATATAAGTTATAAAATGTATTTGAAGTGTGCCAAGTCACAAAATGTTAATAAAATTCACAATTGTTTATGTCTTTATTTTCACTAAAAAAAAATTAAGATTTCAAAGGGTTAATAAATCTAATTAATATATGCAGTTAAAGCTGCCAGGTACAATAACAGAAATAGAATGTGTTTTGGGGTAAGAAAAGGTATAAGGTATGGAGATGTTCTTGTTAAGGGGAAAAAAAGGTGATCTTGTCCAAAAGCTGGTTATTGCTAAATGGAAAAGAAAACAAAAGACAAACTAAAATGGACACAGAAAATTGTAGAAGGTTTGTGAATAAAGGAATCTTCAGAAAGGAATTTTTTGTGTGGTCAGGACTGAATATGATTGAAATTAATGTAATTAAGTATGTAAGTTTTAATATCAAAGTAAACTGGCGTAAAATTGGAATTTGGTTTTCTCTCTGTTAAAAGAAATTGTTTTGTATTTCTTATTGGTCTGCTCTTGATAATAAAGAGACTCTGAAAGGCTTTTCTTTATCTTGAAGTAATGTACTAGAAAAAAAACAAAGATCTTTTGTCTTGTCAAAAGAATCACTTACAGCATGAGGTCCTGGGTTCAATTCCCAGTACCTCCTCTAAAAATAAATAAACAAATAAACCTAATTAAAAAAAAAAAGAGTCACTTATGTTCTATGTTTTCTTATCCGGTCTTTGATTACTTAACTTAAGTAAACCTAGTCCTCTCGATATTAAAAGAGCCAAATTTTGCTCAGAACTACACAACCTCTATTTGCCTATGAAGTCTTTAACTGTTATTTTGGCTAAATGGATAACTAAGCATTGTTTCACAGTGACCTATTCTACTGTTTTAAAACCTTTTTGACATTTTTGACAAAATTCCCCCAAATCAAATTCTAAACAAAATCTTTTTGACTTAGAAATAACTGTGAGATGTGAGAGATTTCAGAGGATCCCTGAAGTACCTCAAAGACTTATTCTCTCTCTTTGTAAAAAGAGAGATATTAAACTAATTAGGTGTACTTGATATGTTAAATTACAAGGAAACCGTTGTCAGCTAAGAAATCATGTTAAGCCTTCTTCATGTGGTGTCTGTATAGGTATGTATTATAAGTGTTTCAAAAAATATGTGAAATTCCTGATGTCATCTATGTCCTGGCATAAAATGTTATCTGTCATCAAAATGGAGGCTCACCCTAAAGGAACTGAGCTGGAGTATCAGGGAAGTGCCCTGACTTTCTCACAAAAGCAGCAACAACAGAGTCTGTAGATTGCGGCACATGGAGATAAAATCTGCTCTGCTTCTGCAAAAGAAACTGACCCCTTATTGCCAGACTTTTGCCATCCTGATGTCCTTGAACCATGGCAAAAGTCTGCTCCTGAATAAGAGAAGTTAAAATGGGCAAACAATAGCAGTAAATTAAACAAATGGTTAGGGTTATGGGAAACCCAAGACGGCCACTTGGTTAACCCAGCTCCCTAGCAAACCTCATCTTTTTTTCTTGCATTCCTCCACTCACCATTGTGCATTTAAGATGCATTTAACTAGACATTGGCAGGAAGATTTCTATAAAATTGCAAAAATAGCTTACCAGCAATATCTGACCTGTCAGGTCCATTATCCTAGAAAAATCTCTCTGGACCCTTTGAGCACCTGAGGCTGGACTTCATTCAACTGCCACTAAGTGTGGGTCATCAAAATGTTCTTGTTATTATATGTCTGTTTTCTGGGTGGGCTGAAGCCTTCCCTTGATGCAAGGCTGATGCTTTCAAAATGGCAATGAAACATTTTTTAAAAAATTTGTTTTCCACTTGGGGCATACTTCCCACAACCTCCAGTGATCAAGGTGCCCACCTCACTGGGCAAATCATAAGAGCCTTAACAAAAACCTTGCAGATTTCTTGGAATTATCACTGTTAATATCACCCTCAATCATCAGGCAAGGTCAAGAGAACTAATGGAAGAAATGGACTCAAAGCAGAACAAGAATTAATTACAGGGGATTGAATGAACTGATGAATAGGATTATAATTTTTATGACTTTTTGTCTAAAATATTACTGATTTTTTAACCTTTTGTTTTCCAGATGCAAGGAAATTTTTTTTAAGATTCATAGCAATTTGGTAAATTATACCTTTGCAAGCAGAAAGGAAACATACATCCTTTTCTCCCTATCTGATCTCTCCCCAGAATTCAGAAACTCTCAATGAGTGTTCTTATTTTCTTAGCAATATTGTTATTTGCATAAGTTCAATAAGAATCTCTTCTCTTTATAATAGGACACGATTAGAAACTGGTTATATTACCAAAGATTTGACTGGAATATCATATTTGAGAGAAACATACGTAGACTCAGGAATGATCAGACAGCTTGAAGGAACTAAGGTTGACTTTATGGACCAGTTTAGCCCCTTGGAAAGGCAGCCTGGTACGTTGCTTACAGGGTTCCCAGCAGCCTTACCAGGTGAGTAAGGAAGGTCACTTCCTGGTGGGTGCAGGAACCTCAGGATATTTGGGGGACCTCAAGAAGAGAGGAATTCACCCAAATCTATAGGTATTATAGATAAGTCTGATGAGAAGTCTTTGGCATGACTTCCTGACCTCAAGAGGCTATTAAAAGTCCAATTTAGAAATTCCTTATGGCAAGTTCCAGCAAAGCAGATTTAAGGACCTGTATGGCCAATCACTATTCTGGCTGGACTTGTATAAATAATCAGGCCAATTTTATTGAGTTTATACTTATTCTGCAAACAGATTAGTCTTAATTTGTCTATCTTTGATAGAAATGAGGGTGATTTTAGAAAGAAAAATTATGTTTCAGTAGAAACTATAATGCACACCTATGGATATTAGATTCTAGTGCTATTAATTTTCATTGAGGTTTTTATTTACCTGAAAATTGGACTGGATCCTGCATTTTTCTACTTTCCTCCAACATCTGGCTACAACTAATTAACGTTTCCAATTTTCTCTCACCCTTCTGACTTAGAATCATTGAGAACTAAAATTGCCCTTTTCCTGAAGCCCTGCAGATTGAAGCTAGGCAACATGATATAAACCTCAGATAAGTTGCCACAACAGCTCATATTAAACAATCCTCAGATCCACTTTTCCCTCCACACAGCCCCCGTCCCAACCACCACCATGAACACTAACTCTCCTTCGTCTGTCTTTATGATGCCACACAAGCCAGACAAAGTACCCAAGCAAGAGACTCTGTTCTCAGTTTGTGGAACAAAACTCCCCACCTCCCTCCTCCCCCTAATGTCACTGCCACCATAACCTGAAGTTTCATCCTCTAAATCCTAAATCAGACACACAGTTCCACCCTTGTCCATACACCAGATGCCACATTTTGGATGTTTGGCTTTCTGTTTTTTTAATTGAAGTATAGTGGATTTATAATGTGTTAGTTTCTGGTATATAGCATTGTGATTCAGTTATATACATATATATTATTTTTCATAACAGGTTACTACAAGCCATTAAATATAGTTCCCTGTGCTATACAGTAGGACCTTGTTATTTATCTATTTTATATATAGTTGTGTGTATCTGCTATATATGAACACCCATTTTATCCTTCTTTACCCCTCTGCCCCCTGGTAACCATAAGTTTGTTTTCCACGCACATTTGGATGTTTCTAGCTGTGAAAATAAACAAAAACCAACCAAATGAAAAAAAGCAAAGGCTATTTATTCTGAGTTTGTTATAGAAAGGGAGTCGGCCACTTACATTTTGGCACAGACTCTAAGGCAGGCAGAGGAGTGGGCAAACTTTACAGTAGAAAAAAACGGAAGGCTTCAGGGATGCCCTGTTGGCATAGGGAAGCTGGAGGCAGGCTAACTAGAAGCAAGGCATCCTGTGTGATTGGCTGTGGTGCATATTTGGCTTTCTCTGGTTGGTCCTAAGTTGGAAGTAGGAATAAAAATTAAAGCAGCTGTCAGTTGTGAAGTCCAGGTCACTTGGAAATAACTGTTACAGAAGTTATTGTTTAACTATCTGGATATCTAGAGATAGCAATCTGGCTTCCGGCAAGTCTAACTTCCAGCAGGATGGCTTCCTGGGTTGTTTATTGCAGATAAGGGGGTTGGTTTCCTGGGAGGTTGCTGCAGGTTGTGGGGCAGAGTTCTGTCTTATATGGTCTGCCAGTTGTATATTCAGTGTCTCATAACCTAAACGAAGCTGCCACAGAACACCGTAACTGTGTCCAGATGCCCACTCTTCAGCCCCACTCAGGGGTCTCCGGAACACCAGAGTTCCACATGGCCAAAACCGAACTTCTGCTATTTCCAGCGAAAATTCCTTCTACAACCAATCCCCCCTTCTCAGTTGATGGTTCATCCATCTTTCCAGCAGCTAAAACCAAAAACCAGGGAGTCCCCTCTTTTCTTTCTCAACCTCCACATCAGAAAATCTGGTGAGCCTAACTTGAAAGACACATCTAGAATCCAATCACTTCTACCTCGGGTCACCACTCCTCTCCAGCCACCCGCCCAACTTACACGGACGGCAATGTTGCAACAGCTTACTCCTCGTTCTCCCTGCCTTCGCCCTCAGCCCCCAGTCAGTGTTCCACTCGGCATACATTGGGGTCCTGTTAAGATCTGAGTCAGATCGTCTTCCTCCTCTGCTCTAAACCTTCTGTGGCTCCAAACACTCGGAATAAAAGTCCAGCTCCTCAATCCGCCATTCCAGGGCTGAGATCAGCCCACCTGCTCTCTGAACACTCCCAGCTCAATCTCACCGCCAGGTATTTGCATATGCTGGTTCCAGTGCCTTGGAAACCCTTTCCAGCCTCATTCCACTAGACTTCAGAAATGGGAACCGCGCTGTATGATCCCTGGCCTGGATTCAGGACCCTAGGCTGGGAGTGGCTCCTCACCCAACCCCACCGCACCCCCAGGGTCCCCGGACTCGAAAGCAGAATTGAGAAAGGCTAAAAGTCGTGGAATTACGCGCATCTCTGACATCCCGGCCCGGGGCACGTGAGGGTGGGGGTCTGAGCGGCCGAGGGCCGGGAGCGCACCCACTCACCTGCGCCGGGTCCAGCAGCGCTGCCGCCGCCGCCGCCATCGCAGCCTGTGGACGCAGCAGGGCCCCCAAGAGACGGGTGACCGAGACGGGTGTCGCAGGCGCAGCCCACCACCGACCACCTGGCCCGGCCCCAGGCGCGGTGGGACTTCAGTGTCCCCGGGGTCAAGCGCGCCACGGGCTCGGGGGCCGCCTGTGGGGCCGCGGAGAGCGCGCGGCCCGGCGGGACCCCGGCGGACACCGCGTCCCCGGAGGTCACTAGTTCAGAGGCGCGGAGGAGGATCCTGGCCTCCCTGTCCTTCCCCACCCGGTCCCGAAAACGGCCTGGAAAGCGGTACCGGCCCAGCCCCGGCCCGCGCTTCGGAGCGCACAGAGCCGGCCCGGGGAAATGACTTGCTGGACTGAAACGCAGGAAGTTCCGGCCCCCACCTCCCCGGCTCCAAGAAACGACATCCTCCGGGGCTGTCATTGGCCCAGCGCCAGCCGGTGACGCACCGGCACAGCCTCCTGGATCGCGTTTTCTGTCCTGCATCCGGCCAGGCAGGTCCGGGGCGGCGGGGAGGAGGCGGGCGGACCTCGCAGGTTGTCGGTGACTTTGGCGGAGCTGTGCCGCGAGCTTTTCCTCTTTAAGGGGCCGTCCCCAGACTTCTGGGACTGCCTGGGGCCAAGTCCTGCCAGAGGTCCGTATTACGAGACTCACACGTGCCTGTGTGGACGTAGGCAAGCCCCTTTACCTCTCAGATTCCCTGGGACCTAGATTCACATTGAAAAACGAAGATGGTATCTAATTTACTGGTTCTTCGTGTGCTAACGTTGAATGTTGCTATAGTTCAGTGCTTCTCAAAGCGGTAACATCAGCATCATGCGGGAATTTGGTTAACAAGAAGCCAAGTTCTCGGGCAATAACCCTAAGCTAGGGACTCAGAAATCCTGGGCCAGGGGGCCCAGCCTGCCGTGTGTCAACAAACCTTCCAGGGGTTGAGAAGGAGAGCCTGAGCGTGTTGAATAGGTAGGAGGAATAAATGGGTATTTGTTTAACAAATTGTTCTTGAAACTGGTTATATGCTTGGGGTGTTGACTGGGGGAAAAATGCACCACCTTAAAGTTAAGAATTATGTTTTATTTGCAGCATTAGTGAGAGCTATAGCCCAGGAAGGCAGCCGCTCAGATAGCTCTGAGGAACTGTTCAGAAGAGGTAAAGAAGGAGCCAGGATAAGTAAGAGTTTTACTGGGGGGGACCACAAAAAAACATTTAGTTGAATGTCAAAAGATTACTGCTAATCACAAAAAACAGACGTCTAAAGTTAATGATTTGAGTGCTTTTCTATGTATAGGAAGATGCAAGAGTCTGAGCTCACTGAAATGACTCCTTTGATATGCATCTTAACTAACAGTTTTCTTCATCCTAAATTCCCTGGGGCGCATCGTGGGGATGGGGAGGAGGGGCAGCTGCAGTGGCTGATGCCTGCTTGGGGAACAACATTTGTTGTTTACTGGTGTGAATGAAACATGTTGCCTGCCACATCAGTAAACAAAAGATGTTGCAGCCATCAAGCCACTACAGTTACCCCAGACGGTGAGCGGGAGGGAACGCAGGATGGAGACAAGCAGGCTGCCCGTTGCCAAGCCCTCAGCCTCTGCAGCCACCCTCAGCAGTACACCCAGAGGGGACTCAGCACGGGAAAGAAGAGGACACTGGCCCTGGGTAGCTAGGTGCATATCAAAGGAATGATTTCAATGAGCCCAGACTCTTGCATCTTCCCATAAATAGAAAAGTGCTAAATTTAGTAACTAAAGTCTGGTTTTCTTTAATTAACAATAATCTTTTGATATTCCAACTACCTGGTCTTTGTTGCAAAAACCCACATATACCATGCATGGCTCCTCCCTTACCTCTTGGGAGCAGTTCCTCAGAGCAATCTAAAAGGCTGTCATCCTGGCTTGAACTCCTCCATCTGCCAAATAAAATGTAACTCTCAACTTTTAGGTTGTGCATTTTTTTCAGTTGACCCTGGAATGGCAGGCAACATTCTTTGTTTACTGAAATGTCAGGCAACATTCTTTGTCCACAGCAATAACATAGTGTTTGTCTTTCCCTGTCTGACACGTCTCACTAAGCATTGTTGCAAATGGCAGACTTTCATTTTTTTTTTTATAAAATATCTTTTTCCAACCCCTCATTTTCAGTGTGTACCTTTAATTCTGAAGTGAGTCTCTTGTAAGCAGCATATAGATGGGTCTTGTTTTTTCATCCAATCAGCCACCCTATGTCTTTTGATTGGTGGATTTAGTCCTTTGACATTTACAGTAATTATTGAGAGGTGTGTACTTATTGACATTTTATTATTGTTTCCTGGCTGTTTGTGTAGTTCTTCCTTGTTCTTGTCTTCTCCTTTTAGTTTCTTCCCTTGTAGTTTGATGATTTTCTTTAAGCCGTAT